>NC_090930.1:1358106143-1359356143 GCF_040938575.1 Ambystoma mexicanum | reverse complement strand
TTGATGGAATGCCAGTGCTTCCAGTTGCAGTAGATGTTCTCAGTGGCCTTGGGTGGGCATAGGGCCACATGGGTGCAATCTATAGCACTGAGCACTTTGGGGAAGTCTGCCACCCTGTAGAAGTCCTGGACCACAGTCTGCCTTTCTGCGGCTGTTCTGGGCATGTATATGTGCCTGCGGATTGAGGGGCGTGCAGTCATGATTGCCAGCACCTGGTGTAGGCAACGTGACTGCGTTGGCTGTGAGACGTCCCCGGCAGGCAGTTGTCCGCTGAAATGACCCAGTGGCCAAAAAATACAGTACTTTGAGCACCTTTTCGAAGGGGCTCAGTGCTTGGGAGCACAGGGTGGGTGATGTTAGGTCATCCTCCCACTAAGTGGAGTGGATGATATGAGGTGGAAACCTGTACCTGCCATAGACCTTGTCATCAGGCATCCCAAAAAGGCTGGTCCTGGGCAAAAAAATGCGGGACCTGGCTATTCTCCTCCTCCTGCAGTGTCCCACGATCACTGCTGCGAAAAATGGGACATTTATTGTAGCTGTATATGCTTGTTTGTCGTTTGCGCGCACTTTTATACTGCGCTGGGGCGCTTCCGCCTGCTTTCGTGTGGTGGACGTATTTACGTGTGTGCGTGTCTTTTGGCGTGCGCCGGTTTTCCCTATTCGATTCCATGAATACGTGTTGTCCCCAAGCATGTGGGCATTGTGTGTATTTCCCAGCGGTACCTCCCCCGTTACGCCCACATTTTCACGTGTTGTTCCCCATTCCGCATGTTCCGTCCCCTTTTTAGGTGTGTGCACTAGGAGTTGTGCGCTTTCGCTGTGCGTGTCGCGCACGGCGTTTGGATAGTCACAGTGACGTGAGGGTAAGCGCGGATTTGGCGCAGCTCCCGGGAAAGCCATGCGCAGAGCCTTCCATGAATCACTTGCGTGCGAATCACACGCGTGCGCTGGCTTTTTCACGCTTGCACCACACATTTCAGCACTAAATTAATCCATGAATTACCCCGATAATGTCAATAAGGATATTACCTGCACTCTCCAGAATTGGTGCTTGGAAAAATATCCTGTATCCGTTATCAACTGGGGATTAAAACCCCTCCACATCTGTTAACAAATTGTTCTGAACTTAAGCTGGTGTATCAAAAAACCTACTTCAGACTGTGGCATAAACTGAGGAACTTTAGAAGCGACCAAATGTGGAGCCAATTATCCTCACGGAATTATACGCTGCTGAATCATACTATGCCCCATAGATGGTTGATAATACTGGATAGTATCAAGTAATGCGGATGGTTTAATTGGTGGCTACTAACCCTATTGAACTTTTATGAACTTACGGTTTGGCAGATTTATTATTTTTGTAAGATTGTATATAATTTTAGAATAAGTAATATGATGTACAAAATGTAACTGCTATATATGTAATTTATATTTGCTAAAAATTATGTATTTTTCTATTGTGTTAAAAAGGTTCATGTAACCATAATAACACAAATAATTAAACATAGTACAATAATGTATAAAATGCCACAATAAATGCAGCAGGGTTCCATTTTGTCTTTGGTTTGTGTTTATATTTGAAATGAGGCACGTCATACATGTCCAATAACTCGACTGAATGTACATGATAAGACCTAGCTGGGGGCTTGCTCAGGTGTGGCTTCTCGGGTACCCAAGAGAAACCGAGAACGTACAGAGGCGAGCGCGCTCACACAGTTAGAAGGATTGGGAGAGCGCGCGCGTGCTCGACAAACGGGGAAGCAGCATCAGCTCTAGCAGCCCGCTTGGCCCGGTGTAGGCAGCAGGAGGCGCCGCCCGGGTAGAGCATCCGTGGGTACCACCGTTGGAGCGGGCCAGGGAGGGCACAGAGCTTGGGGGTCCGCGGGCGAGGATGTGACAGCCGTACAATAGGTGGATTGTTCAATGAGACAGACTCACAAGCCGAGGAGGGGTAGCGGGTCTTGGAACCTTTCGCATGCTGTCTCGGAATCCAGGGGGCTCAAAGAGCACGGGTAAGTGCACGGATGCGCGATAAGCGGGCCACTGGGGGCGGGAGGGGCGTAGGGGGCACAGGTGCCAGATCACTGCCAGCCAGCAAATGGGGACGCCCTGCCCCCACCTTTCGAATATATACTCTACACCGCTCTAATGCGACAGCTCCAGTGCTCTGCCGCCTACATCCTTTGCAGGAGATGAACGCAATGTGGACCGTGGCATGTTTGTGTAGCTGCACTCTGAAGGGTGGATGCGTGCGTCCTTCTGGCAAGGAATAGGAATCCAGACGACTGTTCTCGTAAACGTATGCTCTGGTTTCCAGCATAGCATCTTGGGAGACGCCATCTATGATGTGCAGCGAGGGGAAGATGTGAACCCCGGCTTAAGAGCAGGCCCTTCTGGTTCCTTGTCCACCAAGGCCCGCTCGTTCTGGGGGGGCTCACTCTTCGGCCGCCTTGCATTGTTCTGCCAACGTACAAAGGGCAGCCCTCCCTCGCGTGTCTCCCATTATCCTCCCCTTGTGTCTTGGCCCCGGGACTTGGCACAAGGCATCCTTAGCGATCACGCGTACTGCTCTTCAGCTCATGTCCGAGGAGGGGCGCCGATGTGTTTTGTGTGGTGGGAGTTGTGCACTTTCTTTCTCCCGCTATGGGAAATGCTTTCTCATCGATTGCTAGATCGGGTTGTTTGGCATAGAAAGGGGCGTCGATGCCCTGTGCAGCAGCCTTGCTCTGCCAGAGCGAATGCGTGTTTCTTGCCTTTTAGCTTTTCTGACAATTTCTCCGGGAAGGCACCGTTCAGTAGATAAATGATACATCGATGTCAAACATGCCTGTCCTTTGTCCCTTGTCTCTGTCTATACTGTTGTGTGCAGTGTATAGGTGTGCACAATACCTGTGCAGTGGATGCTTTTTTTTGCGCAGCTAATTGTATACAGTACACGTGTTTTACATAGTATCCAAGTGTGCGCACCGATCTGCGGTTTTGCACGCCCCTATGTGCCATGTTCCCACAGTTGTACGCCACACTGGCATAGTTCCTTGGCTGCTGCGTAGACGGAAGCAAGTCTCTGCAGCCTTTGTCTGCCTGTCACGAGTTAATAGCAGCCCCCTGCGCACGCACCCATCCACGCTATTAATTAACACAATTCATTTAAGATCTGTCTGCACTAGTGGTTTATATCACGCTTAATACTTGCCTCTTTCAGCTTCTATGCGCCAGGCTTGTGCCACCTTGGTCCTAAGCGAGTGTTTTGCACTGTTGCCCCCTGTGCTGGTCTGGCCCTAGCTTTCAAGGCCAGGGGCCTGCACTTGGGCTCTACAAGCGCTCATCAGTTATGCCAACTTCGATAATCCTCGCAAGTCTGCAGACAACAGCGCGATGGCTTATTGATCGCCCAGACCACAGAAGTGAAGCCCATGGCCGTGCCCCTGTTCTGTAGGCACACTGGTAAATGGGCTGCTTAGTTCATTGACCATCTTACTTGTACTTGGCCAACAGGATTGACGTAGAACCGCTGTGTTTGTTCAAGAGAGAAGAACCGCACCCGTACCTTTCACGTGCACCCAGTGACAGCATCAGGACCTTTCAACCTTTTCAAAAGAAAGGGGCCTGTGCTCCAATGTTGCCAGTCAGCAGTCTTGTAACACGGCAATATATTAAGCGCTCACGTTACAAGCTGCGTTTTCTCTTACCACGGGATATACAGAAGTGTTATCACCTCATTGCATTCTAACACTGGATCCTCCATATCAGCCACTTCGTTGCCATTCAGAGTTTAAGCTCCGCGCTGGCTGGCCGCCATCTGGCCATAATCAGCAGGTTTTAACCTTATCTTTGTCACTATTGTAATGTATGCACCCCATGGGTGCCTCAGACTGTTTTTGTTCTAAGCAGGGGGCCCCAACCATCATGTTGAGTTGGACCCCCAACTTCTTCCGCCGCCTGTGTGCACCCTACCGCCACCCTTAAGGCAGCCTGCTGGTGTGTGGACAACCCCTACAACTGTAGACTCACAGCCCTGGCGTCTAGAGTGCGAGGTCTTTCTTTTAAGTAAAACACCCGGACTATTAAAACAACAGCAGTAAAATGACAGATTTTCCCACACGTTAGTTCGAAGCTTCCGTCTATCAGCAGTGCCCCATTTCTTGCCGGTGCCTCGTGTGAGCAGCGCCGATTGGTTTTCCGCTTTCTATCGGCGCAGTCCTTGAGGGCGGCGCACTGTGCCCGCTGACTACCCGCGCACACACACACACACACACACTGCCCTCGGAGTCCGGCTCTGCCAGCAGCAGCAGCGGGCAGGTAGCGTGATTTTCGGATGGCCTTTTGATGGAGCCGGGGATTTGTGACTGACACAGGAGAGGAGTTCAGAAGTACTGGCCGTGTACAGCAGCAGGCGCAGTCGCGCCCTCCACACCAAATGCTTGGCCAATGCAGAGAAAAGGGCTTACTGCGCGCCTGACCGTGTGTCTTTGTAGCATCGATGGGGGCCAACGGCATTCACGAGTCGACATGCTCACAGGGTGGATGGCGAGAAGGGGCCCTGCACAGGGAGCACCGTGAGCATACACTGTTCTAGAGTGAGAATTCTTCCCTTGAAGAGCAGGGCCGGAAAGAGGCCATTTTCCGGCGACTCTTTGAGGTAAAAGCCAAGCAGATTCCTCCTACGTAGCTGGATCATTCTCTCGTAGCCAGGAAGTAACATGCGTGTTTATTATTTGCGGTACTCACGAGCCAATGAGTAATAATACACAATTAGGCGCCTTATCGTCCAGCTGTCCACGGAAGCATCTGATTACCTGTGCCCTGCGCGTGCTCCGCTCCCTCTGGCGATTCCTCCTGTATAATGCCAGCTCAATGACATCGATTTGTATCCTGCCGTGCACCCCCCCCCCCCAATAGATCTGAACATTATTCAGATATTAATTGGACTTCAAACAGAAGGCATCTAATAACCACCAAAGTAGGAATGTATTTTCAAAACAAATAGCTGAGATAGACGTCCCCGGTGTGTACATGTGAAAGTATGTCCTTTATGTATTGCACCAGTGTTTCTCGACCCCCGCCGTTACAGCAGGTTGCCATGTGTGGCGGAATCAGTTCAGTGGTATACATGATTTAACGTAAACGAACACAGTCGAGTATTACGGCAACCTTGATATTTGAAATATGCATGCACAGTATTCACACGGCTGGTGCGTAAACCCTACCGTGTGGGGACATCGGAGCACGCACACTCGTTTGTAGGAAATGTCATTTGATGCACTAACCATGTGTTTGCTAATCCTGCGTGTCCATTACTACGCAGCCGCGTCCACAAAGGAAACGCTCCACTCTAAGCGACTTCCCAGAGTGTGGCTCACCGGCGTGGCATAACCAGAGACGCTCGCGTGGATCCTGCGGTGTGTGCGCACACACATGTGCACATGTTTACCGGAGGCTGGTTTCCGTGTCGAGTGCAGCCGCTTCGGGGGAATTCTTACTTGGCACAGCAAAGGCTGCAAGGATAGTTGCAAAGCTGGTGAAAGCAAAGTCCACTCACTCTAAATACATAAAGCTACCGATCAGGAATTAAAGGGTCGGTGTCCTAAGATATTTCAGACACTAGCACACGAGACTACTCTAAAAATAAGGAAGGGCGATGTGACAATTTGTCTAGCAGACATGTCTTCAGAACATGATGCGCACGTGCGACATTTCTATGCCTAATAACTCAAAGTATGCAGCCATGTGGGTACATGGAACCAGCATGTCATCGTGATGTTTCCGGTTTCTCTGAAGGCATCTGGAAAAGAGAGAGAGACTTTCAACACCCAGTTCATTAACACGTACACCATGGGCCCTATACACAATCACATTCACCAAAACATTTACAAAGTACATTTTTCTAGTCCCTCAGTCATCGTATGGAACAAGCATCAAACATCCCAAATAGAGGGTTTGCTTTAAATTACAATACTTACCCGAAATATCCCAGCATGCTCTTTATATATTTATTTGAATTGTATAAGGTGCCAAGCATGCAGGCACATTCGTTTCGCGGCTCTTAGCAAAGCAAAGGGAAGTGAAGGAGGAAGGGGAATCCGTTCCTGCACAGGATTTGGAAACATTCAGATCATCTAAGCCCAAGGGGAGAAGAGCGTGACACATTAGACACGTGCATGACACGTGCATGAAACAATAACAATCAGGTCAGTTGAATGGGTGGGGGACACCAAAAAGAGTGCAAGAGAATAACGAACGAGGAAAGGAGAAGAACAAATAATGACGAGGTAAGTGCAACGTGGCTGAATGGGCACGAAAGGTCAAGCTGGCAGGGCATTCCTTATGCCATCCAATGATGAAGCTTGTAGTCGAGGAGACTTCCTGAAGATGAAGGGTTTCAGTCTTTTGCAGAAGTGAAGGTTATTCTCCAAAGATCTGAAATAACTGGAAGACTGTTCTTGCGGGCGATCCCTGTGCACCGGGGTGTTGCTAGGTTTGCAAAAGATCCCAGGCTACGCTAATGTGGGGACTGTCGGGACTCAGGGCTAGCTAGCCTTTTGGATGTAGCCCCGGAGCTTCCATTAGGGGCTGCAACCAAATGACCTGGGGCTATAGGCCCCTCAGCCACGCCCTAGCAACGCCTAATTCGTCCTCCCAGCTTCTTTTCCCTGAAGGCAGTGACAGCCACTGCTCCAGAGCCATATGACCTTAGGTGCCTGCAAGGGGAGGTCTTTATTTAGCTCCTAGCCCTGATGAAGTTGAATCCAATGCATTCTCTAGCAGCGAGTCAGTGCAACGAGAGGGATGATGCAGACTAAATGTGGTCCTGGGACTTGAGGCCCGGGATGAGTCTGACCGCTGCATTCTGTATGGCATGTTGCTTTTGTGTGATGATTGTAGGGAGCTGCAACATGAGGCACCCACTAGTTCTGTAACCATTTTGTGATTGGGGTACTCCTGGGCAAGCACAGAATGCCTACACTCGTTGTTCTCTGATCTGAACTTTCATGACCCTCGTAGGGCTGTCTACCTGAAAGGAGCCCCGCCCCTAAGGTGTGCAGAGCTGGTCCTCCGTGGATTCTAGGGATTGCTTTTGTGGGAAACTGAAACAAGTGTTTTTCAGATCAGCAAGGCCCTTCTTGGTTCAAGCAAAGACACCGCTGGACAGATTGTGTCTGCTCCCATGTCATCCACCCCGGAATCCTTTATCAATGGTTGAACCATGCTCTTCGAGAATACAAATCCGAATAAGTGGCAGGTTCACTGGATAGCGGGGTTGGTGGTAGGAGGTTTAGTGCTCCCTTTTCATGATGCTGTGCAACATTTTTGATGTTTAAATGATAGGTTCACACTAGTGTGACAGAACTAATCTCAAGTGTCCGATATACAGTCCCACCCCACAATTTTGGGCAACAAAAAAAGAAAGTGATTTCTAAAAACTCAGCATTTATTTAATTGCGTTAAGTCAATCCAAAAAAACATGATATTCAGCTTTATAACAAGGAAATCACTATGATGTTATAGACTCATAAACAATTACTCAACAAAATGATGTTCTTCCTGCCTATATGAATGTTGCAACTTTAATTCACACAACCAATTCTTATGTGACATAGTTATTGACAAAAGACAACCTTACACATCATGTAGCATATCATAAAAGCACCCTATTCATCTTTACAATATATCATACACATTAAAAGTTTAACCATAACATTAGAAAAACATTACACATGTTTATATACTATATTTATTAAGCTATCTTACAATTGTGCAACTCCTCAGTTGAATTGAAATTATTTTCCCAATCCATTGTGCTGATGTTCCATACATTTTTAGGAGCATTAGTCAGTGCAAATGATCTACCAGAAATCCAACAATTCCAGAAGTCTCAGGTCGTGATTGTATCGTTATTGATAACAAAGCTATTCAAATGTTTCCAATGTACCGGTCCGAACCGAGGGCATTGTGTGAGCACGTGCTGGGCTGTCTCCAGTGTAGTTTTAAAGCACCCACCTCTACAGATTCTCTACATGGTGGGAATACCCTCCCTTACCCCAGTGACAGTAAGTACAGGAAGGAGATTAAATCGTAAACACCCTAAGAATCTCCTTACTTTATCATTAGGGAATAGTTGGGTATGTGGAAGAGAGGACTGGAACTGAGTAAGGGACTTTCCATATAGACTCATTACGAGTTTGGCGTACGTAGTAAAGTTGGCAGTACCTCTGTTACCGCCAACTTTACCACTATGCAAAATTACGGGTTTGGGCATGGAGTGGAGCATTCGCATCCAGGAAAATCCTTGAGGGAAATCCTCCAACTCACCACCCAAAAATCAGCAGATTCGGCGGAATGACAGCAGCAGAATTCCACCAAAAAAGCCCCATTGAGTGCAATGGACTCAAATTAAATGGGGAATTACACCACCACCACTTGTAATCCAGTGGAAATTCTGCTGGACCTAGTGGTGGTAACAGTAATTCCATTAGGCGGCATTCCGGTGGATTTTCCACCAGTATACTGCCCAACTCGTAACGGGGCCCATAGTTCTTATCCTTTTATAAATTTGCAAATGGGCACCTTTTTTCTTTCCAGTCCCACAGTTGTGCCTTTTTTGGAGTTCTCTTTTAAATGAGTTATAATCCAATGACCAATCAGGCTTCCAATATGGCTTCCAATCAATCGCCTCCAGGAACCTTATGCAGTTTTCTACGTGCAATGAGCAAGGGGAGATGGTATTTTATTACCATCTCTGCTGCCGTAAACCCAGGACCCCCTTCTAGATTTTCCCTTCAATAATATTCAACCATTCCAGGTCAAGGTTAAGGTATGGTTCTAATCCATAAATCAATGTAGATATGATGCAGGTCTTGTAAACCTTCCTAACACCTACCAAAGATTTTAAATAGCATTTTAAATACAGTCTTTCTGTGATTGCCTCTATCCAAGAAACACTGTATGCTTCAATAATAGCATTGCTGCCTATTGGCTAGTGTGTGTACATAATTGATGTAAAACCATTCCAAAACCTATTCAAAACACTTGAGTTTCTCCAGTATCAAAATAAGTATGATATCAGAGAAAGGGCACCTTAACAAATGGCATTTGTAAAAATATATTAAATAAATCAGTAACTATTAAATTGAAGAACTCTTATAAAAATTGGCTGAAACAGCATCGAGTCCAGATGATTTCACAAGATGCAAAAATCATGCTGTACTCACTGACAACTAAAAGCTCTGCTATGATTTGGGGATTGATAAAAAGCGTATATGTACCTGTTCAATCTATTAGCCAAGTCAATGCGGTGCCGTAGGAAGTTTGAACAGAGTATTATTCATCTCTATATGCGAGTAGTGTTTGGGCAAAACATCTACCAGGCCAGTTATCTAAGGGATTAGAACAACTTAAAATCTTGGAGGAAGATATATTACATAAAGAAATTGAGCTCTTCAAGAGCAATTGGCCCTGATGGACTCTCAAATTCCATGCTAAAAGACCATCCGGAAGCATGGGCTTCCATTCTGCATGTAATATTTGACCAAGTAATATACACAAACAAATTTCCAGCCTCCTGGCAGAAATCGATACTAATCCCTATCTATAAAAAAGGGGATAGAACTAACCCTAGAAACTATAGGCCGGTTGCATTATTGGATGCACCTGGGAAGTTATTTGTTCGCTTTGTGTTGGAAGAATTTAACCAATGGACCATCAAATCTGGAATTAACGACCCTTTTCAGACGGGCTTTCATCCAGGGCTAGGAATAGCAGTTAATCTACAGGTCATTCATGCCATCAAAAAACACGAATTGCAGATGAAGCAAGACTTATACATGGCGTTCATAGATTTTGAAACCGCCTTTGACTCTGTGTCTAGGCCTCTGTTATTTAGGAAGTTAGAACTTAGGAGGTGTCCAGATCATGTGAAACATTGGTTTCAGGAGTTTCACACGAATACCTCGATTCAAGTGAGAATTTCACTTGATGGCACTCTAACTTGCTGCATTCTCACCTTTTGAGCTTTGAAGCAGGGGTGCCGAATGGCCTCCTCCCTGTTCAATTTTTATATAGCAGACATGGCGGAGGAATTTAAGACTGTGGTATTGGACTCTCCACAGCTGGCTGCAAGTGTGATCCCCTGGCTGTTTTATGCTGATGATTTGGTTCTACTGTCAAAGACAGCCAGTGGGATACAGAGGTTGTTGGATGTAGTAGGAACATTTGTCAAACAAAATGAATTGAGTATAAATTTAGCAAAGTCAAAGACTATGAGGATCGAAAACAGGCACAAGAGAAAGACCGCTCATCTGTCCTGGCTTTTGCACCCTCAGCGTTTAGAAGATGTCAAGGGGTATGAATACCCTGGCCTCAATGTGAATACAAGTGAGGCTGACACACCTTATTATAAGGAAACCAGACTGAAAATGAAAACAGCTGCTGCCCAGGCTACTTTGCTGAATTATAAATATGGAATGTTTCCATGGAAACCTATAATCATATTTTACTGCCGAAAGATGTACCTACAGTGATCTATGGTGCTGAAACTAGATCTTGGAGATATGGTAGGTTTTGGTCAGTGTTAGAGGGTATCTATTGGAAATCGCTGTTGAAGCTTCCCAAATCGGTGTCAATATATTTAATTTGGTATGAGCTTGGGTTGACACCACTCTACACAATGTATATGTGGAAACTGTGCTGTATTTATCGCAAATGCCTTATCTCATTAGCAGAGAACTCAATCATGTGCATCTTGTCAACATATATTCTAACAACAGAGCATCATGAGATGGCATTGTGGAGGCAAATGGTGCGACAATTTTTGATAAAAACTGATCTGTCTGATAATATGTTGATTAATAATGCAGTGAAGGCTAAAACAAACATTTTGTTATGCGATTGGTGTAACACCTATGATCAATGTAGAAATAGTAAACATGGAAGTGTGTATAAGGTGCAGATAAAAAAGTTAAGAACAGCTGAATCATATGTAATGAAATTCCCTGGTGCAAAACATAGAGTTATGTTCTTGAGATATAGACTTAATATCTGGCACACGAGGGATGTACTAGCCAAATGGAAACTATTCCCTAAAAAAGTTGAGTTTTTGTAGATTTTGTAAAATTACTGGAGTGAGGGAAACATTATACCATCTAATAGTCATCTGCCCCTCTCTAATTGAGAAAAAAACTGTGTTCTTTAGGCCTCACTTCGAAGATTATTCATTACTGTTGAAGGAATCACTGTGGTGGTATTTATATAATACCAGATCGACCAAAGTCAGAATTGCTATAGTCAACTATTTATTGGCCTTGAAATTAACTAATGACAACAACTGATTCAATGTATGATGTTGACAGCTGAGCATGGTTGGCAAGCAATATTGTGATAAACCAATGCCCTGGCCTTGTTAAATGTACTTAACTTTGCTGCCGGATAAGGGCGTCGGCTGCTGAAGTAATGAAGAATAAATTGTACTATAAGGGAAAGGAAAGGGGGAAGGAATTACTAATTTAATTTTTCATCTCTTTTTCTTTTTATCCTTCTCTTCCCGCTGGTTGTTTTATTGTACTTAGAGAGATACTTTTTTGTTGGAAAGTGGTATTAAGGATTTTGTTCTTGATTGTTCATGATTCAGGGGCCGATTATTAGTTGCCGGGGCATCGGTTAGGGTTTTTTCTTCCATTTATTTTACTTTTTAAGTTTTAATCTATGTTGTCATGCAGTCAAGGCTGAATTGAAATGAATTGATCTGTAATGTTTTAATTTTGTATTTTTCACATGACACATCTGTGCTTCTCAAGATAAGGGATGTCTGGAGTTTAACACTGCAAAATATTTCGTGAATATGGAAAATTATATTAATTTCTGTTTCTGTAGACATATAATTTCTGACTAGATCCCCCTCTGGCCGCAAATATGCCTGATATCACATTAGACATTAGTGTGTCATGGATACACTGTGGTCTGGATGATTCTATGCTGGCATGAGCCGAAGATTGCATTTTAACTTTGTATAATTCTACAAAAGGAATATGTACATTTAGGTATTACCAAATGATTTCAGTTTTAAATTGCACTCCAAATAAACAAATGCATTGGGTTTTAAGGAAATTACATTTAATTTGCTTCTCTGTTTAAATGGGAGACACCGGACACCATGTTAAAATCTGCAACTGCATCTTTGTCACATTCGCCTCCTCCCTTTTAATTCCAGCTCCTTTAATTCCCAGGATTTTAGTATGGATAAAACCATTGGCTATTTGAATTTATATTGGGGGTTCCTATACTTACATTTTAAAATAGGCTTCTTGTTATTGGAGAATCAGCTGGCATGCAGTTTGTCTGGAATTACAACCTCAGCAAGATCCTTCTCTGCTGGCTATCTGGCACCCAGTTTCCAACATAGTTGGATAACCTCTCTGTAAAAGGACTTCTATCTCCAGCCTGTCCATTAACCAATCATCTAGATGTTATATTAGCCGCCCACCCATTGCCATCTCCAGTTTGTAGAGAAGAGTGACCTGACTAATTTCATGTCCCCTGTATGCAGCCCCACACCATGATTTGGGGCAGGAAAAACAGACAGCGTGTTTCTCAAAACTCATAGTTTATTTAAAAGAATAGAGTCCCTGCCTTCATCAGTCTCACTACTGGTTATCACAGAAGCTTTCATTTACACAACCAATTACATATAAAGTATCCTCTAAAAATCTATGCATTTAGATACACTTATTCTATCCTTGTTTTCATCTAAGCAATACAATTCATTTCAATAACATTGCCACTTTTCGCCCAGTGTAGGCATTTATCTCAAAACACTTGATTTTCTCCAGTATCAAAACAAGTATGCTACTGGAGAAAGGTTACTTGAACCAAGAACATTTAAAAACATGTGTTAATTCAACTTAATTCCCCTATATAGGTGTGGGGTTGTGAATTAATTGGCTTTGCGCAGATCATTTAAATGTACGAAAAAAATGTTTTGAAAATCTTGCCGCTAGAACTGACATTGTTATAAAGCATGCAAATTAAGGCAGCAGCATTGCGTTTATGGACAACCAGCAATACATCTGCATGGTGCAGACTTTACTAGGTAATTTAGACCATTACAACCGGATTACTTCAGATCCATCAGAAAAGCTTAAACAAGGGATACAAGAGCTGTGCTGCACTGGCATTAAAGAAGGATTTCTCACATCTAATGAAGCCACCTTTTTGGCATGTAGTGATCTCCAATGTGGTCCGATACTTTAACCAGCAGGCCAATATTTGGATAGATTCCTGCAGCCTTTGGCTACAGAGTCAAGATTGTACATGAAGGACATGATCAACGCTATAAACACCTTGGAGTGGACTAGATTTAATCCAGATTATAACATCTTGGTGACACTGGACTTCATTATACACCAATATTCCTCAAGAGGAGGTTATGGTGACTGTGAAGAATTGTCTCAATGCCAGAGTTTGACCTCATTCTGTCCTAACCTCATTCATCATGAAGCTGTTGAAGGTTACTCTCTGTGAAATCTTTTTCACTTTTGCAAGAAGGGGACTCCCATGGGGGCATTCTTTTCCCCCAGTTTGTTTATTTACTTTTTCATTTATAAAGCCACTAAACCCGGGGGCATAAAGGCACTGTTGGCAAACATTTATATCGCCCATTTTGGGTTTGGCAAATATATTTATGGCCCATTTTGAGGAGAATCATATGTATTCCAAAAGTCTGTTCAGGGCCAATAGAACACAGTGGCAGGGCTTCATAGACGATATTTTCTTCATCTGGTCTGGCACTGCCGACTCACTTGATGAGTTTGTTGGTTGGCTAAATCAATGTAATCCTAACTTAGCCAATTAAGGTCAGATTAGGCCTTGTTCTTTCATTTCTTGAAGGGCATCTTGTTTTGTAGCGACACTTAACCTTTTCTGGACTTACTCATAGGCCACAGAGCGGGCCATTCATACACCAACCCGTACAGAAAGGCAACAGATTATAACACCCTTCTTTTCTACACAAGCCAACTTCCTAAAGCATTGAAAGACAACTTGCCCATTGCCCAATTCTTGCGCCCACAGCAAAATTGTACTTTTGTGGAGGATTACGCAGAATAGGCACAATCACTCACATCCAGACTCACTGAGAGTGGATATCCCTGGAAAACAGTGAAACGTGCTGCTAAAAGAGCTAGATTTCCTAACAGAGATGCTCTTCTAGCTCTAAATGAACACAACTCAGTTACAAATAGAGTAGTATGTGTTACTACTTTTTTTTCAGATCTACCACACACATTAAGAAGTTAGTGAGCAAATATTGGCACATGGTGACCAGTACAGGCTGCATAGCAGATCAGCCTCTCTTTGTTGTAAAGAGAGATACAAACCTCAGAGATAGACTGGTGCATGCCAAATTATGTCCCACACATGACAAAAGGGTCCAAAATACAATTGTAGCCAACTGGGTATCCTAGATAGTGGCTCTTGCTAGCTATCATGCAGGTGGGAATGGTATTGTTTGCATGCTTACTACCACCAGTAGTTTGTCTATCGTGCATTCCATTGGACATTGCATACATTCTCAAGCTGTAACTCCACCAATGTTATTTACAACATTAAGTACAGGTGTGATCTTGTTTACATCGGTATGACAACCAGAAAGGTGACAGCAAGGATTTGCGAGCACCGCAGCAGAATCAGGAATAAGGTTCTCTCTGTGCCCTTGGTGCAACATTTTGTTGAACAAACTCATGGCCCTGATGATTTCATCTGGTTTCATCTGTTTAGACTTAAATCATTTGAAGCCAAATGTACGTGATTTTTCTATGGCTACCTGCCTATTTAAACCTGAACAGCAATGGATCCATCGATTGAGGACCCATGAATATGGCCTCAATGAAGGTCTACAATGGTCTGCATTGTTTATGTAAAGGCACTTGTATGAGCTTGTGCTCTTTGACTGTATTAATCAGCAACGCCCTGTAGGGTAAGACCCACAAATAAGTAATACAAGTAATCCAAATGAGCCAATAAAGTGCATGGGAGCAAGAAAAACAAAAATGTATTAATGCAACAATGGGGTCAGGAACCATTGAAAAATCATTCAGTGATCAATACACAATGGTGGAGTTTTATAGTGAAAAATGGAGCTTCATCGTAGACAATGTTTCGGAATACTTGGACAATGAAATTCGCTGATGGGTTGATCATGGTTGCTCTGTAGGTGAAGCTATACAATTCCTAGCCCTATTGGCCTATCCTATCCCTCATGATCATGCAGTTAATTACCTCATAAAATGACTTTGTATTCATATCATCTACTTTCTCAGGCTTGTTATTGGACGGTCAATATTTAATATTATTGTTTCCAATCCTTGGTGTTTAATTGGTGGAGCTCCTGTGGCCATCCTGGGCTGGGCCACTTCGATCATGATTGACCAATGACATTGTGAGGTGCGAATAGTGTGGCAACAGTTGTATATTTAGGACCAAAGGATGGGTTTCCCCTCCATCACAGGCATCTGGGGAGCAATAATAATAGTAAACCACAAAGTGTGATGCCTCACGGAACAAAATATATATCAATCCAATTCAATTGGGGCTAAAATAGTGAAAAAAGAATGCGGTAGTTAAGTAAGTGCTTAATAGTCATTAATTTAGAGAAATGTTCTTTATTCTATACTTATAAAAATATTCTGCATTTCATGAGAAACAGCCCATTGTTCATAAAAAGCTCTGTTAACAGTGTGCAAAATAACATCATTACTGTATTGTACAAAAATTCCATTGTACAACTCTAAAAGTGTAAAAAGACTTTTTGCAAATTCTTCACTCATCTCTGCTCCCGGTCTAATAAAATCTTGACCTTAGGCAATTGTGACATTATCTCAACGTATATACACTGTTAATCATTAAGAATTGCAACTACAACATATTGGTCGCAGCTAAAACATATTCAAACATTCATCAACTAAAGATAATGAGAAGGGGCACAAATCTAAAAAGACACACTCCTCCACCCTTAATTAGTGAGTTTCCCTTTGTTTTAGTTTCAACGGTATAAGATCTAGTTCAAGAAATGAAGCTGATGTCCGTCTTCCTCAGGACTTGAATGCAGCATGTCATATTTTTCTTTTTGGTTTAGATTTCTGATTCTCTTCTATAATTTCTAAAAATGACATAAATAAAACCATATTTAAAAATCACACTGCCTGTACATAAACAATCACACTATCTCATGTGCTCTCTCTTTTTTTGAGAACATTTACCATATGTTTTTTACTGATTGTATTGTGGGGTGCACCTCCGTCTTCAATCGCAAGTGCAGGATAAACAAAAATACCTGCAATGGCATGATGCAGAATAGGGTGTAAGCCTCTAATTCTCACCTGTGGTGCTGTGTCAAAAGATACACTTGCCAGTTTAAATACAACAGAGTCACTAACCTCTACTCTCCACTTAATTTTTTGGCAGTCAAAGGTATCTCCCAAACTTCGTTCTCTCCAGCTTACATGTCAATCTTCAAGTATATTTGCAAGCCCATCTACAGGAGGTAGGTTGTAAAATCCTCTATATTTAAGTGAAATTGTGACGTTCATTAGTCAGTCCAAATGTCACGTTCCAAAACCGAACCAAACATACCTGTATCTTTGAACTCGGACGTCCACAGCCTGGCGTGTTTCAATGCAAGAAAAGGCGCTGCTCTGTAAACTCAATATAAAGGGAAACCATTCCAAGTGTCATAGAGGAAAGACTATCGCTTTCCAGTCTAAATGCATACCCTCCCTAGCGACAGTGTATGCCATTTTGGAATATCTCCCAATGCGTTACTGTGAATGGTACTCAGCCTCTATTGCTTTTGTGCTGCCAACGATATTCTATAAATTAGTCCAGCGATTTTTTCCCTTTTCAGGAACTGGGATCTTTCTGCCAGTTATCAAAGTTATTCAAGATTTTAGAGCGCTATTGGATATTTAAAGTCAAATTCCCAAAGAGTCGGACGGCTAGTACTGGCAAATTACAGTGCCATGCAAGTCCTACCAATAATAGTATACATAAATATGTATATACATGTCTACTCGAAAGGCCGTTGTTCACGAACCCACCTAATAGTGAGCACCATATTTGAGTGTATCCTAGGTGACCTGTTTTTCCCGTCGTGTATTCATGTATCTATATATAAATTGGGTTGGATCACTGTACAATGCTCTGTTGAAGTATACTTATACCACAACTACCACTTAGTTGTAGAGGAGCTCTAAATATCACATAAGCACAGGTCCCTGCATTGACTGTCTTTAGTTGGAATAGATATCAAGGAGTGTCTTTAATTGCTAATTCACTGTGTGGTTATATACATTGGTGACATTCCTCTTAATTGTTCAGTCCATTGAGAAAGCTCTGCGTATGGTAGACCCACCTTTGTTCTCCTTGTGAAAGCCTTGTAGCTGTGTTGTGTCCATCATTGCCCCAAACTGTATCAATCACCCACCATTTGAGTTCGTCAAATCCATGATTTTCTTCTATAAAGTGGGCAACCAATGGGAACGTTTCACACTTGGTACGGATCCTGGATTTGTGATCTGTAATTCTCAGCTTAATGGCTCTGGAGGTCTTCCCTATATATGTCTTATTACATGAGCAAATAATGGCATATATTACAATATTACTATTGCACGTCGTGTGATGTTTCAAAGTCCATGATGTCTCATTGATTACAATGGAAGTACATGCTGTTGTAGAGCTACAATGTCAGCCTCATCCACATGGGAAATGGCCCGTGATGGGCGCTAAACCACATGATGAAGTAATAGTTGGTGTTTTCTTCCCCATAGGTTCTGTGTCTGCCTGGGAAAGCCATTCCTTTACATTTTTACCTTTTTTAAAAGCATATATTGGACATTGTAATGTTGGATTGTTCAGCTGTAATAGATGCCAGTGTTTAGAAATCACTTTCCTGATCTCATTATGATGAGTCTTATATGTCATTGCACATACCAAATGTGAATTCTTACTGTCTAGTTTTGTATATTTCTCTGACAGATTGCCTCTAGCCAGATTCCTTGCTCTTTTTTGGACTGTCTAAGTAATCTAGGGGGATATCCTCTTTCGGATAACCTTGCTTATATCTTGTTGTCTGAATTGTAAAACCTTCTAGATTGGTGCAGTTGTGTCTCAAGTAAGGAACTGGCCATTTGGGATATTGTTTCGTAGGCTCTGGGAGTGGAAACTATTGTATCTCAAAATGGTGTTTCTATTTGATTGCTTGCAAAACAAATCTACAATTAGATAACCTCCTTCCTCTTTAATCACCAAATCTAGGAATGCTATCTGTCTATTATCGGATGGCATGGTGAAATTTAAGTTGGAATTAAGGGAATTAATACACTCTAAAAAGAGTTTATAGTCTCCTTTTTTTGCTATCTCAAAGTGGATCTATATGCATTAGTGTCCGCCAGGATACATAACTGTTTGAATTTCCACATATATTGGTTAGCGTAATTAGGTGCAAATGATGCTCCCTTCGAGGTTCTCTTCATTTTCCTATAATATGTGGTTTTGAAAAGAAAGAGGTTTTTAGTTAAAGCTAATAGAGTTAGGTAGCTCTATCAAAAATTCACTTGGAACTGTGACTTGTCCTTCCCGCTCATCCAAAAATTCCAGAATAATTATTAAAGATTCTCTCTGTGGGATATTTGAATACAGGGACTCCACATCTAAAGTAATTAGAACATTGATGTTAAGGTCAAAAGGCAGTCCCTCTATTTGGGTGATCACATCCGTGGTGTCTGCGAAGTAGGTTAAGGATTGTGCCGCCAATGAACTATCCAATTGGTTCAAGAATGGAACCACATAAAGACAGTATATGTCTACCAGGGGGGTTTAGGGAATTCTTGTGGACTTTTGGCAATATATAGTGTGCCTGATGGACCCCAGCCGGCCCGTAGGACTGGGGGTTTCCAAACAGCACTTTAAGATGAGTAGCAGCACCCATGAGAGGGATGGGGATGCACATTCGTACTCTTGCATCAAACCAATAATGACAACTCAATGGTTTGGCAAAGGGAGTACGTTTCATGACAAGTACAGAAAACTGAGAGTTCATGAATATCAACAATCGCTCGATCTTCCTTCTCGCT
Source organism: Ambystoma mexicanum (assembly GCF_040938575.1). Lineage (NCBI taxonomy): Eukaryota > Metazoa > Chordata > Amphibia > Caudata > Ambystomatidae > Ambystoma > Ambystoma mexicanum. The sequence continues at coordinate 1,359,337,022 of NC_090930.1, read as the reverse complement.
TCAACTCCAATTAATTTCAGAAAAAACATAGTATTTATACCAAAAACTCGTCATCACTGACATGTAACTCTCAAAACTTAGCATGCAATTTGATTGGTTCTAGGAAGGTAACTTTAATATAGGCACTATATCTGTATATGGTAACGGGGAGAGGGGATTGGATAAACAATGTCAGGTGGGGCATCTGAGCCCTTCCTTCAAAATGGCTACTGTAAACGTCAGTGAAAGTATGACGTCTCATTGGTTCTACTAAATATAGGACCCTAGATTACACAGTCCACTATGATTGGGTTGGCATCAACCCCACTCATACTTTTCCACTTGCGCTTAGCAGCATGCAGAATAGCCGGCCAGGTGCAGGGAGTTTGTTTGCACCTCCAGCTTCCCTCCAATTATTGCTACAATCAATCATCACCTCAGTGGTCATGTGTCAATTATTTCTCTGTGGTTGGCCTGGAGTCTGCTTCTTGGTCTGGGAAAGTTAAGACATCTGTGCATGCCAAAGGTCCATTCGTAGGTGTGAAAGTTTCATTGCTTCCTGCTGGTCTGGTCACGTGATTCCGACACCGTGAAATCGTCTTTTTCTCCATGCAATTTCGTGTATTTGATTTAATTCTGCTCGTCGTCTGCCATCTGTGGCTTATCTTGACCTTTCCTGAACAGGATACTCTGTTTTTCTTTCTTTTAATTGCATCCACTTGTTGGCCTATTTCAGCTGATACGACCTTGGCTTCTTAGCATGGTTACTTTCGTCTGAGCTTCTCTCTGTCTTTAATTCTTGATTTGTTTGCTGCGAAACTCTCCTCTTGAGACCTTTAATAACCTTTGGTTGATTCTGCTCTTGTGCTTAGTGGATGTATACTTATATAAAGTGCTTCTTTGTGAGGTAGATATGTATAGGTGGTGCTTGCCGCAATCTATCTTACTACTAAGCATAAGCAAGCCTCACAATTTCTTGCTTCTTGTGGTTACTTTGCATATTTACACGTTTAAACTAACTGAATATCTGCATCGCGCATATGGCATAATTTCTGACATCTTTACATCAATTATTTCACTTTAGGCTCAGGATGTCACTTATCCATGGTGTTTCATCTCTTTTCATCATTTACAGATCGTCATGTCTTCTATATGTGAGTCAGTCTGGGTTCTTATGACGTCACCATTCATCTTCCTTCAGTATCTTTTTAGCTTCTTCAGGTATTGTATTCTTACAATCGTCATTCTGTCTCACTTGTCGATATGGGTTTCTCAATGGGTACCTTACTGTCCAAGTTTTCTTAGGTGTTGGTACTTCAACAGGTGCTGTTATTCTGATAGGTGCTGGACTGAGCCCAACTGCGGCTCTCTTCTGCTCACCATACGTCACATATTTCGGCGTGAATGTTCCAGGTACTTCAAAATGTACGGTTGGAGTGTGAATTGAGCTTGGCACTTCCTCTACAATAGAAAAGAGGCATCCTCATATTACGATAGTTCAAAAAGTTACATTCTTCTTTGCTAAAACATCCCGCTTCTAGCCCTCTTTTAGAGATCTGGAAAATGTCTTTCTGTATACTGTCTGTCAGATCGCCCCTTAGTTAGAATTGTCTCATCACTTCTAAATCATATTTGATCGCATCCCACACAACTACCCTCCACCTTTGTCCACCTTTTTGATAACAACAGATTGGTCAACCCGGAACTTTAAGAAGTTATCCCACTCACTCTTAGAAAATTTGAAACTTGAGTTATGTTTAGCATTATCATATCTGTCATAGATGGAATGAAATTCTTTTAGTACACCTTTTTCAAATATGGCAGTCTCCTTGACTATGATCTATAGTGACGGGATGAAGGCCAACTTAGGTTTCAAAGGGGTAGTTCCATCTGTTTCATGTTTCTCATTGGTTTCACTACCAAAAAGATCTTTCGGGCATATTTTCTGAAATAAATTCTGGAGCTCTTTTTCTGCATCCATTCTACTCAGATTGTTCATTGGTATAAACAAAAACCCTTTTTCAAGTACCCAGTATTCCTTTTCTGTCAATATTTTGTTAGATATGTTGCAAATAGCCGAAGAATTTTCCCTTGTCTGTAAGCTTGTCTCCATGTTTCGAAGAAGCCGGGTATTGGTGGGGGGCCTTGATCTTGAGGGGGAAAAGGAAGATCCTGTGGTGGGTATAGAGAAGGAGGATAAACCTGTAGGGGATAATTAGAAAGAGGTGGATAATTTTGTTGCAAGTACTGGCCCCTTCTACTCCCTCTTATGTTGCCTCTTGTCCATGGCCTACGGTTGGGACAATAGCCTCGCTTTCCTCTATAATTGCCTGTAACTCCGTCGTCCCAAGAGGTATCAGAGAAAGTTACACTTTTTCTCTATTGGTTCTGGCCTCGTATCTGGATATCATTTTCGTTCCAATAACTAGGGCCCTGATAATCCGGACTGAGGTATGGATATGCAAATTCTTTTTTAAAGTTCTGAATATTTTTGTACAACACAGTAATTACGTGATTTTGGACACTGTTAACAGAGCTTTTATTTTTATAAACAATGACTGTTTATTATGAAATTCAGAATATATTTATAAGTATAGAATAAAGAACATTTCTCTAAATGAATGACTATTGAGCACTTACCTGCCGTATTCTTTTTTCACTATTTTAGCCCTGATTAAATTGGATTAAGAGTTTTATATTTCACATCCTATTCTCATGGGAATTAAACGTTGGCACCATTTTACCGTTCTTCCCCTTCCAGCTGTGTCAACCGGCAGCATATTATTGCAACTTCCGATTGGACTCCAGTCCTTCCTTTCTCCTAGCTCATGTGCATGATCTCATGTGCTGGGCTCCTAGGCTCCTAGGCCTGTTGCTCTGGACCAAACACTTGTCGAGACTATGTGTGTTTAACTTCTATATGAACGTGTGATATGGCAATTTAAAATCATTCCTTTAATTCTTTGGTAGGTCCTAGTCAATGCACAATCTTCATGGTATCCTTGGTGTTTATCTAGGGCCTTTGAACCTTTGTATATTGAGTTTTACCTGGGCGGGAAGCTCATCTCCCATTGTATGCATCTCCAGTCTTGGGTGGATATTTTCCTGCAGGGGCCGTGTGTCTCTTCTGTCTCAATGACTTTGTTTTGTGCATGTCTCTGCATGTGGTCTTATTTTCACTAGGGCTATGACCTTGTCTTGGTTAGTTTTGGGATCATGGGCAGAATTTCTATTTGTTGTATGTTTCACTTGCAGGATGTGTGGGACCAGATTGTTCTTTCTCCTTCACCGCCAATCATTATGTGGCATTCTACCCCTTGCCCCCACAGACCATGCTCCCTTTAGCAATATCTGATTAGGACATGCTTCCTTGCACCTTAGCTGGGAAAGGGCTTCACCTCATACTTCTGACCAATCACTGTGCGACTTTACACTGTGCTGAAGGCTGCTGACCTTGCCAATGCATTACTTTGCAATGTCCTGAACGGACTGCCTTTTGCCATGTGAGAAAATGTCTAATGATTTGAGGCCTGTTATTCGAATGGCTAAAGCATTGCCTTCAGTCTTGAGGCCTTCTAAGTATTAGGCGCTGTGAAGGCATTATGAAGAAGGACCCAGACAACAGATTAAAAATCAAACAATCTATTTTATTAACTTAAATGTCAGGATGGAAAAAGGCCTAAATTGCCCTATGCTGAGGTGAGATTTCCCTACCGAAATAAAACCAAGGAACGTCTGTGTCAAAGAGTTCAACTTAGGTCTGTCCAAAACCTATGCTTGCCCTCACAACTAATGTATACAATGTGTAGGGACATCAGCAATCAAAGTAAATGTGTTGAAAAATAAAGTCTTGTGCTTCCTCCAGCTCCAGATGATCTTGGGGCTCCCTTCACCAAGATAAACACAGTTCAACAGTTTCAACAAAAAAGGTATTGTGTTCTTTTTCCTTAAGTTTAATATATTTCCACAACAATGTTCTTGGGGGTTCCATTCCCCAAGTTCATTAGTTCTGCACAGTGATCTTGGAGCTCCCTTCCCCAAGACTCTGATACATCAACTTATATTTGATAGTTTCAAAATGTTTAACCCAGTTCCAGGTCAACGTGTCACTCCTTTTGCATCCCTATTTCACCATGTCTTTAGTTATTTCAAATTAACTCAAATACAATAATCCATCAGTTTGAAATAACATTGCAAGTGTCAAAACCCTTCCTTTTAGGACAAATGTTTCACTCGCATATACTCTTTCAATTTAATTCCTTGAAAACAATTGTAGAATATTGGATCACCTTTGAAATAACATTGCAAGTGTAAAAACCCTTCCTTTCAGGACAAATGTTCCACTTGCACATTCTCTTTCACTTTATTGCTTTGAAAACAATTTTAGAACAAAGGATCGCCACTTTGTAGCAGGCGCGGTAGTTTCAAACCAAGTCAATGTGTTTCTGCACTCCGCAGAGTCTTTTGACAATGTCTCTTCATTTAACTGAAGGCACGCAACCACTCCAGCGTAGGATACTTTTCAATAGTGAGAATTCAGGTTACCAGAGACTTTCGAAAATGCTCTCCTTCCTTTCTGGGAGGCATGCGACCTCTCTGGTACTGCCTTCTTTAATATTCCTATAATGTGCATTTAGTAACATATTCAGTCTCTCTTCAGTGTCTTTGCTTCCAGGGCTCTTCAATTAGTTTAACAGAGGCTTGTTACCTTTTATCCATTTGCGAGTGAGTTTCACAGCGTTTAGAGTGTTCGACAATACTTTGTTAGTTACTGTTACAGCTAGCTTTCGCGATCGAGAGCAAAGCGTTTCTGTGTCCTTTTCCCAGCTGACACTCACAGGCTTATGCTTCTGAGACAGCGCAGAGTTCTCCACAATGCTTCTCCGCCCTCTGCTCACAATGACGGTTTTGGGAATACCTATGCCAGTACGGCTTCCTGATGCACCATCATTCGGCAAGGGAATCTGAGCTTTACTGCCAGTCTCAAAACTCAGCCTCACACGGCCCTCGGTCTTGGTATCCTCTCCCTTACAAGGGCAGCATTTCTCCTTCTCCTGCAGCAGATTACACTCTCGCTTCAAACCCAACTCCATCTCCTGCTGGTTTCCTCCCTTTTCGTACACTTGTAGCCCTTGAACAGGTTGAAGGTGTGGGTTGTTAATTAATATTGCCTGACTAGCATTAATGGGACATGCCTGACCCTGGTAGTGCTCTGTAGGTCTCTTGCTTGTCCCAGTATGAGCTTGGTGAAAGTGTGTGGTGTTCATTACCCTCAGTCTCCTCTTCCTCATTCCAGTACTGTAGTAGATTGAATGGGGTAAATTGAGGGGAGCAAGCTTAAAACAGCCCATGAAGATGGGGGAAGGGTTGGGTTGGGCACTAACAGGAAAAGGAGGATGCCATGTCTCAGTCAAGGGCACCCCACTCTTTCAACCCTATCTTCTAGGTCTTCAGGGTTTACCTTTTCTCCTGATGTTATTCTGACAAAAGAGAGTGGGGTCACAATATCCCACCAAGGCTTCTGGCACCAGAGATTCATCACTGAAACTGCGTCTCAGCTGAGGACATTTCACGTCCCCCTCATATGAACACTCCACCCAGGTGATCCTCCTGCGCTTCTCCACACCCAGGGTTAGGATCCAAAGTGTGAGGGCCTTTTCCTGGCCACCTGCACCGAGGATCAGAGGTAAGTAAATGTGAGAACGTCCTAAGGTTTCTCACACTACCTATCAAGCATTCATATGTGCACTATATATGTTTATACATATATATCATGTGTTATATTCTCTGTTACTTAGTGTTGCTACTACACACTCCTACCTACCTGATGTGTTTCTCAATTCTTCTAGTCTGTGCGATGTGTGTATGTGTTTGGTTAAGACTAACTTCTGTTCTTATGTTATTCTGTCATTGCCATTCCCTTCCTGGCTTAGTCTACCTACCAATGCATATATCTGTACATATGTATTTTTCTGGCTGCTATCCCACTCATTTAATGAAGAGACCTACCCTTACTGTGTCATGTTCATAGCCTAGATCTATTAGAGCTTGCTTTCACTAATAAATGTTTATTTTAGCTCCTATCACACTAGTTGCCTCTTGGGCCTTCTTACTTGCTGCACCTATCCCTACGTGCATGCCACATTGACTCTTGGCACATATTTGTTGGATCATTGTGTCTGACGTCTTTTGGCACATCTACACCTACAGTGCATGTATGTGTGCTGCTCCACATTGTATCTGTAGGTGAAGGGATATTGTGGGAATGACAGTGTAATCTGATTGTGGCCTGGACCTTTGCCCTTTGATGTGTGTTCTGACTTGTATTTCATGTGTTTTCTTAGTTGAATTTCCTCTTACATGTGGAATGTATGACATTCATCCCAACAGTCCCTCTTTTCATTCCTTCCAGAGTGAGTCCCCTCATGAACTCTTTTGGGACCCACATTTCACTGACATTTCTCAGGTTTCCTCCCCCATTGCATAATCTAAGGGGGTGCATTCCAAAAAATAACAACAACCCCCATCTCCTGTAGGATCTACATACCATTCAAGGTAATTCTTAGGGTCTGGAGGTGGTGACCAGAAGGTACCTGGCAGGCCTATGGGATGAGCTATGTGTATCATCTTGGGTATGGGCTTTATTTCTACCTCATCAGTTTGTGTGTTCTCATGTTTCCAAGGAGAAGTTGCCTCTTCTACCTGAACTGCAAGTAATGTTATGCCATCCCCACGGGATACACAAAAGGCTCTTTTAACTTGAAAAATTGTCCAACTCAGGATTAAGAGGATCAAAATTGGCAAAATTACTCAATAGAGATTTGCCAACCAGTTGGGCATCCATGAAAAAAGGTCTGACAATCAGTCAATGTCTTTTTTAATTCCCCCCTCATTTACTATTTCCACTTTCAAGTGATACAAGGCCTTAGTTGCAATGGTGAGAGACCCGTTATCATTGTGATTGGGGGGAATGTAAATGCAGCTAAGAGCTGACAATTTCTCTGCAGACCCCACCTTCCATGGCATTGAGTAGATCGAGGACCATGTGATTTTGGAGGGTCATAATACGGATCACCCTTAGTTACTCTCTTATGGCATTGAGTCTGTGTTCAGTTGCGTTAGCAAGCTGGACCTGGCTCCAGTGGGTTATTTGCAACAACTTTGCGTTAGTGGCTGCTTCAATTCCATGGGCTAAGAGTGAGGCAAAACATTACTCTGTTTTTGTAAAAAGTCAGTATTGAGTTGGGACCTCTTCCAGGGCTTTGTCTGCATCCTTGCTAAGATAGTTCGATCATCTTTTGTGAATCAGTGTTCATGAGCCATTCTGCTTTTGCACTGTTGGGGGTACAGTAGGGGACTAGGACTTCTTCTTAGGGACCAACAATTGTCCCTCATGGCTCAGGAGCACTTGGGTGTGCAGGCTCATGAGAGAGCACACCCCGTTTCAGGATGATGGTAGATGAAAGTAGGCATTGGGTTCACACTGCCAATAAAGATCCATAATTGCAGCTGTTCCATCTTGTAACGCTGGCATTGGGATCGTTAGATTGCATACTTTATTTTGACCCACCAGCACATTTGCTTTGCCTCTGAAACAGAATGAAGATCCAGTGAGTATCTGTGCTTTTACTGGTTGCTCATGTTTTTGCAAATTCTTCAATTTAGGCACACATGATGGCCACTCTTCTCAACACTTTCCACCTATACTCTTTATGACTTCTCCATACCCCACGAGTCCCTCTGCTTTGAATACTGCTTGCCCCTTTACCCATTGCTTATTCCAGTGGGTTTGTCCGTCAATATACATTTGAGGTTTGATTGCACACTTGTTATATTCTTGTCCTTTTTTCCTTTTACACTTGATACTATCTGTTTTTTCGAGCCTAGTCCCTGGAACTGCCCTTCCAACTTGCTCCCTTCTGAGTGATGCTCTTCAATTATTCTGGCATTTGTACTTTCTTCCTCCTGCATACTTCTTTTATGTCAGGTCACACAGTTATTTCAAATGTTAATTACATTCATTACTTCTGTATCATTCCTATGTTCTACTTCTAGCTTCTACTGTTATTAGTTTCCTCATGGAACAGGAGAGAAAAAGAGAGAACAATGAAGAACAAATCCCTTTAAATAGTTGTTTCATCTTGCTTGCTCCTGTTATTTACGTCTCTAAAGTTTGAGTCAACCCCTTAATGTTATCTACCCAAATGGTCGTACTCTCCTAAAACATGAGTTCCTAATGTATTTTGCACTCAGCTTTGGCTGAAGGTGCTCATCTTGGTGTCTGCTTCTCATTGGAGCTCTGTTGCTGTGCTGGTGTCTTTTCTGATATCAGAGTTGTGGACCCAGGCCTTGCGATTCTTCAGCTTCACTGCTGTAGGGCTAGCTTGGATGATTTCAGACGGCCCTGTATACTTGGGCTAATGCCACTTGAAATTGTGCTGTTGTATGTAGACCTTGTCTCCTTGGCGTAGATGAGCTGATGGTGTTGTGGCCATGTCACTTGAGTTTGTTGGGGGAACTTTCCTGTGTCTTGACAATTACCTAATGAGACAAAACGTTAGCACATGGCATACATTGAAATCTTGCCTAAGAATATCAGCGCTCCTGTAATCGTTTGTCAGTGTTTGAGTTGAAGCGACTGACCTGCACATCCACGCCTTGTCACTACCTCATGTGGTGACAAGTGGTGGTCTTTGCTTGGCTGGCTGGTTGTGCAGACTGAACGGGGTCAGGGGCAAGCAATAGAGCCAGCTCTTTTTGAGCGTGGCACACATCCTGGCCAACTTAATCTTAAGTAGGCTGTTCAGTTTCTCTATGAGCACGTTGGCTTGTGGGTGGTACACTGTGCATAACTTGTGTTTTAGTCCCAGTAATTTTGTAATCTCATTGAAGAATGTTTTTGCAAAATGAGGACTGTTGTCCTCAGGACACTGCATATTCTCCAACTTGAGTAAAAAGTAAAAGGACACCTGGCGGGGTCCTGATATACCCTGGGGGGTACATGTGTAAATATCAAAAAATCAGGATGAGAGATCCTACAAACAATGTGTGGTTCTGAACATATACATTTATTTCAAGAAACACAGATATATTTAGTATACACAACTTTCGATAAGCACGAAAGTTAAATGATATCGGACCGGAGCCCCCGGTGACACACGCACCTGTGCGAGCGCAATTAGGTACCTATTTAGGCTCTCATCAAGCCAACTGGATCCTGAGACAGCTATCAGGAACCAACGGCTAACCCCGAGTGCAGCTTTGCACCCACAATCCAGCAAGTTATCTACATATTGTAGCATTGTACTTGGCATTTGTATGTTTCCTAAGACCATCTGGAAGACTCTATTGAAGACACTCTGGCACTCACAGTACCATTTTGGTAAATGAGTATGCTGGTACCTCTATCTGTGATAGGAGAATAGAGTGAGGTACTGGGAAAATTGCATTTTTAGGTCGATCACTGTGAAGTATGTGGTATCTGCAGGAATGTTGCAGAGTATCGAAGCTGGGTTGGACTGTTGTGGGTACTATACTTCCCCTATATTGTTAAGAGGACTAAGGTCCTGCATAAATCTCCAAGAGGAACCTTTTGCTTTCTTTAATGGGTAGATAGCCATGTTGCATGGTGAAATGGATGGTACTATGATGCCCTGCTCAATCATTGCTCTAATTGTGTCACACATTCCCTCATTTGCTTCTCTGGAAAGTTTGTATTGTTTTACATGTGAAATTATTGCTCCCGGTTTGTGTTTGATTCACACTGCTCCTAACTTGTTTAGTAACCCTACATCATGGGAGTTGTTTGTCCACAGTCTGCTAGGCCTTGCTGACAAGTCCTCTCTAATTGTGTAGGTGGTGCTGTTGTTACCAATACAGTCTGTGGTATCTCTCTGTGTTGTATTACCATGTGGCATGGGACACACATTTCGAACAATACTTTGCCCTCAGATTCTGTGTCTGCAAATAAAAGATTGTCAGTGATTTCTCTCAATGGTAATGTAGGGTCTATGCACGACCCTGTTCTCCATTGTATCCCGTCTTTATCTGTGCCTGCGAGAATGATAACATCCTTTCTGGTGATTACTGCATTAATGTGTAACATGAACTTTTGACCTGGGGCTCTTTCTTGTGGCACTACTAGTCTGAATAAGAATTCTTCTGGCAAGCAAAAAAAATCATGTTCTCAATTCCTGGCAGCCATCCAATTAGGACGGTCACTGAATATAAACACATTTGTTCATGTAAGGGTAGTGCTCAAATTGCATTAGTGCTGCATAGTGCCTGGACTACAGCTACTACTCTGTCTAATGCACACCTGGTGTAGAGCACACTATTCCTTTGTCTGTGAATAATATTGTCATATTCAATTATCAGAGTAAATCCCTACTCAATAAATTCACTGGTGTCTCAGTGCTGTACAATAATGGTGCTAGCATTTCCTGTGTCCCTATGCTAATGGGTACATCTTCTGTAATAGGAACCTTTGTTACTGACCCAGAGAATCGCTGTGTGTCCATAGATTTGTTGGTTTATGGGAACTTTCCTTCCTTCATACAGGACATTGTAGCTCCCTTATCCACTATGAAGGTACACATTATGTCTCCTATCTTCATTCCCACTTTAGGTTCCTTCTCTGGGTTCAGGTGATAGATAAGACTGGACATGTCAGGGCTCATTGTGGGGTTTCCTATTGTGATTTTTTTCCCCTGGGTGCGGGAATGTGTTGTCACCCATGACACTTACCCCTGTGTAATGTGTCACTGTCTCTCACGGCAGTGCCTTTGTCCACAGGGTGGTGTGGTGTGACTGCTTGGGATGGTGCCTGCTGTGCAGTGTTTTGTGCAATATTTGGGGTTAGGTAGTGACTGGGCCATCCCTGTGTGGGGGCACCATCTGCTGTGAGCCTGGATATTGTGGCTGTGCTGATCCTGGGGCATATCCCCCATAGGCTGCTGTCCTGTGTGATGAATCGCAAGCTGGGTACAGATGCAGGGTTGCACCTGGATGATACTGAATTGGTTGCCTGCTTCTACAATCTCGTGCTACGTGACCCACTTTACAGCATGTCCAGCATGCCCCACCAAACCTGGGTCTCAAAACTCTAAAACGTCCTCCTAGCCCTCTTTGGGAGTTGCTCTGTGTTCCTTGCACCCCTCCCATGTTTCTTCTATCATTATCCCTATTACCTACACTTCCCTGTAGACACTCTCTGCCTTGTCGACTGACACCAACATTCGTAAACATTGCACCTTCTATACTCACCTTTGCTAACTTTTCTGCACCAGTTTTGCTTCTGCACAATGTGCCTGCTTTTCCTTCTCTCTGTCCTTCTCACGCTTACAATAATGTACTATGTAGGCTTGTATTTCTACCCATGTTTTAGCCTCAATGGCCACTATTTTGTCTAACTCCATTTGTACCTCTGTTGGCAGACCTGCATATTACATGATCAAATATTGGTATGGTTTTATCCAATGCTTCATTATCTGCTTTCTCCCAAATGGTATTTGTTCCCCCAATACGCTAGTCAGTACGTTTTTCATGACACCCACTGCTAATGTGACTGCCACTGTTTGCTTTTCAAGTGCATATATCCATTTGCCCACTCCCAAAGTAAGAGCGGGCAGCATCTTTATCAAATTATTTTTATCCATATATGGCCAGCACATGTATTGTGACTGCCCTATCCCCTTCTGTGTTAATGGAAATTGGGTCCCATTCTTCCTATTGTTGTGTCTTCTTGGTCTTTTCTTCCTTCTGGCTACTGCTAAGGTTGTCGGATGGGGCCTGAGTTGCCCCCCGCCCATGGTGTCCTTTCCCCCTGTTCTCCCTCTGTTTCCCAGTGATCCTCATCGTCCTATTGATCCTCATCACCTTCAGTTATTGCCTAGTCTGTTCTTGGTGTACCAAACTTCCCCCACTTCTCCCTTCTGACTGTAAGTCATCCTCTTTCTCTATTTTCACATTCTCAATCATTTTTAGCAATACATCCCCTGCTGTCCATGTGTCTGTGTTTACTACAGGGCATGGTCCCTCTCATTCTCTTCACCTTGTCACCCTGTGTAACTCTTCTCTGTTTTCTGGATCACTGCTTCTAGGTCCGGGTGCACTTTATTTTCTAGCCTCGCTAGAATGGGATATTTATCTTTAGTGTTTCTCATGGCTCCCTGTGATGTTATTGATTCGGGGTGTGCTCGTGATTTATACGTGGTGTTTGTATATCCCAGGGCAGGCTTTCGTGGATATGTTCCAGCTAAGGATGGATATATCAGCTAGGCAGGTGCTGAAGCCTGTGCCAACTGTGTGCTCTCTTATCCTTGAGGGGGCTGTAGACTGTGCAGGTGTTACAGCCTGTATCATGCAGGGGCTGTTTCTGTATGATGTAGGGGCGGAGGCTGCTGTAGGTCTTTCCCCTTTGACTTCTTCCCCTCCCTCTGACTCTTCATCAGTCTCATAGAGCTTCCAGAGCCCTTTTCCAGCATTTTTTCTGCATTTTGCCTTTATAAGTCGATAACAAATGCACATACATGTGTTCAATTACATTCTTATCATGTGTGCCTTCTGTTGGCCAAGGTGTAAACATTTTCCCTTCGGTCCCCTCGGATCACTCCAATTATACTTCAATTTCTTATCCCTGTATGTCGGGAGCTCTCTGCAAATGTGTTCAGTTGGAGTACTCATTTTTGGCACAATCAACAATTGATTATCACAATGGACAAGATACTAACAATTAGCCAAACCAATCTCCTGAGGTCACCTCCTATGGTGCACACTACCGAGTTACCAAACAAACACAAACTGAAAGAAAAATTGTCCAAAGGGAGAGAGTTCCACTTTCTGTGTATCTTCTCACCAATTCAAAAAATTCAATACAATCTTCTTCAAGTTTTAACTTCACTCTCCGCACTCACACCACACCACACTGCTTTCACCTCTATCAAATGCACTTACTATATCTACACCTTTTACCACACAATTGAAATTCAACACTTTTTTATTTGTCCTCCTCTCGTTCCCTTACCCGTGGAACAGAGGGTTACAGTCCTCGCTAGTGCAGCACTTCTCACTCTTAGTTAAACAGTGCTGCCCCCACCCCTCTTCGAGAGGCTGTTAAAACTACAATATGCACAATTTTACTACTGTGACATCACTGCTTCCTCCCTACGGAAGCCCTCTTCTATTTCTACTAAAGACCAAAATGTATACAAAAAGTTCACACTAGGTGGTTCACTCCTCATGTACTTCATTTTCACACATATATCACTCTCTTGATTGTTGTTCTTGCACCAGGTGCACTTTGCTAGCTACGTTCATACAAGGTGTTGATGCCTTCCCTCCCCCAGAAGGGCCTGCACACCACAGGGGCCATGCCTCTGCCTCCAGCGATTAGCCAAATCAATGGATAATTCCAGCCCTTGCTGGCCTCTTTGTGGTGCGTGCTGTTTCTGCTCCGTGCAGGCCGGTGCTGCATACCCATGGAAAGCGGCATAGGGGCTTCTTGTCCAGAGAGTCTAGGATCATGGAAATGGGGTCACTAAATGTAGGGTAACACCCAAAATCAGTAATAAAAGTAATACAAATGAGTCAATAAAGTGCATAGGAGCAAGAAAAACAAAGATTCATTACTTGAAACCGCAGTCTGAACAATTGAAAAATTATCCAGCTATCAATACAAAATGGTAGAGTTTTATAGTGAAGGGTGGAGTTTCATCATAAACAATATATCAGAATACTCAGACAATGTAATTTGCTGATTTGTTGATCACGGTTGCTCTATAGGTCAATCTATACAATTCCTAACCCTATTGTCTTATCCTATCCCTTGTGATCATGCTGATAATTACCTCATAAAATGACTTTACATTCATATAATCTACTTTCTCAGGCTTGCTATCGGACAGCCAATGTTTAATATTGTTGCTTTCAATGTTTGCTGTTTAATTGGTGGAGTTCGTGTGGCCATCATCGTTGACAAATGAAATTGTGAGGTCCAAACAGTGGGCCTCACTATGAGTATGCTGGTCCGGTAACAACGGTGCCGGTAAGCTACCAGCACCATTGTTACCGGACCGGCATACTCAGAGTTCTGTGAGCGGGTGCCTTTTCGGGACACGCCAGGTCTGACCTGCCGGAAGGAATGGCACCCGCTCGCAGACCTTGACGGATGTACCGCCACTGTTGCACACAGTGCCGGTGCATCCGTCCTCCCCATTCCCATTGAGTCCAATAGGACTCAAATGGGAATGGGGAGTAATTTTTCCCAGCGCCCGGCAAATGCGAAATACCGGGACCACCGGGGCTGTAAGTCCCCATTGCCGGGTGCCAGAAAAATAATGACTCTGGTGGCAGCCGTGCTATTTTTACTGACACAGCTACTGCCGGGGTCATAATGAGGCCCAGTGTGTCAGCAGTTGTATATTTCACATTCTATTCGTATGGGATTTAAATGTTGGCACCATCTTACCTTTCTTCCCCCTCCAGCTGCATCAACCAGCAGCATATCACTGCAACTTCTGATTGGAAACATGTGACTCTGTTCCTTCCTTTCTCCTTGTTCACGTGCATGACCTCATGTGCCATGCTCCTAGGCCCGTTGCTCAGGACCAAACCCTTATCGAGACAATGTGTGTTTTAATTCTATATGAGCGTATGATATGGAAACTTAAAATCATTCCTAGGATTCGTTGATTTATAGGAATGATCTGTCCTAATGGTTGAACAATCTTCACTGTATCCTTGGCGTTTATCTAGGGCCTTTTAACCTTTGTATATTGAGTTCTACTTGGGCGGGACGCTGATCTCCCATTTTATGTGTCTCCGGGTCTGGGTGGATATTTTCCTACTGGGGGCAATGTGTCTCTTCTGTTTTAATGACTTTGTCTTGTGCATTTTTCTGCATGTGGTCGTATTCTCACCAGGGTTATGCCATTGTCTTGGTTAGTTTTGGAATCATGGGCAGAACCTCTATTTGCTATATGTTTCAGTTGCTGGAAGTGTGGGACCGAATTGTGCTTTCTCCTTTGCAGTCAATCATTATGTGGCATTCTACCCCTTGCCCTTCCTTGTACTTTGGCTGGGAAAGGGCGTCACCTCATACTTCTGACCAATCGCTGCGTGACTTAACACTGTCTTCAAGACTGCTGACCTTGCCAATGCATTCCTTTGCAATGTCCTGATCCGACTGCCTTTTGCTGTGTGAGACAATTTCTAATGCTCTGAGGCCTGGTATTTGAATGGTTTAAGCATTGCCTTCAGTCTTGCGGCCTACTAAGTATTAGGTACCTATAAAGCATTAATGTATGCATGTATATTTGTGTATACATATGTTTCATGTGTTATGTGTTATGTTCTCGGTTACTCAGTCTTGCTACTATACACTCCTACCTACCTGATGTGTTTCTCCGTTCTAGTCTGTGCTAACGTGAGTGTATATGTTTGGTTAGGACTAACCTCTGTCCTTATGTTATTATGTCATCACCATTCGTTTCTTCGCCTAGTCTACCTATGAATGCATCTATCTGTACATATGTGTTTTGCTAGCTGCTATCTCCCCCATGTAACCACAATACCTACCCCTACCACTGATGTGTCATGTTCATAGCCTAGCTCTATTACAGCTTGCTTTATCTAATAAATATTTACTCTAGTTCCTATTGTGCTTCTTGCCTCTTCGGCCATGTTGACTAATGGCACATATCTGTTGACTTATTGTGTCTGCCGTCCTTTGGTGCATCTCCACCTACAGTGCATGTATGTGTGCTCCTCTACATTTTATCTCTCGGTGAAGGGATATAGTGGGAATCACAGAGTAATCTGCTTGCAGCCTGGACCTTTGGCCTTTGATGCGTGTTTGACTCATGTGTCATGGATTTTCTTAGTTTGTATTTCCTCTGTTGACAGTGTTTCAGTGTACTCTTGATAGAGGCCACACGCTGCGTAGAAGCAAACGTGATGCTATTATGCTTCTCTGTATCTCACATGAACTTGTAACGGAATACTTTCACATCTCCCGGGTACAGTTCACGTGTAAAAAGGCTATGCGCCAGTGGAGATTTTCTGGTGCAGAAATGGTGAGTAGCATTCGTGGCTTGATTATTTTCTTCACTTCATTTTCTTTGACTTTCGGCAGATGTAGTCCTGGTAGGGAATGCTTTCCCATTTTTGCATTCTGCTTTCATGTCTGGTGCAGTTGGATGGAACGATGGTACACTGCTGCACTGTTGGTTTTCACTCGTTATCTTGAGCGCTCTCCTGAGTAGCACATTTTCAACATTCGGACACTTACCTGAAGAGAAGCTTGTGACGTTCCAACCACAGAAAGAGAATGTCAAGGAGTTCCCTCCTTCTCACCTGAGTCCGTTCTTTACCAGCGTCCTTGGTTGATGCCTTCTTACGGATGGAGCGGGTTTTGAAGAAGGCGGCCCGTGTCTCTGCCGAACCCAGAATGCGTTCAGTTTTCCAGGAGGCCGAATCCAGGAATCCAGGAGGCAATGCAAGTTCGCTAGAACTCGAATCCAAGAGGTAAGATGAAGGGGGAGGACAAGGAAGGGAAAGCGGGTGTGGAAAAGGAGAAGAACCGCGAGCTACGGAGAACACGTCTGGTCGCTACTTCGCAATAGCATTGAGACATGCGGAGCCGCGGAAGGCGTGGTCTAGAAATAGAGAAGGGCTAAGTCCAACGCATGGAGCGAGAAGGGAATACGCTGGACGGCCGTATTGGAAGTATTAATGTGTACAAGCACGTTGTGACAGGGACCATGAAGCCCAAAAGGGGCACACCCTGCGATTCATGACAGCATGCCTCCTCCGAAGACCCTTCCCTCCTGGTTTGCCCGGGTGGATGAGGTGGAACCTTCTGAGCAGCCGTGGGGCCTTGATGTTTGAGACAGGCTCCCAGGTTCTTTCGCTAGGAGGATATCCTTTCCATTCAACCAGGTATTGAAGCTGGCCCCTTCTATACCTGGAATCACAAATCTGAGATACCTCATATTCCAATTGGTCATTGACTAGCATAGGAGGAGGTCTGGAGGATTTTCGGGAGGATGGATAGTAGGGTTTCAGTAAAGATGTGTGAAAAACTGGGTGTATCTTCTTCCAGGATTCTGGCAATTTGATCCGATAAGAAACAAGATTTATAATTTCTTTAATGGAAAATGGACCATAGTACAGAGAGGCCAGTTTACTAGGCCGTAGATGTCGGGGTAGTCATTTTGAGGATAACCAGATCTGATCACCGACTGCATAAGAAGGGCCAGGTCTTCTTCTGGAATCTGCATATTTCTTGGTCTGTTTCCTGGCCTTCTCCAAGAATTCCTTGGCTTCCTTAGGTATGTTGACAAGGGTTTCAATCCAGGAGTCAACTGTAGGTACTGGTGTAGATTGAGGAAGAACAGAAGGCAGGACCGATGGATGAAATCCTTGACTGCAATAAAAAGGGGTGATCATAAGTGCCGAATGGTCAGAATTGTTGTAGGCGAATTCAACCACGGGTATCAGGAGTGACCAGTCATCCTGGACCTTGGTGGCGAAGCATCGAAGATACTGTTCCAGGGTTTGATTGACACGTTCTGTGATTCCGTTGGTTTGAGGGAGATAACCTGACGAAAGGGCACGTTGGATCCCTAAGCATTGACAGAGATGTTTCCAGAATTGTGAGATGTATTGAGGTCCGCAATCCCATATAATCTTGGAAGGGAGTCCATGCAAACGGAATATGTGTTCCAGGAAGATTCCTGCTAGTTCAGAAGAGGATGGTAATTTATGCAGGGGTGTAAAATGAGCCATATGAGTGAACAAGTCTATGGTAACCATGATGGTGTTGTACCCACGGGAAGGTGGCAGTTCCACAATGAAGTCCGTAGCGATAATCTCCCAAGGCCTTGTTGACAGTATAGGTTGTAGTAGAAGGCCCGCTGGTTTCTTGGTATCGTGTTCATTTTGGCTACAGACAACACAGGATTGAATGTATTGCCGTATGTCGGGTCTCATCCTAGGCCACCAGAATTGCCTTTGTATCAGACGGAGGGTATTGGTGACACCACGATGTTCTGAGTGTAGAGTATCATGACAGAGATTCATTATTCTCTGTTGTAGTTTTTTTGTAGGGATGACCAATACATTGTCCTTGAACAAATAACCTTCCCGGACCTTTATATTCCATTGATTTCTTTTGGATGTGTCCTTCCACAGATCAGAAGATTGGGTTTGGGCTTGGATTTCTTCAAGGAGGTTGACTGGCTGGCCCACAAAGATTGTGGGGGAAAACATCTGAGGATATGCCTTGTCTTAAGTGGGCTCGTAGTCAGGTCGTCGAGATAAGGGGTCAGCAATTAGGTTTTGTGATCCTGGAACATGAGTAATATGAAACTGGTACTGGGCGAAGAAATATGCCCAACGCGCCTAGCAACTGTTCCTACACTCCAAAGACAGAAGAATCTGGAGGTTCCGGTGGTCCGTACGGATCTGAACTGGATGTTTAGCTCCCAAAAGTAAATGTCGCCACTCAGTGAAGGCTTGGCGAATGGCTAACAATTCTTTTTCCAGGACTGAATAATGTGTTTCACTGGGAGTCAGGGTTCGTGAGAGGTAAGCAATTGGGTGTTCCAGTTTATCTCCTAATTCTTGTTTCAGGACTGCGCCAATGGCGTAATTTGAAGCATCCGTTTCTACCAGGAAGGGATGGCTAGTATCGGGTTGAGCTAAAATAGGAGCTTGTGTAAACTCTACCTTTAAACGCTGGAACGCCATATCTTGTGGTGTTGACCAGAGGAAAGGAGTGTCTTTCTTCAGGAGAGCAACAATCGGTTGTACTATCTCAGAGAAATTAGATATGAATTTCCAGTAGAAATTGGCAAGTCCCAGGAAAGATTGAACTTGTTTCACAGAAGTAGGAGCAGGCCAGGTCAATATGGTTTTTACCTTTGAACGATCCATACCAATTCCTTCTGGGCTAGGAATAAACCCTAGGTAATGAACGGAGGTTACATGAAACAAGCATTTTTCAGGTTTGGCCAGGAGTTTATGATCTCGGAGTCTCTGCAACACTGCCTTCACGTGCTCTTCATGTTGTATAGGGTCCTTGTAGAAGATCAGTATGTCATCCAGATATACAATAACAAAGAGAAACAGCATGTCAGAATACACCCTGTCCATAAAGCGTTGGAAAATTGCCAGGGCATTAGCCAGTCCGAAGGGCATGACTAGATACTCATAATGGCCAAAGGGTGTTCTGAAGGTGGTTTTCCATTCGTCCCCTTCCCTGACACAGATCAAATGATAGGCGCCCCTGAGATCCAACTTGGTGAATATTACTGCGCCTCTCACGGCTTCCAGGATATCCAGGGGTAACGGGTACCGGTCCTTGAGCGTGCATTGATTTAGCCCTCGATAATCAAGGCAGGGTCTGAGTTCCTTGGTATCCTTCTTGGGAACAAAGAATAGAGAAGCACCAGCAGGAGATTTCGAAGGTCTTATGGTGCCATTTTCAAGGTTGGTATCCAGGTATTCTCTTAGGGCCTTCTTCCCGGGTTCGGAAAGGATGAACATCCTGCCGAAGGGAATCACTGCAGAGGGTTCCGTATCTATTGCGCAGTCTTCAGGTCTGTGTGAGGGTAAGGCCTGGACAATGGCAGTGGAAAACACATCAGCATATGCTTGGTAGGCCTCAGGAACTTGCATGACATTGGATACCATTAGTGGTGTCTGTTGTTCCTTTGTTGGTTCCTTTGGGTGTGTTAATGGAGGTTCTAGGGATAGACAGTGAGACATGCAAAACTCAGAGCCTAGGAATAGAGAACCCGCAGACCAGTTGATATATGGGTTGTGTTTCTGTAGCCAGGGCATGCCCAATACCAAGGGGCAATGAGCTGACTTAATAATGTCAAACCTGATCAGCTCCTGATGGTGATTTATTGAAAGCCGGATCTCCTTGGTCTGCAGGCTTATGGGCCCTGATGTGAGGGGTCTTCCGTCGATAGCCTCCACAGGTTGCAAGGTGCTTCGTGTTTCGTAGGGAATCCGATGTTCAGCAACCCACTCATGATCGATGAATATTCCCATAGCTCTGCAGTCTACCAGGGCCAAAATGGAATAGTTCGTATTCTTGGATGGTGATAAAAAGGCCTGTAGTACCACCAAATTGTTTTGTCCAGGAGAGTTCAAGGATGGAATGGATGTGCAGCAAACATCTCTCTCTCGAAGCTCTGCTCCATCTAGGATCGGGAGCTGGCGTTTCCCGAACGCCGAGGGGGTGCTAAAGGACATTCCCTAACCAAATGCTTATCTGAGGCACAGTACATGCACAAGCCCGTATGAATTCTCTCTTGTGGAGATATGGGTCCACGAAAGGCCCCAATCTGCATGGGCTCGGATTCCGTGACTGGGCTTGGGTTGATGTCCAGTCTGGGGGTACCCTCAAATGATACCTTGGAAGGAGTTCCCCTGGATTTATTATTTTCTGACTTCCTTTCCTGGATACGGAAGTCAATCTGCATGGCAAGATCCATTAGTGCCTGGAACGAGCTTGGTCGTACCACTCTGGCCAGCTCATCCTTAATTTCTTCGTTCAAACCTCTCCTGAACAGGGTAAAACTTGCCTCAGTGGACCAGTCAGCTTCCTTTGTCAGTTGTTTAAATCGGGTCACATACGTGAGCATATCCTGGGTTCCTTGCTGAAAATCTAACAAGTGTTCTTGTGCGCTGTAGACCTGCTCAGGGCGGTCAAACATGCCTTTAAGCGCCCGTATAAACCCATCATAATCATCCAAGAGGGCATCACTAGAGTTAACGAGGGGAGTGGCCCAAGTTAAGGCATTCCCGTAAAGGTGAGAGATTATAAGACCCACCTTGGCCCTGGGGGTCGCAAAGTAGTAAGGCTTGAAGGTAAAGTGAACCAAGCACGAATCCAGGAATGCACGAAGGGTTTTTGCTGAGCCGTCATATTTATCCAACGATGCCGCCCAGTATAACACTTTCTTTTGTAGCAGAATCCCGGGATATGACCAATTGTTTGAGAGCAGCGTTCTCCGCTTTCAGATTCTGTACCTCGGTTGATAGTTCCTGCATACGACGCATCAGGTCCTGCATGGCAGCCTCCATGTAGATATCGCTTTTGATCGGGTGGCCTCTCAAACTGTCAAGGAGTTCCCTCCTTCTCACCTGAGTCCGTTCTTTACCGGCGTCCTTGGTTGATGCCTTCTTACGGGTGGAGCGGGTTTTGAAGAAGGCGGCCCGTGTCTCTGCCGAATCCAGAATGCGTTCAGTTTTCCAGGAGGCCAAATCCAGGAATCCAGGAGGCAATGCAAGTTTGCTAGAACTCGAATCCAGGAGGTAAAATGAAGGGGGAGGACAAGGAAGGGAAAGCAGGTGTGGAAAAGGGTGTGGAAAAGGAGAAGAACCGCGAGCTACGGAGCACACGTCTGGTCGCTACTTCGCAATAACATTGAGACGCGCGGAGCCGCGGAAGGCGTGGTCTAGAAATAGAGAAGGGCTATGTCCAACGCATGGAGCGAGAAGGGACTACGCTGGATGGACATATTGGAAGTATTAATGTGTACAAGCCCGTTGTGACAGGGACCATGAAGCCCAAAAGGGGCACACCCTCCGATTTATGACAGAGGAATTTCTATCTCTCATTGTGGTTGATAAAAAGGATGGTGTCTTCATGTTCTTGAGACTCTGTGAATTCTTTTCAGTTAGTGTTTTTCGTAACAAACAGTATTTTCATCTAGGTGACTGTATATATTTATGTACATGAAAAGATTTGAAGTGCTAGCTCCATATGCACAATGAGACACTGATAAGGGTGTATACAAGTTGTTCGCCCTCGTGTGGGGTGTGCTTTGCCCGGTGGGGCTTGGGGTGCACAGTGTTTTTGGCATGCATGCACCTTTTGTGCTAGGTGCAGGTCATCCACACTGGTCTGGCTGAAGTTGGCCTCCACAAGTCGACTCTGCAATTTTTCACAAAATTGCAATCAATTTATGGTTGTGCCTGAAGGGTGAAGGATTCCATCACATGCTTGTGAAATTGTGTTTTTTTCATGTGGCTTTTAGCCTAAACCAGACAGGAATAGATACTGTCATCAATGTTTACTACATGTTGTTATAGTTTTGGATCATGCTTTTCATGCAGTGTATGTTTTGTTGTCTAGGTATGACTGATGTATGGGTTATGCGTGAATAAAGATGTGCATCGTGTATTTTGTTTGACTTTCATAGATGTTTTGGCATGTTATTTCTTGCTTACTTGTTTTTGTATTTCATTGTATTCTTCTTTGGCAATGTTGTGTAATAGATATTCCCTTTATATTGCATTTTGCTTTCTTTGATTATTTAGATTGACATACATAGGACTCCTTTTGTTTGTTGTTCATTGACCCCCATTGATCCTATGTTCTTTTGAATAAGATTATGGTGACCTTGTGTTTGTGTTGGTGATCATTGAAATGTAGGTAACAACAGATTCAAACTGTCTCCTACAGTTTTGAATTAGAAAACTAATAAATAATGTTATCAGAATTGTGAACTCTTCTATGAACATGTGTGTGCATTATTTTCAGAATAGGTTTGTTCAGCTTTCTCTGAACCTGTATAGTTAACTTTCAATGTATATGTGTGTGTGAGAAACTTTAAATACACACATGTGCATGCAGCTTTAATTATACACGTGTGTGTGCACTGCTTTCAATCTATTCCTATTGAGTTTTCCTTCAGTTCAACAAGTTTGGGTGGAAGATGTAACCTTCTCCAGTAAAAATGTACAATTTTACACTTTGTACGATTTTCAATGAACATAATGAATGCTGTGTTAACTTCGGTTGCACAATTATCTGATTCATCACTAGACTAAAAATTGCTGCTTATCGCATTATATCACATTAAACTATATATAGTGTGTCATGATTTACGCTATTGTCTTTTGTGATTCTACACCGGCATGTGCCTAGGATTCTGTGCAATGGTGCTTAAGCGCACAAAAAAGTCTGCGCTTAGGTTGCACCAAAATGCATTCCATTTTAAATTGTGCCCTCAATACAAAATGCATTAGGCATTAAGTAAATTACTTTTCACTGTATAATCAATCTCCACTCAGTCTGCATGTTTTTCATTCATGTGCCAGGTGCCTTCCAAGCTTGTGGGTACTTCTTTTTAATTTGATCGGCTGGTGTGATTGAGTACATAGGACCTGGCTCACACAATCCATCAGGGGTGAAAGCTACCAAGTACATTATTTTCCAGTAAAACATGTGTGCTCTGGTGAGCCATGACTATTACCAAATTAGGGAGTCAATGTCACCCTATTTTGATTTCAGTATCCCCATCTATTGTGATTTGCTTGCTGTCAGATTCGTTCAGAGAGGTACAAAGATAGTGCAGTGACTTTTTCCCCTTCCTTGGCTGTGAGTCTAAAGCAATTCTCTAGATATGAAGGTCACTTCGGACCCTGTATCTTTGAGAGCCAGTGACTCAAACTATCCCTGAATGTGGACAGGTGCAAAAAACCTTTAATCTTTCATCTCCAACTTACACAGAAAGTGTGAATTAGTGGTTAATTCAGATGTTCATAAGCTTGTACTTGGCCAACCCCTTCAGGGGCATTTTCCTCAGGGTCAAGTTCAGGTGGGTTAGTCAATGACTTGGTAGGAATTTAGAATCATTTGGAGGTCAACATTTTAGCAGGGCCTTTCCCTTTTTCTGCGGGTTCCAGGTCACTGCTGCTGCTCGGATTGTGAGTTCTAGAAAAACTTGAAGAGGGAGCCGAATACCCATTTGCTTTGGGCTTTCTGCCAAAGTTATTGGGTTTTGTTCACATTTGCTCTTGTGTCTCTGGCTTTCTTTGTTACTGTGTTTCATTTCGTTCAGATTATTTGTCAGACTTCTTTTAAATGCTCTTTTGGGGAGACATTACATCTGGCAAAGAAGCAATGTTAGGTTCCATCTCCACAGAGTTCTCTTCTTTTTCAATGCAATTATTACATTTGTATCCACACTAAATTTCACCTTTTTTATTTTTCTATGGTTTCATTTCAAGGAATAAAGAGGGCTCATTGTCTGCCTTTACCAACTATTTCAGCAAACTTAGGCTTTTTTAATGGGATTTAAAAAAAGCTTCCTCTAAGACTTGGCATATCTTCTTTGTCGCCTCCCCATTTCCACTTCTCCTTATGTCACTTGAGCTGGAACAATATCCTTTTATCAGTGTCCACCCTGACCTGTCAATGCATTCTGGCCGCGGTTTCGATTAGAATCAGAATTTCCCTGTTGGAATCTTATGAATTGGCCAATGCTCTGCTCTGTCAATTGTTTGACATGTCCCTCCAGTTGTGAGAATCCCTCTCAACTTTCTGGAGTCTTCTTTGTTCATATCTCTGTTCTTCTCTAGATGTGTAACTGTGTCTTCTAAGGAAATAGTTCTTGTAGTTCTGAGTGCTAATGTTATATATATTGTTGGATCGCCACTCAGCCTGGTACTGAGATACGTTGTCCTAGAACAAAGGCAGAGGTTAATTTTCTTGTTAATTAGTCTTATGAGGTGGTGATTGACTTCTCTCTCTCTACAAAAAATAGGGCATCTTTATAGAAACTTTGCACCGTGGCTAGTGCAAAGTTGCACCATATTAGCACTAGGGCAACGTTTGCCCTACTACAAATGCACTTTCAATGCATTTTTGCACCAGGGCAAATTTTTGCCATAATGCTTATTTCATAAAATAGACACTTGCCATGATGCAAATGTTTTTCGAATATTGCCCCAATGTCTTTTACACTAGTGCAAGCTTTGCCCTAGTGCTAATAAGATGTAACATTACACTTGCACCAGTGTAATGTTTCTGTAATCTGGCCCCAGGTTGAGGACTTGTCAGCTGGCTTCTGTTAGGTTCCTTAACATCTGAGGAATAGGTCTTTGGCCCCCCTGTTTCTAGGTCCAACTGAGGAGCACTTTTCACCTCTGCTATCTCAATGGTGGCTGCAGCAGGAAGTTGCTTGGGCTCTTTTTTTTTCTTTTGGGGGATTGTTGAATTCTGTACTTCATAGATACTCGCAGCAAGAGTTCCAGAGTCTAACTTAGTTACTACATATTTTGAAAAGGCATGGAAGAGTGTTGTTTTGAAATCTTGACTTTCAGTATTGACACGTTGAGAAATCCGGGCAAATGCATGCTAGAGTTCTTGCGGAAACCCCCTAGGAAATTGCTCCTCAGCACACATTAAATTGTAGGCTGCCTTGCAGGCTTCTTGGGGATTTCTGTAAATGGAAAAATATTTCAAAATGGCCACCTTGTAAGAGGGTCATAGTGGTTTTGTTTTCCAGTTCATCAAAGAAACTTGAAGACTCGAAAGAATGTTGATTTTACAAAGTCTATTTTATTTTGATCATTCTTTAATCCAAGTGATACCTTCACCCGTTCGTACAATTCTAGATGTTCCCAAACAGAATATTTACCATTTGTATGGCAGGGGGGGTCATAAAGCTTTTTATTTCCTTTATCCGTTTGATTGGATCTTTCAAAAATTGTGATTGTGGTTTTCTTTTTCTATGTCTGTTTACCAGAGCCCAGCTTCTCTCATCAGAATTAGAGGCACTACTCTAATCCCCATCCCACCTCGTATATTTCCTCCCTTTCTTTAAGACTTTAAGGAGATTTCCTACTTGCATGGTACTGTGGACCCTGTTTCATTTCTCTTCTCCATTGTTCTTCTGGGTTATGTGCCTCAATCCTTTTCTGAGGGGCTCGATAGTATGACATACCATTATATTGCCCCTCAAGTTCAGTATTTTTCCATCTGCCTATTAGCTCTGGAACATCACAATAGTCCCTGGTATTTAAAATGCTCTTTTTAGTTGGCTTTTCCTGTCTCTCAATGTCAGCCAAATGTGCTAAATGGTGTCTCTGTTGTATCATACACTGTTATTATTGTACCCTTAACTCATTTTCGACTCATTAATTCTCTGTTTGGGTATGCTTTCACTCCCTCACCTGTCAACCCCTGACATACTAAGTGCACCACTCTCTTCTCCTCTCAAATAAATAACACTGCATTCCTCTGTATCTGATAAGGAAATCAGGTCTTCATGTGTGTCTGGGTGAGTTTGGGAAGGGGTGATGATGTATCTGACAACCTTTATATCCTGCATATGGCTAGTTGTGCCCAAACCACTAACATGACTTTTGGGAGTTTTTGGCAATGAAGAGATACTCTCAGGGATTTGGGACAATCTCCTCTCTTCCATGAAACTTATCTCTCTGCGAGTTTTAGGCTTTGAGTCCAAAGTCACTTGAACATTTTGAATTCCTTGTCTCAATATAGCATTGTTATCCATTTAAATTATGATATGCAGTTTGCTTCATACTAGCTGTTCCCTAGACTCATTCAGACTAGCCTGGCTAGTGTTAAATGGCCTAGATTTGGAAGCCAGTGCTTCATTTGTATTTTGTATTTCCTTCTGTAATCCGCCTTTTCCATTCTGATGAATTTGCTTTTCTTCTGTTGACTGCTTACTGATAATATGCTAGCTAGTTAATTCTTTCTTTAGGTGTTCATTCTCTGACTTTGCGTTATCGAACCTAGTGTGTCCCGTTTCTGCTTTAATCTGACATTTCTCTCTATTTGCTGTATTAATTCTTGAGGAGCTACTTCATTTTGATCATTCACATTTGGTTGTTTGTCACTTGTGAGGTGTGTGGTATGTATTGACCCACTAGGCTCTGCCCTGTGACATCACTGTGTGCTGGTGGCACCAGAACCAGCGAAATGGCCGCAAAAAGCCCTAAGCGCGCTAAACCTCTGAAAATTGTGCAGTGAAACCGGAAAAGTTGGCTGCCAATCTACTTTGCCTGTGTCAGTGGTGGAACAGGAGACCACACTGCTAAAACCTGTCATTGGGCTGCCCACAGAGGGAACATGGAAACTACATGAGAGGCAGTACTTCATTGCAAGGAATCCCAGAAGTGCTCTGAAATCCGTTTTTCCTTGGCTGCTGAAATTGCAAAATAATGGTTCAAAACATCAGGAAATATCCAACATCCTTGCTGGGTGTTAACCATCACCTTATTTAAGGAATCCATATAAGCACACAATGTCAGGAGAAGCAGAATTCACCATAAGAATATCCACATTAAAAAGTGTGCTTGTTTGTGAAAATCTGTAAAATATGGGCGCAGTACCGTCAGCCGCCTGTAAGAAAGCTGTCATTTAATTACACTGGAAGCTTAAACTTGTGCAGTTCAAATCAAATGGTTGGAATTAAGTGACTTGCCATCAAAAGCAATATAGGTTGCAACTACTTAATCTCTATATTTTAAAAACACTGGAATTAGAGATCTGTTTGCCTATTTTGAAAATGTAAGTTTATTTTATATAAGACAAATGTAAACAAGTTGGGTTTTAAAGTAAATTGATACCAGCCAAAGAACTTCAAAGCAAATTCCACAATTTGCTCCAACAAAAGGCATCCCTCCTGCTTCTCATCAAAGGCCAGGAACTCCCAGTCAGGTGTTAAAGAAGAGGGGAGGGAATTTTGCTCTGCTGCTCGTGCGAGAGACAAAGGACTCCCTTGGCTGAAAAGAATATGCAAATACAAGTGTCAACAGAAACCCTGCAGGGATTGCTCTTGCCCCACCAAAGCTTTGGGGGCGGGACAGACAGTTTTGTGTATTCTTAAAGCACAAGAAAGTATATTTTTGAAAAGGACTGACAGAGGACGGTGCAAAATTGTAAAAATGTGTAAAATACAGCATTGTTAATATGAAAATTCTGGTCACGTTTTAAAACTACTCAGAACTCTGTGCTATGTTCAGGGTCAAGCCTACAGAATTTGTGGTTTTGTAGCAATTGTGGTGATGCCAGAAACATGAAACTTCACATGATTATGCCCAGATATCATGCGCACATATGTGTTAAAAAGTTGGACAAATCTGACATTGGGTACCAGACCAAAAGTACAAAAAATTGCCAAATCTAGACCCAAGCTCTCACCGAGACGGGGCTGGGATGAATACTTGCTCCACAAAATCTGTGATATTAATATGCTATTGCTAGCCAGTTTGTAAAATTGTAAATATGTCTTGAATTAAAAATAGATTTCATGTGCAGAAACAGGGGGGAGGTTCTCCCTGGATCATAAAATACAGCTTCATCATGACACTCTGTTTTCTTCTCAAATCAGGAGAGAGGAAATACCCTAACCAATAGAATCCCTAGAGGTGTGCCTAGTATAATTCAGCATACCTGCCCTTTTAGAAAATACATAAATAGAGACAGCTTAGAAAAAACCTAGAAACAGACACACATTCACCCACCATCCGATTGCTGGCAGAGCACTTTGCAAGAGAAATCCATATTCCAGATTCCAGACTCCAGACTCCAGAACTTTGAAAGCAGAAAGGCCCACTTCCAAAGCTGAACCCTTCCCAGCTTGGCCTTTAAAAAATCCTGAAACCAGATTTTACCCCAGACCTCCAAGAGAAACCAAAAAGAACAGCCTGGCTGTGCTGTTGCTGCTTTCTTGCTAAGAATTCTTGCCAGAATCCAGAGATCCAACCCAGTAGAGCAGAGCTGTGACCAGATAGCTGCGAACCAGAACTAACCCGTCAGATGCAGTCCAATCCCGCCGTGCAGTGTCCAGAGAACCGTGCTGAGTGCAGAACCAGAGCGCCTTGAGTCCAGTCTAGTGTGCTAGCTGAATTCCTGTTCAGAAAGTCTCCCTGACCAGATCTCTGACTGTCCATTCCAAACATTGGTAGTGAGTATCTATAGCATAGGATTGTCCCTAGCAAATATCTTATCCATAAGTAATCCTATCCAAACCCATACTAGTATATCCAGAACTGCATTGTAGCAATTCTTTTGTCTTACCTGAATCTTTCTCGCATCCCTATAGTCCTTTGGTAATAGTAGTGTTTAAATCATCTTTGCGCTAATATATTTTCTGAAGAAAGGCGAGCGTCTCAGCAGGCAAAAACTATCCAGAGGCATTGCTGGGCTGGTGGCTGTGCTGTTGTGTAGTTTGCGGCTTCATAGTCTCCCTAGTGTACAGAAATCTTGTTTTTCATTTTAAAAAGCGCATCTTTCTTTTGCAATTTTTGACTCTTTCTGAAAAAAGTGTCTAATTGAAGATAACATCCTCAGCTTTCCAACGAATCCAATCCCGCATTATAGTTATTCCGCTTTCACGCTTACCGTGCGTGGAATTGTTTGCTGCACATTTTTCATTTAGCTCAAATCTCTCATGTGTGAAATAGCTGTTCCTTGCATCCAATCTCAGAATTAAGTGTTTAACCTGCTAGTTACTCAATAATAATTGATAGTGTTTATCTGAAACCATACAAAGCGGCTCCCACTAATATTGAATCCATTTTAGTGAATTAAATCCATTTTCAGTGTTTTTCCCATTCATTCAAAGCCACATTCAAAACCATTTTGACAAGTTGTAACCATTCCTGTTTTTCTCTGAGTTTGCTGGGGGAAATTGGGATTGATACTGTATTTGTTGAGTGTGTATTCCTGAAACCTGTTTTCTCTCCTTCCATCTCTTTATACTGCATATTGGGGGGATTGAGTAGTGTGTAGGGGGAAAGAGTAATCACATTGCATTTTGATTGAACCCACACAAAGTATTATTCTATGCTGCATTATTTTTCCTATCATTAATCCGTGTGATTAAAGAGAGTTGTTGTGACATCACCCCATTGGTGATCCTTGTATAAATATTAAATAGTGTGATATATACATATTGTGAAATAAATAAAATAAATCCTTTTAACTTTGCAAAACAGCCTGTTTCCTGGTTCAGTGTGACCGGGGGGGATTCAAAGAGAGGGGCGTGATATAGGGGTATATCATTCAGAAATAAAGAACTTATAGACATAAATAAATAATTAAGGGTTCCAGCTGTACATCACACGCTAGGCATTGACTTAGGTGGAGTGCCGCGTTGAAATCACTTACAGGCAAGCTGGTATATTTCCAGAGTAGCAGCATCTTTCTCTTGGGTTAACCGAGTCCTTTGCTTCATAATGATTATTACATCATTATGCAGCTAATCGAATTCTGTTTGTCAATGTCTTTTGTTAAGATTTTTGCATTGAAATCTTGACATTGTTTCAGTTATTTGTTTTATATTCACAATGTAATTTAATAAGCCAGTCGTATGCATGGGTTGGTTAGTTATTTTGGCCTTCAGTTCATCATGTGTTTGTAGACATTTACTATTAATTTCATTAAAATCTGAGAGTTCAGTTTTTTTAAGTATTAATTCTGGAGAGGCCTTTTGAATATTTTGTGTAAAGTGCTGCAAATCATGTGAGCCTTCTCTTCTGCTAACCTATTCTCCATCATTTCAAGTCAAAAGGTGTGCCGAAAGATACACAAGTGTTTGTTCCTCCTCTACTTTTGAGGGGTCTCATCCAGAGGGCTTTGTGGGGCCAATCCAGGCCCACACTTTCAATCATATGTTTCATTTCTTTCTGCAAGTTTCCAGATCCTGTGCCTGCCATTGACCATGTAAATAGTATCATTTTTAATTTTATTTATTTATTGTGCTTATGGTTTAAAACAAAAGTAAACCTTACACACTTTCATAGTAGAATTCATATTATACATCATCATACGGAAATAGTTTTAAAAATACATCTATTACATCCAAATCTAAAATACACCTCCCATTCTATATTGCACAGTACTTCTTAAATGATTACGATTTCCCCAACCTATCACGTTAAATATGTCCCACTCAAAATTTTATTCGATTCAGTGATCAATAAAAACACAAGATTGATCATGAACAAAACCCTTAAATATGTAAATGCACAAATTGTGAAGAGCAACATATTCTGCAGACAAATGTTTAAGGATTTCCAAAGTGGGTTCACAGTATCAAGATGTCCCATTTGGTAGGGTCTTCCCTGTTCCACCTAGACAGGTCTACCCTCATTTATAATATGTTTAACCAAAATCTTGAGAAAGCTTTTCTTATGTTTGGTGAGGCGCATTTTTTAAGGTATAAAGGGACTACCACAAGTCCTTTAATAGTTTCTTTTAAAATTGGAAAGATATGATATTTCTGAATTCCGCTGCACGTTTCACACCAGTTTGCTTCTCGGGATGGTTCATTTGAAAGCCCATGGATCAATCAAATATTTCTCCAAAGACAACCCTATCAGTGTGAGGATTTCCCAATATTTAGTAACTTCTGGCAGAGTTTTACAGTTGTTATCGGAATTCCTCAAAAAGCGAATATGCTGGTGGTTCAATTCAGTTTTTACATAAGAGTAGATGATTTTTCTACAATAACTTCATATTTGCAGAGAGGATTCAGAATTCAAATCTAATTACCATGAACTTGAATATTACATTGTTACAATTGCCTATTTGAATTGCCTTAAAGCAGAACTGAGGTTAAAGTGAGACTAGAACTGGTACTGGGAAGTTCTGACAGTAATCCTTGAGCCATATCGTTGAAGAGGTCTTTTAGATACATTGAAGAAGGGGCCCTATACATCACCCCACTGTCTCGTGGGATCCAGTGCTTAAATGAAGGTAGCTCTCTTGAGCTTTCTTTATTCTTAGGGTTTTAAACAATCACCAATGTGGGTATGTAATGATTTATTTTATGTACATTTTTGTTCAGCTCCCACTGGCTCTAGACAGAGGGTCTGGAGTGCCTTACCTGATGCAAATGTTGAAAAGATGGGAGGTGAAGAGGAAGCTACAAGATTTTCTAAGGATATGATGGAAAGATTAGGATAGACAAGGGGTGGCAGGGGAGGAAGGCAGGGTTATGTGTGGGGAACAAAGCATATTTTAAGGATCTTTCTGAAAGTGGTGATGGAGGGTGGATATGAAGAGGTAGGAGGTTCCCCACCCTGGATGCCCAATGGGCATATGCTTTTCTTGTGTGTATGTTAGTTTTCAGAGTGGAATGTGTCAAATATGCTGTCTGGCTTGTCTAGCTTTTGTGTATGTGATGGGTTTGAGTTTGTCATGAAGGTAAGGTGGGGTTTTGTGGTGAATGGATTTGAATATAATGCAGAGTCCTTTGAAGGCATTTCTCTGGGGTATAGGGAGACGTGATGTGGGAATGTTTGGGTGGGTGGAGATGAGCCAGGCTGATGTATTTTGTGTGGCTTGCCGGGGGGCATGTGTGCTGTTGGTGAGTCCAGTGAGGAGAGCATTAACATAGTGCAGCTTAGACCGAGCCACTGCTTGCACTTCAATTCGTAAGTAGTTGGGGAAACGATGTGTCTGATCTTACATTGACGGTGTAGTTGTTGACAACAGCTATGTGGTGTGTGAAGGAAAGGTGTGGGTTGATGGTGAAGCCAAGAGATGTGACAGGTGCAGAGAGGGATATGTGTGGGTTGTCCATGGTGAGTTTTTATGATCCAGGGCTGAGGTCAGGTTTGTGCCTAGGGGGGAGATGAGCAGGTATTCTGTTTTGGAAGGGTTGAGTTTGAGGACGTTGGTGGCTATCTAGTTGGTGATGGTGGACAAGCAGATTTTAGGGGTGTGGAGTTATAAAGGGACTGAGATTTGAAAGTATATTTCTGTTTTATCTGCTTATTGGCTGAAATTGATGTGTTTGCTAAGGGCCTGCACGAGGGATTTTACATATAGGTTGAAGAGGAGTGGTAACAGGGAGAGGTCTGATTGATAAGGGGGCATGAAGACAAAGCACGTTCTGTCAGTGAGGAAGGAGGTGAAGCAGTTGTGGACACTGCATGAGATTTTCATGCTGTGGGATATGATGTTGAGAAGAATGGTGTGGTCGACGGTGTAGTGCTCTGTGTCCTTTGTGATTTTTGTGGAGGCCATTGAGGATGTGAAGTGTAGTTGTCTCAGTACTGTGTCCAGTTCGAAAGCCACATTGGAAGAAGTTGAGGAGGTTGAGTGTGGTGATGTGTTGTTGCAGTTAGGTCATCTGTCAGTGGGAGGAATATTGGGGGATTTATGATCTGAGTCTGGATCTCTAGGAACCTGTATATATGTTCAATTCTAACACTTGCAGACACAATTCTAGCAATACAAATTATATTTAAGCACTTCATTATGAAGAACACCACCGACCGGTTTCTATGTCCTATATGATTCTAACATCTTCATTAAGGGAGAGAAGCTGGACAAAAACCAGACAAATCAATACAATTATGTCGATTGCCCATGAAAATGTATTTAAAATACCATCCGTTAGCGCTCTAAATCATTTAGGGACTATTAATTGAACACACAAATCAAATAAACAATCTCTTGACACCCACCTTTAGATATCTTACATTTTTTCTTAAAAGTCCCTTTTTGATCACCTAAATCAAACCAAACAGAATGAAACAGAGGGTGCCAGTGTGGTTTAGCAAGGTGTGAGGATTAGCTAAAATGGAACTCCTAATAGAGCTAAAGAAGGAGAACTGTGATAAGGTGGGTGTAATGGTTGATGCGCCTATGTAAAACAGAACAGGGGAAGAAAGACCAGAAAGTGAAGGTATAGGAGGTACTAAATGGGGCATCCTTAAAAAACAACCGCCACAGATACTGCGCCATAATAGGGGAGGCTAGATAAGGTCCATAAGAAATACCAGGCTTCCATTATAACATAATGGAGTCATTATGGGTACACCACACATTATACTGATCAACTTGGCCATTGGAAACACAAAATGAGATTATGAGAGAGGTAATGGCCATTCCAATGGAAAGAAATGATTTAAATGTAATTTCTTGTCCCATGGAAGTCAAAGTAGAACTCTTAAAAGTGGCAAATGGAAAAAGCCTGGGCCCTGACCATCACCCAGTGGATGTTCACAAAATAGATCTGGGGTTTTAGGTCCTATTATGAATATAACTGTTTAACATAATTGGCAGGCCCAGTGTTGTCCCTAATTCCTGGAAGCGGGCAATATTAGTCCCCATTTTTATTATCGGCCAATATCTTTATTGGCCACAGTAGCCATACTATTTGCAAGGCTAATTTACACCCTAGCAAGGCATCAATGGGGCAAGGAACTTCAATGTTTTTGGCATTTATGGCCCTATCATCAGCATTTGATTGTGTGGGCAGGGGAAAATGATGGTCACTATTATGTGATAAGGGGATGCCCACAGCAGTATAAATTATTTTAAGGAGAATATATTCCAAGCTGACTATTAAAGAGGCACGGTCCAATCAGTAGTCTATCAGCATCTTTCTCCCCGAAGAGAGGATTGCAACAAGGCTGTGATTTAAAAACACTCATTGTTTATTTATATATTAATGATTTGGAGTCAGATTTCACTAGTATACGAGATACGCCAAGGGCTGCTGGTCATGTGCTTCAATTATTATTTTATGGCGGTGACTCAATTCTATTGGCTCCTACTCCCAAGGCTCTTCAAATTCTAATTTAACAGGTTTTCCGAGTTCATGAATAATCATTGTGGGCTATCAGTGAACACTACTAAATCATAACTGATGATGATTGGTAGAAGGAAATGATAACTCATGCTATTTAGTGCAAGAATGAAAAGATTGAGTGAGAAGAAAACTATGACAACCTGGGCATTACCTTTCAAGATCATTAGTATGAGGGATTCAAATTTGAAAGGCATCTGCCGGTATGTAGCAAACAAATGATTCCATCTTTTGCTTTGCAAAGAAAATTGGGCAGTCCCCTGTGAACCATATGCTGCATGTTTACAAATCAAAAGCTCAGAAACCGCAGCATATGGGACTGACGTTTAGGGCTACTCCAGGCATGTCACATTGGAATTGTGCAAAAATTGTTCAAAAAGAATTTCCCAAAGAAAGTTCTGAGTAGGGCTTCTTTAATACTGAACCTTTTAGATGACTTAATCAAAAGTGATGTAGCAAATAAAATCTGTTGCCTAAGGGATGTTTAAAAAACAATTGACTACCTTGGGTTTCGGGATATGCTTTGAAAACCCACGACAGATGAGCACAAATTCAGAAAGTAAACTCAAATTCACATACCAGGAACTCTGCAATAGACAAAGGGAAGAACAGTAGTTAGTGAAGTTGAGGGTGTGATGCCATGCTACCTTGAAACGTACATGGGTTTTTGAGTCGTATTTACTCTGGACTGCACAAAGATGTGGGCTTTCCTTAATAATGAAACTCAGATTCAATATGTTCCCACAGGAAAAAAAAACATGTAAGTGGAGCGAATTAGACAATGGCTCATGCAGGTGCAAATGCGATGAAACTGTGATGGAAGATGTGGTACATTTGATTATTTTCTGCCCATTGTATAAGGCTGTTAGAGGGAGAACAATTCTTCCAATTTGAAGGGTCATGAACTTTACATGTTACCACCCTGTTCTTCTTTTCTTCATGACTTGCAAGGATCCATTTGTATGCCATGAATTAGAGCAATATTTAATTAACTAGCTGTTTCCGGCATAAGATACGCCATTGTAGCATATCTCAAAGGTCAATATCGGTCGGTAATTCATAGGGTCACTTTTGTCCTCCTTCTTAAATATCAGAATTACTACTGATCACTTCCAGGGAGGGGCGTAGGTCCCTGTGACTTATTAATGTTAATTGAAAAGTTTAAACCTATAGGAAACAGCCTTCTTTTAAATTTGAAAGGCATATTTGTATCAGATGGAATGAGAGGTAGGTGTGGTATGAGAACAGTATCTAAGTTTAATCCATCGATTACACAGGCCTCTATGATTTGTCTTTGTAGACACGTAATTGTCATCCTTGTTCCTTTGCAGAGTCCACGTGATGGCATAAGATTGTGTAGTAGAATAATTACAGCACCTACTTTCAGTTTTAGCTCACGAGGAGGCCTTCGTTCTACAGCGTTTTGCTCTTTAGAGACTGAAACTTTGAGCCGGTAATTAACTGTTCATTGACACTGGAACCGCTGTACCCTTTGTGAAGAGAAGTGGGGGTGGAAAGAAGTAACTTGAAATTATTCCAAATGTTTGCGATAGTGGAAGGTGAAGGTGGCTACATAGAATCATGCTCATTTCTCTTTGTTTGAATGCTAGCTGTTGCTGAAATAGGAGGGCACACAGAGGTGTACTTTTCTATTTGGACAGCAGAGGGCAACCTAACACTGATACATTGCATCAGCTGAGTGCGGAAACATACCTAAGAATTTTACAGATATATAGATGCCATGAGGATAAGGACATAATTTGTCAATCCTTCTGATCTGTAATGTACCATGTCCACCTTGACTACCTTACCTGATTTTATCCTGTTTTTAGCAGTAATGGGATGGTGTTTTTTATTTCAATTGTTTTAATAGTTTGTTTGACTGCTTACTCTCTGTTCACCCCTCCTCTCCCCTCCTCTCCCTTCCCCTCCCCTCCCTTCCCGTCCCCTCCCCCTATCCTCCCTTCACCTCCCCTCTTCCCCTTACTTTCTTCTATGCATTTACTCTATCAGAATTGTCCCTGGACCTAGTATGATAGCAACCTCGTCTGTCTCCTCCCCCTACCCTTAGCCCCCCCTCTCCAGCACTATTGGAAATGTCGTCAGGCCTAGTACGATAATTGCTTGTTTTGTTCCTCCCCTCCCTTTCTGTACCCCTCTCCCTCACCGTTTGTTTTCTCCGGCTCCACCAGAAATGTCATCAGGCCTAGTATGGTAGTCGCCTGTCTGTTTCCATTTCCTTCCCACTCTCCCCCTCCCTTCCTTATTTATGTTTTAGCTCTTGCACTATCTGAAATGTCGTCAGGCCGAGTATGATAGTTAATTTCACACCATTACTGTTCATGGCCTGTAAGAATGTCATTGTATTTTCCCTTGTTACCTCCCTTGCCTTGAAGCGCTTTCAAACACATTGTGTATAGGCGCTATATAAATAAACTATCATATCATATTAAACTATCATAATATTATCATGCTAAGATTTGCTTGAGGGTGTTATCATACTATATGATTATCTATTAATTTGATTTCTTTTTCAAGTCCGTGCTTAATCCTTTGGATGACTCAGAGCTTATTTTGCTTCTGGAGTACGGTAAATCAAATTTAGAAAAGGCCTTTACACATTTCATTTACAGTACTCCATATTTTACTTTATTTGTATGACGTTGAGGAGGGGCAGAACGTACGTTACGTTTCTGCAGCCTCTTTCCTCTCTGTCATGCAAATACTCCACCATTTGTGCTGGCATGGATTTTTATGCCAGCACAAATGCCGGGGGTCGCTGTGGAGTCCGCCAGCCTTTTGCAACGGGAAAAAGCAGGCAGACGCCATAGGAATTCATTTTAAACGCTGCCTGCCATGTCTACATGGTGAGCAGCTTTACTTCATTTGCATGTCGAAGAGCAAAAGGGCAGTGTATAAATGTGCATTCCACCTTTTTATACTCCCCTTTTGCACGCCGCTGTGCAAAAGAGGAATATTTGGTGCTGGGGACCTGTTTTCGCTGAAATGTAAACCTAACAGATCCCCATGTCAAATTACGGGCACTTGCAAAATGAGACCCTTTATGTTTGCACTTATTTATTGTTCTTTCGTGAGCTGTTTGTCACTACATAGTAAAGATTGATTTGATTTGATTTGATTTGAGCAGGCATGATTATTGTCCAGTTTTGAGTGCAGAGGGGACAGTACCAGGCAGGAGTTGATGATGGTGCGCGAGTGTAGAAGGAGGGTGGTGATGCAATTTGAAGCGGCTTGAGGTGGGCATGTGTCATCCAAGAAGAAGCATGCAGGTTTTGTTTTGGCAGAAAGGGTGATGAGGGTGTCTGTGTCAATGGGGCAGAAGATGCCCCATATGTTTGGAATTTCTGAGCATATGGAGAGAGAGAGATCTGCGGGGAGGGCCTGCCTGATTTTGTGTATTTTAGAGTTAAAGTAGTCTTTGATGGAGTTGCATATTGGAGTGGTTGAAGGTGTGGATGATGTTTGGAGAGGGATTTGATGTTTATGAATAGTTTCTGCATATGATTGGTGGATTGGAGTTCTTGGAGGAAGTGGGTGGCTTTGGCATTGTATATGTCTGTTTTGTATTTGTTGCAGCAGTGTCTGAGGGGTGTCCTAGTGGCAGGCCATGTGTTCTTCAGCCAGGCTATTTCAAGGCACCTGGTTTCCTGGATTATAGAGAAGAGGGAACTGTTGTACTATGGTAGTTGCCGGGTTTTCCTGCTTTGAGTGGGGCAAGTTTGTCATGTGCCTTTGTGATAGTGGTGTTGTAAAATAGTTGAGGGGAAAAGTGGGATGTGAGTGTGTGAGGAGAAGGGTGGTGGTATGAGTAGTGCTAAGGTGTTTCTGTCCTGTGTTCGGTTTGTCTGGATGGGGGCTAGTGCGATGTGTGGCAGGTGGGGGATGTTGGGTGGTATAGTGAGTGTGAAGGGGATCACAGAGTGTTCAGGCCATGACACCCAGATTCTATTTTCCATAGAGACATGGTTTTGCTTGAAATCAAAAGCTCCAGGGTCTGGTCAGCTACATGTGTGGGCTAGGTGACCAGTTGTGTGAGTTTATAGGTGGTGAGTGGAGTGAGGATATACATTGGTATGGGATCAGTGTCTGGATGAGTACTACCAGGGTTGAAATATCCAGGCGGATATTGATGCAGGGGGAGCTATGGTTGTTAGTTGTGAAGTCAGTCCAGTCACTGTGGAAGTTGGGATTGTGTGTTTGGGGTGGCAAATGAGGTAGCCAAGAGTGGGATGCGGGTGTGATGGAGGGGAGCAAGTGAGAGAGAGTAATTGAAAGGAAGTGTATGGGGGTATGTGAGGTTTTGAAGTATGAATGAATCTTTGTATATGATGGCAATGCCACAACCTTGTTTGTGTAGGCCGTCTCTACGGTGGAAAATATAGTGTGGTGAAAGGGATAACATGCAAAGTAGCTGAGTATGGCTGCATATTCACAAAACTCTGGTACCTATCTCAGGCTGAGCATCTATCATCAAAATGATTTTTATTTCAACATGTAACCACTGCAGTCTCCAAGCTCTCTACAAATGCCATTTTTACTGCCCCAATGACAGTACATCATGTAGAAAACACATGTTCCTAAATGTTATCACTTTCCTCACTATTACAGGAAGGCAATGGGTGAGAAGCAACACATCAGGGCTGGAAAACATAGTCCTGAGATGAGAGGACCAGCAACACATTAGGAGCCTTACTGGCTGAAGAGAAAGGTGCATTGTGGCTTCAGGTGAGCTTCAACTTTGACACTGCATGTGTTGTGGTTTTTGCTTAATCCCCATGGTAGTGATGCTGCATGATTTTAGTGAGGGAAAACTAGTGCCTCCCTGGGTTTGTTCAGCAGTAGCCTGCATTGGAAACACCCGCTACCTGGAAATTGATTCTTTTAGCCCTTATAATATTGTAAAATTGGGTATGGGACGGGCACCACTCTATTACTTAATAATTGTTGTTATATTAGTATCTTAATAATTCATATAATCAATATAATTCATCGGAGTGTACAGGGAATTAAATCCTATAGGCACAAGGATATAAAGTTCATAATAAAAAAATAAAGTCCTTTTTCAGAGACCCAATGTTTTTATCTCTTCATGAAAGGCAGTATGGACCGTCAGGAATCATAATAAGCCAATGCATTTCAAACCCAAGTCTGTCTTCAGGGCTAAACACCATAGGCTTGGGTCACCCCCCGCTTTTAAAAGGAAAATCTTGACCCATTCTTAGTGGAGAATTATCGCTCCATCACTAATGTGCCCTTTCTTTTAAACATTCTGGATAAAGTGACTTATATGCAATTTCAGAACTTTTTTGAGGGTAATGATATTCTCCTGCCACACCAGTCCGGTTTCAGAAAGGGGCATGGCACTGAAACCGCCATGTTAGACCTCAAGGCCAACCTGTTGCAGAGCATTGATCATGTTCAACCTGGTATCCTCATGTTGATGGACCTATCCTCTGCCTTTGACTTGGTCGACCACGTGTTACTAGAGGATAGACTCCGGACAGTAGTGGGCTGCTCCCCCATGGCAACCCGATGGATCTCCTCTTTCGTGGGCCAAAGGAATGCCAGAGTGAGTGTCAGTGAGGTCTCCTCTCAACCTACCCCAATTACATGCAGTGTGTCGCAGGGGTCCTGTATCTCCCCTGCGTTGTTTAACGTCTATATCATTCCATTTTTAAAACTCCTTGACAGCCTGGGTGTCCAGTATGCGAGTTACACAGACAACACCCAGGTTGTCGTAAAACTCTCTGGCTCTTATTCTGTGAACTCGGTCAACCACAATACCATCTTTGCTTCAATACACACCTGGATGGCTGGAAACTCTCATACACTTAAGGACTTGAAGGCAGAGCTTCTGATTGTCACCTCCAGTTCTAAACTGATGTCTCTCTTCCCTGAGCACAAGAGCTTCCTTATTCTTGGCTCTATGATCCCTGCGCCCAAGAAGGTTAAGACTTTTGGTGTAATCCTGGACGCCAAGCTTACCATGAATCACCATGTGGCCCAGATCAAATTGTCCTGAGGCTTGATCATAAACTTCTGTGTAACATCCGTCCACTCTTGACCAAGGAGAATGTAGCGACACTGACCACAGTCCTCATTAATTCTTGTTTAGACTACTGCAACAACCTCCTTAGTGGCTGTTCGCAGTCTAATATTTCTAATTTGCAGGTCACGCAGAATGTAGCCGTCCTGGCGGTTTTTAGTCTGTCACGACAAACTCACATTACTGCTTCCACAAGGGACCTACATTGGCTGCCAGTCAAGCTCAGACTCAGACATAAAGTTCTCAACTTGACTCCCAAGTGTCTCCTGAACCTGGCACCTTAGTATCTGGCGGTACATCTTCAGCCATATGCTCCTGCCCGTACACTTAGGTCTCAGAACGTACTTAAACTTGTTCAACCCAGATTCAAACTGGCGAAGGCTGGAGGGCGCAGTTTCAATGTTCAAAGCCCCTCTGCCTGGAATCTGCTGCCTGTTTACCTTAGAGTTACCCCGACGCCGGCTGAGTTCAAGAGAAATTTGAAAACTTTTCTCTTTGACCTGCCGCCAGACTAATAGTGTTACTTACTTTCTCTCTGCCATCTTTGGTGTTCTGACTGACTGCCTTCTTTTTACTATCTGTTGTTTTTATGTCTTATTCGTTCGTCCATTGTATGCACGCACCCTGAGGTCCACGGGCATGTGGTGCGATATACAAGAATGTTTTATAAATAAATAAATATGACATGTTCAAATAGCACCCAAACCTTACAACCACATAGATAGGATACAAAGCACATAAAGCATGTGTAAACAGATACAAATATAAATACCGAAGGACTGTGAACAGCACACCAACACAAATAAATAAAATGACAAAAGCGAAAAAGTCAGGAAACCAACATTACAAATATAATTAGTGAGTTTCTACATTCCTTAATCATCATGTAGATAAGGAAAAGGCCCTTTTACCTGCCTGCTTTAAAAGTAGTGCACATCTGTAAAAATAATACAAAACCAAATAGGTATGCATAATTCCATTGTTATACATAAATTATATAATGCCAAAGTCATACTTGAAATATATCATACAAGGCAGTACTGCCATGTTTTACCTGGGTCAGTCAAATCATGTTAGCCAGATGAGAAGGCATCTTATATCTCTGGGTTCTACATAGATCTGTTTGACAATACATAAATATAGAGTCAAGATCCCATTATTCATAAAGACTTCCTGTGGGATATCATAACGCCATGATATGGCTTACCTTGAGTCTCTAGATTTATAACCAGCGTGTAGAGCCTTCAGAGTATCGCAACCGTGTGGCTAACACAGTCACATCCCTACCTGTTCAGGTGTAGAGACAAGAGTTGCGATGTCAGGCCTGGTATCACATCATGATGTCACGACTGTCCCACCTCCTGTGCGGCCTGTGTAAACAGACCACACAGGAAACAACCAAACAGGCAAGTGCAAAGC
Organism: Ambystoma mexicanum; assembly: GCF_040938575.1. Taxonomy (NCBI): domain Eukaryota; kingdom Metazoa; phylum Chordata; class Amphibia; order Caudata; family Ambystomatidae; genus Ambystoma; species Ambystoma mexicanum. Next base: position 1,359,295,172 of record NC_090930.1, on the reverse strand, counting down.
AGTGATATGAAATGACATAGGTGGCTCATATTGTTATTCTCCAAAGTGCATCACATAGGATGAATATGTCCTCAGAGAGGAGGTGCTCAATGTGAGTACCATTAACAGTGGGAACCATGTATTTCAAAATGACACAAGCACTATGATACACAAGCAAGGGTGATATTTACATAGGTTAGCAAGCAAACATAACAGCAAATTGAATTACATGATACAAAGAGTCAGCACAAGTGAATCATTCAGCGGATTTCCTCTTTCCATAAACACATGGTCCACAATATGGTAATGCTTTAAGGCAGTGAACTGGCCCAGAGTCTGGATTTAAAACCATACAGTGTTTAAACCATGAAACTCACTTAATGCACCTAGCGACCGAAGGGAGTGGGATCAGCACAAGACAATTAAATCAAATAGTGTATTTCCTCTGTCCATAACCCAATGTCTCACAATATAACAATACTCTAGTGCGGGGTGGACCAGTGCGGGAGGATCACCTGAGTGAGGGGTGTTCGGGGAGTGGGCTTGAGGCAGCCGATTGTGAGATGCGGTATTCTCCATCCTATTTTATAGGATTTTCCAAAGTTCCAACCCCCCCCCACCCTTTGTTCACAAACACTGGGCTGAGGAAGAGGATGACTGAGAGCAACCAGACTAAATCTCTCGCATCGTACTGGATATGTCCTGTTAAACGGGTCAGGCAAAGTCAGGTACTTTACACTAAGTGCATACACCTGATACCAGTTAGCTCTCTTCACACGAATAAAAGGCAACACTGAAAGACACACTTTGGCCAAGGCGGAACACAAGCATGAAAAGAACTTCCAGGACGGGGGCACACCTACTGGAGCAGAGCAACAAATCCCCAAGGGTTCCCTACTGGAGGTTGTTGCCTCCGACAGACCGCGAAGGACACGTGGAGAAGGACAGATCCCATAAGTGAAGATTGCATTGTGTTCGAAGGATGCCAGCAGCCCTCCCGGATGAACGGCAGAGTTGGGAAGGTGAGGCCAAACCTGTGGTAGTAACATTGACTCATGAATTGAAAATAGCAAAACAAGAAAGAAGTGCACACAGCCGGTGAGTTGGCAAGCGACCTGAGAAACCGGTGTGTTAAAGTAAATGAAGTAGCAATATTATATCACAAGTGAAGGCTGCATGCGTGTGAATGAGACGCAAAGAAAGGCGGACCCGTGAATGAACTTTGAAGTAAAAAGCAGCTGTGAGATTAGCAATACTAAGTAACGGAGTGCTGCGGCAAAAGGAAGTATCCCATTCGAAAGTCTGTGTGAAAGGTACATCGTTTTGAAGTTATAAAACAAACAGACAGCGAAAGCAAATTGAGTGAAAGTAACAGTGAACTTTGAGTTGAAGTGGTCCTACGGTGGCCTGGTAAAAGCGCCATGCACATTCGAAAGTACAGTAAGCTTGGGGAAGGGAGCCTCCCTTGCAAGTTTGTGTTGAACTGTGACATGAGAGGTCTGAGCCTGGCAGAGCGGGACCTTTGTGAACTGTGTGCTGTAAGTTCTGAGCCCCGCAGAGGGGACCTTTGTGAATTGTGTGCTGTAAGGTCTGATTGAGCCCGGCAGAGGGGGGCCTTTGTGAACTTTATGTTGGAAATACAATTTTGGAAAGTCAAGAAAAAACGTTTACGAGGAAGGCTAGGCGGGCCTCAATTCACGGTTTGGAACTGCCTTGGAACTGTCTAGAGGGTTAGAAACCGAGCCAGAGTCTGTCATCCTGCCTACAGGGACAGCCTTACTCTGTGAGGTAACATGAGGAGGAGAGCTAGTTCAACTACCTTTATTCTTTTGAACACTGATTTTTCCTTTTACATACATTTCTCCTTTTACACTTTTTGTATACGAGATAGGGCAGACATTAGGTTTTGTTAGCATTGGCCATTTTGATTTGACTGACGCTACTAGGACTGTTTTGTTTATCGTTTCATGGTTGAGACCACTCCCATCTTAGCTATAGGGAAAATTAGGAGGTTCACCGGCCCCAACGTTTTCTATAAAGGTTTTACAAATTGTATCCAGTGTGCCACTGTCATACTTGTGATACCATGCCTTCCCTACACTCCACATACATGAATAACACAAAGAGAGACTCCAGGGCACGATATTGAAGGGGTCATCCCTGGTTAAGTATGAAAGAAACAAGACAGGCCCATTCAACAAAACATTGCTAAGTGTTTGCCAATACCTTAATATAATTTTAAAGCTTACTGCCAAATCGGAATGCTTTTACCAGTTAGTACCAACAGTTCATCGATGCAACTGCTGCCTAGACAGATCATATCAAGCCAGAATAACTCTTTTTTTAAATACATTATTTAACTGACTACTCAAAAGTGACTTGTGCACCCCAATAACTTACCACAACATTAAGTCATACCGCTAAGAAAACACATACAGCTAACCTTCCTCAAAGCATTAGGTTGCAACACAAAACACGTAAATATTACAAGATCACAGTTCTATTCTCTTGTTATAGTGGCTACTAAAACGTAGCTTGTGCCAAAACCTAATAAATTGTCACACAGCTACTATAGTGTAGCTGAACATTTCCCAACATGTTTTGTTCCTTCCGATATTGGTATTCAATAAACAGAACTTCTTCAGGGGATATTTTGCAATGGAATTACGTTAGCAACACAAGATTTGGGTCAATTGCCTGGCTTTTCCTGGCCCTTAGGTTAGGACATGTCAGGTAAACGGCTCTGGTGTTAGTCCGTTGTCTTTCGTGTTGTGCGAAAGTGTTTGTGTCAGAAAAGTGGGGGGCAGTGTTTTGGAATATCCTACCTGGTAGGATAGGGAAGAGGTATTATAGGGAATTACAACCCTCTTATCAGGAGGGTTGATATTCTTAGAAGGGGGAGATTGATAGGAGTGACAGGCATTGTTATTGTGAAAGGAACCGGGGGGATGGTGGGAACTGTAGTGTTTAGTGCAAGTAGAGTTGGTGTTCGGAACAGAATAACCAGAGGGACGTAGAGAAGAATTATTGTGAGTATTCGGATAGGGAACAGGAAAGCAGGAATTCTGAGAGAGATGGTTTTAGAATGCAACCAGGGATTCAATCCTAGGTGATTTGTTATATATGGAGTGGTTGGCAGATTTAGGTAGGAGAGATTTAATGGGAGGAATGGGGGTAGATGTGGTACAGCTCACAACGATCTCAGGGATCTCACCCTCCTCTCCTTCTTTCTCGGTATAATACCATGTCTCACCTGGGCTATTCTCCCAAGCCTAAACCAGGTTCTCTTATCCAGGTGATCCTCCCTCTTTTGTCGTCCCACAGGGTTGGGATCTGAAAGCGCCAGCCAGTCCATGGCCACCTTAATAAGAAATTCTCAAGATCATTTTGGGATAATACCCTCAGGTTTCTCACAATATCAACTACCAAAATAATACACAATCCCCTGAATGTAGGGCCTTTAAGAAAGCAGATAATTTCCGCATAACAAAATCTCTTATTTTTAAAAGGAGCAGACTCTTATATTCCAGATGGGCTGCACGAAGTTTAGGCTTATCAATCACCACACATTATTTAGTACATTCTACCATTTTGCCTTTTGCTGTGTGGCAAGCCCTATCGTACCAGCCTGGTCTCGTTATAGCTGCTCTTTTTATGTATTAAATGGGACCGAAATGAAAGGGATAAGATTCATGGTGAGGGACTCGTATTTAAGTATAGATGCACAAACTTTGGGCTTCGAGTTATGTCTCATTAAATTGGACCACTTCACTGATATCCGTGCATGGCCACACATTTCCAGGGATTGTAAATTTGGTGGGACTGAATGATTGCCCTAGCGGGTAATATTCCCACCTATCTACCACCACCTCAAAATCAACCACTCTGGCCCAGAAATTAAAATGTAGTCAGTAATGGAACTCCCTTTGTGTTGCTTAAAAGCCATCTTTGCTGGTTCATCACTGGAAAATCGGCTGTTGCAAGCCCTTAGATTTAGTTTAGAGATCACACATGCCGATTCCAGTGCCTGATGATGTTGTCTCGTCGGATCATGCAGCTATCAAAGCTTGGATATCCCACGCGTGGTCCTGATCATCCCATAGCTCCAATAGTTCCTTGAGAAGTTCGATCTGGAAGTTAAAATTCCCAGTTACCACTGGATAAATATTAGTAGCCGATGGAAAAAAAAACTTGAGGACATATGTTCCTTCAGGGAGGCTAGTGTAGCAGTACTCTTCGTGGCTGAAGGTCTATTGTAGATGTTTTATAATCGCATCATTTCTTTGTCACCAAACCAGATCAGTAACGCTTGCAAATCTGGGGACCCAGATGGAAGTTGCTCAATCCTCCAATTCACTGAGGTATCAAACCATACCGATAGGACACCTCTAGGTTGTCCATTTAGTCCCTTAATTGCTGGAATTACAAAGGTCTGATAGCCCCGGAATAGTCGGGGATTAACTGCCCATGTATCCTGCAGCATTACAATTTTGAATTTGTGCATGTAATCACACCAGTCAGTAATATCTAATACTCATTTAACTCCTACTATATTCCAGGACAGTAACTTCATAATGCCTATCGCACTCACCTTGCAGTTACCCACCCCAACCAGTCAGTCAACTCCTTATAAATCTACAGGTTTTTGGCCCTTCTGCTGTTAACAACCCCCCCTGCTGTTGGTACACCTGATGATTCCTGGGAATGTGGGGTCTGCTTCCTATTGTCGCCCCAACAACCATGGGCGCCCACTGACCCGAAAAAGGTTTCAGTTGACCTAAGTTGTATCCCAACTAATTTGGTGGAGAGGGATCCGCGATCAATACTAAACATACCCTGAACCAACAAGCATGAAGAGAGGAAAACCTTTATATAATCCATATTAGCTCCAGGAGAGCAACCTCTAATACAATACAAAATGTTGTCACTTATAACAGATAGACACCCTTAATGTGACGAATCCAATGGGTACATTCATTATCGAGACTTGGAAACCTCAAAAGAATGAAAAGGTAATTTGGATACATTAATCATAACCACATAAGGTCTATAATCACCCACCACAAAATTAGGTAAAACTGTACTATTACTGTAGTTCGGGGCTGTCCAGCCTCTCAAAGGCAAAGTGTTAGGGGCCGTTAATGGGGGAGCCTCACTGCCGAGACGGTATGCCCTCCGGTTATGGTTTCCCCCCAGTGGGCAAGCTGTAAGTAAATTTGTGCCATAATAAGAATTTGCAGTGCCTGCTCTCCCTGGAATTTGCTAACTCCCTGGTTAAGGAGAAGGTGAAGGAGGCATGTCTCTTACTGGTGACTTTTTCACTTCAATATTGGGATCGCTCTTGTTTTGTAGGAGTGTAAGGGCTGAGCAGGCAGTTTAGCCACTACTTACCAGTTGACTCCTGTGGAGCAGAAGGCATTTAAATCAATCGATAAAACACTTTATTGTGGCAGTTTGGCCTTAAAAGCCATTTAACACAATTAATAGTCATAATTTATTTATTTTATTTATTGGATATTTATAAGAAGCTTACACAACAAGACAGTGTTTCAAAGCACCACAGAGCAAAAGGGAAAGGAAGAAGGGATCAAATAAGCAAAGAAAATGACAATAAATTAATTGAAATGAACATCGGTCCTACTAGGCCTTGTGGCATTCGGAACATGCAAGTGCAGTGAAAATAAAAAAGAGCGGTGGGGTGGGGGTAAGTGCTATTAGGGTCGCCCAGGGGAGGAAGCACCAGAGGTGCCTGTTGGGGAGGCAACAGGTAAGTGCAAGGGTGGAGACGTCCCAAGCGAGGAGGGAGGTCTCCGCCCAACAGGTAAGTGCAGTGCAGGGGCAAACCACCGTATAGACGGTGGTTTCCAGAAGGCAGTGCAGGGGGGGTGTGCTGGTGGCAATTGGGGAGAAGGCCAGAACCCTATTGGGTTCTTTGGGGACCAGTCCACCAATCTCAGCGACAGATGGAATGGTTAGCATGGGAGGGGGAGAGGGAAGGAGGAGGAGAAGAGAAAGGTCTTGAGTTGTTTGCAGAACTTGAGGTGGTCTGGTTCAAGACTGAGGGAGTGAGGGAGACTGTACTATAGGAGGGAGCCATCTGAAGAGAGAGATCTACCCCCAGCTCTCTGCTTGGACAAATGTTTGATCAGCAGAGAGTTGGAGCAGGAAGATCGAAGGAGTGTATTTAGTAAGTTAGAGCTGCAGGTAGCGTGGTCACAGGCACCAGACAGCCTTTTGGATGATGCAAAGGGTCTTGAATTTGATCCTTGCAGCAACTAGGAGCCAGTGGAGAGATTTTAGAGCTGGAGAGATGCGGTCCCAGGGCTTGAGGCCAAGAATAAGTCTTGCAGCCCTATTCTGGATTAGTTGAAGAGGACGGAGTGAAGAAAGAGGTAAGTTGAGGAAGAGGCTGTTACAGGAATCTAGCCTGGACAGGACCAGAGCCCTAGAGATATTGAGCTTCTGGGGGAAGGCGTGAAAAGGGATAATGCCTCTAAGGAGGTGAAGTTGAAAGTGGGCCTTCTTGGCAGGGTCCAAGATGTGATGAGTAAAGGAGAGAGAGGAGTTGAAGATGTCCCAAAGGTTTCTAGCTTCAGTGAAAGAAGAGGAAGGTGAGCCCATAGAGGGCGGCCAGAGTGCCGGAGGGAAACTGGGAACAGGTGTCCTGATAGGAAGAATCTCGGTCTTACTGGCATTAAAACAGAGATAAATGGGCGTACCAAGACTGAATAGTAGACAGGCTGTCAGGGATGATAGAGGAGGAAGAAGAGGAGGAAGAGGGTTGCTTGAAGAAGAGTTGTGTGTCATCTGCATAACACTGAAAATGAGGAGAGAAGGCATAGATCAGGTAGGCAAGAGGTGCAAGGTAGATGTTGAAAAGCCAAGGTCAGAGGCTAGATCCCTGGGGAACACCACATGTAGAGAGATTGGTGGAGGAGGAGAAGGAGCCCAGGAGCACCTGGGAAGGGCAGTCGGTGAGGAAGGAGGTCAAGCAATCCAGTGTCCGCTCTGAGATACCAAGAGTATCTTGGAGCCGTTTTATGAGGATAGAATAGTTGATCGTGTCAAAGGCAGAAGAGAGGTCAAGGAGAATGAGAACAGCAGGACAGTTAGAGTCAATAATAATGAACATTGATGAATAAACTAATAAATAAAGATTAAACAGAATAGTAATGGAAAAGAGCCATTCACAATGAAATAATGAGACCCACAGCTCTCGTAAATATCTGAAATGCAAGACCCCTTAATACAATATGAACCTCCATCCAATCGCCTTCAAAATTAATACAGTACATAATAAAATACTTTTCAGTGCAACTAGACCAGCGATCAATACATGTCGGCAGACTCATGGATTAATTTCATGCTATTATCTATCATTTTCTTTCTACTTATCTAAGCATGTAAATGGAAAAAAGCCACAGCAAGGACAAAAGTTGCATGTTTTGTGCTTTTACATGCCCTGTTATCTGCCCAGTATGTCGAATATTCAATTCACTAAATTGTGGTTTCAAGAAAACCTTCTCAAAGTGGAATACATAGGACAGATGAGTAAGAAATGGATCTCTGTTTCCTTTTGGTCTATGTAATGGGGCAGTAATCACTGTCACTCGTGCCCCAACAAACAGCGTGAGTGCTTAGGGGTGGGTTGGCACATCTAAATTTGACATATAAAGTGCCGGCCAAAATAGGTTTTTATCAAACCCAAGTACGCTCATACCCAATTTCTGATTTGCACTCCCAAAAATGATGAACCATAACCAAATGAGTACAGGTTTTAATGTTCAGTTCCAGCGCCTGTAACCAAACTTCTGATAGTATGCCATTTTTGGTAATGGAGTTAATCAAATCCATTTGAGTGCAACAGTTGTCAAAGCCTAGATTAAGGAGTAGCTCTTTCACGTCCCTGACACATAATAAACTGCTACTCCCTGGCAGGTGGCTCCGTCAGGGCATGTCTATACATTTCAAGTGATGGAGCACTCCAGATTCAGACCCATCAAAATTCTGGCTTCAGATATGCTATATGATCTATGTGCCCATGCCAGAATTCCTCATGGAGCGCAATCGTAGGGGTTCTTTTAGGAAGACTGAGGTTGTTTATTTTCAGTAACCTTCAATTTGTTAGTACAACAATGACCCCAGGTTTCTGCTCCGTATAACACAGCCTGATGTGCCTGATATTTATAAATGTTTATAGTAGGCCTTTGAGCGCCATTTCCATATTCTCTGGAAAATCTAGTAATGACCCCACTAGACCTTCCTTAATGTCTGATTGACTTTTTCAACACGTTGTGTCCAATTACCAGAATAGGAAAACCTGACTATTAGATAGCCAAAGACTTTCACCTTGTCAATTGGGAGCATGTCAATTTCCAAATGTACGCATGGTTTATCAGGAGGCCATTATTATTACAAAAGGAAGGAAAAATGTAATCTGTTCCTTATGTCCAACTGCCATTAATGAAACCAAACAGTGTCATCCGCAAACATTAGTAGTGGATACTTATTGGAACCTAGCGATGGGGCATCAGTTGCAGTGGAATGCCTTGCCTCTATGGCATTGTGTATGTAGAGGTTAAAAAGTGTGGGTGTCAGGGCACAGCCCTGGCGCACATGGTTTTCCACTCTAAAAGAGGCAGTTGTTTTGCCATTCAGGCCACATCTTACAACAACTTCATTGTCTGAATAAAGTGACAATAGTGCTTTAAATTACAGACCAGGCATCTCCGGCAGCGACAAACTTTCCCATAATTTTGCATCAGCGAGTTTCATCAAAAGACCTTCGGAGGTCTATGTAAATGGTGTATAGGTAGCTCTTTCTTAATGCAACATATTTCTAAATAAGTAAGGTTAACCTCAGGGCCCGATCAATGGTGATGACTCCAACACGAAACCCAGCTTGCAAGTGACTGACTAAGTTATTCTAATGTATCCATAGATAGATATGTGCCAATACGACCCAGGCATAGATTTCCCCTGTGCAATTGTATAAAGAAATTGGTCTAGAATTTTAAGGGCTATTCCTATCACCTTTCTTGTACAAGGGAATAATCTCAGCCTTCTTCCATGAGGCAGGAACACTATGGGTCATGTTAATAGCATTAACCAGTTAAACTAAAACTGGGCCCACTCTGATGTCTCGGCTTTAAGGAGATCAACAGGTAATTTGTCTGGACCAGGTGCCTTTTTACTCTTTTGTGCCAATAAAGCCCTTGTCACTTCTTCAAGGGTAGAATCTACAGGATGATAGTAAAGGGACTTGAGAGATGCGTGTGCAATGCTAAATGTCCCGCTTCATTCTACAACACTCTGAAGGTATGGAGCCACCCATGTTCAGGGATACTGAACTGTAGTGTTTTATTCTTCCTAATATCACCAGTGGCAATAAAGTTCTAGACTTGTCCACTGCCCTTTCCTTTTACAGCTTCCGCAATAAGTACCCATCTGTGGAATACCTCTTCTTTTTGCAAACAATGATATTCTTATAGGTTCTTCTAGCATCGCGAACAACGTCACTATTAAAGAATGTTGTATTTTTTAAACATTCCAATAGATGGCGTTTAGCTAGCTTGCCATCTTGATCAAACTATATCTTGCTGGTGTCCTTCCCAGCAATCCTCCACCGGATTTACTTACTAGGGGAAGTATTTTGGCCAGAATCCAATGAAATGTTTGTTAGGCATGATTTGGTGCAGTGCCCTTTGAGTGCACTCCAACAACCTTGACCTCCTGGCAATAGGAACCCAACCTTTGGTATAAGTCTGTAGTACACAGGTTGATAGTGTGGCTGAGCAGCCAGGCTTATCTTAAGAGGGGTCAATGTGAGCAGTTGGGTGGTTGCACAGAGATTCACAGTGACAAGTATCCAAATAAACTCTTACACACAAGCTTTCTTTATTAAACAGTTATTAATGTATTTAACAGTCAGTTTGAATAAGCCTTCTTCAGAAGGGGCAATGCAATCATAACACACAAATACACTCCAAAATACACTCTCTTAGTTTCTCTAAATCAGCAAGTACCCATTTGGGATGGCACACAGACACTTCCTACACCCTTGGGTGACTTAAAAAGCTAGGACACTGTCGACATTAATATTTCACTGGTACATTTAGATCAATATTGAGATGTGTGTCAAAGTAAAGAGGTTTTAGAATAAGACAAGAGATCACACAGATATTCTTAAGCAGGTAACTACTTTTGAACTCCCCACCAATGCAAAGTAAGTTAACCCTTTCCGTGAAGCAAGGTAAGAACACACAATCAGAGGAGAGAAGAGTTAATTCAGGGAGCCAGGCCAGCCAATGTCAATTGGGCAAAAGTCTAGGTAAGCTGAAGCACTTCTTGCAGGTAAGTAAAAGTCTTGCACAATGTTTTAGTAGTCTTTGTAGAAAAAGTAGAATCAATATAGGGCCACAAGCTGGGAGGTTTGTGAGGGGTAGAAGATGCAAGCAACTATACAGAAGCAACCAAGACAAGTCTCAACTGAGAACAAGTAAGGCTACAAGACAAGAGGTAAGTTCTCTTAGACTGTACAGTAACTTTGGTTAGAAGAATGGTTCCAGCTGGCTTCTGTTCCTGTATGGCTCTGCAGATTCTTTTGTTCCTGTGCCTCAGTCATGGGGACAAGAAGGAGGACTTCTGGGGACTCTTGCAACACAACGGGACGATCAGCGACAGCAAAGGGCAAACTTCAAATCAGTGGCACTTCAGCATTTCAGCTCCTCGCGTCTGACAGCAAATAGCAATACTGCGGTTCTCGGATACCACTTCACACTTTCCTTGTTTCTGGATTCCTGCACTCTGTTGAGGTGGCTCAGGCTTGGTCAGTCCTGCTTCAGGGAAGTCTGTAGGATCTTCCTGGCACTCGGGTCTGACTTAAAAGTGATCCACTCGATTTGGTGTTCCTCTCCCTGGCACTTCGGTTTCAGCAGCAACAGTTGAAGTACAGCCAGCTTCGAGAGGATGTCCAAACGAGTTCACTTTTGAGTTGATTGGTCTATCCAACTCAAGGGGAGAAGTCGTCCTTGCAGGGCTTCTCTGGTCGAGGCGAATTCGGAGCTTCAGCACAGCAGCAGGACTTCACCGGGCAAACCAACGGTACAGGAGTTGCAGCAGGTGTCTTTTCCAAGTTCTCCTTCCGATTCCTTTGTTCATTGGTCGACTCTGCCTTCCAAGCCAAAAAGCCTTGCCATTCATTCCAGCCTAGCTGTCAATCACACAACAGGGTGGCTGTCGTTTCCTAACAGCCAGCCAGCCAATCGTATTTGGGTGCATTCCGGTAACCAAGGGGATTAAGCACAGGACGTTTCGGGAACCTCGCTCACTTTCTGCCCCTGCTAGATATACTGGAGCTAGAGGCGGGCTTCACTGGTGAATCCCGCCAAAGACAAAATGGAGAAAGGGACCAAACCTAGTTTGCCATGCAGAGTAAATCTCAAAGGACCTTTCCAACAAGAAATGGCAAAAAAAGAAGATTGGGGCTATTTTGGCAAAATGGGCACCCATGGGTGCTCTACTGCAGCTGCTAACGCAGCCCACAGTACAAACTCCCAATGGTAGTTAAAAGTAAACCACTGCCACCAGCCATTAATTGTAGAAAGGGTAACATTAAAATGTTACTTGAGAAGCTAGACAAAGGGGATACTAAGTAACCACTCCCGCACCCTAAGTAAGATAGTGTGTGCTGGCTCTAGAAATGTACAAATGTAAATAAATTCAATTTCACTTTACTGCTCTCGGAAACAGTTGTTTATCAAAGAGAAGGTATTTAAACCTTTGGGAATTCTGAAAGACTTCCCCGTGTCACTGCACTGAAGGTGGTATGTGCCACAATGTAAAAAGATGATGCCTATGGAGCTTGTCAGACTCCATAACCAAAAAAGTAACACTGTGCTTAAATCACAGTAAAGTACATGACAGAGTGGGAAAAAGGTCTCAATCGCTTCCGGTTGAAAATGAAAAAATCCCAGAGGCCAGCAAAAGTGCAGGGGTCTCTAAGATAGAGAGGAATTAGCACATTTCTGAGAATTCTCCCTAACAATGTTGCTAATATATTTATAGCAGACATTTGGTTATCAAGTAACAAAATCCTCTAAGAGTGGTAGAATGACCTCATAAATATTGGCTATGGAGTCTATTTGTTATTTAATATACCACTTAATGGTAATCCTTGCAGAGACCACATTGTTGACATACTCATCCCTGATTACTTTAGTGGTGTATGTGGATAAGGTTAGCCTAAGGGGGCGCAGGTCACTATCATTATGATAGATTACTGCAAAAGCATTAATCTTTTTCCACGCTGTTGAATCCACTAAAATATAATCTACAATGCTACTATTGATCACATTGGTTTACGTGATGCTGGCTGGTCTATCACTCCCGCATCTGCCATTATATGTTCTCAAACCAAGTGAGATCCACATCCGTGCTGCATCCAAAGCAAGACTATGTTGACACTTTGGAAATGACCATGATATCCGGAATGTCCCAGGCCTCATCCTCATCAAGAGAACAACCATCCATTAAGTGAAGGGGTTGAAATTGTAAATTGAAATTACCTAAGATCAAGATTTCTGTCTCAGGTTTGCCCCTTTTTCTCTACTTTTTGATCAAGGTTTTAATGAGATTTATAGTAATAGCCCATTCCCAAGGGTTGGTCTGTAATAAATGTTGACTATTAGATATTGTTTCCTATCGTCCAATGTAATTAGTACTTCCTGGAGATAATTGCTATTTGTGTCCATTACTTTTAATGAGGCATTCAGTGAAGTATCTACCCACAGTGCCTTGATGGCAGGGATATGTTAGGATGCAAAGCCTTGAATGACCTCAACTTGAAGATATTAGCCTACTTGTTCGATTTTTTTTTGATCTTTTACTTTTGGCCACATTTCTTTCATTGTTTCCTTGCTCAAAATTCAGTCAAATATTATTAAATATATGTATGGGGTGGGGTAAGGGAATAGGGGGTGGTTGTGGGGGTTCTCCCCCTGCAATTCCAACCAAAAAATGAACCCAAACGATTCAGTCAAATGTGAAAAGGTCAAATATTTTCAACCAAGTAGACCTAAACCAACTGGAATCCTCCAGGTTTCTTGAAAGCATATTATCTGGTTTAGTTTTTATAAAGTTTCACCAGGATTTGTCTATCAGGTGCCTAGACAACCAGGCAATATTCCAGGGCAAAATGTGTATAGCATATGAGTCTGTCCTGCTGTCAGGGTGGAGATCAGGTATGTATCCTCTATACCAGGTAATTGTCAATTCACTGCATCCAGGTCACATCCACAGCAAGGTCTGTTCCCAATTTTGTAATGGGTAAGGGTGAGTTAAGAACTGTAGGCATGCTGAGGCAAACTTTATCTTGAGATGAATGGCTCTTTGGCCCCACCTAGAAATCAAAGGGGTTTGAACCCTTGAAGTGCAATGGCCCGGGTCTCAATTAATTGCTACTTCCTGCGGGGAGAAAAGATCTATATTCAGTCGATAAAAGCCCTTAAGCTATATGATTATTGGACAATACCACGCACATGTAATCACAGTGAACATTGTTAGGATGACTATGTCTGCTACCTTTAAGTATATCTTCTCTAATTTTTTTTATTTTTTTATTATTTGATTTGTACTCATATAGAAATGAGTTTTATCAAAGTTTCGAGGTCTCTTTTCAGGCGTGCCTTCTTCTCTTTTCATATATCCACCACCCTGTAGTGCTGACAATCTGTCTTGGGGAACAGATTTGTAATATTACTTGTTTGCCCTGCTCACTGAGGTGGCTCGACGATTGACTGCGGATTACTAGATGCTGCTTGTAGGTTTATCTTTTTCAAGGCTAATTCTGTTAGTTTCGCCAAGGCCACCAACTATCTAGTTGTTTCGCCTGAAATCAATCTGTTCCACAATTCATCTGGTTGTCCATGCGTTTGAAATCAAAGGGCGGAGATAGATCCTTCTGTTTTCTTTGGTTTTCGGACAGACTATCACTAGGTATTTTAGTGTTTCTGCCGTTGAACCCTTTTCACACAGCCGACAGGCTATTATCTCCCGTGTTATTAGGAGGTTTAATCTGGCTTTCAAAAAAACGCTTCTCAATCTTTTGTCTGGGAATTTTAGACAGTCATTTTGCGGTTTTTTTCAACTTATTGAAGGTCGGTGGTAAGTGAGCTAGGAGTTTGTTTTCTACTGCCTTTTCAATTGTTATGATCCAATCCCACTCTTCCATTTTTCGTTTAATGCGATCTGGATTTTCCTTTAGATCTTTTTCTGTACAGGCTATTTGTATTAGATCGTTTTTTCTGGCCTTTACCCATTTTTTTAGCGCTTTGCACTTTCCTGAATCAGTTTCTTCCTTCATGATGTCGTATATGCGTAGTGTGTCTTCTCTAATAACGGACAAGCATCCTCTCCTGTACCTTATCCAATAGAAGGCATTTTGTCACACCAAGTCTGTGAAGTCTCTGATGAAGAAAGTCTTGGGCTTGGGTGGTCTGTAGATGAGGTGGAAGGTGACAGTTCATTGGGGTGAGTGGGAAGTGGCAGGAGAGGCTTTCGAAAGAACAATTGGTGGCGAGGTCCAGTTGGGTGCATGGCCATGATGCCTTGTGAATAATGAAATAATGACAAGGCCTCAACCCATCTTGTTTGGATGGTCTCTTTTTACAATGATGTAGCCATTGGCGATGAGGGTGTTCAGGATGTGGGTGGGGGTGGGGGATATCATTCAAGATCTCGGTAATGAAGATGGTGTCCCAATAGTGTGTGGTGATGAGGTTGGTGATGTATTCTGCATGGACTATTTTTCAGTGGGCCTTTGGTAAGCATCAGTTTTCATGTAGTGGCTGATGATGGAATGGTAATGGGGTCTGTAGTGATTGGGATCTGTAGTGATGGGGGTCAGGTTGCTGCAATCCGTTGCTCGTGATATTGCTGCTGGGTGGCATGGTTGGACGATGAGTGGTGGTAGTGTGGTTGGGGTTTTGGGTGGGAGGGCTGCAATACAGATTGATAGGAGCTTAGCTATGATCGTCTGTGATCTTACGGTTAAGGAAGGAAAGCAAGCGGGCAGGGCTATGCAGATGAACGCAACCTATATCCACGTGTACCAGCTTACTACCAGGGAAGGCTGCTTAAGTTGGATAAAAAAGAGCAGCAAAACAAGAAGTCACCAAAAGACCAGCATTGATTTACAGGTGGGTGTAGTGGAGGTCACATGACCTAGGTCCACCTGCACTAGCTGACCAAAAGCAAACGAAACGAGTCTGAAAAGCTGCTTAATTATGGGGGAAAAGAGTGGTAAAACAAAATGCACCAATACATAAGAAGTGAATGACCAGAAAACACTTAAAATATGTACCTGAATTATTGTTCAAACAGCATAGTATATGTGTTTATTATTCATACATAGTAAAATGCGTTGCATTTCCTACAAATAACAGTTATCTCAGACTGCAGCCAATGGTCAGAGTTTTCATAATGTTTTTACAAACAAGGTCTCTGAAAATTAAAAGAGTCTAAAAGACGTTGAGGAGTTGTTTCTGCAATTAGAAACAAAGTGCTATGCATATAAATTATGCTAATAATACTAATTTACGGATCCACAATATGATTGTAATAATTGATGTAGCTTCCTGATTGCATCTGTTATAACAGTAAAGGGCAAATATAATTGCGTTCTTTATAAGTTCAAAATGATATTGCTTAGGATTATTTAGATTCTTTGAAGTTTCTTAGTCTGTATATTGTTTTGACACACACTCTGCAATACAGGTTTCAATGACTACTTTAAAACAGCTTCCTAGATTAGGCCACTACAAAGCGCCCATTTGCCATTCTCTGTGATTGATTAAAAACAAAATATTTAGTAGGTCTGCAAGCAGTACAGTTTGTTTTTAAGAAACAATAAACAGCCACATCATCGTGCTGAAATTATACCTTTAGTAAGTTAATTCATGTTTTTCGATGCCATCTTTCAAGATCACAGATTTGTGTTCCTTACTCTTTTCTTCCGCTACTAGTCGAAATAACCTACAGACCGAACCAATGGGCAGATTATTACCAAACCTGCACAAAGAATGGCTGTCTGCTCCTAAAAGTATGCTTTTGCAAGTTTGGTAAAAATCCATCCAGCAGATTTTTTACCAACGGGTAAAAGTAGGCCAAAATAATTAGTGATTTCTCAATGTTTATTTGTTTATTTATTTATTTACACAGAGAGGAACAATGCTCTTTTGATCACAAAATAATTTACAATAGATAAGAAATCAGATTTGACGGGAAGCAGTGAGCTTCTTGCAATGGGGTGAGTTGAAGTGACATTCTGACCAGTGTGATAAGGCCTATGCACAGGCCGTCAAGGGAGAGAGGGAGCCCACCCCAAACATCCTGCAGTGTCCGCGTGAGGGTGTACAGTCCCCCTCCCTACCTTACCCGTGATGAAGGCAGCGTCCCCGCCATAGGAGAACACCGACGTGGGAGGAGCCGCAACGAGAAGCAACGGAAGGAAGATACCACGTAGCGAAGACTGTGGGTCTGCACGACATCCAGAAATAGAGGCCTTATAAATTATAGTCCCACCAGGGACATTAGAAGGCCCACCAGAAGGCCATATCAAATGGGGACTCCAGTCCCTCAGAAAGTCTTTAACCTTCTTTGCAGTAAAAGCCATTTTTAAGCCTCCCTGCCACACCCCCTTGAGCCAGATAAGTGATTGGACAGGGTGTACATCCAATCCTGGGAGGGGGTGGGGTATTGAGAAGGTGCATATGAGTTGTGAGTGCGGGTTAGTTGGGTGAGGGGAGGCGGTGGAGAAGGACGTCCAAGAGGAGGAGAAAGCGAAAAGGAGTGCAGAGGCTATTGGTGAGAGGGGGTCTGAGGAGTGTTTTTGTTTGAGAGTAGGCAGTATGTGAACCAGTGTTAGAGTAGAAAGTAGTAGTAGTTGGGTGTGGTAGTTAGAGGAAGTGGTAGTTGGTAGTAGTGGACAGTAGTTAGTGGTAGTGCTTTTATTGGGAGTGACAGTAGTGGGAGAGGGTTTGTGAGAGTAGTAGGAGTAGTAGGTACAGGGGAGAGAGGTAGTGGTGGTAGCACAATAGCAGTAGAGGGGGAATAGAAGGTGGTGCAGTAGTGTGGAAGAAGGAGAGCAATATTAGAAATATTGGTAGTAGAGTGGCAGTTGGAATAAGGAAAGTGATAACATCTAAGGGTGGAGGTAGGAAGGCCGAGTGTGTTAGCGGAGGAACAGTAGTATGGCAGGAGGGTGAACATCTTGGTCCCAGTGTAGAGAAGGGTCAGGAGAGATTGTGTGTGCAAGGAAGACGAGTGGGACTGAGTAGAAGGGAACACCAACTGATATGCCGATAGAGTACTAAGCAGGGCTAGGACAGGGACAACTAGAAGGAAGACCCCTATGGATTTAGCCAGCCATCGTCTTAGGGATACCCTTTTTAGCGTAAGGAAGAAACTCAGACAGTAGGGGTTACCTTTTGATATTACTAACACACCCATTTGGGAGGCCTGGGACAGGGAGGTGGGATAAGGCCAGGGAAGTTGAGAGAGAGAGAAAGAGAGAAGGACGGCCATAGCACCAAATCTCCCAAGAGGACCCGGCAGGTCCTAAAGAACCTTGAAAATGGAAGCCATTCTGACCTTTTATATTTTAATAAACACCTTTGGACTTACTATCGGAGTCGGTGTGGTTATTTGCGATGGACCACCCATTCACACCAGGATGTGGGGGGGGGGGAGTAAATGGAACATTCACCTGGGATAATACATGGGTGGAGATTCATAGATTAAGGACAACCAACATTAGACATTTTTTCAATCTCTTCCCTTCCTGATTTAGTGTCTGCAGATGTCCCTTTCACCAATCAGAGGGCCCAGTGAGAGTCAGGGATTTCCCTGGCTGGTCATATATGGAACGTGAGGATCGTCAAACATTTTGAAATCACTGCCATTTTCGTTTTGCAGGTAACACATGATGCCCATGAACAGTGCAGTGCAAAACATTGCAGGAACATAATATTCCAGTGGTATTGTGCAGACTACAACAGCCAAGGAAAGCTGGTGCGGGCAGGTCAGCATTGGGTGGCATATGTTTATAAAAAGGGTCAAACTAAGGAGGAGTTTTCATGGCGACATCCGCAGATCGCTGATATCATGTGTGTCATATAGGGAGACACATGGCTTAAAACAGCCTTATGGGCTCATTATGAGTTACCCGGTCCAAAAACATACTGGTAATTCCGGCACAGGCATGATTTCCAGACCAGGGCAACACAAGTCTGCCGGTAGGGGCAGTGATCTACTGGTAGGCCTAAACTCCTGTGAGGTCAGGCCCCTACCAGCAAATAAATGCCATAATTACCGGCACCTACCGGTGCCGTTAATTCTGGCAATCCCATCCCATGGAGTCCTATTGTACTCCATGGCATGGGAATTTACTGCGTCTCTCTGCGGACCATAATATCCCAGTAACACCGGGATATCGGGCATCAGAAATGGTAAGGCAGTTTTGCTGGTATCCCGCCAGAATTACCACCTGGATACCAGCAAAACTGTAATGAGGGATTTACACTGTTTTGTACTGCCAGGGAGGTTGATGGCTGCTCATGACGGGCCTTTACATGTGGGCAAAATGGTACAAAAGAAGTATGTGTTTTTCTCACACTGTATGCAAACATTAAAGCTGTCCACAAAACGTCCAGCCTAGGTTTTCTGCTCTATGTGTAGTGTTTTCAAAGTATTATGACCTTTTTTTGTAAAGTGGGATTAGAAGTGAATTATGGTACAGGCTCATACCCACTTTCTCCATGATGTTGTGTTGGTAGTGTTCTAACAGTGGATGGAGAATGTTGAGTGAATGGTAGGTTGGCTGCTAGTTTTGCAAAGAGATTTGTGGGTCTTGACCATGCCCTGAGCTCACTTTTCCTTGGATTAGCTGATCCTCCTATTGCAGTGTTGTATTGAGTGTTACAAAGAAGTATTGTATGGTGAGTGATTCTGCATGTATTGTTGCTGGCGATTTTAGTTTCATCTTCCTCAGCCTGATCCCACTGATTACCCTTTACTATTCATCACCTCGGCTTACACTGTAAAGCTGTTATTTTCTCCTCCTACCCATTCGAAAGGTGATGTACTTGACATTATGTTCGTCTCCCCAATCATGCTGCACTAGATTCTTTCTCCATCCCTTCATCTCTTCAACATCTTTCTCCCTCCTTTACCCACGGAACATCTACTTTCCTGCAGTCTGATCTCAATAATTTTGACTCTGCTTCTCATATTACCTCCATCTCAGGTTACCTTTCTGACACTAGTCTTTCCCTCTCCACTGATGCTGACTCGCATCTTACTAGTCTATATTCTGCTATTACTCCATCATTTCACTGTATGTTGCCCCATTCTGCTTTTTGCCCCAAAGGAAGACCTCAACAGCCCTGGTTCTCTCCATTCTTAAAATCGCTACGGATCCAAGCATGTCGAGCCAAATGTCATTGGCCCAGAAATAAATACAACACTCATTTTCAACTGTTTTCTTCTGCACTTAATGCTTACATCTCTTGTCTTAAACAAGCCAAGACCAACTATATTCCAAACTCTTATATCTTCTCAAGCCAACACTTCTATGCTGCTATTTAACAAATGAAATGTCTTACCCCCCGTCGTGGAGCCCTCTTTAACATCGAATCTCACTCTAGCAGACTTTGCTCATTTCTTTCTCTCAAAAATGGATACCATTAGATCTTCTTCAAGTATGGTCCTCCTTCAGTTAGCTTCAAGTTACCTGGCTCTCTTGTCTCCTCGCAGGTTATTTCACCTTCAATGACTACTCCCTCCTTTTCTGCTTTCTCACCTATTACTGATGGCAAAATTTGGCTCTGATTCTGCACACCCACCCCGCTGCAGCTCCTCCGGATCCTTTCACAGCTTCCCTGGTTAAGTCTATTCTTCCTGCTTTTGTTTAATTCCTAGCCACTCTGTTTAATCTTTCTCTTTCCATACGCTCATTTCTTGCATTTTACAAATAAGCTATGGTTCTTCTCCTCAAGAAACCCTTGCTTGATGCTTCCGATCTATCTAACTTTCATCCTAATTCACTTCTCCGCTATTTATCCAAACTTCTGGAACATCTTGTTCATTCACAGCTTTCTTCTTATCTCAAGCTTAACAATCTTCTTCCACCTCAACAATCTGGCTTTGGCTCTGGCTTTTCTACTGAAACTACTCTCTTAGCTGCCTCTAATTCGGTCATGCTCAGCACCTCAAACTCTCATCTCTCTTGATCTTGCTGGATCTCAGTTCTACATTCAACAATGTCGATCATCCAACTTTGCTTTCAACACTCTCCTCTCTTGGTTTGTCTTGTGTCTTAAAATGGTTTTCTTCCTACCTTGCTAACCAGCCCTTTTTTGTTTCCTGGAAGAGTTTGACCTCTTGTAAATTTGCTTTATCAAATGGTGTTTCAAAAGGCACAGTTCTTGGGCCTGTTTTGTTAACTCTTTAGACTTCTTCTCTTCCGCCTCTCATTGCAAATTTTGGCTTTCAATCCAATCTTTATGTGCATGATACACTTCTTCTGTCTTTCCCTGCTTTTGATAATTCTATCCACCATCGACTCTCTTACGGCCTTTCTACAGTGTATTCTTGGATGTCTTCCCGCTTTCTGGGGCTGAACACCAAGAAAACTGAACTGCTATTCTTTCCTGCTTCTTCTGAGATTTCTCCTCATTTGCCAATTTAGTTTGCCAATTTAGTTTGCCCCTCAGTTTATTCCTTTGTCTTTCAAAGCCGAAATGTGGGTTTAATTTTGACTCTTCTCTTTCATTTAAATCCCAAACTTCATCTGTGGTCCACTCATATCATTTTCAGCTGTATAATATTAGGATCATTCGTCAGCCACTTACTTTTTCTTCTACCGAAATGCTTCTTCAGTGCTTGCTTCTTTCATGCTTATACTATTGCAGTTCACTTTATGTTGCTTGCCTAATTATATCTGTTTCCTCTATGCTTTATTATTCATTTGTCTGTAAGAATTCTTTTCTCTCTACCTCCCTCTACTCACATCTCTCCTTAGCTTGCCTGATTGAAGTGGTTACCTGGCCATTGCTGCTGTGAATGTAACTTTCTCTGTTTGGTTTTCAAAAGTATCTGTGCAGTTGCTTGAGCTTACCTTAGTCACTTGATTTCCTTGTATCACCATACTTCCAACCTACGTTCTTCTTCTCAAGTTCTTCTTTCTGTCCCTCGTCCTCCCTGTGCTGTCTTTCACTTTCCATCCTTTCAGCTCCTTGCTCCCATACTTTGCAACTCTATGCCTCTCGATATTCACTCTACTTCATCTCTCGCTCTGTTTAAAAAACAGCATAAGATATATTTATTACACACTTCTTTCCCTGATGCTGGATTTTTACCTAGTTCTTGGTCTTTCCTTTTTTGTCATTTCATTTTGATGTACTGTTTTTTTGTAACTTTAAAGCTTTTTGGGAAAAAGTGCTTTGTAAGCACCTTAAATAAACAAATAAGTATTCAGTCTTAGTGTAGCATGTGCATAGGTGGGGCTGCAGCACAAGCTGCACGCCCAATATTTTCTGGCTCTGATTTTGCAATGTTTGTAATGTTTTAAGAGTGCGCAAAAAATGTTGGGTGGACTGTAGGTTGGCTGCTAGTTTTGTAGAGAAGTTCATGGGTTGTGTCAAGCAAAAGTGGGCACCAGGCTTAGCTACAGGCCAGGGCCAACCTTTCCCCGACACTCTTGATCCACTGATTGCAGTGTTGTTTTGTAGTGTTGCAAAGAGGTTACATTAGGTGAGTGTTCCGTGTCACTTTAATTTGGTTATTGGTTTGTTACAGTACAAATTCCATGTCCAATATTACCTCCCACTAACGATAATGATTGTAGTGTTGTAACAATGTGTGCTGAATGTTGGAAGAATGTTAGGTTGGTTGTTAGTTTTGTAAAGAGGTTTGTAGATCTTGTCATTGTCAGTGGCAGGGAAAATGGGGAATGGGGCCTAGTCTTATGCCGAGTTTGCCCTGGCTTTGAGGATCTAGAGTTTGTGATGTTTCAAAAGTGTGTGCAGAATGTTGAGTGCATGCTAGGTTGGTTGCTAATTTTGTAAAGAAAGGTATGGTCTGCGGCATCAGTGCCAAGGAAAGGTGGGCTATATGTTGTTGGTTTGTTGGTCATTTTGCATACGATGTGTGGGTTTTTAATTTGTTATGGCAGGTCACAATGTGTATGGGGTTTGGTTGTGTTTAGTGCCAGGTTGAAATGTACCATATTTAATAACATTTATGTGCAGAACTTTGGTGTTGTCTTAACATATAATCATTGGGTCATGGGAAAAATACAAGGGGGTTAAACAAATATGTTTTACTTTATGATGAAATAGTAATGAATTATATAAAAGTTATTAAGTTATTGTTTAAAATGATTAACTATGAATTTTGCAGTTTAGTTAATGTTTCAAAGTATTTAGTTACGTAATGGTTTATATTAACATGAGCTGACTAAAAACTGACTCCAAGTACAAGTTCAATCACCAATTCAGGTTTTCACTTGTCAAAGTAGTCAGCAGTACTGGTATCTTTTTAAGATAGTACAAAAACACCTTTTTCATTAAAAAAAAACTATTTAATGTACAAAGTATGGGAAGTATTGTCTATTAAATATGTTTGAAGTGTACTTTGTTGAGTAGTTAGATATCCGTTGGCCTATTGTAACTGTAACATTAAACATACAGTGTGGGCATACATTTATGATATGAAGATTGTTATCAACTCTGCAGGTGTTGTTCTAAATTTAGATTATTGCCATCACAATGCGTTCTTTGTATTATTATTATTATTGTTTTAAAGATAAAACTATGGAACATGTCTCTAATAAACCTTGAAGTGTTGTTTACATTGTAAAGTAGTTAGACAACCATTGACTTAATCTAACTTTTTCTTTAAACAGGGCGAATACTGCAGGTACAGTTTTAATGGGTGAAGTTTGGGTAAAGGAATATTAAGGAGGCATTTTGTAATTTTGCACTCAATCATTGTTTGGGTGATGCAAATATCATTATACTGTAACCACCTGTGTGTTTTATTAATGCTGAGTAACAGCACTGTAACAGTAACAGTACTGAGCCAGTAGCAATGACACTAGTATGGTATATTATGCCATCGTTGGTGAATGTGTTTCCACCTGGAGACACTTGTCTAAAGGTGAAGTTGGTTGGTTTACAGTTGTTTTTTCTTCCAGCTGCCATAAATCGTAGTACAACAAATTGGCAGTTTCCATTTGTATAATAGAAGGAAAGTCTGAATTGCAAGAAGGGCACAACATGCCCTGATTTGTATTATTTAAATGTTGCTAAAATGGTGCACTATCAGTTATAGATATATACCCAATTTGCTTGTTGAAAAATAAGAATGTGAACCATGCTTGTAGAGTTTCAAAAATTTCATTTACGGGCATGTGTTCTCTCTCTAAATCATCTAGCAAGTGCATGAGGAATTCTTGGGTATCCTCTTGTGTGTTTATGATGAATTTAGCAATACCTGCACCTTTGCGCTGTACTGCGTAGATTGTATCGGAACTGTTTGTTGCTTTTCTGTGCAGGTCAGCAAGTGCACAACTTATCTGTCATGCAAGAAGATATTTTTTGCAAGCTGTGACATTTGAAACAGAAGATTATCAGCAACATTTGCATAGCAATTTACTCCAGTATTGCTTTAAAATATAACAGAACCAATAGATTTGGAGTGTGACATGATTGGTGCATATGTGCATCTTTTAATGGAGATTAACTAGATCTCTGCTGTGGTTTCATACTTTACAAGTCATATTTTTGAAGGTTTAGCTTTTTCAAGCAAAGTCAGGGTGCATAAAGTGCAAGTCTATTTTCTAGAATGCAAGAGAGGTCTGGTTCTCCTTTGCTTGCAATGCACACCTCACAAATATGTGTGAGTGCAACTTAACTCTTACCAACTTTATTGCCAAAATCTACAAATGCATGGTCTTAGAACATAAGACTTGTGAATTGTTACAGTGTATGCAGGAAAAGGGAGCATTTCTCTTTTTACTTTTTTCAAAAAGAAGAAAACACGAAGATGTGCAGGAATTTTTTGTATTTGTGTTAGTTTGTCAAGTTTGCCAATAACAAATTCGATACCACTTTGAGGTGGATATCATTGAAAATCCACAACATTACTCATTGCTCCATTCACAAAACCCTGGTTCACTTATAAGCTGACTTTATGCTGCAGTTGAGGAGGACAGACAATAGTTTTTCTAATCTGGCTGTACCAGATACAGAATTTCTAATTTTGTTAGGCATGCAATGGCTTGTTAAAATATATGGAGCATCATACTGTGCACTTCTAATGTGCTTATATAATTGATGTGTATTATGGGCTGTTTTTGAATTGGACGCATTTTGTCATTCAATTGGGCATAGTCTGCAAAGTTACATATTAAATATACGCATTCTTGATGGGGGTGTGTTACTGATACATCAGTTGAGGACCTGATATATATTTTCCATACATTACATTTTTAAGGTTATTTTTACTTGCTCCAAAAGTACAACAATTCTTATGTTCCTCAGCACTTAAGCATAGGCTTGCTCTGTTGACAGATGCATACTTTGTACTAGTTCTCAGTAGCGTATGCGATGCAAGCGGTTTATGTTCCCTATAAGACCAAGTGTTGTACAGCATTCTTTATGACCTATTGTTTGGAATGCAGGATGGCATTTGAGCGGTGTTAACTGTAGGAGATCAGCAACGTTAATTATATGTTTTCCTTCAAACAGTTCTTCATATCCAGTGGTAAGGACTGCTTGCATTCTGAGTTGAATGAAGGCTAGAATTAAGTTAGAAACCATGCTTACCTAATCTATTATTAGAATTTTCATTTGACATAGAAATGTGTCTAGTTCAAATGCTGCCTCTGCAGACAATTTGTGATATTCTAGTTTATTATGATGCTTTATATAGAGTAGGAGGAATCAATGTGAGGTTACACCTCCTTTGTTGCTATTTGTTATTTTGTTCCTGTACAAATATAGGATTGTTTTAATGGTGAAGGTTTTGCCAGAACCAGCTTTACCACTAATATATGAGTGGGATTGGTAATTATTACAGTTGCAAGTGTTTTTCTATGATGTAATCCATGTCCAATTTGTTCAGTGACTCAGGTAAATGCTTAGTTGTTCATCATTTAACTGTGATACAAGCACTGATAAATCTTTTTCATATTGCTAGAATTGTACTGTGATGTTTTCCACCTAATTCATTTCTATTTCGGCTTCATTTTCTTTAAGTGGTTCTCTGAGTGGTTCTTGGCTACCACAAGGGATAGCTGACTTTCTTTGGGTACCTTTTGCCCAATTTCTGTTTCTATGTGATCTTCTTGGTGAAGCTTGTCGCATAACATGTGTTCATACTGTTGTCTCCAAAGCAATTTTAAATGCATTATACTAACCTGATGTATCATGTTTGGCATATTGTAACTGTAACATTAGACATACAGTGTGGGCATACATTTATGATATGAAGATTGTTATCAACTCTGCAGGTGTTGTTCTAAATTTAGATTATTGCCATCACAATGCGTTATTTGTATTATTATTGTTTTAAAGATAAAACTATGGAACATGTCTCTAATAAACCTTGCAGTGTTGTTAACATTGTAAAGTAGTTAGACAACCATTGACTTAATCTAACTTTTTCTTTAAACAGGGCGAATACTGCAGGTACAGCTTTAATGGGTGAAGTTTGGGTAAAGGAATATTAAGGAGGCATTTTGTAATTTTGCACTCAATCATTGTTTGGGTGATGCAAATATCATTATACTGTAACCACCTGTGTGTTTTATTAATGCTGAGTAACAGCACTGTAACAGTAACAGTACTGAGCCAGTAGCAATGACACTAGTATGGTATATTATGCCATCTGTGGTGAATGTGTTTCCACCTAGAGACACTTGTCCAAAGGTGAAGTTGGTCGGTTTACAGTTGTTTTTTCTTCCAGCTGCCATAAATCGTAGTACAACAAATTGGCAGTTTCCATTTGTATAATAGAAGGAAAGTCTGAATTGCAAGAAAGGCACAACATGCCCTGATTTGTATTATTTAAATGTTGCTAAAATGGTGCACTATCAGTTTGGTATAGATATATACCCAATTTGCTTGTTGAAAAATTGGAATGTGAACCATGCTTGTAGAGTTTCAACAATTTCATTTACAGGCATGTGTTCTCTCTCTAAATCATCCAGCAAGTGCATGAGGAATTCCTGGGTATCCTCTTGTGTGTTTATCATGAATTTAGCAATACCTGCACATTTGCGAAGTACTGTGTAGATTGTATTGGAACTATTTGTTGCTTTTCTGTGCAGGCCAGCAAGTGCACAACTTATCTGTCATGCAAGTAGATATTTTTTGCAAGCTGTGACATTTGAAACAGAAGATTATTAGCAACATTTGCATAGCAATTTACTCCAGTATTGCTCTAAAATATAACGGAACCAATAGATTTGGAGTGTGACATGCTTGGTGCATATGTGCATCTTTTAATGGAGATTAATTAGATCTCTGCTGTGGCTTCATACTTTACAAGTCATATTTTTGAAGGTTTAGCTTTTTCAAGCAAAGTCAGGGTGCATAAAGTACAAGTCTATTTTCTAGAATGCAAGAGAAGTCTGGTTCTCCTTTGCTTGCAATGCACACCTCACAAATATGTGTGAGTGCAACTTAACTCTTACCAACATTATTGCCAAAATCTACAAATGCATGGTCTTAGAACATAAGACTTGTGAATTGTTACAGTGTATGCAGGAAAAGGGAGCATTTTCTCTTTTTACTTTTTTTCAAAAAGAAGAAAACACGAAGATGTGCAGGAATTTTTTGTATTTGTGTTAGTTTGTCAAGTTTGCCAATAACAAACTTGATACCACTTTGAGTTGGATATCATTGAAAATCCACAACATTACTCATTGCTCCATTCACAAAACCCTCGTTCACTTACAAGCTGATTTTATGCTGCAGTTGAGGAGGACAGTCAATAGTTTTTCTAATCTGGCTGTACCGGATACAGAATTTCTAATTTTGTTAGGCATGCAATGGCTTGTTAAAATATATGGAGCATCATACAGTGCACTTCTAATGTGCTTATATAATTGATGTGTATTATGGGCTGTTTTTGAATTGGACGCATTTTGTCATTC
Source organism: Ambystoma mexicanum (assembly GCF_040938575.1). Lineage (NCBI taxonomy): Eukaryota > Metazoa > Chordata > Amphibia > Caudata > Ambystomatidae > Ambystoma > Ambystoma mexicanum. The sequence goes on along the minus strand of NC_090930.1, from coordinate 1,359,267,973 downwards.
AGTCGGGCATAGTCTGCAAAGTTACATATTAAATATACACATTCTTGTTGTTGGTGTGTTACTGATACATCAGTTGAGGACCTGATATATATTTTCCATACATTACATTTTTTAAGGTTATTTTTACTTGCTCCAAAAGTACAACAATTCTGATGTTCCTCAGCACTTAAGCCTAGGCTGGCTCTGTTGACAGATGCATACTTTGTACTAGTTCTCAGTAGCGTATGCGATGCAAGTGGTTTACGTTCCCTATAAGACCACGTGTTGTACAGCATTCTTTATGACCTATTGTTTGGAATGCAGGATGGCATTTGAGCGGTGTTAACTGTAGGTGATCAGCAAAGTTAATTATATGTTTTCCTTCAAACAGTTCTTCATATCCAGTGGTAAGGACTGCTTGCATTCTGAGTTGAATGAAGGCTAGAATTAAGGTAGAAACCATGCTTACCTAATCTATTATTAGAGTTTTCATTTGACATAGAAATGTGTCTAGTTCAAATGCTGCCTCTGCAGACAATTTGTGATATCTAGTTTATTATGTTGCTTTATTTAGAGTAGGAGGAATCAATGTGAGGTTACACCTCCTTTGTTGCTATTTGTTATTTTGTTCCTGTACAAATATAGGATTGTTTTAATGGTGAAGGTTTTGCCAGAACCAGCTTTACCACTAATATATGAGTGGGATTGGTAATTATTACAGTTGAAAGTGTTTTCCTATGATGTAATCCATGTCCAATTTGTTCAGTGACTCAGGTAAATGCTTAGTTGTTCATCATTTAACTCTGACACAAGCACTGATAAATCTTTTTCATATTGCTTGAATTGTACTGTGATGTTTTCCACCTAATTCATTTCTATTTCGGCTTCATTTTCTTTAAGTGGTTCTCTGAGTGGTTCTTGGCTACCACAAGGGATAGCTGACTTTCTTTGGGTACCTTTTGCCCAATTTCTGTTTCTATGTGATCTTCTTGGTGAAGATTGTCGCATAACATATGTTCATACTGTTGTCTCCAAAGCAATTTTAAATGCATTATACTAACCTGATGTATCATTTCTTTATTTTTTTGCCAATGTTTTAATAACGGTAGTAGAGCCATTTCATAGAATTGTTTCTGTTATGCAGATCAGAAAGTTAGATTTACTTGGTTAATAAACTGGGTTATGAATCTCTCACTAGACAGACATTTTAAAGCTGTATATCTGTCAGCTGTTTCATTTGCAGAGGCATTGTTTTGTATGTGTAGTATTGTGCTATTTCATTCAAACACATGCTAGTATGTGTTTGTGAATTTCGTTTTTAGGATATCATGACTGTTGGGATTTTCTTCAGCTACACATCTAATTTCTTAGATGGATTGTAGTACTGTTTTGAGATGAAGCTGAACCAAGGTTTAACCAGAGAATTCTTTTGGATATTCTGTATAAGGATGGCCTGTTGAATGGTCTGAAGCTTTATATGAACCACATTCTCCTTGGAAAAACATTTTTGTGACAATGCTGTGTAGTTTTTGGCAATGTTTTTTTCATATGAAATGCCACCCCAGAGATCTTTTAATTAAGTAATCTCAGATTTGGTAAAATAAACGGTCACATTTCATGCCACATGGATGCAATGATGGAATTGCAATCATTAACATACTTAGATGCTTCACAACTTTTCATATTATATGTATTTTTGGGGATTTGCATCTTACACTGTGTCTAACAACATACATTAACTAATAACCTCCTAATGCGGGCCTGTTTGTTTTACTAGCTTGATGGAAAGTATCCCGTCAAACCACTAATTTGGGATTATCAAGCCAAAACAATTAGGATTGCCACTTACGGAGCAGGAACTTGGGAAATCACAGATGAACAGTAGAGTAGTGGAGAACAATTTTATTCACAACACACTAAGGGTCGATTTCTCTTTTATCCTCCATGACGAATTGGGGCTACAGTATGCTGAAGGCCATCTGAAAGTATAAACCTTTCACATTATGGTGTCCAATTTGGAACATTCCGGGGTCATATGGAACTAGATACATTTGGAATAATCTTAAGAATAATGCTCTGTCAGCAATTGGTCTGGACTCATGGTGTACAGAGCTGCTTTTAGTACCATCTCATTATAAATACCTAATCAGAGGCACATTTTTGCTTTTACAAAACATTGACAGGGAAGATCTATATCTGGCCAAACCCGCAATCAGAAGATACTATCCACTTAAAATGACTGCAAGCTCTGAACCTTATCTTAATTGGATCAAATGCATTTCCTCATATGCACATTTAACAAAGCTTAGATCCAACTTCATACACTTTAGTGAAGTGAAAGAATCTTGGAATGGTGGTCCTGCAGACATTTCTCTTACCAGAATCTTGTAGCGCATTTTTTGGTGAGAAAGGGCCAACTCTCTAAAGAAGTCACCCTGCCAGGTTAATCAGAACATGTGAACAGTGAACAGGAGGCTCCCAAAGAATGGGGCCAAAACAGGGGGAAAAAACCTCTCTTGCAAGAGAGGAAAAACAGCAGGCAGTAAGGCTTGTTCATAGCACAGGCAGGTAACACACGGCTGGTGTCCAGAAAGAAGATAATGCTCACTCAATCAAGGAAAACAGAAAGATACCGGGTTGCGGCAAAGGAAGCAAGAGGGCCACAAGAACAAGGACATAAATGGAAGCTGTCTTCAGAGACAGTGAAACTTAACTGCACACTGCTGCCATCTGTGACCTGAAAGCAGAAGTTGCAGCATGACCCGTGGTGGAGGCCATCTGTGACGTTGCATTATGACCCCCCGAGGGTTACATCTAGGAATGTGATAGTTTGAAGATGACATCCTGCGGCCACCGGGATCAGAACTTTCAGAAGGAGATATGAGTCCTGACATCTATGCATTTGCACCTTAGCTGTAACAGAGGATTTATTGCACTTTATGCTTTTCCCCCCAAAATATACCAGAATAAGGCATTGTATATTGTTGCCCATTTTGGGTAAATTTGATTTCAGAAAGTGTCGACCGGTGCTCATGTTTTTATTATTACTAAACAAACCCTGGGTATGCTTTACAGTCAAGAAATTCTTAATATATGTATTGAAAGTATGTGATTATTACTGATTCTGCATTTATATTGGTTATATATATATATATATATATATATATATATATATATATATATATATATATATATATATATATATATATATATATATATATATATATATATATGATTTTTGAGTTTTTACTGACACATTGCCATGGCATTTCTCTTAATGATGTTGTATTTTTTTTCTTACCACAATCATGTTCTGCTTTTATGGATACTTTGAGTATTCCCCCCAAAATTGTATTGATCGAAGTTTTATTGGTTGATGAACTAATTACCTGTCCTTTGGAGCAGACAAGTCTTGGTAATTAAAAATTAAGTGGGTGTAGTATTGTTAGTTTTTATCATAACGTCATGCTGGTTGGTCTACAATGGAAAGGAGGTTTTCCTTAGCCCACTACATACATGGGATGAACAAATCAAGTACAGAAAAGATATATCTGTGGAACCAATTCACTAACAAACAATGAAGCATAGTTTAATTCATATAACAATAAATATTCACAAAATCCATAACGCAAAACAGCAGAAAAGTTAACACAGAAGTCGCATGCAATTAATCAAAGCTATATGTTATTTAAAAATGCGTAATGTGATAGAAATACATTAAAAGATTTAATAGAAATACATTAAAAAATAATAAAAACAATATTTCACATTTACATAGATCCAAAAATAGCTGCAAGTGCAAAAAGTGCAGAGCAGAGATGTAAAAATGTGCAAAAATGATGACCATCTAAACAACAACATTTACATCTAAATCTATAAGGCCAACAGGTGGAAAAGAGTTGCAGACAAGAAGAGTTAAATATGTTTACCCTTTACGCCTCTAACAAATTCTGTGCGCGAAATTACTTGATGTCAACAATTGTTTCTTTTTTTGTAATTTGTTTACCTATCGTCAATATTTTATGGTACCTTCACCGACCAGTTTTGACATATATGCTGAATGATCACATTTTCCTCAGGGTGAAATACACTAAAACAACAAATTATATGAGAGATGGAGTAATTTAAATTAATATTATTATGTAATTTTGCTGTCTCTAAACTTGTGCATTTTACATACAAACACTATTTAGATAATTTCATCCAGGGCACTGAATTAATTGACCTTTATACAAATAGCAAAATTGGTAACACTGGGCCTCATTACAACTCCGGCGGTAGCCGTGCCGGTAAAAATGACAGGCTGCCGCCAGAGTTGCCAATTTTCCAGCGCCTGGCTTCCCTGAATTACTCAGGTAATACGACCCCAGCGTTCCGGGAAGTCAGGCGCTGGAAAAATGGTATTCCCCATCCCATGGGAATGGGGATGACGGTAGCACTGGCTCTGTTTAGAATGGTGGCGGTGCTACTGTCAAAGTCTGCGAACGGGTGCCGTTCCACCTGCCAGTTCAGACCTGGAGGTCGGGAGGGCATCCAGCCCGCAAACTTGTACTGTGCCGGTCGGTAACAACGGTGCTGGTAAGCCTAACGGCACCGTTGTTACCGGTCGGGCAGGGTTGTAATGAACCCCACTGTATTTAATAAAGAATGTCCACTGAGAATCAATGAAAAGAAATTGTAAACCTCAACACCCGTGCACAAGTGAAACAGGAATAGTCACGGCAGCACTGCCAAAGCCAAAGAAGAAATCTGAAATTTAAAAAAACATCATTTGGAAACAGTATTCCATGCTTTAACACTAAATGCTGAAATGTTACAACTGGAAATATACATTGTAAAAAATAAATTGTAAAAAATCTACCTGGACCTGGCACCGAGATAAGGAGTGCTGCCATATCAATTAAAGAGGGCTAAGAATGATCTTCGCCTCTTGACAAGCCCTTGTGCAGCAAATGAGGGGTTTCATGCATAAACTGCATGGTGTGTAAAGATGCGCTTGCTTACAGATCCTGTGTGACTGTGTGAATTTTTGCGTGCATTTGCTATCTGAATGCGAGCCGTACATTAAGTGAAAGAGCATCATGCCGGGTAATGTAACATTTGAAGTGGAAATAGTAGACGGCCCATTTATTATGGGTAATAGGGGCAGACGTATTGGACTGGAAAAACACAGAAATTACAACATTGTTTCTCGATATCCCAATTAAATACTTAAGACATGACAGTGGCTATTAAACTGTAGCAATTCATATTTAAGAAAATAATTGCCATTCTTCCAAAGAATTAAGGCCACGTTCAAGAATATTTAAATTGAAGATACACATTTCTTCTTTGTAAGCCAGTTTGTTGGCTAATTCTTGAGTAGAAGTTGAACTTACTTTTTCTAATGCAAACCATGATAGATCTTCCACACTATGACAACATTCTATATAAAGGGGACATTTAAAGTGTGTGTTCAAATTTTGAAGAAATAATGGAGTGCACGATTTGCAAGAAAAAGTTTTTAATAAATCCATATTACATCCCAGAGGGTGAGTCAGCTCTGTGGAACTAAAAACTGAAAATGCTCTATATCCGCCCACATTGAGTTGCAATATTTAAAGACAAAAATCACAAAGGTAGAATGCTCTACAAATATTAAGTGCATGTTAATCCCACATTCCCTGTTGGCTCCCACTTATACAACAGTCTAAACACAATATTCATTAATAGCCCCCTTTGGTAAGTACATTACCCTTGACCATCCTAAGAACAGCCCCCTACAAATTACCTAGTTGTACAGTCAGCTGAAAATGCATCATCCTGAATGGCCAAAGTTACTCTTCTAATATTTACTAAAATGGCCTAATTGGCCAAGACAAGTTCATGTAACGTCTGATGTGCAGTCCCACCGAAACGACCCAATCATGTAAGAGGGGGGAACAGTGAAGTTAACGACAACAATAGCCTCTCCCATGAGCTCAGTAAATTTGGCAAACCAGGCAGTTCTCATGCCTGGTAGTGTTTTACTCTGCAGCACATTTTGCAGCTCCCATTTCGAAACGTGTTGCCGTCCCTAGCACACATCCTTCTGGCTGTCTCTTGTGAACCAGGTGGCTTCATAAATAACAAAACTGAGGCTCCTCTCCCTGGAAATGTATTTCTCCTATGTATTTGTGCTACCAAGCCATTGCAGACTCAACACTCCCTAGGGGGCAGTATGACCACGATCTAGTTTGATATTTTGGCAATGCCTTCACCCACTGCTTGGTTCACATCAAAATATGTCCTTTGCAACTATTGTATTTTATCTTTAGAACACACACAGAAATTTTACATTTTTCTGAGCTTCTGGGAGCCCTGCAACAATAACTAACATATGTGCTGCACCTCACGCTTCCTCCAAAGACCATGGCATTTTGAACACTCACTGGGGATGCAGGAATAAAGTTTAATTACATGAAAAGACACAGGCTCAGAACTGCAGCCTAGTACCCTAAATTCCAAAACTCTACACACTCTGATGAGGCCTACTACAAAATGGCCAGACCCTGGCTATTGAGGCAATTGGCCCTAATGCTAATAGAAACAAGCAACAATATTTTTTCTGCCCATCATTTCATCATGTGGTTGGTAGCCTAGTACTCTTTGAATGAGGCAAAACTAAAGCAAAACTAAATCCCATTTAAAAATAATCCAATGCATCTATAAATGACAGAAAAAATAACACTAAAAATAACTAAATCTCCATGTTAATAGAACTTCTGCAGCGTGTACTTCACTATATGTTCCCCCCTAAGTTAATTCCTTAACTTCCTTATCTGCTTCTTTCATCTTGTCAAAATCAGTCTTTTGTACCCATACCTTAATAACATAACTCAGGTTTCCAAATTGCGCTGCATATTCCCATGGAGTACATGTAAAAAAAAGCACCCCATCCCCTGTGCAGTCAACATATTCTTCCCAATAGTTATCGGGGTCGGGAGGGAGAGAGGAAAGCGTTCCTTGTGGACGAACCATGCAGTTTTTAGTGTGAGTGTCATCATCAGGATTCCCTTGAACACTGTTTTTAGGCAGCCACACATGACCAACTGACAAGTACAAAGAACGATAAGCAACAGAACAAGGACAGGAATCAGTACCTCAAATGTATTACCCAGCTAAAACGGTGCCCATGAAAACATAATAGAAAACCAATCTTGCTCTGTGAACCCCCGTCCTTCTCCATCGTATTGCGCAAAGTATGTAGTGAGTGAATTGCCTGTATTAAGCTGCCATTATCTGCATCATTGGAGGGTATGTAGGTGCAACATGAACTATCTATTTTCGTGCATACGCTACTCTCTATGGCGGTGAGTATGTCTTGAACAGACCAATTCTGGAGGCGCAGTTCCTCCCTAATGGCAATCAGTCCTCTTTCCATTTTGTTTGCCAGTTGGAGGAACTCCCATCGTGTTATTTGAAGTCATTTCACATTCGTCACTGCCTGGTAAAACATTTCTCAACTTTACTGAAAAGCATAAGGTCCAGAGGAATTGTATTTAATCTCTCACTTGATTCTTGGGAAATGTAATTGCTGGGTCGATGACGTTGCAACCCCAAAGATCGCCGGGCTGCTGATGCATGAGGTGCACTTCTTTTGAGATTGGGTGTTCACTGATGGTGGTGATATTTACATCCAATAAGAAAAGCATTGGGGACTGTAGAGTGGCCAAGGAACACACACCCTTCCAGAGTGACGGCAATTGGGTATATGATAAGCTCCTGCAGACCCAGTAAATATCCATAAGAGCTGCTGCTCCTCCCCGATGTCAGAGAGATAGATGGTCTGGTTACATATTTTGTTAGTCCCCACATGCATTGTGCCGTTGCCTCTGAAACACAAGGAGAATCGTGTGAGTTTAAGTACTTCGGTAGACTTCTCACGTTGGTCAATCCAAGTTAATTTCGTAACATACTTTCTCCAAACAGCGAAACAGGTCTTACTGTTTACGATATTACATTCTATGACAGTCCAACCATTCCTCCTGCTTTGCACCACATCAGCCCCTCCACCTATTCATCTCTACAGTAAACAGCACCTTCCATCTGAAATTGAGGTCTTATTTTCTAATGGAGCTGTTCCTGCCCTACTTCATCAGGACACTAGATAAGGGGTGGTACCATAAAAGCAACTTTCACCTCTTCTCTGACCTGTTGTCTGATAGTTCAGTATGAGTTTCTGGGAACCCTCTATCTCTGCCATCTTCTTTATCTTTATGTAATTATCTGCATATGTTGCCATGCCAATTTGTACCAATTGTGCCTGGACCTTGTGGGCCTGAATCAATCCTTGCATCCTACATAAGGCAAGATGCGCTAAAAATTGCACTGCTTCTGGTGGTAATTCTTGTGGTATGAACAGTCTTGGTGTGCCTGTTGCATGGGGGATTAAAGAACTCACATAACAAGAGTTGTTTCACTTCTTTTTTCCCACTACCATCATGTGGTTGTACCACATGCTGTCTGTTTTGGGGGGATGCACATCTTTAGCACTATTTACATAAACTCCTGGGTAGGAAACATCCCTTCTAATTCTAGCCACTGATGCACTACTATTCACTGATATATATGCCACGTTAGTGATGTTACTAGACCCACCCCTAGAAAACAACCATAGAAATTTGGCCATAAAGAGAGAGCGTGTCAGAGAGAGAGAGAGAGCAAGAGAATAAATGTATGCATAATCATGAAGTAGTCTGTTGTGCCTTGTGGCTGTGAAAAAGCGTTAGTGTTGGTCTGTCCAAAGGTGTGCACTGAGTTCAGAGAATTCAAAGAAACAACAAAGTCACTCATCTTTATTCTCTCCCCTTTTACTCCCTTTTTCTCCTCCTGCTGCTGGGGAGATGCATTGGACCTGTTGTCTTTCCAGGTGTCTGTTATATGCATCCAACTCTTCTGACCTGCAATCTTCACTATTGTGGGTGTGGCATAGACAAAGTCGTACGGGCCTTCACACTTCTTGCTTGTTTCCACTTTCTTACGAAATTTGTAATACAGAGGTCCACTGATACCCTATCCAGTCCTGGTGCCCCCCCCGTACCTCCCCTTTCTAAACAGCTCAGCCACTTGTAAGCCAGGTTCTAGGCTGGAATGAGCACAGTCGATCAGAGCTTCAGGCTCCACCTGATAATCCAAAAACATTTTAAGATTACTAACACCAACTTATAAGGGGCATTTATAGACTTAAAACAGCCTTTGATAGCGTACCAAGAGACATGTTATGGGCAGCGCTGCGTGCCAAAAATATCCTTGAGGAGCTACTGCAACCAATGCAACTTCTGTACCATAGAAATGCTCCAGTGGTCCGCTGGTGTTTGGGGGCGAAGTTACAGATCCATTCTCAGTAGAATGAGAGATTCGCAAGGGATGTGTCCTGGCTCCCGTTTGATTTTGTTTATACATAAATACCATAATTAAGAAACTTTTTGTCAATGGCATGTATCCACCAAGGATGAGGAGCGAGTTGTTTGACGCTATGGTATTTGCAGATGACACAGTTCTCCTGTCCACGACACCAATGGGAATGCGCCTTGCCTTGTTAATTTTTGTAGACTAATGCAGCAAACTAGGCTTGGAGATAAATGTTTCCAAAACCAAGGCTATGATTTTCTCTTCAAAAAGAACAGGGTGGAAAACCCTGAATTTGGAGGTGGGTGGTTACAAATTCGAACAGGTGTATTGGTATGACTACCTGGGAATTTGTTTCTCAAATGAAGGAAGCTGCTGTAGCCCGCTCCTCAAAGCAAATATTTCATTGCATCAATACAGCAAGACACTGAAGAGCTACCATGCAGACATGGCAGGGGAGCCATAAGCCCTGTTCTCCAATTGTACAAAGCACAGCCCAAGGCATTAATAATGTATGAAGCTGAAATCTGGGGCTACATCGATTTCCTGAAAATTCATTTTTGAAAAATACATTCCCGTTGCCTTGGCACGTGGGCTAGATTATTAAAATCTGATGCAGAAAGGGCAGTTTGATTGTTGGATGTCACTGCTACCCCATATGTATGTGCCTTGTACAAGAGGTTACAAATAGGGTGTTTTCCGTTGCTGGATTACACTAGTCATTAGGACAGGAGCGGGACCACTGTTTGTCCACTTTGTGGTGCAAGACTGGAAACCACTCTTCATTTTGTGTTGATCTGTAAAGGCCTCAAACAGCTCAGGGTGAGGTACTTGAAATCCTTGTTACAGCTATTATTAATCTCGTCTACTAGTGACGTGTTGCAGTTTTGCAGATCCACCTATGACTTAAATGTAGTTAATTTTGTCTGCAAGTATATTCATAGGGTCTGGCTGAGGAGAAGTAAAGTATTGTCAAGCAAAGGATGCTAGCAGCCTGTCAAGCTGGAGGGAGCGTTGGCACGTACCTGATCTTGGAGTCCGAGGAGAAGAATCTGCCACAGTGTTCCTGGAAGGCTGAACCAGAACTGAAGAGGAGCAGCGTAAAAGCACTAATTCGGGAGATCTCTGTCGGATTCCTTGAGTGTCCTGATAGGCCTTAGTTCTTGTTAGGATGGATCTGAGAGAAGCTTGGTTATCATAGATAGCCTACATATGGTTGTTCACTGTGGGCATGGAGGTTGTAGCAATCAGGGGTATAGCTAGTATCCTGGGGTGTAGTCTGCCCAATCTGATTATACTTAACAAGTGTTGCAACATAGATAGGTTTCAAGGGTCTGATTGGTTCCCTCAGTTTGTCGGTTCATTTGTGGATGATATCCGGAACTAAGAGCTTTCTGTATCCCCAGGGCCAGGCACAGGGCAGTCCAAAAACAGGAGGTGAATGGTTGTCCACAATCTTTGATGATCTTCTCGGGCAAGCCGTGCAGGTGATAGAACTCATGCAAGAAAGACGCTGCTGTTTGGCGGGCAGAGGATATCGTAGCAAAGGGAACAAAGTGCGCCAGCTTGATGTAACAGTCAACGACTACCATGATACACCCATTGGATACAGGTAACTCCACTATAAAGTCCATAGCGATGATATGCCAGGGTTATGGTATAACTGCAATGGAATGCAAGAGACCTGCTGATTTACGTCCAGGTGTTTTGTGCATGGCACAAATGGGGCAAGAGGACACATAAGAGAACACCTGTTATCTCATAGAAGGCCGCCAAAATTGGCAACAAATCAAGTCCAGTGTAGCTGATTGCCCACAGTGACCAGCAGTCACGGAGTTGTGAAAACTATGCAGGACCATGTTCTGTAGTGCTTCAGTGGACCAATAGAGTTTACCCTGATAAAGGCCCAGTGCTTCCAGACTGTTGAAAAATGCAGATCGTCTTAAGGTGGCCATATAGGGGTCCACGGCTTGTGCCTCCTTAACAGTGTCTAGTAAGGATTGTACTGCCATCATGAAATGTTTGGCAGGTAACAAAGGCATGAGATTCTCAGCATTCAAGGCACATGGGTTCAGACTGCGTGATAGGGCATCTGCTTTAATGTTCTGTGTTCCAGGTATATGTGAAATGGTGATGTAAAAATGTGAAAAGAACAATGCCCACTGAGCTTGACGGCTGTTGGTACACATTAGGGTTTGAAGATATTGCAGATTTCTGTGGTCGGTATGTACTTCAACAGGAGACTGTCCTCCGAGGAGGTGATGCCTACACTCAGAAAAGTTTTCTTCAATAGCAGGTAGCTCCTGTTCGATGATGGCATAATTATGCTCGCTACTTGTCAGTTGGCGGGAATAGTGTGCTATGGGTTGTTCCAGGCCATTCGAAGGATTCAATTACAGTGGTACAGAACCTATGGCAGTGGTGGATGCATCGGCTTTGACTATGAACGGTTGGTTCACCGTAGGGCGTTGAAGGATAGGAGCCTTGGGAAATTCTGTTTCCATTTTTTGAAATGCCTGTTCTGTCTGGTCATCCCAAAAAAAACGGTTCCTTTTCGTAGAAGACAGGTGATGTTGCAAGTCTGTTGGGTGTTCATGGGAATAAAACGTTGATAGAAATTCACAAATCCTAGGAATCTTTGGACAGCTTTCACATCCTGTGGGCTGGTCCATTCTTTGATTGCTTGGATTTTCCTAGGTATCATGTTAATGCTGGTGGAACTTATGATATACCCCAAGAATTCAATGCGTTCCAAGATTGCCCTTTTGTTCTCTGGCAAACAACTGATTATCTTGTAGCCGTTGAAGGACTCTGGAAACGTGTACAATGTGTTCCTCCAGAGAGGGAGAAAATACCAAAATATTGTCTCGCTATACCCACATAGTCAGGCCCAATAGATTAGAGAAAATGGAATCCATGAATCGTTGGAACACCGATGGGGCATTACACAATGGTGATTTAAACGCTGTCTTCCATTCATCCATGGGTTTAATACTCATCAAATGGTACGCTCTGCATAGGTCAATCTTGGTTGATATCCGGGCGGTAGGGATTCCAGAATGTCCAGATGAGTGGCAAAGGATATCTATCCTTGATTGTGATGTCGTTCAACAAACGATAATCCACACAAGGGCTCCAGGTTCCCTCTTTTTTAGGCACGAAGAACAGTGGGTCCCCTGCTGAGGATTTGGAGTGTTGTATATAACCCTTTTGAGACATTCCTGGAGATACATTTGCAGTTCCTCTCATTCAATGGCAGTAAGGGAATACACACGGCCATGAGCAATAGGCTTATCTGGTTTGAGGAGTATTTCACATTCAAAGGGACATGACGGTGGTAAAGGTATGTCAGAAGTTGGAGAAAACACCCTGTCATATTTATGATACTCAGAAGGCTGTTTGCGACAACAAGAAACCATTTGCGAGGTTTCCAAATTGCTCAAGGGAAAAGGAACAGCCGGAGAAATTGGAATCAAGCAACATTCTCTGACGCAACGGTCAGAACTGAAGAACAGGGTCTGCATAGCAGAGTTAATGTAGGGGTTGTGGAACACCAGCCATGGCAGACCCAGGACCAAAGGGCACAAAGGAGACTGGATAATGTTGAAAGCCAATGTTTCATGATGTGTACCGATAGCTAGACAAATGGGGTTGGATACTTGAGTGATGGGACCAGAAGCCAATGGGGTGACATTGATTCCTTCCACCAGGGCTGATTGGATCTTTTGGTGGGTTTGATGACCTTGGAGAGCTGTAATTGTGCGTCCATATACCTACCGGATGCTCCTGAATCCACTAAAGCCACAATATCGACTGGGTTTCTATCCATGCCCCGGACAAGGGTCACTTTCAGATTTCAAGGCTTTAGGGCTCATTGCTTGGATCTTATCCATGTGAAGGGACAGAATAGGGGTCAAGTGTGTTGTTTCCTTCCTGGCTCATAACAAGCCCACTACTTTCCCCCTGGTTTTGCTGGTCTGATGGGACAAGCACTCAGGAAATCCTTGTCATCACCACAATACAAATATAGATTCTGAGTCCTACATCTCCTCTTTCTCGGCTTCAGACAAGGGACCACGTATATCCCGAGCTGCATCAGTTCCACCCCTAATTCTGTGGTCATGTAGACGTCGTTCAGTAGGTCTCTCTTTCAATCAATGGTCGATTTTGATTTTGATTATTTTGATTTTGATTAGTAAGTCTACAAGGGCCTGAATGGTAACTGGTTTGGGAGCATGGACAAGCTCATCCTTGTATTCCTCTTTTAGACCACGGCGAAACAGGGTCTTTTGAGTTTCCTCTGGCCACTGAGATTGATTCACGAGTTGGCAGAATGTACTGGTGTATAGTATTATGTTCTGGGCACCTTGCTTAGTGTCCAACAGACGCTTCTGTGCTATGGTGGACGTGTTGGTGATTGGAAGACCTTCAGGAAGGCTTTTTCAAATTCGACAAATGAGTCAAGCACGGGGCTCCGTGCTGACACAAAGGGTGTTGCCTAGGCCAGGGCATTTCCAGTGAGGTTATTCAGAATATAACAATTTTTTGCTCTGTCGCTAACAAAATGCACAGGGCGAAACATGAATTGAACCTGACAATGATTGCAAAATTCAGTCAAAGTATGTGGATCCCCATCGTACATTATGGTACTTGATGATACTGCAAGTGGAGCTGCTGTACTTTGGGCTATAGCATCTTTCAGTAGTTGGTTCTCTTGTTTTAATGTGTGTATTTCGTGGCGCAGTGCCCTAACCACATCTCTTAATTCCTCTATATATTCAATGTCGTCAAGATCTGTCACTCTGGAGGGAGCTTTGGTGCATACCTGATCTTGGAGCCTGAGGAGTGGAATCTGCCAGTGTTCCTGGAAAGCTGAGCCAGAACTGAAGACGAGCAGCGTAAACGCACCGCCCTGTAATCGCCTACCCGAACAATCTACCAGGAGGCAGGAGATAGGGCAATACTAATAAGAGTGTTGAGACGCACTGAGCTTTGTCTACTTCCTGCTTTTATATCTGTAGGCATGGTTACTGGGCAACGCTGTGTGGAATGCACACACGTATTTTCCTGGCCTTGTCTGTGATGTGGCAAAGAAGGTCAGGCAAACATGACCATGACCAACTGCATCACACTTTGTAGTTCCGGACCCCTGCTGGGTCAATAAACAGCTTGGGAAGACCAATGAAGTGGGGGCAGTAGCCAGACCACCAGGACCCAGGTAGGGAGAGCGCCGCCAGGTGGGCAGGTATCATGTGCACCAGCCGTCAATACAGCCGCCAGGCTCCCGGGCCTCGATTGAGTAACTGGGAGTTACGCAATGACGTAATAGTCCTAGAGGATGTGAGCATGCTTTTGCATTTGTAACTGAGGGCTACGCTAATTGTCAGACATACTATCAGATGGAATATGGGCTCATTAATATTTTATGGGATGACTGTACTGGTTTTTATTTTAATATGTCATGTTATGGTTTTATATAATTATAATATGACTTTTTGTATTTTGTATTGTAATATGATGTACCTAAAGGCTTACATCGAATAAAGGTTAATGAACGAGTACATTTCCACAATTCCAAACGCCCTCTCTTTTCTTCAACTTTTACCCCTTCTATTTTGCCTTGAGATAGGCATACATATACCCTACGATATCCACTCATGTGTACCCTCTCCGGGCAATGGTGTATAAAGTTACCCAGCTGTGTTCCGTACCCACTCCAAATTATGTTTCAATATCGTGTCCCAGTGCTGCCGAAGTATCTTGCACATGTGCTCCAATGGAGTCACCATAGTTCCGACGTGTACCTATGCCTGACCCCTTTGCAAGCAATGTTCCTCCGTATGTTACCCCTCTGTCAATGCAAAATGCAATAGAATTCAAATATACATTTTCAACCCCAAAAGCCAATTTAAATCCCAAATTGCACAATGTGACTTGTCAAACGTTTGTGTTCTAGATGTCTTTAACATATACCACACATGTTACTCCTCACTTCTTCAGACCCACACAACAGTTACTTTTACACACTCCTCGTACACTACTCACATCCCATCAAACTCCAATCCCACATACTTCATCAACCAAAAATACACCAAAAAACACAACCAAACCAGCCAAAGCCAAATACTTCACCCAATCCTACCTTTAACACAACAAAAAATGTCTGTTCTCTAACCTCACAAATGTAAAATGTACCCCTAGCCACAACAATTCACTTCCAAATTATACACTTCTAAAAACCAAAATGATTTCTTCTTGTCCTGCACAAACTAAAAATTTGCTTCTGTGCAGCGTGGTAGCTATTTATCACAAAAATTACTCCACATTAATATATCAACACTACTCTACTTATGATGTCATCTTTCCTCCCAATGGAGGAGAACCCCTTCCTTAGTCTGCATGTTCTACTATGCTACAATATAACATTACACTACTTATGACATCATCTTTCTTCCCAATGGAGAAGATCCCTTCACCAAACCCTCATGCACCATTGCGCTGCACCGTCTTTTTCCACCTCTGTAGAGATCCCTTTTCCAATCCGCATGCACTAATACACGACGCTGCCTTTCCCCAACTACAGGGAGGCCCCTGCACTAATTGCACAACTCAATAATAAAAGGGAGAAAGGAAAAACCAACAAAATCAAATGCCTATCTGCCATTCAGGATTGGTGTGCTGCCAATGATCTCTGCCTGAATGCCAGCAAGACTGAGATCCTCCTCATCGGCACACCTTCACCGTCCTTTCCTGTCACTTTCTGGCCAGCCTCCCTTGGCCCTCCTCCTCCTTTCCTCTCCTTCCCCCAGAAGCTCACTATCTCTCAAGCCTTGGTTCTCTCAAGGTTGGACTATTGCAACAGCCTCTTTCTAAATCTACCTGCCTCTACTCTCTGCCCTTTGCAACTTATCCAGAACAGGACTGCGAGACTTGTCCTTGGCCTCAAGCCCTGGGATCGTATATCTCCAGCCCTGACATCTCTTCACTGGCTCCCAGTGGCTGCAAGGATTAAATTCAAGACCCTTTGCATTGTCCACAAGGCTTTCTAGGGCCTGGGACCAAAATACCTTCAGCTGCCCCTCAATAAATACCTTCCCTCCTGAGCCCTTCGCTCCTCCACCTCTAACTCCCTCAGGGTCAGTTGTTTCTCTAAGAAACGAGCTGTGGGTAGATCTCTGTCTTCGGCTGGGGCCTCCCTCTGGAACAGCCTCCCTGCCACTCTGAAACTTGAGGATAACCATCTCCGGTTCCAGACGCACCTCCAGACCTTCCTCTTTGCTTCTGCATTCTCTCCTCCCTGTTGATTTGTTCTGTCTTGGCATTGTGCACCTGGTCTCCCTCTGTCATTAGGGCCCAGGTACCTGCTCACCCTGCCACCCACCCGCACTGACTTTGGACAATCCCTTGCACTGGGGTCTGTAGCTGTAACCCTACAGTGCTCCCCTATTCTTGTTCTCCACTTATTCAGACATACCCTGCCTGTTGCCTTATTCCTAGCATGTGCCACATGCTGGCTGCACTATCACAGTTTGTTGCTTTTGTTATTTATTTATTTATTCATGTTTTTATTTACTTATCTCTATTTTTCCACCTATTCCCCTCTTCCTTGCACTTACCCCTCTCCCTCTCCCTCCCTTGCGCACCCTCAATGTCACTGGGTCTAATAAGATTGTTGTTTTTGTTCTCCCTTGTTCCCCTCCCTTGCCTCGTCACGCTCTGAAACACTTGTGCACGAGTGCCATACAAATAAAATATCAACTTCAATAATATCCACATAGTTCTCTTCTTTCTCAAATGCAATTGGCATGTTTATCTTTACCAAACTGCACCTATTTTGTTTATAACTATGTTCTCTCAGGACTTAAGATGAGTCACTATTAGTCTGTACCAGTTTTTCAGCAAACTCAGGAATGTTCACACTATGTAAAAGAAGCTTCCTCTAATGCGTCCCGGGAGGATGTCCCGTCCCGCCCCATCCCTTGTTTCCTGGGAGGATAGCTCAGTGGCAATGTGTTCGCCTGGGAAGCAAGACATCACGGGGCAACACAGGTTTGATCCCCAGGTCCGTGCTTAGAAACCTCTGGGTATTTAAGCACGTTATAAATATGCAACTACGACAAAAACACAATTACACAACTAAAAAAAAATAAAAACAGCAATTCTTGTAATCGATGCCCGCGTGCTGTGTGAGCGCTTTAAAAATGCGAATTCAATAAAAATAAATTAAATGCTTTGCATATCTCTCACACTGCATCCCCCTTTTCCTCTTCTCATTGTACATTTTTATTTGGAATATTTTCCTCTTGTCATTATCCACTCTGATCGGTTTGGATGGTGTTTTTAAGAGAATTAGTATTAGTATTTCCTTATTCATATATATAATATTTAACCTATGCTCTCAGTCAGTTGTTTGACCTCTCCCTCCAATTGAGAACGTTTTTTTCCACCCTCGTGACTGTGGGGTAGCGCCTTTGATCAATTATCTGTTCCTTCTTTGTAATAAAATCGTCGCTTTTAAATATTTTAACCATAAGCATGTTCATAACACAAACAGGATTATCATAGAATATAAAATCAATGATCAAAAACGCTCGTAAATCACCCTCCCCAAGTTTATCCCCCATAGCCTCCCAATGTCCAAAAAGGGAACATCTCATCCATAGCTGTTATTTTTCTATCATAAGGGTTGCGGTGATATAAATATACCTTAATGTATTCAAAAAATGTATGATTTAGTTCTGACACCTATAGACAAATCTTGTAGCTCCAGTTTCTAAACATTTAGTAGAAATAAGTATCTTAGCCATTGAACTGTTATCTCTCCCCACTACCCAGCATCACCCTTTCGTGATGTTCTGTCAAACAACGTAAGTGCGTGCAGCTGTTGGGGGCAAGTGGGGTACCAGTATTCTGCAGATAGGTTTCCATGTATGCCCATGTTTAGTTTTGGCTATTAGGTGGTGCTTCAGTGCAACCTATATGCCAAAACGGTTACATGGAATACAGCTAGAAGAGAAATGAATATGTGGAGGGATCACACCGCTTATAGTTGTTGTTTAGTGCTTTACCCACCTATTGACTTCTCATGCCCAAAATATTTCCTATTGCCATTTCCACCCAGCCCCTGCCCCGCCCAAATCACATCCTCCTAGAATCTCTTTGAGCTATCAAGCAGTTACATCAAACCTTGCCCTGACGGTATTATTCCTAATCTGTCCACTGAGAGTCGATCTCTTAATTACAGCTGTAAAATGTTCTACAGTTGTAACAAAAATGTCTTGACCTTGTGTGCCTTCAGTCCCCTTCATTTATATCTGTTCCTTGCAATCGAGTCCTGTTAAAAGGAAGCCTTGATAAAGCCAACAGTTTTATGTGACTTTCTCACAATGCTCACTCCTGATGTGAGACAGTATGAAACCAGTAAAGTCATGTGATTTCATTTGATTATTATGAAAGGCAAATTCCCCACCTTAAAATGTGCTGATGCAGACTTGTTTTCTGCATACAAGAACATGTTCTGTTTTGTGATTGCTCATGAGCAGATTAACACCAGCGGTGCCCATTGCACGCCATCATTATATTTTATTGAGTGAATGTGTTCTTTATTCCTAAACATTTATCAAGTGGCCATCATATTGTTTCTCAGTAAATAAGCTTTATCCAATGAGATGTCAAAATGCCTTATTCATGTATGACCTTTGTTACATGAATCTCTTTGGTAATTATTGGTCCAAACGTTTTGTGGACAATGGGTAAGAAATGTCACACCATTGATTTTCAAAAGAGACTTATTAATTTGTAACCAGGATTGTTACTGTGCATAACGCTGACATTTGCACAGTAGCAGCTTTTAAAATGTACATACTTTCAGGTCCTTGATTATTTCATAGTTTAATGCAAATGTGTTTTCTGTTTATTGGGCGCTCAATTGCTAGTTTGTCCAAACCTATGCACACCTTTCTGTGTGACTGCTTTTTGAGTGGCCACAAGCCATATTCTAATATTTATCATAATCGTTCCTGGAATATTCACAGTTTACTCTGTATCAGGGGCTAGGGTGGGGGCTGCAAAGGAAAAGGGGCTATGGGCAAATAACAATACACGACCCTAACAATTGGTTTGTAAACAGAGGCAAATAAAAATGCTTTCTTGAAGTACGTTTGAGCTCACTGATAACATTGTAGTTCGAGCTCAAATGTTTAACTCTCCTGACATGGCAGGGAGGCAGGAATCGCAGAGCTTTCAAGTTGACTGTGGCCGTGCATGAGAAAGGCATTCAGTCGTGGGATCTTCAGTTTTCATAACTTTCAAATGGGAAAGGAAATACTAAAAGCCCCATGACACAAAGGGAAAAAGAAACAGGACTGGATGTCTTTGCACCCATTTCCTCTTGAAACCTGAGAGCTCTGGAATCACAAGTTTAAAATGTAGAACAATAATGAGATTAAAGACTTCAGGGTAAGATTCTCCTAATGTTTTAAGTTTACAGAATTAGGTGGCCCTTTAAGCACTATCTATAAACTGCAGCTATAGGCATGGGAAATGAAGCTTGGGGAGAGATAGCATGTGAGGGTGGGAAACACATGCTTTGAGTATTGTTTGTGTTTTTATACACCCATTCACCACCCATGGCTATGCCAGTCCATATGGCCATTCTCAACTACCACCTGCCTCTCCCAACCCATCTAAAACACCCTTACCCCAAGATCTCTACGAGCCAGCAGTGTGCTTTTAAGGGAAAGTCTATGTTATTTCTTTGCCATCTTTTGTAAGTTAATGGCATATTTGCAACTATAAACCAGCTCCTGGTGTAATAAAAACCTCTTAACAAAGTGTCCCTTTAGGCACGTGATTGAAAATTAATATTTGTGTACTTGAATCTGTCCCTTGCACTACATTCCTGTTAATAACAAGCATTGTCGTGGCCAATGTTTTGGTCTTGAATAAGCATTAGATAGGCATTTTCTAGGCACTGTCATAATATATAGAATTTCTAACACCATTTGCCAGCCTTTGCCATTTTATGGCCAGGCAGTACTATGATAGTGACTGGAAAATGCCTTTCCAATACCTACACAAAAGCCCAACCTGTTGGCACTGCTAATGCTTCTTTAAATGTAGGGGAGGATAGCAGGATCTTGTAAATGTTTGATATTGGAGCTCTTATAGAACTTGCCTGAGTTATATATTTTTCAAAGTGTGTCAATGGTCTAGTTGCTGCTTCCCTGATCTTTGTTTGCACAACCCAGTGTCTTATCTTGCAGTGTTGTGAACAGGTGTGTACATTTAAATGAAATTCTTGCTTACAGCTAAACAAATGACCTTATTTCTACTCTTACAAATAGATCCAATATTCACCAACCTCTGTGATCACTCCAAGCTAGGAAGGGCCTAGGCAAGAATGCAGCTGTGAACCCAGGGTTGTCATTTAGTGATTTTAATGGTGATGGAAAAGTGGATAACTTTAAGGGAGTTGCTAATCTGCTCCACAACAAGATTATCGTGGTACTGACTGCTTGTCCAATCAGATGACTTTCCATACTGGAATACCCTTCACTTCTGTCTCCTTAACCCATATTTCTTAGTTGAATCAAATTGCACCCTAGAATTTGTAACTGAACTGCCTTGCAATATATCTGGAAATCTGGGCACTGCAGGCCCCTCATCTAGAGGAGAACTCGGCACCCCATCCTAGCAAATCTCTCCTTCTGACCCTTCCAAATGAAATGGGCTACATTCTTTTTCAGTTTCTCTATATCAGGTAGGTGAAATATAGGTAGCTGGAATCAGGTAGCTGGAATCAGGTCACTTAAATCAGGTAGCTTGAATCAGGAACTGGAAATGGTAGCACTTGGAATAGATATAAGAGACATAGAAGTATGTTAATTTTGACTGAATTAACTCTTCCAAACCAGGAGATAGCAATCATCCTCCAAATGGCTATATCTATCCTAATCTGAGAAAACATCATAGGGTTGTTAGTTTAGTACAATTTAACAATCTTTGATGTTAAATTTACATGTAAATATTTAATTAGATTTTTCACTCATTTAAATGAGCAAGAGGCCTGGGGGGTTTCACTCATCTCCAGTGATACAATCAAATTAAGAAATTCGAACTTGGTAAAGTTCACCTGGAATACAGAGGGTTTCCCAAATTGATCAAATGTCTCTAACAAGACTGGTAGTGAAGAACTTGGATTTCTTAATGCCTATAAGATGTCATCTGCAAACATGGTTACATTATATTCTGGTCGAAACACATTGCCTGTATCTGTGGGTCCCCACTTACTCTCCTGTCAAAAGGTTCCAAAGCTAATGCAAAGAGTAACTGGGAGAGAGGACACTCTTATCTAGTTCAACTTTCAAGATGAATAGATTGTGAAAAACCTCCCTTCATCTTGTTCCGACGCGTAGGTTCGGCATATATTGTGATGGTCCAAGTTCTAAAACCAGAACACTGTTGCTCTGGGCACCAATCATATGAAGCTCCAATTAATTGTGTCAACAGCTTTCTCAGCTTTTTCACCACTTAGCAAGCCCCGCCCACCTGGTGCCTTCCTGCTTGCCGCTCTTTTTCACCACTTAGCAAGCTCCGCCCACCTAGTGCCTTCCTGCTTGCTGCTCTTTTTCACCACTTAGCAAGACCCGCCCACCTGGTGCCTTCCTGCTTGCCGCTCTTTTCCCTACTTAAGGAGTCCTCCAGCCTCTTTTCCTTTGCAGCTGGGGAGCAGGTGTATGTGGATCTAGGTCACCTGGACTAAGCACCACCCACCTTCTTAGCCCTGCCTCTTCCTTACTGCTCTTAACTCTTAGATCAAGGGTGTCTCTCGCATGGGTGTCCAAAGTGAAGGGCAGACAAAGAAAAGGGCAATTCCTGTTTGGACCTGTTCGTACCAGGAGGATCTAGGGTCCGACCCCCTGCTAAAACAGCAGCTAAGCATGCACCAACATGTGTTTACACCCTCTGTCCCCACAGGTCATCCCCACCCTCTCTGGTCCCCTGTGTTGTTCCCTTGTGCCCCCTTTCCCGCACACAGGAGTTTGTCCTGATACATTCTGGTTTCACCATCACCGTCTTGTGGCCAATGCTGGATTTTACTTTTATGGACTTCATTGATTCACGGTGCATCACCCTTTCACAACTCTCATGCAGGACTTCTTTTGCATCTTGTACTCATGGTGGCTCTGAATCATGCTGTTCCCATCTTCATCTTGTATCCTGGCTTGCAACATTATGTGTTACTACTGACTTCTGCAATTGTATTCGCTCTTCCCTCTTGCTTCGCCACTCATTTTGACTGCTTACTCTCTGTTCTCTCCTCCCCTCTCCCTTTTCCTATCTCCTCCCCTCCTCCCCTTACTTTCTTCTATGCACTTACTCTATTAGAATTGTCCCTGGACCTAGTATGATAGCAACCTCGTCTGTCGCTCCCCATCCCCTTACTGTTCCCCCCTCCCTCCAGCACTATCTGAAACGTTTTCAGGCCTAGTACTATAGTCACTTGTTTTGTTCCTCCCCTCCCTTTCTGCACCCCTCTCCCTCATCTTTTGTTTTTCTCCGGTCGGAAATGTCGTCAGGCTTGGTACAGTAGTCGCCTGTCTGTTTCCATTTCCTTCCCACTCTCCCCCTCCCTTCCTTATCTATGTTTTAGCTCTTGCACTATCTGAAATGTCATCAGGCCAAGTACGATAGTTAATTTCACATCCTTACTTTTCATGGCCTGTAAGAATGTCGTATTTTCCCTTGTTCCCTCCCTTGCCTTGAAGCGCTTTGAAACACATTGTGTATTGGCGCTATATAAATAAACTATCATATCATATCATATCATATCAGAATCAAGAGCCAACCGCACTTCAGGGTCCCTTGGAAATCTTTTGGTTTAATCTATAAGAGTAGATTCGTAATGCGTAATTTCAATAACCGTTGTTTCATGGTTTGCTCCATCTCCACTCACTGTGATACATGGATCTATTATCCTGGAAGCTAGGAAGTAGAGGGCATTTGTCTTGTCTAGGTAATTGCTTCTAGAAGAAGGGGATTTTTGCAAACGACATTATGGTTTGGATTCCCCTGTAAACTGTATCCTGGGTTCTGATTATCTCTCTCTCTCTCTCTGATTGAAAAGTATATTTGTAACCCAACGAATGCGTAGAACCTAAGTACCAGGGAAAAATATAAGTATTGTTGGAAGCGTATTATGCATGCCAGATACAGGACTAGTTGTTTGGCTTCGAACAGAGGATCTTCTCCATCTGTTAGTATCTTTAACAGCAGAGGAGCAAGTCGATGCCCTCCAAGTCACTATGCATAATGGAGGAGTGCTCTTCAGATCAGCTCACTTAATGGATGCTGGCACAGGTGTCTGTTTGGAGTTATTTTCTTTGTTTCAGGGAGTTGTTGGGCTCTGCATTGTAACTGGGTGAGAATCCATTCCAGTGCTCTTGAATCATCAGAATGACAGGCTTACTGAGTCACTACACATTCTGGAAGGTCATGGAAGAAAGTAGTTTTAAAGTCCTAACTTTTGGTATCAACATGTCAAGAAATATGGACAAATGCACGCTTGAGTTCTTGAGAAAACTCAGTAGGAGACTGGTCTTAACATTAAGTGATAGGTTTCCGTGCAGGCTTCTTGAGCGTTTTGTGTGATGACAGATATTTAAAATGGTTGTCTTGTAATCGCAATTTGTAGAGACGTAGTCTTCCAGTCTGGCAAAGACACTGGAAAATCCTATGGGCAAAATACATTTTATGGATACAATACTGTTATGGTCATTTTTCACTCCAAACTATGTCTTTATCTGTTCATACAATTCTAAATATTCCCATGGACAATATTTTGCATTTATGTTTTATAAATAGAGGCTGTACAGATTTGTATATCCTTACTATGTTTGATTGGGTCTTTTTTTTATCTTTCTTCTTGCCTAAACACAATCTCTCTCATCAGAGTCAGTCACTACTTGAAACCTCTTTCCTGCTTGCATATTTAGTTTCCCTGTCATAATGACTGTACTAAGGTTTCCTATGTGTATGACGTAAAGTGTCCTCTCTTTTCTCTTATCTCTATTGCTCATCTGGGTTATGAGCCCCAGATTCTTTTTGGTGAGTTGGATAATATGATGTTTCTTGTTGTTGCCGACTATCAGTGTTTTTCCATCGACCAAGTATTTCTGTGTTTCCCTCATAGTCCCTTGTGAGGAAAGGGGTTGGTTTGGGAAGGCAGATGAGCAAAATGGTCTCTACTGGTTGGCTCATAAATTGTAATTCTTGTTCCCTCAACTCCTTTTGATACATTTATTAATCGATTTACTGATTGAGGGTACTCTTAATTGCTCACCTATTCACTCCTGACATATTAACAGGGCAGCCGAGCTGCCTCTCACCTGAAGGTCTAGATATTCCTCTTTATCGGAAAGGCAAGTGTAACAATGGTGTGCACATATTTTTCAGAGGTGATCTGGGCAGTAAAGCTGTAGTGTCAGAAATGGGAGAGAGTCTCTCTTCTATTAAACATATTTGTCTCTCAGCTTTAACTAATGATTCAGAACTCAACTTATTTTCTTTAATGTCCTGTCATAATTTAACATATTATTCGTTTCAGTTATCATTTTCTATTTATAATGTACAGGTTTGTTCCTAGAGCCAATCACACTGGTCTGAGTAGACTCAAATGCTTTATTTCTGGGGCCAGCAATTCCTGTGTGTTTTCTAACTCCTCTTCTAAGGAATAGTTTTCTTGCTGACAAACATGTATTTAATTCACTGTTTCTTGGTTTATAAACTTACAGATAGCTAACTTTTCGTTTAGTTGTTCTATTTGCAACATTGCACTGTCAAGATCCTTCATTACATTTCTGACTTTTATCTCAATGTCACATTCTCTTTGATTCTTCTCACTACCTTTGGTGAAGATACCTTACTGTGATCACCTTGTACTGTGTTTGTATCCATTATATATGATTATATTATAATTATTAATTTTAATTGTTTGTTATAACACACTAAATACCGAAGAGGTTTCTAAGTGTGGACTTGGAATTTAAAACTGTGTTTCTCTGCGTTGTCTTGCTTCCAAGATGAGCATTTTGCCACTGAGCTATATTACCCATGCAGTATAGCAGTATAGCACGGGTAGTATATGAGTTGGGGTATTTTTGAATAACATTTTATTTCTCTTGGGCTAGCTGTGCGCTCCAGTGTTCCATTGTTTATATATTTTGTTGTAACTGATCAAATTCAGTTTGAGAATCAATGTCCTTTATGAGTTTTGCAGCTGTTTCCTGACTTTTTTAGCTGCATTTTTATAATCACAGTGTCATCTAATGAAGCAATTGTTATAAGCGGTATGATCACTTAATGTACTCTTTAATTTGTTATGTGTCACTAAACACTGGCTATAAGCCTCATTAATAACATGTCTCTTTCTAAGTATTGTTTGGCTTCTCTGCACACTTTCAATTAATTCTGTATTGTCTCAAAAATACAGTGTTGTTTTTGTATTGATGACTGGCTGTTATCCAGGGCCTCTTTGAAATGTTTTATTGCTTGTTCTCCCTAATTACTAACTTGTTGAATGAGTGGTAATTCTGCTTTTGAACAGTTTCTGTGATTTGTGTTCACATCATTTTCCCTTTCAGCTAGTCTGTCTTCCACCATCTTGATGTGGAATAAAAGATCAGCTAAAAGGTTCACAAGCATACGCCCATCTTCTTTGTTAGTGGAAGTTATGTACTAGTTCTATGATTACAGGTCTAATGCACTCTGTTCTTTTCAAATGTTAGCTCCTACTTTATCCACTTTTTCCCTCATTTTGTATTTCCATGAAGATCCATTTTTATCCACTAACCATGAAAAATATACGTAGACACTCTATAATCCTTGACCAGTTTTATATCAATCAAAACATGGCTGTTTGTAATTTGAATATTCTTTTTTATATACAATAATACATCAAGAAATTAAAGATGGTCCCCCAACATTCAATGCTGGGTAAGTCACCCACAATATTTCACATAAATAAAGGCAGCTTGTCTGCATAAATAAGTATGCAACCTACCTGCCATCATCTCACTGATGTTTACATTTATTTATTATACATTTGATAAAGGGCAACAAATCACATAAAGTGTATCAGCGTGATGTACATAGTATCGAAAATACAGCTAAAAGAACATATAAAATACAATCAAGTAATGTACTCAGTTTCCATAAAATCCTTAAAATACACAAAAACCCTTCTAAGCCTACACATCAACTCCCCAGATCAATACATAACAAGGAATAGTACAAACACATTCCACCCCAATGAAAATTACGCTTCCATGAAATTGCCCCTACAAATACTAGCCTCAGAAAAAAAGATGCATAAAATCATAAGAATCTCCACTAAAGTTAACTTGTGGAAATGGCATTCAAGAGCCACATTTTTAAAGTATTTCAGAATTGTAAATAATCTGCTGCTAAACATATTTCCATTAGAAGAGAATTCCAGTCTTTCACTGCAGCTCCTGAAAAGGACCAGTAAATTGATTGACGTTTGCACGTAGGACTTTTAAGACGAAGCACATTCCTAACATTTCCATTAGAAGAGAATTCCAGTCTTTCACTGCAGCTCCTGAAAAGGACCAGTAAATTGATTGACGTTTGCACGTAGGACTTTTAAGACGAAGCATATTCCTACTACATAAAACTCGGGAGCCCTCAAAGATTTACAATTTTTCACTAAGATATCGTGGTGCTTGGAGAATAATTGATTTAAAAGTTATATCAAAAAGAATTCTCTTCTGGAGAGGAAGCCAATGTAATCTTAATAAAATCGGGGTGACATGACCGAACTTTCTGGCACCCCTACTAACCGAGAGGCAGCATTGAAAACAGACTTCAATGGTGCCAATAAGGATTTTGGAAGCGTTATTAGCAGAGGGTTCCCTAAGCCGATACGTGACAACAGCAAAGAATGCACCAATAAAATGAAAATGAGTATCTGATAAAAATGAATTGATGGCTTTTAAGGAAAAAAGATGAAAATGAGCTTATTTGACTAGGGCATTGATATGATACATTGATGCATTCAAACTATACACACACACATCCATTGGTAGAAAAGCAACTCTGCATGACTATTCTATCTAAAAAGAATAAAATCCTCTCCAATATAAAAATACAAGTTGTTATCACTTGGAGGTTTCACAAAAAAAACATTCTTAAAATACATTTTACAATACTATAGTTCATTGAGTTTCCTCTGAAACCATCAGAGAAAAATATTGAATTTCCTTTTCTA
This sequence comes from Ambystoma mexicanum, assembly GCF_040938575.1. Classification (NCBI taxonomy): domain Eukaryota; kingdom Metazoa; phylum Chordata; class Amphibia; order Caudata; family Ambystomatidae; genus Ambystoma; species Ambystoma mexicanum. The sequence goes on along the minus strand of NC_090930.1, from coordinate 1,359,240,336 downwards.
TGACTGATTCAACTCTAAAATGCTGGCCACCATTGGTCTCTCACAAGAATGCTTGGTAGGGTTGAGTTGGTTAAACTCATTGGGGGTCATTACGACCCAGGCGCTAATTGCGCCAACTTTACCACCATGGTGTAAACTACGTTTACATCATGGTGGATGGCGGATTTACCGCCCCATTCCAAGGTGAGTGGGGCGGTAAATCCCCATTTCCCATTTTCCCTTCCCCATTTTTGCCCCATAGGGCATAATGGGAGTGGGGAAGGCGCTAATTACGCCACCGTAAATTACGGTGGCGTAATTAGCATCATGGCAGGTTAGCGCCATGGATTTTAACGGCTGCTAAAAGCAGCCGTTAAAATCAGAATCAGGCGTTAAGGGTTAACGACGGCGTTAACCCTTAACGCCTGGGTCGTAATGAGGCCCATTGTAAGGCTTGGGTTCACGGTACAAGCTTTTATTTCAAAGAGACAAATATCTTGATGTATTAAAGTGTCACACAAACATGAGGTTGTAAAATTGACATAGAAAAGGAATCAGCAAGTTAACTTTAATTGACAGCAGGAGTTTACTGAAGGCAGAGCCCTTCTATTTCTGTGCAACATTATTTGTAACAATTACATTGACCATGTTAATTGACATTGGCGTTAGTTTCCTTACCTGGCTGGAGCTCGAAACTGCTGCTAAATTCTGCAATGGGTTTGGGGACTGCAGGGACCAGAATCCCTTTGAGCTGCACTTGTGTCTGCTCTCCACTCTCAGCTGCATCATATAAACTGTGCATCGCGCTGAAGCGTTGCGTTACTTTCCTTATCTGATTGGAGATCGAAACTGCTGCTAATTTCTGCAACAAGTTCATTGATTGCACGGACCGCCCCTAATGAAGGAATTCCGCCCTTATTGAAGGCTATTCTAATGACATCATGCCATATTCCACAAAATGTCAATAGTACAGTAAAACTCATGTGACCGAAACTAATACTGAAGGTAACATACCGTCAGCAGGCCTTCTAATAAAAAATGGCCATTTGAATGAAACGGTCATTGATAGGGAACCTCTTATATATCAAGTACTAGATTACAAGCATTGGTCTTTCTGCTAACGTCATTAGTCAAACTGTGCGAAGATATACATAAAACCACGCATGAGTGTTTAATGACCCGCACATATATTGTAGAGTATTCAGGGATATAATCTAAAGTTACCATGCTAAATGCTAGTGAATGCCTGCAGTGTTCAAACCGGAACTACTATCAAGACATCCCCTGTTCCTACTGCTGTTCGTGCTATAATGAATATGTCATGTAGTAACACGAATATACATGGCCTCCCACATGGCATTAATAAGGACCATGCTAACAACACAGCATGACCAAATGAGGCTAAATGCGTTCCCGACACCCACTCCACGACTTCCAATGTTAATAAAAAAACACAGAAGAAAAATACTTTATAAAAGGCTTCTTATCCTTAATGACAAGGGCACCTTGCAGAGTAAGGGAGTAAAGAAAAATGGCTAAAAAACAAACAGAGCAAGTTGGTCATTAACTCTGGCTCTGTGAAATCAAAGCTTTCTACTAATGAAGAGGGGTTATATATCATGAATGACTCTGCTCAGGAAAAAGAAAGAAAAAAGAAAGGACTAATATGAATATCAAAAGTAAAAATCATTGTGCAGCATCCCTAAGGAGTAATACCACTTGCATACGTGTGCTTGGAGCCACACATGATTGCACTACCTCAAATCACTCAAAATGAATGACCAGAGAGCAAACGAATAAAGATATAAGTTCTCACCTGATAAAGGAAACTAACAGATTTAAAGTAACGCTACTACAATAAATCTATCAGTAGATGACATCAATTCCACGATTGTCTCGGATGATTCCAGTGTTGGAAGGACTTAAGCCGCTGTTTAATGCGATAACCTGAAAAACAGTCAATCTTCCTACTACCTGTGGTGCCCAAAACAGCTGCAGACAATATTAGATTAAAATGGAAGAAGGGTAATGCTCTGCGAGTTATGGTGGGAAAACAGTAAGATTGCTAACTGGGATACTAAAACAACTGGCTCATCAACTGCCATCAATAGTAAATATGAACCATAATATAAGGCAATGCGCATTCAAAGTTTCTTCTGGCACAGCCATCAATGTCTCGTCAAGTGATCCATGGTGTTGCAACTACTTAGTCTTATTCCTCTTCTGTGAATGATTAATACGAACGACATTCGAATAGGGGAGCAACCTGAAGATTCAGAATATGCCAGGGCTATTATCTACTATACTAATGACTCTATTCTTGCCTTCACTATGATCTATGCATCTGAATTTCGCAGATTGGGAAGCGATTGCACAGAGATTTATATCAATAATGACAATGAATGGCCCATCACACAGAGTCCCTTCTCTGTTAATGTTAATAAACCTTTAATTATCAAACTGGTAAGGGATGGATGGTGCACTTGCACTCTGGAAGCTACACCTGTGGTAGGCTGTTCATATGCATATGAGAAAAGTGATACAAACTGTCTACCCGCAAGGGCAAACTCACATTATTTCCAGAAAAAGGGTTGCACAAGATTATGGAGTCACACATGATTGTGGAATTGCAAGAAACCTGGGCGTTGGATATAATAACTTTTGATGAACGTAATACTATAGAAAGGTTAGCTTGTACAGGCAATCACCAAATGGTGGGCTCATCCTTAGTGCAAAATATAATTGTGAAGTGGAGGAGATAATCTGCTCCTCTAACCATTCAATAGTTGGCCTTTTCAGGAGCGAGTGGTTTGCCCCCTTCACGAGTATTCTGTGTATTAACATCTATGACCCTCCATGGCTTTCTAAGCATGATCAAATTAAAATCATTGTTTAGAGTTGATTGACCATTGCCACAGCAAAATAATATTTCAGTAAGGATCTTTGGAGATTTTAATGCTAAGATCCCTACAGCAAATCCCATGGTTAATGTTATAGATAAGATACACGCTTACGATATCAATGGAGATATTGTACTGCAGAATGGGAGTGATAGCAAAGGAATGAATTAGTATAATGCACTAACTTTACTGGATGTATATATGTTGAACGGATGAAAAAGTGTAAATATCCCTGGACAGTTCACCAGAACCTTGCACTGTTGCGCCTCCACTATTGATTACTGCTTCATGATTTACACACTCACACCTTTTGTAATACTCTTTAAGATTGAGTTTAGAGAAGAGAGTGATCATGACCATTTGCTCATTCATTTTACCTTTGTGAATCCATCCACAAGCTATGAAACCGGGGGTATCCTCAACATTCATTTGTTTATTTTGTTTTTTTATAACACGCCTAATACCATATTTGAGTTCAGTTTCTAAGCACGTATCCGGGATTCAAAAATCTGTTGCTCTGCGGGGTCTTGCTTCCAAGACAAGCACGCTGCCCCTGTGCTATCCTCTGTTCACATTAACCCAGCCACAAACTGTTTAGGCTGGAACCTGTATAGAATAGATAGAGCAAGTAAGGACATTGATGAAATCATTGATCTGTTAGATAATGGACATAACAACCAATAAACTATAACTGAGACTGGCCATGAAATTTACCTCTAAATACGGAAATGGTTGGCTTTTGTTCACACATTATTTTCCATGTACGCAACTGACTAATGAGGAAAACCACTTTGTGGGAATGTATAGTTAGGGAGATTCTCATTCCCCAACTACTGCAGTTCTTTTCAATTCAGTGTAAAAGGTGCATTGTACAGCACTTTATTTAAAGACATGGCCTAAATATTTTATATGTAATTATAAAGAGAGCTTATCTACCAATCCAACGCTTTAAGAACTGCCACTGTACCAATCAAAAGTACTGCTGTTGTAAAGGAGGCATTGTATCACATGTATGACACTGATATAAAAGGTACAGTTTGTAAAACCTTTATTCAAACATCGGGGTGTGGGAAAACTCCTACTTTGCATTATAGCTAAGATGGGAGTAGTCTCTACCATCTAATAATAAAGAAAACACAGTCCTAGTGAGTCTCTCGCAAATCAAAATGGCCTATACTAACGAAACCTAATGCCTGCTCTATCTCTTATTTAAAAAAGTGTGCAAAGGGGAATATGTATGTAAAGGAAACTCAGTGTTAGAATATAAAGAATCTAGGTGGCTGAGTCAGCTCTCCTCCCCAATTTGGACAGCACTCAGTAAGGCAGTCCCCGTAGACAGGATGACACGCTCTGGATCAGGTTCTCAAAACAAAGCAGTTCAAAACATGGATCGAGTCCTGCCTGGCCTTCCACGTTAAAGTCACTTTTCCAGCGTTCCAAAAGTTTTTTCATAGTTCAACAAAAGGGTTCACAGTTCGATCAAAAGTTCATGCAGGTCTCCCTCAGTCGGGATCAGACCCTTCAAAGTAACAGTAGACGTAGGTCTCCCTCTGTCAGGCTCAGACCTCAGCAAGTATAAACAAAAAGTTCACATAGGTCTCCCTCTGTTGGGCTCAGACCTCACAAATGCAGCACTTCTAGGGGTTCCCTTCCCCAAGCTTTATTCACATTCGTTAGGGGTTCCCTTCCCCTAACCTATCACACTTCCGGTCTCCCTCAGTTGGACTGGACATTTTCCTGATGTCGAAGACTTTAGAATGTGCAAGGCTTTTACTATAGACCTCTGCAGGACCACTTTGACTTTTCTTATGTTATTTGCCCCAGTGTTTCTTGGTCTATGTAGTTCAATATCATAAGCACAAGATGAAAGATTAAAATCAAGGCTAACTACCACATAATAGAAATACGCCAGTCACAAGGTCAAAGTTACAATTGTATTTATTAACAAGTAGCTACTCAGATCTCAGCTCCCCACGATGTGTACATGCAAACACTGTGAGACGAGAGAGAGCGAACATTTGACAAGTACATATATTTATATGGTTTCTTCACAGCCCACGGACACATCGTCTAACCGCCCTCCATGTAATGTAAAGCCTAGGGTTCGTGACCTGCTCACATGACTGATTTATACTAAAACATCATCATTGCATACTTTGCTGTTTTCCATCAGACAATTTACGGTCTGGGAGCGGGGTAAGCTCATATGCAGAGCCGGCATATCATGTTTTCTTAGTACAAGGTAGCATTCCTTGTTTTACTCGCTTTATGTTATCTACTGTATTCCTTGGGTCTAAGGTCAGTTCGTTCTAAAGCAACGAAAATAAGGTATTCTGCGGAGGAGCACGTTCAGCTGCTCATTATCCCATTTTACTGTTTGCACGGGGAAGGCATTGTCGAGACAGGATGGCACCTAAATTATTGATTAGCAGAGCTCTTGCTTAGTTTCAAGGCCCTTCAGTGTAGGATAAACAATCTACTTTAGCAGCTTCACCATTCCTGTCTAGGTCAGCACCATGAAGCAGTTTAAAGTTCACACAGCTGCCTCTTGTCGTGTTAAAGCCGAAAACACATAATCTGAGTATGGAACAGAAAGCAGAAAAGGATCAAGATGGAGGATGAAACAAAATGGCAATGTAGTCAGCTTATTTCAGGTTCATTAATTGTTATATTATAGTGCAATGCGAATATGCTTAGGCCAACATTTATTATCAGATGACATTATGGCAAATACGTTTTCACAAACCCTCCTTTTGGCCTAAACCAAGAGCATTATCCAAACATACCATCAGCCGAGGACCACTTATCGTAACCAGAACACCCTGAATCACCATCTTCATAACCATTGGTTGCCATGAATTCTTTTATGGTGACATCCTACATTACTAAGGCATTAGTAACATTTTCCCGATGATGTGTGTTAATTTCTAGTTTACCAATGACTTGTGCAAAGCTACCCCCTATCATGGAACAACTGGCAGGAAGACACTGTATGCAGCAACAACAGAATAGTACAATGCCAAGAATCACCATCAGAACTGCAAATATCTTCTACCCCAAGTTCACAACAGGTCCCAGAACCATGCACTAATATTCCAGTTTCTCTCTGGAACATGTATTTCAGTACTCAAGGTGTGCAATCTCTTTATTGCTTTGAATATGGTGGGGGAGGAATTGGGTACAAAAACACAACACGCGGAGTCCATCATTTTGCATAGGCCACCACGCTCAGCCAGAATGATGTCTAGTATCATCCTGTTCACCATCCTGTTCTGGAGAGACACTAATCTAATAGCCTTTTGTTCTAGTGCCACATTGTATAGGATGTCGGTAGTTTCATTGATGGTTTTCTCTAAGACCCTAGCCAGTTTCCTAATATCTTGGGAGTTTATTATCTGCCCCCAGAATAGTACAAAGGATTTAGGAAAATCACCCAGAATCTGTAGGGGAGTGTCACCATCCTCATCCCGCCTGGGATGAGCTTTGGACACTTCGGCAGTAGTGGCGATATATACACCAAGTAGGAGTATCACTAAATAACACATACCCCCATAGTCCTTTGGCAGACATGGGGATGCTTCATTCCCACACACAAAGTAAACGGGACCTCCTACATACAGAGGCCTATCCTCACTTGTCAGTAAAGCAGTGTTCATGCATCCATCAAATGTGCCCATTGGCTGGGAACCATCCTTTTGTATACAGAATGGGATAGAGTGTGGGCCATAGTTAATGGTGTAGGAAGGAGGCATGACATCCTTATTACCCATGGGAGCCATCTTAAAGGTGATCATAGATTGGTAAGGTCTGGAGAGTCTATCAGAAGGCCTATTAGAAGCAACATTTAGCTTGCTCCTATTTGCAAACATGGAACACCCAAGAGGCACCAAAACCCATCTTTCAAACTCATTGAGATTTGTACCAGCAAAATTTCCAGTAAAACTATCATTCCATCTGCCAAAGAACAATGCCCTGAGTGAAGCGGAACGAGCAGTGGTTAGAGGGAGTGGATGTATGTACCAACACAACCCCCTTTCTCCGTGTTGTGGCAAATGTGAGCAAACCCAACAATTGGTCTTATTCAAAATGGCATGTATTGCATTCATTATCATCAAGAGGGTGTTGTTTTGATAACCCCCTCTATGTCTGAGGTCTCAAGGATGAAGCGTATGTGAATGCACATATGGTGGAGACACAGTGGAGACACTTGCAGTTGGCAATAGAGTATCAAGTGGATGCACACTTTCTAAGTACCAAAATACAGGTATCAATGTGATTGCAATACAAGCTGTTATTGTGATCAGTATCCATTTGGTTTTAGGGGACCATAGCCCTTGATAAACAGGCCCATCATAAGCAAAACAATCAGTGTCATCATTAGTACGATCGGCCCCAAAAATGGGCATAGTTTCTCTGTGTCCGTTAAGAAGCCTCACTGTTAGGCTTTTTTTTGTTTATCCCTAGGTGGCACTTCACCACGTGGCCAATCTTGCATGAAGGTAGCTTTGCCGGTCCCTGCCTCTTATCACATGCAGCAGAGGAATGACGAGGGACTTGCTCAACGTTGGTTTCTTGCGGGTGCAGAATCGTAGCTGCACTTTCCTATTGTATTACAAAATGTAATCTCAGGCCCTAAATCTAAATCCTGTTTCGTGGTCGCAGATTGTACCTAGAAACACCAGGCAAAAAGTGATGAGCAAACAGAGCGTTGTCGCTCTCTGAAGATAATGAAGAAACAATGTCAGTCGATGGTGAAGAAAAATCTGCAGTCTCTCCAGACCCCACGGGCTCAGGAAGCAATTTGGTAGCACACTTGATATCCTTGGTATTGCTCAGAGCTGGCTCACTTGGAGCGTCAGGATCATCAATTTCCTTCTCATCCCCTTTGTCATAAGTTAAAGGAAGAGGAACTCTTTTCACATGTGTCGCGTGGATCCAATGTCGCATGCTGCTCACTCGTACAGCTGTTTGCATAGCCAAAAGGATCTGGTAAGGCCCCTTCCAGAGAAGGTACAAGACAGGTGGCCCTCTCGACATTTTTCACCAAGACCCACTCGCCAGGTCGGAGTCGGTGACCTGGATCCTCATACTTTACAGGGATGGCTGCTCGTACCTGTTGGTGACTCAAACGCAATTTTTGAGTCAACTGATCACAATAATCAGACAAAAGTGGATATTCAATGTCTCTCAATCGTTTTGGTCTCGGTGCATTCCATACATTGGCTCGTCTCCGCATGACAATCTCATAGGGGGAGAGTCCTGTTTTTGACTGTGCGATCGTCAGCATCGATAGTAAGCCTATTGGCAAAGCGTCAGGCCATTTCAATTTGCGGTGTGCACACACTTTGGCAAGTTTATTCTTCAAAATACTGTTGTGACGTTCCACCAAACTGGCACTCTGAGCATGCCTGGCTGAGTGGAAACGTTTATCGACTGTAATCCTGCACATACATGCAGTATGACATCAGCGATAAAGTGTGGGCCAGTGTCGGACCAAATTACTCTCAGCAAGCCAAACCTAGGAAAATATTCCTTAAGCATGGTCTTGGCCGTGGACATTGCTGTGGCGTCTTTCAGTGGGAAAGCCTTAACCCATATGCTAAAGGCACAAATTACTACCAATACGTATTTGTAGTTCTGGCAACGTTCCATCTCAATAAAATCAAAATGTATCACTTCGAATGGCATGGAAGGAGGACCAAAGCTGCCCTTCGCTGTCGATGTTCCCTTCCCAATGTTATGTTGTAAACATATCATGAAACAAGCGTTCAGCAGCTTTCTGGATATTAGCATTATGCCAGATGGGATCTTACTGTTGACAAATCTTTTTAGCACACATATGTATTGGGCCATGAGCCATGGTGACTATAGCAGTGACATAGGCGTTGGGTTAATCCATCTCTGTTTCTCATTGACCACCCAACAACCCTCATCGTCTAGACCCGCTGGACCCTCAGCCCACTGTTTGATTTCTTCTGGAGTAGCTTAGGCCGGAATTTCTTTTACACTGCTAATCCCTTCCTCCATCATGCAAGTATCAGTAACCCATCTTGCTGAATTGAGCACATACATTTTTGAGTGCAGATCAGTGGCGGTCTGTTTGCCTATTCTATCAGCTAAAGAGTTTCCTTTTCCTTCATCGTCCGTCACTTTCTGGTGTGCGGCGCACTTCATTATTGCTAGTTACGTAGAAAGTGCAAGTGCTGATAGCAACCGGACTATCAGAGGGCCATGTTTAATTTTTGTTCCATGTGATGTCAAGAATCCCCTCTCAGCCCATAGTCGGCCAAAATTGTGAACCACCCAGAATGCATACTGGCTATCTGTATAGATGTTTACGCGAAGCCCTTCCGAAATTTCACAAGCTCTAGTCAATGCAATAATCTCTGCAGCTTGCGCAGAATTGTGCGGAATTCGTTTGCTCTCTACAACAGTGTTTAATGTGGTAATCGCATAAGCTGCAGTGGATGTATCATCCGTTAGATGAAAACAGGAGCCATCACAAAATAGCTCCTCTTGTGGACTCTTTAAGGGTGCATCAGTCAAATCAATTCTGCCCTTGGTTTCTTGTTCTGTAACATAAAGGCAATCATGTGACATCTTGTCACTGCAGTCTATCTCTTTTGGAGAAAGCAATAGTTCAGCCGAAATTCAATGAACAACATCTCTTAATTTGGATATGCGCTGCAAATAGAATCAGCTCGTACCTTGTTAGTCGAGCTGATGTGAGATGTTGAGTCTGTGTTCTGTTTATTCAAACGTCTACAGAGTGGGGTGCCATCACGGTTAAAGAGTGACCTAAGACCATAGCCTCACTTTGTTTTACTTATACAGCAGCAGCTGCAGCTCTTAAACATCTTGGCAAAGCGCATGCAACAGGGTCTAACGTGGAGGAAAAATAGCCACACAGCCTATTCTTGCCCCCTTGTTCCTGTGTCAAAACAGCCAGTGCACACCCGTCTCTCTCATGCACATACAAAACAAAGCCCTTTTCGTAATTTGGTGTGCCCAAAACTGGCGCTGAACACAACGCAGCCTTAAGCAAATCAAAAGTGTTCTGGCAATCCATGTCCCACGGTAAAGGCAAAGAAAGGTCCTTCTTTGTCAATGACAACATAGGTTTTATCAACAGTGAAACATTTGGGATCCATTGTCTACAATATGAAGTCATGCCAATTAAAGCCCTGACTTCTTTCTGTGTATTTGGAACAGACATATCAGAGATGCTTTGTATCCATTCAGGTGTCAGCCTTCTGCCCTACTTCGACAGGAGATAGCCCAGATAGGCGACCTCCTGTCGACAATACTTGATTTTCTTCAATGAAACCTTATGGCCATGCTCTGCTAAATGGATGAGCAGCAACACGGTGCCCTCCTTGCAAGCATCTTCAGACTGTGCAGCTATAAGTAGATTGTCTATATATTGCAGCAACGTGCACGTGGAAGGTAATTCAAGCATATCGAGCTGTTCTTTCAATGCTCTACTGTAAATACTTGAACCCTTCAGTGTACCCTTGCGGCACACGAGTGAATGTGAATGAGCGTCCTCCTAGGGTGAACGCAAATAAATATCTGCTGTCAGCATGCACAGGAATACTAAAGAAAGCGTTTTTCAAATCAACAACACTAAAATGTGTAGCCGTGGCTGGAATCATAGTCAGAATAGTGGTGACATCGGGCACAATCTGGAACTGTGGAGCAACCACCTTATTAATTGCGCGTAAATCAATAATGAAACGTAAAGCAAGCACATTATCCTCTTTCTTGTAAACTGGTAAAATCAGGCTAATACACACGCTCCCCGCAATTTCTTCAATCACACCTCGGTGTATCAAATCTGAAACAATTCTTTTCAAGGCCTGTTCACCTTTGACCGCAATTTTATACTGTGGGATACGTGGCAATTTAATACATGGTTTAACAACTATTTTAACTAGCTCAACCTGTAAAATTCCAACGTCAATGTCATTAAGTGCCCATAAACATGTGGGAACCTCATTTAATTCAGTTGCTAAAGGCATAGACAGAAATTGTGAAACAGAAGATTGTTTGGGCGAAATCATAAAATACACTCCGTCTGGAGAACAATAAATCACAGCATTCAATTTCTTCAATAAATTCAATCCCAACAAGTTTTCACCACAATGTGTCATCAATAAAAATGGGCAAGAATGAGTGAATGATCCTAGTGAAATTGGTACCGGCTGAGAGACCGGACTTACCACTGGCATATCAGAGAACCCTACAGAAATGTTGCTCTGCCCTGACATTGGAATATCTGGAACCCGCGGATGATCAATTGAACACTTCTGTTCACCCGCATCTATTAAAAAGACATGCTCCCCACCTTCATTTCAACATAAGGCCCTTTCTGATTGATGGGAATAGGTATTGGTTCCAGACCATGCTTTGGGCTATCCTAGCGGAACAGACTGTCGTCAGATGTAAATTATTCAGAGAAATAAGCATTGGAAGGGTTATCAGAAACATTCCCACCATTAACATTCTGTTGCTGCACCCCTTGATTATCTTGTGGTAGTGCATGTTGGTTCTGTGCAAACTGATTTCTACCGGGACCCCCCTATCCCATGACGGCCTCTACATCATCTTCTCATTGTACCATACGTGCCATTCGATCTCTGCTGAAGGAGCATGCACTGTGCTCGCCAATGACCTTTCTGTCTACAATATGCACATTGGTTTATGTGTACGGACCCATTTGTGCACCACCCTCTGGCATGAATTGACCCCTAGTCTGTGCATTCCCACCTCTCGAACCTCTTGCTATCTGCTGTAACAACACCCTAGTCTTCAAATCGCCCTTCTTCTTTTCTTTTTTCTCTTTCTCTGTATTAACCATGTTTTCATAATACTGGGCCATGTGTAACACTTCAGATTGTGATTTTGCTTACAATGCACTCTCAGAAGTCATAATCTGTGATTGTATTTCAGGCAACAATCCACACACAAACTTGTCAACAAACAACCTCTTTCCTGGCTCTGTGCTTAAATCTTGACCACTAAAATCTGAAAATACTTGCTCAAATCTGTTAAAATATTCTGTTGCACCCTTTGACTTCCCTTGCATGCAAGCTGCAAGCTTATCCCATATAATTATATTTTCATGTACCAGAGTCTTTAATTTCTCACTATGTTATTTGGCAACATCAGTATTACTTGTGGTGGTTTCTCGCCAGCTTTCCTTTCCCCATCTGCTCATACCAAGGCATCCCATGTATCACCCATCCCTGCCTGATCATCTACAGTTCTAATTTGCTTCCATAAATCAGCAGACGAGATCACTGGAAACAACAAATCAATATAATCCAATGTAAAAACTGACGAACGCAAGACAGATTCTATTTCTTTGTAAAATCCTGCTGGATTTTTCCTAATGTCTGGAACTGATTGCTTAATGGTATTCACTGCCGGTCTAGAAAATGGGACATGGACAAACTGTAAGATATAATCTGCTGGAACAGTGGAGGCAGCAGTTGCTGCTACTGCATCAGCAGGAATCTTTACTTTCGGAGCAAATGTCGGAGGAACCTCCCTCATTGGCAATTGCAAAGAAGGCAGGTCTGAACGTCTATTAAGTAGTAAGGCCAAATCGAGTGACAAAGAAGTCAATGCAGTATTGGGCAAAAATGCTCTGTGTAAAAAAATATATATTACTTTTAGTGTACCAAATACAGAAAGTTTAGAAGTATATAAGAAAAATGAAGTTTACTTACTAGTTTCTGGTAAATTGTGTTCTTAATCTTGTGTAGGTCTGCTGTTGCTCCTAGCGTTTCAGTTTCTGTGAGGTAATTATATTGGAAGCATATCTTTTTTGTTTTGGTATATTCCCTTTTAGTACATATGGTATTTTAATGGATGGTTGATGTGTTACATATATAGGTTACACTTCTTATTTATTATTACATATAATGTGTTTATATGTTGCTTTTTGAACTTTTCAGTGTTCATATAGCATGATAGAACAATCTAAGATACCCCCTAAGTTTTTGGGTAGTGTTGCTGTTGTTTGCGTCCGTCCATGGACATGTGCACAGTTTGCGGACATTAAAATCACTAGCAGGGGGTTCTGCATGTTCTATGTTACATGTATATAAAGTAAGGGAATCCTAGTAAACATCTATCAAATTCATACTATGTATATGTGTATTCAGTAAAAAAACTTTGATAAAGGGAAGTTATGGTTAAGTTGCGCTACTAAAAACCTATGAAATTCAGATAAAAAACTTTGTTAAAGGGACATTATGGTTAAGTTGCGCTACTAAAAACCTATGAAATTCAGTAAAAACACTTTGTTAAAGGGACGTTATGGTTCCAAGTAAAACCAAAAAAAACCTGAAATTCGCCAGTTATGGTAAGCTAAGCAACCATAACTCGCGCCACCACTGTGCATCGCTAAGACTAACACCCAGGACATCAAAGATGACATCACAAATATCATTGATGACATCACTGATGACATCACATGTCTGACTCGCAGTTTTGGCTCTCACCCGCCAAAAACAAAATCTGGTGTTTTCACCCGCCTTTGCAACGCAATTGGTTGAGAGCTATGCAAGGTACAACGTAACATTCCTTGTTTTACTTGCTTTATGTTATCTACTGTCAGTTAGTTCTAAAGCAACCAAAATAAGGTTTTCTGCTGAGGAACACGTTCAGCTGCTCACTATCCCATTTTACTGTTTGCACGGTGAAGGCATTGTCGGGATAGGATGGCACCTAAATTACTCAAGGCCCCTCAGTGTAGGATAAACAATCTACTTCATAAGCTTCAACATTCCTCTCTAGGTCAGCACCATAAAGCAGTTTAAAGTTCACTTAGCGGCCTCTAGTTGTGTTAAAGCCGAAAACACATAATCTGAGCATGGAACAGAAAGTAGAAAATGATCAAGATGGTGGACAAAACAAAATGGCAATGTAGTCAGCTTATTTCACGTTTAATCATTGTGATATTATGCTGCAATGCGAATGTGCGTAGGTCAACATTTATTATCAGGCCGACATTATGGCAAATACTTTTTCACAAAGAGTTCAATATTCACTTTCCACTTCCCCTTTTGCCGGGGTCAATCTTGATGATAAATTCATTCATTTTGTAGCTTTAAACAAAAACATTTCACCTTTCACAGAGACTTTCGAGTGGGCTACTTCCTTTTGCCGGACCACTCCACTACTCTGTATCACAGGCTTCACGGCTGTCAGCAATTTTAAAGTTCACCACAGGTCTCCCTTTCTTTGCGACTCATCCACATGCGTGCAGCCTTCAATTGTAAAATATATTGTTGCCACCTAAATCTTTCCTTAACACACACTGGTCTTTCATCTCATTTGCCAACTCCCCGGCTGTGTGCATTCCTTCTTGTCTTTGCTGTTTTAATTCACGAGTCAGGTTTAATACCACAGGCTTGGCCTCGCCTCCCCAACTCTGTTGGTCACACGGGAGGGTCATGGGTGAAACACAATGCAGTCTTCTAGTCTGGGATTTGGCCTCTACACAAATCTCTTACAGTTCTTTGGAGACACCAACTCCCTGCCGGGAACTCCTGGGTTCCTTTAGCCTTGGTTCTCGTCCCTTGATCTGTCGCTCTGCTCCAGTAGGATCACCTTTGCCCCGGAAGTTCTACTGCTTCTCGTGTTCCACCTTGTTCCGAGTGTTTCTCTATGTTGCGCCTTTCATCCATGTGGGGAGAGCTGATGGGTATCAGATGTATGTGATTAAAGTCAAGTGCCTGACTTTGCCTGACCCGATTAGCGGGACATGTCCAATGAGATATGCAATGGTTAGTCTTGTTACCCTCAGATGCCCCTCAGATGCCCCCTTACTCGGCCTAGTGTTTGTATAGAAATGGGGGGGAAATCAGAGAATCCTATCAAATATGAGGGGTCATGCGTGCGGGAAAGGGGGGAATACTGCATCTCACCATCAGTCACCTCACCCCCACTAACCGAAGGCCCCTCACCCAGCTGATCCTCCTGCACTTGTCCAACCTCAGGGTCTGGATTCAAACGCGATGGCCGTGCCCTGGACACCTGAGAGGGAGATCCCCAGGGACTAGTAGGTGAGACACCATTTGGTTTCTCACACTGTACAGAGAAAAATGCATCTATACACCAATAAACATTGTATCTCAGTATAAACAATAGGTTTAGTTGTGGCTATTCATTTGTCGACACTGCCCAGAGACAATATTGAAAGTATTTTATGCCATTGGAAAAAAACACTCATGTTTATGACAAAAAATATGTATCGCTTATAATATTCAATGTGGCTGGCAACATTTTTTGAAATTATACATTATCAGTAGATGGAATAATGACAATGAAAAGGAATGTGCCAGGAAACATGCCAATAGGAGTCCATGTGCCACTTTCATTCAAGGCCCAGAAAAAATGCCTCTCATAATTTGTGTAAGGATGATAACTGCATCCAGATAACTGTACCACAGAATATGATGATCATAATCAATGTGCCTTTGTTTACCATCCACGTTACAATGGGCCTTATTCGGAGATTGCTGGTATCCTGGTGGTAAAGCCACCAGGATACCAGCAAATTGAGATACCATTTCCGGCACTCGGTCTGGCTGCATTGCGGGCAGATTCCGAGCTGCAGAATGACGGTGTAAATTCACATTGATGGAGTCCTATAGGACTCCATGAGAGGATTTGCCGGCATTATCGGGATTTGCAATGCTCATGCCGGTAATGAGGGCGCTTAGCTGGAGGTAATCCAGGTGCCCACCAGCAAACCTGTAGTCGAGCGGTCTGGTAAAGTGCTGGTACCACCAATACCGGCACTTTTTACCAGACCGCCCGACTTGGAATGAGGCCCAATGTCCTGTGAACAGAGCTGTGACAACACTTAGCAAAACCAGCCTTACAGTTTAGAGGCATGCACACTACCCATTTGCACTCCCTAAAAGAGGAAACAATGGACATATTGGAATCTAGTCCCGACTTCTATGCACAAAGCTCCACTGATATTTCTGAATCAGTGACATAGGAAAGAACTCCAACAATATTACTGCCCGATCTCAAGAGAAACTTTAGGGAGAAATAGTGTATTTTAATAAGTATTGCTATTGGCTGAGCTAAAAACTTTTTTTCTGTTTGAAAAATTATTTTATTCCAAGTAGGGAGTAAAATCTGATCAGAGCCATGTGTGTAACATATACATCCTATAGGTATGACCACCCTCCTCAGAACAGCCTAGTCAAAACTTAACCAGATCTTCACTCAGGTTTTCTCTGGAGCCCTGTTGAAGGAAATCACACAGATTTGGCTTTTAAGTTGATAGCAGCAAAGCTTGTAGGTATAACACAAGGAGTGCCTTCTTCTGTAACTAAGTATCCCTCATCTGCAATTAACTGTTATCTGTTTAACAAAATGCATGGGGATGCTTTAGGAAATAAACACAGAGCACTTCATTATTTTGAAAAGCCTTCAGCAACTAAACATAGACAAAAGTAACAGAAGGTGCAGTTTCCTAGACTGTTGCTAGAGTTTCCTATCCTTTACCAAACAAACAACTCTGTACTGTACTGCCGAAACATCTGACTTGGTTTTTGAAAATTGTTGATGTGTTCTTCACCCCCAAAGAGTGTTCTGCCCTTCCCACATGTACCGCTTCCCGGCTACTGTGTTAGCCTCCAATACTAGTTGACAGGGCTCTGTAAAAAGTGAGGGTTTATAGCAGTAAAATGCTCACTGTGATATTTGCATACCCACAATACTTTGCAAACAAAACATATTTAAAGCCTCACCATGCAATTATGGGCAGTCTAAGAAAATGTCATGAATCTGCATAAACACAATTATTTTGCAGTGTATAGAAGATGGTTTGTAACATCCTCACCCTAATATTGTTGGGTATGATTATACAAAAAATTCTCAGTGAACCAATTTTTGTGTAGCAGAGAATTGTTCTCCACTTAGGGTAATGTTAGCAATGCTGAAATAGGAAAGGGTGAGTTAATAAAGCACTAACTTGAAAGGGTACTGGCTTCAAAGTGCTTGTGTGACAAATGTACAAGAAAAGAAAGTCTGTGATGGGGTTACACATCCAAGCAGTCTCTTTAATAACAGTATCCGATATTTGAGATGACAGTTGGGTAACATAGTGTGGGTGACGGTTTTGCTAAGACACCATGCGGAACAGAACATTTGGTGCTTGAACGTTATTCAAATTACAACAAACATAAAAGAAGTGGATGTAGGTACAAGCCTGGTAACCTGTTGAGAGTCAACGTTGTCCGGTGATAGCTAAATATTTCCTCAGGAAGTTAGCGCATGAGGTATAAGTGTTGTTGAGTCAAGTATGGGAGTCATTGTTTGGCAGGAAATCTTATTTGGTTAATGTATGTAGGCATATCTTTTTCACATCTTCTGTACACAGTGGCAATTTTTAAAATTCTTTTATACCAACTTGAAGGTATATTCTGTTTATTTTTTTTTTGTTGTTTTTTTAGGTCACACTTGCATAGTAGGGTACTGTAAATAGGCTAAGTCAGAATATCAAAACTTGTTCGTATAATTTAGCATTATTAAGAGAGAAAACAAATGTCAGGTAACAGCTGTGGCTTATGCCTTATTGGATCTTGAGAACGTGGGAACTGGCTGTGTGTGCTGCAAAGGTTCTTGTGTGCGGCACCCAGAAGGGAGCTGGGCAAGCACACATGTGCACAGCTTAGAGGGAAATGTGAAACCCCCAAGGCAGATATAGTATTTCTGCTTGGACACCCTAATTAACTGGAGACTTATAACAAGATCACTAAACAAGCAGTGAGTGCTACATCCCTGAATAGGAAAGAGTGTATAAGGAATTCGATAATTATAACCGAATTAAAGTCCACTCGGATGCTTATGACCCAGAGATTAACTGATGCAAAAGACATACTCAGGAACAAACTCTATCATAATAATAAACAGTCAATGGCAAACCCACAGGTATGTAACGACACCCGTAGAGATAAAGACAATTATCATAAATGGCCTACATCTTCAAAAGAAGGAAAATGAACGCTGACAAAAACTGTTTGGTATAAGCAAATCCAACAATTCTCGATTATTTTGGAAATTGATGAAGGGTGAACAAGGCTAATATAATACCAGCATAGGTGTATCCAAGCTACAATTGTAAAATTATTTTTACTAACTCCATTGGCAAAATAAACATAAACATAAACAAGATTCCTGACAATAAGGGCTATGTGTCTATTCTGACAAATACATGGAATTTCCATTACACTATCAACAATAATATATCCATCATTAAGAAGTCAATGTGTCCAGAGCCCCTGGCCCTGACAGTACTGAGAACAAACATGGGTCAAATACCCTGTTCTATGGGATTCCTTCCACTCAGGAGGATCACAACCCCTTTTCAGCCCATTGCACCCATCACAGAGGAGAAATAATAATTTGCATATCAGTCTTTGTCCCACACAAAGGAGAGTACAGACCCAAAATGCTAGGCAATTCTACCCTGAACAAGAGTACCATCAGGTACCCCAGACACGTGTTTCTTGCACTGCGTTTCGCAAAAGAAAATCCTAAGACATGGGGCAAACTACTACACAACCTAGCTAAAAATATTAGTATCAATAACAGCACCCTGCTGAGCAGTTGGATGGAAAGCTTCATCATACTCATACATAAGCGTGGCTCCAAAAATGATAGTAAAAACGATCCTATCTTGTATATGCTCAATTCCCACAGCCAAGAATTCTCTTGGCCGAGTTAAATGAGTGTATCGGTACCAAAAACATCTTGCTACTAAATCAAACGGTTTCATAAGATGGAACACCATCCAGACTAATATATTCATTTTAACCACTATGTACAGAGAGCTTGGACCAGGCGTGAACAATCATCGTATGCCAGTTTTATTGACTTCAGTTCAGCGTTCAACATGATTAATCAAGAACACTTATGGAAGAAGCTCAATAATCGGGAAATTCCCTCTGGCCTTTAGTCTATGATCATGGCACTTCATTCCAGACTTCTGTCAATGTCAGAATCAACCAAATTGCTGATCTCACTAAATCCATACCTACTTATAAAGGGTTTAAACAAGCCTGCATCCTTGCCCCAACTTTATTTAATTTATATCTAGCAGATCTATCTGAAGCACTGATTTGTGACACTGCATACCCACCTATTATAGGCTCTAAGTGCCCTGTAATGAATTGGCTAGGCGAATGACTTAGTCCTTATGGACCTCACAGCCCGTGGTCTCCAAAATCAGCTTAATCTCCTGGGCAAATATTCTCTAGAGAATGACCTAGTAATAAACGCTAAATAAACTAAGATTGTGTGCTTTGCTTACAAGAATGAAAACAGGGGAAGCAACTTTGTTTGGAAGAACAATGATACCTCAGTAGCGACTGTGGACAAATATAAGCATCTGGGGTTCTTCTTACATAGTAAAATACAATTAAAATCACACTTACAATATATGACCAACTTAACTAAATGTTATATTGGAGCAATCAATTCCTTTTCTTATTCCAATTGTGGATACACATTTGTATCACTTATCACCATTTACAAAGTCAAAATCATACCTATGATGTTATATGGAGCATAAATATGGGGGTGGAGCTGTATTAAGAATTGGCAAAACTTTAAAACATCTGTCTTAGAGCCATAGCGGACACACCCGCATGTTTGCCAGCTAAAAACTTATGAACAAAATTAGGCATCTGCTCCATTCAGACACAAATAACAAAAAGAAATGACTGAATTTGTATTGGAAGCTGATTAATGCAAAACCCAATATATTACTGGACCATGAAACACTGGGGTGGTACACTGCTACCAATACTAACGACATGATATTGAAAGAGGGGCACAAGTGGTGAGAGGATAACAACTCAACGGCATGCGATATTACCATGTCTATATTCAAATCCAAGGTCAAATATTTGATGGAGAATATAGACCAGGAACAAAACATTGCTGATTTGGCCACCTTTTTCCATAGCAGAGACTATAGTCCTCATTATGATTTGGCCTACACAGAATTAATGTGTCAGTATTACCGTATACCAGCATGTTTCCACAAAGGTCAACTACAAGATGGCTGGTGAAGGTCCTGAATTATCTCCAGCAAAGAGCTGGAGGTAAATCAGGCACCATATCAGCAAAAAATAACAGGTATTTCCGACGCCAGTATTACTGCTGCCAGTAATGGGGATTTACCAGCATCACCGGCACTCATAATCTGGTGGCAATACCACCAGACTGAGTGCCAGTAATGGTATTACCATTTTCCGGTATCCTGGTGGATTTACCGCCAGGATACTGGCAAACTCATAATGAGGGTCATCCCTTGTATTCCAGACCATTACTCAACTCTGAATTATTTGAAAGCCTTCCCTAATCACTTTCTGAGAAAAGAATACATGAAATATACATTTAATTTTCCAGAATCGTTGGAAGTTATGAGGGCTAGATTTGGAATTAACAAGGAATTAAGGAGTTGTAGTCTCTGTGCCTTATCTGAACTTGAAACTTTTAAGCATCTGATTACCAATGCCCTGGCCTCAATTTGTACAACATTTTGGTTAGTCTATGGTGAACAAAACGTGTCGTTAATGTGCTATGCACAGCCCCGGCAAAGGTTGATGGAGGGAAATTACTGTACACTTATTCACACATTGACCAAGTTGTGGGCTGGCTATTAAAGGTATGCTGTTGGCGCCCAGAGCTATTTCATCAGGTTATTGCAATACATTTGAGCATAATCTCTTATCTACTATGAACTTGCTTAAACCCGACTTCCATTGCAATTCCCCACACGGATAAAAGGCGGAGCACCAGAGCACATACTAAGCGACGCAAAGCACACAAGGAAACCGTAGTTCCAAGATAGGTATTTAATGAGAGGAGAAGGATGGCAAAACAGAAGGGGGTCACAAGGAGGGAAGTTCCCTTGACCTTTTTGACAAAGAACCGTTACTTCCACGAAACCTCCAGGGCCCTCCTGCGTCAGTAATCAAGGAGAATCTCCAGCCACCCTGATAATGTCCTTGGCTCCAAGAACAAAGCCGCTTCAGTGAAAGCAACACAGCCGGTGAGTTATGGTATGATATGATGTGGCATTTATAACGTGCCTGTACACAAGTGTCTGTGTTGAAGCCAAGGTTGCAAGCAGCAACATTGTATGGCGAGTGCTGGAACGAACATTGTTAAAACGTGTGTGATAAGAGTGCGAATTAAGTTAAACTGCTGATGAGTGATTGAACTTTAAAGCACGCTGCAATACCTTTGACAGAATGGTCCGGCACCACATGGTTTGCTCAATCGAAGGTCTATGTAAGGTACCCAGCTGAGAAGTGATAAAAGTAGACAGAGTTGGTCCGAGCTCGGTGGAGGGAGATCAATTGAATAAATGTGAATCGAAGTGTTCCTGCGACGGGTCAAGTCAAATCCCGCTCATAGTCGAACGTCCTTGATTTTCGATGAAGTAGAGAAAGCTTGGAAAAGTACATGAATGTTCTGAGCCCGACAGCAAAAGATCATTTGAAAGCTTTGTGTTAAAGTGGGTCTGAGCCCGGCAGAGGGGGGCTCGGGGTGAAGCAAAAATAAGCCAAGAAGTTGTACATGAGAATCCTAAGGAGAAAGGAACTTTTGAATGTTTGTTTGTTGCATCAGGCCCTCTGAAGTAAGATACTTTGAATGGCAAATAGACTTTGACATAGAAGGCCCTGATACTGAGATTTGAACTGCATCCTCGTGCTAGATAAGTCAGAGACGGTGCTAAGCTTGAGTGTGCCGCCTTGTCTCATGCTGAAAACGTGAGGAAAGGAGGCCAACGGCTTGAATATCCTGACATATCATTTCTTGAACACTTTTCTTTTGCATAACATTCTTTCCCACACTATTTGTATTCAGAAGTAAGGATTGGCAATAGGTTTATTAGTATAGGCCCATTTATTTTGACAAGACACCACTAGGACTACGTTATTATTATTTGACCGTTGTAGCTTGCTCCCATCTTTAGATTTAGGATTAGATAGGCATTTTCCGAACCCAGTTGAAACTCAATAAAAACCCTTGAACTGTGATCACTTGTGTCTGTTTTACTGTTTGATACCATGCCTTCCTTACATACGCGAGTGCTGCTTTGCACTCATTCTGCTGCTATGTGAATGTTTCTCACCTGCGAGTGGGGACAGAGCGCTCCAGAGTCATTCATCAGTTCAGACGTGTGCCTCTGTTCCCCTCGCACTCCACAAGACTTCTACTGCTCTGGTTCTTCACGATGCGGCAAACCTCTTTGGTAAGACTGGCTTCATTTGCACCACTTCCACTTGGAGCTTCTCTTGCTTCGGATGCCCCGGATGCAAGCCAGCCACCAAAAACGGCTTTGAGGCTCACAGGTGTACTTCAGCCACCCAAAACAGCCTCCTGCATGCTTCTTGCTGCGCATCCTCTCCAGAGTGGGTCACAAGGGCTGCTGCACGCTTCCTGCTGTGTGACCTCTGCACTTCAGGTTTTTGGGGATACAGACCCTCTTAGTCCTGGAAGCTGAAATCTGCCCTGCAATGGTTCCGGAATCCTCTCTTTCCTCCAGCATCTGTCTGGGATGCCAACCTGAGCAGCGTGCCTTCTGCTTCTGCCTCCAGCAGAGTCAACTCCTTCTCTATGGCCTGCACCTGAGGGGGCCTTTTTCACTAATGAACTGATCACTCGTGCAAAATTGTGCTTCTTCAGCCCTCTTCACCGCCCCAGTACATAGCAAATTCTGGGACTTCAAATCCCTAAGGGAAAAATCATGATTTCTTATTTCGGTTGTACTGCAATAAACCATTAGAAGAGTGGGGCTTCAGGGAAAGTAAGACATAGGGGTCTCCCATTCCGCCTGACCTGCTTCACCCCCCACCCATGTGATGCTCCCGCAGAACTCTGCCCCCAGGATCGGGATCAGAAAGTGTCTGCCTTTCCCTGGCCACTTGAGAAGGTCAGAGGCTAGGTTTTCTGGGGGAATCATTGCTGATTCATCACAGTTATCTGTGCTGGCAGACTGCTCAGGGGCAACAACTTTATCTTAGAAGAATACAGGTTTGAAACCTGTTCCCACTCTGAGCGACTAGAGAATATTTCCTGCTGTGACATTCTCTCTTTGAATGCTGGTGCAACTGTCCTCAGTGATGCTATACATTGATTCTTTAAAAAAATATATTTTAGTATAGTTTTGCCTTGAAGGTTTTTATACTTATACAATAAAAGTATCATACACAATCACATAATAAAAATACAATGGATAAAATAACAGGGAAAAGAATATAAAATTACATTTTAAAAAGGTCCAGTAGAGACTTAATATCACACCACATTTTAGTAAAATGATATATCAGCATAATATCATTCCATCTAAGAAAACTAGCCATGATTATTTACATGGTATCGACTAGATAGAAAGGTTTACCATATGCTAAAAATATATTCCTCCGAAGCAAAATTAGACTTACACAATCAAGTAAGAGGTGCTTTACCATCTCTAACACATTATTATCACACTAGTGGAAAATCCAGTGTACACAGGCTAATGTGCGTAAAGGAAGACATTTTCAGAGTGTAAATATGTTGTTTATTTTAATGTAATTAAATTAATAGCATTTGTTTTTTTTTTATAAAGGATCTTGCTCCTTTTATGTTTAGGATTAGTAACCTCAAACTAAATTTCACAGAATCTATTGAAAGTTTAACATAGTATATACAGCCAATTGTTGGATCTGCTCCTCATTGTCTTGGATTCCACATACAGGTTTTGGACTCAAATATATAACATGGAGGTGTGTCAGAGTAATACAATTCACGTGTAGCATGATTCGAAGTAGACATGAGATCAGAAAATCAAGTAAATTGAAGTCAAAGTTTAAAACGCACATGAAGAATGTTATTGATATAATAATCCATACCAAGAAATATTACAATATACATACGTACTTTGAAAAAAATGATGTATTTTGTTAGAGAAATGGTGCTTAATCAAATGAATGTTTGTTTATATATATATTTTTTTATATATATATTTTCTTAGCGTATGCAACTTGAAGTATGCTGTTAAGTGGTAGTGCTCTCTTAGGCCTTTTCTGAAGCTAATTGTATGTTATTATTTTTGAAATACACATTTTGTTCACCAGGAAGATCAACTTGAAGTCTTATTGTTGTATGCTTAAGGCAACAGCTCCCACTATCAGTGATAACAGGCGAAGCGGGCAGGACGACTTCAGACAAACACACATCTGGTCTTTTAATACATAGGGCCTCACTACGACCCTGGCGGTAGCCGTGCCCTTCTTAATGGCACGGCTGCTGCCGGTAATGATTTTTTATCGGGTCCAAGAAAAGGGCAATAACCGGGTTATGCAGACCTTGTCGGACCCGGTAATTGCCCTTTTCTTGGACCCGGTAAAAATCAATCCCCATTCCCATTGAGCCCTATAGGGCTCAATGGGAATGGGGCGGATGCTAACAACGGGCCCGTGGTTAGCATCCTGGCCTGCTAGCGGGTCCCACTTTTGACGTCTGGTCAGACCAGACGTGAAAAGCGGGACCCCCTAGCAGGCCTCGTATAGGGCATCCCGTAATGAACGGTGCCGGTCCCGTACCGGTACCGTTCATTACGGGAGCGCCAGGGTCCTAATGAAGCCCATAGTATGATGATGTGCAGTGTTTTACATCCCTTTTCACTCCGACTCTCCCTCACAGAACTTCCAGTGTTAGCCACGTTGAACCGGAAACTCTTGAATATAAAAGCGCATTTTCATGCAGAAAGAGTAATGTAAAATGTACTCACGCCTCAAAGACTTGCTAGCCAAATTAATCAACATCTGGTTAGTATCAACAGCCAAAATATTCTTTTTGACATGAAGTTTATTGCGAGAATACGGAATACTGAGAGAATCAATTTCGGTGCATTGACACCAACTATTGGATTCACTAACAATAAATTGAAGGGTGGTGGCCCGCAAAACAATTATTCCAGTGTCAAAAGATGTCCTAATGTAATGATGAAGGGAATCTGCAGGAGAATTCATCAACTTTCCAAAAAGATGTAATTGGTGCACCCTAACATTTTAGTGAGACCAAATTCCAGAAGTAAAAATTAAACCGGCAGAGTAATGGGGCATTTAGAGATGGATTTCAGACATAGATTCTCTAGTTTTGCAATATTGGCAATATCTTTGTGTCTCCAGATTTCCGCTCCATGCAGTAAAACAGAAGGGATTTTTAGCTTTTATATACTGCTACAATGGAATTGAGAGAGAAGCCACGGTACCTCCTACAGAAGGTCAAAATAGCCCCAAGCTGCTGGCACAATTTCATTTACATTTTTTCAACTGGGGTTGCCAAGCGAGATTATTATCAATAGTGACTCCTAGGTAGTCTTGTTGAGTAACTGTATCTAAGCCATAGGAGCCAATACTCCAGTAGAACCTTTTAATTAATTTAAATCGACCAGGATAGAAGACTATAATCTTTGTTTTATTTACAGTAAAGCATAATCCATTCTTGCATGGGTAAGAATTCAGGATGTTGAGCTGCTGCTTAAATCCTTTAGAAATGCAATCTAAGAGTACCAGGTCATCAGCATACCCAAGCCACTGAATTCTTGTGTTTCCCAATCTAGTTGGAAAGGCTTCAGTAGTAAGCATTTTACAAAATAAGTCGGAAAAGAATTGATTAACTATGATGGGACAAGAATACAGTCATTCTCCAGTCCACAAACGTCTTCATGGGATTAGTGACAGATACAGTAAGGAACCACCTCACCTTAATACTGGTCTCAGATTTAAGGGCAACAATTATTTTAAGTAGCCCTGCAGGGAAGCCCTATTTTGATAACCTTTCCCATAAAACCTCTTGCTGTGTCGAAAGCACCACCATATTTGATATAAACTGCATAGCTAGGCTGCTGCTGGACTTTAGACTCAAATTTGACAGTAGTTATCAGGGCTAAAACATTGGCATGAATGCTGATGCCCTTCCAGAATACCATCTGATTGAAAGGTACAATGTTTGCAACCCAATTAAAAGGACCAGTGCACAAATCTTGGCAGGGTCTTCCAACATAGCGAAGATTCTACAATTCTGTAATTTTTGGGATTAGACTTCTACTATTTTTTGTACATAGGTACAATGATACTTTCACATCAAGAATTGGGAAGAAGAATAGAGTGACTGATAACATTTAACAGGTTATGCAGCAACTGTGCCCACCCAGGGCTTGAAAATGTTTCAGTGAAGTATTAATTGAGGCAAATTCTACAATTTGGAAATCATAATGCCATCTCAAATTAGAAAATTAAATTTTGCTTTGTGACATGATCTTCCTGCCAAATATTTTGCTGATGTATGATGATTCCCAGTCCTCCTTAGAATCACCCTCTACAAGAGCAAGAGAGGTGTCAAGACGCTTCAATAGCTTCCAAAAATCCTGAGAATTGTTGCTTCTAGCTACTGAAATAGGAGCTTACCACTGGCAAAGTATTTTATTCTTGCGATGCTCACGCTGCCATTCGTGATAGTTAGTGTTGCTGGTTCTAACTGCCCTGATATAATCCAGATGATCAAGTGGGGTTTTAACAAGCAGTCGAAGTTGCTGCTTCAGCATCCTCTTTGCATCCCGTACAGCTATCAAAAGAATGTGGATGGAAATTCCTACCAGAATGATTCACCGTAACATCTTCTGGCCTGCCTTTACATGTAGACGTAGACGCATCAGCAATACATCTGACAACTTCATCAAATATTTTTAGATTCATTTTGCATTCACTGATTATGCTAATAGTTCATATTTACCTTTGTGAAATGTCTACAGTACCATCAGAATTCAGATGCTGGTATCCAGTTACATCTAAGTGAAGGATTATATTACTTCTACCTTTCCCTCTCTACTCTGGCTACCTCTTCAGCAGAGAGTACTATTCCAGCTGCTGTGTTTGGTTTAGCATACCATCCCTTGAAAAAGTCAATGATTCCTGCAAAAAACACATTAACAATGCAGGCCTACACACTGTTGGCTTTCTGCATTGAAGAAGCTTCTTCTGGTACCTACCTTTAGGAAGAGTACTATGAGGCCGGGTCATCATTTTTCCAATCTTGCAGAAAAGCTCTGGAACAACCTTCCAGCCTCTCTTCACATGCTGAAGGCCGTCGAAGAACCTTGAAGACCTTTCTTTTTGCAACAATGACGTGATGCCCACCTCTTTTTACTGTTACAGATCACTGTTTCCCAATTACAACCAACAGACCACATCATTCTATTTCATCAGGCCACCGATTTACTGGCAACGTTTGATAATGCAAAATGTGCTCACGCTGTCAATGACCTCCAGAGCAGATGTAGACAGGCCCGCTATTTAACTGCTTTTTATTGTTGAAGTACCTTTTTCTCAAACAACAATGGATATCATGGGACCTGCAAACTCTAAGAGAGGAAACAGGTACATAGTGCTATTTCTGGATTACACTGCAGTTACCCAGAGGCCTTTCCTCTCAAGAATAACACCACACAGCAAATACTAAAACACTGGGTATCTTTCTTTACACAGGTGAGTTTCCTGAGGGAGGTGCTCACAGCCTAGGGTGACCACCTTCATGCCTGAACTCATGGAGAAGGTAACTGCTACTTTGGTAATCAAAGTCCTATGAACATCTTATTACAAACCACAGAGAGACTGCTTAATCAAATGATCCAAAGAACTTCCTATGGAAGCTGGTGGCAGAAGACAGCAGGAACTGGAATGAACACTTGCCATTCACCCTTTTCTGCAGTCAGGAATACTCCGTCCCCACCTAGTCCTACATAGCTTTCGCTCCTTTAGAACTGGATTATGCAAGAGAATGCCAGATATGTTGGATGTGGTGATGGATGGCTTTGACGCCCAAGATAGCTCATCCATAAACACTGCCCAGTTTGTAGAATGGACAAAATAACAAGTGATCCTGCTCTATGAACTGGTTTACCAACTCCTGAAACAGGTACAACAGAAGAAGATACATTATTGAAAGAATCAATTGTGAAAACGGAAGATAGTGGATAAAGTTCTGGTGCTCCTTCTTACTTCCTAGAATAAATAACTAGTCCAATGGCATGGACCCTATCTAATCACACAGCAAACTGAACTATGGGGTACAACAGCTAGATTGTAGTAAGCCCTCAGATATACTATTTCAACTAGCTCAAATTGTCAACAGAAGATGAGGACGCCTACAGTGGTGACAGAGACCAATATATCCGAAGAACCAGAAAACCAAGTCCAAATGAACCAGGAATTACATTCCAGATGGTTTTTCCCCAAAAAGTACATATACCCTCTCTGAAACTGTGTCATGAAATCAGTAATCTTTTCCAAAATAAGATTAAAAACATCCAGGTAGCCAAATACAATGCATTAATCAATAAGAACGATTATGTTCTTTTCAACAAAATCCCATTAATAACTCCATCGCTTAACCAATTCAAACCTATTTCAAAATACAGTTTTCTAAAATGGTGGAAGAGAGCAATAAAGCAGGCTCTTCAACAGATCCTCGTTCTATTCATCTATCAAAACGTATTTAGCAAGGAAACTCCAGCTTTTTTCTACTCTGCACTCATGCACTCATCAATGGAAACAGGAATTATACCAAGATTTGTTAAGATGGCATACATTCAACCACTGCTCAAAAACACGACAGGAAACTTCCCTGCCCCACAAACTACCGACCAATTTCCGATGTACCGTACCTATCTAAAATTCTGGAAAGATATGCGTATAGTAAAAACCTGGAACATCCTTGTCCTTGCAAAAGTAGAATTCAGATCGATAAGAGGAATGGAATATTCACATGTATCTATTGGAGGGGACCTTAAAATCAATCAAGTCTTGAACATCACCACATACTCCTAGATATTGCAGCAGCTCCTGGCACCATTAACCACATATCATTTATAAAGAGGCTTGAAGAAGCGGGATTGTGCAATACCACTCGGAATTGTACGAATGAACCGAAAAAAAGTCTGAACACACAAAACGTCTGAAAAATGCTTCTAACACCAAAAGTTAGAACCTTTGGTGGTAGCATGCATTGAAGGTCAGTTTAAAAAAAGACTGCTGGGGCTGCGGGGGTGTACTATACAGTATGGTGAGCGGGGGTTGGAGGGGACACCCCCGCTGCACACCCGACATTAAAAAAAAATTAAAAAGGGGGCTGCGGGGGTGCCCCCCGCAACACCCTGCTCACTATACTGTGTGTTATAGTGAGCGGGGTGTTGCGGGGGAAACCCCCGCCGCACACCCGAAAAAAAAAAAACAGGGGCTGCGGGGGTGTCCCCCGCAATGTCCCCTTCACTATACTTTACAGTACAGTGAGGGGGTGGGGGGTTGTGTGGGAAACCCCTGCAGCCTTCCGTTTAAAAAAAACAAAAAAAGAAGAAAAGGACCATGCGGCGCCGGTTCCCGATCACGGAAGTGAAAGCGAACTGGCGCTGCAGGAAGACAGCCTGAAGAAAAGGTAAGTAGGGTGGGGGTGTGTTGAGAGTGTGGGTGGGGGGTGTGTTGTGGGTGTGTTGTGGGTGTGGATGTGGGTAATGTAGTCATGTGCAATGTTTGTTCACATGGGAAATGTACGCACCTTTGGTGGTGCGTGCATTTCCCATGCAAACTTTTCTGTCACAGACTTTTCTGTGACGGAAGGATCACGCAGATCCTACTACACTACAATGGATGAGGTATTTCCTCAAAGGCAGAATGGAAACCACTGGCGTACAGCCTTAAAGATCGAACTCTCACAACATAACTTGTGGCGTATCATAAGGATCAACCCTATTACCTCTGCTTTTCAGCATAGTCATGGGTCTACTTAGGAGACTCATCAAAAGGCAGGGATGCACATGTTACAATTAGGTAGATGATAGACAAATAATGTTCAGAATGACAGCCAAAAAGATCAGACACCACCTTCACTAACTGTCTCATTTAAGTGAAAATATTGATGACTAACAATGTTAAACTAAACCCAGAAAATAACGAAATCATGATTTCTGTACCCAAATTTGCACCAGGGAATGTAATATCGTGGCCTACCGGAATGGATACCTGCCCCCAAACCTCAAAAATGACCAACAAAATTGGGATTCTTATGGACACTGGGCTTGCCTGGAACCACATAGCAACTTCATAGCAGGGAACAGTTTCTATCACATATGCTCCATCAGTCGAATAGTTCCCTTCTTCCCACAGAGGACCCTTGCCATCATATCGCTGGCTTTACCAAGAGATGACTGTGCCAACAGATTATGTCTTGGCGTACTGGATTATTTTACCATGAAATTTCAAAGTATCTAGAACACAGCAGCAAGGATGCTACTCGTGCCCGATAGGAGTGATGATAATATAATGCCTGCTCTAAGAGCACTCCACTGGCTACTGTCAAGAAAAGAATGCATTTAAAGATCACTCTGCCTCATCCTTAGAGATGTTCAGTGCCGCAGAGCTAAATTCATCCAAGAAACTATCATTGCATACCAACCAAGGAAAACACTAAGATTCAACAACAAAGAAACCTAAAACACAGAAAATACACCAGAAAGAGACATGAAGAATCATCTTTCTCTAACATCATGGCAAAACTCAAACTCCCTGCCAAAGGGAATCTCCACATTAAAGATCACCTTCCATTCCGCAAAACATCAACACCTAAAGAACTTGCCTAGGCACAACTTTCTTCAGCAACCACCAACTGCTCTTCACACCAAAGGCTTTCTGTATGACACCCAAGATACCCACTGTTACCAGCGCCTATGGTACCTTATAGTCACGCCTGTTAAACGCAACCAGGTAACTAAGGAATCAATGTTTCTTCACTTTACTCTGACACCCAACTCAGTCTTAGCATTCGTCTGCTTACCTGCCTCTCTACATATTCCACCTAGCCTTCCTCGCAGATGCATTAGATGGGCACGCTAAACAGCATACTGGGCACTCTGCTGGCCTCCTGCATTTACATCCAGAGCTCCTAAGCTTAAATGCACTATGTGCAGACCAACTATGCCACCCTTTCCCGGCAATCTAAAGATCTTTCTAATTATATTTTCAACCAACAGAATGCTATACCTTCCCAACCAGGTTAGACAGCACCCTCCCAGGCAATGCATCCTAGCATCCTGGGTACCCAAGACCTCTGGACGCAGAGCACCAGATTCTCGAAAAGTAGCACAAATGAAAGGAGCACAGAGAATGTGCTCATTTCATTTGCAGTGCTTTGAGAAATGCTCAAGTCACCTTATTCACAAATGGGACTGTAGCATTATGTTGCGCTACTGAGACTAATATATGACAGGCTCCCAGCAAGCCGGTCAGAAATGACCCTGCCATGATTCTCCCAACTCCCTTACCCCCAGGTCTGTTTGAAAAGGCGCAGCGGGATGATCCTCATTTCAGGGTATTTGAAAGTGCATCCTGTTTGTGACTTCCGGATGTGCTTTTAAAGGCCATGAAACGCCCCCTTATTTGAGCAAATGCGCTAAGGGGAAAAGGGAATCTTAATGAGGGCATTTAGGATGCGTTCATTCAGATTCCCTTTGTGAATTGGGTTTCTCTTTTTTTGGTGCAAGTGAGGAGATGCACCAACAAAATGTTTTGAGAATTTGTCCCAATGTGCCTCTGTGGTCTTTACAAGTAGCACGGATCAACAAACATGCAGGCAGATCTCCTGGTACTTCCGTTCTACCTGCATTAGCACAAAAGCAAAGCTATCATATATTTCACTCTCCTACCTCTAACCAAACCTACCCCCTCTGTTTCAGATGTGCTAGAATTCCTGTTGACCATGCAACCTGCAGAAGGCCACGGTATAAGTACCAGCAACATAACCTGACATATAGTAGCCGTTCAGAGGAAATATTGCTGCAGAGAATTAATTATGAAGTTGCCCTCAAACATTTCCATCTTACCAGTATGATAATGGGCTAGCCCAGAATCGGTTGAAATGACAGATAAAAAAGGTTTGACCAATACAAAAAGGTCGAAAATGCATACCACCAAAGTTTTGAACACCAAAAGTTTGAATCTTTGGTGGCATGCATAAAAAAACACTGCAGGGGCTGTGGGCGTGTCCCCCCACAACACCCGCTCACTTAACTACATGGTGACACAATGGTGAGCGGGGTGTTGCGGGGTACACCCCTTCAGCACACCCCCAAAAAAAAGAAAAAACAGGGGCTGCGGTGGTGTCCACCACAACACCCGCTCACTTAACTACACAGTATAGTGAGCATGGGTTGCAGGGAGAAACGTGGGGGGGGTGTTGGGGGTGTGGGTGTGGTGGGGGGTGTTGTGGGTGTGTTTTGGGTGCGGGTGGGGGTGGGTTTTGTAGGGTTATTAATATTATGTTTGCATGGGAAATGTACGAATATTTTGTGTTCGTGCATTTCTCATGCACACTTTTCGGTCACGAACAAAGCAGCCGCGGTCGGATCACACAGATCCGGCTAGCCCCACCATGGATTGGACACTGTATGTCCCACACAGCTTCGCCTCTAGTGCCGGTGCTCTGATGGCATTCATTGATCTGACGTCACCAGAACTCAGGCAACTCCAGCACAGGCCAGGCAGCCTCTACATCCTCATTCAGGGAACAGTTTTGTTGGTGCTGCATGACTCTGGAGCAGTGAATATTTAGAAGGGGACAGGTGCTTTCATTCTTTGTTGCTAATTGATGACTGGTTACCAGAGGAAAAGGACTGCCAATAAGGAACACACTCGCTATGATTCCTCCCATTCACCTGAGAATGACCGAAGGGACTGGACAAAATCTAGAAACAGTAACTCCAAACATCATGGCAGTCACGAGTACACCTCCCATTCTACTGTGATTGTTCCTCCTTTTGCTCTACCGAATAACTATCATCCCATTGCTTGCTTCCCCTCCCTTTAATTCCGACAGCTGTGCCTATGCTGTGCCTGTAACTGAGCCTATTGCTGCATTCCTTCCTCTTCGTCTCTGTGGTACCTACGTTACCATGCTTCTGCCAGTAGTCCCCCCTCCTGCTAAGTTCAGCCTACATATATTCTGGAGTCGCCATCTGTCTTCCCTTCTCATTACCAGAAGAAGTCCATAATTGAGGCAATGTCAGTACCACATGTAAAGATTGTTTCTCCATGTGCCTGCCCTGAATTGAAATGCCCAGGGTTGATCCCCAGTTTAGGGTAGAATTGCTGCTTTCCCTTTGCCAGTGGTAACAATGCAAACTGCAGCCTTCCTGGGCTTTGTTTCGAGCTAACACGCGGCTGCTTTTGTTGTACATCATAGTCTTATCCCTCCCCACCGTCTGTTACCCTTTCATGTTTGTGGTAAGGAGTAAAGGGCAATGCCAAGGCCAGTGTTTTTGACAGTGGCATAGAGGAACTGGCAAATATTTGGATTGTGAGTCTCTTGTGATGATTCTTAGAGCCCAAGGACAAATGAAAAGATGGAAAAAGAGACATGAAGTAAATAATAACAGATGGAGCCGCCTATAGGAGATGTTTGGCCATCTACACTCCAATTTGGGATTGAAATAGCCTGTGGCTGCATATGCACATGAGGCTAATCCAGAAGAGAAGGATATGATGTACAGGTACTTTTCCATTGGCTTCCATCCTGGTCGGCCCTGGCATGAGGTATGTAAGGCAATCTTACATGAACAAAATGATCCTGATAAGGCTGGCATCCCTTGCTGTTGGCCTTATATGGCTCCATATTGGATTGTGACAGTGTGTCCTGCGACTCTTTAGAATTACTTGTACTTGCCTAGCTTTTTTGAGTTGCCACACCCTTGCATCAAAGTGGGTCGCTTCATCTGACTACATTGACAATAAACTAGAAATCTCTTTGAAGCTAACTCGTTCAGCGACTACATTCTCTTTTCATATGTAGGTTTATGCGCCCTAAACATTGCTAACCCTCATGTCTGACTTTCTGGTATAACTCCTTGAATTGGTGAAAGGTTCAGACTGTTTTTCTATCATTAGTATTAAACCTACTCAGGTAGACCCTGTGGTCCCATACGGTAGAGGGAAAAAGGCACTTGGCACGTTTATGACTAGTCTAAAGCACTTGCACTTTGGCCATGCCTCCTCTTTTCCGCATCAGACGTAAGCCAGGCAAGAATTTTAGTATGATGCGCTGATGCACATGCATGCTGGTGAATAATCTTCATCATCAATAGAGGGTACACATATGTACAGTTAACACTTGCTTTAATATGTCTCAAAATATTTGGTAAAAGCAAAAATATAAAAAATATATATTTTCTTACACATGATGGATTGGATATCATAATGTATGCATATCTATAGGAAAGTTGTGTACAAAGAATCTACATCTATATATAGGGTCATTTCAAATTATGCAGTAACCCATACAGTGTATGTGAGGTTTTACATTGTTTTTCAATCATTGACGTTATTAGGAAGCAGATCCAGCTTGTCTCTGATATTGGTTTGGGTTGCATCAGGTCCACTGCCATTATCTTGGCTTCTGTTGTCTCAGCAAAGTAACAGGATCTGTAATTGAGCACTCATAAATCCCTCTGTATCAGCCATAAGGCTGTTTGGGGCTGGGGCCACGCTATCTACAACAGGTGCTCAATAAATACTCTCCCTCCATGGCTTTACGTTCCTCCGGCACCAACTCTCTGTGTGTCAAGCACTTCACTAAACAGCAAGCTGGTGGCATATCTCTTTCCTTGGCAGGCTCTTTTCTATGGAACAGCCTCCCTCTTCCTCTTCGTCTTGAGCCGGATCTCCTCAAATTCCAGAAGCTACTCCAGACCTTCCTTTTCACCTCCTCCTTCGCTTCCTCCCTCCTCTGCTAAACCCCACAGTTGCTAAGATTGGTGACCAGGGCCTGCATGTGTCCTCTTGGGTCCTGGCCTCCCAAACCCAATCTCCCTTAGTCTCTGCCCTCTCTGACCACTTGCCTTGGCACCCACTGGCCTATGCCACCACAGGCCTGCACTTACATATTTATTGGTAGTTGACCACTCTCACCTATTCACTTAACAACTGCTTGCTCCCTAGCACTTCCCTCTATGGTACTCCTAGCACTTACCCCCAACTCCCTCATCCTGCTCTCTCTCTCTCTCTCTCTCTCTCAGTCTCTCTCTCTCTCTCTCTCTCTCTCTCTCTGCACTTGCACGTTCTGAATGCTTACAAGGCCTAGTAGGTCACCTCTATCTTTGTTATATTTGCTTTTCATTCCCATTCTTAGGGAGAATTCTCATAAATGTGCTAATTCCCTCCACCTTAGAGACCCCCAGCAACTTTGCTGGATTTTTGAGGACTTGATTCTTTTACCTGGAAAGAGTGTGAGCCTTTTTCCCCACTCTTTCATGTATTTTGATGTGTGTTTTTCACTTGTGTTCTTTGATTATGGGGTTTTAGATAACTCCATAGACATCATCTTTTCATGTGTGTTACACAGCACCCTCAGTGTAGTGACACAGGGATGTCTTTTAGACTTCCCAAAGGTTCAGATACCTTCTCTGGGATAAACTACTGTTTCCCAGAGAATGTAAAGTGAAATTGACTTTACTAGTCTTTCCAAATTCATAGACACAGCACACACCATCTTACAATGGAGTGCTGGAGGGGTTACATAGTATCCCCTTTGTCTAAATACTCATGTAGCAGTCAAATGCTACCCTTTCCTATTGAAAAGGCTGGTGGCAGTGGTTTTACAACAAACTACCATGATTTTTCCTGACCGCGAGCATCGGTAGCTAAAAATCACGGGAGCCATGTTTTTCGAGATGGCGCCTTAAGCCCCTTTGTTTAAACAGGTCCCGGTCTACTTTTTTCGCCATTTCTTTTTGGAAAGGTCCTTCTAGTGTTTGTCTCTGTGCACCAAACCAGGTTTGGTCCCTTTGTTCGTGTGCCTTTGGCGGGCTTCAGGACTGAAGACGGCCTCTGGCGTCTGAGTGTCTGGGGTGGGCAGGAAGTGAGGGAGGTGCTCGAAACTTCCTGTGCTTAGTCTCCTAGGAGACCCAAATACACTCTGGTGTGATTGGCTGGCTGACTGTCCGGCAAGGACAGCCAACCTGCTGGCTGAGTGACAGCTAGGCTGGAATGAAAGGGAGAAAACTGTTTAAAAGGTGAGTCTCTCGGACTGGAAAGCAGAGTCGACCACTGAAACGAAGGAACCGAAGACGAGCTGGAAGAGGACAGCTGCTGCAACTCCTGGACCGTTGGTTTGCCCGGTGAAGCCCTGCTGCAGGTCCGAATTGCCAAACTCCATTCGACAGAGAAGCTCCTTCAAGGACGGCTTCTTCCTTTGAGTTGGTGGGACCAATCAACTCATAAGACACCTGGATACCATTCTCAGGGCTGGTTAGGATTAACCAGGGTGAGGGACACCAGTTTGTGTTCTTGAATCTACAGCTACTGGAACTGAAGTGACTCCATCTTGTTTGCTTTCTTCAAC
Source organism: Ambystoma mexicanum (assembly GCF_040938575.1). Taxonomy (NCBI): domain Eukaryota; kingdom Metazoa; phylum Chordata; class Amphibia; order Caudata; family Ambystomatidae; genus Ambystoma; species Ambystoma mexicanum. The sequence goes on along the minus strand of NC_090930.1, from coordinate 1,359,203,977 downwards.
GATCACGTGCAGTGCAGGAGTCCCCGGACGTCCTCCTTGTCCCCACGACTGAGGCCCAGGAACAGCGAGACCTGCAGGAACAGCCAGGAACCAAAGACTTCAGCAGTATTCGTATCTTCATACAAAGGTACTGTGCCAACCCGATTGAGAGAACGCCACACTCGCGGTGAAAGTTTGTGAAACTTTCCCAACTTACACGCCTGATCAGCTTGTGACCCCACAAATGATTCTTTTTCGCCTAAACTACTTCTGAGAACTTTTGCAAAGACTTTACCGGTTGATACCAGAACTGCTCTTTCCTATCCAGAACACTAGCCCATTGACTTTGGCCTGGCCTATTGACTTGAATTTAACTCCTCTGGTGAATTGAAACTATTTGCACTGTTTAATAAGTATATGTGATCTATTCTACTTACTTTTGTCCCTTTTGCTCACTGCTAAGTAACTGAACTGCCATTTTGCTCCTTTTTCAGGGGAGCTCAAACTGTCTCAAAATCTTAGAGTTTTGTATTGAAGTGTATTTGTATATAATATTAAGTTGTTTTCTACGGTTGTATATGAATTGTTCGAACTACAATTGTTCAAATTACAATTGACCTTTGCACAATTGACCGAATATATAACCAAACACATATATATATATATATATATATATATATATATATATATATATATATATATATATATATATATATGTATATGTATATATATGTATATGTATATATATATATATATATATATATATATATATATATATATATATATATATATATATATATATATATTCACAAAAGAAGGAAGTATTGTATTGGCCAACCAAAAATTGCTATATCAAGTTTGCAAAACAACCAATAAAGTGCATAGTGCAGATTTTGCTGGCAGCATATATGGTAAAATGCAGCATGATGCATCAGTATAGGCATAGCTTGCATCAAAACACATAATATTATTAGAACTCTAGAGCAAATAAAGTGCATGGTGCAGAGTCAAAATTAGTTTGAGCATGAGAGCAAAGCAACAAAATGCATAGTGCAAATATAGTAATAAGCAGCATAATGTATCAGTGCAAAATCGACATTAGTACAGGCTCGCACAACAAGGCAATAAAGTGCATAGTGCAGATTTGCTAGCAGCATATATGGTAATGTGCAAAAAGATGCATCAGTGCAAGATCAGCATTATTACAGGCTCACACAGCAAGGCGATAAGGTGCATAGTGCAGATTTACAAGCATCATGCATGGTAATGTGCAAAATAAGGCATCAGTGCAAGTATTGCATTCAACAAGACACACAATATTGTACCAGACGTAGAACATAGCAATGAGTTATGATAAAATGGACAATATATGTACTACATCACATAAAGGCTCAAGCAGCAAAGAACATATGTATGAAAAACCAATAGAAAGAAAGAATGGAAAAAGCAACACCAACCGTATAGGCCTCCCTATAAAAAATAATAATATAGCTGAAAGCCTCACAAAAAAGCTAGACAGTAATGGCAGCCCAAGGAAAAAGCCCAAGGGAAACAGAGTGATTTCTTAACAAAAGAAAACCACCTATACTTCGGCCAAAGTAAAAATGGAATGCAGAAGTGAAAGAAAGGAGCAAAGATCCCCCCCACAAAAAAGAGCAAGAAAAAACAGGAATCCTCTAATATTAAACAAAATCAATGAAAGAAAACCAACTGTCTATACTCCAATCAAAGTATAAAGCTCCTCATCTATATTATGACCTCTCGAGGTTTTGGTGTCAAAATCTAAAATGAACTTAGTTTCTAGCTGTCTCAACTTTAAAGTCCTGTCACCACCTCTTTGATGTATAGGAACATGTGCCACTCCAAAGAAGGTCAAAAGATGAAAATCATCGTCATGATATTGCTTGAAATGTTTAGCCATAGGGTAAGTAGGTTCTGAATTTTTTATGGCTCTCAAATGCTGAAGGACTCTCAATTTGAGTTTACAGGTAGTACTGCCTACATACAATTTCAAGCATGGACATGAAAGAATATAAACCACAAAAGCCGTGTCACAATTAATGAAATGTTTGATTTCCTATGTGACACCTGTAATAGGATGTTTAAAAGACTTTTGCACCATTGCATGTGGACACAGCTTACATTTGGAACACTTGGTGAAACCTGACGGAGCACTGGACAGCCAGCTCGAGAAATAATTATTCTGTAAAGGAGGTAAGAAACTTGAGACCAATCTGTCTTTGGGTGAAGGTACTTGCTTATAAGTTAGTGTCGGACGTGCTGAAAGCAAAGGGCATAAGTCTTTGTCCAGAGTGAGTACATGCCAATGTTTCTGAATAATTCTGCGAACTTTGGAAAAGGCATTGTCATCGGTCACAATCAAGCAAAAATCATCATTGTTTGTTGATTTGTTAGAGCTTGTGCCATATAGAAGTTTATCTCTAGAAAGGCCACGTGCCCTCATGTAGGCAGATTCAATAATTTACTTGTCGTAGCCTTGGATTACAAAATCTATGGCTGCCAGAGCACAACATCTGTCATATTGTTTAATGTCCGTACAGTTGCAATGAAAACAAATAAATTCCCTGTATGGAATGCTCTTTTTACATGATGGTGGGTGGCAGCTACTGTCATGAAGTGGAAGCCCAGTGTTCGAAGATTTCTTGTACAAAGATGTATGAATACCCAAAGTATCAAGAGTGACCGTTATATCAAGGTATACAATTTCATGGTCACTGTGGCATTTCGGAAACTTCACCTCCACCATGACACAACCTGTGATGAAAACCTCAAAGAAATTAAATCAGATAAGAACGTTTCCTCCCACCACCCCATAGTCAAAGTAGCATAAAACAGAGCAAAGGTACTGCCCATAGCAGTACTTCGAACCTGTTGAAAAAAGGAGCCCTCGAACAAAAAGACATTGTTAGTCAAACAAAAAAATTACGTTTCAAGGATCACGATGCTGTAGCCCAAGAAATTGAATGATCGGGAATCCAAGAAATGTTTACATGCTGCCATGCCTACATTGTGGTCAGTCGAAGTGTACAAGGAAACTACAACAAGTGTAGTTATAATTAAAACATCCTCCCACGGAATATCAGTAATATGCTGTAAAAAATGTTTAGTGTCTTGCAGGTAGGATGGTAGCACTTAAACAAACAAAATTAAAGTGTCATTGATGAACTGTGCCAAATGTTCCAACAGTGAGACACATAAGGTAACAATTGGTCTCCCAGGAGGATGAATCAGAGATTTGTGTGTTTTGGGGAGAAAGTAAATACTAGGAATGGTATAACTAGAAGGGACCAATAACTTAATTAAGTCATCCTCAAGTAAGCCATTTTCCTCCCATTTAGCACAAAGGGAAACAAAGTCAGAAGTTATCTCAGGAAATGGGTTCATTTGCAGCTCACAATAACACAGATGATTGCGCAGTTGTCTGTTAGCTTCAAATACATAGTCACTACGATTCTGAATTACAATGTTAGAGCCTTTATCGGCTGGTTTAATTATAATGTTGGACAGATTTTGTAATTCCAATATTGCTAGGCGTTGAGCAGCAGTAACATTTTGTCTGAAACCAGCAGATTGCTGACGTAATGATCTTAGGTCATCTATACATAGATCATGGAAGGCCTCAATGCAGCCCCCCTCCGGAAACTGTGGGTTAAATCTTGATTTGTTCTTTAATTTGGTGCGGACATCCCAATTGGGATCAATATTGAAATCAGTTAGATCAAGGTGGGTAGGATCAAATGAAACATTATCAAGAAAAGCCAAACCCATTAATGATGGAACATCTGAGATCCGTAAATCGGTACGGCCCGGCCGCACTCGGGATGGTTTCATTACAGTCGGATTAGAGGCAAAAATCTTTTTTAGGTTGATTTTGTGAAAGAACTGATCAAAATCAAGGCGTGATTGGACATAGTCAAAGCTCATGGTTGGGCAGAAGTTAAGTCCCAAAGAAAGGAGCAATTGCTGTGGTTTCGTAAGCACAGGAGAGGAAAGGTTAATGATTTGGCAGGGTTTTATAGCGCCTCATTATGAGAATCGCGATAAAAACACAGTCATTACCGGCATGGTGGTATTAGTGCGTCCGTGCACCCTTGACGCCGCTAATAGCAGCTGATTACGAGTACTCGAGCACGCGCAAACCCCCATGCCGGTAATTGCTGTACCGCCATGGAGCTAAAGACCCCCCAAACCCCTAATAGCGGCATCACGGAACCGCCGATACCGCCTCCGCCAGGAGCAACCCCTTAATAACGGACCCGGCAATACCATCATGTAAATACCGGGTTCGTAATACCCGGACCTGGAAGTAAAGTCATTGCGCCGGAACGGGAAATGCGCCGATGGCCATCTTAAAAAACACAATCCATTGCAATCCTCTTAACACAGCACAGGTACAGAGTGTAGAGCAGGCCCAATCAAGTCGCCAAGTCCAAGGCAACTCGAAAGTCCATCCCCCGCATGCGCAAGAAGTGCTTCCCGGACGAGGAGCTGAATATGCTGACAGACACGCTGGCAGGCCATGCCAATGAGGTCTTTGCCAATGACCTCAAATGCGCAGCCCAACTGTGCAAAAAGGAAATATGGGAGGAAGTGGCACGGAAGGTGACTGCGGTTGGCACCACCACCCGCACGGTGAAGGACTGCAAAAAAAATTTAAAAAGTGGGGCGAGTGCGCAACATACTATCAGCTAACTGCAGGGAGGCCATGGCTACAGGTGGCGGGACCACTCACCCACCAAAGTGATGCGATAGGAGGAGACATGTAGCACCACAATCAACATGGAATCGATTGAGGGCTTCAGAGAAATGGAGATGGGTGTGCCGTCATCAGCAGATGGAGGTGAGTGTCCCCACAAACCCCATACAACCAAAGCATGACGTAGCACAACAGATGTGAAAGTGAACCAAGCCAATGCATGGGCCATCATACACATATATACAGATCCATGTCCAGATGGTGGCCCAAACCCTGGCACAATAAAATGCATGCTGCGTGCTAAGCCCATTATCAACAGTCACCCAACACACAGGGATCATTCACATGTCACACATTATTCAAACCGCAATACAACGGTATGCCACTTAGTACACATCAGTCCAGAAAGGAGAGTCCACGGCGAATGCCAATATGGCCCCCATTACAAGTACCCTGTGGGTCAAAACCTACAAGAATGCAATGCATGAAACATGAACTACTGAACAGCACCAAATCATGCATCTTGCACGTAACACCATCACTGATGCCCTGCAACCTTTGCTCCCCCACTGGGCACAGATGCAGAAAGTGAAGGCCAGGACCCTGCCCCAAAGGCCACAACATCCTCAAAGGGATCCAGGGCCAGACAAGAAGGCACTGGACCTTCTACCTCCAGGGCAATACCAACACCCAGAGTGCAACACAGGCAAGCAGTACAGCCCAGGCCAGCAGAGAATGAGACACCAGCCAACGACACTGCCACCTCGGAGTCGGCAACTCTTGCAGAGGCAGAGGGTGATGGAATGCAGTCTGCTGCAACCAGTTCCATAGGGGAGGTAGCAGCCACTGCCCCCCTCAGCGACATGGAGGTCCACGCCGAGGAATTCCTAGACATGGACAACAACATCCATCTGGTGTTTCCTCATACCCCGAGCTCCCAGCCCACCCCCCAGCACTCCACACAGAGCACACCAGTATGCCCCATGCAGGAGCATGCCGTTGTACTGGGGAGTCCGCATCTGTCGAAAACATCAGAGGGCAGTCCAGCAATGGGCCACCCTGCTACTGCACCGTCCACCTCCACAGCCCCCACTAACATGGAGGCCCGCCTGACAAGGGTCGAGGCCCGCCGGGACAGTATGATTGAACTGGTCCGGCAGTATGTGGCGGAGGGGGAACTGACCCGCCGTGAGATACGGGAGGCAAATGTGGCTTCCATAATGGCCATGAACTCCAACACCATTGTCATCTGAGACAGTTTAGCTGCAGTTAAACAGGTCCTTGGCAGGATTGTAGACCTTATGCAGCAGCAACAACCTGCGCCGGCGGTCACATAGCCATCCACCTCCACCCCATCAACCTCACCTGCCAGCTCGACACCCGCAAGCCCTGTGCGCATGACCAGGCGCAGCACACGCCACACGGACATGCTGCCCCCAGACACGAAGAGGGGCTGGAACTAGCAGGTCCACCCTGCATATGCTAATTGCCACCTTGGGATATTCATGATTAGCACATCGTGTGTGGGATGACAATTGGTGAGGGGGACGTGGTGTTAGTGGTGTTTGGGGGTTTTTGGAGGTGTTTGGGGGGGTTGGGGTGTTTGGGGTGTTGGTGGGGTATGGGGTGTTGGGGGGGTATGGAGTGTTGGGGGGTTTTTGGGGTGGGGAGGGGGGAGGGCATGTGTGAGGTGGAGGGATGAAGCACAATAATGTTACATTTCCAATACACCCGTTGTGTTCAAAATCATATCATCACTGAACATTGTTCATTTCATGTGTGTTTATTTAATTCATGGCAGCGCACAGTGCCCAACTCCCCACACACCCTCTGTCCATGTCCACACAATCCCAGTGCCCAGTGTAGTACTAACACAGAACCATCAGCATCCCTGTGGTTCAGAAGAAATCGTCAATCAGTGATTGGCTCACAGCACAGCCATCTTGTGCATCGCGAACTGCCAGGGGTGCTGCTTCTCCTCCATCCTCATCATACTCACCCGGTGCATGCAGGTCAATGTCAGGTGGCAGTGATATGTTTCTCCGGATGCACATGTTGTGCAGCATGACACAGACCTTGGTGATCTTTCCCACCTTCTCAGCCCCGTAAAGGAGTGCTCCACCAGACCTGACCTACTGAGGCAGCGGAACCGTGCCTTCAACAGGCCAAAGTTATGCTCAATTACAACACGGGTGCGGGTATGAACATACCTCATTGTACTCCTCTTCGTGCCTGTTCTCCGGGTTCTGTACAGGGGTAAGTAGCCACGGCTTCAAGGGATAGCCACCATCACTGCATGGGAGCACAATGAGGTATGTGTAAGTCAATTTCTGACCTGACACCATTTGAAATCACTGCCATGGCTGCAGCTATTTGGTGTTGACATGCACATGTCCCTGGATTTATGCACACAGATTCATGTGATGCAATGTGTACTGTTCTATGGTCTGCTGGTGTGGATTGCATTGTCCAGATGATGCAGGGTGTTGCCTTGCATGCTGATGCAGATGTACTGTGATGCGGAACAATGTCTTGCCACCCATATTGGCGATGTATGGTACTCTGTATGTATTCCCACTAGCAGCATTGCCACAGCTGTAATCATATTTTATCATCCATCGCTTGACATTCCCATGGTGGCCTGCTTGTGCGTCTGGCATATTGCCATTGCTGTGCAGTATTGGTCTTATGTATGGCATTGATGTGTCATGCTCAGGTTGGGATATTCAGGGCAACGGTGTTTAGCTGTGTGTGCATTGTCCACTCACCGCCCAATCTCACCCAGGTGGAATATTTATCCCCCCCCAATATCACCCAGGTGGAGTATGCACCCCCCCCAATCTCACCTCCCCACTGCACTGCCATGGGTCAGTCAGGCAACTTACTGAGCAGCCAGGCACATCGTCCAGCATGTCGCTCCATGTAGAGGGGTAGCAATGAGTTACGCAGCACCAGGGCATCATGTGTGGATCTGGGATATCGGGCACAACAATGTGTGATCATCTTGCTGGAGTCACATACCATCTGCACATTGATGGAGTGGTATCGCTTACGATTGCGGTACGCCACCTCATTGGCATGGGGGACCACCAATTCTACATGGGTGCAGTCGAGGGCACCGATGCAATTCGGCATGCCTGCCAGTGCATGGAAGCCTACGTCAGCGAGCTCCTGGCCAGTCCGTGGTAGGGATATGTGGATGCTTGCATGCTTCAGGAGGGCATCCAGCACTTGGGTCAGCATGCGTGTAAAGAGTGGTGGTGATATGCCATGCAGCTGACCCACTGTGTGCTAGTAGGTGACTGTGGTGAGGAAGTGGAGCACAGACACTACCTTCAGTAGAGGGGGGATGGCAGTGCAGATTTCCATCAGGCTGACAATGTCATCGTGTATCATGTCCACTATGGTGGTGATGGTGTCCCGGTCCAAACGGTACAGAGTGTGGATCTGCTCAGGGGTTAGGTTGAATGGACTGGCTCTGATGCGAGGGATTGGTGGCTGCCTACGTGGTACCACTGGCTGCACTGGTGGGACTTGCTGGGTCTGTCTCACCCTCCTTCACCTCCTGCGTCTCCTCTGTGCTGCCTGTTGTTGTTGTAGTTGTTGTTGCTCCTGGTGTAGCAGTGCAGGCATGTCCTCTAGCCCCAGGATTGCTACAGCAAGTGGCATCATGTTGGTGTTGGAAGGGGTGTGGTGTTTGGGTGGGCTCCTTTTGTGCTGGGCCTGGCTCCATTGGCTCCACCTGTGGTGATTGAGTGCACCTGTGGCAGTTTGGTACACAGCAGGTTGCTATATACGGGTGATCCACGATGCATGTAGTAGCACCATTGTCCAGACCCTATTTAACGCCTTCGGGATGCCGGTAGGTGCATGCCCGCCTTACTTGTGATGTCCTCCTGTTAGCGGCATCCGGGTATTGCCACCGCCAAGGGCGCATGGACGTGCGCATGCCGGTAAGTAGGGGCATGGTACAGGCGGTGGTGGTAATGCCGGGTTTTGAGGCTCGTAATGGCCTGGACCGGTACTCGATGCCGGTATTACCATTCCGCCTTCATTACCTCCATGCTCGTAATGAGGGCCATAGTGTTGTTTTTTAAGGTTTGGTTCCAGAGCGCATTTGTCTCTGCAGATCCACTTTTGAGCCGTCTCCCACACTGGCCTCGGCAGGTTTTCTTCCTGCCGGAGTTGGTTGTCCTCTTGGTACTGGAGTTCGTTTTCCTCTTCCTTTGCCCCTGCCGCATCCCCTGTCTCGTTTTTGATTTTTTTCAATCTTGGCAAAGGAGGCACATCTCTTCTAAAAAATTCAATTTAATCATCGGCTCATCATTCTCTGAAGCCGAGATATTGGATTCAGAAGAGACAATGCCCATTTCCACTGGTACAGTTGGCACTGATCGGGTATCCAAAGTTTTACGTAGGGAATCGAAATGTTTAGCAAACGTGAAAACCCTTCCTAATTCATAATCGATTCTGTCCCTCATGAACTTTCTATGTTTACGTTGTTTAATGTCCTCCTCATATGGAATCAAGCCTTCTTCAATTCTAGCCTGCAATTTTTTGCCCTCTCCTGTGCTTGGTATGGCAATTAATTCAGTCTCTTTTGTTTCCAGCTGTTCGAGTGCAGCAGTACGATCTTGTTTGGCATATTTGACCAAAATCGCCAAAAACTGTTCTGAGCAATGTTTATTCGCTCCACCCCACTCCTCAAGCATCTGAAGGTCCTGGTCTTCAAACAATGGTGTTGTCATTACACAGAGACCGCGAGGTACACAGCCAACATCCAAATAGTTTTGTAAAGAATGTTCTTCCCACCACTTAGAGATTTCCTTTTTACCTAATTTTTTCAATATCTTTAAGGAGCAGAAGCTCCTTGCTCACATTGATGTCTCTTTTTTTACTGCCCCCAACAGGGGTAGCTGAGGGTGCATCCTGCTGTTCATGAAATAAGTCCTTGGCCTGCAGTAAGCAGGCTGCCACCCAGGCGTCCTGCATGTTGACAAATGTCACTTAACACTACGCATGACAAGTGAAGAAGTGGAGAGAGCTCGCCCATATGTGAACTACCTCCTCCAAAATAGAGGTGGAGTGGTCAGGCAAAAAGAAACTGGTGTGGAGATCATATATATATATGTGTGGTCAATTTTGCAAAGGTCCATTTGGACCCTTGACTTTCGGTCAATTAGGTCATTTGAGCAATTGTGTTCGAACAATTTGGGTAATACCATTTTCTACTAGTGAAATGTTTTCTAAATGATTGTGTAATAAATTAAAAAGTGTTTTACCAGGAAACCCTGAGTATAAGTGTCTACTTGAACCACTGTGATTGAAGGTCCTCTGTGTAAATACTTGTACTGCTCACATTCGCTCTTGAGATAAGCCTGGCTGCTCAGCTCGCTACCAAAAACGGTGTTGTATAGACCTATACCAAAGGTTGGTTTTGCTTACACCTGTAGGCCTAATTGTGTGTAGTGGTCCCAGAGGGTACTGCATGCAGTTTTGCCTAACACACATGTTCCCTCCCTGTTGCCATGTTGGCACTTTGAAACACAATTAACTTGATGTATAAGCTCCTTACAAATGCACAACAAATAGATAAATAAATCCCTTTTATTTTTCAGAAGGTGTTTGTGCCTCCTTTTTTCATGAGTTGGTGAAACAGGCAAAGGGGACAGAGATGGCCATTCATTTTCATTCAGAACATCCAAAGCAATTCCAAACTTGTTCCACTGTAACCAAGCTATTCTAGATCTTGAACCTCCTTTAAGACATAGGCCAGGGTAGGGGCCAAGTACAGAGGATAAGGTCAATGAAGGGGTCAAGTATGGATAATAAAGTACTCCTGCTCACTCCCTCTGAATCTTACTACACTCAGCCTTAATGCCTATGCAGTGGGAGAAGTCTACTCTACCTTTCCAAGAACTGGCAGGAGGATGTGGGTCCTTGAAATAGGCTACAGGGGTTACTCAATAATTTATTTTCTTTACCCCAGACTAGGATGTTATTCTTACCCCATGGTCTAAGATCCCTATATAGTTACAGATCATTTGTTGGGTGTGCATGAACTACTGTCCAAAGGTGCTGTCCTTCCTGCTCCTTCCTTGGAATTGTTCTTAGGGGTATACTCCAACCTGTTGTTGGTCACAAAGAATTTGGGAGAATGTCCACCTATCATAGACCCGAAGGGTGTGATTAGCTTCCCTTTGAGATGGGCCTCTCCAGAACTCTTGAATGGGGTAGAGGAGTTTCTTGGTTCTTTGATTAGGAAGGATGCATTCTTCCATATGCCCCTCGATCCTCACAACCAGGGATTCCTTTGCCGTCCCACACCAGAGGGCCACTTCCAGTTCCAGGCATTTTCCTACGACCTTGAGTAATTCACAATAGCCTTTGCAAAGGTGCTTGCACACTAAGTGCTGCTTCATCATGTAGAGGGAATTCAAGTTCGTCCTTACTTAGATGCCTGGTTAGTCAATGTGTCTTATCTTCCTCAAATGACTCAGGACACATAGAGGGTTTGCGCTTCGTTGAGCTCATGCGTGGTTAATGCATTTTCAAAACTCTAATTTCGTTCATCACTTGAAATATATAGGAGTTTTCTTCCATACAACAAGTTCTTCTATCCTCCTATTTGTGCCTTATAACTCCAAGACGATTTCCAGTCTCTTCTATAAAAGAGATCCAACTCAGCACAGCATTGGCACCAAGTCCAATGTGATAGGGCTTTCTGCATCTTTGATCACCCCTAGGCAAATCTGAACCTCCGCTAGTCAGGCATGTCCTCTCCAAGAGGGACTCACACTCCTTGGCCTGTGTCTTTCTGACCCCAGTTATTCCTCAGATCCAATGGAATCTTTAATGGTGGTTTTCCTAGGATAATATCTACAGGATAAAGGATCTGGTGCTTCCTGCTCACCTGGTTCTGAGAGCAAGTACTAGCTTGAAAGGATTGGTGACAAGACTGGGATCAGGTGATACAGATACCGGAGAATAAAGAAGTCTCAAACGTCTCCTTCAAATCAATAAATGAGGTAGACAAATGTACCTTTCTTAAGTCATGTGTCCTACCTCCTGCCCTGGTGAGAGTATGCCGGTTAAGATCATCTTGGACATTCCTGTGCTCTTTGCTACTTTCTTGGCAGGTTTCGGCAATGCCTCGTTCGACCACGGTTTTGTCCCTGATGCTATCAAGCAAGTCATTGTCACTCCCTTGCTTAAAAAGCCTGTTCTGAACCCAAAATACCCCAATAGCCTGCGCCCTATCATGAACACTCTGCTCCTGTTGAAAAGCATAGACAAGGTAGTAACTTCCCAGCTTCAGCAACACTTTGAAGTTTCTGATATCTTCCATCCATATATTCTACCCTCTGGCTACACCCATACCGCGGGCCACACGTTGGATGCTCTCATCTCCACTGACATCCCACTCTCTATCCCTCTCACTATCTCTGTCTCTTAGACTGACCACTGTCTTCTATCAACTCACTTGAAGCTTTCCGCTCCTCTGACAGCAACTGACCCATCACAGCCACTCAGCTTTAAGATCACCAGACCCATGAAAAAAAAGTCACATTGGCTGCCTTCGCCTCCACCTACTCTCCCCCTTCCATTCCTGCGGATGACTCCCACCCTGACACAGCCCTCACTGCCCTTAATCTCTCTATCTCCAACACTCTTGATATTCTTGCCCCTGTCATGAGCGCCCAACTGAAGCCACCCAAAAAGTGCAACTCTTGGTACGACTCCGACCTGGCTGCTCTGAAATGCAAGTGCCGGGCAGCTGAGCAGAAATGGAATTCGTCTGGTGGATCATTTGACAAACTGGCCTGCTGCCACCTTCCAAGGCAATATCGACTGCATCTGCTCCAAGAAAAGAGTCTTTATTCAACCCTGCATCTCCGCTGCATCAAACAACACAGCCACACTTTTCAAAGTCTGCAAAGAACTGGCCAATCCTGCAGCAGCCTCCTCCTCTGTCACTCCCACCCAGGACCTCTGCTCGGCCCTGGCTGCACACTTCACCACAAAAACCCAAGACATCCTCTCCTCCCTTCACACCACACCACAGCACACATCAGCACCTGAGCCTCCTGTTGTATCTCAGGTGTAATGGGGAGTGCGCGCGCGGTTCCTGGATAGTGGAATGTTGGTGTGTGAGGCTGGGTGACGTGCGTGTGCTCTGTCGGTTGACAGAGCTGATCTGATGCCTGCCGGGTGGGGTGCTGCCAGTGTCTCTTCAACGATACCAACTTACATTAAGAGACAATGAACTTACCAAAAGTACCACGTTGTGTCCTTACCTGCCTGCCGTCTTACCTTATTACTCTGGCGACGAGGATTTGTGCTGCTGCGGAGGGGGCAGCGGAGCGCGGAAGAGGACACTGCCCTCCAGCATAACCATCCCACCCGGCAGGGTGCTGGGCCCAGTGTTTCTTCTGTTTAGGAGTATTTCCCGCCCGGCTGTCTGCAGCGGGGGCCACCGGAGTTGTGGAGCCCTTTGGGCCAGTGCCGAGGGTCCAGTGCAGACGGTCCAACCTTTGGGCTGAGGAGCGCCCTGTAGTCTGTCGCGGGGGCCACCAGAGTCGCGGAGCCCCTGGGTCCAGTGCTGAGGGTTCAGCACCCTGTAGCTGTAGTGGGGGCCACCGGAGTTGCGAAGCCTCTGGGTCCAGTGCTGAGGGTCCAATCCCTTGGTCCAGTCCTGGGGTCCAGTTTTCGGGTCGAGGAGTGTGGTTCGGAACAGTGGCATCGGGAGCTCCTCGGGTCCAGTCCTTGAACATCCTGCGTTGGGACTGACGAGTGCACCTTCGGCAACAGTGTTTCGATATGGCCACGGCATCTGCAGAGGAACATCACCTGCGCTGTGCCTGCTGTGGGTCTGGTTCTGGGGGCTGTTCACTGGGCCTGGATCCTGACGGTCTTGGTGAGAATGGCCAAGGCACATGCGTGCCGGTGGTGCGCAATGCACGCGCTGCTGTGGAACGCAGGTTTGGTGCGTTCGTAGTGTGCAGCGATCTGACTATCGAGTCTGTGGGAGGTACAGATAGCCCGCGGTCTAGCATGGAATCCTTGGGCACCGTTGGCTTTGTTCAGGGGGAGGCTGTTGACGTGTGCATGACAGGTGGCGGAGTGACTTCCATGAAGAGGAAGCACAGAGATGGACAATCTTCGGTATTTCGGGCGAAGGAGTGTTTACATTAGTGTTCTGTATGCGAACAGGAAGGGTGCTTGCACAAGTCCTTTTGTTTCGCGTGCCGCGATCGTCTACGAGCCCTCAAGAAATTTGATGAAGAGATATACGATTTTTACATGATTTAAATGACCTTGCAATAACTGAGGTTTAACCTTATGGTGTCGTCGCAGGCCAGCGTGTAAGTGCATTTTATTTCATGCTGTGGCCTATTTTCTAGTTGTATTTTGTTGGGCCGTGATGGTGTGAGTGCTGTATGACTGTTTGTGTTGTGGCCCATTTGTCATTGGTATTTGTTTTTTTTTCTTACATAGATGCAATGTTATTTGCTACTTATGTAATGTTTTTCCTTTCGGGTGCAGTGGGGGTTCCGTTGTCGTCCTAAGTTTGTCTTTATTCTTGGGAAATGGTCGGACTCGAGGGAGGTGGACTCAGGAGGGATGTTTCCTATAATAAGGATATTTGAAAAAAATGTTTTTGCATGTTTTATGGTTTTTCCATGCCTTTGGGACATTTGGGCTGGACTTGAGGGTAATTTGCCCTCAGACTCCTGGGTAGCGTGTCCATGGGTTCTATATGCTTCCCTATCGTCCATGTTATGAATGCACCTTGAAGTGAGTTTATGATCATGCTATTTATGCGAATTGATGGGCCTGCATGTGCAGTTGTGGAGACGTGCGTGGCGATTTGGGTGCCTGCATGTTGAGGTGGTTACGTGTAGTTACGAGTCCCGGGAGGGCTTGGACTATGTTGGTGCGGTTATGGGTGCCTCGGTTTATTGTTCTGGGTTAGTAGTTCTGAATGCCGGGTGGGTTCGGAACTAGGTGCGCAGACTAGGTAATAGTTCTGAATGCCGGGTGGGTTCGGAACTAGGTGCGCGGCCTAGGATGGTGCGGGTAGTAATGCCCGCATTTTGTTGTTAGAATCATATGGGTTTTAGTGGTGTTCCCTGTGATGTTTGCTCATTTAGTCCTAGTGTGAGAAGCGCTAGTACCTATTGTTGGTAATACGGCTGTGTTGTTTTGCTCCTGCCATAAATGACCGGGTGGATCTATTGCAGCATTTGGATACCCCTAGTGAGTTTTGTTTTAGTGGCTATTACGGTACCTGCCTGTTCTCTCACTTTTGTATGGTGATGTGTTTAAGTTGACGGGCATTTGTCATTGGCGGCAGTGCGTGTTCATTGGGGTTCCTGGTTAGTAAAAGGTGGTTTGGTGTTAGAGGAGTGTGTGCTGAATGTGTGGTGTTTCCTAGGGTATAGGGTGTTGGCTAGATGGTGTTTTTCAGCCAGTAAGGGGTGTCTAGTGTTTCTTTGGTTCCTGTCTGGTGTTTTCTAATGACATTTTTGGTGGACCGGTGCCTGTGTGTTGTGCTGGTTGAGTGTCATGGATGGCCGGGAGTGTCCTTTGGCCGGTTGGTTAGTGCTCTGGTTTGGCAGGCTGGAGGCCCTGGGGGGCAGCCCGGGTGGAAGGTGTTAAGTGTGCACGGATGGTTTTCGGGCTTGTTAGTTTTGCTATTCAGGTGTGTCAGGTGTGGCAGGCCTGAGCTCCGAGGGGCAGCTCAGGGTTGGCAGTAGTGCATAGTTTTTGTTTTGTCCTCGAGGGTGATGGTCCCGTTGGGGGTTTGAGAAGTAGGATTCAGGAGATGTTCTGTGGGTTTTCTAGTTTTGCTGGTTCTGTATATATTGTGGTTGTTGGTTTTTGTTATCCTACTTGGTTGGTTGCAGTGGGCAGATGTTGTACTACCTGGCTACGTTGATTATTGTGAGTGTTGGGGTGGCTTGAGTTTTCTCTCTTTACAGGTTGGGGGCATGGCATGGTGGCCACATGTTGTGCATCTTGAATGGTGCCCCGTTGGGTTGATGAATCTGTCGGGGGGAGAAGTGTTGTATCTCAGGTGTAATGGGGAGTTCGCACACGGTTCCTGGATAGTGGAATGTTGGTGTGTGAGGCTGGGTGAAGTGCGTGTGCTCTGTCTGTTGACAGTTAGAGCTGAACTGATGCCTGCCGGGTGGGGTGCTGCCAGTGTCTCTTCAACGATACCAACTTACATTAAGAGAGAATAAACTTACCAAAAGTACCACGTTGTGTCCTTACCTGCCTGCCGTCTTACCTTTTTACACCTCCCTTGGCCCCACCTCCACCTCCACTTTCCTCTCTTTCTCCCGTCACACCTGATGAGGTCACGAGACAAGTCAGGTTTATGAAGGCCTCATCCAAGAAAGTTGCCCCTTGCCCCTACAAAACTATCAAGGACAACATTCGCTCCCTTGCACCAGCCTTGGCCAACCTTTGCAACCTCTCCTTTTGCACTGGAGTTTTCCCAACTGCTCTCAAACACTCCCTTGTGCAACCTCTTCTCAAGAAACCCTCTGCGAACCCTTCCATTTCGTCAATCTACCGCCCGATCTCTATCACTCCTTTCCTGGGCAACCTCCTGGAGAATCTGGCCATCTTTCAGCTAAACCTCCACACGGAATCAATCAGTTGTTTCCACGACCATCAGTCTGGCTTTAGAGCATCTAGAGGTACGGAAACTGCTCTTCTGAACACCCGTGAAGATCTGCTCTCAAATATTGACACTAACACTCCCTCTGTCCTCATTCTCCTTGATCTCTCCTCTCCCTTTGACATGGTTAACTACAACATCCTGATCTCACAGCTTCCTGACACCCTGGGAATCACAGGTCAGGCTCTGGCTTGGTTAACCGCTTTTCCCTCCGACTGCACTTCCCAGTTCGAACTTGGTTCCTTTCTCTCGACTATCACCCTCTCAACCTGCAGCGTTCCCCAGGGTTCTAACCTATCCCCCTGGCTCTTCAACGTATATATGGCTGCCCTGGCACATGCAATCGCCACTTTCACTTCTAATTTCCAGTGTTATGCGTATGACACACAACTATCCTTCAAGCTACCCTCCGCCGCCTCCTCCTCCTCACTCATACCTGACTGTCTGTCTGCTATTCAGTCATGGTGTGATGCAAACGACCTTTGTCTCAATGCCAGTAAAACTGAGGTTCTTCGCATTGGGACTCCTGCTCCCTCTTTCCCTCTCTCACTCTGTGCGGCCTCCCTGCCCTGCGCCTACCACCACCTGTGAGGCCAAAAACCGTGGGGTCATCTTCAACTCCACTCTCTCTTTCTCCTCTCAAATTTCTGACATTTCAAAAAGGTTTAACTATCAACTGCATCTCCTTAGAGGCACTCTACCTTTTCTCACTTTCCCTTGGTGGCTCACTGTCTCCAGAGCCCTAGTTCTCTCCATGCTGGACTACTGCAACAGCCTCTTCCCCAACCTCACTGCTTCCACCCTGCACCCTCTGCTACTCATCCAGAACAGAAACACAAGATTTATCCTTAGCCTCAAGCCTAGGGACCGCATCTCTGTGGTGCTGAATTCCTTTCACTGGCTCCCCGTGGCTGCAATGATCAAATCCAAGACCCTCTGCATTGTCGACAAGGCTTTTTGGGGCCTGGGACCTACTTACCTTCAACGTTGCTTTCCTAAATACTGTCCCTCTCGAGCCCTCTGCTCATCTACATCTAACCTTCTGCAAGTGAGCCGATTCTCCAAGCAGAGATTTGGAGGGAGATCCCTTTCAGCAGCAGGTGTCTCCCTCTGGAACAGCCTCCCTGCCACCCTCTGTCTTGAGCCTGAAATTCTCAAGTTCTGGAAACTCCTCAAGACCTTCCTCTTCTCCTCTTCCTTCTCTCTCCCCTTACCCTGCTAACCTAGCACTCCTTCCACACATTTTATTGACTGGCCGCCTGGTGTACCTCAGAGTCTTACAGGTCCCAGGCACCACTGCCAGTCCTTCTGCACTTGCCACTAGGGCCTACAACCCACTGCACTTGTAATAAAACCTTGAGAGCTTCTCTCTCCACACTTCACCAGTCTCTACTGACAGAGCACGCTTGGTCCCCTACACGTCCCTTCCCCTCCCACACTTGCACGATCTGTATACAGCCCGCCTGATGATCGTATTGTCTGTTCTTCATTGTCTTCACCCCTTAATATGCACTTGAAAAAAACGCAGAATCGCCGGCAGCCCTATTTGCTGTATGTAAACTGTTATTTGTATCATATTCAATTTATCTGCCTGTGCAGACCGGTATTCAAGGGCTCTGAGCGAGTGTTGTTTTTCCCCCCGTGTTCCTTCCCTCCTTGAGCGCTTTGAAACACTTGCCTGCGTATAGGCACTATATAAATAAACATTACTAATACCAACATTACCACCCAAAACAATCAGATTTCCGAGCAAATCACGGTACAGAAACCGCTTTACTAGACTTCCGGACGTGTATGCTAGAAGTACTGAAAGAGAGCAGGTCTGCTCTGCTGATTCTTTTAGATCCATAGGCCGCTTTCAACCTGCTCGACCATAGGCATTTACTGGATACCTTTTCTACCATTGGAGAGTCCTCGGTAGGGGCCAGAAACTGGATCAGCTTTTCAAAGGAACTCTCGGGTATGCTGGGGTGACGCTTTTTCTGAAACTGAGCCAATATATTGGGAGGTCACCCAGGGGGCTCGTTTATCACGCACAGTGTCCAACCTGTATATAAAGCCCCTCTGCGTTTTGCTAACCACCCAGGGTCTTCATTTTTCAAACTAGGCGGATGACACTCAACTACGGATGGAGTTGAGTGGAGACTATGAGGCAGGCTCAGCCAGAATAGTTAACATCTATGCTGTGATAAAAAGCTGGATGTCCAGTAACTGGATGTGATTAAACAGCGCCAAGACGGAGCTGATGAACTTTGGATCTATGAGGGCTAGAGCCAAGTTGGGCCTGTAGTACAACCATATGAATTATGAACGAAACTGTATTAACATCATGGAAAAGGTTAAAACATTGGGCGTGTATGCTGAAGCTTCTTTAGGCTCCAATGCACATGTTGACGGAGTTGCCAGTGGCACACGGTATCATCTTAAGAGGTTACAGTGAACAATGGAGTGATGAAAGGAAGATGGGTCAATGGAGAGGTCAGAGGAAGAGACCAAAGTAGAGAGGAAGACAGGGGCAAGCAAGTTCCCTCTTTGGCGTGAAACAGTTATTATGGTTGGAATTTAAAGAAGTTCAAAATGGAGCTCATATTTTGCAACCTTAGCTATAAAAAGAGGGAAATCACAATTGGAATTTGCAACAGGAAACATATTCTCAATTGCGCCATATAGCTACCTCCCCAACCCATGCTGCCTTGAATTCATTGTTCCCCATCCATATATTAACATTCTGTGATAATGTTTTTACTCAGATCCAAAAAGGCACCAACTGAAACTGCTTGTGCACCAAAGCATATTTACCTTTATTCCACTGCACTTTTGCACTTGAAAACCTTAAATTAGACCAGATCAATAATTGTTTTGTTGTTAACATATGCAGGTGGTTTTTCCCAGCTGTAGACAAGGAGATCCCAAAACATCATTTTAAATTGGACCCCTGCATATCTTCTGCAAGCTTGAAGTATACCACTTGGGTATATCTTTAATGGTAATATGCACTGGGACGAGGAAGGGGATGACTGGGTAATGCCTCAGTTACTTACCAGTAGTCTTCATTAATTCGATAAAACGTTTCTGCAGAGTCTGAGGTAAGATGGTACAAATGTTCACATTGCATGGTAAATTGTTGTGCTTCTTTAGCATCCAAACACTTGTCAAAGGGCTGGGAAGCAGAACATTATTTTATTTACGTTGGATCCAGCCAGTAGAGTGACCTAAAAGTCCATAGTTGGTAAGTGCATGGCTTCTGCTTAGCTGTTCACCTTAGTAGGTGTGTAGATCTGCATGAACCCATCGGGTCCTACAACCACTGGCTCTCCAGTTGTTTTTGACTATAACCCCCATCATCCCTAGCCATCATAGTCTGTGGTGAGGCATCATTGGATTCGTAGTCCAACACATCTGGAGAGCCGCAGGTTGCAGACCCCAGCATAGACCCTTAATGCCAACATGTGACTAGAAGCTGAGGCATACTTGCTAAAAGGAACTCGTGGCCAGTACTTTCAGGCTACAAGATCTAATCTTTAAAGGTTGACAAAACATTTGGGGAGTTGGAGAGGGAGGAGGATGAACGTTGGAAGAAAAAGATCAAAAGCTGTTGCTAGAGAGCATATTAGGTCTGTGTATTTGTAAACAATAGTAATGCCTTGATAAAAGAAAATATGTGATGTAAACAACGTGGACAGTGTGTTCAACTTTCCCGAACAACAAGCTGATTAATGCTCATCATCACCGTTCTTCGCCCAGTTCCTAGCAAATAATAAAAGGAATGTGACATCTTATACAAACAATTTATCCCTAAAACAGAAATGTCACTCCAGTAAAAATGCATTTTTCAAAGCTTGAATGATGCTTGGGTGTGATATTTTCTTGAACTCCGTCTGATTGATCCTACGATTAAAATGAGAAATTCCATTAATAATAGAGAATATCTTTGTATCAGCATGTTTTATGAAAAGAAGTGAATCTGCTTCATTCTAACGTGTATTTAATTCAATTCATTGTAAATTTGCAGCAACAATATTTGGGGGACCTACATCTAAAAGACTTCTTCAGCAGGGCATGGTGTAGAAAAAACTGCAGCAAATATCTGCCACACGGATGAAGAGTTATCACGCGCTGGTAAGTCGTTACATTATTAATGTAGCTTCTGAAAGTACAATTGGAAAAGAGCATTTTATCAGGAGGAAAGAAGTGAGTACCTTGAAGCCTAAACAATTGCAACAAATAGATCCATACTTTGAGTATTTTCGGTTTGCTGAGGCCTGCAGCAGGAAATCAGCAACATATTGCTGTATGTTGGCCTGCACCTAAGGCCCAGAGAACTGTTCTTAGCTGTTCAAGAAATCTGCAGAATTACTGTGAAGGGCCCAGAGGATAGATCAGAAGCAACGCACAGACAGTGGAGTAACTTTGCTGAAAATGTTGGGGGGGACATGGCATCTGAAGAAAAGGTGCCCCATCCAAATGAATGGGGACAAAATGGTGTGCCATGAAAGTTGAGGGGGACAAACACCTCTGTCCCCCCTTAAAATTACGCCCATGCGCACAGAGCAACACAGGTTTGAATCCCGGTCTTGCGTTTAGAAACTAGACTCTGGTATTCAGCGCTTTATAAAAGATTAATTAAATTATCTGTCTGCAGCACTGTTGACCTTTTTTGTCTGCAGTGCTCGTCAAATGAGATGAGTCAATCAAACAGCACTGGATAATGCCCTAAATTAACTTCCCCCAGCCATTCACATCTCCAATGAAGGTTCTACTGGCACCAGCTTCTACCAGTCTCTCCGAAGACCTTGGAAGAAAATGTGCAAATGTCAAGTTTTTTTCCCGTTTTCCCTTTTTGTCTCTAAAACAGGCACGGCTGCTGCCAAAGTTGCATTTTTTCCGCCACACGTCAATGAGGAATTACCGGGTAATTCCAACATTGCCGGACCAGGCAATTCCTGCATTGCCGGGTGCCGGTGCCTGTCAGTCCCCATTCTCATTTGAGCCCCATAGGGCTCAATGGGAATGTGGACGTCAGATACACCGGCACCGTTAAAGACGGTGCCGGTGCATCCGACAATCTGCGCTCATGGGTGCCGCTCTGCCCGCCAGGCCAGACCTGGCGGGCTGACAGGTACCCACGAGCACAGCTCGTAGTATGGCGGTCCAACTAAGGTACCGGCATGCTTACCGGTACCGTAGTTCCCAGACCGCCATGCTTATAATGAGGTCCACTGTCTCTTAACTCGTGGAGAACACTTGTCGATTCCTTTTCTCATTTTAAACAACCCAGAGAAGAGTAATATTGATAGATGCAGGCTGTTATGGATAGGTTTTTCTTTTGTCTGAAAGCCCAAACACAACATTTGCGTGACAATCTTTGTTATACGCAGACACAATAGGGAACCCAGTCAACAAAGGAAAATCAGGTCATTCAATGTCTAACAAAGTCAAATATATTCAAATATATTCTATGCATTTGTGTATTGATCGAATCTCTATAAAAGGAAAAAAATTAACATACCATCATACTTCTCGAAAAGTGGAAAATAATTTGTATTAGCCAGAATAACAATGAGATTATACACGCGGACTCTGTTTCATTACATCAGCACCCATATTATTCACTTCAAATAAAACATTAGGAAAACATGTCTATAACAAATATCCTCATTCACAGTTACTTCTTATTTGGGCCCAAGAACTTCAGTTGAATGGCAAGATGTGTTTGTGTATGTGAAGTGCGAAAATCCATGCCTCTCACTTCCCTCATATTTTGCAAGACATGGAAAGTGTGATAATGTAATCAGCCCTCTGGACCCCAGTGGTAAGGCCTTGCCCCCAGTACCTTCAGTAAGACACACGGACACATGACTCTTCTCATCGGGCTCCCGGGGTACACTGGCGTTTCACGTGACCGCCCCCTTTATTTATACAAACGTGCAACGGCAGAACGTGGTAGGCCCAACATGAACAATAGTGGAGGACTCGGTCCTTTCAGATCTGGTCGCCCATTATGTCTCTGAAGCGCACTGGGCATTTCCGGCTTTCTCTGCAGGGGTATCTGTCGCTAGCTGATGCCTCCCTGGCCTCTTCTTCTGCCTCACCTGGGGTGGGCTTGGCCTCTCCTGCACTCTCTTCAGGATTTTGCTCCCTGCTGGCAGTCCGGGACGGAGAAACTTCCACCCGTCGATCTCTCCACTTCTCTCACCCTCCCACCTTCTAAAAAAACTGGAGTTCCTAGTCACAGTTCCTCTTTGGTCAGCAGCAGTCACCATTGAGCCCTTAACCTGGAAAACTACCTAGGGAGATGGCTCGTAAGTGAGGGACAGCTTCCCTTCAGGATGACAGTTTCGTACCATGGCAGTGCCACCGACCTCTATGTCCGGTGGTTTAAGATGTTGGATTCTTTCACCCTCATTGTGAGCTCTTCGGTCCTCCGACATCTTGTTGTCATCAACAATGCCCGGCGGCCGACCTTCCGCCTCTGGGAGAAGAGCTCTTGGACATCTCCTGAAGAGTGCTTCAGCCGGCGGCACCCACGTAGTTTGGTGAGGGGTGGTTCTGTACTGTCTTAGAAACTGGTAAAGAGTTCTCCTCAGCTCGTTCCTCTGGCCTTGGGCTATGTGTAACACTTTAGTTAGTGTTCTCATGAAGCGTTCAGCCTCTCCATTGGCCCGAGGCCATCCTGGTGTTACTTACCCTCCTGTGCGTAATGCCACAATCTGCCATTAACTCTGCAAAGTTTCCCTGATGAATTGGCAGTGCATTCTCCGAGCAGATGATTCTAGGCAAGCCGTGTGTAGCAAATACCTTCTCCATTGCCTGTATGATCTGCTTACATGAGGTGGACTCCACCAGCTCGACCTCTGGCTACCTGGACCACTGGTCTATCATTACGAGGAAATACATCCCTCTTCCTATTGACCTGAAGTCAACGTGGACAACGTCCCATGGTTCTTCACTCCTGACCATGGATTCAATTCTTGGCTCTTTGGTGACTGGGGCAGTTGCTTGGCACCAGACACACTTGCCCACATGGTCATCTACTTTTGCTTCCAAGCCCGGGAACCAGACCTTAGGTCGCAGTCTCGCTTTGGTCTTTGCTGTCCTTTGGTGACTGCAGTGTGCCAACTCCAGCACCCTTTCTATCAGTGCATGCAGAATCACTATCTGGCAGCGCTGTAGTAGCAACATGTCGCCCGTCACTGACAGCTCATGCCGGAGTCGCCACAGTTGTTCCAGATCTTGTTGCATCTCTCGGTTTCTGTGAGCGGTATTGGATAGTACAGTTTTCCACTCACCACTGACCATGGCCTCCTGGTTTACTTGAAAACACTAATCCTCTTTCGAGTCCTCTGCCACTTCTTCCAGGGTAAGAGCCACAGGCTTTGCTGCTTCCGCCGCCAGACGAACCTGCTCCTCAATGTCCACAGATGTTGATGCCTCTTGTGCCCCGCCATAGCTGGGGTGCCACGATAAGTAGTCTGAGGGATGTGGGCTCCGATCTGTAGGTCAGTACAACTCCATACTCAATGAGGGCCAGCATCCACCGTTCAATCCTGGGGGGTGGTTTTGACAATGACCCCGCCATGATAGGGAGTAGCGGTTTGTGATCAGTTATCACTGTGACAGACTTTCCTAGTATGTATATGTGAAAATGCTAGCATCCCCATAATACTGCCAGCGCCTCCCTCTCTATCTGTGAGTATCGTTGTTCTGTGCTGGTGAGTGCTTTGCTGGAATATGCAATCAGCTTCATCTGTCCTTGGGCATCTGGCTGTGAGAGTACTGCTCCTTGTCCGACCAAACTGGCGTCAATGGTAATTGCTGATTCTTTCTTGGGGTCAGAGAAAGCCATTGATTCCTCCCCTGTGAGTGCCTTTTGATGGTGTTAAAGGCACTTTGTTCATTTTCAGACCACATCCAGGTCGTATCTTTCCTACTCAGCATAGAGAGGGGTTCCGAGAGGGTCACCAGATTGGGTATGAACCTACCGCAGTAGGTCACCATTCCTAAAAAGCTTCTCACCTCCGACACATTTTCTGGTGGTTTCGTCTCCTGGATGTCTCTGACTTTTTTGCAGGTCTGGGGAAATTGGGAATTCACACTTTTCACGGTGCAGAGTAAGTCCTATGTTCTGAATTCTTTCTAGTGCTTTCTCAAGGTTCAGTCTCTGACATGGCATAAACCAAGATGTTGTCGCTCAGGTTTATTACTCTTTCAAGGCCAGCCAAACCCCCTCGGATGACGTTTTGAAAAACTTCAGCCGCAGATGAGACTCCGAAGCTGAGGCGTTTGTGCTGGTACAACCCATGGTGAGTCATGAAGGTCGTGATGTAGCGCAAATCCGGGTGAAGCTCCAGTTGGTGGCACCCAGACCGCAGGTCTAGTTTGGAAAATACTCTCGCCCCTTGCAATTCTCCCACCACATCATCCAGGATAGATGTGATATGTCTCTCGTACTTGATTGCTGGGTTAGGCAGCCTCATATCTACACAGATTTGGATGGATCCGGGTTGCTTTGGTATGACAGCCACGACAATAGGGGACACCCATGGGGTGAGGCCCTCCACTCTTTCTATGATGTCCATGTTTACTAGGTTGTGTAGCTCCTTTTCCACCTGTTGTCTCAGGTGAAACGGTATTCGCCGCTGCTTCATTGCTGTTGGGCGCACAGTCTCATCAATGTGCAGTTTAATGGGTTTGCCCTTGAGTTTCCCAACACCTTTGAATACTGTAGCAAACCACTCCAGAGTCTCATTGATGTCTTTGGCGTATACTGTGAGGGCAAAGTGAAAAATGCACAGGACATCTGCTGCTGTTAAGCTCAGCAGGGAGTGTGTGCTCATGTCCGTGACAAAGAATTTCGCTCTGATTTCCTTACCCTCATGGGCAACCTTGGTCACAAATGCACCTCTGAGGGGCAGTGGTTGAGCCCCCCCAAACGAGAATATTTTGGCATGTGCATTTGCTAGTGTTGGGGGTCCTGGTAGTGCCTCATTGTGGCGGGTCACCAGCGCGCACACAGATGCGCCGGTGTCCACAAGCACAGGTGTCATTGTTTCACTTACGGCCACTTTTCATATAGGCTGTCTCCTCTTTTTGAGAGAGTCAATACTCGAGATAAAGAAAATCTCTTCCTCCCATTCCTCTTCTTCTGCCAGATCCAGATTTGGCATCTCTTGTTCCACAACTGCCATTTCTCTTTGTTGCGACAGAGTGTCACTGGTGTTCTGCTGGGCACTCTGGGAATGGTGTTTGGAGTGGGGGCTCTGCACACCCTAGCAAAGTGTCCAACTGCTGCACAGCATCCACACACTCTCCCCTTCGCTGGGCATTCCCAAGCATGTGGGAGGTCGTAGCCACACTTGGGGCATGGCTGCAGTGTCTCAAACTTGTTTGGGGGCCATCTAGGTCTCAATGGCGTCTCCCTGTCGCACATGCACCCCCTACTTTTAATGATCTGATCGCGGCATCCATTTTGGTGGCACGGCTGTCTGCCAACTCATATGACCTCCTCATCTCTAGAATGCAAGCCAGCATTGGTTCAGGCTGTCGGAGGTCCTGTCGGCACAGTTTTCCTGAGCTACACCCCTGCATCAGCTGGTTACGCACCATACCATCCTCATTCTCCCGACTGCATGTGCTCGGCAGGTGACAAAGCCTGCCATAGACCTGATCGAGAGATTCCTCTTTTCTCTGTTTCTCACTGCACATGAAAAACCTCTCAAAGTCCTGGTTTGCCAGTGGCATAAAGTGTTCCTTAAGGCAATCTTTAGCAGTCTGGTATGAGTCATTGGTGGGAGGGAGGGACTTGAATATACTATGTACCTCAGATCCAGCTGTGTAAATGAGGTTTGCCACTTTGGCTTCGTCGTCCGTCTCACTGGTTGCTTTGAAGTACATGTCAAGCTTCTCGATCCAGAGCAGCCACTTTGGCCCCAGCTTTGAGGGATTACCCAAGGTGTCAAATTCAGGCATCGGTGCAAGTGTGCCTTGTTGGCGGGGTATTTCTCTAGCTTGCTGGGGCCCTGCAGCGTATTGGTCGGCATCTCTTGCTTCACTCATGGTGGCAGACCGCACAGGCACCTTCTACATGGGTGGAGTGCACAGTCTGCTTCGTCAGGTGCACTTCCCTGGTGGCAACACTGCACAGGCACCCTCTTGTTCTTGAAGGGCGCGGTTTGCACCTGTAGAGCACCTCAGGATGTTATATGAGGTCCTCGGGTAGGCACAGTCTGCTGTTCGATGGAACAAGAGTAGAATAATTGTCCCAGAGAGAAATGAAAACATTTTTTGTTTTTATTTTAAATAAAGAGCCCTTCTGGCCAAGCTGTGGCCCCTGTGGCTTTCCTGCTATGTTTTAGCCCTTGTGGGCTCCAAGAATTTCCCTCACTGCGCACAAGCACTCCCCAGGTGGAGCTGCTACCGTATGGACCCAAAATGGCAATGGTTGTATTCCCCGCAAGGGTTAATGCCTCTGACAGGCGTCGAAAAGCGTTACCAAAGCAAAATATTGCATCAGAAAGTTATCCCCCTGCCGAGCTGCATCCTCGTTGACCAATGTGATAATGTAATCATCCCCCAGGACTACTGTGATAAGGCTTTGCACGGAATACCTTCAGTAAGACACACAGACACAGGACTCTTCTCATCGGGCTCCTGTCACAGACAAGCGTGTTGCATCGGGCTCCCGTCACAGACAAGCGTGTTGCGGGACACCCCCTTTATTTATGCACACGCGCAATGGCAGAACGTTGCCGTCGCGCCACGTGACACTGTCATAGAAAGTACAATGATTTCACACTCACAAGATTTCCTACAACCTTTACTGGAAGCAAACGTTATACCAGGCCAAGGTTGGCCATTGGGTAATACTGTGAATACATATAATTGTATTTATGATTTGGACCTGATTCATCAGTAAAGTTGACTCCCAAGATATTTTTATTTTGTTTTCCATTAGGAAATTTGTATAATTTATAAACCTTTTGGGTTTGTTGGAAGAAATTGTCACTTCCACTTCCCTCAATTTAATTCCTTTCATCATGTTCTTTTGGCTGTTGTATTTATCTCTGACCCTGTACCATACAATCGTGTTATTCTTGTGTCGAAAGCATAGGTTTTATAAAACTCCAACTTTTGTTTAAATAAACATGACACCTATTAAGGAAGTTAGTAGGCCTCTTTATAATTATAGGCATTAAGTGTGTTGGTCAATACCATTTTTTTGGTTGCCTTTAATGACGTAATTCGTGGATTAGTTCATCGTTTTTTACATTATTTTTGTGACGCAACTGTGGGGCATGTTGTATTTTTCCTGCCATATGCGTTCCAGCTTTCTATTGTTCGTCTTTAATGTATTCATCTGGAGGGCCAGGCATCTTGCTGCTTGTGTTTTCGTCGAGGGTTTGGGAGGATTATTTTGGACAAGCTTGTCTAGAGCTTTGAGGATTCACTGTTGTAATTGTGGCAATCATCATTCTGGGTCTAACTCAAGTAGGGGATCTGTAGTTGGGAGCATTTTTGCTGTGCTGAGTGCATGGTTAATGTCAGACAAGTTCTGGAACTTCAATCCTCTGGCTATCGTGCAGGGTAATTTGTTATATTGGGTTATTAAAAATGTGATTATTGTACCATCACAGTTTGGCTTCCAGAGGAGAAGGGGCATGATCATTCACTGCCTTGTTTTGCATCTAATTATGTGAAAAACCTTGTTGGTAATTAAGGAACAATTGTTTCTCACCTTCCTTGACATAAGCACTGCATTTGATCTGGTCCCAAGGAGTAAGATTCGGTTAGTAATTGCCATTAGCACCCAACAGAGGTTAGCCAGCCAATCATGTGGCTAGGAATGCAGGCTTGCACCGCCAGTGTAAGCCCGCGTTCCAAGCTGCCTGTAGGCCGGCTCCCCCACCGCCCTCTTCCCCCACTCACTTTTTTAATTTTGAATCCACAACCCTGCCCCCACACTTACCTTATTGCAGCTGTGGCAGCACTCGCCGCCGCAGCCATAACTTCCTCTCTGCTCACAACGGCTGCGATGGAAAGGGAAGAGCCTTCCCTTTCCATGGCGGCCACATGGATAAAGGTTTTTCCTTCCTACAACAGGAGGAGCGCGTGTCCCATTGTAGGAAGGAAAAACCTTTTTGTTTAGCGCCCGAGGTAACCTGTGGTGCTAAATGCCTTAACACCCGATCTGGCCCGGCAGATTGTGTGTTAACGCCACAGTAGCAGTGTACCAGAGAGGTTGCTTAACTTCAATGCGGAATTATCCCAAGAGAATAAAACCTGTCCTAGGTTCAGTGCCATTGACAGAAATGTCCTTTCTGGTTAACTAAGGCTGCGTCTTGGCCTTCTTAATATTTATTTTGATTGTAAATGGACTGGACAAATGGCTAGTCGCCATCAGCAAACTCCCCTCAAATAAATGGGTCTAAACTCTATTACTCTGCTTTGCAGATGATTCAGTAACTCTGGCCAAAACCAAAATAGCCCTAACTAGGTTCCATGGTGCCTTTACTAAATTCTGTGATGACAACAGCCTAATTATACACTCCAACAAATTGAAAAGAATGTAGTTTGGCTAAACAGAAAAAAATGACTCTAAGGTACATGGGAAAGGGTTCATATTTAGAGATGGTTGGTTTGTTCAAATACCTCATATAACTGTTTGCAGATTATCTTTCTTGGGTCTCAGGTGAGAAATATCCAAAGCATAATTCAACAGTTCTTAGTATCACTTATGACCCTATATAGGAAGATTGGCAGTGCATCTTTTGAGGATGTGAGAAAGGTCTATAATGCAAAAACATCTGCCCAGGAGCTATACAAGGCCAAGGTCTGGGGCTTGAGTATGGGTAAGTAAGTTAAGTTTGAAAATGTGCTTTCTCTTGGGAATTCTGCGCTCTGCAGCCAAAATACCTTTCCATAATGATGCCTATATTTGCGGGGAGCAATGGCTTTGGCTAAAAATCTGGAGGTCTGCATGACGGTCTTTGTGCAAAGATATTGTTGAAGAATGTCACACATCATATAACCGCTATGCGACCCTTTGGCTTAGAACTAGAGTTGTTTCACAAGGCACTTGAGCATCCCAGCAGCGACCAACAAATGTTAAGCTCAACTACATCGTTGGAACTGTTTGAAGCACAATGTGAAGAGGCAGAGCAGATGACCTGTGTAAACAACAGGATCTAACAGACGTGCAGAGGCCTCTCCCATATTTCAGCCTGATTCTGGGTAACTCACACAGGAAAATAATCCCTCAACTGAGGTTAAATACATTTAAGTTAACGGTGGGTAGGTTGCACCCACTTGCTGGACACGTGCACATGCACCCTGAGGATAGTTGACAACACCATTGACTTTATTGCTTACCATAATATGGGGGGAGCTGTAATCTTTTTTTTATTACATTTGAAGAATCAATCTCAGCCATCTTTCTTTGCGACATATGTGAAAAAGACTGTTGTATCTAGGATCAGATGGTTGAGGTTCAGTGCTTCATTATCCAGGGGTTCTTATTTTTAGTTAATGGGTTTTATCTTTGGAACTGCTGTTGGTTTTATATTGATGCACTAGTATGTTCTGCTGCAATAGTTTT
This sequence comes from Ambystoma mexicanum, assembly GCF_040938575.1. Taxonomy (NCBI): domain Eukaryota; kingdom Metazoa; phylum Chordata; class Amphibia; order Caudata; family Ambystomatidae; genus Ambystoma; species Ambystoma mexicanum. Next base: position 1,359,173,995 of record NC_090930.1, on the reverse strand, counting down.
ATCCTTTTGTGTGTTTTATCCTGTATGTTTCATGGATGTTTATATTCGAAGTAAACATATTGACTGATTGACTGTTGGTTTTGCTTTCTTATTTTGAGAATAGGGATTATTAGTGTGTCAATATTGTTAAAAGGATCGTGTCAGTAACTTATATTATGCCAGTAATGGTCATTTTAAATCACATGCATGAAGGCTGAAGCACTTCATGCATATGGTTAAAAATTACAATTATAGGCATGGATAAGCTGTGGTAGCCCCTTCATGCATGTAATGTAAAGTGACTCTTACTGGCATGGATAGAACAACCATCTATGCCAGACAGGGCCACTTTAAAGCACATGAAAGAAGCTGCTGCCAAAATCTATATTTTCCGGGAATAGTCACTTCAAATCACATGCATGAAGTGCTTCATGTACATGATTTAAAGTGACCATAACTGTCATAGATAGCTTGTGGCCCACAACCTATAAATGCCACTAATGTTCACCTTAAATTCATCAAGGTTGAAGGCCAACATACATGTGATTTAAAGTGACCATTACTGGCATAGAAAGGTTAGGGCAGTAGCGTCATGCATGTCATTTAAAATGACCATTACTCGCATAGATAGGTTCTCCTATCCATGCCAGTAATGGTGAATGTAGATCATATGCATGAAGCTGCTGACACACCACCTATCTATGCCAGCAGTCACGGCAAGGGGTTTACAGTGACCAACCATACACCTTGTGTGGTTGGGAACTGTAAATCCCTTCCAGAGATACAAATGCATGCATGCATCTCATGACCCGACATACTTGCAGGCACACTATGATCCATCCTAACATACCCATTATAGGGCGGCAATAGCCGCACTATAGTTAAGTTGAGTCGGACTCCCAGAGAAAGCCCTTAAATTTCTATTGTTAATAACTTTTGTTTGGATTGACGGATTTGACCGAAATTGCGAGTGATTAGGGACTCGTGGTCCCCCATCCCAGACTGTAAAGTTTCGTAAAGATACATTAAAAAATAAGAAAGACAACGAAAACATTTGCCAAAGTTGTGGCCTACTTCCCATTCATTTTACGATCGACAGAGAAGATACATTTTTGCCAAAGCGCACAGCCCAAACTACTGGACGGATTTGGACCAGGTCCAAAACAACTTGGGCACAAAATGTTAACTCGCCATTCATGCTTTGTTTGGGGTTATTTCCATGCTGTAGCTATTTAAATATTTGACGGAGAAGGGGTGCCCACTTTTCAAAAATAGATAGTTATATCTTAGGGATTTACCCAAGATTGGGTGTTTTCAGAAAAGAAAAAGCCGCCATCTTGTTTTTCTATAGATGTGAGAGATATTTGAGGTTATAGCCGAGGATATGGGAAAATGAAACACAAGAAAAATCAATTTCAGGTAAAAAAAAATAAAACATGCAAATGCCATCAGGCTAGAGGGGGGGTGGATAGAGGGTACCAAGTGAAAGATGGAAGTTGGAGGGGGTCTAGGTACTGAGTTTGCAACACAAAGCTTTATGTAGCCTGGGCTATAGTCGCGAATAGCCGACATCTCAAAGCAAACTGTGTCACAGAAACAGCATGTGTTGTGGGGGGAAGGAAGAGGGCAGGGGAGGTTAGGAGGCCACCTGGGAAGTGGGCACAGATGAGGAGGGCACTTGGTGAGGGCCTAGGAAAGCATTTTATTTTCTGCCGTTTTTCCGATATTCACGGCTATAAAGGACTATGGATATTCGAGGGTATGTGTAGTTCAGTACCCGCAGTTACCGTTTTAAAAGAAAGATATTTTTACAGCTTTAGTGACATCAGGGGTGAAAAAAATACCGCCCATGGCCAAAGCCAAAGCCCATAGCCTGTGACACGATTGCCATCCAGGTCTCCCATCCATGAAGTAACCAGGACAGATCCTGCTTAGCGTCAAAGTGAGGAAGGGGCCAGCATCCTCAAGCTATGTTGCCCACTAAATGAGTCAATGTTACAAGATCACTTAGAGAAACGAGCTGGCTCTTTCCTTGCTTTGAAGCTAAGGAGGGTCAGTCCCGTTTTGAAGGTAAGCTGGGTCAGTTCCGGTTACTGCTTGAATGGGCGACCAAATGGGCATCCAAATTATTTATTTTTTTAAACCGTGCTACTGTCAGTCCTTGAAAGTTTTGCACTCAGAGACCATTTTTTGCTTTTTGCTGAATTGCCTTCTGGTATTTGTAGTCCCCCAGTCATTAATAAAAACATAGTTTTACAGCAACAGTGGGTTTCTCATCCCAGCAGTAACTGGAATAAACCCAGCTCAGCTTCAAAGCGAGGAAGGGATTATCCACCTAAGGCCATGTTGCCTAATAAATGAGCCCAACTTACAAGACCACTTAGAGAAACATGGCCTAAGGGGGCTGTATTCTTCTTTGCTTTGAAACTAAGCAGGGTCGGTCTGGGTTACTGCTTGTATGAGTGACAGTCCACAGTCCCGAATGATGTGTGTTTTCTTAGTTTTAAATATCTCCTAACACATGGCATCTGCATTATTTTTTTTAAAGCGTGCTATTGTCAGTCCTTGAAAGTTTTGCACTCAGAGACAATTTTTTTGCCTTTTGCTCTATTGCATTCTGGTACTTGTAGTCTTACAGTCAAGATGGGGGAAATAATGCCACAATTGTATTATGTTTGCCTAACATAGTTCTACAAGGATTTATATATTTGAGTGACACTATGGTATGTGTAATTTTCAAGTTATCTTTATAAAGCAGAGTATTGTTGAAATCCAGACATGGGGGTGAGGAGGGAAAATGATGAGAGGGCAAGTAAGTCATGAGTATTTCCCCACAATGTGGCAAGAGAGTTTGCAATCCTGGACATTGGTGCAGTTATTCTCCCCAGATTGTGGCTGCTTTTCGTGGCTCAAGTAGGACACATTTGGGTGAAGAATGTAACTTTTTTTAGAGGGCCGGACGTAACACATTGTTTTGTTTGAGGTTGACAAACTTGCTCAAGTATTTGGCAACCTGGAATTTACTCAGGTTGTCATGTTCCCAGTGCAGATGCTTACCCACAAGACCACAAGCACTTGTTTCGTATTGCGATTTTGTTTAGCAGGAAATATTTCGAGACAGATTGCTGGGTTTAAAAGGTGAGCTTATTTATCGGAACATTTCCTCTCTCAGGTTCTTTTTCTGGGGTGTTCATTACTTTTCTAAACTGTCCAATGCTATTTTGTCTTGTGCACTTTCTTATCAGGGGAAGGTCAAATGAATTACATTTGTATATTTCACTTTAAGATATATGTTCACTTATTGTGTATATATTCATGGGTGCTATCTTTTGATTATTGCTGTGGGTGCAGAAAGTACCTGGGCATATGTTATTCTTGCAGCCCGTAATTTATTCCCATTAACATTCTGCTTAAATGTGGTCAGTTGGGGTCATTTAATCCATCACAACAGTCACCAAGCGACCAGCCATAAAAAAGGTGACTGGAGCACGCTGCCTAACCAAAGTGTGTGGTCCATGGAAAATAGTTTAATTTCGCTGCACATTACCTAGAACATTGTGAGTTCTCAAAGCCTGCAATCTTTTATAAATAACAATACCACTGTCAAAACAGGACAAAATCAGTTTGTGATTGATGACCATCTTGGAGTGATGGGTTGCAAGTGTTTTAAAATATAGAGTGGCCTTGTCCACCGGTCATGGCCATAGGCCATGGCTAGTGGTTTTGTGGTGTTCGGCCATGCCCCCATCCATGGCCAGAGGCCATGGCTAGTGTCTGGTAGCGTTTTAAAATGGACAGTGGGCACAGCCATTAATGAAGATCATGCTAGTGGACTAGAAGCCTTCTCAAAATCCATGGAATAACAAAACCCTTGAAATTCAAGGACAAAACTTTAGTTGCAGGGACGTCAAGGTACATTTTAACAAAACCATTGAAATTCAAGGAAAAGACTTTAGTTGCAAGGACGGTAAGGTGAGAACTTAACGCAACAACACATGTCCCCTTTTTGTGCAATCTATGACCACAATGATGACATCACAGATCACATCACTAATGACATTGCTAATCACATGTTGTATGAGAACACGACTTACAAACCACATCACTGATGACATCATTGGTGACAACACTAATTACATTGCATATAACTGATTACATCAATAATGGAATTAGCCAAAACTTTGACTAACTTAACAATAATTTAGGCTGTGGACTTGACCATTACAAAGGCTAGCGTCACTAGTGGTCCGTTAGTGTATACAAATACCAATGTGAATGGTTAAACACCATACCTAGTAGCCCATCACTGTTTTAAAATATGCAGTGGTCAAAGTTGAAAGTTGTAGTCAGTGGCCATGGCTAAAGGCCATAGCTAGTCTCCATTAATATGTTACAATATACAGTCAGCACAGTCAAAGGCCCTGGCCACTGGCTAGTATTGTGTTGAAGATCATGGCTAATGGTTGGTTAATATATAGAATATATATAGAATATACAGTAGGCACGGCCGAATGCCACAGCTAGTGGCTGGTTAGTGTTGTATAATCTACAGTGGGCACGGCCGAAGGCCATCTCTTATTGCATTTTATTATTTTAAAATATACAGCGGCCATGGCCAAAAGATGTACAAACTGCTCAAGGTCAAAGGCCATGTCTAGTGGCCCATTTAAATGTTAGAATATATAGTGGGCACAGCCAAAGATTGTGACCACTGGCAAGTATTGTGCTAAAGTTCATGGCTAGTGTCTGATCAGTGTATATAATATCGAATGGACACGGTTGAAAGCTGTATCCACTGATAAAGGGCAAAATCTATAGTTGGTAGCATTAGTATTTTAAAATATTCAGTGCACGTGGATGAAGGTTGTAACCACTGTACATAACTGAAGGCCATGACTAGTACTCATTCATGTGTTCAAATATATTTTGCCATGCACACTGACCGTGGCTGAAGGCCATGCTTAATGCCAGTTACTGTTGTAATGTAATTAGTGATGTCAGCAGTGATGTGATCTGTGATGTCATCATTGTGGTTATAAGCTGCGCAACAGGGGCACGAATTTAAGGTGGCTTTAGCTGAACTTCAGGGGTTTTGTTGCATTAAGTTCTCACCTTAACGTCCCTGCAACTAAAGATTTTTCCTTGACTATCCATACATATATACATATACAGCTACGGGCTTACTCAACTGATCCGGCACACACACTCCATTACATTCAAATACACAGACAAGTATACATTCATATAACACAATCGCAAAACACACACACACACTTACTTTATTATTTATTTTATTTTTTTACATTTATAAAGCGCACAAAGCAGCCCTTAAGCATCGCAGCGCTGTTACTACGAAGCTTACGTAATCGCAAAGGAATGATAAATAGCAAGTCCAAGTTTCGTGAGGTTACAGGTGAATCTGGTACCGAACAAGTAGGTGGTTCGACGGGTTACAGGTGAACCAGCTACATCCAATATTGTATCGCACCCTCAAGTAGGAACTGGACGAGTGATGCTAGGTGTGGGTGTGTGGTTTAGATGAACATCCTGGTTTTCAGAGCTTTGCGGAAGGCAATATGACAGGGTTTGTTCCTGAGCGTGGGTGGCAGGGCGTTCCATTGTCTTGCAGCGATGAAGAGGAAGCTGACGTCGCCAGCTTTGGCGCATTTGACAATGGGGATGTTGAGTTGGTTGGAGTAGTGTGATCTAGTGGACCTGGCCTCTGACTAATTTCTCAGATAGATATGATGGGGCCATGTGACTGAGGCAGATATGAGTGATGGCAAGGGTCTTGAAGAGGATCCCCCAGATCTTTTCTTTTGGGGGCAGGGGCACGACCAAGCAGCACAGTGAACACATGTGTGGCGCCTGCATTCCTGACAAGGATTTTAATTCTTGGGGTGCGCCAACGCCCCATGTTGAGCAACACCAACGTGGTGGCCATTGCAACACTGTGAGTGCTGCGCTGCACTGCACACGATCTGCGTGCCGCTCAATTGTTTTTTTTTTTTAAATACCAGGGCTGGTGCACTATCAGTACCAGCCCTGACTGTGCGCCAGACCTGCGGGAGGCATCGGGGGTCACATTGGGCACCGTAAAGGACCTAAGAGGGGCGACCAAACCCCCCCTGTGCCACCCTTGCCACCCTTGCTGTCTCCCATTCCATAGGGCAGCTTCCCGTGTATAATCTTTAACAAATGTTGAATTAGCACCTGAGGGATTTACCCCGCGCAGAGTGCTAATAGCAATAATACCTGCTGCTGAGGAAACAGCGCTGGGTTTATAACTTAAGCCCCGGGCCAATCCAGTCTGCAGACAGAAGTATTATTCCTTAGGAATGTTCTCGTAAAATTATTTGTACGTGAAAGGTTTGATCATAAATGTAGCTTAGACCACAAAATAATGTTGCTTGGCTACGTTTTAAAAAAGAAGTGTAAAATGTTTTCAACTACTCGCCCCTCACGTAGATGAAGAGTAGGGTGTCTTCCATTACACCCTCCTTGGGGACAAGAATAGTATGAACCCTTACACTGCTCTCATGGCCAGAGTTCTAGCACTTCTATTCATTCCCCAGCACAAACTGTGGAGGCCCTGGAGCGTGCCGTATCTCTCACTACTATGGTCGGCCATATCTTTCAGCAGCAGCCTGAAAACCCTCTCTCAGATGATAGAATTCAAGTGCCTTTAGGATTTTCATACCCTTGTGTTTGCCATATGAAAATAATGCTGCTACTTCTTCTATTTTAGTACTTTCATGCCACCGTGTCATGTTTTCATGCCGTGCATCATGCTTCATGCGTAGGTCCTCGCGCTCCTAAGGCGTTAGCAGCAGGGCCTGTTATTACGCGCTTTAATGGTACTCCGTATTCCATCTCTGCAAGACGAAGGGGCTGCTTGTGGCTGCCCGCATTCGAGCCGGTGGCAGAAGGGTGCAAAACATACCTCGGAGGACGGAGTGCCTAACTGCCTGACATATTTGGAAGACGACGATCCTTGGTTTACACATTACCTGTCATTTTTGAAAGAATTACAATTTCAGCAACTATTACTCTCTTGTGTACTGCCTTTCACCTGCAAAGTCGTCGTTGATCCCTACCCACTTTTGGTGAACATTGATGCCATAATAATTATAGTACATTACAACAACACAATAGCAGTCTAGAAAAACGGTCTCTTTTTAAACGTCTTCCTTGAGGTATATCATTCTGGAGAAGCGGTGAATCTAGTATTGTTTTTCATTGGTTTCAAGTTTAAACGTGGGTCTAATATTCTTTATCTTTTTAATGTATGCACGCTCGAGAATACGAACGTCTGAGGAGAAACTCCTAACCATTTAAAACCATCTGCAATTAATACGTGTCAAGAAAATCAACAGTAGGCGTGCGTGCGTATTAGCAGAGCTCTCAACCCCTTTCCACCGCCTTCCCGCCTTACGGGTGCTGTTGATTGGCTGTTGCTCGGAGCAATGGTAACAGACAAGAGAATTCTGAGCAAAGCACGGAGTATGTAGGTCATTGTTGCTTTCCAACTATGCATTATGTATTATTCATCAACAGAAAGATGCTGGCACTGTAAAGCGTTTGCCAGAGCTGGGTCTGCGAGTGATATATTGGCCCTGTGTGCATTTTGTGTTATTAGCATGGCCGTGAAAGGAAGTATTGATTCGTACTGACGTTTTGTTTTTGCGGCATTTCGACTCTGAACATTAAAGATAATTGTTGTGTATAATGTTGCCTATTTTAAAATTATGCTTTTTAAGACCTTGCTTTGAAAACATAATTTGCACAAACAATAACGAAAATATTAGTATCACTATTGCTTTCCACACTAGCAAAGATAACCACAAAAACATTTTGATGAGATTTTTCGACTCCGGACAATTACTGTAGCTTGTATTAGCCGTCCATATCATGAATTGTTTCCCTTTTAGTCCTCCTCATGTCGTATGATCACATGTTTTGTTATTTGAGTTACATAGCTCTGTTAGGCATAGCAACCTCTTGACACGTCACTGACCTATGTAGAAGTGAACACAGATGATGATTCAGCTGGCTTCTACAACTATGAGGCTCTAGTTTGCAACTAATTATAAAAGTGTACCTATTATTGCCGAGGAAATATCCACGTTTTAAACTTTCTTCATAAATAGTAGTTTTTAGTTTCACACAGGATTTTTACTAGTGTGCTCCAACTCACGGCACGCTGTACAGAGACTGCCCTACTACAAGTTTTAATTTTTGAAATCTCAGAGGAGTACTAAAGGAGATTTTAATCTGAGTTTACACGTATACCTACATATACAATGAGTACTTTCTACAAATAGTGTCACATTTTCAAAATAGAAACTATTCTTGGAAATGAAGAGGAATATACTGAAGTTGGGAAATTAATTGCACCTCTAAATATTAATTCTAATACTCCCCATTTATTTTATTGCTAGGTCACTTCAAAGCGTTCAGAGTCAGGGGTGCAGGGGCAAGGGTTGAGAGGAATAGAAGGGCTCAGAGGGCTAATTGCCATAGGTGGGGTTGGAACATTCTTTTTCGTAGTCTGCAGGTCATAGTAGCTCTTGGTACTCACAACCGCTTTTTCAATGTTCCAGTGAGTGTAAGCAAAAGCATGTGGAAGCTGTTTTCTCTGGTTTTCTATGTATGAGTGTTAGAGGCGTTGGTCAACGTCTTTTCCTGTATTCAGTATAACAGATGTTGAGGCAAGACCATTTTCGTTCCGCTCGTGAGTTGTAAAGGGAACATTTTAGTTGCAGAAGTGGGTGTAGACTCAGATCTTTCAGGACTGGTGGTAATCATACATCCCAATTGGGCCCAGACTCCACCACAAACTTCTTTAAAATTCCTATGATTTCTTATTGTATCGCTCCACCTTCCCACTGGATGCACGGTGGTAGACGATATAGAGTTTTCTCTTCACTCTGAGAATTTCCCACATTTTAGTCATTAATCTTTTGAGGGAGGCTGAAATGAGAAAATATGTGGTTCATTAATAACATAAATGATGTTCCCGTTTTGCATTTCGGAGCAGGAAGACAGTGAAGAGACATGTAGCGGTAAAAATATATATTCATTGCTGCGTGAAGAATGTTTCACTGGACCATTAAAGCCTATCTGAAAATCACACCATGGTAGGGTCATTCATCTTTTTTGTGGAGAAGCGCGGTGAGTGGCAGAACATGGTTGGAAATGAGCACACACGAGATACACCTTTAAATAAATATTTGAGTCTCGACCCATGTGTGGCCAATAAGCAACCTCATGTAGGATTAACGGTTCTATGTTCTTACATTGGCAGGTATTTTTTCACCAGGTTTTTTTGCCAAAGATGTATGGCTGAAAAAACATGTCAATTATTTTTGGGGGATATTTGAGGGGTCCTTTCAATTCCACCATCACTGTTATTTAGTCCCTATTCCCGCACCCCTTGCCTCTTACATCCCCTTATCCCCCCTTGCAATAGTTTTGGATGAGCTTTTTCGGGTGAACATTTTTATCAAAAAACTGCAAAAAAATACCTGGCGATGTAACAACATTGTACTGTACTAACATTGTCTTTTGAAAACCCTGATGACCAGCTGTTGCTGCATCATGGGCGTGATTCAACATTTTGCTTTAGAATGAGCTAGATACCTCCCCCTGATCATAACCCGAATGGGCTTTCCTAACCAAAAGTCCATATTGAATTTTGACGATATTTGAAAATGTCATAAAAACTTGTAGATCCTCCTTCCTTTTCCAGTCTAGTTCAATTCCTGGGTCCTCTAGATATTGATAGAATCGTCCTATAATTAGATCTTCATTTTGTGCTATAATTAAATCTTGGTCCTGTTATCTCTACTCCATTATAAAATGGAAGGCTTATTTTCAGCTTGAGTTTGTGATCACCACTGCCGTTATTTGTAATTATCCAAGGAGATGTTTCATGCCAATGTGTTTGCTTTTGTTTGCTCCAGTTTTGGCGAGTTTGTCAGCCAGATCATTTCCTGGATCGTTTCCTGCTTTAGCGAGAACTTCAGCTTTCGAGTGACCCTTGATTTTCTTCCAATAAAAGGTCCCATTGTTTGATGTTACTAAATTGTTGATTGATTGGATAAGCTTCTCATGTGACAGAGGTTTATTGTTGTCACAAAGCATACCTCTGGCTTTTTAGTTCACTAAATGTGCAACAAAACAATTTTGGACATAGTCTGAATCAGTTAGGGGCACTAGTTCCTCTAGCTAGTGTTTTATGGCAGTAAGGACAGCTTTGCATATTGGCATCAGGTCTGTCACCTTACTGCTACAGGGCCCAATTTTATAACATCTGTGGGTTCAGAAATGTCATTCACCCGGGATTCCTAACACCACCTACTAACACTTTCTCGTCATTTTCTTTAATATGGTAGAACTATCCATTTAGATAAACTATAGGCATTCATAAATTCCTTTCACTTTATTTCAATAAAAACAATTTACCATAAAAGCCAACATATACGTAACATGTACAAAATCAATTTACGAAATTAATTTGTATTTAAACAGGAAGTACACATTGTGCCTATTAAATACATTAAAACCTAGCTACCAATACAGGTAAAAAACTTTGACCAATATCAGTCCAGACAAAAGTGTTTCTGTGCGTACAGTGCATGTTATTTTCTACTATTAGCAAAATGTCCATAGGGGAACAAACAGTTAATTAAAACTCAAGGCCGGGCAATAATTCTTGAAACTATAGGGCAATATGAACAATGAACCATGTCATTAAACAAAATTATATATAGGCATTCCTAGACAGGTGTTCTTGTCACATATATACTTTATGAGGGCAAAGTGATTCACCTCCATATTATTCTTGGCTTTTAACTCTTCATCTTCCACACAATTGTATTGAACACATATACCTGTGGACTCTTTTTGTAAGAATCCAGGAAATAATCCTTGAGTTAGAGAGCTTCCCAGCTCTGATCCGGTCACTCTGCAAATATTGTAAAGGTTGGTGGGAAGTTTCAACTATTATATGTTCCCTATGGATCAATGGATGGCACTTTTTCATCACAAATATCGTTGCCAGGCAATTTTTCTCTCGTTCATTAAATTTGACCTTCACAGGTGATAAGGTTTTGCTCATCTAAGAGATCACCTGATCATGCTTGTGATGGGAAACCGTAGTTAGACAGGTATCTGAGAATCCTGTTTCCAGGAAAAATTGCTTATTTATTATTTAATAAGCCAAGCATGAAACTTGGAATAAACCTCTTTTCTGTTGTTTCACAGCCTCTGTTTGGGAGTTCCTCCAAGATAGACCAAGGGTTAAGAGATTTCAGCGTAATTTATAAGTTTGCGACTGTAGTTAGTCAATCCTAAAAGGCTACGTAGTTTCCGTAGATTTATGGGATTCTTCAATTCTACCAGCGCTACACCTTCGTCTGAGGATGAAGACCTTTGGCTGTGATTGTATGGCCTTAAATGTTTTCTTTAGTTTTGCACTGCTGTGCTTTCTGAAGTGCTAACCTTGCACCTGAATTACTTAGCTGAGTCAACATATGGCAGATTTCCTCCTGGTGTTCAACAGCTTTACTTTTATTCAGTAAGTCATCCACACAAGCCGAATTCCCTCTTTCATGAAGGTCAGGAATGACCCTATGTAGGAAGATATTGAACTAATTCCCATTTTTAATAGTCCTAAATGGAGTTCAGGCATTCTAGTCCATGCCTACTGCTGACCCCAAAGGTAAAAGCACATTTATACTGGTGTTCACAGAGTATTGACACAGTCCAATGTTAATTTCTTCAAATCAAGGGCAGCGTTTCATTTTGAACCCTGAATCCATTCAAGGACTTGATCAATATAAGGAAGAGGCCACCTTCACATGTGCACCCTCTTGTTGAGTTCCCTGATGTTTGCACATAGTCTCCATTGGGTTTCAATATTCCCAAATACTGGATTATTAAACGTACAGTGAATTGGTCGAATAATCCCACCTGATTACACGTTCTTGATAATCTCTATGAATGATTCCATGTATACTAGGGATAGCCGGTATTGTTTTACAAATACTGGCACCATATTCAGGTCCAAAAGTATAGTTGTATGATGAAGAGAAGTATGCCCACAGTCATATGAATCTACAGAGAAAATATTATGAAAGTCCATAAATATTTGTCTCAACTTGATTCCTTAGCGTCAAGATAATTTATTGTGACTTTGAACAGTATCTCTTCTTCTAGCATCTCATAGGTAACATCTTCTGCTTTATAGGGGCACAGGGAGTACACCATAAAATTTCACTCGCTGTCAGGTATGGATCAATTTTACCATCAGTATTGTCATAACATTCTTCTTGTAAGGGACCAATTATAGGCTTGGCTAAATCCATGGAAAAGTGTTTGGAAACAATAAATGATGCTTTGCTGTTTATGAATATCCACTTGAATTCTGATTTTGTCATCTTTAAGATCCACTAATGGGTTGGTTATAAAGACAAGCCTTGTTGCTGAAGAATATTATTTAATTTAACAAAAGCTTATTCATTAAGCAGGTCCTGTCCTTAATTTGATCAGTTGTATGTTTGGGTATTTCCAGGAATTGCAATCTCTTCTTTGATTTGATCTTCAACAGCGTAAGGCAGCAAATGGGCTGATCAAAATGCCTTTTCTAGATCATTGAAGTCTACCGGGATTCCCTGATTCGAGACCAGATTTCGTTATTAATCAGATCTATATTGGTTGCAAATTGATGTAGTATGACATTGCCAATATTAAAAATCATATAAACAAATGAGCGATACTGAATATTCTTTTTTCACCTCAAATGGGGAGTTAGACCTTCCTGTTATCTACAATTGGCAGTATCACAAAGAACAAAGGACAGGTATACAGGTCAATTTATTGTTTATTGTTATTTTTTAACATATTTCTATTACATCTGTTATTAGGTTTCCTTTCACTCACCCTAATCAGAAGAACACTCTGTCCCTCTGTGGTGTTGTCACCCTAGGTTGCACTGATGTAACACCTGTATGATGGAAAAGGCAAGCAGTTCACATGGGAATTACTTATAAGTGGTATAATACCTTTCATTCTTTTATTCACCCTCCGAGAGGTGTGCTTGTCCTTTCCATGTAATAGTTTGCATAAAACAATATAAGAAGAAGCAGTCCAAAAGGTTTTTGCCCCTCTAATACCATAAATGAGCCAGTAAATTGTTATTCATTAATTTCACAAAATCACAATATTTCTTATTTTGTTACTCATATCACAGTTCAAAAAGGTGTTATTAGTACAAACAAGACCTATTGTCCTATATTGTTTAGGCTCTGGTCAGTTGACATAGGTATTATGCACAAGTGTCTCTCTTAGTTCAGAGCCATCTGTTAGGTATCGGGTCGACCGGATCAATTACTTCTTTTCTTGCGTCATCTTCTTCAGGACCAATTTCTTTGGATTTTTGTCAGTCAGTCAGTTATCCCGTCAATTTTGGTGGGGCACTCAGCTCGATCTTCTTATTCTTTTGTACATATGAAAGGTACTCCTTGTTCTTGTCAGGGGTACTTATTTTGATCAATCTGGCATATGTTATTCCTTTTATTCCTTTTATTTTCATCCGTTGTTGGTGAAAGGTAGTTTTTACACAGGGTGAAGCTAATTAGCCCTGCAGACTTACATTTTGGTTTATTTTTTTATTTCTAATTTGGATCTCCAGCATGCACCTGCAGGTAACCATATGTTTTAAATCTATTGCATCAGGTCCAGAGTTGAGACCGTTCAAAATAGAAAAATGTTTTGCACATCTGGGTACGTTTTTCAGTATAATATCCCAGACATACATCTTGAGAGTGTGTCAACTGTTGACCATTTTCAAGGTTAATAATTCAACCGGGCCAAATGATTGGTGTACTGAAGCTTAACGAGTTTTGATTCTAAGACCTTCATCACAAGCATTAATGGCTTAGAGAAATAAAAATAAAATAGAAGTAACTTATTTAAATAATTTGAAATCATTAGCAACACTCCCCTCCACCGCAATTCAAGTTGTTCAGAAAGATACCTGTAGATGTACATTTCTTTTATAAACAAGGTAGCAAGGTGTTGCCTTCCTGGAGAGAGAAGATGAATGGATTCAAACTCCTCTATGGAAATTATTTGCATTCAAATTAGTATGACATATTCCATTAGTTCAATGTTACCTGTAAATGTTGGTGATTATCTCCAGAGTCTCATAGTAGGCACTATTTCTTGTATCACAGCAATTGATAGGATTATAGTTTAATAAAAAAATAAATTCAGGATAGAATCCCTGTATCAGGGCTTGCCAGGTAACAATCTGTATGATCTTTCAAATTCGGGCACATATTCCAGAGACAACAGAATCAGGTGACTGACTCCTCACTAATAAGTAGTGTTTGTTTTACCATGAATTTGTGTTTAGAGAGTCCCATTGTGCATAGTGTTTGTTTGTTCACTTAGTTGATTCACATTGTTTAACTAATTAATTATTCTTTATGAATCCACAATATGACAATAAGGATTGGTTGACAGCACAAGATTTATCTGTCCATATCGTGGCTGTGTGCCGTGGTATGCGATGATGTCATCACACCGACGTGATGATACCATTGTGTCCATTGGTGTACACGTTCCAAATGCCAATGTAATGCTCCCAATGACATGGTCCCACCCCACATTTGAGGGCAAAGAACATATAGTGAGGTATTCAAAAATCTATATTTATTTAATAGAAAAGTTATTTTTGACAACTGCGTCGTCAGCTTTACCCTGGAGCCCACTACAAAATGATATATGTAAAATTATACAAATCGAAATCTTACTTGTCTATGAATCTCACTATGATAAGTCCACAAAGGCTTCCACTTTCAACCATATCAATCTCCATATAAATCTGATTATTTCTAGTCGACACTATACCTACCGACATTTCGACTTAGCATTGATCTCTTGTCTGAACATCACTAAGATCTCATTAAAATGTTCAACACAATGCAAATATGATTACAAATTTGATTTTCTCCAGCATCAAGTCAAATATGACACCTTAGAAAATTGCATCAATAAACACAATATAGATATCCACCAACTCCCCTGTGCAGGTGTAAGATAGTGAATATATTAACCATGTAGATGCTACTTGACATATAGACAAGGACTGGCTAGCATAGGGCTATTTGTTAAACCATTTAAATGCAAAAAGTGACTCATTTGCATTGGATCTTGTCTGCATTGACAAATACTGCCCTCTGGAATCTATATGTTCTATTCTGAACCCATATGTATCCTATGTTTGCTGAAAGTGTGGGTGCAGTTTTCTATATGCATGTGTATGTGGCTTTTACTAAACATGCATGTGTTTGTGTATGGCTTTCCTTGCACATGAATGGATTCCTTTCAATCAATCAATCAATCAATCAGTCAATCACATAACGCTATGCAGCTGTAAGGCCATGAAAGTACATACTAGCATAAAGAAATAACACACCATATAAACACCAATCGGTGCATCCCTCCATCATATAGTATCACATTTACAGTTATCTCAGAGTCCCACCAATTGCCTTCATGCAAAGGTCTCCTGTAGAGCTTCTGTTTGGGATAACTTGACTGCCAAATAATTTACAGTTTCATCAGGACCCTCTATCTGAGAGTGACCCTTAATTCTTTTTCAATACATTTTTATGTTGTTGTATGTTACCAAAGCATCTATGATTTCGATTAGTTTGACATATTTCAAGGGTTTGTTGTGTGCACAAAATATAACATTGCCTTTCCAATTGATGCAATGTTCTACAAATCCATTCCAGACATATTCAGAATTGGTAATTATTGGAAGCTCCTGGAGTTGATGGTCCAAAGTAGTGAACATGGCTTAATCGAAAGCTCTCAGCTCTCAAGCCATCTGCTCTCTGACTACTCCAGGAACCAATTGTATAACCAGTAGAGGGTTCATGGATGTCATCCACCCAAGAGTGTCCAAATGCCAACTACTAATTCACCCTCAACATGTTCAGGGACATGCTAAAATCATCTATCCACATAAACTGTGCGCATACATTTGCAGTTGCTTTCTTTATATACATTATGCTGGGAAGCTAGGTTTGCCTGCATGTTGTCAAAAGTTTTACAATCTTGTAAATAATGATCTTTGAGACAATCATGTAGATCTGCCACTCCATGAGTCAACACACTCTTTCTATTTTGGCAATACCTGATCCTAACAGGGTAGCCGCTCATAGAAAGAATCCAGGAAGTAACCCTAAAATTAGAGTCATTTCCACTCCATTGTCTGTCACTTTGCAAATACGGCTAGACAAAGATCCCAACTACAAAATACTCCTCATGGATCAATTGAGAGTAATTATTCAATTGACAAACCGTTGCGAAGAATGCCTTTTCACAGTCATTGAATGTCATGATGATAATGTCCTACTTGCATAGGAAATAATCTTATTAACCTAGTCACACTGGCGATACAAGGCCACATATACACAAGTTTCAAAATCCTGTTTCCAGGAGGAAATATTTTTCCTTTATGAAGCAAGTCAAACAAGGAGCCTGGGTCAGAAAACTTCTTTTTAATGGTTTCACAGACTCTTTGAGATACCCTGCTACCACTTCATCCCTGCCGTCTATGGATATACTAAGGGCTGGGTGATCTCAGCATAATTCTCTATGAATTTCAAAATGTAGTTGGACAATCCTAAGAGACTTCATAATTCTCAACAGCTGGGAGGGTTGCTCAGGGGCAAAGATTTTGTTTTGGAAGAAAGGCAAAGTGAAGCGTCACAGGTTCATACAGCAGTCCCGGCTTAGAGGTTGGTCTCCGGCATGAAGCGTGATATAAAAGCTCAATTTATTTATTTTCTTTTTTTCTCTTATAGGGGGCGAAGGCCTTCAGCTGTGAATTTATGACCAAGAAAGTTTACTCTTGTTCCGCATCATTGAGCATTCTGTAGGGCCACCATAGTGCCTGCTTTCTGTTGTTAAAATGTGGGGTATCGCAGCTGATGTTTCTCCATAGTTTCACTTTTCATCAGTAGATCATCCACACATGCCATGTGCCCTATTTCTCCATGATCGGGCATGGCATGGTGAAGCAATATATCAAATGCATTGCTACTGCTAATAACCCAAAGAGCGAACTTTCCAAGCATACTATTGCCCCCAGAAGTAAAAGAAACATTACATTGCTGTTCATGGATTGCTACTGAATATCCATTAGACAAATCAAGGGCAGAGTATATTTTATACCCCTGGAACTGCGCAAAATATAACAAAGAGGCCAGCGTGCCATGTTTACCCTCTTATTTAGTTCCTTAAGGTTCGCCTAAAGTCTCCATTGGTCATTGGGTTTTAATATTCCCAGTACTTTATTGTTTAACGTAATATGAATTAGAAGAATAATCCCATTGGATTCCAAATTGTTGATAGACTCTAGAAGTTATTACTTGGATTTGAGAGGCAACCTGTACTATCTCACAAATATCGTTGCCATATCAGATTCTCTGTGTATAGTTACACAGTTCAGAAATGTATGTCAACAGTCATATCACTCAACAGAGAACAGTCATATCACTCAACAGAGAAAAAGCTCTGGAAGTTCAGAAACACCAGTCTCACAGGCATCAGCCAGATTAATCTGTTCTTCGACCATCTATAGAAAGCTTGGCATTACTTCTGGAGTGAAAATTTCTGCGGTATCCTTCAGTTGGGTAGAAGGATCAAGCGTAAAGAGATACAGGTTTGATATAGTCGGTATTGTTGTAACTGTCTACAGGTATCTGGGCAATGATTGGATTTGTTAGATCCACTGAAAAGTATTTGAAATCAATAACCATTCCCATATAGGTGTCTTCAGACAAGGCAAAACGTTGTGGATCATTAATGTAAACCAATATTCAAATGGTATCATCTTTAAGGTCTGCTAATGGTTTGCATGTAGGGAAAGTCCTTTTGCTGAAGAATGTTTCATAACTCTATACAATCTTCTTCATTAGACAAGGTGTGTCATCTCCTAATTTTTAAAGGTAAGGTACATTGTCTGGCATTTCCAAGGATTGTAGTTTCTTGTACTTGTACTTCAACAGCATAGGGCAGCAAAGGAGCAGACTAAAATGCTTCATGAACATCACTGAAATCCATAGATTTGCCTGCTATATTTGACTAGACTTTGTTGTTAATCGACTGAGTATGCCATTGCTGATATCAAAATCAGAAACATCTCTCATTACCCAGCAATTGTGACTTATCGTTTTGGTTCCAGTTGTAATCACCAACATACACATGTTAATAATCAGGTGTTTACAAACACTAGCATCAATACCAGATTCCCATTTATTTAGCTGATTAAATGTCATACTTGCTCTCCTTTACTTATAAGTTCACCTAAGCTTCTTTTTGTTATTTCTGAATTAGCTATTGGTTAACCTTGTACCCCACTGGAGGTCTTCCTTGGATAAAACCTCAATGTATTTCAATCCACATATGAAGACTACTCATTAGGGTGGAAGAAGGCTTATACTCAAAGGTTCTGTTGAAGTTCCCTCACTTCATTTACAGATATGATGGTGATGTCATGGACCTGGGTATTTTGGAAACAGATTTCACTTGGGTCATGATGAGGCTCAATAAAGTGACAAATACCATTCGAACTGATGTAACTGGCACTTCTTTTTGGTTTGATTGGGCAGCAGGCTGAATACAAAGGACCGTGTTCCTGCAGTCAATCAAAAGTAAAAATCCTTCAATTAAGTCATTCCCCAGTAAGAAAGGTGTGCCTTCAGGTGCCGTGACGATCACCAGAAGTGTGAGTTAGTGTCACTGTAATTTAATTCCAACTGTCAGTCTTATTAGGAGTAGTCAGATTTACCATGGATGTGCGCCTTCACTGCGGTTTGAAGAGGTAGGGTATTTTTTCTAGAGGTGGCCAGCCTGTCAGCCTTAGGCAACAGGGTCGCAGGAAGCCTCTCCCAAACACAGACCCAAGACAGGGGGGAACTCTCTTGGGAATAAAAGCATCAATGGAATTGGATTTCAGACACTGGTATTCAGCTGGGGTGGGATAGCCATATAGATTTCCAAGCGAAGAGCAGAATTGGTAGTAAGTAAGTTTCTGTGGAAGCTGAGAGTCAGGCTCCAAAGAGAGAAATAAGGAAGTAGGAAAAAGGAAGCAGGAATGAGCCTGGAAGGGATCAGGACTGAGGAAGCAGAGGGGATACAAGAGGAAGCAGAAAACCACAGTGTCTTAGCAACCTACCAGTCAGGTTGTGATGCAGGTACCTCAGGATCCGTGATGGCTAAATGCTGCCTGCCATTTTGATGTTGCCGTCATGCTGTTTTCCGAAGAGTGTATGGCGGGCCCAAAGGGTGTGTTGAAAACGCTGTGTTTGCCAATTCATGATAGCATGTCCCCTTCCCAGGCGCCTGTGCGCCGGCTTGAAAGGATGAAGGCGATTAAATCTCTGCACCAGAAGAGGAGCATGAACATGATGAACTGGTTCCCAGGTCCTGTCTCAGGAGGGGTATCCTTTCCAATTTACAAGATATTGTGGGACACCCTTGTGGTAACAAGAGTTGCAGATGTTGCTAACTTCAAATTCCTGGGTACCATCAATAATCAATCGGGAAGGTCTAGGTGGCGATGAGTGGCCAAAAGTGCCATACACCTAGGACAAAGGAGTGACACGTGGAAGAATGGACGTAACCTGCACCAAGAAACAGGCAGTTGTAGCCTGAACGCAAAAGCATGCACACACTGGATCACTCAAAATGCTCTGAAGTATCTAGGAGGCAGCTTGAAAGGTACCAGGTACCTCGGAAGAGTCTTGGTTGCCAACCAGACAAGGTCATCAATGGAAATAGAAGGGGAAAAACTGCTCTGCTTGTCCGTGAACCATTTCATCCTTTCTTGTGCCAACAAGAAGTGTTTATTCACAGCCTTGTGTATCTGTTGGAGTTTGGTCAACTACTGGTCAGTGGTGGGTACCTGGGTTTCTGGAAACAGTGAGTCCAGGAGACATTGGGGATGGAAAGCATAGGAAGCATAAAAGGGAGAATATCCGATGGAAGAGTGTTTTGCGAATTGTTAAAAGCATATTCTGCTGCAGGAAGTAGAGAAATTCAGTTGTCACAGGAAGTGGTGGAGAAGCAACAACGGTATTGTTCGAGGACCTGGTTAGTCCTCTTAGGCCGGCCAACAGCTCTTTTTCCAACACAGAAAAATTTACTTCACTTTTAGAGTGTGAACGGGACAGCTAATCAATGAGATGTTCCAATTTGTCCAACTGCAACTGCAGAAGTACTGCACTGACTGCGTTCTCTGCAGCATCTGCTTCAACAATGAACAGTTATTAGGTATCCTGCTGGCATAGTACTGTGGCCTAAATGAAGGCTTCCTTGAGATCCTGGAATGCTCTATTGACTTCTGAAGCAATTCTGACAATGGCTTGACCCGCAAGGAAAAGGGGAGGGGAGACAAAAGGTTCAGGGTATTTTCTCTCTGTTAGTCTATTTAACAGCTGAGGAGTAGTTATTTGGGCCAACCTCCTATCTCTAAGCCCAATGAGGCATACTCTTCCCCTCTGCTACATTAATGGTGGCTGGTGCATGCATTTTCTTTCCTTTTTGGAGCTGTTGGATTCTGTAATTCATAAATTCTTGTGGCCTTAACAACAATCCATTCTAGTGGTCTAGTATCATCACATCATGGCTTCACTTTGTAAGCACATGTTTCAGAAGGTCATGACAAAAAATAGTCCTGACTGTTGGTATCAACATTTCAAGAAATGTGGGCAAATGCACACTCAGGCTCTTGAGCTAAATCTTTAGGAGATTGTTCCTCGATGCAAATTAACTGATATTCTGCTTTTCAGGCTTCTTGCAGTTTCCTAAGCGTCAACAAATATTTTTTAATTGCTGCTTTGTAAGTGTGCCCTTCATGATAGTTTTGGGATTCAAGTCCAGCAAAGTAGCTAGAAACCTCTGGAGGAAAGTTTTGGTCACTTTTCTATCCAAATGATGTTGTCATCTGTCCCTTCAGTTCTAAAAGTTGGCAATCGAATATCTGGCATTTTTGTGATAGGTTGCAATAAGCAATTTAATGATTTTTATCTTCTTAATTGGTTTATTAGTGTGACTGTGGTCTCCTTTTACTATGTACTATGTATTCGCACCAGGGTCCATCTTCCAACTTCCCTCATCCGAGTCAGAGGCCCTATGTGAACCCTGCTTACTGTGAATCACTCTTCCTGTCATGATATCAGAAGGAAGGCTTTTCATGTGCAGGGTGTAAGGAATCCTCCCATTTCTCCATTCCCCATTGTTCTTCTGGGGTGTGGGCTCAAAATCCCTTAAGAGAGGCTCAATAGTGTGGGGTTTATTCCTGCTGTTGTTCCAAATCTATGTTTCCCTGTATATCTAGAAAACCCTGTGCCCCCCCCCTAATTTTACTTGGGTAAGGTCTGGCCAGTGCTGAGAGGGTTTTGTATTTGTAGTAAAGGGCAGAATACAAATGGAATAGAGTAAGCTAATGGTACCTGTGGATTCTATTTCCTTAACAAAACCATACCCCTATTTCTTTATTTCTAAAAAGGACTATTTAATGCAGGACAGTAATTGACTAAGGCTGCTAACGTATCGATAGTCTTTTAATTCCTTTGTCAATCTGTGACATTCACAGGTTTTCTTAATACAACATACTTAGGTAGACAAATGCATCTTCAAAACCCTGCATTAAATTATGTGTTTTATCCGGCAAGTGACATGTCCTGCCTCCTTTCTGTGCTCAGTTCCCAAGGGAATATACACAAATGGAGCATTACTTCACTTACGTTTTCAGTCGTGGAACGAAAATCTCTTTGGACAGGAATCAGCACCAGCGGTTAATCTCTCTAGTGGTTGCCTTTTCCCGCTTGTCCTAAATGGAAACGCAAATCACTCGACAGCATATGAGCTGATTCCCCTTCACAACCCTTGGATCAAGTTACCCCAAGGCATACCAAGCTCTGTTCCTCTTCTGGCTCGGAGGGCTAATCCTCCCTTGCTGTGGAGTGAAATGCCTCAGCCCCATCTGCAAATATGGCATGGATTTCCAAATAGTATGTATTGTCTGCGAGCAGGAATAACATGGGTTCCCTTCTGTTTATGGGGATTGGCCTTTTCCCCCTGTTGCACCTTCCACCTCAGTGTAATATGATGCAGCACCATTCTATTGGCTGAGCCCTGTGAATGGCTTGATGTCCATAAGGCAAACCCAGAAATTACATCCTTCTGGCTCCCTTTGATCTTGTGATTTAGAATGTTACTACGAGGAGTTTCTAACCTCTATTTCACAGCTTCCATTGCGAGTACATGGTTTTTAAATCATGTAACTCAATGCTAAATGTCTATATTATACTTATCCATTTTTTTTTTATAAAGAAATAACCATTTTCTTAACAAATATAAATATTCTTTGGATGGGTCATCTTATGACAAATCGAAATGGTGCATCATAATTCTGGCACATAAGGTATCAATGTTATGAATATTTTGGAATTGAATGTGCTTTTAAAATGAATAATTGCATTTGATGGAAGCTGTTTCGAAGGTCTATGTTTGTGAGATGGGTTCTTAAATCATGAGCCAACTAGTGCAGGAGAGCCAGTGTTGTTCTTCTAATGAATGGAACCTGTTTATGGGGCGTCACCTTGAAGCAACACTTGCTTGATGTATTGTCTTCCCTTCATTATCCTGAGCTGTAAGTGTCTTTTGGACTCACTTGAGGACTTTTTTAATTTTGACAAATTATTTCTTAGGCAAAGGATAATGCCACCTGCTTATTAAAGACCTTTATTTTGAAAGCAAATCATTAACAAGCAACTTAAAGGATAGTTCCGGGACTTTTTTTTTATTGTCCCTACGGGTCGGCCATGTGTTTGTAAGCATAAATCGGTAGATCGTAGGAAACTTTCCTATGGACCTTACCCGACTTTTCGCCCATTATCGCACTCGAAATCAGCCTCCATTTTGTGATAATCCTATCATTCCGCCGCATCGACCTGGCTCACCTGCCTTTGCGGCACTAAATCAAATCCCCCGCCCCTGAGCCTGACATCAGCAGACGCGTACTGCCCATTTCAAGCACGTCTCGTGTCAACAATCGCTGCGCCTCAGCTATTGACGTGTTGCCATGGAAATGGCAGGACGCCTCTTTCCCCAATAAGTATAAACACACCGTTTCACAACACACAGCAGCATATTTTCGATTCCATTCCTCTCTCTGTGTTACTTTGAGTATTCTGTGACTCGTTTCAGTGCTCTGGTCAGCTACCTTCGCCGCTTGTAGCCCGTGTGAACACCTGTACCATCTCTGTAAATTATTTTACTATCTTTACCGCACAATGGCCACAATAATGCCGTATATGTACGAGCCCGAGTACACCGAGGAGGAACTACTGGAAAGGCAAGCACGCGAAAACGATGGGGATTCGGACGGCAGTTGGGAGGACCAGTCAACGGATGAAGAGCCTGGACCATGTCGCATGGACGGCGTCTCCACCTGGTGCACGTGCAATCGGTGCGAGCTAATGCCAACTGAGGAGGAGAACTGCTGCTGCCGTGAAAATTCCGGGTGCTTGGCCTACATTTCGGAAAGCGAGCAAAGTCTGCAGGAAGGCGAGCAAAGTCCGCAATGCATCACCGAGCTGCCAGAGTTCAGGGAAGCCTGCCTCTCACGGACAGTGTTGAGGATGATGATGGTGCTTATGCACGAACTTCGTGGCACTGTTCGTCCGCGTAATCCGAGTAACGAGTAAGTATACTCTGTTTGTGATGTCAGTGATGCCACCACTATTTCATGGTCGTCTCCCACATATAAAATTACATTTACATATCATTCGAACGCATGTAAATTGGTTCCATATAGTGCATTTTCTAGATATAATTTTTTTCTAAGAAAAATGACATGTGTTACCTGAATCGACATTGATAAGAAAGTTTGGTCAGTTTAATACAGTTTGCATCTTTTTTTTCACAGGTGGTACAGGCTGGTGGCCTATCGTTGCTTCACTTGGTGGCTTCACGGGAGGCTCGGACACCGCGTTCGGAGAGTAATACCTGCCTGTGCGGTACTTGCCATTAGACAACATTTCCCCAGTGACAGTGGACAATACCGCGGATTTTCCCTCGATGTGCTGCAACCTCAACTTTACAATGTGTAATGTTTATTATTTATGTTTAATTAAAATCTAAAATAAAGCACAACATATATTTTAACAATGGTTGTTTTGATTTTTTAAATGAATCTAGTGTGTCTCCGTTGAATAGCCTTCCAGTGCCTTGTCTTGTCACACCACATGTCTCCGGCCAGCATCCTCCCTCACGCTGGCCGCACACCTTCAATCCACATAACCTTTGAACCCATATATGCAGCAGTCATACATATATTCTTTTGTGGGTTGGCATCAAGCGTTGGCAATAAAAAGCTGTTGGATTTTATTGATACAAAACATGGTTATGGGTAAATAATAAATATGGTTGATCATAATAAATCCTCTTTTTGGGCACCGGGTACAGAGATGACCCCCATATATTCTCCTGGGAGGGTGAGGTATTTATAAACTCACCCCCCTGCCTTCCATGTAGTAGATCCTGCAGCCATCCTCTTACATTCAGTTAGATGGCCTCTCCTTGGTGAGGCCCTGCGGCAAACGGGTCTTGTCTGCACGACCACCGCCCCGATCCACCCCCCGCCCTATCAAAGGCAGTTCGCACCGGGGTACTTGCGCTGCTGGCAAGTGGAGCTGTCAGGGAGCGATAAAGGCCAAGAGGTGCCAAAGACCATGTACACTTCAAAGTGGTCTATAGAGCATGGGTTGTTGTTCCCATGTCTACCTCCAGACCCCGTGTCTCCTGCCAAGCATCCCCCTCACGATGGACGCCCCCCTGCAATCCACATAAGTGTGTCTCCATTCACAAGTCTTCCTGTGTCTTGTCTGCACGACCACCGCCCCGATCCACCCCCCGCCCTATCAAAGGCAGTTCGCACCGGGGTACTTGCGCTGCTGGCAAGTGGAGCTGTCAGGGAGCGATAAAGGCCAAGAGGTGCCAAAGACCATGTACACTTCAAAGTGGTCTATAGAGCATGGGTTGTTGTTCCCATGTCTACCTCCAGACCCCGTGTCTCCTGCCAAGCATCCCCCTCACGATGGACGCCCCCCTGCAATCCACATAAGTGTGTCTCCATTCACAAGTCTTCCTGTGTCTTGTCTGCACGACCACCGCCCCGATCCACCCCCCGCCCTATCAAAGGCAGTTCGCACCGGGGTACTTGCGCTGCTGGCAAGTGGAGCTGTCAGGGAGCGATAAAGGCCAAGAGGTGCCAAAGACCATGTACACTTCAAAGTGGTCTATAGAGCATGGGTTGTTGTTCCCATGTCTACCTCCAGACCCCGTGTCTCCTGCCAAGCATCCCCCTCACGATGGACGCCCCCCTGCAATCCACATAAGTGTGTCTCCATTCACAAGTCTTCCTGTGTCTTGTCTGCACGACCACCGCCCCGATCCACCCCCCGCCCTATCAAAGGCAGTTCGCACCGGGGTACTTGCGCTGCTGGCAAGTGGAGCTGTCAGGGAGCGATAAAGGCCAAGAGGTGCCAAAGACCATGTACACTTCAAAGTGGTCTATAGAGCATGGGTTGTTGTTCCCATGTCTACCTCCAGACCCCGTGTCTCCTGCCAAGCATCCCCCTCACGATGGACGCCCCCCTGCAATCCACATAAGTGTGTCTCCATTCACAAGTCTTCCTGTGTCTTGTCTGCACGACCACCGCCCCGATCCACCCCCCGCCCTATCAAAGGCAGTTCGCACCGGGGTACTTGCGCTGCTGGCAAGTGGAGCTGTCAGGGAGCGATAAAGGCCAAGAGGTGCCAAAGACCATGTACACTTCAAAGTGGTCTATAGAGCATGGGTTGTTGTTCCCATGTCTACCTCCAGACCCCGTGTCTCCTGCCAAGCATCCCCCTCACGATGGACGCCCCCCTGCAATCCACATAAGTGTGTCTTCATTCACAAGTCTTCCTGTGTCTTGTCTGCACGACCACCGCCCCGATCCACCCCCCGCCCTATCAAAGGCAGTTCGCACCGGGGTACTTGCGCTGCTGGCAAGTGGAGCTGTCAGGGAGCGATAAAGGCCAAGAGGTGCCAAAGACCATGTACACTTCAAAGTGGTCTATAGAGCATGGGTTGTTGTTCCCATGTCTACCTCCAGACCCCGTGTCTCCTGCCAAGCATCCCCCCTCACGCTGGACGCCCCCCTGCAATCCGCATAATGCCATGACATATACACGTCATTCATTCACAAACACACCCCTGTTTCGAATTCTTTATAACCCACTTCATATTTCTAATGAGAACTTCTTTGCGCTTTGCTAGTCAACCCGTGAAGGTGCTGGTTATCTGCTCTTCGTCTCTGTGAACTTCCGTGACCACTTTGAGCAAACTCGTCAGTTTGCAACCTGTGAACTGCTCCCTGTTCTACGACAAGAAACTACTCTGATCCCTGCATCTAACTGTTTGTTCGTCAAGGTAAGTCCATGTACCATAATCATTTTGCGTCCAATTTTTTAATTTATATCTATTTGCTAGTAGTCATCAAATTGCATCCATGTTTTCTTTTCGTTCACGACAGTACATGCAAGGAACTAGTCACATGTTCTGAGTTTAGTCAAATTACTTTTTCTATTTTTTGAAAGTTATTGAAATACTTATCCGCATGTGAATAACGTGTATAGTTCCAAGAACCAAAACGGACCTTGCATTGAACCTTTTATGTGTCATTTAATGTTTTAACACATTGGTATTCATAGAGAATTGTTGATCTTTACTTTTCAGAACTTTCCATAATGCCTGCCTGTTCCATTGGCGGTTGCCCTTCGAAGACCCATAACAAATCTGAAGATACTATAATGCATGTTTTCCCTAAGACAATAGATCAGATAAGAGAATGGGTCCGATATTGCGGATATCCAGCCTCTGAGCTAGAAAGTAGAGTCCTAGAAGTCTTTGCGGACAAGAGGGGTGATCGATACCGCATCTGCAGCAGGCACTTTAGCCCAGACATGTACTCCACATCATTGCTAATAAAGAAGAAAACACCGCGAGCGAGGCGAAAATTGCTCTCAACCGCTATTCCCACTCTATTCGTCCACATCCCTCCACTGGTGAGTCAAGTTTACGTATTTGTCTCTCGGCCTTGCGGTAGTGTGTAGCATTAGCTAACAATAATTTCCCCATTTATGTATCCACTCAATATGAAGGCGGAAGATTCTCCATCCGTGTCGTTATTGCAGTCATCAGCCACTTCAAGCGCCTATCGGGTAATCTTACTTAGCTACTCTGACACTGACTTGTTTTAGGCATGTAAATCAATAGTTTTAATTGATCGTGTAATTATTTTACCTAATGGTACACCACAGTACTCGTCCTCTAGTCTTTGTTTTCAGTTATAATTATTGTTATCCAAAATAATGCAAGTACTGTCTTTCAGGGAGATGCTGAGGAGTCCAACGCATTGACGACAACCGTAGATGTCACTCAGATGCTCGAGGTACGTTTCCGGACAGTTCCATCGATGGAGATCATCAGATCTTGCATTCTTGTAGCGTGATTGTTACACACAATGTTTCTTTCGTTTTTAGCCATTGGTATGTCCTTCTGTCGTCGCCCTCCTATGTGTCTTCTTTTTTCAATATTGTGTTCATTACTAATGAAAGTCCTATGTTTCAGGGAGTCGATGGAGCATTAGTCCAAGAAGAAGGGGGAGCATGCAGTTACGGGTCGGCGCAACAGCTTGCAGAAGTGTGCACCGCAGTTACAGCGTCCCTTGATGTTCTTATGCATTTCGAGGTATGGATACTGACAGATCAATCATGCGAGATCAAATGACGTGATTACACCCGCTATACTTCCTTCTTTATTAACGCAAGTACTATGTTTCAGGGAGCTGACGGAGCTTCTTCAACAAGAACATCACCCCTAGTAGTTGATGCAGATCTCTGGGTGGTGACACTTCCAACGATGGAGCAAATCGAATCATATTTAGATATCCATTATTTATTTTAGACAACTGATCATTTGTGCAGGTCTATTTAGATGAGCCGTTGACGCCTGCAGAAAGTTTATGTTCTTTTAAACAAAATAGAAAACCATACTAATGCAATTACTGTGTTTCAGGGAGTTGCTGAAGCGTCATCTTCAATAATATCATCAATGGAAGTCTATGCGGAGCCCGAGGTATGGATCTTGACAGTTCAATCTAACTAGATCAACAATGCGTGAACTATTGTCGTTTGAATGTTCTACACAATGCGTTCATTCGTGTTTTGCTATTGAGATGTCCGTATGGGTATTGGTCCCCAAGTACATTTTGTGTTTTCAATATTATTATACATACTAATGAAAGTTCTATGTTTCAGGGAGTCGATGGAGCCTCAGTGAGTGATGGATGTGCTTATCATGAAAATATAGTCGTTGCAGCGCGAGAGGAAGTGGAGACATGCACACACGAGTCGGAGCAACAGCGTCCAGATGTTGAAGTTCGAGGCAAGAAAGTTTCAAAGAAAAGAAAGCAAAAGAAGGTTAGTGTCCTGTTCACTATTTTATGTTGTCTTTCACTGTCAATAGTTCAATACTGTAAGTTGTGTTTAAACTGAACATCCCTTTTCTAATCTGTCCTCTAGTTGCGAGTGGGTGTAAGAACTAGATCTACACAGACAGTGAAGCGAACGAGAGATGTTGCTTGTCAAACCTTTTGGCAGGGACTTGAGACTGGAGATGCATCGTGCCAATGGGAAGAATATGAAGTGATTGACAACGGAGCTATACCACCACCAGCCATTGATAGTGAATGTCCTCCTGGTAGTTTGGATGCAGTCGGAGATCAATTCACAGAATCCACACCCGCAAAAAATAAGAGCGCGCGAAAGTTGAAGACATTGTTTTTTTCTCCCATCTCCGGACAAGGAACAGATGTTGCAATGGAAGAGAATGAAGTGGACGACAATGAAACACCATCAATATCACTCAGCATAGCGGAAGACGATATCAGAGATTGTACCTTCCATGCGAGTGACATGTCCTCAACGTTACAGGCCGAACCAGCTGGGATGCAGAGTGACAGTATAAGGAAAGAGGCCAAATTCATTGTATTCGATAGCTGTTTGATGGATATTATTATGATGATGAAATGTGGGCATTGGGTTGGTGGGGAAGTATGTGGGGAGCCATTGATTAATGTGACTCGTGCAATTCGAGGCACTAACCTTAAAATACATGCCACCTGTACACAATATCATCCGTTCGCATGGTCTGCACAACCCATGCTGGGGCAACTGCCAGCAGGCAATCTACTTTGTGCAGCGGCCGCACTTTTTAGTGGTTCAAGTTTTAAAAAGCTACAGTATTTCTTTCAGTTTGTGGGAATCCATTTCATTGCGAAAAGTCAGTTCTACAAATACCAAACCGATTATCTATTTCCAGCCATCAGCGAAGCTTGGAGAATGGAAAAAATGTCAATGGAAAGTACATTCGCGGGCAAACGCTTCAGGCTAGCCGGTGATGGACAGTGCGACAGCCCAGGATTTTCAGCCAAGTACTGCACCTACCACTTTCAGGACATGGAAAGTAAGAAAATTGTGAGTTCGGTGGTCGTGCAGGTGTCACAAAGTACATCCTCAGTGGCCATGGAGAAAATTGGCTTTGTAGCATCATTGCAAGAACTACAATCGCGGGGAATGGTGATCGACCTGATAGCCACGGACAGACACGTTTCAATTGCCAAGACAATGAGAGAACAGTACAAAAATATAAATCACCAATTTGACGTTTGGCATCTTGCAAAATCAATCAATAAAAAATTGTCGGCTGCAGGTAAAAAAAAGGAATTGCAAGGTATTTCACAGTGGTCCAAGTCAATCAGCAACCATCTTTGGTGGAGCTCAAAAACATGTGAAGGGTCGTTGGAAATTCTACTGGAAAAATGGCGGTCAGTAATTTTGCACTGTAGCAACGTACATCGATGGTCGACAAATGAACATTTCCACAAATGTGAACATGGCCATTTGTCCACAGAGGAGGCACGGAAGAAGAAGTGGTTGATTCCTTCATCACCCACTCACAAAGCCATTGAAAAGATTGTATTTGATAAAACTATAACAAAAGCTTTGAGGGGACTCACGGAATTCTGCCACACAGGAGATTTGGAGGTGTTCCACAATATGTGCCTCAAGTACAGGCCAAAACGATTGCATTTTGGCATGGAGGGCATGATAAATCGGACTCTTTTAGCGGTCTTGGCACATAACCATAATGTTGGCCGTCAACAAAGTAGGACGACCGGAACTTTAGGGACGCTTCGCTACAATAAGGCCTTCACTAAAAGAAGTAAACAATGGGTGATCAAACCAGTGTTTGAGGATATGCAATATGAGTTTATTGAGAAACTTATCGTTGACGTCCTAGATAGGCACATACATGGAGTGGTGAACGAACCTATGCAGGGGACAACTGCATTGCCACCCAACATTGCCTCTGTTCCATGTCCACCTAAAGCAGAGCTCATTGAGAAATACACATCACGGTTTAAATGAATGTAATTTGATTCTGTTCTCTCGAGTCTCCTCATGTTGCAGGCCCATTGCAATTAAACCAAACAGTAATATAAATCATTTTTACAAAAATTATAGAATGTTTCCGTATTACAAACACATGGCCGACCCATAGGGACAATAAAAAAAAAGGCACGCAGACAAGATGTCCCTAAAACTAACCGCAGCTAACTAGAAATGTGTGCTCGCTCAAAGTGAAGGTCAGCTGCTTTGATGTTTTGCTCGGGTGGCGGAACGGCCCACGACCCAATATAAGGTTCTATTGTGATTTGACCTTGACAGGCCGGGACCATCCTGAAAGACTAAGAAAAGATAATGAATAAAATTTCAGAAACGAAACGATGAGCCACGTTCATTAGAAGAAGTAACGTCGGCAAAGAAGGAGTGGTGTTTCGGGTCTGCCCTACACAGAGACACAATGGAAAATGCAAATATAATGTAAGTAACTTTTGATGAGTTTATACCGCAATTTCATTACTATACAGTGGCTTTAAAGACGGGTTCAGTTGTACTTGTTCGTTCTATGTGGCATATTGTTTTCTACCGCGCACTATCTTGAGGAGAAACATCTGCTTTTACTGAAGCACCTCAAAACCTTCCTCTTTGCTTCTGCTTTCTCTCTCCCTCTCCCCTGCTACAACTGGTCCACTGTCTGCGACCTCGGTCCTGGGCCCTTCCACTCTCCACCTGCACTGCCTCCCTGTCAACCCCTGCACTGGGGGACTGTCTCAGTATCCTACAGCCCCCCCTTCCCAGCACTTGTTCTGCACTTACCTTGCACTTGCCACCAGCTGGCCCTATTTATTTATTATTTTATGCTACTTACCTTGTACTCCACTCCCCCCCCCCTCCATGCCTCGCCACGCCTTTAAACACTTGTGTACACCCAGTAGCGCTGTCCTCGCTATGAAATGAATAATTTTAATAAGGATCTGATGGTGAGACTAATTTCATTTTTTATGTTTTTAGGTACATCATTCACTACTGTCTGTGTCACGAGTACCAGACACCGGCGGACGGCTTCTACAGCCGCCAGTTGCTTCTCCGCGTGAACAACGTTACCACCCTGACCATTTTATGGGACGATCGCCAAGTACAAGTATGCCCTTACGCGGTACTAACGGTTAGATGCAACATACCTACCGTTGTGGTGGCCTAGTGCCTCGTTGTTGGAACAGCCATGCGATTATCAGTGCGACCGAAGAGCTTATTTTTATCGTAAACCAACACCCTGTGTACTGCACACGAACATCGCTTCCCTCAAGACGAACTAATTTGGATCGAGAGCAAATAAAAATGCAAATCGCTGAATATTCTCTAAACATTTGATGTCCAATAAACGTACTTTGCCAAATGTACAATCTTGCCGTTTGCTTTTAAACCACGGTTTCACATTCCGAATTGTGGTGCTGTATTGTGAGATGCTCTAAGACCCTGTGTACAGGAAAGGACCATCGCGTTCCTCAATACGAACTTTTTGGAACATGAGCAAATAAAAATGCAAATCGCTGAATATTCTCAAAACATTTGATGTCCAATAAATGTACTTTACCACATTTACAATCTTGCGGTTTGATTTCAAAGTACAGTTTCATATTCCGAATTGTGGCGCGCTGTGTTGTGAGCTGATCTGTGTTGGTTTCCGGGTTCTGTGTGGAGTCGCGTAGAAGACGCCTGGGCGCGTTTGCCTACGCAGCACAGTCACGTCACGGATAGAGGCGGGGAATATGAATGTTTTGATAAAGTCTGTTTCAGGGGCGGGGGATTTGATTTAGTGCCGCAAAGGCAGGTGAGCCAGGTCGATGCGGCGGAATGATAGGATTATCACAAAATGGAGGCTGATTTCGAGTGCGATAATGGGCGAAAAGTCGGGTAAGGTCCATAGGAAAGTTTCCTACGATCTACCGATTTATG
This sequence comes from Ambystoma mexicanum, assembly GCF_040938575.1. Taxonomy (NCBI): domain Eukaryota; kingdom Metazoa; phylum Chordata; class Amphibia; order Caudata; family Ambystomatidae; genus Ambystoma; species Ambystoma mexicanum. Next base: position 1,359,141,454 of record NC_090930.1, on the reverse strand, counting down.
CTTACAAACACATGGCCGACCCGTAGGGACAATAAAAAAAAAGTCCCGGAACTATCCTTTAAAAGTGCACTTTTCAAATTCTTCTCACTCCTGAGACAATGGTTCCTTAAACAATTCGTTCTTGCATTTTCGCAATACATATATGGACCAGCTAGTGTTCTGACGATACCTCCCTATACACCCATTTTCCTTTAAGAATGAAGGGATAATAACATAGTCTTGTCACCTTAGAAACTGCAGTAGGATTACATTAAGTCAACCGGCCTCAAACTAAAGGAAATATAGTAAACATGACCTTCTAACATTGCAAGACAGAATAATATTCAACCGTCCTTTGAATGTCCAGTACTCAAATGAAGCGTCGTTTGTATGATGCAAATGGCACATGTACAACTATCAAACGGAACAACAGAAAATAGTGCTTGCACTATTAGACATATATTATTTTCTCCTTGGTATTGCACATGGACTCAAACTGTCACTGTTGTTAACCTGCATAGTTCATATATGCAATCACAAAATGTGCCCATCCTTTTTTAAAACACAAACCCTGCAATAGCCAGGGCAGTTGCCTTGCTGAAGCCTCTCTGACCAGTGGAATCGGGCAGGAGGATTCAGCAAGGATGAAACAACCCACAACAGTTCAGTGGAGCTGAGAAGGAGGCTGTGAGAGCACACACAACTCCCAAGTGAGAGGAGAAAAAGCAACACCGGGAAATGGGGACGAAGTCTGCAGGACTAGTACTGAAGTCCAAAGGAAGGAAGCCAGAGTCCAAGGATTGGAACTGCCAGAGGGGCCCAGACTAGGAGTCCCAAAACAATGAGGATAACAGACACTGAATTAAGCCATCTGCTGGGTGCGAAAGATGCATGCTGGGCACTAAGTCTAATTCCCTGTATGAACTGAACAAAGCTATTTACTGAGTGCAGGCCTTACAATCTTTCATACACAGTCCAAATAAAAGCCTAAATTGAGAGCTAATATGTGCCGAATGAGAGCACTCCATGCTGGCATAGCAAATCTAGCCCCCGAATTAAACATAGAGTGAATCTTCTGATATCAGTTTTGCAGGCTTTGACACCTAATACAAATCCCAGAAAGGACTGAGGACAATCATTTGTGTTGTATACTATTATCCTGTAGTCGTCATTTATATAGCGTCATTTCCCCATTTGCAAGGCCTCAATGCGCTTCGTGGTTGGAACTTCCTTGGGAACAGAAGTCCAGGTATGGCTAGACTCGTGCATCTTCACTACCCTGGGAAACAACATCATTTATTGTATCTGAGGAATGAACTGCTCATCCCCTTTGTTTGTGTCCATCCCTTTCCAAGTTGGGGTACCAGTGAGCTCACCCCGAGATGGTAATAAAGTCATCTAGTATCTTCTCTTCTTGACATGGTACACGCTCTATCCGTAACCAGTAGGCATTCTACTTAACCACTTTATATCAGGTCAGCTATCAACTCGCTTCAAGAGGCTCATTCCCTTGCTTTCTGTCAGGTCTCCGTTTTCCACAATAGGGTTTCTTAACTATATCATGTGTTCTTATTCGCCCACCATGATGTTGTCATCTGCAGCTCCCACCCAATTGTGTTACACGTGATGTGACATGGTCAGGGTGCTTCTTTCTTCTCCACACTGCCATGGCTATCTCCAGGTCATTATCGGTGCTGGGAGGACCGATCTGCCCTCACTAGCTATTGCATCCACTGCCCCCATCCCTGCTTTAGATGTGAGCGAAGCTGCCTCTGCCATTGGCTGATATTGCAGCCTCTCTATCTAAGTGGTTGGCAATCCTTGGCCTTGGATTACTCTTCCATCCCGCTACTCCATGTTCTGCCTGGATCTGCATACTAATGCGGTGCTCTGAATCTAAATAAATAACTTCGTACAGTCACTTGTAGTGGCTCCCCATATATAATGAATGCATGTGATATAACACATCATCCAAATGAACCACATGTTCAGTGTTTGATGATGAGAAAGGGTAAAATCTGGGATTTGAAATAAGAAATGCTTGAAAATCTTCATAAAACGGTCATTGAAAATCTACGTACACAATGGCAGGATGCCACACCACCACACGAAAGGACACATGCCATCATCATTTCTGCATTCTAGAGTCATGATCGTGTTCACATTTGTTTTTAAGTAAGCAAGTAACGGAAGATGGTGGCACTCTTATATCCGTTACCCATTAGCTTCTCAAATTGAGCTGCAAATAAATAGTGCAGAAATTAGCACATCATTCATTTGTGTTATCCTTCCACCATCACCTGTGTAATTTTGCATCTGTTAACATATTTTGACCGTTACAGATTTCTTTCAGACACGCCTTTTTCAGGCATATCTGATGCTCTGTTAATAAAGCCTTATACATTGAGGTGGGATAATGGGCCATAAATTGGAAATGGGTCATTATCCAAGCGGTAAAGACCTTTCCCGAGGTCCCTAAGGCTATTAGCCCGTAGTGGTAATGGTAATACATTTAGAGTGTTTGTGGTAAAGTAAAAACGTTACTTTAATAGTGAGTAAAGTAAATAGACAAAATTAGTTAGTAAAGTAAATGTGTTTCTATTTTGCAGCATTTAAATAAGGTTGGCTTCATAAGTTAAGCTTTTAAAGTGCAAACAGTTATAATGGAGCTAGTTTAACATGAGCATGCATCAGGTGTCATGTAAAAGTAAAAGATGTCTCAATAAGAACATGAAGGCATTTTGCCATGTTTTAGTCTTCTCTTGTGTTAAATGGGATGTTGCTGCAAAGAAAGCTCCTCCCACAGAGGACGTGTCCTGTTTAAAATAATATTGACTAGAAATTGCATTGTTTCCCTGTTTACTTTTGATGGCAGAATATTCAGAATGCAATCAATACCAGAAGTTATTGTCTGCACTCTGAACATTTTGACAGGGACATCTTTTCACCAAAATGCCTGCGGTAGTGGATATTACATCACTCAACCCTTGACCTCTGATGACATCACAGGAAGTAATGTCATTTGACCCCACCCCAAAGTGACATCACGGAAAGCGATGGAATTCTACCTTTCACCCCTTGACAAAACAGGAAGTGGCATCACATAGCATTGTTCCTAAGTACACCACGACAATATGGTTACAATATCACTGTAATGTGATATACATGTCATACAGGAATGGATCACCATATGTATCATTAATTTTTTTTTTTTTTTTTTTTTTATAATTTCAGCTCGATAAACCTGTGTGTAAACAGACAGGTCTCCGTGCTTTTATTACATTTCATCTGTTGGAGTAGAAAAGGCACTATACCAGTCAGTCACTCTTCCTAGTAGTTAAGACTAAACTTAAGGTAATCCTTTAGTTTTCATGTAGTTTCAAGGAATCTAGAAAGTTCACTACCCCATATGTCAGTTTGACGTTATGTCCAGATGCTGCATATTGCCACCAATGGTGGTTGTTTGAGGTCACGGGGGTAAAACCACTTAAATGTTGTGTCCTCCGTTCAACCAACGCCGTACACCCCGACACTAGATGTTCTGTAGTTTCGATCTCAAGCTTGCAGAATCGACAGAGGTTGTCGGTCATTTCTCTCATGTGACGACATGCTTGCATTGCTTTAGTCGGAAGGGCGTTCAACCGAAGTCTCAAGAACTGAGCACGATGATGTCTAGATGGACATTTGGTCAAGTATCGACTAGGAACATTTAATTTGTGAACTACTAGATCAGATTTCAGCGTTGTTGGCATTAACGCACGTTGATCATAATTCTCGATCCAACTCCATTGCTCAAATTTCTTTTTGGCCCATTGAGGACGTAGCATCAGATCTTCTTGCGAGATGCTTGCTCGAGTCAATAGTTTGGCCAACAATTGTCTCCATTCTTGTAGAAGTCCAGATGGTGATTGGTCAGGGTTTACTTCGAAAAGATTGTACGCAGGGGCCCTTGGGGTCAGGTTCATTTTACGCAAGGTCATTAGTGACTTCCACATGACATGTGTGTACAAGGGGATTAGTGACAGCTCGTAGTTTAGTTGGATCATTGAAATGTAAGATGGAAGTTTCAACACACGACGCCAAAATAGGCCCTCTAGCTTCTGCCAAATCTTCGCGTCAAGGTTCCACATAGCCTCAGAACCAAAAGTGATTACTGGAACCACTTTTTGGAGGTAGAACATTAGAATTGGTTTTAGGCTAAATTTACCAAATGAGTTATAGATTTTGCTTGCTTGAATACTCAGTTGGGTCATCTTGTTAAGAAGATCCGATTTCCAATGCTGTTCGTTTATTGAAGAATTAAACATAATTCCTAAATATTTTATGGAGTTTGTGGTGTTCAAGGGGATCATTAATATCAGCACGTATAGGCCCATATTACCAAATTACTGTGAATGCAAGCAGATGTCCAAGGCCAAATGATAACAATGTATTATTATATAGCATTTATGCTTAAGCGCTTTATATAGAACAAATATACATACAATATCACCCAACCTGTGTTGGTACTCATTTGTCAACCTCAGAAGGATGAAAGGTTGAGTTGGCCTTGCTGAGATTCGAACTTGCAACTTGCAGGCCACACACTCATTGCAGCAGGAAGCGCTCAACCCCCTGAGCTATCTTACCAGCTATAGCTATCTTACGGCTATAGTAAAATGAGCAATTACATGTCTGAATGTTCTCAAAGTCAGAAAGAAAATTACACTCTGTAGTGGAAACCATTAAACTGGAAAGTGAGATTTAACAGCATGCCAGTTCATCTGCAGGTCTGGTGCAAAGTTGTCCACATGTCAAGCCTGTGGGGATCTACTTTTCAGGCTTCAGAGGTTGGCAAAATACACACCATTGGGGGGGGGGGAGGTTCATAACTGTGTATTAAAGAATTTAGAGTAGCGCAGGGAAAACTCACACAGCATCCCATACTCTGGGCACTCGTTACCTCTTACATGCATACAAACATCCTGAACAGCATTCTATGGAAATTATATGATATGGTATGGCATTTATAACGCGCCTATACACAAGTGTTTCAAGGCGCGATTAGGCAAGGGAGGGGGAACAAAGGGAAGACAGACAATGATCTTACTAGGCCAGGTGTCATTCAGATTGCGCAAGTGCATGGGAAGGGGAAAGGGAAAAGTGCGTGGGGGAAGTGGGAGGGGAAAGTGCAGTACATGGGATAGTAGAAAAAATAAGATAAATAAAAAACGGCCAGCTGGTGGCAAGTGCAAGGTAAGTGCAGACATAAGTGCTGGTAGGGGGACTGTAGGGATACAGAAAACAGTCCCCAGGTGCAGGGGCTGCCAGGGAGGCAGTGCAGGTGTGCAGCTGGCAGGGCCTGGGCCCGACATCAGAAAGGGTGACCAGGTAACCAGTGCAGTTTCAGCTAGGAATTCAGCAGGGGAGAGGGGGAGAGAAAGCAGAAACAAAGAGGAAGGTTTTGAGGTGCTTCCGGAACTGGAGATGGTTCTCCACAAGTTTCAGGGAGGCAGGAAGGCTGTTCCAGAGGGAGGCCCCAGCCGAAGAGAGAGATCTACCACCAACTCGTTGCTTGGAGAAGCGACTGACCCTGAGGGGGTTGGAGGCGGATGAGCGAAGAGCTCGAGAAGGAAGATATTTAGGAAAAGAGAGTTGAAGGTATTGCAGCCCCACGCCCCAGAAGGCCTTGTGGACAATGCAGAGGGTTTTGAACTTAATCATCGCAGCCACTGGGAGCCAGTGCAGAGATTTCAGGCTGGAGAGATACAATCCCTGGGCTTGAGGCCAAGGACAAGTCTTGCAGTCCTGTTTTGGATAATTTGTAGAGGGCCGAGAGTAGAAGCAATCAGATTTAGATAAGGGCTGTTACAATAGTCCAACCTAGAGAGGACCAGGGCTCTGGAGACAGTGAGCTTTGGGGGAAGGAGAGGAAAGGAGGTATACCTCTGAGGTGCAGCTGGTAGTGTGACATCTTAGAGATGTCAGAGATGTGAGGAGAGAAGGAGGGTGTGGAGTGGAATATGACCCCGAGGTTTTTAGCCTTGCAGGTGGGAGCAGGAAGGGGGTCAAGAGAGGCCGGCCAGAGAGCTGCAGGGAAGGAGGGAGTGGGTGTGCCGATGAGTAGAATCTCAGTCTTACTGGCATTAAGGCAGAGGTCATTGGCGGTACACCACTCCTGGATAGCAGACAGACAGTCAGAGATGAGGGAAGGAGAGGAGGAGGCCGAGCGTAGCCTGAAAATGAGCTGGGTATCATCCGCATAGCACTGAAAATTGGGGCAGAGAGCGGCGATGCAGTTGGCAATGAGTGCCAGGTGCTGGTTGAACAGTCAGGGAGAGAGGTTAGATACCTGAGGGACACCACAGGTAGAGAAAAAGATATCAGAGAGGAAGGACCCAAGTTGGACCTGGGAGGGTCGGTCGGAGAGGAAAGAAGTCAGCCACGCCACAGTCTGACCAGTGATACCCAGGTTATCACGGAGATGGTTTAGCAGGATGGATGGTTAACAGTGTCAAAGGCAGAAGAGAGATCAAACAAGATGAGGATGCAAGGGGTGTTAGAGTCAAGGTTAGAGAGCAGGTCTTCACGAATGTTCAGGAGAGCAGTTTCCGTACTTCTGGCAGCTCTGAAGCTAGACTGATGGTCATGAAGGCAACCAACAGATTCAGTGTGGAGATTAAGCTGAGAGATGGCCAGTTTCTCCAGGAGCTTGCCCAGGAAGGGAGTGATGGAGATTGGCCGATAGTTAGCCGGACAGGAGGGGTCGGCAGAGGATGTCTTAAGAAGAGGGTGCACAAGGGAGTGCTTCAGGGGGGATGGGAAGACTCCAGTGGTGTAGGAGTGATTGCAGAAATCAGCCAGGGCAGGAGCCAGTGAGTCGATGTGGTCCTTGATAGTTTTGGAGGAATAGGAGTGAACCTGTTTCGACAAGACTTTCATAGATCAAACTTGTCTAGAAACCTCATCAGCGGAGAACAGGGGAAAGGCAGAGGAGGGAGGAGAGGTGGCTGCAGAGGGGCCAGAGGAAGAGCAGGGAGTAGGGTGAGGGAAGGGATAGGAGGACAGTGAGGACAGGATGTCCTGAGTTTTAGATGTGAAGTGAGAAGCCAGTGCTGTGCAGAGGGCCTGGGAAGGGACAGGAGAGGTAGAGACTGCGGCAGGAATGGCCAGTTCCTTGCAGATTTTAAAGAGTTCAGCCGAGTTGTTAGACGCCGCAGAGACGCAGGTTTGGCTATGAGCTCTCTTCTTGGTTAGGATAGAGAGCCGATATTGCCTTTGGAGCAGGCGACAGGCCAGTTTGTCACAGGATGTACATGAAGCACGCCATTTCCTCTCGTTCACCCTGCACTTGCGTTTAAGTGTGACGAGGTCTGAGTCGTACCAGGAGTTTCACTTGGCTTTGGGCTTCAGGTGGATTCTCATGACAGGGGCAAGGATATCAAGAGTATCGGATTTAGCGGAGTGGAATGTGGAGAGGGCTGTGTCAGGGTGAGAGTCAGCCAAAGGGGGAGGGTGGGGTGAAAAGGTGGTGGCGAAGGCCTCAGCTCACACGCTGATAGGAAAGATAGGAAAGATAGACACATTACAACAAAGCATTAATTGTGGCACAATGAAATCAAGAGCCACTTTATGTGCTATGGTCAAACATTTCCTCACTGTACAAAAGCTTTTAGGCACAAGAATTTTGTCAAGTAACCGAGTACACTGAGATGGAATGTCTTGTGATGATTGTAACAGAGACAACGGCAGAAAATCATGCTATAACTGCAACTTGCAAAAAGCAAAATACATTTGAATTTGAGGTGTTTAAGAACAGACTAAATCAGTGACTCACCCCGTGAAGTGTGCCTGAAATAAACGTTTAATGAGTCTAGCAATTATTGTATAGAATTCCAGAGAGACAAATTATTTGTTATTCCTATTCTTTCTTATTTCGGGTCACTGCTCGAAGTGTTACACTTGTCGAACCCCCTGTTTTTTTAAAGTATGCCAAGGACTCTGACGTTGTTTCTGCAGGATCGGCCCTCAGCATCCTCAGCTCTCTGTTCCAAGAAGGGGTTTTTGGTTTCAAGAGTCTTCAGGTGGGTGGCTAAACCGGTGGAGGTGGCAGTGGTGTCTTTTAGAAGCTCCTCTGTGCTCGTGACATGCTCAGCTAGGGACCACACATCTTGGCGTAATAAATGTACATCTAGTTTGACCTCATCTATTTTGTGTTTTAGGGAGGTTCTGAGTGCTGCAATTGCTGCAAGTACCTTGTCTTCCTGCGGATCCAAACAAGCCTCTACATTTACTGCACCTGCACTGCTGTCTGCTGAAGTTGATGTTTGTGTTTTTCCAAATCCAGCAAAAGAGTCCATGATGTTGCCTTTGTGCTTGCTTTTTGATGAAGGCATGACGTCCGTCTTGGTGGCCTGCTGCTTATCGCACTGCTTGCGTGCCTCGGTGCTGTGATCACTGAGTTGCGTCTTTAGATGAAATTGCACTGCAGGTCAACCTTCCTCTGGGCTGCACAGATTGTTGGTCTGAACTGTTTTCGTGGACAATTTACCAGGCTTCACTGCTCTTAGTGTATTTTCACTTAGTGCTGCCAATGCATGGTTAGTGACGCCAGGAGTGTAGTTCCCCAACGCACATATGCTTAGGTTGGTAGTAATGGCATGCCAAGAACACAGTTCTAGTTGCCTGTTGAGTCAGTAAAGCACTCTGGGACTCCCCGATTTCACCACCCAGTGCCTATGTTATCAATGTGAGGTCTGCCAATCACCTCCACAGTTTATCTCTCACCAGTTATGCGCTAGAGTTTTCAACCAGAAGAGGTTTGGTATTTAAGAGTGGGAGCCTCACTGTGAGCTGTTTGGGTAGCGTGAGTTGTGCTTAGCCCTCGACTTCTCACCGCTCACAAGCACCAAGAGCTTACTTGGTACCGGGATTTGACTGCTTAAGGGTCCATAAGAGGGCAGAGGCCAGTGTGCAGCTATATGTGTGCAAGGGAGGCAGCCCAGTCACTTGCTGGGTTCGTGAGCAAGGCCCTGATATGGTTGCATAATGCAATCACTGTGTAACATGGAGTGTAGCAGTAGGGGCACAAAAGCCCAGCCATGCGTCTTCACAAGGGGCTTCTGCGTCTCACGGGGGAGGAAGGGAGTACTGTCGACCGTGTAATAATCACTGCTCCCTCACTACATATTTCCGCTGCAGAGGGACTCGGGAAGCAGTCTTTCCCACGTTCGTGTCCCCCACCGTCAGCACCGTGTGTCTCAGAAACAGGCAGCACAACCTCAGGCCCAGAAAGAGCGAGGCGAGCCCCAAGCGCAAGTTCATAAACCGTGCATCTGTCCATTTTGGACCCATTACTTAGCAATAACACATTTCTCTTTTTCCCCCAGAAAAGTGTCACATGAGTCTTGCTTTGTTTTTTGGCATAAAAGGGCCGCAGATTTATTTTCCACAATATCATAAAACACTCTGTACATATTAGTGGAAATAATTCAGAAGATGCGGCGACTGCTCTGTGTCCAAAAACCTGCTTCCCCCTTTCCTTACAAAAGTCCATCATAGGCCCAACTCTCCCAGCCCTTTGCGCCTGAGCCTCGCCTGCCCATGCAGGTGTTCGTGGACGGAGAGAGCGCCGTTTCCTTGGGGGAAGCTGAGCCCGTGTTGTTCCCCCAGACGTCCCTGTCGTTTAGGCTCCCAAGGGGCACTGGTCTGGGAAGAGCGAAGACTCTTCCAGCTTTCTCCTGGCTCATCCGGAGTCTGTCTCTTGTATTTGGTTGCCCAAACACCACCACACCGCCTGTCGTCCTGCGACGTCGACGATCAGGCCTCCTTGCTTGTCCTGTTTGTAGGGTGGGTGGGTGGAAAAACGAAGTCCTCTGTTGGCAGGCGGGCGTCCCACTGCCAAGGCTGGATGCTGCCTGCAGTGGGAAGCCCGCTTGCTTTAAAGGGGGGTAGCCCCGCCCCTTTCCATTGTAGCCCTTCGCAGGCTTTTTCCCCATCATGCCACGCTGCTTCGTTTTCGCGGGCTTTCCCCCGCTTTGGCGCGCTTCGGCGAGTTCCTCCCCTCCTCCATCCTGAGGAGGGGGAGGGAGATAAGGCTGAAGAGGAGCCCCCCCGGGTTATCTGGGTGCCTCCTCCATATTCGGAATTTCCGTCGTCACTGTTAATAGCTCAGCTGCGCTAACCTCTAATACAGTGGGTGCAGCCGTGCATCTGCCAGGGCTTCTGCCGATTGCAACAGTCCGGTTCACATCAAGTGCTCAACCCTAACCCAGCTCCCCCAGCGCTGTGGAGCATTTCAAAAACGTTAGCAGCTTCCACTCAATGTTTCGGCAGACGTGCCGGTTGATATCTGCTTCGTTGTGTCTCCGAGGGTGGGAAGGCTCGTATTAGTGGCTGGGTGTTCTCCTGCGTCTACCTCTATGCTTTGCTCGTGTGTTGCTCCTCTCAGCATGGTGCTCCAGTGCAATTAGGGTCTGCTGCTTCTCTATTTGCGCATCCGGGGTTCCACCTTGTCTGATGAGGTTGTCTGCCCCACTTACGTCTTTGGGCGGCAACTAGGTCCCGGGCGCCTTGTCAGGGAATTCGCCAGGCACATACCATTGGCGCCGAGGATATAATGCCACTGGTGCTTGGGCTAATACAGGGCAAAAGCGGGTTCTGTGCTGTGATTCTGGTTAATTACTCTTCCTCTTGTAACTGCCACAGCCCTACGCCCGCTTCGCTGCTCTGTATCAGTTCGAACGTGGTAAGGCTGGGTATGCGAGTAGCCATCTTGTCTTTACTCGTTCTGCTCTCAGATCTGGATCGTAATCTAGTTTTCAATGCTGCATCAGCTGAAAATACGCTCTGCATTACCCAGTACTTGGGGGCCGAAGTTATCAAGCAGGTGCCTCGAACAGTGGGAGAAATAGGAAGCAATGTAACCGTTGTTTGCAGGATCTTTGCAGGATGAGAGCTGGAGCTCAGCACAAACACAGCCTTACAGCATGAGCTCCAGGCCATGCCCTATGGATCCATGGAACCATATGTGCCCTATTTTATTGTAAGGAAAGGACCATAATAAAATTTCACGTTTACAGAAGGATGATGAGGGTCCTTCCCTTTGAGTTTTAGGTGCATGATGGGAGGGAGCTAGCACAAAAAGGGGTGAGGCTGAGTAGCCAGCAAAGGAAGGATCACTCTGACAAAGGATGAAAGCATGTGCTTTCCAAAGGAACTCCTGGTGGCCACAGTCAGGAAAATGCATACATACATTGGTTTAAGTGGCACCAGGAGACAGAAATTAACTAGTGACCCTAGTACCAGCAAATGCTCTAAAACCAAAAAGCAAGCAACCAAAAAGCAAGGTTCCAGTGGGAGAAAGGCAGGGTAGTGAGGGGAAGATCCCAGCACCCACGGATATCATCTTTAATTACCTGCTTTTTTATGTAACCGTTCTATTTCTTTCATTACCTGTTCTTTTATGTATGCTTTGCTCTAAATATATTTTACAGAAACTGTTGCAGTGCTGTTTTGGACGGCATTTTTATTTTGTCAAACATTGTCCCTAACCAAACATGCATTGAAACAATAAGTATTTGCACGAGCTTCATGTTTGCCCCAAGTAGTGCTTGCATCTGTGAAATGATTCTGTACCATGGCCCTAGTTATGCCAGACAATACTGTGAAGATTAGCTGTTGTGAATCCCTTGTACCGTGGCCTGCTCGGCTGGCTGTGGGAAGCATTGGTGAACGAAGGGATGTTCTCTTCTGCAGTACGTTTCATCTCTGTGCTCCGGTGTGTCTCTCCTGCATAACCGCATGATGTGTAACTGGGGCCCTATTAGAAAGTTATCATTATTTTAAAATGCCTCTCTGAGAGGCAGCGTCACTGTTTGTGGACCAATGCACTCCATTTTAGATTCAATTGAGGGCACACGTCTGTTTGAGGCTCCCATAAAGGGCATATTCTCCAACAGGGGCTGATCATCACAGATCTCTGTTCATGCACACGGGTTTATGGCGTGCGCTTTGTGGCGCCCACACACTTGGCTGATTAGCATGGCAATAGGCAGATTAATCCATTGCAGCAGGCGGATGCATATGACTCCCAGTGCCACAAATCAGAGCATTTTACCACTCCTCCCACCAGAGGCGTTTCTGGGGGGGCGGGGTGGGGGCAGAGGGGCCGTAGCCCCGGGTCTTTTGGTTTTAGCCCCGGATAGAAGCTCGGGGGCTACAAGCAAAAGGCTATAGCTAGCCCCGAATCCCGCCATTCCCGACGTTAGCTTAGCCCCTGATCTTTTCCAGACCTAGCAGCACCCCTGCCTCACGCTATCTCACGCCCCACTTAAAAGTATTAGCCAATTGGGTACTTTAAGTGAAGCCGCTAGACATGTCCTAATGGAATGTTCCAAGTTGGGACATGTCTACAATCTGTCCATCGAGTGGATTCAATAAAGACAAAGGGCCTGATTCATGGCATTTTTTGCACGGTTCAAAGCGACTTTGCACAGCTGAAATGGACACAACCCCAGATTCATGGAACTGTGCAAAGTGCATTTTTGCACTGCAAAGTCATTGCATTGTCATTTTTGGAGTACAAAAATGTTGGTGGATTGACTTATGGGTGTGAAGCCGAAGCATTCCTTCTTTCCTTTTCTCCACTGTTAGGTATTTTAGATGTATATATTAGACATTAAATAAAGTTAAAAAGAAGTGAAATTACAGATGTTTTAACTGATTTTGTTTCTGCGACTGTATCGTAATATAAACACTTCCAGTACGATCGCAGAAAGAAAGCTGTCCCAACATTTCATTTTTGTAATGAGCGCAAATACTTTGGTAAACTTATTTACTTTCATTAACAAGCACAACTTGTTTGTAGTCCTTGAGGGTTCGTTTGTACGCGTATATTGTGATCATAGTTCCTATCAAACCACAGTTGATCAGACGCCTGACACTACTGCGCGTGCGAAGTGCTTATTATCATGCTGAGGTGATATTATCACGGGTGTTGAATCGGTTCAGTTGATAAACCTGGACAGTGTACTTGGAAAGGAGCGCCTTTTTATGGCGGCCCTTCCTGAGCAGACGAGTCTGTCGGTAAGACAATACGAGCGAAGAAGAGTTAATCTTTGCTCTTTTTTTTAAGTGGGTCCACGCAGTCTGCGTTTGCCGAGATGCATTCTGGAGGTAACAGGTAGGAGGGAAGCGCCCTGGCACTGTAACGAAATTATTTCTGGTCGCTTTGGGATTTAAATCGAGGTGTAATCACCAATATTTATTTATTAACATTTTTATAAAGCGCCACACGGCCGAAGCCCTCTAATGGCATACAATATGTATTTCCTTTTTTAACAAAATGCAATCAATTTGTATAAAAAAATGTGGAGACTGTCGATTTTTAAATATTTTCAAACCTTTGGAAATTGTTGCTGTATTCGCCTCTACCCCTAGGCCGTGCATGTCCTCGAACAACCTGGATCTGTGCGTGATAGTGTCATTAAGGCAATGTTTTACCTCTACGCAGTTAAACTGAAGTGGCATTATATAGCCATGTGCTTCACACCACTGTGACTATCTGGGTGGTGTGATGCAGTGTTACCCATATATGCCCATGGACCGTGGGGAGGCTCCTTCCATAGAAGGCATGAGTCCATCTATTGAGAGGGGCACTGGTGCGGTTCACAGAAAGACCACGGAGAGGCCATTGGGGTCTGCACATTGGAGGGGGAGCTACTGGTTTCAGGACGATTTCTTCCTCCGGCTAAACTTGGTGAGGTGAATAGGGTGGTAAGGAGGCAGAGGGAATGCTCGCACGGGGGGTTGTCGGCATGGCTGCAGTATACCCATGTGAGTGCTGGCTGATATTTGTGCGGAAGAAGGGGTGTGCTGATTTGGTGGGATATGTGAAATGCTGCGGGTTGGCTGGTTATATGGGCGCATTGCCACTATTTCGTATTCTCCAAATTGCTGCCCTCTGCAGCTCATTGGGACACAATATTCATACTGCGTCTTTAGCTGGTTGTCGTAGAGAAACAGACTGCACAATGCTGAGGACTTTGGCTCTTTGGGATGTTTTCCTGCCCCTTACCATACATTGAATGTGGGTAGGATGGAAAAGGGGGCAGGGGATGCTTGGCACAAGGGGCAAAACGCTTTAATCAGACTGCTGGACCTCCTGCACAGGGATTATTTTGGGGCATTTGTGGGGGAAGGACACCAGAGGGGTCGCTGTGCATTTAGAAGGTGCTGAATGGCTGCAGCACTACAATACTCTGAAACAGTGGCATTATGCTATAACGGTTTATTGGGAGGCTCCCCTCCCCACACTAAGTGTCACACAATAAACGGTTAATTTCAGTTCTTTTCTTCACCCCTATCTCCAATGTATCTAACACCCATTGGATCCCTACCCCTTAGCTACCAATGAGCCAAGAACCATGCTGTTGTACAGGGAATATTTTTGTATTGATTTAGATGATAGGTAATAGAAAAATCACACTAAAATGTCACACACCACTTTATCCGCGGCACAACACAATAAAGGTCTCTCTACATAAATAACTCACGCAAGTTGGATTGGAAAACTTAAATCACAATATTTTACTTTATACAAATTTCAAAATAAATGATCATCAACACTGGTACCTGAATAACATCACTTTACATTTGTGATGCTGTACAATTTTGGTTTTCCTGTATGCTTAAAAGGCTAGCAGGAAATAAACACAGGGTGATTTAGCAGTTTTCAGACCCCCCCCAAACTTTGGTCTGTTTTCGGGAAGCCGGACAGAAAAATTGGAATGATTTGGGAATTTTGGATCTCGCACCCCTCTCCACTTTAAAGCCTGTGTTGGGGAAGCTGAATGGTAAAAATTGTGATGATTTGAGAAATTTGGATTTCGGACCCCTCTACATTTAAATGCCTGTGTTGGGGAAGCTGGATAGCCAAAATGGGGAGGATTTTCTTAACTTTGGTTTAGGAATTGTAAGGAACGCATGGTGGCAACATTAACGACATACACGTGATCACAGTTCATAGGTGTTTATTGAACTTTATAATGGGTGCGATAAACACATAATCTAAACCTAAATCTAAGATGAGAGCAGGCTACAACCATCAAATAATATTAAGGCAGTCATATTTGCGTCTTGTCAAATAAAAAGGGCCTATACTAAAAAAATAAAAATATTGCCAATCCTTACTACTAAATTGCAAAAAGAATGTGGGATAATGTTCACCAGAAAAGAAAGAAGTGTTCACAAAAAGATAAGTCAGGATGGTATGGCTTGATGCCCCTTCCCCACTTTTGATGCATGGGACAGGGTGGGCTCTCGAGCACAGCACACTCCTTGGCCTCGTTAGCACAAGGTTAACAGTTCCAGTTCAATGACAACAAAACCCTCAGAGGCTAAGGGCCTCATTACGACCCTTGCGGAAGACCATGGTACTATTAGCACCATGGTCCATGCCGGTAAGTTACCGACTCCGCCATGGAGAAAGGGGGAATTACCACCCCATTACAAGGTTGGTGGGGCGGTAATTCCCCCTTCCTCCATGGCCCTTCCCCATTCCCATTTTTTCCCATAGGGCTCAATGGGAATGGGGAAGGCGCTAAGTACGGTGCTGCAAATTGCGGTACCGTAATTAGCACCAAGGTCCCTTTGCGGGTCCCAACTTTAACAGCTGGTCTACACCAGCCGTTAAGGTCGGGTCCCGCAAAGGGACCTCGTAATTAGGCGCTAATAGGTCAACGGTGCCGCAGCCTTTTACGGTGCCGTTAACCCATTAGCGCCTGGGTTGTAATGAGGCCCTAAGTCTCTTTCCTGCAAAAGTCTCTTGCCTTAGAAGGCTGGCTGATTCCTTCAGTACTCTTGTACTTTGGGCGATTGCTCTTCACACCTTGGATCTCCCTCTGCTGGGCTCAGATCCCTCTTGATCTCTGCTGCCTAGCAGTGTGCTGCACCACACCTGTGATTGTGTGTTGACAAAATGTTCTTGATCCCTGGTGCTTTGAAATGCAGGGTAACTTGTGTGAGCTACACTCTGTACTGATATACAAGCATGTATGTTGGTATGTATGTATATATATGTATTGAGCGATCTGTCTGTGCTTTGAACTACTGCATTTTTAGGCACCCATTGCTAAATTGAATTTAGGTGACCCTCTGTCTGTGCCTTTGAACTACTGCATTTTTAGGCACCCATTGCTAAATTTAATCTAGGTGACCCTCTGTCTGTGCTTTGAACTACTGCATTTTTAGGCATCCATTGCTAAATTGAATCTAGGTGACCCTCTGTCTGTGCCTTTGAACTACTGCATTTTTAGGCACCCATTGCTAAATTGAATCTAGGGGACCCTCTGTCTGTGCCTTTTAACTACTGCATTTTTAGGCACCCATTGCCAAATTGAATGTAGGTGACCCTCTGTCTGTGCTTTAAACTACTGCGTTTTTAGGCACCCATTGCAAAACTGAATGTAGGTGACCCTCTGCCTGTGCCTTGAACTACTGCATTTCTAGGCAGTGGCTCATGGCACTCACTGTCTGTGAATTGCTGTAACCGTATCTGTATCTACGATCTATTACCCAGCCAATACTACACCCTCACACATACTGCACATAGACTACCACCATATTCGATTTTGAACGCAGCACACAGCCACACTGCTTAGACCCGACTCAGTTAGCAGCACACCAACACTAAATCTGATACCAGCGCCCCCACCTACAGCACCCATTCATACAATGCACACACCCATGCGCATCCAGCTCCCCACTTCCTACACAAGTATCATATACATCCTAGCACTAGTAACGTACCAATACTACACCATCTACAACACCATGCCACCACCTCTCAACCACAATAACAAACTCAGGCCAATTGATTGCCGCCCACAACCCCAGTCACAAAACACACTACCTTGTAACAACATCGAGAGGAACAGCAGACTCCGCTCAAGACTTACAAAACTCTATGAAGCATTAGCGAGAACCCTGGCATCCACTAACAAACACACAACCAAACACTGGCCCACTCCAACCACCTTCAGCCCCTCCAAAACCAAAATTACAGCCAGTCTCACCACACTCGAACCAAACAAACCTAGCCTCAAGTGCGGCCTAATAAACACTAGATCGCTAGTTGCACACGCTACAGACATAGCTGACATCATCCACTCTGAACAGCTAGACCTCCTAGCAGTCACCGAATTCTGGCTACACGCCGCATCAGGACCCGCCCTTTCACTGGCCATACCTAACGGATATACCATATTGCGATCAGATACAACCGATACACGCGGTGAAGGCATTGCACTCATAACAAGAAACAATCTACCTTGCAGACTAGTGCCATCCCCAGTCATCAACTCATGCAAGCTCATGACATCCAAAATAAACATAAGCAACAGCCAGACCCTCACAATATACCTGGTCTACAGACCGCCTGGCCCCATTCAGACCTTTGAAGACGACATATCTAATATCATCTCAAATAACCTAACAAAAACTCCTCTCAGGTCCTACTACTTGGCGACCTGAACTTAGGTCATAACGATTCCAAAGATGCACATGCATCCAATGTGGCCAGCATCCTAGCAGAACAAGGATTCACCCAAAGAGTGCTCTCCCCCTAACACAACAAAGGCAGAACCCTGGACTGGATAGCAGACCATAACTGCATTGCCACGATAGCCTCCATATCCCCCAGATTTGGACAGGTCACTACCTCATAACCTTCACCCTATCCACCGACAAACTCACCTTGGCTCCCGCACCTCTGGCGCCGGCCATCCCTACCCGGAATAAAAAAAACATCACCTATGACAAACTGCTACCCCTCATCCTCCCCACACTCTATGCCATCCCAGAAAATCTGGACCCCAAAGCTATGGTTAAAGAATTCAACCACATCATGACCACATCTCTAGACTCCATAGCACCTCTCAAACTTAGACAAAGCAAATCCAAAGCCCATCTTAATTCATGGTATACCCCATACCTAAAATCATTGCGCAAACAAAAAAGGCATTGCGAGACATCCTGGCGATCACAACCCTCCGACGAAAACAAAGCCAACCTCAGTTCCATCACAGCCCTGTACAAAAAAGAAATCATCCTAGCTAAACGCGAAACCTACAACTCCAGAATTACCCAAGCCAACTCCAGCATGAATGAACTCTTTGTCATCCTCAAAGAGCTAGAAGCACCCATCCCTGTGCTGAACAACTGCACCAAAGACCAACTCTGGTGCTCCAATATACAGCAAGCTCTAGCCAACAAAGTCACCACCCTTCAAACAAAAATTGCCAAGAAAAAAGCCACCTCTCTGGCAACAAACACACTAGCATCAACCTAGAGCAACCAAGTTTCCCTACTAATCACCCCAGATTTAAGTTCTCCAAAGTCACCATAAAGGAAACAGAAAATACCATACTATCCCTCAAGCCCACCAACTGCCAAGGCGACCTATGCCCCGCTCAACTCCTAAAGGATGCAGCCAGAGATCTAGCCCCCTTTATCACGAAACTCATCAACTCATCCTTCTCCTCCAATACCATCAAAGAATCATGGGTGCTTCCTCTACTGAAAAAGCAGACCCTAGACCCACTTATACCCACCAACTACCGCCCGATTACCACAGTGCCTTTTCTCCTTAAGATCTTAGACAAAATGGCATATTCCCAGATACAAAAATACTTGGAAACCAACTCCCTACTAGGAACCAGGCAATCTGGCTTCCGACTCCAACACGGCACAGAAACAGCCCTCATAGACCTTAAGTCACAGATTAAAGAACTCCGGGATGAAGAGAAATCAGCCCTTCTTCTACTTTTGGATCTATCAGCTGCCTTCGACCTGGTCAACCACACAGTCCTATGCAGTCACCTGAACTTGGCAGCCCACTTCTCCAGAGAAGCCATAGCATGGATACAATCTTTCCTAACCAACAGGACTATGAGAGTCTTCTCTCCTACTGGAGCAGCTAACCCCATCCCCATAACTTGTGGAGTGCCCCAGGGATCTTGCATCTCACCCACCCTCTATAATATCTTTACCAAGCCCCTCTTCGATAATCTGGACCTTTTGGGTGTCACCTACACAAACTATGCAGATGACACATAGATTCTCCTACCGCTTACCGGTGATTACAACAAGGATTTGGCCTTGGTGAACAGGATATATCTCATCATCCAGGCATGGATGGCCACCCACGGTCTATGCCTGAATGATGACAAAACAGAGATCATCATCCTGGGCACTCCCTCGATCCTCAAAAAACTCAGCCCCAAATACTCCGCATTTAACATAGACAATAATATTATTACGGTCGCCAAAGAGATTAAAACTCTGGCCTTCTACTTGGACTCCACTCTCTCCTTCAACAAGCAAGTCAATGCCTTGGCCTCGGCCACGGCTTATACATGCAAGTTGATTCGAGCTGGCAAGGCCTTCCTGTCACAGGACAGCTGCATCACTCTAGCCAGAGACCTCATTTTATCCAGGCTGGACTACTGCAATGCTCTTTACATAGGAGCCAATAAAAAAACCATCAAAAAAATCCAACTCCTACAAAATAACGCACTGAGGGCAGCGTTAGGCATCCCGAAAGAGAAATCATATTTCTAATACCAGAAGAGCCAACAACTGGCTCTCCACCCACGATAAAATAAAACTAAAAACGGCATCCCTCACCCACAAATGCTTGAACAATGCAGCACCCCGCTACCTTTGCGAAAGATTCACCTTGAAGCCCACCACAAGAATCACCAGACTCGCTAACACCAACTACCTCTGGGTCCCCAGGTACAAACGGGCCAAAATCTGAGGCAGCAGCTTCCAGGTCAAGGCAGCACTCCTTTGGAACTCACTACCATCTCCTCTAAGAACCGATCAAACCTATCACAAGTTCCGCCATAGCATCACTAGTTGGCTCAAAGATTCCGACATATAGGCACACACCCGCTGACTTTGCCCGCTACCCTCTACACAGTCCAGGCACCAGCAGCACTAACCAACTACCTGTAAATCTATGCATGTAATGTACCTGCTTTTAGATATTGCAACCTGATTGTGCCAACATGTAAGCAAACGGCACTTGCACACAAATGTATTTTCATGTTGTAACCAAGCTTTGAATATCCTTATGCCTTTCGCTTGAATACTCTCGGGTCTGCAGCGCAATACAAATAATACACTAAACTAAACTAAACTAAACTAAACTAAACTCTTGCAACGTGGACCTCCCTCTGTCGGGGTCACTACGGCCTTTCAAATAATGTTTGTCATATACAAATGTCCTTTTAAAGAACTTCCCACTGCAGACAACAGCCGGGTTCACTCTTGTCGGCACACTTATTTATTTATTTATTTTCATTTATTTTATTTGTATAGCCCTCAAACAGCCCTTGGGAATCGAGGCGCTGTTACTTGCAGGGAGCTTAGTTACATGGGAGGTACAAGTGGGTTATGCATTTACATGTTGTACATTAATACATTTGAGTACAGGTTACAAATACATTTTGTAGGTTAACAAGAGATGCACTTAGGCAATCACAAATGGAGAGTGTGGAGTACATCAAGCGAAGAGCAAGGTTTGATGGCTTTGCGGAACGCCATGAGTGATACAGGAGGTAGTGCATTCCAGTGTAGGGATGCAAGGTAGGGGAAGCTATTACCACCAGCTCCCACTCTTTTTACCAAGGGCACACTAAGCATGTTAGCTTAGGGTGTTCTAGTTGGCCTTGTGTAGGTAGAAGGGTGGATTCTTTGCGGTAGGTATTCAGGTGCAGAGAGGTGGATGCACTTATGGTTAAGTGTCAATGTTTTGAATATGACCCTTTCTTTAATTGGGAGCCAGTGTGCTGCTTTTCTGACAGCCGTGATGTGTTCTCTGTACACGGGTGTAATGCTCTTGATCCACCAACAAACTAACAAACAAAAGTTCTCTCAGTGGGCTTGCAGCTGGGCGATTGCTCTTCACCCCTAGGATCTCCCTCTGCCAGGCTTGGATCCTCCTTGTTAAAATGGACCTCCCTCTGTCAGGTTCACTACAGCCTTTCTTCAACACAGTTCATGTATTCCTAACACAGTTCATGTATTGCTCAGTTTCGTTCGAAAGTAGAGATTTCCTTCTCCTAGCTTTCTTGCGGCATCCCTCTGTCGGGTTCACACTTGCTGTATTTCACAGTTCATAATCTTATTGGAAAGCGGGGTCCCCTTCACCAAGCTTTTCCACTGGCAACGGGTCAAAGACTTTCGATTGTATGAGAGATTTGACATAACCCTCGTAGCACCACTCTGATGCCTTATGCCACCCTTTACTTGGGCCTTCTGGTTCTTGTAGTTTAAAAACAGGCTCTGGTTAGAGTCATTCGAATGAGTGCCCATGACCCCAATGCACCTGGATCTCAACTGGGCTTTTTTTTTTTGCTATCAGGTTACTCCGACTCACCGTCTGTACTAAACCCGTTGTCTTCTTTGATTTCTGGAGACTACGATAGTACCACCGTAGCCAGCTTGCCTTTCCGCCTACATTATCAATGCAGGTGGCCACCATATACCATTGTCGTCTGATGCTTTGCACACCAGCTGTAACTCCTGGCATTATGATTTCTCTTTCAGAGGCTTTGCGGGTCTGAGTTGAAAAGGGCAAAGAAAACTCCCTATTTGTCATCCTTCCAGGTCTCACCGCCTTTCTTCTCCGTTTGAACTGCCGGTTTGGTGTCTCATCGTGCGTTCGGCCTTGCTTGAAGTGTGCTTTTGTGTTACGCCTTTTATCCCTGTGGGGAAGATAAAGGGCCGTCAGGCATGCATGATTATTGTCAATTGCCGGACTCTGCCTGACCCGTGTTTTGGGACATGTCAGGTAAACTGCTTTGGAGTTAGTCTGTTGTCTGTTACAGTGTAAAAAAGTGTTCATGTGGGAAAAGGGGGAGGGGTAGAGCTTCTAAATATCCTACATGACAGGATGGGTAAAAGGTGTCACAGGGAAGGAGTTACCATCTCTCAACTCTCGGTGTCCCCCTTCCACTCCCCAAACACCCGTTGGCCAAGTGATCCTCCCCCACTTGTCCACCCCCAGGAACTGGATCCAATAGTGATGGCCGTGTCCTGGCCACCTGGATGACAGATCCCCAGAGACTAGTAAGTGGGACTCCGTCGGGTTTCTCACATACCCTTCCCCAATGCAAAGTGGATATGCCTGTTCTGGTCAGTGCAAATAGCAGATAGAGGTCGAATGTGGTGTCATAAGTCTCTTTTCACTACCCTATTTTGGTGTAAGGTCTATTTTAGTTTTCACTGGTTCAGAAGTTTCCTGGTCCCATATTGGAGAGTTTTGGGCGTAGTAGTTCACCTGTCAAGAACTTTGAGGTAGAAACTCTCAATGTGGAGTTGGAGTTTTTTGTGAAAGAGTAGGAAATATGGGGAAATCCCTCCCCAGCATAAATTGTTCGAGGAGTCCCGGAATTATGGCTGATAGCACCTCACAGGGTTTTCCTCAGATTTCAATGTGTACAGGTATTTTAGGATACACTTCATTGTCTCCATGTACACATGTAACTCTGACGAGGACTGCATTGTTTAGATCTTTTGTGGAAATCTCATTGGCCCATATCGAAGTTTGCTTGCTACCTGAGACAATCAAGGCCAGTACTTGCCTCCTGCTCATCCAGGCTTTTTCGTAGGTAAACTCTTTAGGAGTCTGACATAAACAGATGCTAAATGTCGCTATCTCGTCCTCAGGCTCTTCCCACTCTTTGCCCTTTAAACAACCTATTTTCATAGGTTGAGTTCTTATGTTCTTTGGACAGTGTCTAGCTAAGTGTCCAAGTGTCCTGTTTCTTTACATACACAGATTGGAGGAGATGTCTGCTCCCTTTTATGTCCCCCCTTTTATTTTCCTCTTTGGCCTTTGGGTTGTTCCTCCTGATTTCCACTGTCTCTCGTGTTACACCTTCTTTGCTTTTTCGTATGATCCCTGTGGTTTATCTATTCCCTTAGGTTGGGGTCAGTGGATTAGTTTATGATCCTTCTGGTCCTCCCAACGATGGGTCCAGTGAAAGTGTTTAGCTGCATCTGAATGGTTCTGTGCAGCTTCAATGGCAATGGCTATGGCTAGGGTAGTTTAACTGTAGAACAGCTTTTTGCAAAAAGGGGGTTAGGAATTAGTGAATTGTTCCAGGGTGATGATCTCTATCAGTTCTTCTAAGGATTTGTCACCAATCCACAAGGCCACAGTGTTTTTTATACATTCACAATTTTTATACATTCACATTTTCTATACATTCACATTTTATACAGGGGGTTTGTCCAGGGTTCAGTCTGATGGCCCTTTGTTTCTGCCGATAAAAATTGCAGGTTTTCCCTGCTCTTTTTAATAGCCCTTCTTTGATGGATCAAAAGATGGCTCCGTTTGCAAGATTAAGTAGCTGATAGAAGGTTTGTAATTCGCCTTTCAGTAGAGGGGTTAAATAGCATCTTCTAAGGTTCTCTTCCCACTCTAGTTGGTCAGCTAGGCGTTTGTAGTTTAAGAAAACATTTCCTAAATCTTCGACCTTCAAGATATGGTTGAAGCACCCCCGCAGTATGTAAGGGTCTTGCTTGTAATTCAACCGGTTGGATTACGTTTTCTTGGAGTAGAACCTGGCCTGTGTTTGATGCTCTGATAACTGGGGGATGGGCTGGGCTAGGTTGGCCATTTCTTCCGGTGGTGTAAGGGTCCCTTCTGAAGATGGTTCTGAATCGGAAAAGAAGTAACTCTCGACTCCGTCGAATAAAGTCTCAAAATTGTCTGACCCTTCTGACGCTGAGTCGGTTGAAGTAGTGGGCTGTGGTAAATTAATTCCCAAGCTGGATGGCCCCGCACCAGCGACTGAGTAACAAAAAAAAAAGGTTCGGAAGGAGGTGAATTCAGAGCACTAGGTCTGAAATAGGAAAGACAGGTCAAAACTTTATGATATCCTATCCTACGGTTGTATATTGTAATGAGAGAGAGGAAGGTTGTCTAGCGTTACTTGAGTTTCAAAGAACAGATCCTGTTGACCAGGTGGGGCACACCATTGAGAGAGCAATACCTCTTGTAGCGTGGTGTAAGTGATTTCAATCCAGCACACACCCAAGTCAACGCCTAGCGTGTAATGCACAACTGAAATCCTTATTGATTTTTGTCTAAAAGTTGTTTTATTCTGAACGATGAACTCCCCCCTCCCCCGTCACACTGAACCAGGAATCAGGCTGGTTTGCAAAGTTAAAATATTTATTTATGTATTTACAAATTAATCACACTACGTTTTAAAGGGTACACAATGATCACCAATGGGGTGATGTAACACTAAATAATCTCTTTAATACACAAGGAGTAACAGTGAGCAAAACAATTCAGCACATAAATAATACTTTAGTGTGTGTTCAGATCAAATAGCAGTGTGGGTATTATTTCCCCCTGCACACCCCTCAACCCCCCCAAAAGGCAATGTAAAAAGATAAGAGGAGAGAACAGTTATTCAGGAATGGCAGAATTCAAACAAAATCTCAATCCCAATTTCTCCCAGAAACACAAGAGAAAAATAGAACTGATTGGCAAGCGGTCAGGATGGTTTTAAAGTTATCTTGAGAATGAATTGGGTAAAAACACTAAATATGGTTTAAATTGCTGAAATTGTTTAAATTCTCATGGGTGCCGCTTTGGATAGTTGCACACAAACACTAGCAATGATTTGATACTAAGAAACACTTTGAAATCTTAAAACTAAGGTCGGAAGCAATCAAAAGCTGTTTTACACGTGTCAGAATTTCCCTAAAAGTCAAACTTCTCCAGCATGGGGTCTGGCATGGATTCACATGCTCATGAATATTCCCCGTCGTCAGGCTGGGAATCCTCGGTAAAGAAAAAAACCAGTATCAGTTTCGTTTCTGATCTGTCTTTCGTAGTAATAACCAATCACTGGTCTCTGCGTCATACTGACCACAGCCAATGACTGCCCTCTACCTAAGCACCGCCTCTGGCAGCCATCTTCAGATGTTTACCGCACGTTCATGTGTTGGGATCTTCGTGCTATTGCTCTCGAGCGTTAGTGCTATTTTTTCACGTTTTTTCTCAAAAACTTTGTTTTTTCCGGTCAAAAGAGCCTCAAGCTCCACCGACTCTCCATCCGATCAACGGGGACCCGTGTCGGATTCGTCTGCGCCCCTCAAGGGTGAAGATTTCATCGAGCTACGTTTTGGAGGACTCCAGAAGCTTCTCAGGCTCGGACATGGCCCAGGAGAAGGGAAGCTCGACGCCCGGAAAGCTGTTCAGGGTCTGCCCTGGATGCCAGCTGCAGAACGTCTTTAAGGAGGATGAACACTCCTTTTGTCTCTACTGGGACAAGACGCACGTGGAGAAGGACTGTGCGTTTTGCGGCAATATGTCGGAGCGGACCATGAAGGACCGCCACCAGCGCCTCGCCAACTGGCTGGAAGGGAAGAGCCCGTCAGGCGAGAAGAAGAGGAAGAAATCCGAGCGGTCTTCTAAGACCTTTGAGGACGCCCCGGCGACGGGGGTCCAACACAAGGCCAAGCACTGCGAGTCCGCTGGCACCGGGAGCGCCGAACGGTCGGGCTCTACGGGCGCCAGGCAGGGCGCACCCTCCCCGGCACCTTCAGCCACGAGCCAACGCTCTGGGTCGGGTAAGAGGAAGGGCGAGCACCCAGCGAAGCTCCTGGAGAGGCCCCGGTCGAGCTCGAAGGCCCCATCGGAGGGGGAGCGAGGCAGTGTCCCCCCCTCAAGGATAAGGCGGTGAGCGCACCTAAGGTGGTGAAGGCCTTAATCCATCCGGCCAAGCCCTCTATCGATACTGTCGCGGCGGCCCTGGCTCAGCCTGTGGAGGCTACACCAGTGGTGGCGACCTCGGGGCTCAGAGTCTCCCTGCCACCTCGGAGGGAGTCCTCTTTTGTGCCCATCGATAGGACCCCCGTGAAATCCCCGGCGGGGAAAAAAAGGGGGGGCAGGGCGTCGTCGTAGATTCAGCTTCAACCTCAGAGGAAGAGCTGATCGAGGTCTTAAGCCACGGCCTTGGCGTGGATGAAGACCGGCCCGTCGGGATGGATCCCGACGCAGGTGACGACGACATCGTCGAGGGTGCCGACGGGGCCCCTGATCGCCCATCGGATTCCCCTCTGCCAGCGACGAAAGACAACTCGGCGGCCATTTTGTTGGCTATACAGTCCTTATGCTCAGAGATAAGGACGAGACTACCGTTGCCGACGGAGGAACCTCTCCCGTCGGGGGATCCTGAACCGGGACCTTCTGGTGTTCCCCCGCCCAAGAAAAGAAGGATTCACCATCCACCTCCTTTTCAGCCGTCGCGACCCGTCCAGCCCTCCTCCCCGTCCACCCGAGGGGATGATACGGGGACTGACACGGCAGCGACGGGTACGGACGACGAGGTATACGACGAGGATCTCCCGTCGTCACCTCCCACCAGGGCTTCTCCGCCCGACGAGATTGGATCGTTCCACTCCATGATCGCCAGGGCATCCGAGCTTTTCCAACTCTGCCCTGAGGAGAAGAAAAAGGAAGGATTCCTTTATCAACGGCGCGAGGCCAAGAGGAAGACGGTCCTCGCGGTGCCTCTACTGAACGACATTTGGGATGAGGGCCTCGCCCACCTCAAGAACCCTTCCACGACGCCAGCTAGAAGAGACCGGTACAAGAAGAAGTACCGGGTCCCGGACGCGGCCCCCCTGTGCCTCCGGGCGCAGCCTACCCCGGACTCTGTCGTCTCCGCGGCAGCCAGGAAGAAAGCGGGGTGGGGGTGCGGCCTCCACATCGACTTCCCCACCGGACGGCGAGGGAAAGAAATTGGACGCTATGGGACGCAGGGTCATCTCGTCTGCAGCGACGACGATTAAAGCGGCCAACGCCTTGGCTATCGTGGCCCGCTACGACAGGGAGCTATGGTACAAACTGGCTCCCCTGCTGGACTTCCTACCGGACGACAAGAGGGCGGATGCCCTGGAGATCCTACAGGAAGGCGAGGTGGCGTCGGACCACGCCATCACTATTGCGACGGACATCGCCGACACTGGGTTTCGCCAGTTGGGCAACGGCGTGTGCCTTAGGCGGCGTGGATGGCTCAAGGCTACGGACTTCCGTCAAGACGTACAGACCAGAGTCCTGGACATGCCGTTCGATGGGAACAACCTGTTTGGGAAAACAGTGGACGATTCCCTTCAGGCCATTAAAGCGGACACTGAGACGGCCCGGGCCCTTGGGGTTCTACAGCAACGACGGACGCCCTTTCGGAGCAGCAGAGGCAAGGGCGCCTCCAAAGGTTCCGGCGGCGGTTTCTCCACCTACCGTCAAGCGGCCCGCTCGTCGTCTCAGGAGGCCTACAGAGGACGAGGCAAGTCTGGCGGACCCCGCCGTCGTAGCCAAGGAGGTCAAGGCGGCAAAGCCTCGTCGAAACAGGATTGAACCGGCCGTGGGTTCGGGCCCCCACCGAAGCACCCCGGTGGGAGGCCGGCTGGCGAGCTTCGTCAGCATGTGGGAGTCCATCTCCACCGACCGTTGGGTGCTGGACGCCTTAGCCCGGGGCCACGCGCTCGAGTTTCAAAGAAGGTGCCCACGCGTCCCCCCCGTGGCCAGGAAAGAGCTTCACGTCCCTCAGCTTCTCCTGGAGGTAAAGGCGATGCTCAGGAAGGGCGCCATCGAACTCGTCCCAAAGAGGCTTCGGGGCTCCGGAGTTTACTCGAGATACTTCCTCGTGAAGAAGAAGACGGGAGGATGGCGCCCCATCCTAGACCTGCGACGTCTGAACAAGTTCATCAAGGCGCAGAAGTTCCGGATGGTCACCCTCCAGCACGTCCTGGGTCAGCTGGAGGAAGGAGACTTCCTGTCGTCGTTGGATTTGGAGGATGCCTACTTCCATATTCCCATCCTAAAGGGGCACCGAAAATTCCTCAGGTTTGTGGTCCAAGGGCGTCACTACCAGTTCAAAGCCCTCCCCTTCGGACTACGGTCGGCACCCAGGGTATTTACCAAGTGCCTTGCACCGGTGGCGGCGCAGCTGCGCCACGAGGGGATCCACGTCTACCCCTACCTAGACGACTGGCTCATCCGAGCCAAGACGAGGGAGCTCGCCGTGGAGCACACGGCAACGACCGTCCAACTTCTCACGGACCTGGGATTCTCCGTGAACTACGCCAAGTCCCACCTGGTACCCGCGCAAAACGCACTGTTTCTGGGAGCGAAGCTCGACACAGTGTCCCTTCTGGCCTCCCCGTCGGAGGAAAGGACCAGGTCCATCCTGGGCAAGGTACAGCGGATGTTGGTTTCCAACGCGGCCAAGGTGAGGTCCATCAAGTCCCTCGTCGGAATGATGTCTTCTTGCATCTACCTCATTCCCATGTGCAGGCTCCGGATGCGCCCGTTACAGGAGTTCCTGGACGCGCGCTGGATCCAAACGACGGGCGGCTTCGAGGAGAGGATCACACCCGACGAGAGTTTCCGCTGAGCGGTCCGGTGGTGGGGCACCCGCGCGCATCTGACGGCGGGCATGGACTTCCAGATCCCAGACCACCAGGAGACAGTGACCACGGATGCCTCCCTGGAA
This sequence comes from Ambystoma mexicanum, assembly GCF_040938575.1. Taxonomy (NCBI): domain Eukaryota; kingdom Metazoa; phylum Chordata; class Amphibia; order Caudata; family Ambystomatidae; genus Ambystoma; species Ambystoma mexicanum. Next base: position 1,359,112,907 of record NC_090930.1, on the reverse strand, counting down.
GGCTGGGGAGCGCACACTGAAAATCTGCACGCGAGAGGCCTTTGGCTCCCGACGGAGAAGTCCCTCCATATCAACGTCCTGGAGCTCCGTGCAGTGTTCTGGGCCCTCAGGTCCTTCCTTCCGTCCCTCAAGGGCAAGGTGGTGAGGATCTTCACCGACAACACCACCACCATGTTTTACATCAGGAAACAGGGCGGAACCAGGTCCCCAGCACTGTCCAAGGAGGCGCAGGACCTGTGGCATTGGGCCGTCGCCCAAAGGATGTTTCTGGTGCCGTTTCATCTGGCAGGGATAAAAAACACCATCACCGACTCACTCAGCAGGGAGCTGCGCTCGTGCCACGAGTGGGAACTACGGCAGGATCTAGTGGATCGCCTCTTCCGACGGTGGGGCACACCCCAGATCGACCTGTTCGCGATGGCGACGAACTCCAAGTGCCGGAGGTTCGCCAGCAGGTTTCCCCAGGCAAGGAGCATGGGCGATGCTTTCTCGTTTCCCTGGGAGGGCCTGTTCCTCTACGCGTTCCCTCCTTTGCCACTGCTAATCCGGCTCGTCAACCAGCTCAAGAGGTCACGGTGCAGGATGATCCTCGTCACACCGGCGTGGCCGAGGCAGATATGGTTCCCGGACCTTCTGGACTTATCAGCGTCCCCGCCAATCAAGCTGCCGGTGGACGCGGATCTACTCTCCAGGGAAGGAGGCGCCATCCTCCACCACGACCCGAAATCGGTGAACTTGCAGGCCTGGCTCCTGCAGCGCTAGAGTTTGGAGGATACGACATACCGGCCGACTGCAGAGAGGTTCTTGCAAAGGCCAGGGCGTCCTCGACTCTTAAATGCTACGGACACAAATGGAAGAGGTTCTCTGTCTGGTGCCACGCACAGAAGATTAACCCTCTACGGATTACAGCTCCCCAGGTACTGCCGTACCTGCTGACGCTGGCCAAAGCTGGACTGGCACACGCGTCCATCAAGATTCATCTTGCTGCGATCTCCCGATACACCAGAACCACGGGCCGGACGTCCTTGTGGTCTCATCGTCTGGTGAAAGAGTTCATGAAGGGACTGTTCAGATCGTTCTCGCCGGTGAAGGCTCCGGCCCCGGCGTGGGAGCTCAACGTGGTGCTGACCAAGCTCATGGGACCTCCGTTCGAGCCTCTGCACTCGGCCCCGTTGAAGTTTCTGTCGTGGAAAACAGCGTTTCTTGTGGCCATCACCTCCGCACGACGGGTGGGAGAGATCCAGGCCCTTTCCTGCAAGGCCCCGTACTTGACTTTTCACGACACGAGGGTAGTGCTCAGGACGCACCCCTCCTTCATGCCCAAAGTACCGTCGGACTTCCATCTCAACGAACCCTTGGTGTTGCCTGTGTTCTTCCCGTCGCCTTCGTCGCCGGCTGAGAGGACTTTGCACTCGCTGGATGTGGCTAGAGCGCTGAAGTTCTACGTGGACCGCATGAAGTGTTTTCGGAAGACGTCACAACTCTTTGTGAATTTTGGACCTGTCAATCAGGGGAAGGCTCTCTCGAAGGCTTCCATTTCCAGATGGCTCTCCGGCTGTATCATGTACTGTCATCGGTTGGCAAACTGACCGCTGCCTGGCCGTCCGAGAGCCCATTCCACCAGAGCGATCGCAGCCACCACGGCGTTCCTTTCTGGTGTGCCCCTGCTGGACATATGCAGGGCTGCCACGTGGAGGTCGACGCACACCTTCACGAAATTCTACTGCGTCGATCGGGATTCCAGGGAGGAGTCCAGGGTCGGCCAAGCATTGCTGCGCAACCTGTTCGCCTGAGGTGAGCCTGGTGAGGAGGTAAGATGCTTAATGTTGGGTTTGATGTAATGCTTAATGTTGAGCCTTTGCCACCTCCCGTGGTTGTGCATGTGTGTACTGCTATGTATTCTTTATTCATGAGCATGTGAATCCATGCCAGACCCCATGCTGGAGAAGGAACAAGTTACTTACCTGTAACTGTTGTTCTCCAGCATGGGTCTGGCATGGATTCACATGCGAACCCTACCACCTACCCCTCTGCAGCTCTTCACTTGGTCATACTGCCACTTCACGTGCTTCCAAATCTGAAGATGGCTGCCAGAGGCGGTGCTTAGGTAGAGGGCAGTCATTGGCTGTGGTCAGTATGACGCAGAGACCAGTGATTGGTTATTACTACGAAAGACAGATCAGAAACGAAACTGATACTGGTTTTTTTCTTTACCGAGGATTCCCAGCCTGACGACAGGGAATATTCATGAGCATGTGAATCCATGCCAGACCCATGCTGGAGAACAACAGTTACAGGTAAGTAACTTGTTCCTTCTCAGTGCACGGTAATCGCAATTCCGGGAGAACCGTATGGAATTGGGATACAGGGTTAGATGCAAATTAAAGCTGGTGTTGATGTTAGCAACAAGCAGACATTGAAATGTTGTTTGTAGCACAGAAATTGAGGAAGTTATGGACGTTTTAGTGGAGGTTGTTTTTTTCAGATAGGCGCAAGAATGGGAAAACGGGAAGCGCTTTTAAAATGACAAAAAGGATTTCTTACACTAGAGGATGACTATGAATAAACGGATACCACACAAGAACACAGTCACTTGATCAGGGTGACTGCCTGCAGTGGTCCCGCCTTCTTTAGATGACAAATATCAGCGCAAAGATAGTTTTAACAATACTAGCACAGGAGGAAGATAGGATGGATAGGATAGAGAGTTCAGGCAATTCAAAGTACATCTAAAACTGGAGGTTCTGAATACAAGATAGGATGGACTTAAGATAGGGATTGGACTAAGCAAGGTACAGGGAAACAGGCCAGGGATTCTGGTCAGGGATTCTGGTCAAGGATTCTGGTCAAGGGTTCTTGTCAGGGATCCTGGTCAAGGATTCTGGTCATGACAGACCACTGGGGACATCGGATTTTGGCAGCGTCAAGGCGCTCTGGACACCGCACGGCAAAGGACTGGATCTGATGATAATTACTTCAGCAGGCAAGCAGAACAGCACAGCCCTGCTGTATGTTGATGTTCCCCTTAGGTTTCTGGGGTTGGTTCTAGTTCTGGAAATGTAAGGCCTAGCTGAAAATGGTTCAGCTATGTAATGGGCCTTTCTGCTTTGCCAAGTTTCTGGAGTCTGGAGCAAGTAAGATGGATAATTCTGCAGCCGGGTGCTCTGCCAGCATTCGGATAGTGGGTGAATCTGTCTGTCCTTTTGAGTGCTGAGCTGTCTCTATTTATGCTTATGATAAAGGGTGTGTGCTGGTTTAGCCTAGGCTCGCTCCTTTGACAGGGATTGGTCAGGATCTCCTCTCTACCTTGATAGGAGGAGAAAACCGTGTGTCATCTTTATGGTGTGGGTTTATGAGGCTTAGAGTCCACCCCCTTGGCCTCTTGAACACAAAATCTACTTTTGCCACATATACAGATTACATATTTTGTACAGCAGCTACTCCTCAAACCCTGTACCTGTAAGATCGTGTGCCTGCTTTTCCCAGAATTTCGCCCTTTTCATCTTGAAAACAATGTCCCATTTATCCGCAAATTTCTACAAGTGTGCGCGTATAGCATGGGCATATGTGTATAACGTTTCATACTTCTAGCAGAAATACATTTGGTGTAAAATCACATTTTCTGCCATTTCCTTACAAATGATGTCACACGATCTTGCAGCTTCTTGAAATGTGCAGCCAAAAATCAGATTTACAATTATGTTATTTTTGTGTTCTTGACAATTTTCAGTGGCAAGTTATAGGTATTTAAACAAAATGTTGTTGGTGAATGTCCAGCTGCAGATGGTTGTTTGTCTCTGCCTCTTTCTGTCTCCCTTCAGTTCAGGAGCAGTCTCCTCCCTGTTTCCTTGGCAGAGGCCATTTACGATACTTCCCACTTAGCATATCATTTAGCTGGAGGATGTCCATTGTTTAGTCCTGGGCTCACCAGCAATTCGCTCCTCCCCGTGAGTTTCAGACTGGGGGGAAGTGTCCTCCTTTTGTGAGGAAAGCTGTTATTCCAGTTTGGGTGGTTTTAGCCAGGCTTAAATTTAACTGTTATTTATGTTGCATTTTTCCTTAGTTTAAAACAAACTTGTGATTTCAAAATATCAGCTAGAATACTTATTCAAGATTTTAAACCATGGGATAAAAACAGTAACAACATAGGTTACTCTCAGCAACAGGCCACTTAGATTGCAACATTTAATTTCAGTTTATACAGGTTTTAAAGTTTAATCTTGCAGGCTTCAGATAGCTGTCATTCTGGCGCCCGAGGGTACTGCACCCAGATTTTGACATCCACAGCCAGGCAACTTTTGCTGTGGAAATCCCTTGATGATTTCAGCTTATCAGGACATTGTATGTTCACAATGATTTCTTATACTGAGTGAATTGTAGCACCCAGTAAGACTTTTGGATGTTTGAGGGTGTTTTGTACCGGCATGCTGCAGTTTCAGCAACTAAGAAAAAGTGATTTGAAGCAAGATTTTGGGGTTTCCTTCAGCAAAGCACTGCTTTTGCTTCTGTACTCCATCTTCACATGTTGTGGGGCCCAGTGACATGTTTCCGGAGTGTGATCCCTGTTCCACCACTAACAACATGCATGGCAGATTGGGCAGCCATATTTATGTGCTTTGCAAAGCGTGATTTTCAGAGGTTTTGGCACGCACAAGGGTTTTGCGGCCATTTGGATGTTTCTGGCACCATCAGAACACAGTGATGCCGCATGGCAGAGCAAAAAGTGGGTTAAAGCATCCCACAGTGGATACACAGTCAGAGTCAAGAAGATCAACTGTTTTATTTTCCCCTTCTGGTGGTACCACAATTAGTAACATGAGTTTCAATTTTTATCAGTTGAATCACATCCAACTCTGACACCATATGTAACGCCTAATCTAAACCTAAATCTAAGATGGGAGCAAACTACAACCATCAAATAATAATAAGGCAGTCCTAGTGGCATCTTGACAAATAAAAAGGGCCTATACTAAAAAAAAACGATTGTCAATCCTTACTACTAAATTACAAAAAGAGTGTTGGATAATGTTCACCAGAAAAGAAAGAAGTGTTCACAAAATCAGGATGGTATGGCTGGGCCTCCATTCCCCACGTTTGAAGTATGGCACAAGGTGGGACTTTTGAGCACAGCACACTCTTTGGCCTCGTCAGCACGAGGTGCACAGTTCCAGTTCAACAAAAGAAACCTTCAGAGTCTCTTTCCTGCAAAAGTCTCTTGCCTTAGAAGGCTGGCTGATTCAAAAAAACATACAGACAAACAAAAAGTTCTCTCTGTGGTCTTGCACCTGGACGATTGCTCTTCGCCCCTAGGATCTCCCTCCACTGAGGTTGGATCCTCCTTGTAAAAATTGGCCTCCCTCTGTCGGGTTCATTATAGCCTTTCTTCCACACAGTTCATGTATTCCTAACACAGTTCATGTATTGCTCAGTTACGTTAGAAAGGAGGGTTTTGCTTCTCCTAGCTTTTTTGGGGCATCCTCTGTTGGGTTCAAACTTGCCATATTTCACAGTGCATAATCTTATTGGAAAGCAGGGTTCCCTTCCCCAAGTTTCTCACTGGTAACAGGTCAGAGACTTTCAATTGTACGAGGGATTTGATGTAACCCTTGTAGGACCACTCTGACTCCTTTTCTAGGGCCTACTGGTTCTTGTAGTTTCAAAACAGGTTCCGGTTAGAGACTTTCAAATAAGCTCCCAGGTGGCACCAGACCCCTCTGCACCTGGACCTCAACTGGGCTTTCTTTAAAGTTCAAACACAATGTATGTCTATTGCAAATTCCTTGGGTTCAAAATGTTGCTACTTGCAACCTTGGGCTCAACATAATTCGGTTTGCTATTGGGTTCCTCCGACTCACCGGCTGTGCTGAACCCATTGACTTCTTTGATCTCTGGAGTCATGGATAGTACCACGGTAGCCAGCTTGCATCTGCGCCTGCGTTATCAATGTGAGAGGCCCCCTTGCACCATTGACGTATGATGCTTCGCACGCCAGCAGTAACTCCCGGTTTTATGATTTCTCTTTCAGAGGCTTTGTGGGTCTGAGTTGAAAAGGGCAAAGGCATCGTCCTTGCAGGTCTCACCGCCTTTCTTCTCTGTTTGAACTGCCAGTTTGGTCAAGCTGTCTCCTCATGCGTTCGGCCATGCTCGAAGTATGCTTTTGTGCTCTGCCTTTTATCCCTGTGGCTAAGGTAAAGGGCTTTCAGGTGTGCTTGATTATTCTTAAATTGCTTGAGTCTGCCTGACCCATGTGTTGGGACATGTCAGGTAAACGGCTCTGGAGTTAGTCTGTTGTCTGTTACAGTGTGAGAAAGTGCTTGTGTGGAAAAAGGGGAGGTAGAGCTTCTAAATATCCTACAGGGTTGAATGGGGAAAAGGTGTTGCAGGCAAGGGATACCACATCTCAACCGTCGGTGTCCCACTTCCACTCCCCAAAGACCTATCACCCAGGTGACCCTCCACCACTGGTCCACCCCCAGGAACTGGATCCAATCGTGATGGCCATGTCCTGGCTACCAGGACAAAAGATCCCCAGGGACTAGTAAGTGAGACACCTTTGGGTGTCTCACAGAACAAAGCACTGCTTTTCCTAAAAGAAGTCAGGGTTAACAGGCCATATAGGATTACTCAATTAAATTACAATCTATAGTTTTCAGCACGTAGCGGGAATCAGCTTTGTTAATTTTGAAATTTAACAAAAATCACTTGTGGTTTTCTGCCAAGGGAAATTAATTAAATTAATATTTTTAGTTAAATAGGCTAAGGATCTACACCATTTTGCCCTGTGCACTATAAAGCGAAAGGATTTAAGGGCAGCATATTGCCCCACCTTTGGGATCGAAAAGTTTCAAGTCCACTTACATTGAAACCTCTGTTTAATGTCAGGAACGCCAGCTGTATGTCAGGACCCTCTGGAAGGACAGGCAATCTAATCACTCAACTTTCAAGGATGACCTCCAGCTCTCCACTATAGGCCCCAGTGTCACAATTCCAGGAAACCCCAAGGCTCAGGGAGGTACCTAGACTGAGAAACTGGATGCCTTGCACAGGCACAGGCTGATGCATGAGTTTCAGCCCCTTCCAAGATGGCCCCCAGGTTGGACCAAACAGTGATATTCAACATGGGCTCTAGAGGGCCATTGTACTTGTTTCCCTGGTGATCTAGTGGTTCTGGATGGGCCCAGGGCTATATAAACCCCACCCCTAGGCCACAGCCAGTGCTTAGCGTTTTCTCCGGCTACCAGTGTGACTCTTGCCTATCTCTGAGCACCTTGTTCTGCACTTCGGGTCAAGGCGTCTGCATACAGGTCTGCATGACGTGTCAAGACCCGTGCCTGCAACCTCAGGGAACCTGGACCTGCACTACGTGAGTCAAAATCCAGAAACCAGGACCTGCACTACGTGAGCCAAGATCCAGACCAACCAGAATGTGCGCGGGCTGCATCAAACTCAGACTCTGCTTCTAGTCATCCGCTGGTTTCCACCACGCCCCTGCCTTCCACGCTCCGCCGCAGTACCTGTAGAGACATCAAACACAGCGTTGGCAGTGCCCCTGAAGGAACGCTTATCCCTCCCACCTCCCACGCATCACTTACATGAACAGGAGTCACTCAGTGAGTACCCGCGCCGTCCCTCGTGGACTCGCTGCATCTGGGTGGGAGAAACAAACAGACAGAGTTATTAAAACGTGAGCAAACCAACACAAGGGAAGTGCACATTAGAACAGAACCCAAAGTGGATGTGGGAGTGTCGCAGCGGGCCTGGGCATCCTAGGAAAACACAACTGGTAATCGACTTAACCTCAGTGAAGGAACTGGGGAAAGACTATCAAGAACTGGGAGTTAGCTAAATCTCAGTGGAGAAACTGAGCTGAACTGGTACCAGCCCCAGTGAGGAAACTGGGTAAGGACTTTACCGCACCAGTGAAGGAACTGGAGTGACACATTTGGTGAAAGAGGAGCGTTCCAGAAAATCAAGTCCTCCAGGCCACTCCTGCCTCTCTGACCACTGGGTAACTAAACCTGCAGTGGGCAGAGTGGAGGGAGTGTTTGGGCCACATCTGGAGGTATCCACAGACCGGACCTGAACTCGTTGACAGCCCGGACCTGGCACTCCTGCAGGGCCCCAGAGGTAAGCCTTACAGAACGCTAAACCCACGTAATTGCTTTGCCTGAGTGCCATGGCTTCAGAGGTTGACCAGTTGGCCCTCCTGCTGGGCGAGTTGAGAGCCGAGGAACATGCAGCACGCTCGTAGATCAGTGCCATAAGAAAGGAGCTGGTAGTGAACCGGGATAAGACTGAAGAGCTGGCAAGGCGACTCACCAGTACTATAGCAGGACAAACCCCATTGCCTGGCTCAGCAGATGGAGCAACAGCAGCCTCCCAGATACAGGTAACCACTCCTGTTGCTGTCCCGTTAGCTCCTCCGGAAAAATTTCTGGGTGACCCACTGAAATATGGAGTATTCATGACCCAGTGTCGGCTCCATTTTTTATGCCGAGCAGGAGCGTTTCCGATGGACCAAACCAAGGTAGCCTTCATTCTATCCTACCATGGAGGGCATGCCGCGAGTTGGTCGGTTCCGTTGGTCGACCGAGATGATCCTGTTCTACATAACTTAATGCAATTCCAGCAAGAGATGGACAAGCTTTTCTCCCGTCGTACCCGGGGACATGCTCTGGATGCCGAACTACTAGGTCTTCGACAAAGGTCCCAGGACCTACTGGCATACATTACTATGTTTAATCGGCTTGTGGCTGAAACCAACTGGCCAGAGGACAAGAGAACCACTCTGTTCTATCGGGGTTTACAAAGTGAGTTGAAGGACGTTCTAGCACAGGTCGTGAACCCGCCCGATATCTGTGCTGAGTATATAGATCTGGTAGTCCAGCTTGATCACCGCCTGCAGGAAAGAAGATCCAATCGGGCCCGTTTTGAAAACCGGCCCTTGTACGTCCTCCCCCAGGATACACCACGGACCACCGATATTGCACCAGAACCAATGCAGTTGGGTAGCATTCGAGGACCATTAACCAAAGAGGAAAGAGAACGGCGCAGGAAACAACAGTTATGTTTGTACTGTGGTAAAGCTGGGCATTTCTTAAAGGACTGCCCAAACAAGATGACTCGGAAGCCTTTGGGGGCTATGGAGGCCATGACAGAAAGACAAGAGCCACCGGAAAACTACATGGCTCGACAAGAGTAGAGACCGGCTTGTCGGGACAAGAAGAGACGTCAGCAGTCTCACATCTAACAACACCAGTTATCGTACTATGTCCCGAACAGCCACAACAAATGCATGCCTTGGAAGCTTACATCGACTGCGGAGCAGTAGGCAATTACATGGACATCACTATGGCCCAACTGATAGGGGTGCCTGCCCAAAAAAGAGAAAAGGCTGATACCATATTGTCCGTCGATGGAACTCAATTGACTTCTGGGCCAGTGAACCAATGTACTGGAACGGTTGAGATGCTATGCCATGATGGTCATCGGGAAAACATAGTTTGAGGAGCGAAGGGCTGACAAGGAGAGCTGTTGGGCTGTGGCGAGTGCCTATTCTGTGCTGCTGTTCGGCAGTTGCTGCGGAAAAACATCGGAGGACCATCGGACCTGACGGGAGGTGCGTGTGCCTACCCCTTTAACCCCATAGCTGCCTGGTCAGGTGGTCAGCTGGGTCAGGGGTTAAGAGGCTGCCTCCGCCGCCCTTGCGGCGCTAAGCCCTGAGGAGCGAAGGGCTGACAAGGAGAGCTGTTGGGCTGTGGCGAGTGCCTATTCTGTGCTGCTGTTCGGCATTTGCTGCGGAAAAACATCGGAGGACCATCGGACCTGACGGGAGGTGTGTGTGCCTATCCCTTTAACCCCATAGCTGCCTGGTCAGGTGGTCATCTGGGTCAGGGGTTAAAAGGCCACCTCCGCCGCCCTTGCGGCGCTAAGCCCTGAGGAGCGAAGGGCTGACAAGGAGAGCTGTTGGGCTGTTTGGCGTGTGGCGGGTGACGGAGTGCCCCCGACGACGGTTCCCATCATGAGTGTGGCGGAGAAAAAACAACAAACGCAAGTAAAAGGTACGCCCTGCCACTTAATGTTGAAAACACGGGCACAAAAGAGACGCAAGGTTCACGCAGACAGCACTAAAACTCTCGAGTCACAGCATACCCACGCAAGAAAAGAAAGTAATTATCACTCGTGTACCTCTACATGTGAGGTCACAAGTGAACTGACTGCTCCCCTTTTCATCCCAAATACACACAATTCTTCGACCACACTGTCACCATTGCAACAGTCAGATTTGGCTAATATGGCCAACAATGTGTTTGTTAGAGTGCCTACGGCTTTAAATGATAATCTCGCTGTCTTGCATGACTCCCCGACAAAAAGCAAGGATAGATGCACACAAAATAAGATCACACAATTTGAGTTCGATGAAGTTACGCTTAGTCTTTATAATAATATTTATAAGACAGCATACGGGGACGTGGCATCGAGAATCACCGGCAATCTTACCTCTGGACTGTGTCGGTGCTGAGGTGGTGGCGGTGAGTGTGGACTGCCCTGTGGTGCCCGGAGGGTTGCCGCGGGAGGCCGTGGAAGTCGCAGAGCCCGGAGAGACTCTGTGCGTCGGGAATGTGCCGGCTGATGCTGATAACGGATCTTTGTCGACGCCGTATGAGCTACCTAGGTGCGTAGTTGGGGGCGTCAACCGAGACGGTGTGAGGACTGAGACCAGAGCTGCCGAGTGCAGCAAAATCGATGGAGACTCCTGCGTCGAGCTTCCGTTGGAGACGAGTTCTCCTGGAGTCAACTGTCGATTGGTCCCACGGCCCCCGGCTGCCCCGATGATATCCGTCGGTTCACCATTAGACTTGTTAAGAACCTCTAAGCCCAATGATAATACCAATACTGGTGAAGAGTGGTGTGCAGACATGGTCGCCGGCTTAAATAAAGAGATGGTATCTGATTTGTTTACATCTCCAAAACTAACATCAAAACCCAATATGCAACGCGATTCATTGGAAATCGCAAACAATGTTTTGAAAACTCTATTTAGCCTGACTAAGGGCAACAACAAAAATTCTGCGAGTGCGGCCACACCTCCTATTGATGAAGGAAGCTCAAAAGCTCTTTTGAAAAGGTCTAATAACGTGTTACTTGATCCATGTGAGATGACCGTGGTGGATGTTCCCTTCAAACGTGCAAAAATGTCAAAAAATGAAACATTGTCTGCATATGCTCACGACACTTCAGGCTTACCATTATCATCGCAGAAAAGACTGCATAGTGGCAAACATTGTGCCTATCGCAGAAATCAAAGTACAAGTAACGCTAATGGATCTGTGGTTTCTAATACTGATGACTCTGATGGAGACGAGACAACAAACTCGTCGTTTATGGAACTACCATTCCCTAAAATTAGGAGAAAAAGATGTAGTTTCGATCTTTTACCCAAGTGTACAAAAAGATTGACACAGGGTCCCGAAACAAGTAATGCTATGCCCTCTTCAGATTTACAATCATTGATTTTGTCCTCACTGGCTATCTCCTTGGCCCCATTTACAAAGTTGTATGAACATTTATACGATGCTATAAGAGATTTAACTACAGTAGTGGCTTTGCTAAATTCGAAAGTTGTAGAATTGGAACAAATTTGTGCCAACACTAACCGCTCAATGCATAAGGTTTTGGAAAGTGCAACGAATGGCATAAGCTGTTACAAGAGCAAAAAAAGAATGATACAATCGACAAAAAATTGTTTGCGGAGGTCGCTAAAGAAGCTCTTGCCTTGTTTAAAAAAGATACACGTGGCCTTCAAAACGGCGAGTTGAGTGAGAAATCTGTGGCCAGTTGTTGTGGCCTAAATAGATGACAGGACGCTGTAGGGTTTCTAACAGTCTTTATTGACTGGCAACAAGTGGGTAGGTTCTAAGGCGGCCTGGTGCTTTCATTGCTTCTTTGTTGCGCTGCATGCGGCACGTTACGTCAACCATGTCAACGTCTTCGTCGGCCCTCACTTGCTGAAGCCATGGTGGTACCAGTGAGGATGCCGCCCTTCTCCCCCTCAGCAGATGAAATGGTGAAACACCTGTGACGGCATTGGGGGTGAGACGGTGGGCTGCTACGGCTTCTTTGACCGTCTTGTATGGGTCTAGGCCCGAGGCGTGAGCCAGTTGCAGCGCCCCTTTGATGAAGCGGTTGGCCCGCTCGACTAGGCCATTTGCCTGTGGGTGATATAGGCTTGCTTTTCGCTGTTTGATGTTGTTGAGCTTGAGAAATTTTTCCATTTCTCTGGAGACTAGCAGGCCCTCCCGCTGGAATATGGCCGTGAGTGTTTCAATGACTGTTCCCATGGTGATGTCCGGGGTGAAGTCAGCTTCCACCCATTTGGAAAAATAGTCGACCAAGACTATCCCGTATCTGTGCTCTGGGGGCATGTTGTCCAGCGGCCCTATGAAATCCAGCCCCAGTTTTCGCCACACCACTTTGGGGACTTCGGTGGGCAGCATGGGGGCTTGCCTCATGGCTAGGTGCTTGTCGCGTTGGAGCATTCGTGGCACCTATCGACCATCTGCCGAACGTCCTGGTCCATACCTGGCCACCAGTATGCGTCGCGTATCCTTCTTCTGGTCATGTTGCACCCTAAATGGCCCGAGTGTGCTCTGCACAGTATGACTTTGCGGATTCCGCTGGGTGGGATGATTTGATCACCTCTGAGAATGAGACCGTTCATGGCGGTGATTTCCTCGTTCACCTTCCAGTAGGGACGAAGGCCTTCGGGGATCGCTCTCTCGTTGGGCCATCCATTTCGAACCCAGGTGCTTACGTGCCTTAGAGCGTAGTCCTGCTCAAACTCTTCCTGCCAGTGGCGCTCGCTCATTTCCATATACTCGACGTTCCTCAGGTCGCCGATGGACACAACGACACATTCGTCTTCCTGGAATGTGCTGCCGGGGGTGCTTTGGTTGAGGAGCCTTGACATGCAGTCCGCTTGTGCGTTTTTCCAGCCCTCAATGTGTTGTATCTCATAGGTATATTCTTGGAGCTTCGCGGCGATCCTGACCAGTCTGGGGGTGGCCGTCTTGGTGCCGCCCGGGCTCAGCATGTGAATTAGGGGCTTGTGATCGGTGATCAGCTTGAATCTTGTCCCCCATACGTATGATCTGAAGTAGTCGACGGCCCAAGCGCATGCCAACATCTCTTTCTCTACCGTAGAGTAATTCTTCTCGGATGAGGATAATGCCTTGGATGCAAACGCCACAATGTTCTCCGTGTCGCCCTTTTTCTGGGTCAAGGTGGCCCCTAGGCCGTATGCGCTGGCGTCTGTGGTGATGTAGGTGTCCCATTCAGGGTTGTATGGTTTAAGGCACGGCGCGTGTAGAATCCTATTCTTGATTTCGCCGAAAGCCTCATATTGTTCTGGGCCCCAAGAGTACGCTGCCCCCTTCTTCAGAAGCTCCCTCATGGGAGACGTGGTCTCAGAGAACCTGGGGACGAATTTGGCATAGTACTCAGCTAGGCCTAAGAATGAGCGTAGTTCCTCTTTGGACATCGGCGCCGGTGCCTCAGTAATGGCCTCCATGAGGTTCCTCTTGGGGTTTACCCCATCACTCGAGATGCAGTACCCAAGATACTCTACTTTGTTCACCCCGAAGACACACTTTTCATGGCGTAGGTGAATGCCTTCCTCCTGAAGTCTGCTTAGGACTGACTTGAGTGCCTTGTCATGGGTCTCGTTGTCCTTGGCGTATACCAGAATGTCGTCTTGGAAGAATGAGACATTGGTGAGGCCTTTCAGTAGGGAGTTCATCATCCTCTGGAATGCGGATGCTGCGGACGATAACCCGAAAGGCATGCGGGTGTATTGGAAGGTGCCAAAAGGAGTGATGAACGCCGTCAGGGGGCGGGAGGACTTGTGTAGGGGAATCTGGTGATAGGCATCACGCATGTCCAGCTTCGAGAAAATGGCCGCCTCTTTCATCATGAGGACGATCTCATTGATGCTGGGGAGTGGGAAGCTATCCGTGATCACCTCCAAGTTCAGGCTTCTCAGGTCGATACAGATCCTGAGGTCGTTGCTGGACTTTTTCTTTACTAGTACTACCGGACTCAGCCACTCTGAGGATTCCACGGTTTCAATGGTTCCTTCTTCGACCATCTTCCTCAGGTGGGCGTCCAAAGCTGGTCTTGCGGTGGCAGGTACTGCCCTTACTTTGTGCTTGACTGGAGTGGCGTTGGGTTTCAGCCGAATTTTGTGGACGAAGTTTTTCACTTTTCCCGGTTTCTCGGAAAACAGGCTTGGAAAGATCTCCTTGTAGTTTTGCGCTGCTCCTGACGAGATCATGAGCACCTGTTCGGGAGTGCTGGGATCTAGTTTCATGCTGAGTTTGTGTTGGTCATCCCACCCCAGCACGGCTGGACCTTTGGGAGAAAAATAGACTTTGGTGGTGGTAGACCTCCCCTTGAAATCGATACGGGCCTTGATGTAGGCCAACAGTTCGACCGTTGCCCCTCCAAACACGGTGGGTTTTTGCCTAGTTGATCTAATCTCCACTTTTTGTTGTCCCATCATCTCCTTGTACGTGTTGATGGGCAGAATGGTGAGGTCGGATCCTGAATCAGCCATGAGGCGCGTTTCCATTCCGTCCACTTTAATGGTGCAGTGGGGCTTTTCTCTTCTGGCATGGGGGGCATTGACCATGACAACCATGGGTCTGTCCTGCAGTTCATCCTCATCGGTTGAGGTGCAGTCACCATCGACACGGGACACGGTTTTCTCCCGCCACATGCATGCTGGAGCCACGTGGCCAATGCGTCCGCACTTGGAGCACTCCTTCTTCCTGGCGGGACAGTCGCGGTCGTTCGCCATGTGCTTGAGGCTGGCGCATCTGTAGCATTTCGGTGCCTCCTTTTTCCTGGGACTTTTGTCTTTGGGGCCGTTGCGGGATTGCTTGTCTCTGCGACCTCTCCATTGTAGCGCCGCCATTTCAGGCACGGGCAGGTGACTTCCCGCCTCCTTGCGTCTGCTGGAGGTTTCTTCCTCCGCCCTGGCAATCTGGATGGCTTTATCGAGGGTGACCTCCTTTTCTTGGATGAGCTTGTCCTGTACTTTCCTAGAGTTGGTGTGGACAACCAGCATGTCGCAGATGACCTGTTCGGCATTTTCTCCGAAGGCGCAAAGAGAAGCGAGTTCCCTCATCCTGGTGATGTAGTCATCCACGGGTTCGCTCCCTTCCTGTTTGCGAGTGTAGAATCTCAACCTGTGCAGTACAATGTTCTCCTTGTTGGTGAACCTCTTCATGATACGACGAGTGGCTTCTTTGTAAACGTCGTCGTCTTCGGCGTCATCGTCGGCCGCAGGTATTTCTTTAAGGCCGGCAAAGATACACTGACCTTCAACCCCTAGCGCATTCAACAGCATCGCCCTCTTCCTGAAGGGGGCATATCGCATGCCGCCCACCGCTTCCAAGTAGGTGGAAAAAAGGGGTTCCCATTGCATCCACGGAATCGCCGGTGTCCCTGGCAAGGGGAGAAACGCAGGGGGTGGTGTGGCGCCTTGCATGGTGGGTCCGTGGGACTTCAGGTATCCTCGTCGCCAGTTATGTTGTGGCCTAAATAGATGACAGGACGCTGTAGGGTTTCTAACAGTCTTTATTGACTGGCAACAAGTGGGTAGGTTCTAAGGTGGCCTGGTGGCGCGGGGCGCTTACTCACTGTTCAGTGCGACCAAGTCCTGTGCTTCCCCAGTTGCTTCACTGTGGATGGGTTGTGCTCACCGGTGGCCCGCTGTAAACTCCTAGGGCCCCCATGAAGCCTCCAGTGGCTGTGGTGTTATGCCCTAGGAGCTGTGGTGAGAGTTCTGCAACTCACTCTCCTTCTCATGTAGTCAGGAGCAGCGCTCCTGCACGGCCGCTTCAGCTGGCAGGGCGCCAACTGTGAAGCGGGAACGTTTTCCCGCAGAGCGTGGGCTCGCGAGATCCCGTCTCGCGAAATCTCGCGAGAACACGCTCCCGCGATCACGTGATGTCCCCACACCAGTGTACATCCTGCCCTAACCTGTAACACGAAAGCAATAGAGACTCCGAATCCTATAAACAAAGTACCCAATCCTGAAATACATTCTGAACAAACCCTACTAAAAGTTAACATCAAGGCTCCCAACAAATGTGTACCTAATGTCGTTCTACAGACTGCAAACATGGTGACTCAGGATAATCGTGTAAAGTCTGACGGTGTAAAACTTAATCTTCAAGAGTCGTCTACCCGGCAGTCAGATCCGATTTCAATTATAGATAAACCAGAGAATAGTGCAGCAAGAGGCTCTATAAGGTTGTCGAGTGCAGGAAATTTGGGCCCGGTTATACTGCCGATTGAGGAAATTGTTGATGTGTCTTTTCACACTGCGTTTGTGCAACCATGCAGCTCAGCAAATCCGGCACTTGAAATTACTCGAGACAAATCTACGTCTAATAGTAATATTGAACAGAATAAAGTTGGCTTAGGTGAGGAAATAGCGATCTCAAATCCAGCACCAAAGTTATTTCCATTATTTGAAAAACAAGTTGCGAAACCACTTAGTATGGAACCTGTAAAAAATCAGATAATTCAGCAATGCAAAAAACCAAGAAATCAACCAGCAAAAAAGAAAAAAAAATGCACAGTGCAAGAAAATGTTTAAGGAATATTAAAGTGGTACACGTACTTGCCAATGGAAAGATTGAGTCTATTTCGACTGAATCAAAAAATCCCTTATTCTACCCACGAACGGAAGCGCAACGAAAGAAGGCTCAAGCGATGAAATCATAGAGGTGTCTGAAATATCATCAGAATTGCTAAATATGTCAACTTATAATGAGCCAGAATATGAAGATCTTGAAGAGCCTACTGTTCATGTCGATAAAGTCCAAAGCAACAACAAAGAGAGTCCCAAAGCCTTCTTCCTGGAGAAAGACTGCATAGACGGCAGATTTGTCGTTTTACAAAAAGTAAAACGGAAGGTACAGCCTACTGCAGCAAGTCAGGTTGCAATAGTTCAGTGTCCTGACAGTGCCCTTTATACCAACAAAACGGCAATACAATCAGCACATATGACAGAGAAGGTAAAAAGTCCAATGTTTTTGACTCTACAAGAAAAACGTAACAAGCTACACGGAACCTGCTTAAAGTACATGCTGGACGTCATGATAAAGCCAGTGCAGCCGTTTGAAAGGTTGGCTAGTAACCACGAAGTGAAAACAGCATTAACGCCGATAAACGGAAATTTAAACAACCAGACCCTCCGGACCACGCAGGAAAAAAGGGATAAGAAGCTTGGTTCCTGTATTACTAATCCTGGAAGGAGGGGGCCCGGAGACCAGACTGAGATTGAACTATACGGAAAACAATCATGTAGACATGTTAAATTGCAAGAAATGCAGCTTGTAACGCAAAATGACAGGCACAGGCTCGATCGGGCTAAACACACCACTAACGAATGTGACACGGGTGTAAGGAACAAAGCCCTTACGGCCAATGGTCTAGCGCCTCAGGTCAGATTGATGGTTGAGAGATTAAACTCATCTGACAGGTTGATTGTAAACAGGCGTAACATTATTAAGCTACTTCATCATGTACCGAGTTTACGTGCAGTTACCACTGAGGATCTAAAGATTGTGGAATTTCCAGATGAGCAAAAGAACGATAAAGTGATTTTACACATCACTTTGTCCTTAATAGCTACCTCCATTTTGGAGGCGAATGTATCACTTTTTTCATTGGGTTTTGATGTCTATAAATTAGACGATGGGGATTCTGGAGCCTATCGTGAGCCCAAGATGGCGACAGAGCCCCAAGCCTCAAGTACCTCTATCCTATTAAATCCGACAGTATTATCAACTGAATTAGCCAATACACGACTGATTGGGCCAACTACGACAAGAAATAACATGCCTGGCGAACACAGTGATCAAAACAAGGCCTCAAATTATGAAAAAAAGGGGTCTTGATGGACGAAGATAAAAATTCTGGCGAAAACATGGCTCAAAACAAGACCATAAAACATGGAAAAAAACAGGTCTTGTCGGACAAAGATAAAAAATCTGTACCTGAAAGTGAAAGCGAGAAACTCACTATAACAATACAAGGTAAAATGCGACAAGGTGTCGCAGAGCCCAATTCACCTACAAATACCTGCATTCAGGGTGAAATATTTGAATGGCAATGGTTGGCCGGCACGCTAAATAATAGCTGTGAACGATAACGCCTGGATGCTGACGCCGTGAAGCACTGTGTACTAGGCTCTTGGAATTCACAGGGCTTCACACATTTGATGAATACTGAGTGGTTGGGAGGTTTGGACATAGTATGCTTGCAAGAGACATGGTTAAGCAGTAAACCTGTCGCATCAGACTTTGAGATAGCTATAAATCCAGCTATAAAAGCGGTGAAAGGCCGTCCTATGGCTGGTCTTATAACTTTAGTAAGACGATCATCCGGATATAGCATCGAAAAATCGATTAATCACTCACCTTTCATCCAAGAGTCCACGATTGTCAAATTGGCCAAACATTCGAGTAATAAAGAACAAATAACTATCTTGAACTTATATTGGAATCATGTGAGGGCTGGAACCAATGTGTTTATTGACGAGGTCACATGTCTCATCGATCGCCTACTGGTTGAGCAAGAAGGAGCCAATATAGTCCTTTGTGGCGATCTGAATATAGACTGCTTTCAATCTAAATCTCGTCAGACAAAGAATTTGGCAACTAAATGGATGAAAGAATTGGGCGTAAGAAATTTGCAGGTGCTTAATGGCTGCACGCTAGCCGACATACCGCCGGCTTTGACGTGGAACCGTGGAAATCAGGGTTCTACCATTGACTATATATTTGTCACTGCCGATTTCGATCAATTGGTAACTTCATTAAAAGTGCAACGAAATTCAAACAGCGACCATGGAATATTAAAGATGGAATTCATAAGTACAAATGTAAGTGCTAAACCAAAATGGCAGGTGAAAGTCGATGTGGGAGCAAGTAGAGTTCGCCTGTGTTTAGCTGAAAAGGACGTTGAACTCATAACAAACAAATTCAATAGCGATACTGCGACATTAGAATATGCTCAGCTACTGGCAAACTTTAGAACCAAGAATGGTGGCTCTAAACATACTATGTTGAGCCGAACCCATTGCTTTGATTTGGCCGTATTACAACAGAAACGGGGTATGAGAAGGATAATACGGCAGGCACGCTCTGACGCCCCAGAGACACGTTGCATGAAGATAAGAAAGGCGAAGCAACACTACAAAAACTGGCTTAAATCTTACAAAGTGATTATGACCCAAGGCGACTCAGAATGTATGTTAAGAAATCTGCATAACAAGAAATCCCGTGATTTTTGGAAGCTCATTGACAACACACAGGCATCCCAGTCAGCGTTACAAGCTTCCATGGTATCTGAAACAACATGGATTTCCCACTTCAAAGAACTATATAAAGACTCTGGAGGTGACGCTAACCTGGACGATCACTGTGCTGCAGGTTGGTCATTAACTTTCCCGAGAGAGGAGATCATGAGTATAATTAAGAAAGCCAAACATTCCAGGGCTCCTGGTCCTGACGGTTTGACTAACTTCACGATCTCCAAAGAAAGACACCGCAATCCTGGAAATCAGCGGTGATTGTCCCCATATTTAAAAAAGGGGACAGAACATGCCCTAAAAATTACCGGCCGATCGCCTTGCTTGACGTCTTAGGGAAGGGGTACGCGACCATGTTGCAGCATAAGTTAGTCAAATGGGCAACTCATTCGAAACACGTAGATGTTAGACAAACTGGTTTTGTCAAGCAAGTTGGATGCTCGTTGAATCTATTGTTGTTAAATATACTTAAAATGGAAGCAATTAGAACCCAAACAATGGTTTATCTTGTTTTCATTGATTTTTCTCATGCATTTGATACAATAGATCGAGCACGGCTATGGAACAAAATGAAAGAATGGGGCTGCCCGAAAGAACTAGTTGCCGCAATAAAAGATTTACACACTGGAACCTCTATAAGGGTTCGTCTGGATCAAACTGGTACGCTGTCTCAATCAATTAACACCTTTAAGGGAGTCAAGCAAGGCTGCCCGCTGGCGGCGACATTATTTGGGTTGTTCATTTCTGATATTGGCTACTCCTTTGAAGGCTTAAACATCTTTCCACCGAAGATCCATAAATCCCGGTTGAGCTGGATGTTGTATGCGGACGATCTTATATTGCTGGATTCAACACCGATTGGTTTACAGAGGAAAATTAATGCAATCCAGAAATATATGATCGAAAACCACCTGTCTATCAACACAAAGAAGTGTGAAATACTGGTTTTGAAAGACTTAAAAAGTGGCAAAACTAGGCTTGCAAAAAATCTAACATGGTCATTAAACCAAGAAAAGCTAACTATCTCGCCTAATGTGAAATACCTTGGAATGATGCTCAGTTCCAGCCTCAGTGACGAACCATGGAAAATTGAGATTAAACGTAAATGCAAACAATTGGCGTGTCAAGCGCAGGTGATAAACAATAAATATGGGAAATTTTCTCTGAAAGCAGTCTTACGTTTTTATGAGGAAAAGGTGATACCTATACTTACATATGGGGCAGAAAATGCGTTGGGTTGTACTTGGAAGATATGGTCTACTCTTGAGAACATCTTTTGGACCAAAGTCCTTAAGTTACCAAAAGGAACGGCTACGTACTCGATAAGATACAAACTATCATTGATCTCAATTCATGCGAGAGTTTGTTGGAATCTGTTATCACTTTATCGGAAAACGAGAACTAGTGAACAGATTCCGCAATTTGGCGTACTCCATGGTGCGACCTCCTCCGGACCTGGGATCCTGGCATTATGGATGAAACGCTGTGAAGCTCTTATGTCTGAATATGACATTAAGATAGATACTCTCCAAGGAAACCCAAATGCAGCAAAAATAAAAATATGGCGAGAGGATTGGGAACTAACATGTTCAAAAAGAACGTCCTCTAAAATAATGTGTGAGGTTCCTACTGAAGCTCGGGCATATAACAACCCACAAAAATACGTTGAACTGTTTCCAGACCTGCACGCCCGAAGACTGTTCATGTGGTTCAGGCTAAATGGGTTTAAAACAAAAGAGCGGCTACGGGCCTGGTCAACATATGCAAATTTAGATCCAACCTGTCGCTGTTGTCTTCAAGCACCTGAAACTTTGAAACATTTGATGCTCTTCTGCGTTGGGCTAAGAACGGAAAGAACTCGTCTCTTGGGCCCTTGGAGTGACTCCCATCCGTCAATGGACGCTGAAGATTGGTGGCAACAAATGTTTAATGGAAGGGATATGAAACTAGTCTTGCCTGTAACACATCTTTTAGCAATAATTGAAGATCGATTGCTGACCCATAATGTAGCCATAAATAATGGCTGAGGATGTTACATCTCTCCTGGGACAGTGGGAAATGATACTTCTGTAGAACAATGAGGGAAAGGGAAATGGATGAATGTTGTTTGTCTGTTTTGTAACATTTATGTATTTTAAAGGTTTAATTTACAAACCAATAAAATTAAAAAAAAAAAAAAAACATAGTCTTCGACCTTATTAACGCCCCTCAGTTCCAGTTAATTCTGGGAATGCCCTGGCTAGTACGTCATAACCCTGTTATACACTGGCATAAGCACACGGTGAGGTTTCCACCTGAATGTGCTCAGACCTGTTATCCAACTTCATTTAAAGGCCAAGAGAAGTCAGAGCCAACAAAACCAACAGCAAGTGCTGTCCTTGGGATCATGGGGTAACTACCTCTGGAGTACGGCGATTTTCAGGATGTTTTTCACAAGGAAATGGCCAATGTATTACCACCCCACAGGCCCTATGATTGCCAGATTGACCTAATTCCAGGAGCACAACTTCCATGTAGCTGTATCTACGCCCTTACAGAAAAGGAGAACCAACACCTACGTGAATATCTGGACCAGTACCTTGCCAATGGGTTAATTCGGGCTTCCAAATCCCCCGTCTCCTCAGCTCTCTTCTTCGTCCCTAAGAAGGAGGGGGAACTGAAGACATGTACAGACTACAGAGGGCTTACAAAATCACGGTAAAAAAACGGTATCCTTTGCCTCTGATCCCTGTACCCCTAGATCAAGTAAAAGGGGCAAAAGTCTACATAAAACTGGACCTTCGGGTAGCCTATCACTTGGTTTGCGTTAAGGCTGGAGACGAGTGGAAGACGGCCTTCCGCACCAAGTTTGGGCTATTTGAATACACTGTCATGCCCTTTGGGCTATGCAAAGCCCCGGCAGCCTTTCAGTACTTTATGACAGATGTACTAAGAGAACTATTGGACGTTTGTGCTATGGTTTACATAGTTGACATCTTCATACATTCCGAAACCAGCAAGGAACACGTAGAACACGTAAGAGCAGTCCTCGCTAAGTTACGTCAATACCATCTGTTTGCAAAACCTGAAAAATGCGCCTTTCACGTCACCAGGGTGGAATTCCTTGGATACATACTTAGTCCACATGGCATCCAGATGGAAAAACGCAAGGTGGAAGCAATATTGCAATGGCCGTCGCCTACTTCAATCATGACGGTCCAGAGGTTCTTAGGCTTCACAAACTTCTATGGGAGGTTTATTGCTGACTTTTCAGAGGTAGTCCATCCAATTACGTCATTGCTCAGAAAAAAACGTATATTTCAATGGACGCAGAAGCCGAAAGAGCTTTCCAGGAACTAAAAACACGATTTACCACAGCACCAATACTCCGCCACCCAAATCCGGACCTCCCATTTCTGGTTGAAACGGACGCTTCCAATGTGGCGATGGGGGCGGTGTTGTCCCAGAAAGATCCAGGTACCAACCAACTACATCCGGTGGCCTTTTGGTCAAGAAAATTTAATCCAGCAGAACTAAATTATGCAGTGACCGATAAGGAACTTGTTGCCATAAAAGCAGCTTTCAAAAATGGCGGCACCATCTCTTAGGAGCACGACATCCATTTGCAGTGCTTACTGACCATCGCAACCTGCAATTTCTACAGCCAGCCAGGGCACAAACACCACGACATTTGCGATGGGCTCAGTTTTTCGCGGAATACGATTGCACAGTTAGTTATCGTCCCGGGTGAGAAATGGAAAAGCAGATGCGCTATCACGAATCGGCTGGAATACTGAGAAAGAAGACGCATACGCATCCCCTCCTCCACAGCCCATCATACCTGAAGAGAAGTTCATCGGGTTAGTCAGCAACCACCAGACCACATTGGAGAATCTGCATAAAGAAATCAAAGAAGCCATGAACCCAATGCTAGTACACACATGGGTTTCACAGGTACCACAAAACACGGCAATCAACGATCTGACATATTATCAAAAGCGCCTCTATTTGCCGCACCATGAGATGCAAGAACTAATCATGGACACCTGTCACGATGCTCTTACAGCAGGTCATCCTGGTAAAGCCAAAACCATGGCAAAAATTCAATGACATTTCTGGTGGCCAACTTGGCGGAAAGACATTGTGCAACATGTAAAGTCCTGCGATGTTTGTGCTAGGAACAGGCATCAAGAACCAAGCCTCAAGGATTGCTTCGCCCTTTGTCAATTCCACCAACCCCATGGCACACTATCTCTTTAGACTTTATCACAGACCTAGATCAACAGTGGGGGGCTGTTCTGTCGTATAACATTTTTAGGGCCTATTATTTGACTTAAGTAGGCCTGGGTTATTTTTATTATGTCAGGAAAGATACACAAACACTATACATGTGAGAATGTACCAAAGGGAGTTTCAGACACACATAGATAGCAATTTTACAGCTTTTATAATTTATTTTGCTGCTGGATGCAATTGGTAATACTGCATCAATATTTTTTTTAAAAAATAAAAGAAGAGAAGGGAAAAACATTTGTTGAAAGAACACAATCAGAAAATGCACAGAGGGTTAATTTAAAAAATACAGAGTTTATAAGGAGATTAATTATTAATCTTGACTTTTCCTTAAGCATCTGTTTATGACAAGGTACATTTTCAAAACATGACAAAATAGTGTTTAAGAAGAAACACTGTGAAACCACCACCTTAGTGACAAGTGATTAGCATGTAATCTATACATGACAACCAAGACACAAGCACTTAATGAGAAAGCTCTTGGGTAGGTGTAGCCAGGCTGGAGGGTGACCTAACAAGTGGTCGACGTCTAGATATTGATCTAAAAAGAAGTAGGGACCAGAAGGAATTTAGAGGTGCTGGTCGATGAGACGTTTCGGCTGGATGCCTTCATCTTGGGCCTGGGGTAGGTCTCCCTAAAAGGAGAAGCAGGGGGTCTCTATTAGTGACTGGGTTGAGAGGTGTAAAAACATATTGGTTAAAACAAGACATAATAAATCCATATTTGTGGTACACCTTTATCACAGACCTACCCTCCTGCGGGGGTTATAATACCAAATTGGTAGTAGTGGACCTCTGAACAAAAATTGCGCACTTCACCGCTCTGAAAGGGATGCCTAACGCAGGACAGTTAGCTCAAACCTTCCTAACCAACATTGTCAGACTACACGGATTCCCTTCCGTGGTAATTTCGGACCGGGGAAGCCAGTTTGTGTCCAGGTTTTGGAGGGCTTGCTGTGTCAAAGCTCAGATCGAGGTCTGTCTATCCACCAGTCACCATCCACAGACCGATGGACAGAGAGAAAGGACACATCAGTCACTCGAGCAGTACCTTCGGTGCATGCTTGTCCAAACAGATCAGAACTGGAAGGAGCTACTATGGGCAGCTGAATACCCATATAACAACACGGTTCATAGCTCCACCAGCATATCACCTTTTTATTTTTTATATGGACGGGTTCCACAAACTTCAACCCTAGACCCACAAGCAGCTTTGGCCCTGCCGGCCGTGTACACCCTTCACTCCAACATTAAATAAACCCTGAAAAAGGCTACGCAAGCCCTCCAGGAAGCCAATACGAACCAGAAATGCTTTGCAGACCGAAAAAGAACACCTGAGCCCCAGTACCAGATTGGAGACAAGGTATGGCTGTCTGCGAAGCATATACAGCTAAAAGGACCCAGGAAATTCCACCCAAAATACATCGGCCCATACTCAATAAAGAACATTGTTAATCCTGTGGCCATGGAACTGGATTTACCATCTGTACTCCGTATACATCAGTATTTCATGTTTCGTTTCTGAAACCAGTACATCCAGGGACCCGAGACACCCTTAGGAGACCTCCACCTATAGTAGTGCAGGGAGAAGCCAAATATGAAGTCCGGAAAATCCTGCACTCTAAAATCGTCCGAAAGAAGCTCTATTACCTAGTGGACTGGAAGGGCTATGGAGTACTGGACCGGACTTGGGAACCAGTGGAACATTTGCATGCACCTTGCCTAGTGGCTCGTTACCATAAGGAACATCTGGAACGACCTGGCCCAGGAGTAGTTCTCCTTGGGGGGGCTTTGAGCGGGAGTGCTGTCACGATTCCAGGAAACCCCAATGCTCAGGGAGGCACCTGGACCGAGAAACTGGCTGCCTGGCGCAAGCACAGGCTGATGCATGCGTTTTAGCCCCTTTCAAGATGCCCCCCAGGTTGGACCAAACAGTGATATTCAACATGGCCTCTAAAGGGCCATTTTACAAGTTTCCCTGGTGATCTAGTGGTTCTGGGTGGGCCCAGGGCTATATAACCCCGCCCTGGGCCACACCCAGTGCTTAGCGTTTTCTCCAGCTGCCAGCGTGATGTTTGCCTGTCTCTGAGCACCTTGTTCTGCACTTCGGGTCAAGACGTCTGCATACAGATCTGCACCCGTGCCTGCAACCTCAGGGAACCAGGACCTGCATTACGTGAGTCAAAATCCAGAAACCAGGACCTGCACTATGTGAGCCAAGATCCAGAA
Organism: Ambystoma mexicanum; assembly: GCF_040938575.1. Taxonomy (NCBI): domain Eukaryota; kingdom Metazoa; phylum Chordata; class Amphibia; order Caudata; family Ambystomatidae; genus Ambystoma; species Ambystoma mexicanum. The sequence continues at coordinate 1,359,087,019 of NC_090930.1, read as the reverse complement.
CAACCGGAATGTGAACGGACAGCGGCATACTCATACTCTGCTTCTAGTCATCCGCTGGTTTCTACCACGCCCCTGCCTTCTGTGCTCCGCTCCAGTACCTGTAGAGACATCAAACACAGGGTTAGCAGTGCCCTGAAGGTACGCTTATCCCTCCCACCACCCAAACATCACTTACCTGAACAGGAGTCACTCAGTGAGTACCCGCCCGTCCCTCGTGGACTCGCTGCATCTGGGTGGGAGAAACAAACAGACAGAGTTATTAACATGTGAGCAAACCAACACGTGGGAAGTGCACATTAGAACAGAACCCAAAGTGGATGTGGGGGTGTCGCAGAGGGCCTGGGCATCCTAGGAAAACACAGCTGGTAATCGACTTAACCTCAGTGAAGGAACTGGGGAAAGACTATCAAGAACTGGGAGTTAGCTAAATCTCAGTGGATAATTGAGCTGAACTGGTACCAGCCCCAGTGAGGAAACTGGGTAAGGACTTTACCGCACCAGTGAAGGAACTGGAGTGACTCATTTGGTGAAAGAGGAGTGTTCCAGAAAATCAAGTCCTCCAGGCCACTCCTGCTTCTCTGACCACTGGGTAACTAAGCCTGCAGTGGGCAGATTGGAGGGAGTGTTTTGGGACACATCTGGAGGTATCCACAGACCGGTCCCGAACTTGCCGACAGATGGATCTGGCACTCCTGCAGGGCCCCAGAGGTAAGTGTTACACCCAGTCAGCTTTTTAGGCCTTCCTAGTAATGAACAGCTCCACCCAGATGCAATCTCCTTTGGTGTTTCCTTGCAGCTGTCTGATGGTGAATTTCAGCAGCTCTGTTTATGGTATTTTTTAGCAGCTGTCTCCCTTCCTCATAGTTCATTCCTCTGTATATAGCAGCAATGACACCATCAAGTGTACAATCTTGGGGAGTATCCTGCATGCGTTCTTGCAAATAGGATTGGACAGTTACCTCTCTCTCTCCTCCCAAATCCAGACCATTTCTAAGGATTGGATTAGGAGTCTAGAGCAAACATAAGTTTTTTCACATTTGCAATCCCCTTTGTTATCATGTCACATTTATGGCAAAAACTAGTTGTGTGGCAAAAATTCATAATTTTACATATAGCTGCCATAACATACATATTTTCCAAATTCAGCTAATCAAGGGCAATTAAATAAAACAACAGCCAAGTACGCACCATGATGCATAGCCGTTCGGCAATTTTCTGCCATTTATACTAAAAACATATTAGTTCGGAACATGCAATTTATTATCCATATTCCTAATTTCACCTTCCACCCGTTTGCCAACTCTCAAATTTGGAACATTTTCAGATCAGCCAGGAACCCATTTTACTTGTCCATTTTGTTTCCCTGTGTCACAGGTGGAGGAATTTGATATCACCAAAATCGTTTAGAAATTACCTAAAAATGACATGGCAATCAAGAAAGTATGACTTATGGTTGCTGAGAAAAGCCCTAAATAATAATAGTCCTTTTACATTAGTAGCAAATCTTTGGCTATACAAATTGCAGACCCCCTGTGCTTGGCGCCATTTGACTCTCTGGCCAGCCTCTGACCAGAGTTTTTTTATTAGTCTCTTTGAAGTTGGTTGACGTTGGTTGGTTGTTTGAATTCAGATTTCCGTCTTTAATGCAGTCCCTGTTTTCATACCTCCCTACTACATTCCAGACATCCACCAGTCAAGGGAAATTGGGCTGCAGAGAAATGAAAGTTTGTTTTTCAACACCCGTCAGGCAGGACCCATTTCATTGCCGTTTTAAACAGTTGGGATGCCCAAACCAGGCTTCTTTTCAGATGTTCACTGGTATTTTGCATGTGAAGCATAATATACATTACTTTTTGTCAAAACACATCAAGTGTCTTCCCTGACATGTTTATATTGGCAGGGGAACATTTTTCTCACATCTTGCTTTAAACTGTAAACACACATGCAGAACCGTTTGGTGTTAGTGTTTGAAAATCCTGTTTTTCATGTGAAAGGGACCTTTGAATGTCTTCTGCCACCGTGAATTAAAATGCTGCATTTCCTTTTGCAATGACAGTTAGGCCTTCTTCCCATGGCCCTTCCTTATGCCCCTTACAGAAACCCCACAGTCTGCCTTAATAGACCTGTTTTTCAGTGTGAATGCTCTGTTATTTTTTTATTAAGGCTGGCTGGTCATATTTCCAGGGGGCCTTTTAGTTCTGTTTGCTCAGGGCCTTTCATTACACCCCACAAGGCAAAAAGATGGAAGGTTGCATGCGGGAGAATCCCAAAGGAAAAAGGCCTGTCGTCTCTGGCAACCATTAGTGATGTAAACACAAGGGGCCTCATTACGAGGAGAGCTGTAAGGGGTTAATGGCACCGGTAAAGATGCCAAAGCCGTTAACCCTTATGAGGTCTGCTTGCGGGACCCGCTAAGGATGCCTTGTTTTACCAGGCGTCCTTAGCGGGTCCCGCGAGCAGCCCAGGATGTTAACAACAGGCCCGTCATTAATTAAAGTGAAGTGGTGAACATGTGTTGTAATAAGGGACAGATAGGAAGGGGTGTCTTATTAAATGACTGTCATGCTGTTCTAACTGGAAAATCAGAGCGCATTCACATTCACCTCCGCATCTAGTGCACCTAGAACCACCACTATCACTACCAGCATTGCAGTCTTATAAGCGCTAACAAAACTGAAAAACCAGGATTGACGCTACAACCAAGCTTTGAGGGAAGCCTGCTGATGAAACTCATTCTATGCGTCAAAGGCCACACACATTATTACAAAGTTTAGTAGACAGGCAATACTATATATTTACTATATTTATGAACCAATAGGGATAAAAAACAGTACAAACCGCAAACAATGCATTCCGACCGCAGGCAAATTACAAAATCATCGATATATATACACCCAAACCAATTCTACTCTGATACAGGAAAACAAACTCCATGGAATGATTTTATCAAGCCATTTTAGTCATTCTCAATACAAACTCCCCTAGAATCACCACTGCATATATCTCACTTGCAAGCCACCCATGACATATCACCCAAATTTGCCAGTTCAGAAAGTCACTGACAGTGTTCGTTCACTCTTTGTATAAAAGCATGGCGTTCAGCTTCACTGTGCACTTTCAACAAACTATATCTGGATATTTGCTACTTAACATGGGTGGTAGGGTGTGCCCAAGCTCTTAGGACATACAAGTAAAACACAGCCACAGCCACACCACCAATATGCAATATGTGATACACTATATAGAACTTGAGCTGAAACATTGGCTACCTGCAGAATGTATTCAAAGAGAATAACAGAACGTTCCAGACTCTGCTTTAAAAGGACAGTGTGCCAGGTTAAATCTTCAAGTTTATTTGCAAAAGTGGATCTCTCTCCCACTATTGCTGCTAGTATTAATGTACGTGTGGTGGGTCCCTGACTCAACTAATACATCTACTACATCAACTGGTGGTGGGCTCCCCTATGACTTGACACTACCCTATTTGCCTGGTCCTGGTCAGCAGACTCAACCATAGGTGTCGACTTTGATTTTCAATATTGGGGGGACTTTTTTATTTTGCATATACCAGGAGTGTTGGTAGGTCTGGAAAAGATCTGGGGCTATGCTAATGCTGGGACTGTCAGGACTCGGGGCTAGCTAGCCTTTTGGTTGTAGACCTTCAGCTTCTATCCAGGGCTACAACCAAAAGACCAGGGGCTATAGCCTCCTCAGACCTCTTCATAGCCACGCCTCTGGCATATACTGAATCCTTACCCTATAATGTTGTAAAAGTGTCAAGGTTTGCATCAACAAGTTTCAAACACCTTAAAGTACTTGGTTAAAACATAGGATTATTTTGTAAGGCGACTAAATGAGCATAGCACAATCCTTCATATTTCATTCAGGAGACTAGTACAAACAAAGCATTGCGAATGTAAATACAATGTATTTCAATTACAACTATTACAGACAATCCTTGGCTCCATATGTGTTTTTACGTACAGTTGCCCGCCTAATGAATTCATCCATAACACTGCTCATGTCCGAACGTTCCATTGAGACATTGTTCAATCATGCTTGTGGCATTATGGACCTTAAGTGTTCAATATCCTGAGTGAAGAGAATGATCTTTCTACTGAAAATATTGTTACTTGCACAGTCAGTGGTCACGTCACAGCTTCAACATATTTTGGCAGCAGAACATGTAATGTTAGATCTGCTTTTAATGTATTGACTACATTTCTGAACGAACAATCAAGCCTTGTCGTTTCAGTTCATCATGAAACAATGCCAACTGTACTTCCAAACGATTTGCATCAAGACCAGTGCCATAAAAACCAGTCAGTATTTTGCTGGGCTTTTGATTCAGCATCACCATTTCTGCTTGCACTAGAAAATCCCAGGTGGCACCTGTGAAGCTGTCTTTCAACGAACACTTTGCTGTACCAATCAGTGAAAAGTAAATAGGCCTAAAATAAACCTTTTCATTTTCCAGAAATAGAATGTTCTGCTCCATCAAAAACGTGCTTTGACTTCTTACGCTGGCGTGGCATCTCTGGTTCTTGAACATATCAATTCCAATAGATTCCTGTGTAAGCCACCTGAATTTTACTGTAAAAGCAGACAGACTTCAAAGGAATCTATTGTAGATGGCTCGCCCAATCGTTAATTGTGGAAGGCATTTTGACTTTTTCAGATATGCTGGGCAAAAGTGAAGAATAAAGAATGTTTTGCCTGTGTTTTACTATTTATTTTTTAACCACATGGTGGAAATAATAAAATTGCAACAAGTGGTACTTTTGGCCAAAGGTACAAATAGAAGTGGTCTCCTCCATGTAATTTTTTTTATTCAACATAAAATTACCACATACAATTGTTTGATCAACATGTTTCTTTTTTTTATTGCATATGGTTGTACAACAAACCTTTAGCAAAATTAAATTGACATCATATAAAACAAATGCGCCACAAGTCCAAAGATAACAATCAATATCAACAAAGGATAATACATATTAAAAGATTCATATGAGATATACATAATTAGAGATAGATACAAATAAACCTAGTGTACTTAGTTTAAAAGATTCATTTAGCAATTAAAATTCCACCCCCATTATCTGTTAAAATTTCGGATAGTGCTACTTTCCAAACATGGAAAGCTGCTGCAGTTATAACAATACTTTGTGCTCCATATATTAAACTCCAAAACTGATCACCCTGTATAGAGCAAAAATTGTGTACAAAAACAGTATAGCTTAAAACATAGTGAGGCTTTAAGACATGGCATTGAGTAAGATGATGCGGAAAGTCTTAAGTTTCGAGTTACATAATCGGCATATGTGTTCATGTCGTGCCAATTTATCCAGCACCCGTATGCTCCCGAGTAGGATGTTAAAACGTTAAGTATATAATAAACCTACGAATATTCAAAGAGACTAGCTTAGTAAGGTATGTTGGGAGGTGATGGCGTGGAACACCGTGTGCACTGTAAACATTGTAAATTACTTTCCTATTAAGATAAGAAATATTCGCAATAAAATCATAGTTGCTATTTAATTTTTTAAGAATAGTGTGCTTGTTAGGGGTGGTAATCAGTTCCTTACATTAATGGCAATTTGTTGGAAATGTTCCATTGCCGTAGCCCATAGTTGAACAAGGAATGTATTAGTACAATACTGTGCATATAAATGATTGAGGTAACTAAATAAGTTATTTAAGAATAAAGGGGAGGAATAGATAGTAAGGAACAACTTACAGCGCTGGAGCAACCAAAGGGTGTGAATGGAGGGTACCCCAAGTTCACACCGGAGAGCCTGCACTGGCACCTAAGCAGGTACTCCTAGAATAGATCGTAAAATGTTGGCTTCAAAACTATCTGTCCAAGTCATCATTTGCTCGTTATGTATTACTGAGCCATATAATATCCCGGGAAGTATACTCTTACGGTACACAGCAAACAAACCCTCCAGATTGTTCCCTCCCCTACTACAGACAAATCTCCTAAGTATCAGCCATTTCCTCATTATTTTAGTTTGTATACAATCATTGCAAGGTAAGGGTATTACAAATAGGCACTCCTAAGTAAATATATGTATCCACAACTTCCAGAGCGATGCCCTTATAATACCATTTAGCATTTAGTTTTGCCTTATTTTTCATACCACATATCAACATTTTTGTTTTAGTGCAATCAATCTGGAGATGATTTGTGACAGCATTAATGGCAAGTGCATCTAGAGAGCACTGTAAGCCTATCCGTGTTCTGTCTAGAGGTATGGTGTCATCTGCATAGCCTATTCAATTTACTAAGATGGTGCCAATGCGTGGAAAACTATGTGCAGCTTCAACGGAATGGCCCATGTCTGAGACATAAAGATTGTATAACAGAGGGGCCAAAGCACAGCCCTGTTTTAAGCCCATATTAGTTCTTATATCCTCTGTAACCTCCCCACCTTGATTTACAAGGACTGATACCGAGGTATTGGTATACAGAGAAATAAGAAAGTAAAGATGTGTGAAATCCACAAAGCATATATATAAATTACCATAACCGCGGTCCTGGCAATGGGAAATCATAGTAGATAATGCACTGAGATTATGCAATGTGCTATGTGATTTCCGATTCCCTGTCTGGAACAGTGACAATAGATTATTACTTAGGTCTCATTTAGTAAATTTATTCTGTTGGATAGTAGAGAACATTTTTGAGCTGACATCCAACATGGCAAGCAGTCAGTTATTGGGATTAGAACAATCTGCCTTTTTAAACACTGTAATAAGCATGGAATTCTTCCAACTAGATGGAGACAAGTCCAGATTTGATGATTTGTTAAAAACAAATTCTAATATGAAAGCCCAGAATTCAGGATCAGCCTTGAATATAACATTGGTCATCATATCAGACCCAGGAGCATGGGAGCAATTCAGTGCTTTAATTATCATTTCAATGTCTATATGATCAAATCCCATGGAAAAGGTGGCACTAATAAATAGGGTAACAAAATTGCATCACTGTCAGGTTTAGCATAGAAAGTTTTAATGGCGTCGGCCCATTTCGACACACTAATAGGATTTACTTCAATTTCATTTGTGCCATTAACAAAAGTTCTGACTTTGGACCAAAAAGTTCTATCATCCTTATTTCTTAGCAGTAGAAATAATCCTTTCCAATCGGCACTCATCATTGAGAATTTGTAGCTACAACAACATTTCTTATACTTAGTGGAAAGATGAGCCAGTAAGCTCCTTTTCTCCTCATTCCTATACATTACTGATTTTTTGATGGCGTTATAACTCCTACAATGACTTTTCTTTACATGATAGATAACAACATCAACATTATTGAGATGTCCAGTTGGCAAGGTGGTTGCATAATGACTCAGATGTAGTTGTTTGTTCAGGAAGGACATGACGTTTGAAATATCCCAATTTTGATCAGCTTGTCATTCTAAAAATACATGCTGATTATGCTATACAAAACTGCTAATCCGCATAATATTCCTACTGCACAGCCCAATACGATGGCTCTGCATAGTAACCGATACAGAGGAATACATATGTTTCAATTGTCTAGGAGATGGCAGTTTATAAGACCAGCATACTGTAGCATGGTCACTAACTGATTTGAAAGTTGCAATGATATCACCACAAGTGTAACCATTATGCCTGTCAACAAAAATGTAATCTAAGCACAACACATTAACTCCATTGGTCTAGGTACTTTGAACTTTGAATGGGGGACCTGTCTCCAATTGTGATGTTCAGGCAGATGAAAACGTATCTCAAACAGATTTAACCATGCATCATCATTGGAGGAACCACAAAGCATGTGTCCTCGCTTCTCAGTATTGTCCAACTCATCAGTGAGCGTGAACCCTTCTGCAGAAGACTAGGAGCATTTAAGTCCCCTGCAATAATAATTCCTCCCCTAGGACATTCCGCTTGACAAGTCACCAATGTTTTCACAATATTAATGATAATCCCAGCGGTGGCCATACAACCAGGGGGTCATAGATGTTACAAATAAGTGTCCAATGCGTAGAACCAAAGAGTGTGGCTGCCATGACAAAAGGTGAAGATGTATGCATAGCATAGGCTTTTAATGTATATTTAGTCTGCGTGCCAATTGCCAATCCCCCCGTGGTCTGCCCCTTTTTCCTCACATTGCTGGAGTGTGCAATATGTTATAGCCATCAATAGTAAACCTATCACAGGCCCAAGTCTCCTGTAAGAGGAATACATTGCTTGCACCAATATAGGCAATGCCTAAGGGAGGGAAAAGAAAAGAGCGAAAGTCACACATATTCCAACAAAGCCATCTAGAGGGACCATCCTGTCCCATAGTCCGTTAACATCCTGGGCCATAGAGACCTTTTCTCTGTAACCATTCCCCTATCTCTCTCCCCAAATAAGCACACATGCAAATAGCTTTATACTGGGGCCCCCTCATTTCCATAACAGGGAATTGGCCACTCAATCTCCTAGCCAATATGGGGCTTTTAACATGCAGAGAACTCTTCTCCACTCTTACATTACAACCATTGAGTTTTAAAACTATTGATTTCAAAGTGCCAACACAAGACCACAATAATGAAACCACAGCAGGCGATCTGAATTCCATGAGTACCCAGTTCAATGCACTGTCCCATTTAGGTAGCTCAGTACGGAGAATGTCGACATTTGTGACGGCAGCTAAACAAAGAATGGCTTTCCATAAGGAGAGGAGATTAGTGGAATTGAAAAAATAGCTCTCCTTTTTTGGTTTTACTTCTTCCAGTTTCACAAGTTTACCCAGCGATCAATAAAAGTTAGCATCTGCTTGGGCTGGATGCAGGTTCTGTCGAGGATCAAATCTAGATAATCTGTGGAGGCCAGGTGATACTTGTGATAAACTAGGACGAAATACCGTTTCCACTGGATTAGCACAAATCTTATCAACCAACTCCCTTGCAAATATATGGATAGAATTAGCTACAGGCGGGGCATCACAAGGTTTAGAAACAATTGGCCGTGCCAAGCGTACCCATTTGTCCATAGGTCCCTGTAAAGACACTTGGCGTGAGGTGCCAACTCCGTGATCGTTAGTAATCACTCGATGGCCAGAGGTGGAAGATGACATAATAGCAGTGATATTCTCGTGAAATGGGCAGCATGTAGCTAATATAAAAATTGCTCCCTGTTTACTGTTTGGTCCACAATTGCTCTCCGTAGGGAGCATACATTGTTTCTTACAGATGCGGATTGATATTTCATTACACAGTCCCTTGATGGCATCACTTTCAGAGGCTGCCACTACATTCAGAGTATCAGATATCTTGTTCGTACTCTGAGTGATACCACCATCCACAGAGCACTCTGATTCCATCACCAAATCTGCATCTTTCACTGTGGTAAGTTTGGCGATGTTGGGCTCAATGACAGACTGATCTAAAGAGTGAGAGGCACTGTCGTCATGAATTGCCCCAACCACCTTCGTCAGCATATGTTTCAGTTTGCATTGTTCAGCAGCAATATTTGCGTACAACACAAGAAGTGCACACATTTCGCAACAAGTGTGTTAGTTGCCAGCAGGGCAGCCTCTCTATTTTCTGAGGAATATGCTCTGTGGTAATTGGTACTGCCACATCCCCACTGCCTCGGTTAGGCGATTCCAAATTAGATACCAATGCTTCCAAATTGGGTGTAGCAGATATGTTAAAGTCATCATCATAATTTGTCCCCGCCAGAATAGGACCCAATCTATTACTTTCAATGTTTCTACATAATTTGAGAAGTGAACCATTATTATCCATAGACGCTGAACAATGTGAGAGACTATACTTACCATTCTCCATAAGTTTGATAATAGAGCGCTGGTTCTCAGTCATTTGTATGTCTTGAACAGCAGGAATAATAGTTTGAGAAGGCGCCACCACAGGTATCACTGGTGCCGATGCAATTTCCCAAAACCCAGTTAGTCTTTCTTTTGCCTGGGGTGCAAGGCTGCAAGCCTTAGAGGTTTTTACCAGGCTCCAGATGCATTTCCCTTTCTTAACTGTTTCAATTTGTAGGGCATATTTCTTTTTTGAAGGCGTGATATGCTATGTAGGCCCCCAGACCAAGATAACAAAAGTATCAAAGGCACTCTTACTATGATACTTGTATCCAAAGTATCAAGGAGGGCAGATCAGGAGCAGGTAAGGAGAAGTGGGGGAGAGCGGCAGGCAACCAAGTCATTTAGGCTAGTGAGTGGCCAGGCCAAGAATCAGGCGCAGAGAAACCAAATCCCAGCCCACACACACCCATAAAACCACAGCACTGCTGCTCGCTCTGCTCAAGCTGGTGTAATTTAAAGGCAAAGTTTGCCACAGCAAGTGCAAAAGTAGTCAGTATGAATGGACTGCAGTATTCACAGTACAGTAATCACTTTGTAATTGTTTTTGCACCACACACTCACACACACACACCTCCACAGAACAGATAGGCAGTGGAACATATCAGGCGATGGAAGTGCTACAACAGTAAAGAATATCTTGATATTTTCCTGAGATGGGCAAAGTATCACCTTACCCAATTTCTTGTTTTCCACTACTGTAGAAAGGGCATGAGGGTTGGGAATCTATGCCCAGGGCAGGTCCTAAGAGGCAAACTCTGACCACAGCAAGGATCAACCACTCCCACACCCACCGGAACACAAGAACACTTGACTCACTTTGCCTCCCTTCGCTTCTGGGGAGGTTTTTAAAGACTGCAGAGTTAAAGGCACAGGTTCCAATTATGCAATCCAAGGCATCATGTGATCTGCTCCAACTACCGGTTACTCTGCCACCAGAACACTTCACTCATATATATGCTACCCCTGGATGAATACTAACCAAACTTTGCAAAAGATGTAAATGGTCCGCTTTGAATTTCTTTGGCCAGTTTGGAGAGGTTTAGTTAAGGGGGGACAAAGTTATAGGGGGTTCCACATTTTATTTTCTCCATAGAGGCTCACACCTACAGCCCAAACCGCTGGATGGATTTTCACAAAATTCGTGGCAGGAGCGGCAACTTGGTCCCGAAAGCATGCTTTTGTAATTTGGTGTAAATCCGTCCCGTAGTCTTCTTTAAAACAGGCAAAATAGGTCAAAATAAATTAGTGATATCTGGGTCCAGTCCGTGGACTCACTTCCGTGATCGCTCCGTGGACAAGACTCTGATTGGTCCGGAGGGTGGTGTGATGTCCGCTGACACGCAACACACCCGCTGATTTGTTGGTGAAAAGCTTGATGTGCATCATATTTTTCCAAAAACGCCCGCCATGATCTATCCGTGGACAGCCGCAGTGGGGAAACAGGACTGGGAAACATGTTTTCGGCCATCTGGTGTTGGAAAGAGGGGCAGGGAAGGGTTGGGGAGTGATAGAAGGATTATATGGGGCTATTTGTTTAGGTGAAAGAAGAGCGTATGGGGCGTGGCAGTCCGTGGACACTGCAGTAGTCTGCGGACAGAGCCTTGGGGTGGGCAGTTTAACTGGTGACTGCCGGCAGGCGTTATTAGGGTAGCAGAGTGGAATGTAGATGATCTGAGGATGTTTGCATAGGTTAAAAAGTAGGCCATGTACCCAGGAATCTAGGCAGTGACACAACCATCACAGTATAATACGGCCATACAACCAACAATCTGGCCACAACTTTTGTAGTAGTATGTGTTTGGTGGGCAGTTGGAGAAACATGTTTGGGGTTATTTGGTGACTACAAACAAGAGGGCTTGTTAGAGTAGAGGAGTGGCATCTAAATGATATGGCGATATTGCCATTGGTGAAAAATAGGGTTAGCGGTCTATTTTGAAGTCTGCAAATATGGTTTGAATTGGAAGTTGTGGTGTGTTGGTTGTGGCCAGTGACCAGATTATTGGGTGCATGGCTGTATTATGCTGTTGTGGTTGTGGCCAGTGCTGAACCCAAGAATCTAGGCACTGGCCCCAACCACCACAGCATAATACGGCCATGCACCCAAGAATTTGGCCACTGGCCAGAAGCATTGTAATAGTGTGTGTACAGAAATGGAATTCAGCCATTGGAAAGGACCATTACAATATTATGTGTATAGTCATTATACATATTGTAATGGCAGTGTATAGTTTTTGGAACATAGTGACACAATACCATTGAAGTGGAAATGGTACTTTTCATTGATGTAGCATTGGGGGTACAGGTTGATTTTGTTGTACATGGTAATGCAGGAGAAATATTTGCCTTTTTTCTGTAAAAAAACACAGCATAATATGTTAGGTAAGGTACTTCACAATGTCGCTTTGCATGCAATCTCACATATTCTGTACTTTGTAGACCCTCATAATTCGTACATTCCAAGTACTATGCTTCTACTACTATGCGTTTTGCACAGTTGTTGTGTTTGGTTGCATAATCATTGGGTCTGTGGGAAGAAAAATCCATGTAGGATTTCAAAAAAACTAGTACATTTATTTGGCGTTACGTGCCACACTATGTTTGTTTGAAGTGTTGAGTACTTAAAGGGATGTTTAAGGTACACAAATAAGTGTATTTGCTGTTACAAACACTGTTGCAGAAGGAAGAATTGTAATGGTGTACGTGTTTTGCTTTTCGAAAGTGCTGGTGGTATGGCTGTAGTTAGATACCAGTTGCCGTATTCTAACTGTTTATAGTTTTACAGTTTTGAAGAGTATGCTTTGATGCAGTTTGATTCCTGTTGGTAAATTCTAAGTATTTTACTATTGGAAACTAATATTGCAGTACTATGGGTGCAGTTAGATACCAGTTGATAGATTCTAATTGTTGATAGTTTTACATTTTTTAAGTGTATGTTTTTAAGCACTTTCATTCCTGTTAGTGGATTTTAACTCTTTCACTACTGGAAAGTAATATTGCAGTACTATGGGTGTAGTTAGTTACCATTTGGCGTATTCTGACTGTTGATAGTTTTAGAGTTTTGAAGGGTACGTTTTGAAGCACTCTCATTGCTGTTGATGTATTTTAATTCTTCTATTATTGGAAACTAATATTGCAGTATTATGGGTGCAGTTAGATACCAGTTGGTATATTCTAACTGTTGATAGTTTTACAGGTTAGTGACTAAACTTTGTAGACCCTCATAATCAGTACATTTTAAGTATTATGGGTGAAACAACATTAGTGTGTGTTTTGCACAGTTGTGGTTTATGTTTGCATAATCATTGGGTCATTGGGGAAAACATCTTCATAGCATTATCAAAAATGTATGAAATGTACATCTGTTGGCATATTGACTGTGTTTTCCATTTCACAAACATAATTGTAGCACTATGGATGTACTTAGATGCCAGTTTGTGTATTCTAACTGTTTATAGTTTTACAGTTCAGAAAGGTCTTTTTTGAAGAACTTAGATATCTGTTGGTGTTTAATGAACACTCACCTATAATACCTTTACAGGTCAGTGACTAAATTTAGGTTTAGGGAATATTAAGAAGGCATTTGTTAGATTTGCTGGTAATCTATGTTTTAGGGTAATTGAAGTGTCATTGTATTCAAACCAACCACATGTTTTTTTAATGTATGCAGTATAGTGACCTGCTGTGGTTGTGGCACCAGGTAGATTATGCCTACTGTTGTGAAGGTTTTCTTGCCAAGAGATACTTGCCCGTGTGTGAAGCTAGTAAGCTTGCAGTTGATTTTGGCACCATCTATGCTGTACCTTAAAAGCATTACTATTAAATATTGGCAATGTGAGTTTTTGTGTAAGGTTGAACGATTGTCTGAATTGCAAACAGTGCATAATATGCCATGATTTGCATGTTGCACCAGCTGATGAAATGGAATGGATTCACAATTAGGTATAGATACATACACAAACCGTTCATTAGGGACTTGTTCCTGCGCCACATGACTGCAGGGAGTGCATGTATGCTTCCACGTACATGAAATCTGGCAGATTTTATTTATAGGTATATTTTTGCTTTCTATTGCTTGCAGTCAGTACATAGAAATTCTTGTGGACCTTCCTGTGTGTTTATGGTGAATCTTACCATTCCTGCACAGTAGTCCAATTCTTGCCTTATTCCTTAGATACTGTAAGTTTTGTCAGGATTATTTGTTGCATTTCTATGAAGGATGAGCATTTGCAAACCCAACTGGTCTGAGCCGTTCAAGTAAATGCTTTGAACAGTTGGTGGCAATTGGAACAGAAGATTTATTGCTACATTTGCATAGCAATTTACACCAGTTGCGTTGGAAAATTTAAATGGACCTGAGAGTTCTGTCTCTGTGTCATTTGATGGACTCCACTTGTTTTTTTTAGAAGACATATTTTGCTTTGTTTGGGTTGTTGGATGTGCACTTATGTTTTTGCACTACATAGTTTTGTGGTTGTGCTACGTGATGGAGTAGCAGTTGTTTGTAGTTTCTTTGGTGGTACTGTTGGGAGATCTAAAATACGTTCTGTTTGCATTACTTTTCTTTTTACAAGTTTAGATTTTTGAGGAACAGCGTACATATCGAGATGGGGTGTGTACAGTGCATGTAGTATGTGTACTCTACGATGCAAGGAATGTCAGCATTGACCTTGTTTGCACTTGACAGTGCTACATAGCTCATACCTTCTTTAAAGACTGTGATGCCAATGTCAATCAATGCCTGATCTAGGGTTACACCTTGCGATTTGTGAATAGTGACTGCATATGCAAGAGACAGAGAGAATTGTTCTCTGCTTACATACATATCTTTAAAAAGAAGGAATCGTGCTATTGAGCGTCCTATCCTTTTAACTTCTGAAAGTGTGTCAAAGTGAATGTTGACAAACTGAATGTAGTTTTCATGTGGATAGGTCTGGAAGCCAACACCTGTACCAATTGCTCCATTAACTAAACCTTGCTCGACGTTAAGGTTAAGTTTCAGGATTACTCTGCAGTTTAAACACAATGTTAACATTTTCGCCAAAACAGCTGTGTTGGTGTCATGATCTCTGCTTCCAAAAGGTCAGGGTTTTCCCAACTCCCTTGGAAGCAGATCCATAACCCAGGTTCCGAGTGCCAACCAGTCCCAATTGGGACCTTTTGGACCCAGTCCTGGCGCCAGTGGCACCAGGCTCATAAATATGCCCAGTCCCAGCGCTGGAAGTGCCGGGCTCATAATGCTTGGGTGGACTTACCTGCAGCAGACCATGCTGCTTACTTGCCTGCCAGTTGAGCCTCTGATCCTCTTCTGTTTGGAACTACTTTTCCTGTTGGGTGGGGCAGGAGCCACTCCCTAGATTCAGAACACTGGAACTCTTCTGGAAAGCAGGAACTCTTTTCTTACCTAGGCGTGGCTGTGGAAGGAGACACCTAAGCACTACAGGAGGCTATTTAAACCACACCCGACGGATGAATCTTGCTTTGCGTTATTCTGCATCCTCTGCAGCAGAACGCTCATCGTGTCTTCTGCATCTGACCCTGGGCCTAAGGAAAAAGGCTTACCATCCTGAATCCAGTCTTCAGCAACACCTATAAAGACAAGAAAGAACAGGTTAGCATTACGGGCTTCAGTGACAGCTCTTCACTTACCTGGTCCATTGGCTGTCACCAACGCCTCGCGCTGCATTCCGGCATCTGAAAGACAAAGGCTTACCTACTCTTCGTGCGCTCCGGAGGTCTTCACACTGCATTCCGGCATCTGAAAGACAAAAGCTTACCAACTCTTCGCACGCTCCGGAGGCCTTCGGCGCTGCATCCCGCATCTGAAAGACAAAACAAGGTGCGTTTAAAGACATTGGGGAACTTTAATACTCACGTGCCATTACTCCTTTCCACATCTAACCCAGTGGGTATTCCGGCACCCTGCAGCCGCTCCGAACTTGTACCTGCAAAATAAAAAGACAGTTAGAGCGCATCGTGAAGCAGGCAACAAGTGCTTACTTACGTGCTTCCAGGCGCTTCTATTCATCACACGGGCTCCATCTTCAACTCACTTCAGCCCGTCATCCGCCATCGCCGGAACCCTGCAAAACAAGAAACATCATTACTAAAGACTTTAAAGACATTAGAATTACTCGAAACTTACCGTTCGTGCAGTAAACGACGGACAGCAGTCCTCTGAAGTCAAGAGGCCTGCTCCCCTTATCCAGTAAAGAAACTGGTTACAGCACCCTGCCCCGAGGCAGATGGAGAGCACGGCGTTCACTTACCTAAGGTGAGAGCGTTAACCTTTGGGGTTCTACAGGAGAAGAGAAAGGGAAGAAGAGAGAGACATTCAATAACCCAGTTCCTTAATCCCATATTTTCTATCTGCAGACATCTTACCCTTCAAGTCAGACATACAGTGCACAGAGGTCCAGCCCAAAGAGCCAGCCGTGTGTTACACATCACCTTTGAAGATACGGTATACGCCCAGTCAAGACCGGCGCCTCTACGGGAATCAGGTGAGCGTTACAGAACACAAAGCCTACCACAAAACTCCCGTCCAGGCGCTATGGAAACCTCGGATACCGACCAGCTAGCCCAGTTACTTGGGGAACTAAGGGCAGAAGTGCATGCAGCCCGTCAGGAAACGAACGCTCTAAGAAGGGAACTGATTATTTCCAAGGAGCGAACAGATGATCTCGCTAGACAATTGCTACAGTCACAAGCCGGACAGACCCCGTTACCCGCATCTGGGGGAAATCTTCCTTCTACATCCTCTATGAATCCAGTGCAGCTCAACCTACCTGGGAATGTACCTCTGGCTCCGCCCGAACGATTTTCTGGTGACCCAAAGAGGTTTGCAGAATTTATCAATCAGTGCCGGTTGCATTTCTTATGCCGGCCAGCAGCCTTTCCAACTGATCAAGCTAAAGTAGCTTTCGTTCTTTCGTACCTTAGTGGCAATGCGGCAGACTGGTCGATCCCTCTAGTAAATCAAGATGATCCGGTCCTCCATGATTTTCAAGCTTTTCAGCTCAGTATGGAAAAACTGTTCGCAAGACATTCACAGGGGCAGGCCTTGGACAATGAGCTTCTTTCGTTGCGACAAGGTTATCAAGACCTTTTGGCTTATATTGCGTCTTTCAACAGACTGATAGTGGAAACTCAATGGCCTGAGGACAAAAGGATTACGCTGTTTTATAGAGGTCTACGTGGAGAGCTCAAAGATGTGTTAGCCCAAGTAGTGAATCCCCCACAAGATTGTTCGGACTATATAGACTTAGTCGTTCAAATAGATCACAGACTGCAGAACAGGAAGGCCGATCGTTCCAAGTTTGATGCTCGAGTATTTTCCAAACCGCCAACTCCTTCCAAAGGAGTAGACTCCGGGGAACCCATGCAAATAGGGGGTCTGAAAGGTCCTCTAACACAAAAGGAGCGGGAAAGGAGAAAACAGTTGCAATTATGCCTCTATTGCGGAAACTCAGGGCACTTTCTTCGAGACTGTCCGGTGAAACCTGCCAAGAAGGCAGTAGGAGCTGCAGTTACCAAAGTTACAAACTCTGAGCAGGGAAACGACCTCGCCCGACAAGAATAGAGGTCCTCTTGCCGAGCGTGAAAACCAGTTCTGTGACCTCGCATTTCGTGATACCTATGGTCCTCATTAGCCCTGATAATCCGGATCGATTACATGCAATTGAAGCTTACGTCGACAGCGGTGCCATCGGCAATTATGTCGATCATGAAATGGTTTTGAGGATGAATCTAACTCTTTGTCCCAAGGCTGTAAAGGACGTCATTACTACGGTGGATGGTACGGAGATAGCCTCCGGGCCAGTAAAGCATACCACTCAAGAGGTGACGCTAGTAAGTCAAGATGGACACCATGAGAAGATCGTGTTCGATGTGATCAAGGCCCCTCAGTTTCAGATTATTCTAGGAATACCTTGGTTAGAGAAACACAATCCTCTGATCGATTGGCGAGCAAGAACGGTCCAGTTTCCAGAATGTGTCTCTACTTGTCACCCTCCACCTGGTGTTGCACTGGCAGCAATTTCTTCTGAGACTCCCCAGTTACCTCCCGAATACCTAGAATACCAAGATGTTTTCCGGAAGGATCAGGCTAACTCTCTACCTCCTCATAGGTCTTATGACTGCCAGATAGACCTGATACCTGGATCTACTCCTCCTTGTAGTAGAATGTATGCCCTCACCGAGCCTGAGAACCTTCACCTTCGACAATACCTGGATCAATACCTGGCAAATGGGTTTATTCGTCCCTCCAAGTCCCCTGCTTCTTCAGCTTTGTTCTTCGTTCCAAAAAAGGAAGGAGACCTTAGAACTTGTATAGATTATCGCTCCCTGAACCAGATCACCGTTAAGAATAGATATCCGTTACCTTTGATCCCTGAACTCCTGGACCAAGTCAGAAAAGCATACATATATACAAAGCTGGATTTTAGAGGAGCTTACCACTTGGTACGAGTAAAAGAGGGCGATGAATGGAAGACGGCCTTCCGCACCAAGTATGGGCTATTTGAATATCAGGTCATGCCCTTCGGACTTTGCAATGCCCCGGCCGCCTTTCAATATTTTATGAACGATGTCCTCAGAGAGCTCATAGATGTGTGTGTTGTTGTTTACATTGACGACATCCTCGTTTATTCTTCATCGGAATCTGAACATCGGAAACACGTGAAAATGGTCCTCGAAAGATTGCGTCAACACAAACTTTTCGCTAAGTTGGAAAAATGTGTTTTCAACGTGACTGAAGTTGAATTCTTGGGATTCATATTATCACCTGGCGGAGTGCGTATGGATTCAAAGAAGGTCGATGCAGTTCTCAAATGGCCATCACCATCCTCCGTAAAAGGTGTGCAAAGCATGTTAGGCTTCGCTAACTTTTACCGCAGGTTTATCCCCGAATTCTCTCGAATAGTCCAGCCCATCACTGCCTTGTTAAAGAAAAACAAACGTTTTGAATGGTCTACCGAGGCGGAACAAGCTTTCCAGGATTTGAAGACTAAATTTATCTCTGCACCAATCTTAAAACACCCTCGCCCCGAACTCCCCTAGATCGTGGAAACTGATGCTTCAAGCCTTGCCATGGGGGCAGTTCTATCACAAAAGGACCCGGTAACCAATCAGTTGCATCCCGTGGCATTTTGGTCCCGTAAATTCTCGCCTCCTGAAATCAATTACACGATTACTGACAAGGAACTTCTGGCTATCAAGTCTGCCTTTAAGGCTTGGCGGCATTATCTGCTGGGGGCCCGACACACCGTTACTGTGATTACGGATCACCGAAACCTGCAATATTTGAAAACCGCAAAAGCCCAATCCTCTAGACAACTCCGTTGGGCATTATTCTTTGCCGAGTTTGACTTCATAATTACCTATCGACCTGGTACAAAGAACGGTAAAGCTGATGCCCTTTCTCGGATGGGAGTGGAAGAACACTTGATCAACCCTAAACCTGTACCAATCATTCCCGAACAAAGAATTCTGGGTGTAATCGCCACAGAATCCATAGAGAAAGTTAAGGATAAAGCCAGGCAACTTGTAACTCCAGCAGACATACAGAATTGGCATCTGCAGGGAAAGGACTTTGCAGTAAAGGACAACTTATTGTATTTCCAAGAACGATTATACCTACCCAGCACGGATTTACAGAAAAAAGTAATCTCTTGTTATCACGATTCTTTAATGGAAGGACATCCCGGTATGGCCAAGACCTCAGAAAAGATCAAGCGCTACTTCTGGTGGCCGTCTTGGAAAAAAGATATCAGAGACTTTATAATGTCCTGTGGAGTATGCGCCCAAAACAAGAGTCAAAAGGAAAGACCAGCAGGCCTCTTACGCCCTATTGACATCCCACCTCGCCCTTGGCATACGCTTTCTATGGACTTCATCACCGATCTACCTCCATGCTCCGGATACAATACGATTCTAGTAATCGTGGACTTATTCTCCAAGATGGCGCATTTCATTCCGCTCAAAGGCTTGCCAACAGCAGCAACTCTGGCCCGAGAATTTCTCGAAAACATCGTCCGACTGCACGGTTTTCCTTCGGTTCTAATTTCGGATCGAGGTAGTCAATTTATTTCTCATTTTTGGCGAAGTTGCTGTCGGTCGGCTCAAATTGGTGTGAGACTATCGACCAGTCACCACCCTCACACCGACGGACAAACCGAGAGGACCAATCAAACTCTGGAACAGTATTTACGCTGCATGCTGCAACAAACTGAAAAAACTTGGAAAGACATCCTTTGGATAGCCGAATATGCCTACAATAACTCTGTCCATTCGGGAACTGGGAAAACCCTGTTTTTTCTTTTGTACGGCAGTCACCCTCGAACCTCGGAGTTGGATCCCCTCCAAGATCTTGAAACACCAGCAGTAGACTACCTGCATTCTACAATCACCCAAGCCTTTAAGGAAGCTGTTTCTCACCTTCAAAGGGCTAAAGAACAATACAAGAAAGGAGGAGATCAACATCGGAAGGAAGCCCCTCAATATCAAGTAGGGGATCAAGTCTGGTTATCCACCAAATATCTACCTCTAAAAGGGCCACGCACATTCAACCCAAGATACCTTGGTCCCTATTTCATCACTACCATAGTAAACCCAGTAGCGGTCAAGTTGGACTTGCCCCCGCACATGAAGATACATCCGGTCTTCCACGTCTCTCTATTAAAACCCGTGCAACCTCAAACCCGACTAACTAAATCTCCAAAACCTATCCTAGTTGATGGAGAACTCGAGTTTGAAGTCAAAAGCATTCTGGACTCCAAGATCTCCAAATCTAAACTATTTTACCTAATTGACTGGAAAGGCTACGGCCCCCAAGAGAGATCCTGGGAACCTGCTGAATATGTCCACGCTCCGCGCCTAATCAAAAGATTTCACCGAACATTTCCTGACAAGCCAAAACCCCCGGAGAAGCCCGGTTTGGGAGGGGCCTTGAGGGGGGGTACTGTCATGATCTCTGCTTCCAACAGGTCAGGGTTTTCCCAACTCCCTTGGAAGCAGATCCATAACCCAGGTTCCGAGTGCCAACCAGTCCCAATTGGGACCTTTTGGACCCAGTCCTGGCGCCAGTGGCACCAGGCTCATAAATATGCCCAGTCCCAGCGCTGGAAGCGCCGGGCTCATAATGCTTGGGTGGACTTACCTGCAGCAGACCATGCTGCTTACTTGCCTGCCAGTTGAGCCTCTGATCCTCTTCTGTTTGGAACTACTTTTCCTGTTGGGTGGGGCAGGAGCCACTCCCTAGATTCAGAACACTGGAACTCTTCTGGAAAGCAGGAACTCTTTTCTTACCTAGGCGTGGCTGTGGAAGGAGACACCTAAGCACTACAGGAGGCTATTTAAACCACACCCGATGGATGAATCTTGCTTTGCGTTATTCTGCATCCTCTGCAGCAGAACGCTCATCGTGTCTTCTGCATCTGATCCTGGGCCTAAGGAAAAAGGCTTACCATCCTGAATCCAGTCTTCAGCAACACCTATAAAGACAAGAAAGAACAGGTTAGCATTACGGGCTTCAGTGACAGCTCTTCACTTACCTGGTCCATCGGCTGTCACCAACGCCTCGCGCTGCATTCCGGCATCTGAAAGACAAAGGCTTACCTACTCTTTGTGCGCTCCGAAGGTCTTCACACTGCATTCCGGCATCTGAAAGACAAAAGCTTACCAACTCTTCGCACGCTCCGGAGGCCTTCGGCGCTGCATCCCGCATCTGAAAGACAAAACAAGGTGCGTTTAAATACATTGGGGAACTTTAATACTCACGTGCCATTACTCCTTTCCACATCTAACCCAGTGGGTATTCCGGCACCCTGCAGCCGCTCCGAACTTGTACCTGCAAAATAAAAAGACAGTTAGAGCGCATCGTGAAGCAGGCAACAAGCGCTTACTTACGTGCTTCCAGGCGCTTCTATTCATCACACGGGCTCCATCTTCAACTCACTTCAGCCCGTCATCCGCCATCGCCGGAACCCTGCAAAACAAGAAACATCATTACTAAAGACTTTAAAGACATTAGAATTACTCGAAACTTACCGTTCGTGCAGTAAACGACGGACAGCAGTCCTCTGAAGTCAAGAGGCCTGCTCCCCTTATCCAGTGAAGAAACTGGTTACAGCACCCTGCCCCGAGGCAGATGGAGAGCACGGCGTTCACTTACCTTAGGTGAGAGCGTTAACCTTTGAGGTTCTACAGGAGAAGAGAAAGGGAAGAAGAGAGAGACATTCAATAACCCAGTTCCTTAATCCCATATTTTCTATCTGCAGACATCTTACCCTTCAAGTCAGACATACAGTGCACAGAGGTCCAGCCCAAAGAGCCAGCCGTGTGTTACACATCACCTTTGAAGATACGGTATACGCCCAGTCAAGACCGGCGCCTCTACGGGAATCAGGTGAGCGTTACAGTTGGAGAATCATTTTTCTAAGCTATTCAGTGGTGCTGTTGCTTGTTCACACATAGGGAGTGTCATGCTATGCACTTCCACTTTGTCTGTGGAGCTAACATGCACTATTGGGTGCATTTCTTTTTTAACATTGCCTCATTGAATTGCGTACGGCTTGCTAGGGTTGGCATTAAGGACATACATTTTACATTTTGTTGTGCTAATTGTTCCATGACATCAGGAGAAGATATGTCATGCCCATATAGCTCATGGATGAGTCTACTATTTAAGCTAGATTGTGCATCTTTAGAAAGAAGACCAGTCCTAATGTATTTTCAATGTTAGCATAGGTGAGGTCTGCAGACTGACACATGTTTTGAGTTAGTTCTCTCTATTGGAAATGTTGCCAGAGATTTACATTTCCTATGCTGCCAAGTGTGTTGCTGCATTGTTTGAGTCCTACCATTTTAAAAATAGGTTCACCTTTCACTGGTGTTAATTGTAGGAGATCTCCAAAAATAATAATGTGTTTTCTTCCAAAGAGTATTTTTTACTCCGTTTTAAGGACTTCTTGTAATCTGAGGTGAATTAAAGGCAACATTAGGTTAGAGACCATTCTCACCTAATTTTTAGGTGCATTTTCATTTGTTTCAGAATTCTGCATAGTTCAGTAGCAGCTTCTGTTGATAGTTTGTAGTACTCTAATTTGTTTTGGTGTTCTACTGGAAGGAGCAGTAGTCAGTGTAAAATAACACCTCATATGTTGTATGTAGCTAAACCTATGGCGGCTGTTACAACAGCGGAAGGCTTGTTGTTTGTTAACTTTTGGAGGAATCTTCTGATGATTTTTTATTAAGAATGTTTTGCCTGAACCAGCTTCACCACTTACATAGAGGAGTACAGGTTTATAATTTGACAGCTACAAGTTTTACTTTCATGCTGCAAACTATGTTCAGTTTCTTTAGTCACTTCTAGGAAAATGCTAACTTGCTCATTATTGAGTTGTGATTTGAACAGTGCCAAGTTTTCTTCTGATTGCTCATATTGATACATGAGGCCTCATTACGAGGCTTGCGCTGACGGAATGAAGGGGGCTGGTACGGGACTGTCCCCCTTCATTCCTTCAGGGCTGATTACGAGGTTCCCTTTGCAGGACCCGGATCAGACGTCTGGTAAAACCAGAAGTCTATGCCGGGTCCCGCGAGGGGAAGAGGGAGGTAACAACGGGACACTTGTAATGTGCCCATTGTTACCTCTCTCCCCATTCCCATTGAGCCCTATGGGGGCTCAAATGGGAATGGGGAATGGTTCCTGCAAGGAGGACTTACCGGGTCCTCCTATGTCGGAATGACCCGGTAAGTCCCCATTGCAGGAACCCGGTAATGGAGCCCGCTTTGGAGACAGCCATGGAGCTTGAAGCTCCATGGCTACCTCCAAACTCGTAATGAGGCCCATGGTGTTTTCTACTTCAGTCATGGCCATTTCCGCTTCACTTATATGACTGGCCCACAAAGTGGTTATTGGCTTCCTGTAACAGAAGGTTGACTGCCCTCAGGAGTGTCTTCATTTAGTTGTGCTTGAACCTCTTCCTCTTGTTGGCGTTCATTTTCCAACATGTTTTTGTATTGCTTGATATTTACAATTGTTATACTGCTTTCATTTGCATTAAAAGCAGCTTCAAATGAGTCATGGGTGCCCAATAAATAATCTTCTTTTCTCCATGGTTTAAAAAGTTGGAGTTGGGACATGTAGTACAATTCTATATGTTGAGTTTTAAATTATCACTTCATATGATTAATTAGGCTGGGTTTGGTAAGTTTAACAAGGTTGTCTTCACATTGTCTGACTTTGTATTTTCCATTCTTTTCATCTGGTTTAATATTATTCTTGTAGGAGACATTTTGGACTACGTGGTATAGGCACATGTTTTGTAAAGCAGTACTTTTGTTTGGGTAGTATGTGTCTAATAAATATTTTTTCAAAATGTCCTGGCTGTTGGGATAATTTTTGGCTATTGTTCCTATGTCTTGGTACCATTTCAGCACTCTTTTTCTGGATGCAGCAGGACCAAGGCTTAGCCAGACTGTGTTCAGATTTGCCATATAAGGCTGTGCCTGTTAAACGGTCTGAAGATTCGTAGCATCCGCATTCTCTATGGGAGAGCATTTTTATGCCAGAGCTGTACAATTTTTGTGACAGTGTTATGTCATATGATATGTCATCCCAGAGGTCTTTTAGCTCTGTTTTCTCAGCTTTGGTTAGGTAGGCTGTGACATATCTTGCAACAGCAGTGGAATTGTCTGCAATGTATTCTATATCTATGTTTGCATTTCACAAGAGGGCAACAATTGCATTGTAATCACTGATGTACTTTGAAGCTTGGTTTCTTTAAATGCAGTATGTGTTTTTAGGCATTTTACCTTTCACACTGTGTCTAACAGAAGACATGAAGCTGTTTACTTGTCCTTTTGCTGAAACTGGCCTAGGGAAACCAAAGCAGCATTTGGTATAGTATTTACCTTTGTTTTTACATCTGCGTCGGCAATATTTGCTACATTTATGTTTTTGGAAGTGTAACATGTGTGTATGTAGCTCACTATGTGTGCTTTCTGAAGGGATGTCGCAGGTTACATATTTGTGAATAAACTGCAAAACAGTGACATCACTGTCATGACCACATTTAGGAGCACCTTTTATCCACAAAAGCATGTGATGTGTGGTGCCCATCTGGATTTATATTTCTTTTCTCCAAAAGAAGTGTTCTACTTCTCTGAAGGGAGGAATTGTTTTATTACAGATGAAGTGCAGCATGACAATAAAGCGGTGGTGAAAGTATCTTGCTACATTTACAGTGTCAAGAGAGCAGAGTTATCCTGGTGTTTTTATGTCTATCCCTTCTTTGTTTTAGTTTGCTATTCGTAGGAAGTCATGCAAGTCCTCCCATGCATATTCTGCACAACTCAAAGTGACAAACCACATGGGTGGGCCAAGGTTCGCTAGCATACACTGTACATCAGTGTGACATTGGAACCAGTATTCTTTTGTACCACACATGTTTGCCAAGAGATTTGTAATACTTGACTGCAAAACATCATCTTTGTCTTTTGTCTTTCAAAGTAGTTGGATAGCAGACATGTTTAAAAAATTGGAAACTGTTTTCAATGTGTGTGCGCAACTCTGTAACATAGAATTGCAAGTTTACTTTCAAACGGGAGGTGTAATATGTATTCAATGTTTTGTCTAAATCTGGGGTCTTCAGAATACATTCGTAAAGAGCGGCATTCTGATGCTGTTATTTGTGCGCATCTTTCATCATATCTTCCCCCTTTTCCTGCAGGAAAGAGTAGATGAAAGGCTTGTACTTCTACACTTTTTTCCCATATTCTGATTGGTGATCCTTTGGCTTGACACATTTGATATGTCTCTCGTGCATCGTCTATGGTGTCTTTGGAGTGTAGTCGGTGAATTGTAAACTGGTCTAAAATATTGGATGCTGTAATCGAATCTACAAGTGCAAATTGGCCAGTTGATGAGGAATCCTGCATTTTTTCAGTGGTTTCACTTAACTTTTGTTCAATGTTTATTTCTTTGTAGTACTCATTGTTCTCTTTAAGATTTTGTAGGGCTTCTCTAACTTTGTGGAAGTCTACTAGTTGTTGCCAATTTCTTTTGTCTTTCGTTGGTACACCAATCACTAGGATAATCAAAGATTGATCTATTGGTTGTTGCACCCCTAGAGTGTCTACATTTTCTTTAAAATCTAATGGAAAATAAACTACTTTGCCACAAATGTCTTTTAGTAATTCAGGAGGAAGTAATTTGGCTATTTTGGGTTGAAGGCGTATTATAGCTTGAAATGGGTGTACTGTTTGGATTATACTGCTCTCATACAAATTAAGTTGTTGGAGAGGTTTTCCAAGTTATTTGTAATAGCCTGTGAAGGCATTTGGTTATTATCAAGCTTTGTATTGCAGTATGTGCAAAGTATTGAGGGGTTAGTCATTTTTTATTTGTTTTCTGCTATAAAATAGAGTGCTAATTTGAAACTTTGGGATTCCTCATTGTCTTCTATTTTGTACGTTAAATCTACATTTCTGGTGCTCTTTTTATAAAAAGTTCTGCGACAACACACACATACTTGGTTTGGTACTTCAGCAGATGAGCTTTTAAACTTTGCAATTTCTTTTTTGTATATTGTACAGAAAATGGTTCTACCCTCCTCAAACTGAATGTATTGAAGATAGATCCCCCTCAAACCTTATGTTGATAACTTGTCGGGTTGATCAATGGCTCTAAATGTTGAGAAAAAGAAATGTAGTGCCTTTCAGAAAAGTGCAGAATGTCTTGTGCGATAGAAAGTATCTTAGGTAGTACATGCTTATTATAAATTACTGAAAAACTAGATTCAAATCGGAGCAGGTATGAAATGTTGACCAGGAATAGGTTGATAAACCATTTTGTGATAAGCCAGGCATGGTGAGGCAATTTCAAAGATGATGGATTTTTGCTTAATCATGATGACATCGATGGATAGTTTTTTAATAGAAGTTCATGCAGAGGACACTGATGTAGAATGAACTAACTCAAACCGTTTTCGACTAGTTCTGAGTGACAGGTAGGCCAACAAATCACAGGCAGGAAAAGGGGTTGTACATTGATCATGCCATTACCGCACCTTTCTAGATTGTATATAAGGGAGGGAGACCCCAGAGGTTTTGAGAGTAGCAGAGATGTATTTGTTGTGCTGTAAACTGTGACCTGCTTTGCTGAAAAGAATAAACCTGATGTCTTGTGAAGTCCAGCCTCAGTGTCCTGATGTGCTTCAGAGTGCCTTGCTGACCCAGAGGTGCCAATGCCCAGGCAGATGGTGATGAGACCCTCTATTCACATGGCGAACCCAGAGTCTTAAGATGATATTTCTTCCAGACCAATTAATCTGGAAGAACAGGTGACATGCTATTGGGTCTGAGAGAGGGGGAGAGAGAGACAGAGAGAGAGAGATGGGGGGCAAACTGCAGTTGCCTGCACATCACTAAAGAGAAGGGACTCCAAGATCTGATAGCTTAGGAAGGCGCCTTGACACCTGGGCAAGGTGCGCAATATAAATAAAAGAAATACTGAATACTGGGGGTTAGAGAGGGTTATTTTTTGGCAGTATTCCAAGAAAAATGATTTCAAAAATATTTTTGGTAATCTTCCAAGAAAAATTAAGTTGGGTCATTTTTTGGGGTATTCAGAAAACATTATTTAATTAATTGTTTTACCACTTTTTTGATTATTTTTTAAAAGTCTTTTAGAAAAAACTTTAAGCCACTTTTGGGTGACCCTTAGAAAAATTATTTTGGATTATTTCCTGAAGGTCTTTCAGAAAAAACTTGAATCACCTTTGGGAGACCCCTCTTAAAAAAATGATAATTGAGGTATTTCTTGAACATCTTTTAGAAACAACTTTAACCACTTGTGGGGGGCCGCTCTTAGATTTATTTTTGGGTAAATCAATGATTTTAGAGAGTAAGATAAGGAGTTTAAATGGAGTAACAGGAATGGGGTAAAAGTAACTTGAGAAACAATAAGTGTTGAATAATTGACTTGAGGAGAGGCCAAGCAATTGAAAATTGAGTAATTGACTTGAGGAGAGGCCAATCAATTGAGTTATTGGGTAATTGACTTGAGGAGAGGCCAAGAAATTAAGAGGTATCATGAGGAGAGACCATGATAAAAGAGTACACCCTAATCACACCTAGAGCCCTTTTATGGTGACATAGAAGACGAATCTTGTTTAAAGACAAATTCAAAGAGGTCAGATCACACTCTGATTGGAGTATATTTGTAGAGGGTAAAACAGGTATTAATGAGAATACAGTGAGAGATTTATGTGGCCGGCCAGTCTGTTATACTTGTCAAAATTGTATTTATGTATTAAGTTATGTGTTATATGTGTGCACTGTATATTTGTTTATATTATGGACTTAAGAAATTCTTTTTTTTAAGTTTAGAAAAATTGGCACCAAGCCATACATTTTATTAAAGTGATCACTTATGGAGAAAATAGGATAGAAATATGACCTATGGATAAAAGTGCACCGGTGCGTGTTGTTTAAAATTATGATAAATACAATATGAAGTGAAAAAATGTAGAAAAGTTTTGAAAAAGTGGTCATCTTTCAACCCTTGTAAAAACCAAAATCCAGTAAATATGGGGTTAATTCTTGTATTTGCCAAACATAGGCAGGTTAAGCTACTTAATTAACTTCACACAACATGAAACCACACTAGGTTTGTTAGAAACGAATAGCAGATTAAAACTTGACAGAATGTGAAAAAATTTCTTTTTTGCAGCTGACTGTGTAGCCTATGGAAACAGGGGGCTGTATTTCTGTCAAACACAGGCCTTCCTAGTTTAAAGAAATACAGATAAGAAAACCACAGCACATGAGAATGTTGAAGACAAAAAAAATATACTTTAAATAGGAAGAAAAATAAAGATTGTCAAAATAAGACTGTGCGCACTGCTAAAAGGATGGTGTTTGTTTAAACAGATAAACAGCCAATGAGTTGATTCATGTTCTCAGAACAAAAAAGTTTTCCTGAGTAACATTCAATTAAAGGCTGTTTGCGCAGAAGACACGACAAATGAAGAATGAATACAACTAATGGGAGAAAGGCCCTTGTCTGTGTACGGAGCAAGTTAACTCCCTAGTGACCAAGATGTTGGAAAAGCTGATGTCTTAAATTGAAGAGAAGAAAAGCCCTGTTCTGTCTTGTATTTTTGGAAACACTTTTTCAAAGTGTGCAGGTTGTGTCTCACTGTGAGCGACGAATTTTGATTATGTTAGCTAACTGGCAATGAATGCTTTTTTAATAGGGTGCATTTTGAGAAATGCCCATAGGTTATTTGGTTTTTGTGTAGCAAATAGTTGTGCAAATGAGAAGAGAATGAGGCATTTATTTTTGTGAACAAAATAGGTTTTTATTTACGCCATGACTGGGAGTTGGAAATAGAGACATTACGCCATGCTATGATAGCATGAAGTACAAATATATGACAATCTATACATTTGCACTAAATACATTTGGAATACAGTAGACAGGTGTCAAGTGAGAGAATAATGTTTCCAGTGCTGTATATCATATTGGCAAGATTTTAGGACATTTGGAAACAAAATAAAAAAAATATATTTAGAATCACACAAGTTGAGAGGGGTGTAGCTCAGATTCAAAATGTATTTTTGTGTGCAAAAAATGGCAAAAAGCAGATCAATGTGTCAAGTAGATGATATCTGAACTAGGCACAGTAAATGGTCATGGAAAATAACAGAAATAATTAAGTATTAAGCAGGCTTTGGAATCAACAGCTTACACCCATGCAGATATGACAGAGCGCATTGTACAAAAGATGGACATATTTAAAAAATATGAGAGGCTTGTCCTGCCTCCAGCATAGAGCTTTGTCTATGGACCGGTTGATTTAAAATAGAGACTAGAATAGGTGAATAGTCACACAAGTTGGGAAAGGATGTCAGGCGAGGACAGAGTAACCTTCCATGAGAAGGAGAAAGGCAATGCATGTGACCCTGAAGGGGGGTTTTCAAATGGATAAGGAAGTTAGATGGTCGGATTTAGGCCTACCCAAATCTCAGGCATCAGGGTCATTGACGCGGCTAACATGGACCTGAAGAGTGATCCCATGGTCAGAGGGGGTACTTGCCACCTTATGTGAGCAGGCTAAGGTCACAGCCAGGTAGAAGGCAGTGCGGAACCATTGCCCCTGCTATGAAGAGACAATGGGAGATGAGGTGAATGTGAGTTTGGGATTTCACAGTTGCCTTTGTTAGACAAGGGAGGAGTGAGGTTACAGGATATACCGTAACCACAGACGGATAAGGATAATTTAAGGTGTAAAATCCTGAGTCTAATTTTTTGATGCTGGGAAAGGGATACACAAGTTAGTAAAAATAACAAGAAGAGGCACATTAGCTACAGGAGACATTAAAGTTCTTCTAGCCACTATTCTTGGGGAAAGGGCTGATGACATTTGATCAAGGGGAGGATATTTGCGTATTACCGCGTTGAGCACCGCTCATAATGGAGCACGGTTTAACAATCGTAGGGCAGCAGTCTGGAAAGCGCTTAGAGTACTGTATCCAGACATGTCAGATAATGGAGCTATAATTATGTCAAGGGCTGTCAGAGCCGGTGCAGAAGCAGCTCAAGAAATTACTGGGAATAAAAGCAAAACCATGGTCAGAAATTCAGCTGACCATCACACATTATTGCAGTCAGTTGCAGGAGGAGAAGCGACAAAGGCAGGTGATGCTAGGAAAGGTGCAGAGGCGAAATTAATGCAGAAAAAATTAAATTGTCATAATACGCCAAGAAGAGGCGATGTTGACTAGTGGAGAAGGGTCAGGTTCACAGCGAACTACAGGCATGCCGCAGGTGAATAACCAAAGGCAGTTCGATCAAGGTAATAATGGATTCGTACCACAAGGTAGAGGAGACTTCCGAGGTAGAGGCTTGCTGCATAATCAGGGACATTTCCAGAGTAACCCAGGTGAGTTTCAAAGCATGCAGAACAATAGTCAAAACATGCAGGATGGGCAGATTAGGAAACCTCCTGTATGTTGGACATGCGGTATGTCAGGGCACCTTGCATGCATGTGTAGAAGTCAAGGATTTGTGCAGAAATTGGCAATTCTCAAGAGGGGGGACAGCACACCACCTAGTATATAGCTCACATGTCAAGGAAGGGTTTTGCCTAGGATCAGACATTATATTAGACATGACCACTGGGAGTGCAGCAGGTACAGCAGCTTAGAAAAGGTGCAAAAACGGATTCACTGCAGAGGGCAAGTACAGTGAGCCCACGTGCAGATTCAATAATATGTAAACATGGAATAAATACGTGACACCCAGGAGTGAAAGTGTCATTATAGAAGGAAGAAATGCTTCCGCAAAGACAATGTTATGTATGCACCCACAGTGGGAAAGCCTCATAGGGCGACTTGGTGTGTTCAGAATTGTTAGTGGCACTAGGCCTCAAGGAGTGCCGAGAATTAATATAGCAAAGGGAGACCAATTTTTGTTGTAGTGGGAGACATTGGGACTGTATGTCCATACAGCAAAGAACGAAAGGTGGTGAATGAATATTAGAAAATTGAGGGTGTTTATTGAAGAGACTAACCCACCGATTCATGGAATTAATGTCTGCTGAAAATTCCTGCGCAAGCGTGCGAAAGAGTATGAATCGCAGCGCAAGTGCAAAAATCGCAGCGAAACCCGCGCACAGCGATTCATGGAAGTTCGTGCGCGTGTCAATCCCTGGATGTGCGTTAAAATCCTGCGTGGCGCACGCTGGCGCACACGTCTCCAAACAGCGTGCGCTACATGCACAAGGAAGCACACATAGCGCAGCGCACACAACTAAAGTAGGCGGAACAGGGGGCGTAACACGCGTAATGGGGAACAACGCGTGAAAATGTGGGCGTCACGGGGGAAGTACAGGAGCCAAATGCGCGGAACTCCCACATGCGCGTCTACAACACGTATTCATGGAATCGAACGGGGCCAATGCGTGTGCCAAAAAAGACGAGCTAATCCGGAAACGCGTATGCCAGCAGGAAGCAGGTGTACATGGACCGGCGCAGCATAAAAGTGCGCGCAAACAACAAACAAGCTCAGACGCCAAGATGAATATACTGTTCCTCACAGCAGTGGTCATGGGATAATGCAGGAGAAGGAGGAGGATAGTCAGGCCCAGAATTTTTACACCCAGAACCAGCCTTTTTGGGATGCCTGATGACCAGGTGTATGGGAGGTACAGGTTTCCACCTCACATAATACTCGACCTGGTGAGTGAGTGGGAGGATGACCTCACATCACCCACCCTGTGCTCCCAAGCACTGAGCCCCTTGGAAAAGGTGCTCAATGCACTGCACTTCTTGGCCACTGGTTAATTCCAGCGGACAACTGCCATAGTGGGGGGGAGTCTCACAGGCCACGCAGTCACGCTGCCTGCACCAGGTGCTGGCCATCATGAATGCACGCCCATCAGTCCGCAGGCACATATACCTGCCCAGAACACCTGCAGAAAGGCAGGCTGTCGTCCAGGTTTTTTACGGGGTGGCACACTTCCCCAAAGTGCTAGGGGCCATTGACTGCACCCATGTGGCTCTACGTCCTCCCAGGGCAACTGAGCACATCTACAGAAACCGCAAGCAGTGGCATTCCATCAACGTGCAGGTAGTATGTGATGCCAAGGGAATCATCACCTCAGTATATGCCAACTATCCAGGGTCCACCCATGATAGTTTCATTTACAGAATGTCAACCCTAAACCGGGACCTAGAAGCTGGGCGGCATGGTGATACATGGCTGCTTGTTGAGTATAAATGCCCCTGCACATGCATGCATGTCAGATACTGAGTAATGTCACAACCCCACTAATGATACCCATCATCACCTCCCCAGGGGACAGTGCCTACCCACTGAGCAGCCACATGATGACGCCAATTCAGAACCCCACCACACCACCCGAGGTAAGATACAACACAACCCATATTGCAACCTGGGGCATAGTGAAGCGCACATTCGGAGTGCTCAAGTCACTTTTTAACTCCCTTGACCGCTCTGGTGGGCAGCTGCTATACACTCCCCTAGTAGTGTGCAGGATCATAGTGGCAGCATGTGTCCTGCACAACGTTGCAACACGCCGGGGCCTGCCAGTGGACATGGTGGTGCCCCACATCCCCAACCACAAGCATGGCCGCTGCGCATGGGAGGGGAAAGGGCACATGGTGAGGCAGCCCGTATGCAGCTGGTGGCTAATTACTTCACCTAGAATCACACCCCTTTGGAGTACACACAACCCTGGCACATACCAGCTGACAATCAATGATGATGACATAAGGGACAGTCAACTGTCACAACCATACCAGCCTGAGATTGTTCACCTGGAATTGTTACATTGTGTGCATCCCTACCTGCCGAAAGACAACCAATGCTGTGTCACAAAAAAAACACACATTTATGCTGCATGAATGACTACCACCTTGCAAAATACAACATGAAAATAGTGCCATGTCACCCAACCGCTCCCCAGCTCCGCCACCCAACACACCATGGCATGCCATGCAATGTGAAAGCAAACAAAGCAATGCACAAGACCTGAAACAAGTGTCACAAAGTGCACTGGCCCAAATGGAAACTGCCCACAGACAATATGCTCCCAGTAATCAATAACAAACAGCACACATGAACAAATACTTACCACCAACACAATACAGCAACACGCCATGAAACATTGCAAAAACATGACAGTACTAAGTCAAAGTAGTGGTAGTCTTACAACCTGAATAAGCCAGCACATCGACCCCTTCCAACTGTAGAGTGTTGCTGCCATGCAAATGTGTCAGTGTACTGCATACAACATGAATTCCATCTGCAAAGGAGACGGCCTTGTGGAGACATGAGGAAGGAACCTGCAAATTAGGAGGAAGACATGGATGCACAAGCACATATCAATACACCATGCATTATACAATACAACAAAAATACCCACTAGGGATGTACACACAGTATTGACTACATACTGCCCACACAGCTTATGGGAGCCCAATGTCACTGTGTAAGTCACTGTCACTTGGTCACACCCTTTGCAAGCCCATGGAAATGGGAAGCATCTAACCCAAACTCAGGACACGCCTGCATGTGCCCAGCCGGAATACAGTGGATGCCCACGGGAGCCACACAAGGCAACACACTGTAAAAAAAAAAAAATCAAAAATGGCCATGTGGGGACCAGGGGGGGGGGAGGCCACCCAGGAGGTTCGAGGACAGGGTGCACACCAACACCCACCTGCGTGGATGTTGCAAAAAAAAAATACCTCCATGGGCTCATGGCCTGCACGGCTATGACATTGTGGGAGAACTGCTGTTGCTCTCTTCACCCTCTGCTGCTGCATCAGGAGGTGGTGGCACTATGGGAGGCAGCCCACACAAAGCGCTGGTATGGTCCTCCATGGCAGCAGACATGCGGGTCTGGAAGGTCTGATTCTGGAGGATTAAAGTGCGGAGATCCCCATGAAGCACGTCACGGGTTGCCTACACTTCTGCACACATGGCCTCGCGGAATGCCCGGATCGCCTCACGTGTTGCCTGCAGCTCAGCTGAGAGCGAACGTGTGAGCTGCTCCAGCTGCTGTTCTGCCCTAACATTTCAGGAAGCCTCAAGTTCAAGCAGACTCTGCCTGAGGTTATGGAGTTCCACCCTGAGGGCTTCCCTGTGGCCCTGTGACTCTATTGATATGGATTCGCGCAGAGTCTCCAGTGCCGCCCGTCGGTCCCTGTTGGACGCCAACATGTCTTCCCTGTGTGATTGACAAATGGAGTCTGTTGCCTGCTGTTGTTGCTTCATCTGCCTTTCAGGGGGGATAATGGAAGTGGCCATCCTCTCCATTGCCTGAGCCATCATTTCTACTGATGCTGCCTGTTGGGTTGCCATACCGTACATGGAGTTTTCCCATACAGTATTGCCTGGTGGCGCACGGCCACCGCGTCGGCGGGCACCACACCTGTTCGGGGCAAGGCAATCTGCACCTTGCTGTGCTGGCACTGCCTGAGGCTGCAGGACTGCATACCCCCTCTGATCTGCTAGCCCATGAACAGGATCAGATGATGTGGAGTGTGACCCTGCATCCGTAACCGCCAAAGGCGGACCTACCAACACTGACATCCCCATAGAGGGTTCTAACCCTGGTCCAGGTGGGTTGGACAGAACAGAATCCCTGCCAGAAGCACTGACCTGCGACAGCACATAAGTCTCATCATCCGACTCAGCACCTGAATAGAGGTCTGGGGAGCTGCACCCAGAGGCACCCCTCGACAGTATGGTCTGCAGTACCAAAGTGTTTTCACCCACTACCACACCACATCCCCCACTGGTGCCTGGTCGTGGCTGAGAATCCTCTTGGGTCTGCACCATCTACTGAACCTCACCAGCATCAAGTGCGTCGTCACCTGCAAAAACATGAAACACAAGAAATGGAAACAGGCATGAGCACCATAGCACACACATAGGCCTGACAAGACAGAGATCCTGTACATGGCTTACACATGTCCCACATGACTATAACTCTGGCATGCATGCACTGTCAATGATTTTGAAAGGGAGTCAAAAAGGCAGACAATGAGGACAGTAAGATGGAAAAGCAACACATTCGCAGCATGTCGTGTAGCACTGGCATCACACATCAGCCTGTGAGTGGCATGTCCAATACACATACATGACACATGCCAGCACACAGATGGCATGTAGCATAGCCATGGTAAATTAGATAACTACAGCGATATGTCAGTGAATGACTACTGTCCCACATCCATGTCACATGGACATGATGAGAAGATTAATGCAGAATAGTGTTGCAAAATAGGCATGTGCCGCACACTGCAACACATCCAGTGTATAATTAGACAGTGATTTTAGGCAGATCTACACATCAATGGTTGGTCACTTCAACATGACAGGAAACAACTATCATGTTCCAAATGCAAACAGGCCCTAAAAATAAATTTCAGCAGGCCAATACTCCCTCACCCTGAATGGCCTAATCATTCACATAACCAGGTAACTAAAGTGGCACAATGTGGGGTGTAAAAAATGACAGAAGCATGTCACATGTGTGGCATTAGGGATGTAAAAAGCATATGAAAAATTGGATAATCTAAACAATCAGCCTGAATGAACACAGAAAAAAACATAACAATGTTGTTACAAGATGATAGTTTGAGTGCAACAGCAGTAATGTGGGGCTAATTGGCTACTGTGGGCAGAAGGGATACTGTCATACCCAAATCAAAGGCACGTGAATGTATTGGAGGAAGCACATGGGTGACCCATAACACTCAGGAGTACACACCCTCACCTGGCACTCAATCAGAACCCGTCACCCAAACAACATACACATGGATTACACACACATGCATGGGCACTCACCGGACAATGCCTCATAATCAGGTAGCTCTCCTACGCCTTGGATCTGTTCATCTGTGACGAAGCTCCCAGCAACAGACTCATGTTCAGTGAGTTTGTTGTCCTCTGGTGGGTGGAGACCTACCGCCAGTCACCAGAGTAGCTGCATGATTTGAGGCCAGCTTGTTCTTTGCTCTCCGTTTCAGGTCATTCCACCGCTTGTAGCAATCATCAGCTGTGCGCCTCACAAATCCAAGGGCACTTATGCGGTCCGTGATGGTCTGCCAGTGTGCCCTATGTTGACCAGGTGTGGTCTTGCACCCTGCATTCACCACCATTTCACGGCTATGTGCTGACACATAGGTCACAAGTGCATCAAGTTCGGGGTCATTAAAGCTAGGCTTCCTTGACGTGCCGGACTGTGTAGCCGTGTCTGGGGTCTCAGCCTCTAGTGCCAGAGCACCCTTCTTCCTCTTCTTCAAAGGTGGAGCAAAGCCTGAGTGGCTTGCGCTGCTCTGGTCAGTAGGGGCAGAAGTGCAAGTGGTCTGGGTACTGGGAGGGTGCGAAGGCACAATGACCATAGGTCTTGGTGCAGGCATTGTCTGAAGTGTGATGTTGGCAGGGGCAACGTCAGTTTGATGGACCAGGACCGACACTGTCCCGGCTGGGAGACTCAGAGCTGGGGTGGATAGAGCTGCAGCTGCCCCTGCAGCCTCCCCACCCTGCCTACTTGGGGCAGCAGATGACACAGCTGCCCCAGATCCACGTGGCCTGGTGACACCAACTTGCACCGGCACACGTGGCTTAGACTTGCTGACCTGGAAGTCAGCCTGGGAGTCATCCTGTGTCGGGTCAGGTGCCACAATGGGCTGGTTCAACAAGGGCTGAGCTGGGATGGCGTCAGCCACGTTTCCCTTAACCATGGGGGGGGAGCATGGGTGTCCCTGATTGGTCCTCCACACATGGGGGTCTAGGGGCACCCTGAAAATCCTGGCCATGTCCCCTACCGCGCCCACCACGGCCACCTTTTGGAGGTCGGCCACCTTTGCCTCCCTTACCGCTTGGTCACCTCCCAACCATGGCACTGATGTTGTTGTGCATATGGGAGTTGCAGTAAACAATTGTCCTGGGCAATTGGGGGTGAAAGGGGTAGGGTACTAGATGGAATTCATACCCTAGTGCTCTAGCAAGGCTCTCTGTGACCCCTGGGGGAAGATGACGGGTCACGCAATGCACAGGCACCCCGAAAACAAAAAGTAACGTGCACGCAACCCCTCGTAGACCACGTGCGTGGAAAAATGAAGCCGCACCACGCTGTGGCACCCAGAAACACAAAAATAAGCGTACGCGTGTTACACGCAGCCTACAATGACCTCTGAAGGGGTACGCGACACACGGGGCAAGCACAGTTGGTAAATGCGTGCACGACTCACCGTCTGCCTGGAAAAATAACGTGAAAAAAACGCGCATGTGCACGTAGGCAAAACCCCCGCCAAAAGAAGATTTGTACGCTGTCTGATGAGACAGGACAAAAAGAAGAAGTGAACGCTGTTTGAGGAAACAGGCCCAACAAATATAAAGAACGCTGTCAGAGGTAACAGGGAGTACGAACTTGAAACGCTGTGAAGTAATCGCGTGTGAACCGACAAGCAGTACAGAATTCACCCACTCGCTCTCCACGAAAAGCACATACAAGGGAATGGGGTCCTACACGTACCTTTTAAAGCGGCTCACACGTACAGCGTCACTTACACGTGTACGCGCTAAGGCCCTTTCCTCCAATTACACGAGCTGACACTCGGACGTGCAGCTTTTGAACGTGTACAATGAACATGCACCCGTGTTGATGGAAACGCCTGCGCGCATCACGTCATTTACGCGCGTAGGCCCTTTCCTCGGATTATACGCATTCACACGCGGATGTGCAGTTTTTTCACGCGCACTGAACCACTTTGCCCACGTCATGAGGGAAACGCCCGCGCGAGTCACGTCACAGAAGGGCTTATGCGCTAAGGGCCTCTGATCCAATGAAACCACGTACGTGGGCTGACGGGCTTATGCACGAATGGTCTTTCCTCGAATTACACGCTGACGTGCAAGATTTACACGTGCCAAATCACTCTGTATCAAGCTGGCCACGCAACAACACACGGAAGACCACGCTCCTGCCCAGAAGGCCAAATTACTGCCCCCCAGAGCCCCAAGCACACTCCCACCTGCCACCTGCTGCTGCCTGCCTGCCTGCTGCCCACGTGCCCTGGTATTTGGTGCCTGCATATCAGCCAGGGTTCCAGTTGCTGTGCCCACCCCTGCTGGAACAGAAGACTCCCGACTGGGATACCATCGCTCCACAGCCCAGCCTCAGGACCCAGTTGCCCACCCACGCCTGCCTTGGGGGTCGCCATGTCGGGGCAAACACCATCTGAGACCACTAGCGACCCCCAGCCAGAGAGGCAGAGGGCCATCGGCTTCAGTGTGAAGGAAGTTGGTGTCCTGGTGGAGCATGTCCTGGGGCAGTATGATGCCCTCTTCGGAACATCACGCGCCAACCAGGAAGAACGGGAGAGGATCTGGGACGACGTAGTGGTTGCCATCAACGTGAAGGGGTGGCAACCCGCAACATCAAGCACGTCAAGAAGCGCTGGGAGGACTTCAGGTCCAGGACCCTCCACAAGGCCCGGCGCCGAGTGACATCCAGATGAGGGTCCTGGAACACATATGCCCAGCGCTCCACGCCCAGATTCTTCAGAGGAAGACCCATCTGGAGTTGAGCGATAAGTGGACAAGCATTGTTGTGTGAGACAGGGCATGTTGCAGTGTGCTGGTAGTCTGATACTTGCCTGTATGTGTGACATGGGCCATGTATGGATGTGTGTGTGCAGGGATATGCATGTGAGACCAGGGGGCTGGTGCCGCGTCTGCCACTACGGCTGTGGCGGAAGGGCCGGGTGAGCCCCCACAGGGGCTTGCAATGGTGGAAGACGGTACGGAGACATCCAGGTTGGTGGTCTCCACAGAAGAGGAGGAGCCCGCTACTGAACCGCACATGGGGTCTGGTGGGGGTAGTACCACTGGTGCAAGTGGTGCCATCCAGGGTCTGGGTCAGGAGGCAGCACAGGTCATCGCGGAGTGGCCTGTGCATGTCCCTGTCCTTGACCCTGTGACTGCACCACCATGCACCAGCAGGGATGCCCCGTCCCAGGCCCGTCCGCAGGTAGAGGAGAGTGCCATGTCATCTGCCTCTCCACTACCTGCGGACGAGGGGTCCAATGAACATATGGGCTCCGTCCTGATTGGTGTCGCGTTGCGCACGTGTGACATTCATGATGATGTGCGTTCTTCCTCGGCGGAGAACGCACGCCATCACGAACAGCAGCGTTGCAATGTGGCACTGTTGGGAGGAGCCCTAGTTGGTGGGTTCCAACATGTGACACGCACTCTGGCAGACCGCTCCTCCTCTGTGGAGACTATGCGCCAGTCGTTCTCCCTGCCGTCTTCCAGCCCAGATTCCACCAGGGCCCCCTGTGGACCTGCCCTGACCAAGACAGCCAGCTTGGTGGAGATCCCATCCCTGCCACAGTCGGGAGTCGGCGGTCCAGCAGGGGTGGACACCACAACTGGAGACCAGCTGATGGAGGATGTGCAGGCATCATCGGACAGGGCACATGGACATCAGCAGCAGCAGCAGGAGCAGGCTCTAGGTGCGAGCAATGATGGCTCGGGGCCATCGACATCAGGGGGGCAGGCATCGGCCAGAGGGCAGGAGAACCCTGGAATGGATGTGTCTTCCGTGTGGCTGCAGTTGGGCCAGCATATAGGTGCAGAGGGGCAGTGGGCGGAAGAGGCGCGGCACACCATGGTCAGGGCAGAGGTGGGCAGAGTGCCTCGAGGCAACTCGAGGGAGTTGGAACAGGCCATGAGTGCCTCCTTGCGAGACCTCGGGGCCAGGACAGAGGCCCGCCTCCAGCAAATAGACATGGAGTTCGATGATGCCCTGGCCGAAAACATCACTGAGTGAGCCTCAGGACTTGTCAGTCGCCATTGTAAATAGTTTATAGTGTTAGGTTTCCTCTTTTTTCTTTATTTTGGGGCTTTTGGACTATGCCCCCACACTTTTGTAAATAGTGTTTTTGTTAAGTAGGTTATTAGATAGGTTTCATTTGTTTTGTTGGGCTCATGGACCCTTGGAAAGTGGATTGTACATAGTTGGACGTTGGATTGATTTTGATTTTGGACATGGATTAATGGATTTTTCTTTTGGACAATGGATTGTACATAGTTGGACAATGGATTATTTTGAACTTTTTCTTTTGATTTCACCATGGATCAATGGATTTTTTTTAACGTTTCCTTTGGATTTGCGTTGGTGTGTTGGTTATACTTTTCATTTACTCTTCTTTTGCACATGCTTTTCATTTCATGTTTGCTATTTTGTTATGCTTTCATTTTATTTATTTATTTTTGTACATAATACATTTTCATATTTTAGTTCCATGTGTGGGATTTGCTCATTGGGTGAATGCATGTGAAAATGTGGGTTTACACAATCAATGCCA
Organism: Ambystoma mexicanum; assembly: GCF_040938575.1. Taxonomy (NCBI): domain Eukaryota; kingdom Metazoa; phylum Chordata; class Amphibia; order Caudata; family Ambystomatidae; genus Ambystoma; species Ambystoma mexicanum. The sequence goes on along the minus strand of NC_090930.1, from coordinate 1,359,046,245 downwards.
ACGAGTGTGTGTGTGTGACGGACATGTATTGATGTACATAGTTGACTTTTGGTTTATGTCTTGAGATGGGCATGTCAGTGTGGGGTTGATTGGGAAATCATTGCATCTCAGTAATGGGGTGGCATGCTGTGGTATTTTGGTGTGGAAGTGGGCCATGTTTGTGCATCTTTATTTCATGTAGGGGAGGGACATGAGTGGGGGCCTGCTGGCAGGTGCCCCTCACTGTTGGGGTGTGGGAGTACAGGGGGACATGTGTGGGACATGTATGGGGGCCTGCTGGCAGCTGCCCCTCACTGATGGGGGGTAGGGGTGCAGGGGGACATGTGTGGGACATGTGTGGGGGCCTGCTGGCAGGTGCACCTCACTGATGGGGGGGAGTGCAGGGGGACATGTGTGGGGGCCTGCTGGCAGGTGCCCCTGACTGATGGGGGGTGGGGTGCTGGGGGACATGAGTTGGTGATCACTAGTGCAAGGTGACATGTGGCCTGGCTGGGGGGCATGCCCATGGTGGATGGACTGGCTGCGGCACATGACCAGGGGTGCAGGGTAGTCCCCTGTGGTGTGGGCTGCCTGCAGGGGCTGTGGGGGGGTAGAGGGGACACCTGGGAGGACCTACAGTGCTAATTCACATGTGGGACTCCACGCGCAACCCACTGGATACACGTACCCCGCTCTGACAGCGTAATCGCACTGGGCCAATCGCGTGTGAAACTTCCTGCGCACCCCAGTAATACACATACCCCACTCGCACACGGCCGATTGCGTGTGAAACTTCCCGTGAACCCCAGTAATACACGTACCCTGCTCCAATCACGTATGAAACTTCCAGCGCACCCACGAAATACACGTACCCCACTCCAATCGCATGTGAAACTTCCTGCGAACCCCCGAAATACACGTACCCCACTCGCACAGGGCCAATCGCGTGTGAAACTTCCCGCGAACCCCCGAAATACACGTACCCCACTCGCACAGGGCCTATCGCGTGTGAAAGTTCCCACGCACCCCAGTAATACACGTACCCCACTCGCACACAGCCTATTGCGTGTGAAACCTCCCGCGAACCCCAGTAATACACGTACCCCGCTCCAATCGCGTGTGAAACTTCCTGCGCACCCACGAAATACACGTACCCCACTCCAATCGCGTGTGAAACATCCTGCGAACCCCTGAAATACACGTACCCCACTCGCACAGGGCCTATCGCATGTGAAAGTTCCCATACACCCCAGTAATACACGTTCCCCACTCGCACAGGGCCTATCACATGTGAAACTTCCCGCGCACCCCCAAAATACATGTACCCCACTCGCACAGGTGCCTATCGCATGTGAAACTTCCCGCGCACACCCGAAATACACGTACCCCACTCGCACAGGGCCTATCGCGTGTGAATGTTCCCACGCACCCCAGTAATACACGTACCCCGCTCCAATCGTGTGTGAAACTTCCAGTGCTCCCACGAAATACACGTACCCTGCTCCAATCGCGTGTGAAACATCCCGTGAACCCCTGAAATACACGTACCCCACTCGCACAGGGCCTATCGCGTGTGAAAGTTCCTGCGCACCCCAGTAATACACGTACCCCATTCACACAGGGCCTATCGCATGTGAAACTTCCCGCGCACCCCCGAAATACACGTAACCCGCTCCAATCGCGGGTCAAACTTCCCCCGAACCCCAGTTATACACGTACCCCGCTCCAATCTCGTGTGAAACTTCCTGCGAACCCCAGTTATACACGTACACTGCTCAAATTGCGTGTGAGATTCCCCGTGCAGCTATTCAGAGGGGTGCGCGGGGAGTTTTACAGGCGTTTTCGTGGTTGGGGGCCTGTGCGCACAGGGAGGGGTTGGGGGCGTAACTGGCGCTGCTGCAGGGTCGCTGCGCCACTTTGCGCCACGGCTGGTTTTGGAAGCTAAAATCCATGAATACGCTGTGCGCGGAAATTGATTTTAGCGCACGCGGCTGGCGCAGAAAGTCACACGCGCACACTGTGCGCCAGCCGCATGTGCCACTTGTGCGCTGAATTCTATGAATTACCCTGTAAATGTCATTTTTTGCCTAGTGAGGAATTAGTAGTCTCTGGAGGAGAGTGTGTTAAGATGAATTTTTGTTTCATTTGTAAAAGGCACCTGTCAATGTTTTCCCGAAAGGAGTGGATGATACAAGCCTAAACATGATGATTTTGTTTAGGTCATTAAGGAAAAGTGTTTTTTCTGTTTTAGGAATGCACCATTTGAATATGGGTGAGCTCATAGTGGCATGCACAGGGCAAGATGAGACGTTTCTGATAGAAAACAGAGGTTTTATTGTTGTAACGAAAGCGCAGTATTGTAGATAGCTGTGTGACCTAGTGGAAAAGTGGTGAGAGTATTTGATGAATTAACTTCAGACCACGGATATTTATGAACAAAGAGGGAGGACAGATGACCCCCATAAAATTAGAAACAGCCATAGTATAAGCGAACATGGCAAATGATTAAAGAATGAACAATAACAATGGACCACAGAGGACAGTGTTGGTTCTCAAGAGAAAGGTCCAGGTTGATTAAACATCACTAATGGCGATATATTTAGGTAGGGTTTACAGAAGGATGAAGTGGTGTTTCTTTAGGAACATCACACACTAAAAAAGAAAGGAAAAGGGAAACATTTTAGTACATATGGCAATAATGTAGCAGTATTCAGTGTACATTTTAGAAACATTTGGAGAGAGTATCAAAATGTCAGGTGGACTTTGGGCCCTTTTGGCATGGATCCAGAAAAAATGAATTAAGAGGACGATAAAAACAAATAATTTATTTTAAACAGTATAGCAATAAAGAGCTCAGTTTGAAAAATTGATGTCATTTGGATGAAATAAATAAAGAAATAAATAGAAAATGAATGAATGAAAGGAAAAATGAATGAAGAAATGATTGGATGAATGAAGGAATTGTTTTTAAATTAAAAGGGAGCATAAAAAGAAGCAACAATTCAAAACTGAAAAAATAAACAGCATCAATGGGTATTAAAGGACAAAATTGAAAAAATTGTGCAGTGCAATAAAAAAGAATTATGTGATTAATGGAGAACCAGAAAGGGTTATGGTTGACCAAAATTGGGTCAACCAGACAAGGAACATTTTATACAATTCAAGAGAAAATACAAATGGTAAGTAAAATATCATTTTTTGTGTGTATGTAACAATGCTGATTTATGTTATAGATGAAAACTATGGACCTTCAGTGAACATTGAAGGAATGTCTACATGGCCTTAAATAGGGGAAGAGACAGTGGGCCTCATTACGAGGTGGGCAGTAAGGGATTACCGGCACTGGTAAGGGCACCGGTGCCGGTAATCCCTTACTACCCTACTACGAGTTCCCTTTGCGGGTCCTCCCTTGACACCTTGTTTTTCCAGGCGTTAAGGACGGGACCCGCAAAGGGACTCTGGGGCTTATAACGGTACCGCAATTTGCGGTACTGTTATTAGTGCCTTCCCCATACCATTGAGCCCTATGGGGAATGGGAATGGGGAAGGGCCCTGGTGAATGGGGAATTACCGGTCCCGTCAACCTTGGAATGGACCGGTAATTGCTCCATTCACCAGGGCGGAGTCGGTAGGGTTTTGGAGGCAGCCATGGAGCTAACAGCTCCATGGCTACCTCCAACCTCGTAATCAGGCCCTGTATATTATAACGCAGGTAAGTGAACGCAGGTAAGTGTTAGTGAAAAGGGAGAAAATAATAGAAAAAAAGAGGTAAGTACTGGTTCACCTCTCAGGGTATGAACACACTGATGATCATTATTAGGAGTAAGAGGACCCAGGTGAGTAGCAGAAAAAGCGGCATATAGAGACACAGTGGGCCTCATTATGAGTTTGGAGGTAGCCGTGGAGCTATTAGCTTCATGACTGCCTCCAAACCGGGCTCCTTTTCCAGGTTCCTGCAATGGGGACTTACCGGGTCATTCCGACATAGGAGGACCCGATAAGTCCACCTTGCAGGAACCATTCCCCATTTCCATTTGAACCCCCATAGGGCTGGATGGGGCTGGAGGTAACAACGGGCACATTATAAGTGTCCCGTTGTTACCTCCTTCTTCCCCTCGCGGGACCCGGAAAGCACGCCTGGTTTTACCAGGTGTGCGATCCGGGTCCCACGATGGGAACCCTGTAATCAGCCCTGACGGAAAGAAGGGGGCCGGTCCCGTACCGCCCCCCTTCATTCCGTGAGCGCAAGGGTTATAATGAGGCCCAGTGTCTTCAATTATGTAGCAATTTATTCCCAAGATAGGTACAAATAGGTGTGTATAGAGTAGCATATAGATGCAAGCATGGCCACCTCAGACAATGCAGGACATAGAAGACGTCAAATAAAAGGTGGGTAATCTTTTTTGAAATGTAATTGTGGGCAGGACGCCAACACGGGTAGATTTTACAAACATATAGAAAATATTTAGAAAAGGCAAACAATGAGTGTCTTGAATTATTTGTTCCTTACTGTTAGTTATGTTCCATAGCTATCGAATTTTGTTCTATTTAGGTTTTACCTGTAACCATAACGTCCCTGTAGGAACATTTTTCCATTGAATTTCATAGGTTTTGTAGTGGTGCAACTTAGCAACTTAACCCTAACATCCCTTTAACAAAGTGTTTTGATATATATATATATATATATATATATATATATATATATATATATATATATATATATATATATATATATATATTACACGGCCACAGTAGTGGCCGTGTAGTTATGGTTAAGTTGCTGTTTCCATAGGAAGAGCACTTTTTGGGCGGCTTATAACTTTGCTCCCCCTGGACGAATCCTCACCAAACTTTGCAAAAAAGTATATGGGCCACTCTGTATTTTTTGGCAAAATTTGGAGATGTTTGGTCCAGGGGGCAAAAGTTATAGGGGGGGGTCCCAAAATGTCTTTTTTTCCCATAGACTGAATGGGGGAAAAACTTTGCGCACAGCTACAGTTCAAACCGCTGTTGTTAATCGTTGTTAAGTTTTGCTAGTTGTACAGTTAATTCTTCTGTATCTTCTTGATACTAATGCATGGTGTTTTATACTTCTGCCATAGCTACTTCAGCCTCATTTGCTATTAGTGGTTGTCCTAGTGGTTCTTGACTTCCTGTTACAGAAGGTTGACTACTGTCGGAAGAGTCCTTATCTAGTTGGGCCTGAAGTTCTTCTTCCTGTTGCTGATCATTGTGTAACATTGTTTTGTACTGCGTAAAGTTCACATCAGTGATAGCGCTTTCATTTGCTTTGAAAGCATGTTCATAGCAGTCATAGTTATCTAGTATGTCTTCTTCTTTTCTCCATGGTTTGAAAAGTTATAACAGAGACATGTAATATAGTTCTTTCTGTTGAGGAGTTTTTAATGACAATTTGACATGATTAATTAAGCTTCGTTTGGTAAGTTTCACTAAGATCCCTTCACAATCGGTCACTCTATATCTACGTTTGCTTTCATCGGGTTTTACATTATTTTTGCATGCAAAGTTTTGAGCTATGTGGTACAGACACTTGCTTTCCAGAGTGCTACTCCTGTTCGGATAGTATGTGTCCAGTAAATGGTTTTTTAGAATGTCTTGGCTGTTGGGATCATTTCTGGAGATTGTTTCTATGTCCTCATATAATTTTAGCACTCTTTTTCTAGATTTTGCAGGACCAAGACTGAGCTATACTATGTTGTCTGATTTTCCATACAAAGCAGTACCCCTTAAACGATCTGCTGCTTCATGCGCCACATTCTCTGAGAGAGCATTTTTATGCCTAGTCTGTACAATTTCTGTGATAATGTTTTGTCTGATGCTAGGTCATCCCAGAGGTCTTGAAGCTCTGTTTTTTCTGCTTTTGTTAAGTAGGTTGTAACATATCGTGCAAAAGCAGTTGAAATGTCTTCAATGTACTGCACATCTATGTTTGCATTCCATAAGAGAGCAATGATTGCATTGTAATCATTGATATATTTTGATTCTTCCCTTCTTTTTATGCAATACGTGTTCCTAGGTGATTTACCTTTAACACTATATCGAACTGAAGACATGAAGTTGTTTACTTCACCTATTTCTGTAACTGGTCTAGGGAAACCAAAGCGGCATTTGGTGTAGTATTTACCTTTGTTTTTGTATTTGCGGCGACAACATTTGCCACATTTGTGTCTTTGAAATTGTAAAATCTGCCCATGCAGCTCACTATGTGTCTGTTGAGAAGAGATTTCACAAGTGACATATTTTTGGATAAACTGCAAAACTGTGCTGTCACTGTCGTGACCAAATTTTGGTGCACCTTTGATCCATAACAGCATGTGAATATGTGGTGCTCCTCTCGCTTGATATTCTTTTCTACCAAAGAAGTGTTGCACTTCTCCAAGGGGAATGTCATGACCGCAGCCTCCAAGGAGTCAGGTTTAGCCCAACTGCCTCGGAAGCTGGGTCACAACTTCATTTCCAGGCACCCATCGGCTCCCATAGGGGCCTTATGGACCTTGTCCTGGCGCCAGTGGCGCCAGGCTCATAAGGGGACCCAGTCCCGGCACAGGACGTGCCGGGCTCATGATGTAAGGAATGGTGCTTGGGTGGACCTACCTGCGGCAGACCATGCTGCTCACTCACCTGCAGGATGACATCCTCATCCATTCATGGCTGGAACTACTTTACCTTCTGGGTGTGGCCAGCACCACTCCCTGGGACTGGATACTGGAACTATTCTGGAAGCTGGGACTTCTTACCTGGGCGAGGCTGCTGTGGAAGGAGACACCTAAGCACTCCAGTAAGCTATTTAAACCACGCCCGATCAGAGCAACGTGCTTCGCGTTATTCTGCAATAGCAGCAGGACGCTCACCCTGTCAGCTCCAGAGAATCTTCAACTTCTGCATCTGGGGAAGAGAAATCCGCAATCTTACCTTCCGAAATACCATCTTCGTCTTCAGCAGCATCTGAAAAGGGAAAAGAACACCAGGTTAGCACGAGATAAAAACCAGCGCAGCACTTACCCAATCCATCGGTGCATCTCAAGCCACGGGCTGCAGCTTTCCATTTTTTCGGCACCCTGTGGAAGTAAAGACATTGGTTAGTAAACCTCCGTGAAACATTCCTTACCTGCGCTGCATTCTTCTCGCCTCCGCCGACGCTGCTACTCGCATCTGCAAAACAAAAGGCATCATTAAGAAATACAAAACTCCATCTATACGCACGTGTTTTGGGCAGCGCTCATCTTTCTCACTCCTCGGTGCATTCCTCGACATCCATTTATCTACCCAGCTGCTTCTGCGACCTGAAAAAGGAAAAGAGACATTAAGAAGTGCTTTTAACTTCGAATTGACATTTTCTACTTACTTGCCTGCAATACCTTCACCATTCCATCGCTCTCCAGCACTCCATATTCAAGCAACCGCCGTTCGTGCTGCTAACAACAGCCTAGCTCCAAATCTTCATCCTCTGCAACCAAGAGGCTGGACAATTAACCAGTGAAGTAACTGGCTTTGGCGCCCCTGCACAGACGCAGGATGGAGAGCTCCGCTTTCACCTACATAAGGTGAGCACATTTAGCCTACGAACTACTTGGGAGTACCAGGAAGGGGAGGCAGCTTACCCAGTCAGGCTTATATATCCATATTAACCCCTTGCTCTCATAATTGCAGACACCTCACCCTTCAGATCAAGATCTCAGTGAGGAAAGGCCCTTTCCAGGGTGGCATTCGAGGCCTGCGCGTGACCCTAGAAGACTCCGAGAACCCCCAGCCCAGACCTGCGCCTCCGAGGGATTCAGGTGAGCGTTACAGAACGCGAAGCCCACTGCAATTTTCCCACCCAGGCGCAATGGAAACCTCGGACACAGATCAACTGGCTCAATTGTTTGGGGAACTAAGGGCAGAAGTACACGCATCTCGCCAAGAAACAAACGCTTTACGAAGGGAGTTGATCATTGCCAAGGAACGGACGGATGATCTGGCCAGACAGTTGCTACAGGCTCAAGCGGGACAGACGCCACTGCCTCCCTATGGAGGGGGCGGCACTCCTACAAGCTCAAGTAATCCGGTGCAAATTAATCTGCCAGGGAATGTGCCTTTGGCCCCGCCCGAACGTTTTTCCGGTGATCCAAAGCGATATGCAGTATTCATCAATCAATGCCGCTTGCACTTTCTGTGTAGACCCGCCGCATTCCCAACGGACCAAGCCAAGGTAGCGTTTGTACTTTCCTATCTTAGCGGTAGTGCTGCAGATTGGTCCATTCCTCTCGTGACACAGGATGACCCGCTCCTCTATAACTTTCAAGACTTTCAGACCAGTATGGAAAAGTTGTTCGCAAGACATTCACAGGGGCAGGCCTTGGACAATGAACTCCTGTCACTCAGACAAGGTAATCAGGATCTCCTGGCTTACATAGCGTCCTTTAATAGACTGGTGGTTGAGACCAGGTGGCCTGAAGATAAGAGAATCACGCTCTTCTACAGAGGTCTACGTGGGGAACTTAAAGACGTTTTAGCACAGGTGGTTAATCCGCCGCAAGACTGTTCAGATTATATCGACCTAGTAGTCCAATTAGATCATCGGCTACAGAACAGGAAGACCGATCGATCCAGATTTGAAACCCGGGTACTTTCAAGACCTCAGAGCTCCGCTAAAGGGAATGACTCCGTGGAACCAATGCAAATAGGAATAGTAAAAGGACCATTAACTCAGAAAGAACGGGAAAGAAGAAGGCAATTACAGCTGTGCCTATACTGTGGGAATTCTGGACATTTCCTTCGTGATTGCTCAGTGAAACTGGTCAAGAAGACCGTAGGAGTTTCTGATAAAAATGCTGAGAAACTGGAATCGGGAAACAACCTCGCCCGACAAGCGTAGAGGTCCGCTTGCCGAGCGTAAAAACCAGTTCCTTGACCTCGCATTTGGTAATGCCTATGGTCCTCATAAGTCCCAATAGACCAGATCGCATGCATGCTATCAAAGTATACATTGATAGCGGAGCAATCGGTAATTATGTGGACCAAGACTTGGCTATCAGGATGGATCTTCCCCTACGTCCCAAGATGGTAAAGGACGTAATCACTACAGTGGATGGTACTGAAATAGCTTCCGGACCAGTTTCTCATACCACCATGGAGGTAACGTTGTTATGTCAGGACGGACATCGGGAGAAGATCGTGTTTGATGTAATCAAGGCCCCGCAGTTTCAGGTGATTCTGGGAATGCCTTGGTTGGAAAAGCACAATCCTCAGATAGACTGGCGAGCCAAGGTAATTCGGTTTCCAGAATGCGCTTCAACCTGTTATCCTCAGCCCGAAATCAAGCTAGCAGCCATCACTTCCGAGGACCCCCGATTACCTCTGGAATACCAAGAGTTCAGGGACGTCTTTCAGAAAGATCAAGCCAACACCCTGCCTCCGCATCGGTCATACAACTGCCAGATAGACCTAATACCTGGGTCCACCCCTCCGTGCAGTAGAATATATGCCCTCACTGAACCAGAAAACCTCCATCTCAGGCAATACTTGGACCAGTACTTGGCTAAAGGATTCATCCGCCCCTCGAAATCCCCGGCTTCATCAGCTTTGTTCTTCGTCCCGAAAAAGGAAGGTGACCTAAGAACTTGTATCGATTATCGCGCCCTGAACCAGATTACAGTCAAAAACCGATACCCTTTGCCCTTGATTCCTGAATTATTGGACCAGGTAAAAGGCGCCTGCATATACACAAAATTAGACCTCAGAGGAGCTTACCATTTGGTACGCATTAAGGAGGGCGACGAATGGAAGACGGCCTTTCGCACTAAATATGGATTATTTGAGTATCAAGTAATGCCCTTCGGACTATGTAACGCACCGGCCGCTTTCCAGTTTTTCATGAATGATGTCCTCAGAGAACTTATTGATGTGTGCGTAGTCGTTTATATTGACGACATCCTGGTATACTCAGCCTCAGAAACTGATCATCGTAGACACGTCACAGCGGTTTTACAGAGACTTCGCCAACACCGCTTGTTTGCTAAACTGGAGAAGTTTACCTTTCACGCAAAGGAAGTGGAATTTTTAGGGTTCATCTTGTCACCCAACGGAGTTCACATGGACTCAAGAAAAGTGGATGCTATCACCAAATGGCCTTCCCCAACTTCCGTGAAAGGTGTACAGAGCATGCTGGGTTTCGCTAATTTTTACCGAAGGTTCATTCCTGAATTCTCTCGGGTAGTCCAACCTATCACGGCTCTTCTGAAAAAGAATAAAAAATTCGAGTGGACTCCAGAAGCCGAACAAGCCTTCCAAGAATTAAAAGCCAAATTTATCTCTGCTCCAGTCTTAAGACATCCCCGTCCAGAACTTCCCTACATCGTCGAGACAGACGCTTCCAGTCTAGCAATGGGGGCGGTGCTGTCACAAAGAGACCCCGAAACGCATCAGTTACACCCTGTAGCCTTTTGGTCTCGCAAATTTTCGGCTCCTGAGATCAACTACACAATTACGGACAAAGAACTCTTGGCAATTAAGTCTGCCTTTAAGGCCTGGCGGCATTATCTTTTGGGAGCCCGGCACACCGTAACTGTAATCACGGATCACCGTAACCTCCAGTACCTGAAGTCAGCTAAAGCTCAATCTTCGAGGCAACTACGCTGGGCTTTATTCTTCGCAGAATTCGATTTTGTAATCACATATCGACCAGGCGTTAGGAACGGAAAAGCAGACGCCCCTTCCCGGATAGGGGTAGACGAACTTACAGCTAATCCGGAGCCGGTGCCAATAATTCCTGAACAAAAGATAGTAGGAGCAATCAACACACTATCCCTCGAAGAGATTAAAGCAAGGATCAATCAACTCATAACTCCCAAAGATTCATCGAATTGGCAATTGAAAGGAAAGGATTTTACAATAGATCAGAACCTATTATATTTCCAAGGAAGACTATTCTTACCCTGCGCTGACTTACAAAAACAGGTCATCACCTGCTACCATGATTCTCTAATGGAAGGACATCCTGGAGTTGCCAAAACCTCAGAGAAAATTAAAAGGCATTTTTGGTGGCCATCTTGGAGGAAAGATGTTAAAAAGTTTGTGGCTTCTTGTGGTATCTGCGCACAAAACAAGAGTCAGAAGGAAAAACCAACAGGATTACTACGTCCAATAGACATTCCACCAGGCCCTTGGCACACGCTCTCGATGGATTTTATCACGGATTTACCCCCTTGCTCCAGATACAACACAATTCTAGTGATCGTGGACCTTTTTTCAAAAATGGCTCATTTTATCCCACTGAAGGGCTTACCTACAGCTTCCATTCTAGCCCGAGAAATTCTTGAAAACATTGTCCGGTTGCACGGTTTCCCTTCAGTACTAATCTCTGACCGAGGGAGCCAATTTATTTCCCATTTTTGGCGGAGTTGTTGTCGTTTAAGACAAATTGATGTACGACTTTCCACCAGCCATCACCCTCAAACCGACGGGCAGACTGAGAGAACTAACCAAACTTTAGAACAATATCTGCGCTGCATGTTGCATCAATCCGAGGGTACTTGGAAGGATGTCCTTTGGATTGCTGAATACGCTTACAATAATTCAATCCATTCTGGGACGGGAAAAACCCCTTTTTTCCTGCTGTATGGAAGTCATCCTCGAACCTCAAATCTGGACCCACCTCAAGCTCTCGGAACACCTGCTGTTGACCATCTGCATTCGACGATAACTCAAGCATTTAAAGAAGCCACAGCTCATCTTCAACGAGCTAAAGAATCATACAAAAAAGGAGCAGACCAACATCGAAAAGAGGCTCCTCAATATCAAAAAGGAGATCAAGTCTGGCTGTCCACTAAACATTTATCTTTAAAAGGGCCACGCACCTTCAACCCAAAATATTTAGGACCCTACTCGATCACGGCCGTGATTAACCCAGTGGCTGTCAAACTAGAATTACCTACTCGAATGAAGATACATCCTGTCTTCCATGTTTCTCTCCTGAAACCTGTGCAACCCGGAACCCGTTTGACTAAACCTTCTGAGCCAATCCAAGTTGACGGAGAATCCGAATTTGAAATTCGAGACATCTTGGACTCCAAAATTTCCAAATCAAAACTATACTACTTGATTGATTGGAAAGGTTATGGACCCCAGGAGAGATCTTGGGAACCCTCAGAATATGTACATGCACCTCGTCTAGTCCGAAAATTTCATCGGGCTTTTCCCAACAAGCCAAAACCTCCGGAAAAGACAAGCTTGGGAGGGGCCTTGAGGGGGGATGCTGTCATGACCACAGCCTCCAAGGAGTCAGGTTTAGCCCAACTGCCTCGGAAGCTGGGTCACAACTTCATTTCCAGGCACCCATCGGCTCCCATAGGGGCCTTATGGACCTTGTCCTGGCGCCAGTGGCACCAGGCTCATAAGGGGACCCAGTCCCGGCACAGGACGTGCCGGGCTCATGATGTAAGGAATGGTGCTTGGGTGGACCTACCTGCGGCAGACCATGCTGCTCATTCACCTGCAGGATGACATCCTCATCCATCCATGGCTGGAACTACTTTACCTTCTGGGTGTGGCCAGCACCACTCCCTGGGACTGGATACTGGAACTATTCTGGAAGCTGGGACTTCTTACCTGGGCGAGGCTGCTGTGGAAGGAGACACCTAAGCACTCCAGTAAGCTATTTAAACCACGCCCGATCAGAGCAACGTGCTTCGCGTTATTCTGCAATAGCAGCAGGACGCTCACCGTGTCAGCTCCAGAGAATCTTCAACTTCTGCATCTGGGGAAGAGAAATCCGCAATCTTACCTTCCGAAATACCATCTTCGTCTTCAGCAGCATCTGAAAAGGGAAAAGAACACCAGGTTAGCACGAGATAAAAACCAGCGCAGCACTTACCCAATCCATCGGTGCATCTCAAGCCACGGGCTGCAGCTTTCCATTTTTTCGGCACCCTGTGGAAGTAAAGACATTGGTTAGTAAACCTCCGTGAAACTTTCCTTACCTGCGCTGCATTCTTCTCGCCTCCGCCGACGCTGCTACTCGCATCTGCAAAACAAAAGGCATCATTAAGAAATACAAAACTCCATCTATACGCACGTGTTTTGGGCAGCGCTCATCTTTCTCACTCCTCGGTGCATTCCTCGACATCCATTTATCTACCCAGCTGCTTCTGCGACCTGAAAAAGGAAAAGAGACATTAAGAAGTGCTTTTAACTTCGAATTGACATTTTCTACTTACTTGCCTGCAATACCTTCGCCATTCCATCGCTCTCCGGACCTCCATATTCAAGCAACCGCCGTTCGTGCTGCTAACAACGGCCTAGCTCCAAATCTTCATCCTCTGCAACCAAGAGGCTGGACAATTAACCAGTGAAGTAACTGGCTTTGGCGCCCCTGCACAGACGCAGGATGGAGAGCTCCGCTTTCACCTACATAAGGTGAGCACATTTAGCCTACAAACTACTTGGGAGTACCAGGAAGGGGAGGCAGCTTACCCAGTCAGGCTTATATATCCATATTAACCCCTTGCTCTCATAATTGCAGACACCTCACCCTTCAGATCAAGATCTCAGTGAGGAAAGGCCCTTTCCAGGGTGGCATTCGAGGCCTGCGCGTGACCCTAGAAGACTCCGAGAACCCCCAGCCCAGACCTGCGCCTCCGAGGGATTCAGGTGAGCGTTACAGGGAAGAACAGTTTTATTGCAAATAAAGTGTAGCATGGCAATGAAACGATGATGGAAATATCTTGACACATTAACTGGATCTAGAGAGCAAAGTTCTCCAGGTGTCAATAGATCTATGTTGTTTTTGTTTCTGTTTGCTATGCGTAGGAACTAATGTAAATCTTCCCATGCATATTCGGCACAACTTAGCGAAACAAACCAAGTCGGTGGTCCAAGGTTTCTGATCATACAACGCACGTCTCCGTGCCATCAGAACCAGTATTCCTTTGTACCACGCATGTTTGCAAACAAATTTGTTAGACATGATTGTAAAACCTCATCTTTTTCCTGTATGTTTTGTATCAACTGCGTAGCTGACATATTTTGAAAGTGGGTACCAGATTTAAGAATGTGTGCAACTCCGTAACATAGTGTTGCTAATTCACTTTCATAGAGTAGGTGGAATATGTATTCCACATTTTGTCTAAATCTGGGATCTTGCGAATACATTCGTAATGAACGGTATTCTGATGCCCAAATCTGAGTGGGTCTATCATCGTATCTTCCACCTTTGCCAGTAGGAAATAGCAGTGGAAAAGCATGTGCTTCTATACTTTTTTCCCATATACTCATTGGTGACCCTTTGGTTTGTCGCATTTGGTAAGTTTCTAGTGTATCATCTATGCTTTCTTTGGAATGAAATGGATGAATTGTGTAATGGTCCAAAAGAGTGGATACTGTAGCAGGATCCAGAAGTTCAAATTGTCCAGTTTCTGATGGCTCTTGAATTATTTCATTTGGTTCCCTTAAGCTTTCATCAATATGTATTTCCTTGTAGTACTCATTATTGTCTTTTAGATGTTGCAATGCTTGTCTAACTTTGTGTAAGTCCACTAATTGTTGCCAAATTATTTGGTCCTTTGTTGGTACCCCATTTATCAAGACTATTAAAGAATGCTCTATTGAACGTTCCACTCCTAGAGTGTGTACATTTTCTGTTAGATCTAATGGCAAATAAACTACTTTGCCACAAATGCCTTTCACCTATTCAGAGGAAGGTAATTTTGCTGTTTTTGGATGAAGGCGTATAATTGCTTAAAATGGGTGAACTGTTTGAATTATTTTGCTCTCATACAAATTGAGCTGTTGCAGGATTTTTGGTAATGGAAACAATTCCAAATTATTTGTAATAGCACGTGAAGGAGTGTGGTTGTTGACTAATTTTGTAGTACAGTAACTGCAACATATTAGGCGTTCATTTAGTTCATATTTGTTTTCTGCTAAAAGGTAGAGAGCTAATTCAAACCATTTAGAATCTTCATTGTCTTCTATTTTGTATGCTATGTCCACATTTTTTGTGTTCCTTTTGTAAAATGTTCTGCGGCAACACACACACAAATGGTTTGGTACTTCAGCCGATGACCTTTTAAATTTTACTATTTCTTTTCTGTATGTGTGTAATAGAAGATTGCTATGTGCAGAATTGTTGCTACTATGTTCTAAAACTGTTGCATTTTGTAAGTGGCTCTCACTTCCAAAATACCTTCTCTGCATACGGTCAATTTCTTCTTGTAAGTATTTGGGTGTACCATGCAGAAGAGTGGTATTTAAGTTGCCTAATTCTGAAGCTGGACTTTTGCATAGCATATTTTATACCCTAGATTTCTTACATTGGAATGATGTATTGATATCCTTTTGATATCATGGAAGGTGCTTTTGCAAATAGGCCCAAAAATGCAGGCTAATGAATGTCCTTTTAGTCCTGTGTATTTCCGCACTGGACAAATATCCATATTTTGCAGCACTTTCATTTTACTTTTGTCTTTACCTTTTACATATTGATTGAGGAACTGACGTAAAGATTTGAACGCTTTGCTTGGAATGGTACACATTGATGTGCATGGCCATTTGTATGCTGGACGGTGTGGTTCTGCTGAATCGAGAGGTAATTCTGAGTTTTCAGGGAATACATTTGTAAGCAGTGTTTCCTGTTCCATGATGGATGTATTGATTTACTCATACGCTCATCCACTGCTATGGATGGCAATTGTGTTAGTTTGATTTTGTTTGTATGCTTCTTCATTAAAATATGGTTCTGTGGTTATGTGACTCCATTCACCACCACAAACATGTAAGAAATTATTTGTGTTCACATTCCGTTTATTGCTGAGTTTCTTTTGTAGTTTAGTACTTAGTTTTGTTAGTGTGTTCATCCTATTTAACACTAATATAAACAACTTCCTTTTGCGAAGGATTGCACTGTCCACGAGAGCTTGTAGGATTAACTTTCTACGGTAGGTTTTAAGGGATGAGGATGATTTTGGTTCTCTTCTTAGTAGATTCTGAAGGACTCTGTGATGAAACATTTTTGATGAAATACTTTTTTTACTATGCGTTCTTGTTACACTATCAGGATTATTAGGAGCATTGTTAGATGTACTGGTAGTCGGTTTTTTTACAATTTTTTTGTGTTTTGTGACACATTTTGATGGAGGAGGTAAAGTTTCAGTAGTTGAGACTTCCTTAGTTTTGCTAACCAACTGCATTAGCTGGTTTGTTCCAACATTCTCTACAAACTCTACAACAGGCGGATGCTTACATTGGGCACTTTTATTTTTATTTGCTCTACTTTTGCGTTCCTTTCTACGGAGTTGCTTTTTGGTAGGCATTCTTTGGTCTCTATTGAAAAAAAAGGTATACTTTGGTCTGTTGTCCAATGTCTGTGTGCTGTGTGCATGTGTGCATGAGTCTGATGGGGAAGCTCTTTGTCATGGTGTGTCGATGTGCATTGGATTCTTGCAATGATTTGGTAAGCCTACTTTATTGTTTGTATACTACTACAATGTGCTTCAGATGAGAGTACAAAGTGGGCTTCTTGTGACGAGAACCATTATTAATAAGCGAAATGCCATAAACTTGCAACAGCAGCTTCTTTTCTAAATCTAACCTTCTAAGGATTACGTATGTTATTTGAGTTTTAAACACACAGGGATTTGTGAGCCATTCTGCCTGTTATTCTTTGTTCAATAAATGGATATTTGTAGGTAGAATGGTTTAGAAATCAATGTTTGCTTTGGCGCCCAAAATAAACAAATAATCCACATAGCCTCTTTGAGGAGTAGTTACAATATAAAGATAGTACTGTACTTACTTTTTTATGCAAAATAACCAGTTTTCTTCGGATATGTGGTCTGCAGTGTAGATGCTGTTGATTCTCAGGAGAGTAGTCTTCACTGCGGTGCAAAAAAACAAAATCAATTACTTTGTGTGTTTACAGCAGTGATGATACTGCACACATTAATGTGCTTTCTTCGTCACAGCATTCTAGTTTCATATTTCAACCCAGTGCATGTGTGCATTTCACTTCAATCTGTGCAGTCTTTGCATGGTATTGTTAATATGGTACTTGAAAGTCCTTCAAAATTGCTAACAATTTTAAGCTTATGGAAATGCCTTGTTTTTTACACGGTGTACTATGTATAGGAGAGAGGTTTGTAAGCGATAGGGCACAGTAGTAGATGGGGAAAAATGTTCTACTTGCAAATTAAAAGCACGATGCCGAGAAATCGGGAGACCCTCAGAGGGAGATGTCACCACAGCAATCGGGAGCGCTTACTTTTCTCATACGATTACATTGCAAGTACCATTACTGTATCCCGTACACAGTACACAACTCCGACATTTTCACATACAAAATTGAGTGCATGCGTGCATTCATGTTACGAGCTGGTATGTTTTTCTGCAGCCACGATAACATTGCTTTAAGCAATGCAGATTATTTTGAAGCAGATGGTGTTGCGCTATCTTCTTTGGGAAATGCGATGTTCTTTTGGAACGTAAGGCTTGCTTTAGAGAAGGTTCTGTAATGGTTGTAGGAGTAAAGCAAGGACATAAAATACAAAAAAATAAATAAAATAACAGATGTCTGTATGGTATCTGGCCAAAAATAGAAAAAAACGGCTCTTTTCATAGCCCACCTTAAAGGGGAAAAAGGGGAATAACACTTTAATGTACCGTCGTCACGCTCTGATCCTATACATGTCCGCGAACATGGTGGTACTTTGCAGCCAGTGCATATCACCAACGGGGATTCAGGGGTGGAGACGCATAAAATGAGAATGAGCGGAGCTAGGGATTGGTCCATAAAGTTCAGTAGGTGTGTTCTGAATGGCGCCCTTTAATAAGACCGTCTTCTCCCTGACAGGAGACCACACATCCATCGCTTTCCATGCTCGAAAACAGATTATCTGGATTTTGGGAGACTCATGGATACATTGGTTGAAGGTGCATGCAGAAAGCTGCAGTTTATCTGCAGAACTCGGATTTCCTCATGTGGAAGTGCACTGGCATGGCGTGCGTGGCATGAGGTGGCTGGACTTGGTACCTCTCTGTGTTACTTTACTGACAGAGCTTCTCCAGATATACTTATCATTCATTACAGAGGAAACAGTTTAGGCCATGTCTCTGGAATTTCTTTGCAATTTGCAATGAAGGAAGGACTTGCGAAGCTCATGGAAATGTTTCCAAATTGTCAAATACTTTTTTCCCGTATTGCACAAAGACAAATATGGCTGCGTTCTTCTGCTTTTGGTCCACAACTGGAAAAAGCGAGACGCAATGTGAATAAGGCTGTTTGTGCCTTTTTAAGAGATGTTGGCATGTCCTCCTTCCACAAAGAAAACATTTTGTTTCGCAGCTCTTTCATTTTCTGCAGAGATGGAGTCCACCTCACATATGCTGGCAATCAGATTTTTCTTCGCAATGTACAAAATGCATTGCGATCTCTTTTGAATTCACGCTAAACTATCTGACAATCCTTTTTCTCCAATCCACAGTTTTTGACCCACACAACACACCACCAAAAGGCCCTTTTCAGAGCCACCACTTACTCCCAGCGTACACTTCATTGTGTTTGCTCCGCTTGCACCCTCCCTTTTTCCCCTTACGACTGTCCGCAAACATTCCCACCCCTCCGTGGGGGTCTACGACCATCACTTCATAGTTCTATCTTTAAAATGAGAAAGGCGGCTCTGAAAAGAGCCTTTTCTGTAATTTTTGTTTTCACGTTTATTGCTTCACAGCACATGACACACTAGGAGAAGAGGCCAAAGGAGGGTAAGGAAGGGACACCAGCCACGGGGATAAGAAAGGGCAAGTGAACAGAGAAAGACATAGGGTGAGCTTTATTTAGGTAAGGAGCAGATCTTCTGGTGCTCTGTGACCGTAGCCTCAAAAGCACTTCGAAAACTTTCCCCCCTGCGGAGTACTGCGTCACAATACTTACACACTATTGTCACCTTTGAATGTAAGGGTCAACAGCATTGCGAATGGCTTGTGAGGGAGGAGCTCCCCACAGGAATGTCTCTTGTGGTGGGAGGATCGGACACAGAGGATGCTCTGGAGGAACTCAATCGACTACGCTCTTCACATGGCACCACCTTGCAAATGTCCGCAGTGTGGAACAAAGTGAGGTGTCGCTTCATGGTTGTCGTACCAAAGCTGTACGAACCAAGTCTCCCACGACTCAGCACCACCTTGCACTGGTTACACTACACCAGGTTCGCACGTGCTTTTGGTATGTTCCCATAAACAGAAACACCCGCCACACCCACGATTCCCGGCGAGTGCTCCTAGTGCCGAGTTCCTCCACTTCATTCTCTTCCTCCTCTTCTTCCTCGCTCTCTACATTCTCACCCATATATCTCTCTGCAGGCCCTTGGGGAGGTGGTGGTGGTGGCGGGTTTGGGGGTGGTGCAGAGGGTAATGAACCAACAGCAGCCATGGAAGCCATACCGATTAGTTTCCTTTTGGTCAGTACAGCATTCAAGGCAGTACACCTCAATCTGCTATATCTAGAAGGACAATGAGATGCGCTCGTGGGTGTGGTCATTTGTAGGGGTGGAGAGGTGTGCCTCATGACCGTCTTCATCACTGCAAAGCGGTACAAAACTTGTACACACCAAGTCCTCAGGTTAGCTATTGTCTTGGATATGTGAAATTATATTTTTACACTCTACAATACTTTGCCTTGTGTCTACAAGTTCTTTTAGACTGTTGCGGAAGCACACAAACTGCGCAAATTAGTCCACACTCAGCGTGGGTGAGGTCACATGATGACGTCCTGAACACATCCGTGCCAGAAATGGGAGTCCGATGGACAGCAAATGCAGAGTCCCAAACGTGCGCATGCGCGCAAGTGTCCTACGGACAGTGTTCGGGTTCTTAAACTAATTCAAAGTGCGACACAAGTGAGACGGACAGTTAGAACAGGCGCAATGTTCTCTATACTTACGGCTGTACTGCGCATGTGCATACATGATATGTTCACTGTACGGACAGTTCCAGTGTCCTTAGGACAACTCCATTTTGTTTGACTGCGAACTTGCCGGCCACCGCGCCTGTTCTACGGATGGCACCATTTTGGCTGCGCCCGATACGGACAGGTATACTGTCCTTCACACACTCCCATTTTGCTCATTTACAGCCATCCCGAACATCTGGTGTGTTCTACGAACATGTTTCATCTCGTTTACAAGTGGTACAGCGAGGTATAATGTCCTTGGGGCGCCCCTTTCTGTTTATGTATGCACAACTTCAACAGATGGTGTGGTCAAACATCAAGTCCATCTTACTTGACATTAGTAACGGTAGGTGTACTGCCTTTACAGCACCCACATTCCATTCCTTACAGGCGCGCTGTTCGCAAACATTTTACGTCTTTTAAAAAAAAAAAATGTTTACTCACACTCTTTCACTACAACTACTGTACAAAAACATTCCATACACACACACACACTTCACTCCAAAGAAATAGCGGGGGAAGCGGACACTGACACAAATATGGGGGCATTAGGATTCAACACGGTCTGGTTATGAGGAGAAGATTTGTGAGGGGAAAAAGGGATGGATATTTCGTCAAAACGTCTATTTTCCACCTGAAGGTTTGGGGAAGGTTCACTACGGAATGGAGAAGCGGGGCAGGTACAGGTGGGGCAATGGTAAAGAACGTTTCCTCTCACACAGTCCTCCACAAACTCCCATAAACTTTTAAAATTCTCGTTCAATATGTCCATTTTCTGCTCAATCCTTTTTATCCTATCTTCTTCTGTCTCGTTTGTTGCCGTTTCTTCTTTTCTTTCCTGGTCTGTTAAAAAAAAAATATAGATATGTTAAAAGCCTATAAAATACTGGTCATTATTTTGCATATGCAGAGCAATGTGTACCATTATTGTCGCTGCCTTCAGACATATCCCCATGCCGAAAATACTCCTCCAGCCACTCCAAAGTACTAGCGATTTCTGAGTCAAAACAACAGAAAGAAATTATTATTTCTGCACCACATACCAAAAAAAAAACACACACATACAAAAAAATGACCTCCACTCACTCTTTTGATGTAATCTCCCTTCTTCCTACTGCGTCCTTCCACTGTCATTTCAGGCTGCCGAGTTTCTGTAAAGTGATTACGATGGAGGCATCCTTTTTTTTATGGTACCATCCATTTCATTCTACATGCTTATTAAATGTGTCCTTTTCTTTTCACATCTTCAGGTTTCCATATTTACTTATTACTACTTATAATATCTTTATGTCCTTCTTCTACATTGTACACTTTTTGTGTAAGACAATAGTACATGTTCAGATACCCCCGCCTCTTTGGGTAATGTTGATCCTGTCCGCCCCGTCCGCAAACAGGCGCTCAGTCTGTCACTTTCTTTTATCAATAGGGAGGGGGGTTTTGTATGTCCCATGTTAAATGTATATCAAGTACGTAGATTATACTACATATCTCCCAAAATCACATCATCACAGTGTATATTCCACACATAGGTTTCCCTCCCAAAAACCTGTACAATTCACTACAAAAAAAACTTTGTTGAGGGGACGTTATGGTTAAGTTGCCCTACCAAAAACCTGTGCAGTTCACTAAAAAAATAATTTCAACCTCCCCATTATGGTTCAAATTAAAACCGAAAAACCCCTGAAATTCGACATTTATGGTAACCTAAGCCACCAAACCTGCCACCGCACCTGTGCACTGCAAACACTAACACCCAGACCATGAAAGATGTCATCTCAAATGTCACTGATAACATCACTGACGACATCACATGTTTAGTCCCTTTGTTTTCGTTCCCTGCCATATATATATGTACATTCAATAAAAAAACTTTGTTAAAGGAATGTTATACTTCACAGCGAAACCAAAAAACACTGAAGTGTTTTAATTTGTAATTGAAGTTTTGTTAATTTTTATGTACAGATTAGGTATTACATTTTGGTTTTAAGAAGATTAAATAAGCGTTTATAAGATTTGCTGCTAATCTCTGCTTATAGAGTAATGGTACATTCGAACCATCCAGAATCCTTTTTTATATATGCAGTGTAGTGACCTGCATTGGTTGTGGCTCCTGCATGGTAGATTATACCAATTGTTGTGAAGGTTTTCTTACCAAGTGATACCTGACCATGTGTGAATCCAGTCAGTTTGCAGTTGTTTTGGGCACCATCTGCATTGTAACGTAGAAGCATTAATATTATGTATTTAGTCAGTCAGTCAAAAAAGTTTATTTGGATGCAAAGATCCATTAAACATACAAATACAAATGCAGAGCACATCACATTTTCACAGTATTCCATATCAGATTTTTAAGATATTCTCCTTAAAAACCCCTAAAAATACAATAGTATATCTATTCAAAATAAAACCTAATATCCATAAAAGCCACTGTTCCAATAACCTTTTGATCCATCATTACATTAAGACATTCCACCTCCCTGTAACCTCATCAGCCCCTTTCTAAAATACATTGCTCTTTTCAAGAAGTTGAGCAATGCCCAGGCAGTTAGAATAGTGTCTGCACTCAGGAGAAAGATGAGTGCTGCCTTATAATTGCGGATAACTGTCTTCTTCAGAGCCGGTAACAATGTTGCTCTACGTATTCCAGCATAGCCAGTACAAAACAATAATACCTGTGCCAGATCTTCACACCAGTAACCACACACCAGACAACAAGTAGAGTCTGGGAACCCTTTCCATTCTGCTGTATATCCTTGCAATAGGAGGCAAACAAACCTTGCCCTTGTGATTAGCCACTGGTCTTTTTTTCGGGACCCCCAAACTAAGTATGGCTGAATCACCGAGGGCCTACTGATTGCAGAATGTAGTTGAGCTGATTTAATCCCATACTCCAATAAAATTCTCTTCCTTGTGACAGCCTTCCTCACCACCATTTTATGGCTTTTCCCCTCTACTTCTGTTATTAGCACCTCAGGCAGAAAGAGAGTACCTAGGTTGGCCTCCTCAAGGGCTTTAGAAATACAGTCCACCCAGGGAATCTTTTGCCAATCCCCCTTTCCCAATACAGATCGAATAATAAAATGGCAGAGGGAGGCAAATTTCTTTGCCCAAAGCCGGATCCAGAACAGAATCGGGACCAACGCCCATAGGTCTTCCCAAAACTCCATTCCCAATTCACGATGAATTGCAATACTTGCAGCCAAGTTTGGGAGGCCCAACAGTCCCCTGATAAATATTTTCTCTTTTATTTGCATTTCGTCAGCCCTCTGGAAGCCCCATATTGGGGCACCATACATAGTAACTGCCATTGCTTGGGCACTGTAGATCTTAGATATCGCTTCTAATGTTTCTCCCTCACACCGTGACATAAAGGGGAAAATGCCCCAGTTTGCTGGCTCATTTTCATAGATTGTTAGGCCATGTGTGCCTTGCCAGATAGGGCTTCCGAGAAGCTTAACCCAAGGTAATCAAATACCTTTACCCTCGGTATCACCTCTCCCGCACATAAAATTGGTCTCATAGCCGCAGGCCGTTTCCTGCCCACGAACGCCATCACAGCAGATTTTTTGGTGTTAATTTTTAGACCCAATTCGCACATAAATGTTGTGTATGCATTAATCAGGGCCTGAAGAGCTCTTGGTGTTCTAGCAATAAATACTGTGCCAGCTGCATATGCAAGAACAGGGAAAGCCCTTCCCCCGCAAAGCCAAAAAGTAGCCAAAAATGTTGATGAGGAACCCAGAAAGACCATTTATATACAAACAAAAACACATGGGGGCCTGCACGCAGCCCTGCTGCACATCACATCCGACACCGAAGCAGGCCGTGCAGTGACCACCTGGTCCACTGGGCACGCATGCCTCATTATCCATGTGGATGTCGACCAACACCCTCAAGATATCCCCCGAACCCAGCGACCTGAGCACGGCCCAGAGCTTTGCCCTGTCTACCTTGTCAAAGGCTGTGCTCAGGTCCATGAATGCCAAATACACCGGCTCACCCTTGCAAAAGACCCAGTTGGCCACTAACAGGTACAAATTTAAACTCTGTTTCATGGTCCCTACTTCTGGCCGAAATCCAAACTGAATATCAGAAAGGATAGATTGTTCTGTCAGCCAGGATTCAATACGGGCCAACAACACTCTTCCAAATATTTTAAATGAAGAGTCCAATAGTGAAATTGGCGTATAGTGTCAAGGAGTTCCCCCCTTCTCACCTGGGTCCGTTCTTTGCTGGAGTCCTTGGTCGCTGCCTTCTTGCGGATGGACCTGGTTTTGAACAAGTCTGCCCGAGTCTCATCCGACTCCAGAGTGCGTTCAGTTTCTTGGACGCGGGTCCAGGAATCCAGGAAACTAGGAAAGGTGCAACTAGCACACAAGTCCAGGAAATAGGAGGAAAGGAAGGGGCAAGGAACGGGTAGATAGACAGGTACAAGGAAACAATACCGCAAGCTACAGGACACACGTCGGATCGCTACTTTGTAATAGCGTTGAGACGGCGGAGCAGTGGAAGGCGTGGTCTATTAATAGAATACGTTACGTCCAGCGCGTGGAGCGAGAAAGGGGTTTCACACTGGATGACCATGTTGGGAGTATTACGGAGTGCAAGCCCCGTTGAGACAAGGACCAGGAAGTCCAAAAGGGACATGTTCTGTAGTTCATGACAGCATGCCTCCTCCGTAGACCCTTTCCTCCAGGTTTGCCCGGGTGTATGAGGTGAAATCTTCTGAGCAACCGAGGGGCCTTGATATTAGAAATAGGTTCCCAGATTCTTTCACTAGGAGGGTATCCTTTCCATTCAACCAGGTATTGAAGCTGGCCCCGTTTATACCTGGAATCACAAATCCGGGATACCTCATATTCCAGTTGGTTGTCGACCAGCAGAGGAGGAGGTCTACCGGATTTCCGGGAGGATGGAATGTAGGGTTTCAATAAAGAGGTATGAAAAACTGGATTAATTTTCTTCCAGGAGTCTGGTAGTTTGATCCGGTATGAGACGGGGTTAATAATTTCCTTGATGGGAAATGGACCATAGTACCGGGGGGGCCAATTTGTTTGGTCTTAGATGTCAGGGTAGTAATTTTGATGACAACCAAACTTGGTCACCGACCGCATAAGAGGGGCCTGGTCTTCTTTTGGAATCAGCATATCTCTTGGTCTGCGATCTGGCCTTCTCTACGTATTCCTTGGCCTCCTGATGTATGTTGACGAGGGTTTCGATCCAGGAGTCAACAGTAGGTACCGGTGTAGAATGAGGAAGAACAGAGGGTAAAACCGATGGAAGGAACCCTTGACTACAATAAAAAGGACTGGTTTTGAGCACTGAATGTTCGGAGTTGTTGTAGGCGAATTCAGCAACGGGTATCAGGAGTTACCAGTCATCCTGGACCTTGGTGGCGAAACATCGAAGATACTGTTCCAGGGTCTGATTCGCACGTTCTGTGGCTCCGTTGGTTTGGGGGTGATACCCTGAAGAGAGGGCACGTTGAATTCCCAGAATTCGACAGAGATGTTTCCAGAATTGTGAGACGTATTGAGGTCCTCTATCAGATATGATCTTGGAAGGAAGTCTGTGCAGGCGGAATATGTGTTCCAGAAAGATTCAAGCTAGTTCGGAGGAGGATAGTAGTTTACTGAGGGGAGTAAAATGAGCCATATGAGTGAACAAGTCTATGGTAACCATGATAGTAGTGTATCCTCGAGATGGTGGTAGTTCCACAATGAAGTCTGTAGCGATGAATTCCCATGGCCTAGTTGGCAGTGTTGGTTGCAGTAGAAGACCCGCCGGTCTCTTGTTATCATGCTTATTTTGAGCACAAGCTTGGATGGAGTGCTGTACGTCAGTCTTCATTTTAGGCCACCAGAACTGTCTCTGTATAAGACGGAGGGTATTGGTGATGCCACAATGCCCGGAGTGAAGTGTGTCATGACAGAGTTTTATTATTTTCTGTTGTAATTTCTGTGTAGGAATGAGCAGTGCATTGTCCTTGAATAAATATCCTTCCTTGGCTCTTAGATTCCATTGATTTTTCCTTGACATATCCTTCCATAACTCAGAGGATTGGGTTTCCCCTCAGATTTCTTCCAGGAGGTTGACTGCTTGAGCTATGAAGATTGTGGGGGAAAACATCTTAGGATATGCCTTATCTTCAGTGGTTACGTAGTCAGGACGTCCAGACAAGGCGTCAGCAATCAGATTTTGTGATCCAGGGATATGAGTGATGTGGAACTGATACTGGGCAAAAAAGTAGGCCCAACGCGCCTGACGACTATTTCTACATTCCAATGACTGTAGAATCTGAAGATTCCGATGGTCCGTACGGACTTGGACTGGATGTCTAGCTCCCAGAAGTAGATGCTGCCATTCAGTGAAGGCTTGGCGGATGCCTAACAATTCCTTTTCCAGGACAGAGTAGTGTATTTCACTCGGAGTCAGGGTTCGTGAAAGATAAGCAATGGGGTGTTCCAGCTTATCTTCTAATTTCTGTTTCAATACTGCTCCTATGGCGTAATTAGAGGCATCCGTTTCCACTAGAAATGGTCAGCTTATGTCGGGTTGGGCTAAGATAGGAGCTTGTGTAAACTCGGTCTTCAAACGCTGGAACGCTGTGTCTTGCTGTGTGGACCAGATAAAAGGGGTGTCCTTCTTTAAGAGAGCAACGATCGGTTGAACAATCTCGGAAAAGGTGGATATGAACTTTCAGTAGAAATTGGCAAGTCCCAGGAAGGATTGAACTTGTTTCACAGACATGGGAGCAGGCCATGCCAGAATGGCCTTTACCTTTGAAGGGTCCATACCAATTCCCTCTGGGCTAAGGATAAATCCTAGGTAGTAAACAGAGGTAACGTGAAACAAGCATTTTTCAGGTTTGGCCAAGAGATGGTGTTCACAGAGTCTTTGTAGTACTGCCTTTACGTGTTCTTCATGCTTTTGAGGGTCTTTGGAAAAGATCAATATGTCATCCAGATATACAGTGATGAAGAGGATCAACATGTCAGAGAACACCATATCCATAAAACGTTGGAAGACGGCCGGGGCATTAGCTAGTCCAAAGGGCATGACCAGGTATTCGTAATGGCCAAAGGGTGTTCTAAAGGCGGTTTTCCACTTGTCTCCTTCCCGGATACGGATCAAATGATAGGCACCCCGGAGATCCAACTTGGTGAATATTACCGCGCCACTTACGGCTTCCGGGATGTCTGAAATCAAGGGTAGTGGGTATCGGTCTTTGAGGGTGCATTGATTTAGGCCACGATAATCGAGGCAGGGTCTGAGTTCCTGGGTATCCTTTTTGGCAACAAAGAATAACAAAGCACCTGCTGGAAATTTTGAAGGTCTTATTGTGCCATTTTCAAGGTTGCTATCCAGGTATTCTTTGAGGGCCTTTTTCTCAGGTTCAGAAAGGATGAACATCCTGCCGAAGGGAATCACTGCTGAGGGTTCCGTTTCTATTGCGCAGTCTTCAGGCCTGGACTAAGGCAGTCGAAAACACATCAGCCTAACCTTGGTAGGTCTCAGGGACTTGTATGATATTGGAAACCATGAGTGGTGTTTGTTGGTCTTTATGCGGTTCCTTAGGGGGTGTTGATGAAGGTTCCAGGAATAGGCAGTGAGACATACAAAACTCTGAGCCTTGGAATAGTGATCCTGCTGTCCAGTTGATATACGGATTATGTTTTTGTAACCAAGGCATACCCAATACCATACCCAATACCATGGGGTAGTGGGCTGACTTAATGATGTCGAACCTAATCAGCTCTTGATGGTGATTTATTGAGAGCTGGATCTCCTTGGTGTGCAGGCTTATGGGCCCTGAAGTGAGGGGTCTTCCGTTGATGGCTTCCACAGGCTGCAAGGTACTTCGTGTATCATACAGAATCTGTTGATTAGCAACCCAATCATGATCAATGAAGATCCCCTTTGCTCCGCAGTCTACCAAGGCCAAAATGGGGTAGGTCTTGCTCTTGGAGGGTGATAGAAATGCCTGTAGTATGACCAATTTGTTTTGTCCAGGAGAGTTCATGGATGGAATTGATGTGGAGCAAACATCTCTCTCCCGAAGCTCTGCTCCATCTAGGATCGGAAGCTGGCATTTCCCGAACGCCGAGGGGGGGCTAGAGGACATTCCCTAACCAAATGTTTGTCCGAAGCACAATACATACACATCCCCGTATGAATCCTTCTCATTCTTTCTTGCGGGGATATGGGTCCACGGAAGTCTCCTACCTGCATGGGTTCTGGTTCTGTGACTGAGCCTGGGTTTGTGACCGTTCTGACGGTGCTCTCAAAGGACACCTTGGAAGGATTTCCCCTGGATTTCTTCTTTTCAGCCTTTCTTTCCTGGATACGGAAGTCTATTTGCATGGCAAGGTCCATTAGTGCCTGGAATGAGTTTGGTCGAGCCACTCTGGCCAACTAATCCTTAATCTCATCATTCAGTCCTCTCCTGAACAGGGTGAAACTCGCCTCAGAGGACCAATCAGCTTCCTTGGCCAATTGTTTGAATCAGATCACATAAGTAAGTGAGCATATCCTGGGAACCCTGCTGAAAGTCTAACAGACATTCCTGGGCACTAAATTCCTGCTCAGGGCGATCAAACATGTTTTTAAGGGCCTATAGGAACCCATCATAGTCATATAGGAGGGCATCGCTGGAGTTAACGAGGGGTGTAGCCCAGGTTAAGGCATTCCCAGAAAGGTGGGAAATTATGAACCCCACCTTAGCCCTGGGAGTCGAAAAGTAATAAGACTTAAATGTAAAGTGGACCAAACATGAATCCAGGAATCCACGTAGGATTTTTGCCGACCCATTGTATTTGTGAACAACGCCGCCAAACAAGACACTTTCTTTTGTGGCTGAATCCTGGGATAGGACCAATTGTTTGAGTGCAGCGTTTTCTGCCTTTAGATTTTGGACCTCGGTTGATAGTTCTTGCATGCCACGGATCAGTTCCTGAACAGCGGCTTCCATGTTGCTATCGAGTTCGGTCGGTTGGTGTCTCAAACTGTCAAGGAGTTCCCCCCTTCTCACCTGGTTCCGTTCTTTGCTGGAGTCCTTGGTCGCTGCCTTCTTGCGGACGGACCAGGTTTTGAACAAGTCTGCCCAAGTCTTTTCCGACTCCAGAGTGCGTTCAGTTTCCGGGACGCGGGTCCAGGATCCCGGGAAACTAGGAAAGGTGCAACTAGCACACGAGTCCAGGAAATAGGAGGAAAGGAAGGGGCAAGGAACGGGTAGATACACAGGTACAAGGAAACAATACCGCGAGCTATGGGACAGACATCGGATCGCTACTTTGCAATAGCATTGAGACGCGCAGAGCCGCGGAAGATGTGGTCTATTAATAGAATACGTTACGTCTAGCGCATGGAGCGAGAAAGGGGTTTCACGCTGGACGGCCATGTTGAGAGTATTATGGAGTGCAAGGCCCATTGTGACAAGGACCAGGAAGTCCAAAAGGGACGTGTTCTGCAGTTCATGACATATAGGCCATGGGGTCCGCCATATTCCCCTTTTTAAAAAAGTTGAAAATGATGACCCTTTTCCATGAACTGGGGTAATTACTGGATTTCATGCAGGCATTGAACACTAACGTTAGAAGCGGTGTCTACAGATCCACGAGGTCCTGAAACATATCCGCGGGAATCATATCCGGGCCTGGTGCGCGGTTATGGGCCTTTTGAAATATGGCCTTCCTAACTTCCTCCACTACAAAATCTAGGTGGGATGTCACTATTCCTACAGGTCCCTCAGTTGGAGTAACCCCAAAGAGACTCCCAAAATGCTTTATCCAGGCTCCTTCCTCCACATATGTCCCACTACCCGCAAGGGTTCCACACCCGTTTGGGCCACCCTTCACAAACTCCCAGAATGCCTTCTGATCCCTTCTTTTAGCAGCATCCAGAAAGCCTTCCCAGGCCAACCCTTCAATTTCCTTTTTCCTCCGACTGAGCTCACTCTTATACTCAGCTCTCACCTGAGTTAATGCTCTTCTACTGGAAGCTGGGTCCTTAAGGGTCAATAATAACGCTTGCTTAGCTTCTTTGCATGCCTCGTCAAACCAACCCTTCTGAAAAGATCTCCCCTTAGCCTTAATTGCTTTTGTAAACTTGGTTGTTAGAACCCCCTCTAGTTCTACGAATCTGTCTACAACCAACTTAGATAGGGTATCCCCCAGAATATCCCCTATAAGGGGTGCATTCTCCTTGATCGATTCATAGTGCAGTTTCTCCTCTGCAATAGTCCACCATTTGATTCTTCTGGATCCATTGATCACCCCTTTTATTGGGCAGGGTGCCACATCCCGTGAGACCCTTACCCCCAACAGACCCACAAAAGACAGATAAATAGGGTGATGATCACTATTGACATTAGGGATCACCTCACATCTTGTGGCATGTTCCCATAAACCCACCGAGATGCAAAAATAATCTATTGTCGAGGAGCCCATATGGTTATTAAAGGTCAACTTACCCGGAGTATCCGGGGCTAAGCGCCCATTAACTGTGCGCAACCCCCATTCCAACAGCCACAAATACCTCTGCAATCCCTTATGTATTTACTATGTGTTTGTATTTGTAAGGTGGAGCGATTATCTGAATTGCAGGTAGTACATAATCTCCCATGGTTTGCATTTTGTACAAGTTGCTGAAATGGAACGGATTCACAGTTAGGTATGGATACATACATGAAGCGTTCATTAGAGATTTGTTCCTGTGCCATATTGTTGCACATAGAGCATGTATGTTTCCACATGTATAAAATCTGGATGATTTCATTTATAGGTATGTTTTTGTTTTCCAGTACTTGTAGTAAGTACATTAGAAATTCTTGTGGATCTTCTTGTGAGTTTATAGTGAATTTGACCTTTCCAGCACAGTAGTCCAATTCTTGTCTTATTCCATGAACACTATATGTGTTGTCAGGATTGTTGCTTGCATTTCTATGAAGGACTAACATTTGCAAACACAATTGGTCTGTATTGTGTAAGTAAATGTTGTCAACAATTGGTGGCAATTGAAATAGAATATTTATTGCTACATTTGCATAGCAATTTACACCACTTATATTTGAAAATTTGAATGGACCAGATAGTTCTGTGTGTTGAAGTCATTTTTTTGGAGTGTGTGTTGCTTCTTTGAAGAAGTACCTGAATTACTTTGAGTAGTAGATTCTTCTTTGGTTGTAGTAATTGATGAAGTATTACCTTCTTTTACTCTGTTTGGAGGATTTGCAGTGAGATCCTGTTGCATTTCTGTTTGAAGTAGTTTTCTTTTACAATGTTTTGCTTTTTGTGGAACAGGATAGGTTTTTAGATGGGGGGTGTACAGTGAACGTAGTCTATTGTATTCTAAAATGTAAGGAATATCAGCGTTTACTTTACTTGCATGAAAGTTGATTAGAAATAGACTATCAGGAGGCCACCAGGGGCGCAGGCGTGATGGCTGCCTGATCGTTCGGCTCTCCTGAAGCCCCGAGAGATTTGTGGAGTAAACTGCGATAAAAGGAACGTTAGCCTCCTACAAATGCTGTATCCAGGTGGGGGAACTCCTGGGGACTCCGGTGATACCTTCCCGAGCTCTGGGGGTGCCTGGGTCCCCGAGATATTTGACTTGGAACTTCTGCGCTCCCCCTCCCCCATCCAGGCCCGTGCCGCCCACAAGGTGAAGCTCCGTGGCCGGGCCCCTCCTCCCCGCGGATGGGTGCTGCGCCGGGATCAATCTGAGGAATCGACACCCTACGCATCTGCCGGCATCGCTGAAAGCTCGTGGGAGCCCCTCGGAGACCCGGGCCCTCGTCCGACGAGCCCACCTTCGGCTCCCGCTGCGGCAGTTTTGAACGACAGTACGCCCCGGGGCCCCGCGGCCGCACCCCAGCCTGCCACACACACGTCTGTGCATCTCGACCCGGGCCGTCGCAGGAGCTCGCCCGGGCCCCTTCCTCTCCTCGCCCCCCCGGCGGTGGGGAACATCTTTGCAACAACTACCAACAACTACCATAAGGACTGCCCCCGGCTGCTGCTGCAACACTACCCTCAGAGGCCTACACCTAATAAGCCCGGGCCGACGCGGGAGCGTGCCTGGGCCCCTCTGCGGAGTGCCGGGCCCATCGTGGAGTTCACCACCCTATTTAGGGGCCTACTACTTGCCATCCACAGCGACTACCACCACGGCGACCTTTGAACGCACCCACCGGCCCCACGTCGGAGTAACCGTGAGTACTGGCTGTCGGGGGGGTTGGGCTGTCGGGGGGGTTGGGGCCCGACCCGCCCTTCCTAACCACCACACCTCATCGGAGTTGGTATGGAACTGGGGGGAGACCTCGAGGAACACTGGGAAACCACGAAGACCTAGAAGTGGAGACACCCCCATGAGTTGAAAAGAAACCCTGGCAGGATACCAATTCACTCCCCGAAAACAAGAGATGGAGATCAACTCCCCACCTAAGCCAAACCCCGACATGAACACTATGCAGAACAATATCCAGACGATCCTAGACAAAATCAGGGGGATGAGAACGGACATGGGAGCCAAGCTGGCTGACCTCACCGCTAAGGTCTCCACGTTGGAGGACAGAATGGAGGGGTTAGAGAATAACCAGGCGTCCACTGTCTTCTTGGAGGCTCAGATGGAGGCAAGGTTTAAAGAGATGCAGCGGCACGAGGGGGAACTCCGCCTCAAAGTAGATGACATGGACAATCGTGAACGGAGATGTAACCTGCGATTCTTCGGCCTGACGGAGGTGGAGGGGGAGACCCAGACCGGCCTGGAGGGCAAAGTGCAGGAGATCATTAGGATTGTCTTGGGTATTGACTCCGGGGAAACCATCCTGATTGATAGGGTTCATCGAGCTGGCGGAGGTGGTAGGGGCCCACGCTCCGTGCTTGCGAAGTTCCACTATTACAGAGACAAAGCAAAAATACTTGAAAGAGCTAGAACTCTAAGAGAGATACAATATGACAACTCCAGGGTGGCAATCTACCAGGACCTATCCGCCCTCATGCTACAAATGAGGAAAAAATGCGGTCCGATCACGAGGTGGCTGCAGGAGAAGGGGGTCCGGTACCGCTGGGGACACCCATTCTACCTATCCTTTGAATGGCAAGGGGAAAACTTTCAGCTCGTTACAGAAGAGGACATCCAGAGAGGCATCGACGAACTGATCGGGGTCCCCCCCGGGCCCTCGGGGGAGAACGGCGGATCCGACGGAGGCCCGAACCGTGCCCCATGGGGCCCTGACCTCAGCCAGGGGAAAAACAAAGTGAAGGGCACCCAGAAATCCAGGAAAACCAGGCACCTCTCGGAGGGACGTGGAGGACCCGCATGATTATTGGACAGAGGAGAGGTTCAAAGGAATGCACCACCGATCTGTTGTGGTTCATTCGCTCAATCGCCCTCCGTGGCCGTTGGCGAACAGAGGAGAAACATTTGTTCCACTTTTGTTGATGCCATGGATCCGAATGATTAAGAGGGAAGGGGAGAAAGCTAAGAAATGTCTGGGGGCGTGTTATGTTGTATTGTGATGTTGCCACGGTTGGCGAGGCTTATGCGAGGCTTATGCCGATATTGATAGTTGAAGGTTTCGGGTCCCACCTGTCTGAAACACAGAGTGGTGGTGTTCTCGGTTGTCAGAAGGTGGCCAGGTGCGTCCCCCGAGACCTTCGAAAACCCCCCCGATTCACACTGGAAGCTAGTCCACGGTTGGACCCAGCCCCTATGAGACACAAGACACGCAGCGGGAGTAGAGAGGGCTGGGGCGGGGGAGGTCTTGTAGAAGGATTGGACTCTGACTAAACCTGTAAAATTTTCCTATAGGTATAACCTGGAGGGTATGATCCATACTATTTCTCTCTCGGGGCCCGGGCAGCAGCCCTGGTGGTTCATTGACTAAACCCGATGTATGTCGGGCGATGGAGACGGACGCCTACCAAAATGGGTAAGGGAAATGGGGAACCGGGGAAGGGAGAAGGAAGGGGGGAGGCGAAAGAAATAGGGAATGCCATGCCATGGTTCTGGGCTTCAAATCTACGGATGATAACGGGGGCACTCACTGAGGCTTCACAGGGCAAGGATAACGACGACCATAGTTGAAGGTCGGATCGGTACGCTCAACGTGAAAGGTCTCAACTCGCAAAACAAGTGGTCTCTCACAAGTAATTTATTCCGCAAACAGAAATTACTGGCCCTCTTCCTACAAGAAACCCACTATAGAAGGTCAAAGGAAAGGAGATAGGTAGAAACTTCTGGGCCTCGCACAAATACTCAAAGAAGGAGGGAGTGGGTATCCTCTTGGGTAAATCGCTGCATCTCACTGATGTTGAGACGAAAAGGGGCTTTGGAGGTAGATTTCTTGCGATCAAGGGGTCAGCCCAGGGCACACGAGTCACACTAGCCACCCTGTATGCGCCCAACGCCGGCCAAGTCAAGTTTATCCACAGGGTTCTTGGGGTCATGGACGGGTGGGCCGAGGGAGCCACAATCCTGGGCGGAGACTTCAATCTCATTACAGACCCCCATCTTGACTGGTGGTCGGCCAAAGGGACTGGACCAAAAGCCCCCACAAAAGATAATCTCGCCCTGAGGGACCTCCTACAAGAGTACTACCAGTTTGATGTATGGCGCAAATGCTGGCAAACCCCTGGGGGTTACACGTTCTTCTCCCCTCCCCACCAAACATATACCAGAATTGATTTGCTGCTGGTGTCGGAGGAGGGAGGGGAAGAGGTTGGAAACCCCACGGTTGAATCTGTGACCTGGTCGGATCATGAACTCCTCGTTATGGAATGGCGCCTGCAAGCCACTGTGAAATCACGTAGGTGGCGCTGTAACGACACCCTCATGAGGGACCAGGTGTTTAGGGAATTCCTTAAGAACGAAATAGAAGCCTTCTTCTTGTCAAACGACACAGGGGAAGTCCCAATGGTTACAGCTTGGGAGGCAGCGAAGGCCACCTTCAGGGGTCTCCTCATTGCAGAGGGTTCGAACAAGAAGCGAGAGAGGGCCCTGATAGAATCCAGAATCCGGGAAGACCTGCGGGCCATGAGGGCACAGCTCACCAAGGGAAACATAGACCGCGAAAACCTCCTGAGTGAAATGAGAGAGAAGAGACAAGCTCTGCATACAATCCTGATTGGAGAGGTAGTTAAAAAAATGAGATACACGAAGCAGAGACACTATGAGAGGGGCAACAGGGTTGGAACTCTTCTGGCACATAGGCTGAGGGGAAACAGGCTGGGCAAACACATAGAAAAGGTCAAGGACGGGGTGGGTAACGCCCAGATAAAAACTGAACACATAGCCGAATCATTCGCGGCCTTCTATAAGGCCCTCTACACTAAACAAGAGGGTGAATCACTGGATGAAATTCGAAAAAATCTTGAAGACTACCCTCTACCCAAGCTCACAGACCTAGAGAGGGAGACACTAGACAAGGAGATAACAGAGGAGGAGGTGGAAGAGGCCATCAAAAAGCTTAAAATAGCCAAGACCCCGGGAGAAGATGGATACACAGCGGATTTCTATAAACAATTCCAGTCCGAACTAACCCAACCACTGACCAAATTATTTAACCAAATCAAAACCTTAGAAACCATTCCACCGACCTTCCTGCAGGCCATAATCACAGTTATCCCTAAGCCGGGCAGAGACCCAGCGGACTGTGGCTCATACAGTCCCATTTCGCTTTTGAACACAGATGCCAAGATCTTCACCAGGATCCTGCCGACACGTCTAGAAAGGTGTCTCCCCCGACTGATCCATCCCGATCAGGTAGGCTTTTTAGTAAATAGACAAGGAGCAGACAGCATGCACAAAACCCTACACATACTGAGCTCAAATGGAGTGAAATCTGGCGGTGCCCTTCTCTTGTCTCTATACGCGGAGAAGGCGATTGACAGGGTGAGCTGGGCCTTCATGGAGGGGGTTCTGTCATCCTTGGGGATGGGGCCCAGGTGGCGGGGATGGATGACGGCCCTTTACTCCCACCCTTCCGCTGACGTGGTGGTCAATGGAGGAGAATCAGAGTCCTTTCCTTTAGAGAGAGGCACAAGACAGGGATGCCCACTGTCTCCCCTCATATACGCCCTGGTGATGGAAGCCTGGGCTATAGCAATCAGGACTAATGATCAGATCCAAGGAGTTAAAATAGGGGGAACTGACTACAAAATAACCCTGTTTGCCGACAATGTCCTCCTTTACCTCTCTAAACCATCCCAATCAGTCCCAGACGTGTTGCATAGTCTAGAGCGATATGGTTCCCTGGCAGGCTATAAGGTCAACGTAGATAAATCAGTGGCTTTCCCGGCAGGCCAGCTCAACGAGACCGAGAGACAATACATCGATAACCTTCCGTTTTGTAAACAAACAGAGGGACTCCTCGGGATCCAAATTCCATCACACCTAGAAGATCTCTTTAAGGTAAACTACCCGCCCCTATGGAGGTCAATCAAACACGACCTGGGACGCTGGTCAAAATACGCCCTCTCATTGATGGCGCACCTCAACTCCATCAAAATGGTAATCCTCCCCAAATTCTTATATCTGTTTCAAATGCTGCCAACACAGGTACCGCAATCATTTCTCCTAGAGATCAAGCGGGCCCTTCTCCGCTACCTATCGGCCGGCAAATTCCACAGGATTACTTATGACACTCTCACAAGACCCAAGGATCAGGGTGGAGTTAATTTCCCAGATCTAAACACTTATTATAAGGCGTCACAATTGTGTGTCCTTGTTGATCATTTGACGACTGGCCCAAAGAAGCAATGGGTAACACTAGATAACACACTCTTTACGCCGGTCACATTGGACAAATGGCTATGGGTCCCCAAGACATCTATTCAGAGAAGGGTTTTACAACATCCAGTGTTGGGAGTGCTGTGGTCTATTTGGAAGGAAGGGTGTTACCTAAGATGGCTCACAACGTGGCCCTCACCTTTGAGCTGCATCTGGGCTCCGCCACTTTGGGAAGGGATCAACGAACCACTAGCCTTCCAGCAATGGTACGAGGTGGGTCTTTGTAGGGCCGGACAGCTTTGGGTGGATGGGGTGTTTATATCCCTAGTTGACCTGAAGGATGCCCTGGGCCTCCCTAACCTCTCCCCCTTTCGATACCTACAGTTTAAGGGTGCCCTTACCGAGAGCAGATGGGGTGACACACTTAGGCGGGACCTAACCTATTTTGAGAAATTCCTCATAACACACAAAGGTACCAAGGGGGTGATATCGCGGCTTTATAGCTTTTTGTTGTTCTCTACCCCACGGGACCCCCCATCTTCCCAAGTACAATGGGGGAAGGACTTAGGCACCCCCATAACGGAAAAAAGATGGACCAAGATTTGTAGGCAGGCACGACGTTCCACAACTGCACCCCAATACCGCCACCAGGCCCTGAAGTTGATACACAGATGGCACTACCCCCCATAGAGGATAGCAAGAATGAGAAAAGGTTACGACCCCCACTGCTGGAAATGCCACTTTGAAAAGGGGGATTATGTCCATATGTGGTGGAAGTGCCAGGTGGCACAGACCTACTGGAGTGAGGTCCTGTCATGGATAAGAGGAGTAGACGGAATGGTGAGAACTCTGTCCCCCTGGCTGGTGTTGTTCGGCATTGAGGTTGAAGGGGGCCCCGAAGTGAAACACGACCACATGCTGCAGGTCATACTAGTAGCGGCTAGATGCTGCTGGGCCCAAAAATGGAAATCACCCCCACCTCCTGGGGAGGGGGAGTGGGTAGCGAAAACACGGGCAATCTATGACATGGAGTATCTAACCCACCTGATCGATAAATCCAAATCTAACATCGAGGCCCTATGGTTGCCATTTTTTGATAAATATGGGAAAATAGCCTGAGGCATAAGCAATCAGCTCAGACGGTCCTCTCGATGGGAACAATACTATTGGGGCAACCCCCTTGGAGTGGGAAGAGATCGATTGTTACAGGAAATGTGACTTCTATATGTTGGACCTTGTTTTTTGAGCACCGTCTTTCTTTCGGAAGCAACCCTATGCTCGCAAAAAAAAGAAATAGACCATCAAGTGTAAGTAAGCGTGATAGTGCTACGTAGCTCATGCTTTCTTTAAAGACTGTGTTCCCAATATCTATCAATGCTTTGTCTAGGGTAAGACCCTGTGATTTGTGAATGGTGACTGCGTATGCTAGAGTTAGAAAAAAAATTTCTCTGCGTACATACATGTCTTTGAAAAGAAGGAATCGGGCTGTTGAGCATCCTATTCTTTTTACTTCTGATAGTTTGTCAAAGGGAATATTGACAAACTGAATGTTGTTGTCACATGGGTATGTTTGAAAGGCAACAACTGTACCAAGTGCTTCATTAATCAGTCCTTGCTCCACGTCAAGGTTACATTTAAGCATTACTCTACAGTTTAAAGATCTTTTTACTATTTTCTCCAAACCAGCTGTGTTGGAGAAAGAGTTTTCTAAGGTATTTAGTCTTGTTGTGGCTTGTTGACACATGGGTAGTGTCATACCATGTACATCCAGTTTGTCTGTGGAGCAAATTTCAATTATTGGTTGAATTTGTTTTTTCACCATTGTTTCATTGAATTTGGAACAGCTTGCAAGAGTTGGCATCAAGGACATACAATTGACATTTTTGTGTGCTAACTGTTCCATGACATCAGTAGCACATGAGTTATGGCCATAAAGTGCATGCATGTGCCGGGTTTTTAATATTGCTTGTGCTTCTTGAGATAGTACACCAACTCTAATACTTTTTAAAATGTTGGCGCAGGTGAAGTCTGCAGAATGGTGCATGTTTTCTGTTAATTCTCTGTATAGGAAATGTTGCCAAAGGTTAACATTTCCTATGCTGCCAAAAGTTTTATGGCAGAGTTTGTGCCCTAAGGTTTTAAAAATAGGTTCACCTTTCACTGGTGTCAATTGAAGAAGAACTCCGAAACAATAATGTGTTTTCCTCCAAAGAGGTCTTCGTCATTTGTTTTCAGTACTTCTTGTAATCTGGGGTGAATCAAAGATAACTTTAGGTTGGAGACCATGCTCACTTCATCTATTAGAAGCATTTTCATTTGTTTCAAAGCTCTGCGTAGTTCCATTGCAGCTTCTGTAGAAATTTGTAATATTCTAATTTGTTTTGGTGTTCTACTGGAAGGTTTAGTAATCGGTGTAAAGTGACACTGCCTATGTTGTAGGCAGCTAAACCTGTGGGGGCAGTTACAACAGCTGACAGTTTGTTCTTCGTCAATTGTTGAAGGAACTTTCTGATGATTTTGATTAAGAATGTTTTGCCTGAACCAGCTTCACCACTGACATATAGTAGTGGAGGTTTGTAATTTTGGCAGGTACATTCTTTATTTTCATGTTGTACACCATGTACAATTTCTTTTGTTACTTCTTGAAAAATGCTATGCTGCTCATTGTTCAGTTTTGATTGCAGTACAGTTAAGTCTTCTGCACCAAGTACACAAAGTACTGTTTACTGTGACGGCGGACTTCGTGTCGATTGAGCTGCCGCGTTCCACAACTGTTTCCTACTTTGGACCTGGGAGTCGGGAACACTATCTTGCTCCGTGTATGCTGCCGTGTTGCTAACTGTCCACAGGGAGGACGTCATTACCAGCAACACCATATTGCCTGGAGGATTGAAATAGAAAAAAGTGACTATTTGAGCACATTGTGAACATTTAACGAGTTGTGCACGTTGTGCACATTGCACCCAACGAATAGCCTGTGTTGTGTTGCGTTTGTATTATACACTAGCTGCCTTTTGAAATACTTCTCTTTGATTTTGTTTAAAGGCGCTTAACACACTGACTCCGCCCCCCGGCGCATACGTCCTGCTCTGCCAAGATAAAATCATATGCTCCAGCGCACCCGTGCGCGCATCAAGTACACAAAGTACTGTTTACTGTTCACAGTGCGCGGCGCGGGGCGCGGAGTTGCGGAGCAAACGTCTTATCTGTTATTAGAAACAGTACGGTAATTAAAGCAAGTGTTGTTCTTTATATTTACTGGGCAATTATATGTATTAAGTGCTGATAAGTGTGCATTCTTGACCACTGTATGGGACGGCAGCGACAACTATATTTTTGCTTCACTGGTCGGCTGGGTGTGGGGAGGCCGTGGCCATCTAGAGTACCACGGGTATCTCCTTGTGAATAAATGGTGTGTGCTTACATTAAGGACCACAGTTATTGTTACAGGGCCCATAGCATGGTTAAAAAATTGAGAAACGGGAAAAGGTGTTTAAAGGGGTCCCCCTCTATGTTAAGTGGGGGTAATATGTCAGAGGAAGAAGCATCTCATGAAATGATAAATCAGACCAAAGAAAAGGGGAGATGTGCCCGTAAGATCTCTAGTGAAACTGAAGTTGCTTCAGTAGTTCCAAGTACACTTGAACCAAATACATCCTCAATTGTGCTGGAAAATCTAAAAACTGCACCAGACAATAACAAAATAGACACTTTAGCCCAAATTCATATGGAGAGTAATGATGGGCTCACCTATCCATCGAACCCCATATGCAATATACCTATCACTGATAGCTCGCTACTGGGTGCGATAACCGATGGATGCAGCATATCTATTGCTGACACTTCACTGGTTGCACCAGTGGTTCTGGCTGAACTACACAGCAGAACTTGATTATCAAATAGGCCATCGACACCGGCAGCAAACTTACGTGGATTTAGGGAACAGGTTCACTTTCATGCAGCCATTGCGGCCAATCTGAACCAACTAGCAGAAACAAGGAAGAATGATATTGGTTGGGAGATAAAAGGGACAGCACAAAATGCCAACTCACCTACATATGAGCTGCAGTGCAACCCAACTGACATAATCTACCTACATTCTCCGGTTTTAGGTTCTGATCCATCATTACCTAAAGGGATTTCTGAAATACCTCTTCAACCAAACTCATCATTACCACTTTTTCCACTTGAAGATACTTTAGTGGATCTTAATCAACAAGAGTTACAGAACTTCCCTGTCCTAGCAAGGATTCTGAACTTGCTGGACAAAGGGCACGAATACACCCATGGAGCAATTGGTGCCCTGAGCTTAGCTACCTCAGAAATTACTTCTAGATTGAGTAGAATGGAGGGTTTCTTGATGGCACAGGAAACATGCCATGCTTTCTGGGCAGATCAAGTGCTTAGGGGAAAATTAACACAAGAGAATATGCCGGCGGAACCGATAAGAGTGGTAAATGCAGAAACAATGACTCTGACAAAGTCGCAATCTACGCAAACTACCTCTTGGGGTAAAACTGACATTATCGAAACAAACATAGGAATGAGTGTTAATGAACAAAAATGGACCAGCTTCCCCCTTATGCAGAAATAGCTAAACTCCAACATGAGAGAATACTAGTGCTAGAAAAGATATTGGTAGCTGCAAATCTAGTGCCAGTTGAGGTTATTGGGGGGAACAGGTTGGGCATGAGGAACTGAAATCACCTGTATTAAAAATTATCCCGGATAGTCCTACGGCTCTTACGGATTTGATTGATCTAAATGAGGCCTCAACCTGGAAGGACACTCTCCCATAGAAGCTTTGGCAGAAGACTGTAATGAAAAACACTCTATTTTCTTCATGTCACGTAAAGCTAAGAAATTACACGCGAGAGCCCTGAAAAGGCAGGCTCACACAGGGGCACAAAATGCCAGTTTACAACCGGGGCCTAATTCAACAAACTCTAATAATAAAAAAACTAAAAAAAAATGTCTATGGCAGAAAAAACATATCAAAAAAATGACATGAAGACAAAGGCTGAAACGATTATTGATTTAACTCAATTAAATATAGAAAGTTAGGCTCTATTGGGTATTAATGAGAGTAAAGATAAGGAGAACGTATCATCAGTGCTACAGAAGGGGCCGAATAAGAAACAAGACCAGGGGATCACTGCATCTTGGAGTGTAGTCTTGAATGTAATCTTCCAGTATATAATTCTATACCTGCTTTGTCCTTATTGGAAATAGATCGGAAAGCTTTATCCATTAGATGGAACACAAGTTTATATAGGCATTTAAACTATTTGGTAAATAGGGACATGGTTAAAATAAACACTCAAATGATGTCCATAAGAGAATCTAAGTTTTGCGAAATGTAGAATGATTCCATGATACGTAGTCACATTGAAGTGCTGGCAGCTCAAAAAGTTTTTGAAAAACACGCAAACTTTGGGGGTACTTATAACGCAGCAATTGCGTCTAGGAAAAAACAGAAAAACATCGAATTACGCATCTACTTAAAAACTTTAAAGGTACAACCTCTTATGTTGATGAAAAAGGTAATTCTGATAAGATATAAAAATGATCTTAAACAACTAAAGTTTGATAAATATATTAAATCAAACCAGAAAATGATCCATAATCTTATCGATAAAAACTCAAGGGAAGTGTGGCGGATGCTGAAAGATCCTCTATTGAAAGGAATTTCGACTTTATGTTTGGCCGTGAGTGGGGTAGCTTGGATAGAACTATATCAGAACAAATTTGTATTTGTATTTGGTTTATTTATAAAGCACAACCAGGCCCAGGGGCATACGGGCGCGTAAATATGCTATGCCCCAGAAATTCAGCGACCTCCAACTCTTGGATATTACGATAGATCTGCCACTACAATGCCCTTGGGTATAGATGATATCGAACAGGTAATAGGGAAATTGAAAACTTCTGAGGCTGCTGGTCTGGACGGTATCCCCACCTGTGTCATAAAAGATGACCCGAAGCTGTGGGCAGCAATCATACTAAGGTGTTTAGAATGTGTATTCCAATCCAAAACTGTACCGGCATCATGGCTATCGGCCATTGTGATACCTATACATAAAAAAAGGTCTGTTGAACGATCCTGGTAATTTTAGACTGATAGCTCTTATAGACGTTTCAGCAAAGATTTTCACTGCCTTAATCCTAAGGGATCTAAACACATTTATTGACAAGCAGAAGATTCTTTCTCAATGCCAAACAGGTTTTCAGAAGGGAATGGGCATGCACCTAAATGCCATTATGCTGACACACATATTGAAGCTCTCTAGGCAGAAAGATCATGGACAGATTTATATGGCTCTGTTGGACATATCTGGGGCTTTTGACTCAGTAATAAGACAAATACTGTAGCAAAGAATGCAAGAGCTATCAATACCATCTCAACTTATAGCCATGATAGTACTGCTACACACCAAAACAAATTACAGGATAAAAATAGACAAAACTGGATCTTTAACCCCCCCGATTGCTACACATATAGGAGTTAAACAAGGATGCAACCTTGCCGCCACTCTTTTTAATCTATATCTACTGAGATTGGCACCATATGGTCAAGTTGCAATTCCTTTGCGGTCAAACTGGGTGAACTGCGTCTAGAATGGTTAGCATTCGCAGATGACCTAATACTGTTTGATCTAACTCCATTCGGACTGCAAAATAAATTGGAATCTGTAGTCGAATGCTGTGGTACTCACAATTTGAAGTTATATTAAAAAAAATCAAATATTTTGGTCTTTACGAACAGGAGAAAGATAACTAGTTATCAATGGAACATTAAAGGGTTGATTATACCTCGTGCATTGGGCATGATATACTTAGGATATGACTTAAACAACTCGGACTCAATTGCCAAATGGCAGGTAGAAATTGCCATCAAATCCTCTCCATTGATTGCACAGCTGAAATTAATATACTTAAAGGTCTGCCAATTTTGTTTGCTTCCATTGATTGAATTTTACACGCTTAAAGTGGAAGCAATAATTATCTATGGCTTAGACTTATGTTCTCTTGAAATTGGGTCTGTCTTGAATAAAATCCA
The DNA here is from genome assembly GCF_040938575.1 of Ambystoma mexicanum. Taxonomy (NCBI): domain Eukaryota; kingdom Metazoa; phylum Chordata; class Amphibia; order Caudata; family Ambystomatidae; genus Ambystoma; species Ambystoma mexicanum. Next base: position 1,359,002,533 of record NC_090930.1, on the reverse strand, counting down.
AGGCAAAATTTGAAACAAGTCCTGCATTTACCCACATTGTTACCAAATGCTATAATCATGCACGAACTTGGACTAACGTCCTCAGCTTGTAAACATCTATGATGAAAATTGGCTAGCCATGCCAAAACTTTAGATCCAGTTTCAAATTCCCTATATGAAGACCTAGGAAAAATGCTCAAGCATGGCGCTCCTAAATCTGTCTATGTTGCGGGCCAATATTGTCAAAAAAGCCTGGAAACGATAGCAATGGATATAGGCGACCTGATTAAACAGCCACAAATTGTGAAGAGGAAATTATTTCAACATGACTGGGCAATGACAGCTGATAAAATTGGGAACTATACAGTATACAAGCAATACGCGAAATTTCATCATAAGCAGAAACCATTGCTGGCTTATATTAGGCAGGTTCCCTGTCAAAAGATACGGACAATATATATGCGCTTTAAATTTAACCTGTTTTCAACATTAGAACGCACACAAAACTGGCGTAATACTGACTTATTATGTGTAGATGGTTGCAGATTCTGTAAAGCTCAAGTAAATGAAACTCTGAAACATCTTGTGCTCTATTGTCCTCACTTTGTAAAGGAGCGGCAAAGATACTTGGGGAAATATGTGGATGTACCAGTAATACATAAATTAGAATTACTGTGGATACAATGTATGTGGGGCCATAGGCAACCATTGATCATTGATTTGTTTTCTCTTTTATCTGTTATAGAGTTGAATTTGGTAAATATTAAAATCCTGGGTGGATGAGGTCGTGGAAGATATGCTAACAAAACAAAACTGAAATTGAATGTAAATTGTGTTGATGAATTCATGGTTTATAGTTTATAGTTGATTTGCTGTTTGCTCTTTCACATGCCCTTATAGTTGAATTGGTAATTGTTTATATTATGTGCTCATTATGTTATATTTACCATTTTATTTTTTGTTTTTTCTTTCGTTTTTTGTGTGATTTTATGTAACCAAATGTAAATATTATTTTTGATTTTAAAATGACTACAAAAGTTTTAATTAATGTTGTAAAGATTTTGTTTATCGAAAAACAACAATAAAAGAATTTCAATAAGTCTTCTGTATCTTCTTCATATCGAGACGTGTTTTCTACTTCTGTCATAGCTAATTCTGACTCATTTGCTATTAGTGGCTGTCCCAGTAGTTCTTGGCTTCCTGTTACAAAAGGTTGACTACTGTCGGGAGTGTCCTTATCTAGTTGGGCCTGGAGTTCTTTTTCGTGTTGCCGTTCATTGTGCAACATTGTTTTGTACTGTGGAAAGTGTACATCGGTTATAGTACTTTCATTTGCTTGAAAAGCGTCTTCAAAGGGGTCATAGATATCTAGTAACTGTTCTTCTTTTCTCCATGGTTTAAAAAAGTTGTATCAGGGAGATGTAATATAGTTCTTTATGTTGAGGAGTTTTTAATGATAATTTGATATGATTAATTATGTTTTGTTTGGTAAGTTTCACTAAGCTGCCTTCACAATTTGTCACTATTTATCTACCTTTATTTTCATCAGGTTTTATATTATTTTTGTATGTGAATTTTTGGGCTATGTGGTATAGACACATGGTTTCCAAAGTGGTACTTCTGTTTCGGTAGTATGTGTCTAGTAAATTATTTTTCAAAATGTCTTGGCTGTTAGGATCATTTTTGGCTATTGTTTCTATGTTGTCGTATGATTTGAGAACTCTTTTTCTAGATTTAGCAGGACCAAGACTTAGCCATACTATATTTTCAGATTGTGCATACATAGCAGTACCGGTTAAATGATCTGCAGCTTCATAGCAGCCACATTCTCTATGAGAGCGCATTTTCATGCCTAAACTGTATAATTTATAAGACAGTGTTTTGTCCGATGATAGGTCATCCCAGAGGTCTTGAAGCTCTGTTTTTCCTGCTTTGGTTAAGTAGGCTGTAACATATTTTGCAACTGCAGTGGAACTGTCTGCAATGTACTGCACATCCGTGTTTGCATTCCATAAGAGGGCAATGATTTCATTGTAATCATTAATATATGTTGCTTATTTTGTTCTTTTTATATAATATGTGTTCTTTGGTGATTTACCTTTAACACTATGTCTAACTGAAGAAATGAAGTTGTATACTTGACCTGTTGCTGTAACTGGTCTAGGGAAACCAAAGTGGCATTTGATGTAGTAATTCCCTTTGTTTTTGTATTTGCAACGACAATATTTCCCACATTTGTGTCTTTGAAATTGTAAAATGTGTGCATGAAGATCACTATTTGTTGCTTCTGATGGAATTTCACAATTGACATAACTTTCGATAAACTGTAAAACAGTGGCATCACTGTCTTGACCAAACTTAGGAGCATCTTTAATCCATAAAAGCATTTGGATATGTTGTGCTCCTCTGGCTTGGTATTCTTTTCTCCAAAAGAAGTGTTGCACTTCTCCAAGGGGAGGAACAATTTTATTACAAATAAAGTGCAGCATAGCAATGAAACGATGATGGAAATATCTTGAAACATTAACAGGATCTAGAGAGCAAAGTTCTCCAGGTGTTAGTATATCTATGTTTGTTTTGTTTTTGTTTGCTATGTGTAGGAAATCATGTAACTCTTCCCATGCATATTCTGCACAACTTAATGTAACAAACCAAGTGGGTGGACCAAGGTTTCTTATCATACGACGTACATCTCCGTGACGTCGGAACCACGCATGTTTGCTAACAGATTTGTAATGCTTGATTGTAGAACCTCATCTTTTTCTTGCACTTTTTGTAGTAATTGCATAGCTGACATATTTTGAAAGTGGGTACCTGATTTCAATGTGTGTGCAACTCTGTAGCACAGAGTTGCTAGTTCACTTTCAAAGAGTAGGTGGAATATGTATTCCACATTTTGTCTAAATCTGGGATCTTCAGAATACATTTGTAACGAGCGGTATTCTGATGCTGTTATTTGAATGGGTCTATCATCGTACCTTCCTCCTTTCCCAGTAGGAAAGAGTAGAGGAAAAGCACATGCTTCTATACTGTTTTCCCATATGCTGATTGGTGATCCTTTGGTTTGTTGCATTTGGTATGTTTCTAGTGCATCATCCATGGTGTCGTTAGAGTGTAATGGATGAATTGTACAATGGTCTAAAATATTGAATACTGTAGCAGGATCTAGTAGTTCAAATTGACCAGTTTCTGCTGACTCTTGAATTATTTCAGTGGTTTCCTTCAAGCTTTCTTCAATATAAATGTCTTTGTAGTATTCATTATTGTCTTTTAGATATTGCAAGGCGTGTCTAACTTTATGTAAGTCTGCGAGTCTGCGAGTTGCCAATTCTTTTTGTCTTTTTTAGGTACACCATTTACTAAGACAATGATTGCTCTATTGGACGTTGCACTCTAAGAGGGTGCACATTTTCTTTGAGTTCAACATGCTTTGCAAATGAGTAAAATACTAAGTGTATGAAACTCACTTGGTTTGGTAAGGCTGTGTTATTGAATGTTAGGAGCTAGAAGAAATAATGATATACTTATTTAGCAATTTCTATAAGGTAAATGGCAGAAACTGTATAGAAAAGCATGGAATGTATGCATTTGTGAAGGTGTGGGTAATAAAGCAGAAGGATGTGATTTACAGGCAGTGGTGTTATTTCAGCTGGAAGCTTTTCAATGATAGTGTCTATCTGTATGAGTGTATGAAGATGTATGACCTTATCCTGGCTGTGTGTAATTTTATAATACACTCCTTCTTTTTACAATTAAACTGTTATTTCTCCCATGTTATAATATTATAATTTTTTAGATAGCTGTGTGTGTAAAAAATACATATAGATAGCAGACACTTTTGGAAGTGACAGTTGATTATAGTAGATGGGAAAAATGACAGTAAGTTCATTTTATAGGTTATAGAGGTTAAGTGGCATTTACTCTGTTTACATGCATTCATAAGAGTTGTTCATGTACTGTGCAGAAAATATGCATACCTGTAGTTTGTATTCATGCATGTGGATATGCATGCAGCGGCAAGTAGAAATCTTGGAGACGTGTACAGTAGTTTTTGTAGTAGGTGCTTTCCAATGATATGAGATTTGTACTCAGAGTGATCAACAGTACATTTGAAGTGCTGAACTCTGATGATGGAGTTAGATGTAGAGGTCTTGGATGTGATTGGTGGATGGTGTGTGACTGCTTAGCTGTATCCAATGAGGGAATGGCACAGAAAGTGAAGTGGAAAGGGTAGAAGGGCTGTCCAAGAGTTACACGGTCCGCGGGCATCGCGGCTGTCCGCGGACGGTTCCATATAATAATGTGGCCACAAAAATCTCGCCATGCAAAAATATTGCCGAAAAATGGCCGTTTTTTGTGGCGACATTATTGCATAGAACATGCGGGGGACACCTCCCAACCCCCAAACTTTTTATTTTTATTTTTATTTTTTAAAACATTTTTTTTTGTTTGTTTGCCTCTGTCCCCATATATATGGTCACCCAAATAATATCGCCATGACATTTTCGCGGCGATATTATTTACGGCGACCATATATATGGCGATATTATTACCTGATACCCCGTGGACAGGGTGTGCTGCATCTGGGGTTTTCCAGCAAATCCAGCATGGAAAGGGGACTGTAGGGATTAGCCAATCAGGTGTTGAGGTTGTGGATTTGTGTTGAAAGAGACCGTGTGTAGCGAAGATGGCAGAGGTGGAGAAAGTCAGGGTGTTGGTGCTTGGAGATATGTTTGTGCATGGTTTACAGCAGTATGCTCAATGTAGGCATGTGGCAAACAATTTTGATGTTAAAGGAGTGGAAGTCTTGTGGAGCACTGTGCTTGATTACAACGTACAGGGAATTGTACACGTTTGTGAAGAAATGGGCAGGATGCACAGTCCCCATGGGGTAGTTCTGCACTATGTTGCTTTCCATTTGGGCTATGTCAGTGCCCCTACTTTGTTGGCAGATTTGGAACACTTGGTTCAAGCAGCAATGAACATCCTTCCAAATGGCAAAGTAATTTTTTCTGGATTAATACCTAGGGCAATATGGGACAATAGTTCTGTTTTTTTGTCCTCAGCAAAACATTGCTGGGTGTGCAATCAACCGAGGCATGTGTGCTTTCATGCTTAGAGCTGGTATGTTCTTCTGTAATAATGAGAATATTGATTCCAGTAATGTTGTTTATTTTAGAGAAGATGGCATTTCTTTATTTGTCATGGGAAATGCCATGCTGTTCTGGAATGTAAGGGTTGCTTTCGAGAAGGTAATGTGAAGATTTTAGGAGTAAAGTAAGAAAAAAAAAGAAAAAAAATAGAAAATAACAGGTGTCTGTCAAGCATCTGCAAAAAAAACAAAAGGGGAAATGGGGCACACTATTTAAACTTAAATACAGCACGCTTAGATTTTCAAGATGTCCGCGGATATGGCAGTAGTTCACGGACACTGTGTATTACATATGGGGATTTTGGGGTGGAGAGTCATGCAAATGAGAATGAGCAAAGCAAGGGATTGGTCAGTAACGTTTACTGGGTGTGTTGTGTAAGGAGAGAGTTTATCAGAAAGTCTTTTTCCTGAGAGAAGAACAGATAGCTATGGCTGTGTGTGTCAGAAAACAGATTATATGGATTTTGGGAGACTCATGGATACATTGGATGGAGGTGCATGCAGAATGCTATGGAGTAGCTTCACATCTTGGATTCCCTCATGTGGAAGTGCACTGGCATGGATTGCGTAGAATGAAGTGGCTGGATTTGGTACCTCTCTGTGCTAGTTTGGAGACAGAGCATCATCCAGACATAATTATAATTCATTGTGGAGGGAACAGTTTAGGACATGTGTCTGGAATGTCATTGCAATTAGCAATGAAAGAAGGATTTGGGAAGGTTATGGACATGTTTCCAAATTCCCAAATAATTTTTTCTCGTGTTGCACAGAGACAAATGTGGCTGCATTCTTCTTCATTTGGTCCACAAATGGAGAAAGCAAGGCGCAATGTCAATAAGGCTGTGTGTGACTTTCTAAGAGATGTTGGCATGTCCTCTTTTCACAATGAAAATATTATGTTTCCTAGCACATACATTTTTCGCAGAGATGGAGTCCATCTTACTTATGCTGGCAATATGATTTTTCTAAGAAATATATAAAATGCAATGCAACCTTTTTTGGCATTATAGCCATCAATTTTGCAGTAGGTGTGACCATTTCATGTTTTTCAAACACAAAAAACACCACCAAAAGGCTCTTTTCAGAGCTACCACTTCCTCCCAGAGAAAATTGCAATGGTTATGATAGGACAGCACTCCAACATTTTCTACAAAATGCACAGGACTCTGCTCCATATTTACCACTTCTTTTTTTAGGCTGTGAAAGGCGGCTCTGAAAAGAGCCTTTTTTTTGGGGATTTTTGTTGTTTTATATTTTTTATGTTTTTTTTCCACATGACACACTAGGAGAGGAAGGGAAAGGAGGGTAAGGAAGGGACGCCAACCACGGGGATAAGAAAGGGCAGGTGCAGAGAGGAATATGTAAGGTGGGCCTTATTTAGGTAGTGGGCAGACCTTCTCATGCTCCTTGAATGTAGTCTCGAAAGCTCTCCATAGACTCTCCCCCCTGCAGAGTACTGCCTCGCAGTACATACACAAAACTGTGACCCTCGAAAGGTAAGGGTCAACAGGATGCGCTGTCCCACAGGAGTGTCTCTTGTGGTGACAGGAGCAGAAACGGACGATGTGGTAAAGGAACTTCACCTACTACGTTGATCACAAGGTACAACCTTGCAAATGGCCCCACTGTGGAACGACCTTAGGTGTCGCTTCATGGATGTCGTACCAAAGCTGTACGAACCAGGCCTCCCACGATTCAGCACCATTTTGCACTGGTTGCAGGTGACCTTGTTCGCACATGCTTTTGGTACATCACCCTGAATGGTAAACAACCGCCACACCCAAGACTCACGGCAAGTGCTGGTAGTAGGGACTTCCACTACCTCATCCTCGTCATCCTCTTCATCCTCCGCCTCTACATGTTATGTTATGTTATTTTGTATTTATATAGTGCCTTATATACCATTGGTATGGTCTGAAGGCGCTGGTAGGTTGAACACCCTTGGGAACCGAAGTTCAGATCAGTAGAGAGAGTAGAGAGAGTCAAAATGTGCATGTGAGCACCGGGTATGTGTGCAGCACGTGCAATATCCTTGTAGTAGCTGCTTCTTTGCGGTAGGTGTGGTGGTTGAGAGATCAGGAGAATGTGTTCGTTCAGGCAGGTTTTATCCAGAACGGCTGTGGCTGCGTTAGGCCTGAGGAGAACGCCTGGCTGGGGGGTGTGACACCAGCAGTGACAACATAGAATGATGTGGAGTGAGCAGCGGATGTTGGTATGAGAACAGTTTTACCGAATGGTGTCATAGTATCTCTGTGTTCTAGTTGAGTGGTGATGTAAAGGAGAGAGTAAGCATGGTGGTGTGATATGATGGGTTATATGCTCTTTCAAACGTTCTCTGCATTCTAAACCATACTATGTACGTCACGCAATTCTATGCGTTCCAGTCCGTACCGTGCACTCCTATCCATTCTATGCACCCCAGTCTGGTCCAATACACTCTGGTCCGCCCTGCGCGGTCTAGTCAGCTCCGCGCATGCGCTCTTGTCTGCCTCACGACTGTCCATTTGTCTGCCCCACGCATGCCCTCTTGTCTGCCTCGCACATGCACTCTTGACTGCCCCAGGCATGCACTCTTGATTACCCCAGGCATGCACACCTGACTGCTTCATGCTCTACGCATTCAGTAGCTCAACATACTCATTACTTCTACGCACTCATCAGTACCGGATGCGTCAATGTTCGTTCGTTCTACGTACTCGTCGGCTCTACACGATGTGTCAGTTCACTCTGGGCACTCGATCGCTCCAGGCACTCGTTCGCTCCCGGTACTCATCCGCTTTGTGCCCTCACGCGTGATATGCATTCACCTGTTTTACGCACTCACCCCCTCTACGCACTCACCCCCTCTACGCACTCACCCCCTCTATGCATTCAACTGCTCCATGCACTCATCCTCTCTGCACTCATCTGTTTTAATCACTCGTGATTTCACGCATCCAACAGTAATATCTTGTTCTATATATTCATCTCTACACTCACCTGTCCTATACCTTCATTTACTTTGAATATTCATCTATTTCATATATTCATCCGTTCCATATGCCTATCCGCTCCATACACCCATCGGCTTCATACACCCATCGGCTTCATACACTCACCGCTCCATACACTCAACTTCTCCATACACCCATTTGCTGCATACACCTAACCGCTGCATACACCCATCTGCTCAATACACCCATCCGCTCCATACATCCGACCGCTTCATACAGCCATCCGCTCCATACAGCCATCGGCTCCATACAGCCATCCGTTCCATACAGCCATCCGTTCCACACAGCCATCTGCTCCATACAGCCATCCGCTCACTACACTCATCTGCTCACTGCAATTATCCGCTCCATACACTCATCCGCTCCATACACTCATCCGCTCCATACACCCATGCGCTCTATATACCCATGCATTCTATACACCCATGCGTTCTATTCCCCCGTCCGCTCCATACACTCGTCCGCTCCATACACTGAATGCACTTCCGCATTCATCAGCTATCCAGACTCGATGGCTCTACATACTCATCCGCTCCACATACTCATCTGTTCTACACACTCATCCTGTTTTCGTTCATCCGTTCTGCACACTCATCCGGTTTGCGCATTCTTGCGTTCTACTCGCTTTTCTGAAGTTTACGCACTCACTTCCTCTGTGCACTCTCCCCCTCTGCGCACTCACCCGCTCTGTGCACTCACCCGCTCTGCGCACTCGCCCGCTCTGCACACTCAACCCTTTTGCGCACTCATCCGCTCCAGCGACTCATCTGCTCCAGCGCACTCATCCGCTCCAACGCACTCATCCGCTCCACGACTCATCTGCTCCATGAACTCATCCCCTCTCCGCACTCATCCGCTTTAAGCATTTGTGCTTTTCACGCATCCAACAGCGATATCCTATTCTCTATATTCAATCTCACACACTCATCTGTTCTATACCTTCATGTGCTCTGCACACTCATCCTCTCCATACACCCGTGCGCTCCATACACCCATGCGCTCCATACACGCGTGCGCTCCATACACCCGTGCGCTCCATACACCCCTCCGCTCCATACACCCGTGCGCTCCATACACCCCTCCGCTCCATATACCCCTCCGCTCCATACACCCCTCCGCTCCATACACTCATGTGCTCCATACACTCCTCCGCTCCATACACTCGTCCGCTCTATGCACTTGTCCGCTCCATATACACATCGGCTCCATACACTCATCCGCTCCATACATGCATCCGTTCTGCACTTCTGAGTTCATCCGCTATCCACACAATGATGCGCTTTACTTGCCTCTCCTGCGGAAACCTGCAGATATGACCTGGAGCTGTCACATGCATTACAAACTTATCCGTTCCACATACTCATCTGTTCTACATATTCATTCGGTTTACACTCATCTGTTCTTCACATTCATCTATATTACGCATTCATCCGTGTTACAGGATTGTCCGCTCTACATACCCGTCCGCTCTACACACTCATCCATTCAACATGTTCATCCATTCTATACACTCATCCGATTTACTTATTCTTTTGATTTCCACACTCATTCGCTATATAGCTATCTGTTCTTCCACTCATGCATTCTTCGATTCAGCGCATTCATCTATTCTACCGACTTCATCAATTCTAACTATATCATCCATGCCATTCATTTCGTTATCTCCTCATGGATTCTGTCCATTTCAGCAGCTTAACTTTCTTTACTGTTTCCGTATGATTTACTCTTATTAACCCTTATACTGCTTTGATCTACTTTATTCGTTTAATTCTGTTTATCCTTCTAGTTTATAGTAGGAGTTATTAGCTGTCGATTTCTCGCATGGGTAGTTTGTTGGATTGGTGTCATTGAGTTGTTGTTAGCCTGTTTTGGGATAGTATGGTACGGGTTGGTTTTATGGGAAGAGCCAGGTTTTCAGCAGTTTGCGGAAAGACGTTAGATCCTCAGTTAGGCGGATGTGGGGTGGGAGTGAATTCCATAGCGTGGAGGCCAAGGCAGAGAATGATGCTCTGCCTAGCCTGATTGAATTTGTCTTCGGTATGACTAGGAGGCCGGCTGAGCTCGATCTTAGGGTGCGTGGGGGGTGATAGGGTTTTAGTTTGTCTTGAAGATATTCAGGTCCGGTTTTATGCAGTGCTCGGTGGGAGATGCATAAGGTTTTGAAAGTCACCCTTCGGGCTACTGGAAGCCAGTGGAGCATCTTAAGGGCTGGGGAGACGTGGTCTCTTGGGCCAAGCGCAAGTAGTAATTTGGCTGCCGCGTTTTGTGCCCTTTGGAGTTTATTCAGTTGGTATGCGTAGATTCCGAGGTATAGGGGGTTTGCGTAGTCCAGTCTTGATATAACGATTGATTGGATGGCGGAGAGTCCGTTGGGAAAGGAGAGATATGGAAAGATGGGTCTAAGGGTTTTAAGGTGATAGTGGCAGGACTTTGAGACGTTGTTGACTTGGCGCGAGAGAGTTAGGTCAGAGTCAAGGGTGCACCCAAGATTTTTCACTGATTTGGAGGCTGTCGGTGAGTTGCCCATGGCGGGTGGCCATGGTAGTGGGTGCGGAAGAAGTTTGGGGTTGCCACATACCATGATTATCGTTTTGGAGGGGTTTAACAGGAGGTGGCCTTGGGTCATCCAGAGTTCTATGTTAAGGAGGCAAGAGGCCAGGTCGGGTCGGAGATTGAGTTTTGAGTTCAGGAGTTTTAGAATTAGCTGAGTGTCGTCGGCGTAGTTGTAGCACAGGATGTTGTGTGAACGGATTATCGGTGGGAGGCTGGTCAGGTAGAGATTGAACAGGAGGGCAGATAGGCATGCTCCTTGTGGGACTCCTGTGTCGACTGGTCGGGCTTGGGAGGTATAGGTGGAGAGTATCGTTATTTGGTATCTATCTTTGAGGAATGAAGCTATCCATTTAAGAGCGGTTCCACTAATTCCTAGGGAGAGGAGGCGGTCTAGGAGGATTGACTGATTGATCTAGTTGAAGGCGGCAGATAGGGCGCGAAGGATTAGCGCGGCGCATCCCGCGGAGTCTGCTGTCATTTTAAGGTCATCCCAGATTGAGGTTAGGGTGGGTTCAGTTCTGTGACAGGCTCTGAAACCTGATTGGGCGGGGTCTAGGAGATTGTTGGATTCGACAAAGGCATTTAGTTGGGAGTAGGCAGTTTGGTCAATGAGTTTGGCAAGGAACCTGGTGTTTGAGATGGGGCGATAGTTATTGGGCTTGAGAGGGTCGAGCGAAGGTTTTTTAATTAGAGGTTTGACGTGAACTGTTTTGAATGCGTCGGGAAAGATACCAGAGGAAAGGGAGGCATTTATGATGGATCTTGTGTGTTCTCCTGTGCAGGTGGATGCGAAAAATTTCTTTGAGGGTTGTGGCTGGGCAAGGGTCCAGCTGGGATCCAGATGGTTTGCGGGCAGATAGAAGTTTGAGAAATTGTTCTGGTGATATTGGGCTAAAGGATTCAAATGTTGGTTGCGTAGAGGTCGCAGCTGGTGGGCTGGCCGGTACGGGCGGATAATTGCCTGGTGGATGTAAGAGAGCCAGTTTGGTAGTTAGAGTTTTTGTTCTTTCGAGAGCCGTGGTGTAAAAGTGGAGGGAGAGTGAGTCGCACAGTGATTGTGAGGGGGTCGGGATGGTCATGGTGCAGGCCGGATTGGTGAATTCGGAGATGATTTTGTGGAGTTCTTTGCTTGGGTTTTTGCAGTTTAGAATTTGGAAGTTGTAGTGGGCTTTTTTTGCTTTCCGGATTTTGGCCTTCTACTGATAGAGGTGGCGGGCCAAGGTGGCCCTATTCTACTGGGTTTTGTCTTTCTGCCATTTGCGTTCTAGGTATTTATATAGTTGTTTAGTGATCTTCAACTCAGGAGTGAACCATTTGGGGAAGAGGCCACGGCGGGCTGATGGTTTGCACAGGGGTGTGAGCCGCATCAGAGATGCATTGAGCCATGAGTCAAAGGCGTCAGGGGTTAGTTGTTTGATGAGAGGGTTGGTAGGTGGTGGAGAATGGAGGAGTGCCTCGGCTAGGTCCGGGTTGATTATTCGTTTTTTCCAGCATTTGCCTAGATTCGGAGGTTCAGATTCGAGTACGGGAAGGGGGTCGGGTGAGCGAAAGGTGAACGAGAGAATAAAGTGATCGGACCAGATGATAGGGGTTGGTGGCTTTAAATGAATCAGAGTGTTGGAGGTAAAAATGGCATCAAGAGTGTGACCTTTATAGTGAGTCGGGCCATTTATGCGGGGTTGGAGGTTAATTGCATCTAAACCGTCAACCAGAGAGTGTGTCATAGGGTTCGTGGGGATGTCGAGCCATATGTTGAAGTCTCCAAGAAGGGTGAGGTTGGGATGGTTTAGTTGAAGGGTGGCAATAGAGTCGCAGAGGTTGTTTGCGAATTGTCCATCGTAGCCAGGAGGACTGTAGATTATTAGGAATCTGTGTGAGAGCGATGGGGAGATGGATAGTTTAACGAGGAGAGATTCGCAGGAAGGAATGGAAGGTTGGTTGTCGATGATTGAGGCGCGGAAGAGAGACTTCAAGATGAATGCTATTCCCCCTCCTCTGGAGGGACAGTTCAGTTGGATGAGGGAGTAGTCACGGGGGAAGGCTGCATTAGCGATTGGGGCGAAGTCGTCGGAGAACCAAGTTTCAGTGATGAAAACTAGGTCCGGTTTGACAGAGGCGAGAGGGTCAAAGATGCAGTGTCTGTTTTTTGCTACGGATCGGGCATTAAATAGGATGCAGTTCACATCGGCAGGCGAGGTTGGTCTTGGTGCTGGAGCGGGAGAGGGTGGTGGTGGAGAGAGTGGAGGAGGGAGGGGGCTAGGGTGGGTGATGCTCGATCCTCACGCCTGTACCCCTCTGCAGGCCCTTGGGGAAGTGTTGGTTGTGGAGGGGGTGGGGTGGTGCTGAAGTAGCACTAGCTGGAAGAACAGCAGCCATGGAAGCCATCAGGTTTGATGAAGCAACAGCAACAGCAAAGGCAGCAAAAGCAGGTCAATCTTCAATAGTAGAAAGACAGAATGCAGATGAGCTCTGAGGTGTGGCCTTTTATAGAGGTTCAGGTACGTGCTCTGCAGACAGACGCGCTGTCCGCGGACAGATCGAACACCCAAAAAAGACTCAAAAAGTGCAAAAAAGTATGTAGAAAGCCAGGGTCATTGTCTGGGACATGTGTAATGGTGAAATATTACTGTAAAATACTTCGGATTGTCTGAAAAAGTACTTTTAAAATGTTCGGGGACCCGGACAGTGTCCGTAAATCAAGACACACACTCAGCGTGGGTGTGGTCACATGATGACGTCACAAACACGTCTGCGTAGGAAACGTGTGTCCGCAGGACACCAAATGCACAGGAATGGTCATGCGCATGCGTGCGCGTGTTTTACGGACAGTGTTCAGCTCCTCAAACTAATTAAAAGTGTGACACAAGTGATACGGACAGTTACAGACAGGCGTGATATTTGCAGGACTTAAGTGTGTGGTGCACATGTGCGTAGATGTTCTACATAAAATACGGACAGGCATATTGTCCTTAGGACACCTCCATTTGGGTTAATTGCAAACATTCCAGACACCAAATTTGTTCTAAGAACAGTTCCATTTGCTTGCGGACAGTACAGACAGGTATAGTGTCCTTCGGACACCTCCATTTTGGTTGATTGCGGACATTTCGGACACTGAGAGTGTTCTAAGAACAGTTTCTTTCACTTGCGGACAGTACAGACAGGTACAGTGTCCTTAGGACACCTCCATTTTGGTTGAATGCGGACATTCCGGATACTGAGTGTGTTCTAAGAACAGTTTCATCTTGCCTGCGGACAGTACGGACAAGTATAGTGTCCTTAGAACACCTCCATTTTGGTTAATTATGGGCTTTCCGGACACCGAACTTGTTCTGAGAACAGTTTTGTCTTGCCTGCGGACAGTATGGACAAGTATAGTGTTCTTAGGACACCCCATTTTGGTTAATTGCGGACATTCCGGACACACGCGCTGACCAAGGACAACCCAACTGCCTTTTAAAAAAAATAAGGCACAAAGGAATGAAGTAAGAACAAATATAATATTTTATTTTTATATACAAATATAACATTTATGAAAGAGAGGGGGAAGCAGAAACTGACACAAATATAGGGGAATTAGGGGCTTGGAGAGGATCAATGTGAGAAGTTGAAGGGATGGAAGTCTCATCATAACGTTTTTCTTGGTGGTGAGGGTTTGGGGATAGTTGACTGGGACATGAAGAGGGGGAACAGGAGCATGTGGGACAATGATATTTAATGTTTCCTTTTATGTGGTCCTCCACAAAATGTTTCAAAAGATTGACATTTTCCATAAGCATGTCCATTTTTTGTTCCATGCGCTGCACAGTATTTTCTAATGTCTCTTTTGGTGTATTATTTTCAATGTTTGTATGGTCTGTTAAATAAATATATACAGATTCAGAACACATACATTAAACATTATTAATTTTGTTATATAGAGAAGTGTCTACCATTAGTATCACTCTCTTCAGACATTTCCTCACGTGGAACATTTTCTTCAAGCCATTCCAAAGTACTGGACATTTCTGTGTAAAAAAAAAATCTATTACTTTTAGAGTACCAAATATAGAAAGTTTAGAAATATATAAGAAAAATGAAGTTTACTTACTAGTTTCTGGTAAGTTGTGTTCTTACTGTTGTGTAGGTCTGCTGTTGCTCCTAGCTGTGCAGTTTCTGTGAGGTAATTATGCTGGAGGCATATATTGGTATATTCCATTTTTGTACACATGGTATTTAAATGGACTGTTCATATGTTACATATATAGGTTGCACTTCTTATTGTCATATATAATGTGTTTATGTGCTGCTTTTTGAACTTGTTCAGTGTTCATATGGCATGATAGAACAATCCAAGATACTCCTGAGTTTTTGGGTAGTATTGCTGTTGTCCGCGTCCGTCCGTAGACATACGCACAGTCCGCGGACATCTAAATCACTAACAGGGGGTTCAGCATGTAATATGTATATAAAGTAAGGGAATCCTAGTAAACATCTATCAAATTCATGGTATGTATATGTATATTGAGTAAAAAAAAACTTTGATAAAGGGACGTTATGGTTAAGTTGCACTACTAAAAACCTATGAAATTCAGTAAAAAAACTTTGTTAAAGGGACGTTATGGTTCCAAGTAAATTTGTGATGTCATCTTTGATGTCCTGGGTGTTAGTCTTAGCAATGCACGGTGGCGCGAGTTATGGTTGCTTAGCTTACCATTACTGGCAAATTTCAGGGGTTAATCGGTTCTACTTGGAACCATAACGTCCCTTTAACCAAGTTTTTTTACTGAATTTCATAGGTTTTTAGTAGTGCAACTAAAATGGAGCATTATTTTAGGTTTTCAAACCCAAACATTAACACATATGTGTACCAACTTTGTACATGGCCAAGTACCTACATTTCAGACTAGTCTCAAACCACAAAATTAAGGTGTGTGATCCTGGTCAAATCATCCAATCTCACTGGGCCTTACCTGCCAAAATTAAGTGCCGCTAGAGGTGATTCAGTTTGCAATGTATTCTATTCCAAAAAGCCTCACTCGTGGTTTAATAGACTAGAGTTGTTCCATATATAATAATAATTACCCTTTATTTTCACCATACAAAGTAGTAGATGTTGTTTCCAAATGTTTATGCCACTCTAAGGATATTGGTTATATTTCCAATTCTCTTGCATGCTAGCACCAACTTGCCCACTCAACTCAATTAAAACGGTGCTTCGAAAATGCTTCAAAAAGTATTGTGTTCTTCAAACTGATATTATGTAAGCCACAAAATGTCTGTCTCCATGCTGCAGTAGGTCCAGGAGTCTGCCATTCACAAGAAGGTACCAGACCCCCTAGCCTAGTGAGGCACCACTTGGAGCGCACTCAAGCAAACATAGAACAAGGGCTGGGGACACATTGCTCAACTCGTAGTCTAGATTTATCCAAGACTGCAATTCCCTGAATGCAAGGAAAAAAGTGCAGTGAGTGAATTGAGGGAGACCAAAGTTCATGGATCGTCAATAAATCACTTCAAGTATTTACCCATTTCATAAGAGATAAAGAATACTCAGAGAGAGATCACCTCCATCTCTGAGGTTAGCAAGAGGAAAAGAAGCTGGTGTATCCAAAGTAAGGAAGCCAGGGATTGCAACACTTTTGGTTGCCCTTGGTATAGAGAAGTCATTTCAGAGAGACCATCCTAGAATCTTTAGGAAGACCAGGGTGTTAGAAGGTGTTAGATTTTGCCAGTTAACACACAAAAGGAATAATCTTGCCACTGAAATGTCTGGCATTTCTTGGCCATAAAGGACAGGAACGTGTACAAGTTGGGATCTTAGAATAGCGTGAAAGAGTGTGATCAGCTTATCCACTCTAGCAAAATTCAGAATTGGTATTACGGTGGATTTGTATTATATAATTTGTGTACATGATGCTATCTTTTACTATTTTTGTATTAGACTATGGTTTTATGCATTAGTTTTTAGGGTTTTATGGAAATATTGTATGTACAATGTTGCAGTAAAATTGAGAAATATGTTTATATGTTGAAAAAATCACGTGTCTGGTTTGAGGTCTAATATATATTAAGACCCTTTCCTTGTCTTTCCTGTGAAAGTTAACCTAGGACACTTACTGTATCACTTTCCTTTTGTTTATCTACAATATACTGCCCACGAGGTAGGAAGGCTGTGAATCCCCCACCGTGGGGTTAGCCAGTGTGATATTAGTGGAGAGGGGGCTTGGCATACAATTGAAAAAGGGCCCGATTCCCCCCAGTGTACCTGTATGCTTTCGTCCATTGCTTTATCTCCTGTCCCATGACCTTATTCAAAAACAATGTGCATTCTATGTTAGATTGTTTTCTTTTTTTTAAAAAAGAAAATCTTTGATCCATCTTTTTTGTAAGTGAACCGGGGCTGTTTCGAAAAATTGTAGCCAACATTTAGCCATTTGTGCGGCCACAAATTCACTTGGGCCCAAAAATAAAAATTACACTGAAATTGACCACACTTCTTCTAAACAGCCCCCGACCACTGACACATAGGGCCTCATTAGGACCCAGGCGGTAAGGGGTTTACGGCGGCGTAAACAGCGCCGACCCTTACCGCCTGATTCCGAGGTCCCTTAGCGCCATGGAGGTTTTAACACCTGCTTTTAGCAGGTGTTAAAATCCATGGCGCTAAGGGACCTTGTTGTTAATTACGCCACCGTAATTCACGGTGGCGTAATTAACGCCTTCCCCACTCCCATTATGCCCTATGGGGCAAAAATGGGAATGGGGAAGGGTAAATGGGTTAATGGGGACTTACCGCCCCACTCACCTCGGAATGTAGTTTACGCCATGGTGGTAAAGGTACGACCCAGGCGGTAACTTACCGCCTGGGTCGTAATGAGGCCCATACTCTTTTTTAACAAATAAAAACAATGTAACATTGCATTTGCAATATCTGCATTCATGCTCACAGGCTCCCTCCTTCTGTTCTGCAACATGTGCATGGATGACTAAGGAGTCAGTAACAAAGCATATTGCTGTACAGCATTGTTACATTGCCAACCGTCTCTAGTCTCCACTTGAAATGCCTGTGTAAAACCTTGACTAAGCCTGGTGACTCCATCAACACATTTTGTTGCACCTAAATCTTGAAAGTACATTTACAAAACTCAAGTCATTATTTAGTCTCAATGTGCTTTTCATTCTTATACATTCAGGCTTCAGTTCAAGATGAGGAAAACAAAGCTACAATTATCCTCTTTTCACTTAACATATTTATAAAAGGATCTATATGTTTGTCGGAGTAGTTTATTATGATTTGTGTTAGAGTTTTCTTGAAAGACAAAAACACCTCTTTCTACCAGTTAGACCCCAGAAGATATATGTGGTCAACATTCTACATTTCAGACTGGGCTCATATGCCTGCATCTCAACATAACTGAAGTCTGTGATCTTAGGTAGATCACTTTATCTCGCTGTGACTTCTCTGTGAAAAGTAGAAGTCCTTAGAACAGTTTTTTTGGCATATTGTACTCTCGAAACACAATGCCCCATTCATTTGTTTGATCCATAAATATATGGCAGCGGTGCACAGTCAAAATCAACATAACAGATACAACATATATTGCATGTTAAATTGTTTTGCTTTTTAGTTTACTCATGACACCTTCTTGTAATGTTGCTTTCCACTATACCATCAAGTATCAAAGCCTCATGTCCCTTCCTGTAACATAATCTTTTGTGATTTTACACTGATGTCAATACATACGCAAATCAGGGACTCATGGACTTCCTTTGTCATACAGGCGCTCACACATCATCCAGCCCTGGAAGTTGATAAAGGGCACCATTCTGCACACAAAATTGCCTACACCATTTCCAGTGGCAGTGCCTCACTGACATCTGTTGCCAGCTGTCTCTGCAGCAGCATTTTGGCTACTCCTTTTGAGAGATTGCTTCCTCAATAGTCTGTGCATTGGGAACTTTGTATATCCCATGATATTTTTACTCTAAAAAGTATGTATGTTAATAAACAGATTTTCTTCATACATGCCTTCGAAACACTGTTATGCTCCATGAATTTCTGCCAAAAATGTATAAACACTGAAATACACAGATTTTTCAATTTAGTGAGAACACTGGAAAAACACCACAAGACAATGACAAGACCTAAACACTGAAAACTAGAAACTCTAGATATCTTAGTTTCGTACCTTACAACTATTAAGCTCAAACAAACTGTTGAATAACAGTTTCTTCTGTTGTGGACTGGGTTCCACGTTGGCGAGTGTCCATATTCAAGTTCAAGGCCCTTTGCATTGTCCACAAGGGTTTCTGGGACCAGGGTCCACTCCACATTCAACGGTCTCTTCCAAAATACCTTCTTACTTGAGCCCTTCGCTCAGCTACCTCCAACACTGTAAGAGTATGACCCTTCTCCAGTCTGAGAGTGGGGGGTAGATCTCTCTACTCTGCAGGTGCCTCCCTCTGGAATGGCCTCCCTGCCCCTTTCAAACTTGTGCCAGACCACCGGATATTCCGGAAGCAGCTAAAAACTTTACTCCTCTCCTGTGCTTTCTCTCTCTCCCTCACCTGCTGACCTACCTGTCTGCTGTACATACTGGTGGCTGGGCTACCCTCAGAGTCTCACTGGGTAACAGGCTCTTTCTTGATCAGTCACCCTTGCACTGCCTCCGGGCCTACCACACACTTAGGCGGTGTAACTGTAACCCTACAGTCCCTTGTTCTGCTTGCACTACCCAGAGCTGCGCTGCCCTAGCTGCACTTACTCAGAGCATTGCCTCCCTGTTTTCCCATCCCCTCTCCCTTGCAGTTCCCCCCTCCGTTTCCCTTGCACTTCTCATTTTCGCACTTGCACGATCTGAATGACACAAGGCGTAGTAAGATCGTTTGCCCTGTCCTCTCTCTGTCTTCCCTCCCTTGTCTTGTTGCGCCTAGAAACACTTGTGTACAGGCACATTATAAATGACTTATATCATATGTAAAAACACATTCCAAGAATGTACCATACACAATGTTTCATAATGTTTGCCAATTGCTCTGCCACTCATGCTCACTTTTTAGGGACAAATCTATCTCTTGCCCTAAAGAAAGATCAAGCAGGTTTCTCTGTACAATGATAACTGGACCCAATCAAATTGACTCCCAAAAAGGATTCAGTTTGATGTGTATTCTGCAAGCATTAAACATTAAGACTGCAACATAGGTTACAGTCATTATTCCACAAGGACATGCTAGACAGATCACCTCCACTATACAAGTGTATCTGGAAACTGATATACATCAACAAGACGGCAACAATTTGCATAATTTGCTGTATCTCCAAGACCATACACTGTGAGAGACAATCATATAAGACAAAGTATGTCAGATGCAGTGCAACATACAGGATCACCAGTTTCTTAACCGGCACCTCATTTCAATTGAGGAGGCCTATGCACCAACGGTTCACCAAACCCCCCTGTAACTGACTAATGACATCAAAACAACAGTAGACAATAGAGACTAGTTGATTTCAACAACTACCAGACTAATTGAGGAAGTAGCAGATATAAAATCATCATTAACATAACAGTGGAAGTCTTAAACAGTCTTAAACAGTAGCACAACATTACTGGCACATGAACATTCCATAATTATGACACAGTGTTAAGGAGTTTACATAAACATAGAAAAGAAGAAGGCACAAGTCTTACCTTTGTTGAACTCAATTTAATGTGGCCATGAATTTGGTGGCATTCCGATGGAGGTTTAGCCAAGAGCCTTGATTTTGTGGAAATTATAACAACAAAGCCTGTGCTATAGCTGAGATTCGCATCAGGTGTGTCACTCTGGACAACAGGGTAGTATGCTTTATCAAAGTTAGCCTGGTATAATGATCAGTAACCAATGTAGGAATGTACTCCTATGTGCTATTTGAAATGTTGCTAAGCATAGGAGGGTGGTCCATATACCTCATTCCAGATAAAACAGTCGTGGTCAATAACCAGCAGATTGGTATGAGTTGTGTGTTGTTGGTGCTGACGATGGCTTTTTTTCAGTAAGTTTTACAAGACCAGAATGTTGATAATGTCCAGTAGTTACATCAAGAGTCATTTTCACATATGGTGAAAAGGGATAAAATATGGGTTTCGGATAAAGAGAAAATTCAACACCTGGGATGGTGATCAGTGAGTTGCCACAGGACTGATTGCTGATCTGCACAGTTCACCTGTGCAGACAGTGATGCTTATTGCTGTTCTCTTGTTTCTTTCTCAGTTAACGATACAAAGAAGAAAGTGGGATTGTGATGCTCTGCAAATTCCTGTCTTCAAGTGCACATCATTGTGTAAGTGTGTTCTTCTCAGTTTCAACCTTTTTGTTAAATTGTTGTTTTTAGCTTTATATCACCCTAATATGCTCGGATCACTGTATGTTTGTATATCCAGGTACAACCGTTTGGGCAGACTAATTGGATTTTAAGATACTTTGCATTTTTTAAACCATAATTATGTCTTTAGCCACCGTGAAGATGTTTATGATATGACTGCATATTGTTACTTTCTTTTCTTTGATTATTTTTGTGTGACATCCATTTTTAGTTACATTAAGGCTATATTCTCAACATTTTGACGGACTCAATGAAGAGTATGGACTGGCAATGTAAGGTTGTGTTCTGGTCAAGCAAGCTCATTTAGAGATAAGCTCTGATTCCAAGAGGAGTAAAACTAATTATGGTGTTTTGAAACTGAAAGGGATCCATAATAAAACAGTAATAAGAAGTAAAAGACAAACTTTAGTCACTGTGTTCATGTGTTTGTTTATTTGCATTTGATTTATAAGGTGCCTTCTGTGAAACACAGTTGCATTATGGCACCACTAGAAGGGATATAAATGAGATTGATCTTCAAAGCCATCCCAGTTTCATACCAGGTAATTGCTGACAGAGGGGAATGAGGGAGAGTACAGGGTCCACATATGAACCCTATTACCGACCGAGTATGTGCATGTGGAATACATTCATGTTACACACATATACCCAACTAAACCATAGAGAGTGTAAGATGCGCAGCCACACGATTACTGACTGCTCTCCTAGCATACCCTATACCACTTAGGACTTTCACCCACCCCACCCTTCTACGTATCTTTACACAATTCCTCACTTTGGCTCCTGTACTTTGCTAAACTAATAGTTTTCGGTTGTTCTCCCACATGGTGCTACCATGAAACACTCAGTGACTATCTCGAACATGGCTGCCTAGAGTTATGAGTGGGGCTCCGGCATGGACTTCGGCCACTATCTGCTTCATTATGATGGCACTTGCGGGTGTCTGCCCGCCCTGTTCCTCCACCTTTTTACGCACAATTACATTGAGGGTGTATTCTGTTTGTTCTCTGATACTTACACCTACTCCCGCATGGCTCTTCGCTACCTTTCTCGGTTACATTGTCTAAGTTTCTATTGACAATGACCTGTCAATGAAGAGCATTATTCTCCCTTCCTAGTGCATTTTCCTTAACATGGAGTATTTCATCATAATATTGAATGTATTTAATGAAATAATGCACATGGTCTCCCTCCTTTACTGGTTGTGCTAGGAACCTAGCTGGGTTTACCACTCAGCACCTGACAATTTTGATTGAAGGGTTTAAAATAATAACTTCTTAATCAGAGGCTCTCTGTGTGGTCGGTACACATTTGGGCTTTTCAAGAATGGCAATAAAGCATGTTCAACATATAATATAACTGTGCATCCCATAATTATGCTGGCAGACTTCTCAATTGCACAGGCTGCTGTTGCTAGTGCTTGCTTGCATGGGTAGTGACCTCTCATCACTGGATCTAGTATCCAACTGTAAAATGCTAATGGTTTGTGTCCCATTGTAGTTTTCTGTGCGAGGACAGCTGTCATCACTACTCGATTTGAATGGGAAAAAAAAATAATTCTTCATTACAATCAGGGATTTCTAACACAGGTGCTTTGCTGATTGATAGCTTCAATTCATCAAAAGCATATATCATCTCGCCTGTCCAGGCTATGTCACTACTGTCTTTCTGTGCTTCCTTAAGCCATTTTAAAAGTGGCCTGGCATACGTGCTGTAGTTGAAAACCCTTGCTCTGCAGTAATTGCAAAGTCCTAGAAATTGCTTCAATTCTTTCACTCTCTCAGGTCTGGAATTTTTCATTATTGCTTCTTCTCTTTCAGGTGTCACCTTCCTCCTTTCCTTTCATATTAGCTGGCCTTTCTATAGGATTTGTTCTTGGTAATATTGCATTTTCTCTTTGTCAACGTTGTACCCGTTCTCTGCTAGTAGTGTCATCAGCTTTACTGAATCTCTCCTGCACTCTTCTTCTGTGGTGATACACAACAATGTGTTGTCCACATATTGGATGACTGCACTATCAAGCTGTACAATCCCTAAGTTCATCTACAACATTCAGTTGACGACCAAGGGTGCTTCACGGTATCCCTGGTGTAAACGAGTAGGTTTTAATTTATTTCAGGGGTAAGTAAACACGGTCAAATAGTGTGACATCATGCAAGGAGTTTGAAAAGAAAGCATTATTTAAATCAATCACTGCTTTGAATGCGCTGTTACACAATATAAGTGGCCTAACATGCATGCTGTAGTCGAAGAAACACATGATCTGCAGCAATTTCAAAGTCCTAGAAATTACTGCAATTCCTTCACTGTCTCTGGTCTGGAAGTTTTCATGATTGCTTCTGCTCTTTCAGATGCCACCTTTCTCCCTTTCTTTGATATTAGTAGGCCTATATATAGGATTTCTTCTTGGCAATATTGCATTTTTTCTTTGTCAACGTTATACCCTTTCTCTGCCAGAACTGCCATCAACTTTACTGAATCTCTCCTGCACTCTTCTGTGGTGCTACAAAACAATATGTCAACCACATATTGGATGGCTGCACTGTCAAGCTGTACATTCCCTAAGTCCATCTGCAACAATCGGTTGAAGACTCAGGGTGATTCACAGAACACCTGTGGTGACTGAGTATGTTTTAATGTAATTCTGGGGTAAGTACATTAGGTCAAATACTGTGACTTTTCATGCAATGGGATTAAAAAAGAAAGCATTCTTTTAATCAATCATTGTAAAATATTTACCTTTGGATGTGATGTTACATTATATTGTGGCTGGATTTGGAAACCAATGGGAATTCTGCCTCAACAATATTATTCAGGGGGCGTCAGTCGTGGATAAATCTCTGTGACCCCCTGGTTTCCTTTCTAATCGGATACACAGCCATGTTGCATGGGGATTCTGGAGGCACTAGTATCCCTTGTCGTATCATAGATACCCTCATCAGCTTCCTTTGACACAGGATATTGTCTTACTCGTGGTAAAATAGCTCCCTGCTTCAGTTCAATATTATCTGCCCCACTCCTTTCAATAGACCAATGTCAGATAGACTACTAGTCCACAATGTGATTGGTACATGTGCCAAATCTTCCTGGAGAAAAGGCTGTACTTTTTCGCTAGTGACCTTCTCTGGGGTATCTCCGTTTCCTCAATTTTGAAATGATATGTAAGACTTATGTCAAACATCACTTTGTTATCTGAGTCATCATCTGTAAACAAGCTTTCATCTGTTAAGCCAGTCAATCTATATCTGTCGTTGAAAGCTGTCACTGTTCCTTTTTACCCCTTCACCATTAACTCCATGCATAATGACTATGTCTTCCCTTAACTATTGCTGCTTCTAACTAAACTATAAATACCTGCCCTTCCTTCATGTCTGTGGGAACTTCTGGTCAAAACAGAAATTCTGTGGGTAACCGCAATAGTCTTGCCTGTATTCTTGGAAGTCATGCTAGCAATTTGTGTACCCCATAAAGGAATACTTTTGGGTTTAGTGGCACTCCTCGTTGTACTTCCTGGCCATAAAATGCTGTTATGAATTGCTGTGCATTCATAATGGAAAGAACATATTAACGGGTAGAACATATTATCCCCTGCTCAGTAAATGATATTGTCATGTTTAATTTACTCATAAAGTCTCTCCCAAATATGTTAACTGGTGTCTTGCGGGAATATAATAATGTTGTGTTCCTCTATGGTAATGGGTAATTCATCTGTAAAAAGAACTGTGGTTGCCACCCCATAAAATCCTTGTGTGTTCATGGTAATGCCTGACATTGGGAACTTCCCTTCTCTAACACTGAATCGAGTCACCCCCATATCTACCAAGAAGGAGAGTATTTTGTCACCTATGGTCACTGCGACCCTCGGTTCCTCTTGTGAGTATTGTGTAATCGATCCACTTACCTGGGCCTTCTGTGTCCAAGTCTCTTTATGCAAAGTCTCTTGCTTCAGAGGGCCTGATACATCGTAAACAACAAACAACAATTCCTTCTGTTTCTTCAAGTCAGCTGATTACTCGTCAACCGAGGATCCCCCCAGCCAGGCGCCAATCCGTTTCACAAAGTCAGCCTCCCTCAGTCGTACTCAGACCAACAACCCACTGTGGACATCCCTCCGTTGGGTTCACGTTTGTCACCACAATGCAGTTCACTTAGTTTTTCAATTCACCACGTGTCAAAGACAATCAATTGTACAAGGGGTTTTGACTCGACCCTTGTATGACCACTTTGACTTCTCTCGCTGGCCTTCCCTGGGGTCTCTTAGTTCTTGGAGTTTTCTTAGTTTAACATATCCTCTTTGTTCAGAAGCGGGGTATTCATTAGAGTCTTTCAAATGAGCGTCCATGTGGTGCCACACCACTCTAACCCTAATACCTCGGTTGTTCACAAAAGACCTTTGTCCCATGGTCTTCTTTTCTTTTACACAAATGTTGCCACTGCAACTTTAAGCTTAACACAGTTTGGGCAGCTATCAATTTCCTCCGACTCACCGGCTGTGCTGAACTCATTGGCTTTACTTCAACTGCAGTCAAGGACGGTACTACAGCGGCAAGCTCTCTTCCCTGCCCTGGCTATCAGTGCAGGAGGGCCCCACGTACCATTGACATCTGTTGCACCAAACACCAGCTACAATTCCCGGTCTTACTGTTCCTTTATTGAATGCTTCCTGGGTCTGGGTTGAAAAGGGCAAGGGTAATTCCCTCCTTGTCGTCCTTTCGGTTTGCTCCACCTTTCTCCTTCATTTGAACTGACATCCCAGAATAACTTCTTTCTCATGCTTTAGGCCTTGCTCAAAGTGTGCTTTCATGGTCTGCCTTTTTTGCCTGTTGTGAAGGGACAGGGCCGTCAGGTTTGGACATGTCAGGTAAACTGCTCTGGTGTTAGTCTGTTGTCTTTCGTGGTGTGAGAAAGTGTTTGTGTAGGAAAAGGGGGGTAGAGCTTTTGAATATCCTGCGGGGTAGGATGGGGAAAAGATGTTATAAGGAAGGGGGTACCGCATCTCACCCATCAGTGTCCCACTTGCACTCCCCAAAGACCCCCCTCCATCAAGGTGATCCTTCCGCACTGGTCCACCCCCAGGGACTGGATCCAATAGCGATGGCTGTGTCCTGGCCACCTGGATGACAGATCCCTGGGGACTAGCGGTTGAAACACCATCAGGTATCTCACAGTTAGCACATCATCTATTGCCCTGTGCTACACACATGGTTGGGGGTTGTTTCTACACTCTGATCCAGTATAGCAAGGGTTTCATTTTAACTTGATATGCTATAATATTGAGGCCTAAGTCTAGGCATAGGGGAATGGTCTGTGTACTAAGCAGGAGAGACAGGAGTGATCTGAGAAACAAATGTACACTGACTCCATCCCCCAAAGTTCAGCACCTTAAATGGCAGCTGCTAAGGCTTTTGCAAGATAGACCTCTAGGTTAGGACCAGATGTCCTTTCTCCAATCTGTGCCAATAATCTATTAATTTACCCACCCTGTCTTGCCATGTTCAGGGAACATTTTTCTGCTTGAGTTGACCACCTGCCTGATGCACTAATGCGAACCCCAAAATACTCGATGTAATCCATTCTTTCTCTTTCTATATGATACAGTATTTGCAGGATGCCGCACTAAACATTTAGCTTGTATATGATTTTGTTTTGGCCAATTCATTTTATTACACAAATTGTCAACAGTTCTAGCTCTTGTTGAAGTCCTACGGATATTTTACTATCACTGCATTATCCAGCAGAGCCTCAGCTTGTCACAAGGCTTTTTCTTAACCCATCATGGATCCATCCTTGGCTCACTTCCTTCTTCACAGGGAATGGTGTTGTTCTCCCCCACACACTCCATACCCAACACATGCATAGTTTTTAGTGTGCAAATTTCAAACATAAAATAAAAGAACTATAGGAACATCTTGACACTCAAGAATTTGCCCCAAGCTTCCATGTTGAACTGTATCAAATGCAGGTTCAAGGCCTACAAATAGGATCTATAATGACAATTTAAGTAATTTCATAAACTTCAAATGGAGCAGATATAACTGAAATGCCTGGTCTCCAGTGCTTATACCAGATTTGAAACCAGCTTGCAATTCGAACAAAACATGATTTCTACAACCTATGATTCTATAGCTGTTTCTTATATTTTCATATTGAGTTACAACTTCCATCACCCTTCGATGAAGGTTATGATTTTTTGAGAAAACATTATTGAGGTCACTTTTCCCCTTTGAATCAATGTATGTTCCATTATTCTGTTTTGAGTTAGTCTGTATGTTCGTTATTTATTTAATTTGTGGTGTGTGTGTTTTTGACTATTTCTCATGACAATTTGGACACCTCATCTATGGTGAATCTCAGCAGCGATTCTATGGGTGATAGTTCATTCAAAACTACTTGAAATGTATTTGTTAATATATTGATGGTTGTGCTCTGCTAACTAATATCTTCCCATTCACTCATAGTGGATGTTATTTCAGTAGTTCTTGTTTAAGATACTTCCGGGTCTTGGTCAAACCTCATCTTGATATTTTTAACTTCTTCTCCATCAACTTCACACATTAGATTTGCTGCACTAGTAGCTGCACTTCCTACCATTGTTCTGAGCTTCCATAAACTGATTGAACCTCTTTGAGATTTGTAATCCATTCACATATAATACTGGTGAAACAAGTGGAGATCGAGATGCTATTAAGAGAGTGGGTTTGTGATGAGGTCTATTGTAGCACACTTCATGTTTTCTACTTTGGAATCTATCTGATGCCCAACACTCCTCTCTTAATGTTTGGTTATCTGCTCCATATAATTGTTTTTCTTTAATGAACTGGTTATTTTCAGGACAATCAGTTTGCAATTTTTGTTTTGCTGAATATATACATATAAAAACCTCCCAGAACTTTGCAGTCCCCTAAATACTTTTTGGATTACAAGAAATGTCTCCTGTTTGTGTAGAGTTTTTTTTGTTTACAGTTCAACAATTTTATTGGGTAAAAAACACTGGGTATGTGGGACCAATGGCTGCTAGCCTAAGGGATGCCTCCCCCACAAAACAGGGTAGCTATTTGAGCACACACTTGCTCAAACAGATCTGAGTAGGGCAGTAAACTATAAGGTATCAGTGTTTCTAATTCTGAAATGCTTCCTCATTACCTACTCCAAAGATCAGAACATACTATTCTTATAATTTATCATATGAAACTTAGATGTTTTGTTGATGAATATTAACAAATAACATGTTTTCTTTGCTTTACTTACTTGTATGTGAAGTTTATCACAATACAAACATGGCTTCCTATTTCATAAATATATTAATACCAATTAAGAATTCAGCAATTTAAATATCATTCAGACAACATGCCTTTGATGAGAGAAGACTAAATTACAACTCCAAAATAGTTCTAAGGTTTTATATGAAAGTGGTTGCATTGATTTGTTTGGATGGAGAATCACTCTGGGCGAACACTGTGGCTAATTTGCCAGTTTTAAAAGAGAACTGTGATGGTTTCAGATTAGTGCCAGGATTATTCTGTCTTGCAATGGCTTTCAATGTGGCTTGTTCATTCAAGTGGGCATTGTAATTTTCACCTGCCCCCCCTTATAATGTCAAAATCAATTAATAGGGTCTTAATCTCATGGATCAACATATATTCTCCTTTGAATGATGTTGTTATCTTTGTGGACATTCTTTTAATAGAAACACGTGATTACTACTTGTGGTTTTTCTCCCTCCCATTTTAAGTGCTTTAAATATGAAAAGATATAGGGCCATCACTATCTAACCACAATAATTCATAATCATAATTAATTAAATGACACAGGCTATAAAAAGAGATAGTCAAAGATCAAATTTACAAAATGTTAAAACCAGTATGATAAAATCTTTAATAAATTATAAAATGTTTAACTATAGGTAAAGCGCAAGAATATGCCCAGCTATAGCCATTGAATTCTGCTGGCTCTATTCACTTTCAGGTGACTTTCAAATAATATATACTGTGACTCCTGGTAATAAACCTGATGAAAGGTTCAGTCAACAAGAGGTTTCCTGCACAATTTAAACACTAAGGGAGATACAGACAGGACCACGAAAACCTCTAATCCCCAATCACACAATTCTCCATGCGTTACCAGTCAATATTGCAAACTGAAGAGGACAGTGGAGGTTCAAAGGCAGCAGCCTGCAGTCACTTCCCACTGGGTGCACACTAATGGTTCAACTCAAATAAATTAAAAGTATGCGCAAAGAAGAATACACCGAAGATTATCTAATAGTGGTTAAATCAACTGGGGCTACCTCGCAGTGTAGCAGCTCACACATTTAGCAAGCTTTTAGAGTGCTCAACCAATTGTTTACTAAGTGTGAGTATATGCAGAACAGCTGCAAAATTAATTCCAGTGAAAATTGATGCTTTACATTTTTTCCATCAATGAAAGCTCACAGAAAGTTTAAAAGAAATTACCCATAGTTGACGCCACCACAGACCCTCTAAATAATTAAGTGTGATTTAGTAGTTGGCTAACATAGGTTGAACTCATTGTGAGAGGCTGAAAGGATTTAGCTCACAGTCACCTGCAAAACACTATGATTAGCCATTCTATTAATTATACATGTGCGAATGAACAAATATGGCTGCCAAATATAACTGCAAAAAATAGGCCCCACTATTTTAAAACCTTTTAAAATCTTCAAAACCAAATGCAGATTTTGTTGCATGCCAGAGATAGTAAGAAAGTGACTGGGATCTCATGAAGGCCGAAATAAACTCATCAAGAAATATGGGGGTGGGGGGTGTAAGGGCATATGCATATAACCCTGCCAAATAAAAAAAAGAAGTCCGATGAGTTTCTGCGGTGAAAAGATTTCGGCAAAACATTTGGGGAAAATAAATCTGGGGATGAATGAACATAGAACCCTTGCGTAGCCCTTAATAAGGTGGTATGTAGGTTTTCCTCAGTCGATCCCAGAGATTCAATTCTTCAGAAGCATTTATATGTATTGTGGTAAGGTATTTCAAAATAGATTGGTTTCTCCTACCATCTTGTAGAAGCAAAACTCTGTCTGCAGGGGTACCAGCGAAGAAACCAAAATGTGGTAGGAAAGGAAATTTGGCAATAAAATGCTGAATGCTCCACTATCCTCACTAACATTTAACTGTAGCTAGCAGCGCTTCATGCACTCCTCGTGTTCTTTATGCATTCAGAGAGTGCTTTCCTTTTCTTCCTCGTGGGCCCTTAGGCAACAGGGGGTCTAGAGAAAGCAGATTATAAGGTCAGTAAAGGTCAGTACTCAGTGACATTACCTGAGCAGTAACCAGGTTCTTGGCTCCAGTATGCCAAGTGAATGATACAGAAGGCCTTTACAGAAATCCTAGCTTCAACAGTATTGTGTTGTTTCATCAACAGTAATTACTTTGTGGTAATTTACTACAAAGATATTACTTCAAAATGTCTTTGAAAAGTATAGGTATTTGTGGCATACACGGTAAAACGGGGGGTTAAGGTAGGGGCAGTAATTAAGGGGAAGGAGGAGCAGCATCGGGGAGACCGGGACCCCCTAATTTTTTTAAACAAATTAGTAAATTACCACACAGTAATTGCTGTTGGTGAAATGACATGGAACTGCTTCAACAGGGAGCGAAGGAAGGGATTCTAAAACAGGTGTAACATGGTGTCTGGGTTTGAGGCTCAGGATGAGTATGGCCACTTTGTTCTAAATGACTTACAGAATGTAACCACAATAATTCATAATCATAAGCATTGTGTGAGTCTCGACAAATAGAGACTGCTGTATTAATCCAGCCTCAAGAGGACCAGTGCCCTGGGCACATGCATTTTATGAGAAAAAAAATTGATGAAGGGGAGAATTAACTTGAGAAGGTGAAGCTGGAATTAGATTTTTTGGAAAGCTCAATATTCTGAGCAACGAAGAAGACAGAGCCATCAAAGATCATGGCCTTTGGTCCTAGCAGCATAGGCTACTGCATGGGGTGGACTAATGCAAGCAGGCCATGGAAAATGTTTGTAAGGAGGGGTGACAGAGCCTTTATAAATTATTTCCCTCTTTGAGACATTAGGACAGGAGGTGTTATCAAAAGAGATTAAAGACACAATCATGCTTGAAGAGTATTTGACCTCAACCTAAAAGCTGTTCGGGTAGCATCAACATATGTCTGGAATGCACAAGGAAAGGGAGATATAAGGTCATAAAGAGGCAAGAGGTGGGTGTTAAGGAGCCAAGGCGACATCATAGATCCTTTAGGCAACCCACAGTTTGACATAGTAGGCTGATCAGAAAAGGCTACAAGAGTAACACAACATGTAAACATGTACATGATGGGGATTAAAGGGTAGGCATGAGTATATGAGGAGTGGCTATGGAAGAACCACCATTAGTGAATTTTAACAATAATTTGAAGGTCTCTGACACTAACAGGATCTTAAAGAAAATTCTAGTAAAGACATGGACGGATCTTATCACAACCCTATTAATAAGAATAAGAACAATGAAATGTCCTTTCAATTGGAACCCACATCAGACCCAGTAATATCACTTAGTATCAACTCACAAGTTGGTCATCAATATTCAGTTTAAACAACACAAACATTTGTTTCCCTTGTATGTTTTCTATTGTAATTTGTATACACTCTTTTGGATGAATACATGTGTATCAGGAAGAACACATTCTTTCTAAAATGTCTTTGAATTGAGATTTCACACTGATGAGTATACCTGCTGGGACCAGTAGTCTAATTCAACTCATCCATGTAAGCTTGGTAGATCCTTCACAAAGGAACCTAGCATGGTGCCTGAAAGTTTATGGTACCAAACTTCATGCATGCCATCTAGGGCACACCTGGATGTGCGTCCTACTGCCCCCTAATATGAATCATTCCACTCCTGCCCTCACTAACTAGCAATGGCAAGAACCTTTGTTAAGATGGAGGAGAGGTACAAAAGGCTTGGAATAACGAATAAACATCTGGTCTGACTACTCCTTCTTTTCCAGGGTTCTTACTTGTAGTTTGCTCTTGCAGTCAGTTGTCTGCTGTCAATTCCCTCATGCTTTTGTCCTCCCTTCCCATTCAGGTCTGCACTTCTTGACCCGACACCTTTCGTGTATTACTGCCTGGGCCCTGCCTTGTCCCACGCTGCAGAATACGTTTGGATTATTAGTTCTCGCAGTGAAGATGATAGGCTGATGCCAATCATTTGTCCTGATTTCTCACTAAAACACATCCCTTCATTCTTAGGTACTCACTTGCTCAAACCCTCCAATCCAAGGGATTATGTTGTTGGAGGGGGTTGAGAGCACAGCTTGGTGCACACCTGTGGACAAGGATGGAGAGGAACATGTGACTGCAAATTCTGCTTTGGCAAATTACCTCACAGAAAATGGCAATCAAAAAGTATTTGCGGTTGCCCTGGGCATAAAATGGCAGCACCTACTCATGGGGGACAGTACCTTACCTATGTCTGATCCTTAGCTATGATGAATGTACCTGGCATATGCGGCATTTACGGGCACAAAATTACTTTAACGGAGCATGTAACGCTGCACTTAACATATTATGACAACTGGAAATCTGAGACTCTTCCATATACACAGTGACAATACCAGGCATAGGAGTCAGTCCTTACCTTGGAGACTGGTGGATAGGTCTACCCTTAACTCGCCTGCCTCCAATGAGGAGGAGCTGACACTGGCACATGGGTTCCAAACCCTGCCAAGGCTGACACATGCAGTCATGATTATGAAGTCACAAATTGAGTAGCACAATTATCAGTAACACAGCGCTCTGAAACCTCTAGCCCAGGTATGTATCACTGTAATAATCACAGAATATTATTTTTTGCCTGGTATAATGTGACCGTATTCTTTGGATTCTTAGGCTATACTTGACTTCTAATGGCATCAGTTGGGCCTGTGGGGCTGTACCTTGAATATGATGATCACTCGTGGCTCATATGGTTAACCTGTCATAAGATGACATGGCCTATGCATGTTTGCAGGTATCTTCCTATGCCAAGGGAGACTTGAAGTATTATTTTGTGTGCAACCATTTCCCAGGCATCTAAAATGGCTAGGGAAAGAGGGGGGTCATGTGGCTAAAACTTGTTTTACATCAGTTACAACAGCTGCTCTGTAGGCCTGTGTTGTGTGGCAGTTACAGGTCCAACCTCGTATCCTCTTCACAGTCTGTCAAGGAGTAAGGTTGACAGGTCCCTGATATGCACCTGAGCCTGGCCAGTTAAGCACCCTTATTGTTATCTGATGCAAGAAGAAGAATTAATTCACAAGAGGGGGGCTTGTAAACTAAACCCACAGGATTCTACCCAAAGACCTAACCAGAGGATATCTATAAATCAGACCCTGGATGTTAGGTAGATCATCCCTGAACTATTCCTGAACTCTCTGAGAGAACTGGTTGGTAAGCACTATGTCCCAAGGATGCAGGAGATTCGGGAATTCAACTTCCAGTGTGGACCATATTGAGATCTCCAAAACCCAGACCAGATTCCAGATTATCTACCAAGGACTCTGAGAAATGTATGGTATGGGGAATCACTAACACATTCAGCGGGACCCCATTGTCAGCTGGTGCAGATCCTTGAGGGGGAAACCTAATTCATTCCAGCCCAATCTCTGTGCTGTATTGCTTATAAAGTAGAACATGTTTCCCTCTCCACTGCAGCTACAGCATTTAAGGAGAGACCGGTTTCCTTCCTCTTCCCAAAGGAAACATTATTTTTCACAGCTGGGAAACTTACTGAAAGTTTTTCTGTCCCTTGCATTTCTAACATCAGACATCCCACAAACTATTTTCTTTGCAGGGGAACAGGCAGTAGACAAGGGAGGAGCAGAGCTGCTGATGAACACCAACTCCTGCATTGAAGAAAGAGTTGAAGAAATCCAAAATAGTTGCAAGCCTTTTAAAAACTCCCTTCCCCTGGTCTAGACTAGGAAACCAATTATCCAATCAATTTGAATGTTTGCCACAGACAATGTACTTGGGCTCAGTGAACACCAGAGCATGGGAGCCCCTTGAGCCCGGAAGAGGGGTGTGCTCTGGTGAGGAAGGGGAGAGACCCCGGAATCCTAGAAGAGAGCTTTGCTCCAGTGAGTGGGAGGAGTGCCACATGAGTCCAGAGGAGGGGTGTACTCCAAGGGGAAAGAAGACAGCGCTTTTAAGCCCAGAAGGACTGTGTGCTTCAGGGAGGGGAAGGAGAGCCCCAGGAGATCAAAAAAAGAAGAGATACCTCAGAAGACCTGGACTTGAGAAAGGGTGGGGGGTGAAAAGCTGGACGAGAGAGAGTGAGTGTGATCTCTGGAAGTGAGGATATGTAACAGAAGAGGAGAACCCGTTTTAACCCAAGAAGAGTAGTGCTTCTGTTAGGGGAGTAGAGCCCTTTGATCCCAGGAAAGTGGTGATCCAGTGAAGAGCGAGTGACTGTGATCTCCAGAAGGGGGACATGTAACAGATGGGGAGAGCCCATGGTCCTGAGAGAAGGGATTAACTAACCGAGAGGAGAGCCCCAGTGAAGGGGATGACTTTTGGTACACTTGCCAAGGGGGAGGATGCCCCAAATTATCATGAGAGGTGAAGATGCCTTCTAGTCCCCAGAAGAAAGGATAAGACGAATTAAGTAGGGGCCCATCCCGTCTGGAACTTTCTATAATCCTCTTTGTTTGCTGTCCTTCGTATATAATCCTGAATTCGATGATAATGTTTCCCATGGAACTTTATGTCACAGCCATCCGGAACCAATTTACAGGCAATAGTTTTATATTTACTGTTTCTTAATTAAAAAAAAACCTTTAAAGATATTGTGGTGTCAGCAGTTGTGTGTTTTCTCGATCTGAGGGCGGTAAATTTAAGGCTTCAATTTTGAATACATGAACTTTGGCCACTCATTACTCTGGTGCGAAAGATAACTACATAATTAGGGCATATAGTGATGCATTTCTATCATGTGTCATGCATATTTTTTTGTTACATTGTTTTTTTGTACAGTTATATTCACTTTGTGTTACTGTTTTAATACGTAGATTTTATGATTTCTACTACTGAAAAAAGTTCAGTTGATTGATTGATTGATACATGCTCATGTATCACTGCTAGAGTAGGAGGACGATGTGTTGTCCAAAGTCTCTAGAGTAGAAAGAAAGAGGAGTACCATCTTGAATCTACTGAAGAGCTGGGGGAATCACCCCAGTGTGAAGGAGCTGGATATGAGGAGTTCCTAGTCTTCCTAAGGAGAGAATACTGATGATGACAAGCAAGATAACGGTGAATTATCTAAGTCTCAGCTGCAAGTACATGATTTTAAAAACCCATGCCGAGGAGGAGGACAAAGCAACTGTTCCACCATTTCGTACAATCTGGCAGATCTGAAAATGAAATGTCAGCATGTGGTAGCCACACCACCAACTCCTTCACCGCCATCTTTGTGCCCATATCATTTTAGTAGGATAAACCTGTGTACACCAACGTGTGGAATGCTTCATAGCACACAGGGAATGACAATATCTTGGCAGTTCACTTTACAACACATCTATGCACCAAGGAAATGTTGGGACCAAGTTCGGTACCACATATGTGTGGTGCTATATGATGCAACACCATGCACAGTACTCAGATGAAGCCAAATTATCTCTACACAGGTTTCTCATCAAAAGCCAGTTAGCAAAATACTTAATTGTATTCTGTTGTATTCATTGTAAGCACAAGTACTTTATTGGGCATCCCATGTTTTAACGTTTTATGTATTATGAGCACTGTTTTACGATTATGATTGAATTCATGATGTTGAATATAGGATTTTTGATGAGACTTTTAATGTAGTTTTTGCAATTTTTTTATTTACTGTTTTTAGAAATATATACAATGTTGTTTGGTCTATTTATTTGTTGCACTTTTATGGATAGTTGCATCTGAATAAAGGAATGTTTGACTGACTGACCTTTGTTTTCTTAGAGGGTACTACTGCTTTGGAAGTTACAAGATTTATTTCTGTTACATCTCTTCTTAGATTTTTATCTGCTTTCCTTTCTCAAAACCTTTTTCCAAAATGGCGGAACCTGTGTTCAGTCTAGAATATTACAAGCATTGTAGACATGCATGTAAGGGAAAATGCCCTTGCTCTCATTTGCCCATAAAGGATTCCTCTCCTCTAAACTCTTTTCTTCCACTTGGGGGTTATGAAGAAGGACAACTGAAAGCATCAATAATGAAGAGGGATAGTTTTTGTTCAGTTGATTTTCTCCCCAAAGCTCAGACTACCTTATCTCTGTTTCAGACCTGTGATTGCAAGTAGACAGAAGGTTTTCCATTAGAGAGCGTGATAATCACACTTAAGTTTGGTTTACCCTTGATGCCATGCCACATTAAGAAAGTATATGCACACTGGCACTACTAATATAGGGTTCGAAATTCTGATTTAATAAGCAGGAGCTTAAACCACTCATGGGTGTTCAGAATCACCCAATGGGCAGCAGCCACCACTGGGGAACCAGGAGCGAGTACACAATGCACCACAATTCTAACTTCCACAGGAGAGGCACACTTTACCTTTATGCCCATTATGTATTGATCCATTACATTTAAATGTGTCCTATTTCTTTTTATTAATGTACGAAGTGTAGGTGGGCACCACAATGGTTGATACTTAAATATTGAAATTGTTCATTATAATATGTTCATACAAAAATATTTTAACCTGGTGCTCCCAGTCTGAAAGAGATCCTATGGCATCTGGATCTCACTATACACAAATGAAGAAAAAGTAAGGTGTGTATGCCCCACTCAAGACTGAGAGTAGGTATCTCCACTAAGAAAACCAAAACAAAACTACACATGCGAAACATCTAGCTCTGGAACCGACACAGAGAGAGAAACATCAAATCAAGGAGAAGAAGCCACTCCAGGGACATCAAGAACAGCAGACACAGCAGAAACAACCAACAGAGGAAGAGTACCTTTTTTAGGGGCAGGAAGAAGAGAATACGAAGGGGGAAAAGAAAAACAAAAGGAAAGACCAAATACGAGACTATAGCAGAAGAAAACATAGTGATCAATCTCTCTTCCAGAACTCTGACCCCAGGTAAAATTACAACTTTGCAGAAAGGACTAAGTGTTGTCCCGACATACGACAGCACCTTGTTTGACTCTAAAATCGAACTATACAAACTGGTTCGGAAAATTAAATTGAAGGTGTTCTTCAGTGAACTAGAAGAAGAAGACCCGAGAGAGGTAGAGTACTCTGACCTTAAAGAATTCAGAGGCAACAGCAACTTTATTCCTCCGATTTCGGTTCCTTCCATAGACATCTTCCAAAAACAGGTCACTAGAGACCTAGAGAAGATCAAATTCAAACAGCCTAGGAATTCCAACATGAAACCACATGAACTTAAACTCATAAGAAACCTATATGGAGATGACACTATAACCATTAGGGTTGCAGACAAAGGAGGAGGTTTGGTTCTACTAAACACAAGTGATTACGAAGAAGAATGTATGAGACAGCTTAACGATATTAACACCTATGCAATACTTGATTCGGATCCCACAGAAGAAATTCTATGCAATCTGGAAAAACTTCTAGAAAGGGCAGAGGAACTCAAATGGATTAATCAGAACACAAAGACATTTCTAACCAATACACATCCGAAGATACTTCATTTTTATACTCTCCCGAAGATACATAAGGACATGCAAAAGCCTCCGGGAAGACCTATAGTAGCAGGAATCAATAGTGTTCTTGAACCACTTGGCAAATACATCGATTATTTTTTGCAGCCATTGATTCAAAGACAAGTACTTACATCAAGGACTCCACACATTTTTTGCAACATCTCAGAACCATTCCCTTCAACAATAATAACATCTGCTTCACAGTAGATGTTAAAAGCCTATGCACATCCATTCCTCATGATCTAGGCAGAGAAGCGGTAGAGTGGATGCTTCTAAAGGAAGGAGAAATAGCGGCACAAAAACAATTCATTATGGGACTTTTGGAATTTATTAGCAACAACTTGTACTTCCAGTTTAAGGACTCATATTATTTACAAGTTGCTGGCACTGCGTTGGGGGCAACCATGGCCCCATCATATGCAAATTCATGTATGCACAAATTCGAAACAGAACATATCCTTATGAACAATCTGTGGAACCAAGACCTCATCATTTGGATACGATACATATATGATATTTTTGGCATTTGGAAAAGTACAGAATCTCATCTTCTAGAATTCTTTGGCTACATCAACAGCATAGATCCTCGTATACAATTCACATCCGAATATTCATGTAAGTCCATCCATTTCTTAGATGTGGAGATTAATGTCACAGAAACAGGATACCAAACTACAATTTATCGGAAAAGCACAGATAGAAATAGTTTGTTACAAAGGTTGAGCTTCCACCAACCGAGTCTGATTAAAAATTTACCCTATAGAAAATTCTCAGAGTAAAACGGATCGTCAGCACCCAGAGTGAATATGAAGCAGCAGTAAAAGAAATGGGCAAGAAATTTCTTGCACAAGGCTATTCAGAAGAAGAAATCACATTGGCAGAGACACGTACAGCTGCACAAGACAGAGAATTACTTAGACCAAGAGCAACTAAACAGGATGCGTCACCTCCATTAGTCTTTGTATCAAAGTACTCACGCCAAAGCAATCGGATCAAAGCAATCATATGCAAATTCATGTATGCACAAATTCGAAACAGAACATATCCTTATGAACAATCTGTGGAACCAAGACCTCATCATTTGGATACGATACATATATGATATTTTTGGCATTTGGAAAAGTACAGAATCTCATCTTCTAGAATTCTTTGGCTACATCAACAGCATAGATCCTCGGATACAATTCACATCCGAATATTCATGTAAGTCCATCCATTTCTTAGATGTGGAGATTAATGTCACAGAAACAGGATACCAAACTACAATTTATCGGAAAAGCACAGATAGAAATAGTTTGTTACAAAGGTTGAGCTTCCACCAACCGAGTCTGATTAAAAATTTACCCTATAGCAAATGCTCAGAGTAAAACGGATCGTCAGCACCCAGAGTGAATATGAAGCAGCAGTAAAAGAAATGGGCAAGAAATTTCTTGCACAAGGCTATTCAGAAGAAGAAATCACATTGGCAGAGACACGTACAGCTACACAAGACAGAGAATTACTTAGACCAAGAGCAACTAAACAGGATACGTCACCTCCATTAGTCTTTGTATCAAAGTACTCATGCCAAAGCAATCGGATCAAAGCAATCATAAAGAAAAATTGGAACACTGTAACATGTGACAAAAGGGTAGAACAATTTTGTTCAAGGAAACTCCTACATTTGCTTACCAAAGAAGCTCCAATCTGAAAGACAGATTAATTCATACTAGACCCCCACAGAAGAAGAAAAGAACTGAACGTATAGGCACATTTCCGTGCTTGAACTGCAGCAACTGCGGTTTCATTATGAAAGGACAAATAATAAATCATCCCCACACTGGAGAAACGATTAAGCTTAAATGTTATGCTTCATGTGACACAGCTGGAATCATATATGGGATCAAATGCCCATGTGGGTTGTATTATGTCGGCCAAGATAAGGTGGAATGAGCATAGATCTTGCATCAGGAACAAGACAGAAAGCTCGGCAGTGGCAAGACACTGGCAGAATAAACAACATAGCTTGGCCCAAATTAAGTTTGTAATTCTTGAAAAAGTCCAAAGAAGAGAGAAACACGAGAATCTACAAAAAAGAATGGATCAACGTGAAACATTTTGGATAGACAGACTTAGTTCCCTGACTCCCAAGGGAATCAATGAAGAGATTAATTATATGTGTTTCCTCTAAGAACAGTGAAAATACTAAGTTGAGCTGAGATGAGTTTCACCTTCAGTGGGACTCTTGCATAGATTGTGCTTTGTGATGCTTCCTCTAACATAGCCATAATCATTTGTGGTGCTGCAAGGAGTTTTATCAGTAGTGAAACCCTAGCATAACACTGCTCTGTGAACGATATCATAATACTAACGAGGACATGCTTAGTATAAGCAATTAATTCTTTACTTATTTTGAATAATCTGTTTATATACACGGATTGTACAACACGCTAGATCTGGACATTTACTTGTGTAATGTTTTCCTTGCAATGTTTTCCTCGCAATCAGTTTTCCGATTACTTATTGCCACTGCTGTTTGTATTTTAGTTTGTATTGCATTTAACAGAATGTAAATCGCATAGTAAGCTATTCGAATTCTTACTTGAGTAAAACATACCCTGAATAGACACATGTATCTGAATAGATGTCCAGCTAATTTATAACACGCTTCTGCGTTGTTCGCCATGGTAACAGTCCCGTCCACCTGCATCCATGCAGGGCGGTGGGACCGGAGGCGTACGTGCAGAGGCCACGTTCCCATGGTGATTTAAACTAGCATCGGCGTTCGCGCGCGATTCACTTTTGCTTTCAGAGCGAACGCGATTGGTTCTGCGCGCGAGTGACCGCAAGCCGGTAAGAGCTCTCTGAATATGAGCACTCAGATATGCTACCGTAGTTAATGCTATAGTTACTTACACATTCACCCACTGTTATTTAACAGGAA
Source organism: Ambystoma mexicanum (assembly GCF_040938575.1). NCBI lineage: Eukaryota > Metazoa > Chordata > Amphibia > Caudata > Ambystomatidae > Ambystoma > Ambystoma mexicanum. Next base: position 1,358,961,899 of record NC_090930.1, on the reverse strand, counting down.
TGTTGGAGAATTTTCTCCAAGAGCACTTACAAGAGAGGACAACTCGAACCAGCAGGTACAGGGTATTGAACATAAGGTCGACACACTATCAAGTATAGGTATGGTGAAATGACAATGTTGACAAACTTTTCTTTACATCTCTCCCTTATATTCTCCACTGATCCAAATCCACCTGGGGTATGTGTATTTCAAATTATTTCTGAATAATGGTTTACATTGATGTTTTGTATTGATACTGCACAGTTGATTTAAGATTCACTTTAGTACAGCCCTGAAGATGGTCAAGGACCGAAATGCTTTGGCATATGTACTTTTATGAAAGAACGACTTAGATCTTTTTGAGTTGCCTCATGATACAAGAACTAATCAATCAAGGGACATGGGTCCTAGAAATGTGAATTAAACATTTCTTTTTGAAAATTAAGTACCATCTTTTTCATCATTTGTTTTATAATATGATAACTTAATGAAAAGATCGGATCGAACTGTGCAACCCTGTTTAGGGTCAACTGAGAGCACCAGTCTTAAGCGGGGCATACACACCTTACTTTTTCTTCATTTGTTTCTAGTTCTTTTTATTAGCATTCTCAAATGCTCAAAGTGGATGACATTCATGTTTGTAAGGTAGCAGTTGACCTGTTGAAGCCAAAAGCAGCTCATGGTATCAAGCTAACCAGGGTTTCCTAGGCTAGAGGCAGGAGCTGTCAGAAAGGCTTTAAAAACCAAACTATTCAAATAGACCAATCTGCAACACAGTATAATCCCTGACTCTGCTACTGTGCTAACACGGAACAACTATCCAACACTGCCATCTAAACCTGTCCATGAATATGCATAATGTCTAAGAAAGTACCTGTACTAATTTGTATTCATTCACCACTTATGTAATCTCTGTCATAACATGTATGCATACCCAGTAAGAAGCAAACACTCTGTAACAGCGCCACAATGCCTCTGGGTGGTTTATAAATTTAAATTACATTTTTTTTAAAAATGATAAGTGGTAGTACGTGGCTAGACTGGTCAGTCTTATGTGGCTGGACATCATATAACAAGTGTTTTGCTAAACTATGAGTTGTGTTCTACCTAAGAGCACTACATTGTCCCTGTAACTTAGAACTGGTAGTCTCCTCTTTCCAAGTCTTGACCCATCTGAAGCAATTGATTCTAATCTGGGTAAAAGGGAATTTATATGTAGGTTGAAAAGGAGTGCCAGCACACAGCCTTTTGGACCCCCTACTTTATCTGTATCTGTTCATTCAACTCCCCCTCAGAACCATATTGTACACAAACCCCCAATCTCCTTTAGAGAACTTCCACCATATGTAACAATTGTTTGGGTAGCCTCATCTCACGAAGAATTTCCCATAGGGTTCTCCTGTCCACATGGCCAAATGCTGAACTCCGGTCCATGAACGCCATGTAGACAGGAGAGCCCAAAACTTGGCCAAGAAAATATATAAATTGAGGAACCATGCCCATATACCTGCCCGTTTGTGCCCGATTGTGTGTCAGACAATACATTAATATTCCACACTGACACCTCCAGCTTACTTAATAATATCCCAGTGAATATTCTTGAACATCCAGTAAATAATATTGATGATGGGGAGGACAATTCCCCATTTTACATAATGATACTACAAGCCCAACATTCCAGCTGCGAGGAAAATAATTGGTCAGGAAATCACATTAAAGGCTTGTACCAAGAACAAAATCCATAAGCCAGTCTGAAAATGAAGACATCATTTGTAACTTCATCATTTCCTGGTGATTTAAACATTTGTTACCTACCTAAAACATATTTAATTTCCCTCCTCATAACAGGTTTCATTAGCTACAACCCAAACTGGCTTACATCGTCATTACATACTGAATTCTTATTAATATTCTTCCTTATAAATAAAGCAAAAAAAGGATTGATCCATTCTTTCTCAGAGAGGTGGACTTCTATTGCTTCTGAAACCTTGTATCAAGCCTGTTAGTATTTCTAGCTACGATTCTCCAAAAGGATCTTCTATCCAACTTTTCTGCGGTATCGCATAGTTATAAAGTCATGTCAGCACCCTAATTATTAACTGTTAACAACTGCTTCATCTCTTGCCTTTTTTGGGAAAACATCTTCAGGCCCAAAACGTGTGTCTGCTCATGCCTGGGCCTTGTACATCTCTAGTGCAGGGATAGTTGCTTTACCCACAAGCACATTTACAAAGCAAGAGCCGCTCCTGCTATTTGACTGTAGCTGCTCAACATACTTACTATAAGACATCAACATACTTCTGAGATAATGAAATTGTTAGAGAGATTTTTGGTCAACCCTCTGGGGAGGGCCGCATACAAATCTAATAGTTACACAGGGTTCCAAGCAAAAAGGAAATGACATTCTCTAATGGTAGTTGTATCAGAGTATGCAATGTAGTCCAGTCTAACTACGTAATAAAACTTATACTGTTTCCTTTACCCTTGATGCACAGTAACTGTGGATCAATTGTAACACAAAAATAAGTGTTGTTATGTGGGTAGACTGACCTAAATTGAATGTAGGCCAGTCTAGCCAGGTAATAATACTTTTAATTTTTGATTTGCCCTTGATACATAATAACCGCATCAAGGGTAAAGCAAAGATTAGTGTTATGTTGCTAGATTGGCCTGCATTAGATGTAGGCAAGTCTAGCCACATAATAACACTTCAAATACCGTACCTTACCATTTTGCTTTACCTTTTATGCATGTTACTGTGCATCAAGGGTAACGCAAATAAGTAGTCATGCTACCAGCAGCTCCCACACCTGGGGCTGAGCTGGATCCTGAATTTAGGGTGGGGCTGGTACACACACACACACACACACATACACACACACACACACACACACACACGGCTTCACACATTCCTCATATGTTTTGCATGCACGCCTTTATAAAATAAAACACCAACATAAATGCATACAATCCATACACCCTAACATACATACACACACATCAAATAAAAAGTCACTTAACTTACCTGCATGCACCCTCTGGATGGTCGTCCCCTCCTCACTGCAATGTAAGCATGCTGCCTGGCTGGAGAATAATGATATGCCTTCAGGGAGGACTCCTCTCCTGCAGGCATCCTTTCTGCACTGCTAGAGCAATAATCGGCGACATGCGCTATAAAAGAAAACATAGAAGGGTGCTTTGTCAGGATGTCTTACAAAACAAGAAAAGTCCTCTGTCCAGAATCCTATGCTAACCTGAGTTATGTCCTTACCACTACAACAGAAAAACATACATTTAAGAAATGTACGCTTAGGGCCCTGACCCAAGCTAAATAATATTGGTTGGTTTCTGACCCGCACTCTGGTATATCTTTCTCAATAGGGACTCCTGGCCCTGAGGACCAATCCAAGCGAATACACTGAGTGTCTCTTCAATTCTTTCTCTCATCTGCACAGTTCAAGCAAGTACACTAAATGTCTATTGTGCTTTTTTCTAACTTAGGGACTCCCAGCTCCTGTGCCCACTCTGAATGTTCTCCTTGCATACCCTGCTTAGCAAACTCCTGCTGTTTGCTCCACCTGGGCAGTTTCTGGTCTTTACCCTGCCTTGGGGTCTTGCTCCTCTCACCCCGCTTTGGGATCCGGCTTCCCTCACCCCACCTTGGGGTCTTGCTTCTCTTGCCCCCCTTATGGTCTAGTTTCTCTCACCCTGCCTTGGGGTCTTGCTTCTCTAACCCTGAATCTCAGGGTCTAGTTTCTCTCACTCCGTGCGGGAATCTCGCTACTCTCACCCCATCTTGGTGTCTCACTTCTCTCACCCACCTTGAGGTCTTGCTTCTGTCCTCCCACCTTGGGATCTAGCTTCTCTCACTCCACCTCAGGGTCTTGCATTTCTTACCCTGACTTGGAGTCTGGTTTCTCTCAACCCACCTTTGGGCTTGGTTTCTCTGACCCAGCCTTGCGGTCTTGTTGGTCCTTGCCACCCTCCTCCTGGTTTCCTGGAGCCCCTGCACACCTATGATCTCCTGGCGGTGCTCCTCAAGAGAGTGGGCGAGTTCAGCTGATGCAGCACCACTCCTTTGGCTTCTGCACAGTGTTCCGTGTCAAGCAGAGCTTACCCTCTTCCTACTGGCTTTCAGTGGGAATGCAGCATCAGCTCCCCAGCATGCCAGTCATCTGCTTCTCGAGTGGCTTCCAATCCTTGACTCTTTCCTGAGCTGGCCCTTTCCGGTTCGTATCCCAGTAGGGCCTATGAGCGTTCTGTGGGAATGGCCATGGCTGGGTCTGCCACATTAGGCATACACTCCCTCCTTCCTGACATTCCTTCCCTTAGGAGGTCTCCTGGCTTCTGCAGCTCAGTGGGCTTCTTTTCTCCTACTCTTCGGATCGTATTGGCTCTTTATCTCTCCCAGGACTAGAGGGTGGGACTTTCTACTGGTCTCTCATTCCCGGCGAGGATGGTGAATACAGAGGGTCAGAAACCCTACAAGCCACTTGCACAAGAAGTTTCAAATTATCACACAGTCTAACTCCCACATAGGAACAAAGATATTAAGATCTTAAGACAAGGGAGGGTAACTTATATCCCTTTCTGGGGATTTCCTGTCTCCTAAGGGGGGTCAGACCCAGTGGGATACCACTTGCCAAACCATGTAGGGTGTCTTAAGCTCAATGAGCTCACAACGGTATTCCCTAAGGTGGTGGTTCCTCCTTGAGGAGTGTGGATGCATTCTTTAGATTTGTCACAGTAGGCACACTTGCAGTTGTCTGTAAAAGCCAGGTACATCACTATTCTCCCCCAAAAGGACTGATGAGGCAACAGTCATCCCCAGTGGATGCCAGAGAAGTTCCATTCACAGGATAAGACTTTGGAGTCACAGGGCACAGGAAAGAACCACAGAGATTGGACCAATGAAAGTGAATGTCAAAATGCATTTGAAGGGAACCTTCAACCATGGACCAGATGGATCCTTCAGGGTAAGTTTACTGAATAACACACCAACCCAGGGAACAGAGATAGGGTAAGTACTCACAGTGACAGTCCCTGAAAAGGTGGTTGCAGGAAAAGTGAAACAACTCAGTGAGGAAAAGATCTTCTCTTGCAAGGTGGTTTAGCAGTTCCAGTCATTCAGGCAATCATTGACCAGCGATGATCCAGATGACCCAAAAGAAGAAGAATCATTCTTCCGCAGAAAGTGATCAACCAGCCAGGAGTGAAAACAACAGTGATGAGGACTCCAGGAAAACCTAGAAACCCAGCCAAGCAGATTCCAACGGCTCGAACAGTAAGACTGGGCAGCCAGTCAGCAAAAGAAGTTCCCATGGGAGAAACAATGGTGGAGGCGACCTAGGAAGGCCCAAATGAACAGCAGAGGTTGGGAGATAGAGTCCCACATCTCTTCAGTATGGTGGCGGCTTTCAACCCTAAGGTGCATGACCAACATGTTTATTTGGGAAGACGGTGGTAAAATCCAAGAAATTACCCAGCACAGGATGATTAGGCCAAAAAGGAGAACTTTGGGGGTGAGAATGAGGACATTTCTGGCAGGGCATCCAGCAGGCAAAAGTCAAAACCAGTGCTAAGTGTATTGAACACCAGCCCAGTCATCATGGACAAACTTGGTCTTGAAATTGCATCAGTAGATTTGTGGACAAATATCCGTCAGCAGGTAAATAAACCTTGGGAGTTCAGCAGAACTTTAGGAAAAATCCAGCAGAGCTGCGGGAGGATTAGTGTCTCACCTAGATATACCCCTGCACTCTTGGGCAGGCATAATCCTGTCCTCCAACCATACACAAAGGCACCTAATCAAAGATTATGGCAGCCAGCTGGCCTCAAAAACTGTCTGTCTGGTCCAGCCACATAGGATTTGTATTGACATGTCTAAGGCCAGAGACCAATCTAAGCCAGCCCAAACCAGAATAGGGAGTGCAGTACTGGGCTCAAATTAGCCTTTGTTTCCCTGAACAAAGCATAGCCCAAAGACAGAATGGCGAAGTGCAGGACTTAGAAAAATACACTATTGCTCCAATGGCTAACAAAAACATACATTGGGCTATGAATGCAGAAAATTGGCTCGCACCCCTTGTACATTCAAAACTAAATTACAGCTGCAAATTCAAAACTAAATTACAGCCGCCACCAACCTAATCAAGGTAGGGGATATAAACAAAATGGAGGCTTTAAAAGTACCCTCTCCTAGTAAATATATAGGATACAATAGGACGATATGATACAAAAGGGTTGCAGTGATATGAGACTTGTCCAGAAGTCACACTGAGCACAAATTAGGATCTATAAAAGATAATGGAGCCCTCAACAAAAATGCAAAAAGTTTATGGATCCCAAAAATGGGGACCAATGACCCAGAAAATAGAAATCTGCCCCAACCCAATGCGTTTTACTTGCTATATATTATTATTATTTTATTATTGTTTTAGTTCAACATAGAACTTTTCACACATAAAACAATACAGAAATAATGTAATTCATCCTGGTTTACATAATTGTTCTCACCATCAATTACCTTACACAATATATTAAAACCAGATGGCCACGAATCCTCAACTCTATTTACGACTAAAAACAACTTGCACAGGTTCCAATTTTAAAAGTCTATATACAGCAAAATCTTTACTTCATTAATGTTGGCATGCTATACTTATTATGCTAAGTGTTCCGGTGGTTCCTTGTTTTCTTATAGCACAATGTTTCACCTTTCTTTCACATTATCATATTGTCTATCATTTAGTTTACTTGATATATATTTGCTCCATGAAATTTAAAAAAATCCTCAATGTTCATGTTTTATGGCAGTTCATGAAGACTGCTTTGGGGGCATTAACATGCAGCTAGCAATCATTACACAGCCAGTGCAAAGCCAACACTGTAGTTCTAAGGCCCGTGAGTGATTTCCTTTGTTCAACCACAGGAGCATTGCACTCAAATTCTTGTTCTCTTATTGCTAAATGGTCTGTATAATCAATCAATCAATTCTGCTTTATTTCGGTATTTCCATCATAACAGCACAAATACAAATTATATAGCATCATAAAACAGTCAAAAACACCGCCAATTTAAGTACACCACCCATAGAACAATTAAAATCAGAGTGTTAAATACAGTTACAAAAAATAAGTCTGTTCAAATCAAATCTCAAAATTTTGCTCGATAAACTAAAAATACAATCAATCAAATCAGTCACATGTCACTAACTCATGTGTCACATAGTAAGGTTATAATACACATATATAGTTTATTAAATGAAACCTACTGTCATTAGATGTAAAGTGCATTACTACATGTGCAAAATATCCATGCATTTAGACAAATATAATACAGTAATATCGGTACTACCTTCCCGTAAGTACAAATATTATCTCTTTGCAGCAACAGCCGTCACAGTTCTCCACATGCCATTACCCTTTGCAAACTACAAGTGCATAGTGACCGACAAACTTTGTGGGACAATAACAACCATCTCCAAAGAGCACACAAAACAGGATAGGTCAACAATCTTCCAAGTATCTAAGCTTGCTTGAAATTCGCCTCCACGCTCTGCTGAGATAATTGTAGACTGAATGAACTGCTACCCTATCTCCTGACTGGCTGCATAGTAATATAGCTTCGACTGTCGTATGGATAGATCAGGCTATGACCAATGGTTCCAGGTAACTCTTCCGAATATCGAGGTGCTATGGACAGGTCAACAAAAAGTGAGCAACACTCTCAGACAAATTACTACAAAAGGGGGAAACGTCAGATTAATTACTATTCCACTACTTACACAAATGTTTTACAAAATACCTAATCTCTATTTAATTAATGGCATTCTCGTGACTTTAGAATCCAGATACTACTCATATCAGAATGCCAACTTACATTCCCAGTATGTTCTCAAGCTAGACATTTGACCAGCCAAACTGATGACAACGGTCTCAGCCTTCTTCTGGAGTGCTCTTTTGAATGCATACTTTCAGCCTCATCACGAGTTGGGGCAATAGCCCTTAAATGTGGTGGTAACGCTATTACCACTGCATTTAAGGGTCCGCCCGAACATGAGTCTGGTGTGTTTACCCCCAGCTCAGAGCTCAGGGTAAACGCGGTGGAAAAATGGCAATTTTCGGGCACAATGAGCTCCGTGCTATTAGCCAATGGACCCAGTGGGGAATGGCGATTACGTTTACCACCCAACCCATAATACTGCCGGATGGGTGGGTAGTGACGCAAATACAGTTGGGCAGTATCCCAGTTGGGATACTGCCCAACTCGTGATGAGGCCCTTTGTCATGTTGCTCATTGACTCAGGGTGCAACCAACATGAGATCATCCCATGGCCTTACGTTGTTTCTTAATATGCATAAGAGAGAAATCCTCCCACCAGGCTGATCCCTTACTGCATCTCTAAACCTATGGAGCTTAGCTATTGTCCATATCCTGGCCCAATAATAAATGGGTTATGACTTGCATAACAAATCAATCCTCTGCAAGTCAAACTCCAGATAAAGAGGCACATTGTGCGTGTTAATAGGCAGACCCAAAATATTCTTTCAAAATTATTACCGTTGACTGTAAGGTTTCCGCAATTGACATTGCCTGGCCTCGCTTGGGGCTGCCCGGCAGCATTGCCCATAACTGCTGGACCCATATGCAGGCAACCATACATTTGTTGTGTTGGGGTGTGGGTGTTTGCCTGGTAGACCCCCTCCCTCACCATAAATTATTACACCACAACATTTGGTCAAGTGTTGGCAATAAAAGGCCGTAGGTTTTAATTGTTACAGATATGGTTATGGAAACATAATCAATATTTGCATATCAGTAATCATATATTACTTTTGGGAACCAGGTCCTGAGGTTACCCTCTCAGGCCTGTGCCGCCACACACAGGTGGGTTATCATCTGCCTGTGCTCCCCCAAAAGTTAGGTTATTTGCAGCCTCTGGTAGCTAAAGTACTGTTGATTTGTCTATAAAATTGATCCATGCCGTGCTCTGATAGATGGGTACCATCCTCGTGGAACAGGTCAGGGTCACCCAGTGTTATGGCCACGTGTTTTATAAAGCCCAACCCTCTGGCTATACAGAATTTCTCCAGCCCTCTGTTCAACTTTCTCCTAGAGTTGTCGACTGATTTGTAACAGGTGCCCCCCTGCCATCTTTTTCTAGGCAGGATTGCTGAAAAATAGATTTCTGAGTCCCTCCAATTGTGTGCAATGCCTGGTAGCGATGCACACATTTCTTAGTATAAAGTTTTCTGCCCATTTTCACCAGGTTGTTGCCCCCTAAATGCAATGCCAAGAATTCTGGTGGGTCTCTGTATGCGACTAAATCGGCTAATTTGTCATGGATGTCTGGCCAGCGGAAGCCTCTGTAGCCCCACCATGATGCGATAGTGTTCCTGAAGGCTGGGCCGTCTTTAGTTTCTTCGGCCCAACACCCTGTCCTGAATACAGACGAGTGTCCGACTATCCAGGCTGATATTAGTGGTGGATCCCGTTCGACTGTTGTTTCTGGGGATTCTGGTGAGAAAAAAGTGGGTGTAACAGTGAAAGAGAAGTATGTGGGGGTGGAGTGGTGGCAGAACTATATCAGTTCCGGTCTGATGTATATCTTGTAACAATCTGACTTCCAAACGCCTATGTTTTTTACTTGTTGGGAACCTAATCCTCCTTGCCATGCAGAAGTTGCTGCCCCGATCCTAAATGAGTGGCTGCCGAAATACTTTGGATTCCACCCAGCTTTGGCGATTGCTTTCATCAGTACCCCTTTAAATTGGTAGTGACTTAGGGCAGCTGTGTCCCTGTGGATTAGAAATCTCCCCCCCACTTTGGGCCTCTGTGCATAATATAGGTTGGTGATGCACACCGGGCAGTTTGGTGCATCGGCAATGCAGCTAATGTTGATGACCCTTTTTGCCCCAGTTTTGGATTGTTGTATCTCTATGTTGACGCTGTCCAGTCTAACCCTTGCTTCCATAATGCCTAACCCATTGTTGGCTTTTGTGCTGTTGGCAATGAGTTCCGCCACCCAAAAAGCCCCGAAATAGGCAAGAAAGAATGCAGTTTTAAATAATAATGTTTCATACGGGTAAGAGCATATGCTGTCCAATAGAGTTGCTATTTTTACTAGTTTCAAGAAATCTAATGGGCGACGGGTATACCTGGGGTCCCTCTATTTTGCCCCAACCTTTCATTGCATATGAAATCAATGCGCTTTGAGTGGGATCTGAGTCACCCCATAATTTTGAAAAGTAAGATATTGCTACGAGGTGTCTTTTCGCCCAATCCTTTTTAAAAATCCTGATCGTGTGCCCATTTTAGGGAGATTTCTATGTCTTTTATTGTAATTCATTCTACATGGTTTAAACCAGTTGTTCTAAGAACCGTTTGCAAGCACTTACTGTATTGAGCTGTAGTGCTGCTTGCCAAGGCTTTCTCAGCCATCTTTTCTAAGAACCCTGTTGCAGGCTTTGTGTTTTCTGTGAGCAGCAGGCACCCGTTTTTAAGGTGCTTGATTTTTGTTGTGCATCTCGGCCTTGCCTTTCGGGCACAGGCGTTGATGCAGATTTTTCTAGCTTCCCATTATCGCCCAGCATTCCACTGGGATTTATGTCATCTTTTCTTGGGCGTGAGGCACTAGCTTCCGGAATCTTGTCCACTGAAAGCGAGATAAAGCGTTGGCAATGTTATTATCCACTCCAGCAATGTGTTCGGCTTTGACAACAATAATTTCATGCAGTGTGACCGTTGTGATGGCTCATAGTACTTTGAGCACCAAGTGGCATTTGGTGGTTCTTCTGTTCAAAATTGTGCTACCACTGCCATGTTGTCAGACCAAACCAGGAGTTCCATGTTAGCCAGCTGCCTGCTCCATATGTGTATGGTTAGCCAGATGGGGAATATTTCTAACAGAGTGATTTTCTTTGTCCAACCTGCTGTATGCCAAGCCTCAGGCCATTGCCCAGCCACCCACTCTGTGCCTAGTATGGCCCTGAAGCCTTTCCTTCCTGCAGCATCTGTGAAAAGGACTCTTTTGTCTCATGTGTTCAATGGCATGTGCCAAAGTGTGGCCCCGTAGAATTTTCTGAGGAAATGCCCCCATATTTTTAAATCTTCCTTCACTTCTCTGCCAAGCCTGATGTGTAGTTGGGGTTTGGTGCATGTTTTGGTTTTGAACTCAAGGCTCCTGGAAAATACCTTGCCCTGTGGAATGATTTTGGCAGCGAAATTGAGGCTGCGTGCCAATGATTGTAATTCTCTTACTGTACCCTTGTTCTTTGCACTTAGCTCTTGTATTTTCCCTAATAGTTCAACTATTTTTGCTTTTGGGATTCTGCATAGCCTGTCTATTGTGTCGATCTCTATTCCTAAAAAGGTAATATATGTGGATGGCTTGGTTGTTTTTTCTTTGCCAATGGAATATCCCACTGCACAGCCATGTTTTCTAATTCTTTCAGTGCCCTATTGCATTCTTCAGAATTTTGTGATCCCATCACCATAAAATCGTCCAAATAGTGAACTACCCTGGCCCCTGGTAATTGTTTCTGAAAAGCCCATTGAAAAAATGAGCTGAATTGTTCAAATAGTGCACAGGGTATCGCGGGTCCTATGGGGAGGCATCTGACCACGTAAAATGTATTATCAAAAGTGAAACCTAGCCATTGCTGTGAGCTTGGGTGGACTGGTAGTAACCTGAAAGTGGATTCGATATCCAGTTCAGCCATGAGGGCTTTCCTGCCGCAGTCCTGCATTAGCCTTAAAGCCTCCTGGAACTGTGTGTAGGTGACTGCTGATTCTGTAGGGGGGATGCCGTAGTTGAGTGAGTGCTCCCTGGGATATGACAAGTGGTGAATTAGCCTCATCTTGCCGGGTTCTTTTTTGGGTACCAGGCCTAGTGGAGACACTAGGTAGTTCGGGAATGGCATTCTTTCCCAGGGGCCTCCAATTCTGCCTAAATGTAATTCTTTCTCTATTTTTTCTCTTACTACTTTTGGGTTGTCCCTAGCAGAGACCAGGCTCCTGGGAATTTTCCGGAACCCTTTTCCTTTGTAAGGAATAGTGAAACCTTCTTTGAAACCCCGCCTGATTGGTGAGCTGATTATTTTGTCAGGATAGCTTGCCAATGCTTCACTAAAATTATCTGGGTTAATGGAAGTTCTGCCCGCTGTCAAACCAAGGAGGATTGTGTTTTCATTGCTCATCTTTTGTGGTATTCTTTTAGGGTAATCAGGTGCAGCTGCTTGCTGGGTGATCCCCGTTGCAGTTGGTGCAGCTATGTTTATACCAGCAATCCTTCCCCATGAGCATTGATTTTTCCCATCATTTCTGCATGGAATGGTGAATTTCGCTGTGTGGTGGGCTTTATTCTGCCCACTGTTTTTTGTCCTAGCCCCCCAAGGCTGGTTTTTCCCAAAGGGCTGCTCTTCTTTCCTATGTTTTCCATTTTCATTATTTCTGTTTCCCCCTTGTGGGTTTTTGTTCGTCTTGCCGGTTGCTTGAGCAACTTCCTCCTCTGATGGAGGCTCGGCAGTCAATATATATAGATCATTCTGAACATCATCCCATTCTATTGCTGGTCTTTCCCGACATGTTCCTTCTGAATCTTATGTCGTATGCTAGCCACCCTTTACCTTTGTGGGCGGTTTTCCTCCCTGATTTTATCTGTGTATGCACATAGCTTTATTCCCTCCGTCCGGAATTTTTCCATAACGATTGTTACTAAAAATGGCAATTGATTTTGACCAGTTATCCTAGTTATGTTCCTCTTGGGCGTTCCTGGCTCTGTCCTTGTCCTTGATCTTTTTGGGATCCCTGAAAGCATCCTTCCCTTTTCGCTGGGCCTCGATCAGCGAGAATATTTCAATGAATTCTTTATCCCAGATAGCCTCTTTTTTTTAAACAACTTTATTTATATTTGCACACAGGTTATACACATAAATTTGTGACAAACTTTTCAGTGGTCCTACATCTTACACCAATTGGCTTCCCTCTGATGTCGGGCAATCCCGTTCTGCTAATTCTGTCAAGTATTGTTTATACCTTGCCCATATGTTCCTGGGTTTAGAGGGAGGCAACACTGAGTCAATATACAGTTCATCATTATTGTTAGCCCACATCATGTCTTTGTTCCAGTCTTCTATGGTTGGCGGTTGAGTGTTCTTCCACCTCATCAGTATGACCCTTTTGGCTACCAATAAACTTAAATTTAACAATCTATGCCACGTTGGGTTCATTTTCCCCACCGCCCCTAGCATGCATATTCGCGGAGACCACTCCATTGGTTGATCTGCCATCATATGCAGTGCTCCGCAGACCTCTGACCAATACTTTTTCAGTTCTGTACAGTCCCACAACATATGAAATATATTAGCTTTTTCACTGTGGCATCTTGGGCAGGTGCCGGGCATGGTGGGATATATTTTCTTAAGCTTTGCCGGGGAGTAGTGTGTCCTATGTGTTATTTTATAGTGAATCAGCTTAAATCTTGAATTGCATGATATCTGCTTGGTTAGTGAGCATATCTGTGACCATTCTTGATCTTCAATCAGTTGCCCCAAATCCTGTTCCCACCTGCCATTGGCTGCATGTACCACCTTTGGCCGTGTCTGTACTATAATTTTATACAAAGCAGAGGTTGTTATTTTCTGAGTCCCCCCTGTATATATGTAGCCTAGTGCCATATTGACTACAGGTTCGCTCGGAAATGATGGGAACATATGGCGAGCACTGGCTGCCACTCGATCATATTGTTGCTTGTATGCATTTGTGTTTCCCACTATGTTCTTGATGTCTGCCCATGATGTGAAGGTCTTTTCCGGGAATAACTGTCCCCATTGTGTAATACCTCTCGAGGTCCAGTGCATTGCCACTTCACCCTCAGTGGATAGAGGTGTCTGTGGGTCGCCCCAGATAGGCATGCTTGGATGGTATAACTTACCAGCCTCGAAGATGTCAGCTATTTTGGACCATGCTGTGATCATGATCTTAGTGGGATTTATCGTGTTGTAATGTTTGGGATTAGGCCTAGTCAGCCTTTGTAATGCCAACACCGCTTCGCGCTCCCCTGCAGAGGGGGTGGGGGACCTGGGTTGATGAAGGATGTTGCCCAGCCCTTAGCGTAATGCGCCTGCGCAGCGAGGTAGTATAGTTCCATGTCCGGTGCCATCAGCCCCCCCGGGGTACGTGTAAGATAGGACCCTCCAGCTTAATCTAGGGCGCCCATCCCAAACGAAAGCTTTGCAGGCACTATTGATTTTGGAAAACATAGCACGGCCAGGCCACACTGGAACTGTACTAAAAAGGTAGAAGAGTTTCGGTAGTATTATCATTTTAAGCAGCGCTATCCTCCCCATCAATGATATGGGTAGAGCACTCCATCGTCTCATTTTGATGCATAATGCTTCTGCCAGAGCACTGTAGTTCAAGGAGCGGGACATTTGGGCAGTCCTAGCTATATGAGCACCTAGATATATGATGTGGACCGGGCTCCATATGAGGCCAAGCAGGTTGCAGGGTTGAGTTGTGTTGTCAGTCAACGGGAATATCTTCACTTATTGGGGTTAAGGCGTAAGCCTGAGTATTCGCTGAACTTTTCTACTTCTGCCAGGATCCTACCGAGTGTGTGGTCAGGGTTTTTTAGGTATAGTAGGATATCGTCTGCATATAATGTTATAATATGTAGTCTACCTTCAATCTGGATCCCGAATGTGCTGTAGCGTGATCTGAGAATGTCTGCGAGTGGTTCTATGACTAAAGCAAAGAGGAGTGGAGATAGCGGGCAGCCCTGTCTCGTGCCTCCCAGCAGCTCTAATATGTCTGTAAATGACCCGTTGACTCTTATCCTCACCTGGGGTCGTGTGTATTTTATAAATTGTGGGCCGAACCCATAATTGTGCAACACCCCGAAGAGGAAGGGCCAGGAGACTGTGTCGAACTCTTTCCGCGTATCTAGGGAGACTGCCACTCCTTGGGTCTCGGGGAGGGTATTGAAGCAATGATTTGGTGGCATCGTCTAATATTAGTTGCTGTGGATCTATCCATTATAAACCCTCCTTGATCCTCATGGACCATGTATGGCATCAACGGTGTGAGTCTAAGAGCTATGATCTTCGCTAAGATCTTAGCATCCGTGTTTATTAAAGATAACGGTCGATATGACCCACAGTCCTCGGGGGGTTTCCCTGATTTCAGCAGGAGAGTAATTATTGCCTCTCTTGTGGTTTCTGGGAGCTCCCCTTTTTGTAGTGCCTTAATCCACACTGCATGTATTCTGGGTGCTAGTATATGACCAAATTCTTTATAGAACTCAGCCCCCAGCCCATCTGTGCCCGGGGATTTCCCGTTATGCAGTGCTTTTATTGCTTCAGTAATCTCAGCTTCAGTGATAGGTTTCTCCAACATTTCTCTAGTGGCTTCTGCTATAAGGGTTGTAGGTACTCGGGAGAGATAATGTTCCATTTTGGGTTCTGTGACAATGCTCTGTGGGGAGTATAAGTCTTTGTAGAATGCATAAAATGTATCTTTCAATTTCATCTGGTCAGTGGTTACTGTGCCATCCATTGAGAGTATGCAGGGTATGGTCGTAGGACCCCTTTCACCACACACCGTTCTAGCCAATAACCTCCCAGGACGCTCCCCTTACCTGTATCTCCTCGCTGCCACAGGTCTATTGAAGTATCTGACCTCCTGATCTGCTGCTTCAATGTATTCCTCAAGCCTGGTCTTGATTTCCGAGCTGCGCTGAGGTGACGGGGTAAGCGCATATTGGGATTGTAGGGTTGCTATTTGTGCCTCTAATCGGGTTAGTCTACCCCTGATATCCTTCAAAATTCCTCCTTCTATGTATATCGAGTGACCCCTGACGCAAACTTTAAACACCCGCCATAGTGTAGCCTGGGCTGAGACCGAATTTTCATTTATATCAAAATATTCATGTATTTATTGTTCCATTGAATTTCTATAAACCAGGTCTCTTACCGCTGCCGGCTTAAATCTTCATATTGGACGATCAGTTGACCTGTCAGGGATTCTCAGTGTTAATTGTATCGGGGAATGGTCCGAGTATGTCCTGGGGTGTATGCGGTTGTCAACGACCCATACCATGCTATCCGTATCTATTAGCCATAGGTCTATCCTGCAGTGCATGTCATGCACTGTAGAGTAGTATGTATATTCTCTCATGTCCGGGTGTAATGTTCTCCAAGCATCCTTGAGGTTCAGGTCTGCCATATGTATGAGTATTGCCTGCGCTGCTTTTCTTAATGTTCTGGCTTGAGCAGGTGTGCGATCAAGTTGTACATTCAAAATGGTATTAAAGTCCCCCCCGCAAATCACTTGAGCCGTTGGAAAGCCCGCTAATTTCTCAAAGATCGAAGAGTAAAAATCTGGCTGGTCAGTGTTTGGACCATATATATTAAGGAAGACTATTTCTTTGTCGTAAAGACTACCATGGAGCAGCACATACCTCCCTTCTGTATCACAGTCAACTTTTATGAGCTGGAACGGTAGTGTTTTATGTAGCAGTATTGCGACACCCCTAGCCCGTCTGGAGTATGTTGTAAAATATTGAAAAGCCCTCCAATTGGGTATCAATTGTTCGGACTGTCTGGGCCCCATATGCATCTCTTGCACGAATATAATCTTAGCAGATTGCCTATTAAGATATGCCATGATCTTCCTTTTCTTTATTTTGGAGCTAAGGCCCCTTACATTCCAGCTTACCAAATTGAAATTGTCTCTACCGTTGTTACCCATTATCTGTGTGGCAGTTACATATGTGTGTGCACCAATAATCCTCCATTGTATTCTTTAGCGCCTTCGTGTGTACCACCTGTGTGCTTTTTCTCTTATTAACCTCCAATGCATAACAAACCCCCAACAATCCCCTGGTCCCCCCTCCCCCCTCCCTCACAGTTCCCCCAACTTCAACTGTGTAGTTAGATGTCCAACCCTCCCCTCGCATCAGTGTCTTAAGCTCCTGCTGCAGGGGGGACTACGGTGTCTCCAGTGCACGCGCCGATATCAAATCCAAGTGTCATTACCGGTTCCATCTCGTTCCTCTCACGCATTGCGATGTCTCGGATTGTTGATGTCTATTCATTCGAAGTTTACGTTTCGTTGGTTCCAGACGTGGGATTCTATAGGAAGCCCTCCCCGTTGCTATTCATCTCGTGTCGTTGGGGCGTTGGGGATGATGTGGCCCACAGCTTCCTTAACAACAACCCTCTAGAGTTGTCCATTGTTCGGGGGGATATGTGTCTCTACAAAGTTCGCAGCTTCCTCAGGGAATGTGAAGAAATATGACTTATTCTGATGCTGGATTTTGAGCCTAGCGGGATAGAGCATTGCATACATCACTTGTCGTTCGCGAAGCATCTTCTTGACCCCAGTAAAGAGTAAAGTCTGGGTAAATGCGTATTACGTTAGCCTCCCATCTTAACTCCTGTTTCTCTCTGGAGGTTCGTAAAATCAGATCCCTGTCTCTGTAGTTTAATATGAGTGCAATGATCGGTCTCGGGTATGCCCCTGGCTTGGGCTTCGGGGCAAATGATCTGTGTGCCCTCTCCACTAGGAACAGCGGGGACCAGCACGGGTCACCCAAAAGCATGCGCAAAAGATCTTTGACCGCTTTCTCCATCGTCCCTTTGATTGCATCTTCTGGGACCCCTATAATGCGAATATTGTTTCTGCGGGACCTCGCTTCTAAGTCTTCACATTTAGATTTCACGGTGCCCAGCTCTATGGCCATAGTGGAAACCGTGTTTTTCAGATTTTCCAAAGAATCTTCTGCTCCCGATATCCTTGTTTCAGCCTCAGTCATGCGGGAGGTAGTCTTATCGAGTTGTATCTTAATGGTGGCCACACTCGCTATGATTCCGTCCATTATCCGTGAGTGCTGCGAAACCCTGCTGCATGGCCATGAAGACCGCCTGGGGGTCCATCATTGTGGCCAGAGGGGTTTGTTGTTCATGTGTGGACATATCCCCCTCGGGCTCGGAATCCGTGTCCTTCTGCATTGTGGTCGTAAATTTATCTATTGTGCCTCTGTTCTTTTTGTGACCAAAGTTCTTGGGCATCGTACTGGTTAAATGGGCTCTCAGTAAAGGGTGTTGCCAAGATGCCCCCCCCCCGGCTGCCTTTGGGGTAAGGTGTCAGGGCCGTCGTAAGATTCAGCACGTGTAGCCTCTGCCTCTCTTTTGGTCGGGTTTAAGTGTCTCTTGCGGTGTCTTTACACTAATCAATTTTTCAGCCCTAGCATATGGTGATGTGGTATGAGATCAGTTGGTGGTTCAGGATACCTCCTTCTCGTCTTGTAATTACAGCTGCTCAGGGGATGGTCAGTAGCCATAAATGCGTGGGACCCGCTGGTGCTCAGTCTTGCGGTACTGGCCCCAGTTCCCTTGGGAGAGGGAAAGGGACCCCGCCCTCCCCGGCTAATTGATTTCCGTGTCTAACCCACACCGGATCGCCGTTATGCTGCTCCCCCTTCCCTGCATGGAGGGGAGAGCAATGTTGTGAGGTATCAGCTACCGGGCTCACCTTTAATGTGTAGTGTGTATTCTGTGGACTTCGCTGTTGCTTTGATCACTGCTGAGGGATTACGTGGCAGGGGGCCACTTCTATCCACCAGCTTCTCTACTTCAAGCTATGGTCATTTCCACCATTTGTAGGCACTGTGTGGCACGAAGGCTGCAGGTGGGAGCGTGGGGCTAAACTGGTGCAGCTTATGTATGGAACATCAGTGTGTCCTGAGGGCCCAGCTGGGACGAGCGAAGTGTTCTGCTTTGTTGGCCCGTAGGCCGTGTATGGAAGGAGGGCGCTGCAGCCCAGACCAGCGGAGTTTAAGTATTGTTACCCCCGAGGCCTGGGTGCTACGATTTGTGTCCTCTCCGCGTCCTCAGGCCACCGCGAGGTCTGCCTACTGTGCGGCAGAGGAGGACGCCTGTGTCAGCGGGGAGGCAGGGACCGTCTTACCTCTCCCCCTCCAGCGCGGAGCAGGGTCGGGAATCTGTTCCACCCCCACCGCCGTGAGAATGCCCACGGGAGGGTCCACAGGCACTCGCCAGTGTTTGGTGCACCCGCAGCCCCCCTCCCTACAATTCCGGATCGGCTGCACTGTTCCCTGCGCCGCTCGCGCCAGCCCAGTGCCGGGCTCTTCCCCACAGGTCTCGGGTGCCTCGTCGCTGTGGCCTCGGGGTTCAGCCGGGCCCGTATCTCGGGAAGTCGTTCACCAACAATCTTCAAATTTATCGTGGGGCTTCTATGTTTCCTGTTGCGAATCCCACGCGGTTTTCGTAGAGAAGCGGATCGAAAGAGAGCATTTATTACAGCACACGGACCTGGAGACTGCCGGAGCTCACACAGGAGTCGCCATTTTCTCTTGTGACCAACAGCGCCCCCCCCAGATAGCCTCTTTGATTGTTATATCAATGTTCCAGGCCAGGGATTTTTTGTACCTGTTAAGTATTCCTGTTTCAAATTATTTCAATGTTACTGTAACTGTGCACTGCTAAAAATCATAATATCCGTGGTGGCATTGTTTTTATTGTCTATTAAGCCTGTGTTGTTTGGGGTGGGCATAGCCCATGCTTTTAAAGGCCCGGTTGGTTCTGGTCCTATTGGCGTGGCCACTATAACCGGTGGTTCAGTGGGGGTTGTGTGCTCTATAATTACCGTGGGTTCCAGGGGTATGTTCTGACCTGGTGTCCCTTCGGGCTCTTTGGGGGCCTGGTGTTTGTCCCTGATCTCAAAAATCATCTGTTGCATTTCTTTCATATTTTCAAACAATATTGACATTTTTCTGTTTCTGTTACCTTTCTCAATTGTCTTGCTTCTCTTTTCGGGGGGGGGGGGACTGTCTTCCTCACTTGGTGGGGTCAGACCTGATCACATTGAAAAAATGCTTCATTCTGTGTCCCCTGTTACCGCTCAAGAGCAATCCAGATATAGCAATAGTTAGGTACTTGAAGAAATTCCGAGGGCAGAAATAAAGGATCCAAAAGAACACCCAAGAAAATTACAAATGCAGAGAGGAGCAGGTAAAACGTAGGAAACTGACAGCAGGTGGGGAAAAGAATTGCAGGAGCAGAAAACAGAAATAGAGAACACAGATATGAAGAGTGGCCAGGTAGCAGGCAGTAGAAAGATGTAGAGAACAGAAGCGGGACACCGAGCCAAGGAGCGGCCAGGCAGAAGGCAGAAGGCAGGTAGTAAATGGGGCACAGGAGGAATCCGAGTAAGAATAGACCAGCCAAAAGGAAGGTAGGTGATGAAGGAAAAACGCAACAGTGTTGAAACAAAAGCGGTAGAGAGAGTTGCAACGCAGAGAGGGGCAGAGCTCGGAAGTTGATATCCCCAAGTGAAGCTTGTAAGACTAGAGCGCAGCTGAAGAAGGAAACCTGGCGAGTAGATCAATGTCTGATCCTCCACCTACTTCACAGCTTCCAAGGTTGAAAGTTTGTGACAATGAGTCACATTTAGGTAGAACTTTGAAGATTAGCTGCTCAGCACTGTTAAATACATTTGTGAAGTTCAGCCACGCGTCACATTTAGATAGAACTGTGAAGATTAGCCATGCAGCACTTTTAGATGCACTGTGAAGATTAGCCACACGTTACATTTAGATAGAACTGTAAAGATTAGCCACATGTCACATTTAGAGACATTTGTGAAGATTAGCCACACGTCACATTTGGGTATTGTGAAGATTGTTCATGCGCCTGAAGAGGAAGTACCAAGTGTCATCTGTACTCCAGCCACCCCCTTTGAAGTGCCAGGTACGTTCACTCCAAAAAATGTGATGTATGACAAACAGATAAACCAGCAGAGAACCGCAGCTGGGCTCTGTCCAGTGCCTATAAGAATCACATTGAAGTGCCGCCACCTAGGAAAACCTGGACAGTAAGGTACCCATTGAGAAAGCCATATCTACAGGCAAGACAAAATGACATTTGTCAGAATGGAATACCCGAAGAAGTAAAGAAGATAATGAAGGAAGAGGAATGGTGACATCATAAGAAATCAGACGGACGCACATATAGAAGATATAATGACCTGAGAATACTGACAAAGAGATGAAATACCATGGATAAGTGACATCTTGAGCCTAAAATGAAGAAATTGATGTCAATATGCAGAAACTTATGCCGTAGGCACGATGAAGATATTAAGTTGGTTTAAATGTGTACAGATGCAAGAAACCGCAAGAAGCAAAGAAATTGTGAAGCTTGCTTATGCTTAGTAGTAAAAGAGATTGCGGCAAGCGCCAACTATGCATAAATATACCTCAAAAAGTACTTTATAGATGAGTGTAAATCCACTACGCACATGAGCAGATTTGAAAACATATTTACTAAAGGTCTTAAGAGGAGAGTGCTGCAGCAAACAAATCGAGAATTAAGACGGAGAGAAACCCAGCTGAAGATAACCATGCCAAGAAGCCAAGGTCGTACCAGGCTGGAATAGGCCAACAGTAGATGCAATTAAAAGAGAAAAAGAACAGAGTATCCTGTTCAGAAAGATCAAGATAAGCCACAGATGGTCGACGACTGGCAGAATTAAATCAAATACACGAAATTGCATGAAGAAGCAGTCGATATCATAGTGTCTTGATCACGTGGCAAGTCGGGCAGGAAGGGATGAGACTTTCACACCTACGCATGGATCTCTGCCCGACCCATACTCCTTAACTTTCTCAGACCAAGAAGCAGTGTCAAAGAAGTAATTGACATATGACCACTGAGGTGATGATTTTATTTTTAAAACTCTGTTTATTGAATTTAAACAGCACAACAAAAAGAAAACATTAGAATGAATGTAGGCATTTATCCGAAAGACAAGGCAATATCGATAGTGGCATTGGCAATGCATGGCCGAAGGCCCGCAAGACAGTTGCGAGGCAAGTAAATGTTGGCAGGACCTATTGTGGCTGACGTCTTTGGGTTAAGGGAAGGGTTGGGGAAGGAGGACGAGAAAGAGGGGGGAGAATGGGGAGGGAAGGAAGATGGGGGAAGAGAGGAGTGAGGAGGGATGGATTTCATTGAGCATCAAGCCATTTACCCCATATCTTTTCAAATTTTGCGGGGACAACCGCGCATATTGTAAATTCGGCCATAGCAGTGCGAGAGTAGTAAGAGCGGTGTAGGATTCTAAGCTGTATTAGTCTGAGCCTGGCATCTATGCCGATTTCTCTGGGTGACATTAGTGCATCCATCCAGTCTTCTGGTTCCAATCCAACCAGATCTCTCTCCCACCTTTCTTTGAGCCTGTCAAGTTGTGTGGCCCCGAAGGAGTTAAGGGCCTGGTAGAGGGTAGGGGATTCGTTGCGGAAGGACATTGGTCTCGATGGGACAGCAGGGGGGTATAGTTGTTATATCAGGGAACTGGGTGCAAATGGCGTGGGAGAGTTGCGCATGTCAAAACTGGTCCATGGGTGCCAGGTCAAATTGCTCTTGCATGGCTTCGAAGGCCAGGAGACGACCCCCTTGGATCACCTGTGCCAGTGTGTTTATCCCTTTTGCCTCCCAGTGTTCAAAGGAGCACATTTTCATTATTTTCGGGGAGGTATGCATTATGCCATATGGGTTGGGATAGTGTAGGCTTTCCCTTCCAGCCAACCAAATTATGTGCGTCTCGCCAGGCGCGACGGATATGATGTGTCATTTTGGGCAACATCGGCATTCGGCTGTTGTTGGTATAGAGGATCTGTAGTGGGGGGACTGGGGTTATGGATTCCAATTCAATACGGATGTGTGAGAGTGTAGGGTCTGCGTGTAACCAATCGTTCACCACCCCTATCTGTGCCGCTAGATAGTCCGTACGTATGCAGGGTAGACCTATGCCTCCCTCCCAAACCGATCTCTGGAGCATATCAAGGGCTATTCTGGGCTGCTTCCCTCCCCACAGCAGTGTGCGAAGGCTCCTGTCAATGAGTGTGAAGGTTTCCCAGGGGCTAGTGTGCGGGGTGTTTTGGAGAACATATAGAAGTCTGGGAAGGGTCATCATCTTGAACAGTGCAGCTCTACCCATTAGCGACAGGGAGAGTGATTGCCAATGGGAGACGTCACTATTAAACCGCTCCAATATGGGTTGACACTCAGGTGATGATTGATTGTAACATAATTGGAGGGAAGCTGACGTGTAGACTAACTCCCTGCACCTCGCTGGTTATTTTGCATGCTGCTAGGCGCAAGTGGAAAAGTATGAGTGGGGTTGATGCCAACCCAATCATAGTGGAGCGTGTAATCTAGGGTCCTATAGTGAGTAGAAACAATGAGATGTCGTACTTTTAGTGACGTTTATAGTGGCCATTTTGAAGGAAGGTCTTAGCTGCCCCACCTGACATTGATTATCCAATCCCCTGTCCCCGTTACCACATATAGTTATAGCACGTATGTTAAAGTTACCTTCCTATAACCAATCACGTTGCATGTTAAGTTTTTAAGATTGCGTGTCACTAATGACAAATTTTTGATATAAATGCAATGTTTTTCATGAAATTAAGTGTAGTTTAAGCGAGAAGCAAGATCGAGCAGTTGCTGATGTTCATTGAACTCCCCGTTTTTGTACTTGTCATTAAACGGACTCCCTTTGCCAAACTATTGAGTTGTCATTATTATTTGGTGCAAGAGTACGAATCTGCATCCCCATCAATCTTGAGGGTGCTGCTGCTCATCTTAAAGGGCTGTTTGGAGACCCCCAGTCCTATGGGCCGGCTGGGGTCCATCCAGTTCACTTGATAGCGTGGATTAAATGGTTAGATTAGATAAGACACACATTGACTGTCGACATAAGTAACTTCGGGTCCTCAGCAATATCACGAGTCCGTTGCCACCCGGCTGAAAGAATGAGAAGCTTGAGGTAGATAGTGGCTAGTTTAATTAAAAACCCTGCAGGTTAGGTGTGAAGGGACCATTTCTTTCCCCAATGAAACCCTTCACACATCTACGAGCAGCGGATCGGAGGAGCAGCACGGAAAGGCGGTAACGAAGGCAGTGATCCCTAGTATCCGGAGAGGAAAATATGCAAACGGTGAGTGAAAAAGACTGAATACTTTGGCAAAAAAGTTGCATGCCTTAAAACAAGTAAAGGGACGGTAATAGAGGGAGGTGGGACAAAAATGGTGTCAGAGAAAGAGCATAATGCATATATAAGGGGAAAATATTGACTTGAGGTTGGCCAAGCAATACAGAGAGATATCAGGAGTGACCGAGATAAGAGTATACGCCCAAGTTCCTAAGCTTTAAAGAGCACTAGCAGAAGCCTTCATTTAAAATCCTGAATTGATAGGATGACGTAGCCAATCAGATTGATTAAAGACGATCTGAAAGAAATAGGCTTAAATTCCATGTCGGAATTCAAATTAGGGGCAGAATGCATCTGAGGAAGCAGATGGCATGATATTTGTGTAGCTGGCCAGAGTCTGTCTGTCTGTTTTATGTGTTTTTTAAACCTATGACATCATAAGGTAAAAAACTTTTTTTTAAATAGCATGAAAATTGCACGATTGTGATGATAACATGTTGCATGGCATGGATTGATGGTTGTAGTTAACAAAAGTAAAAGTGAAATTATTGTTGACGACGATTGGTGCTCGCTCATATTGTTGATCTTGTTTGTGAAACGTAAAGCACATTACCCCATTGGTACACATGTGCAAACAGCTGCCAAAGCATGCACCTAAGCTTAAACAGTACATTGCAGAATGGGTTAAAGGAACCACAAACAAATTGTTTATGCCTTGGCCCCAAGGTGGCTCGCTATCTAAAATGGTCCTGCAGCACATGACGACATATTTGCACGCCACGTATACTGGCAAAAAGTTAGACAAACGCCTAGCTAGTTTAGAGCTTTGGAAAATGTACCCAGAGGAAAAGGACGAGGAGCTACTGTTAGATTGGATACTGAATATATGCACAGAGGGGGGTAAAAAGCCTTCTGCGCCACCCACCCTGTCTGAAACGAAAAGCGAAGCTAGTAAAGACGAGGATTATACCCATAGAGGCAACATAAAGCAGCCATTTGATATTGCAACCCGTCATATGAATCATCTACGCAAAGTAGTGACGAAAGGCCTGAGAAGGACAGGCAAAGCAATATTACCTCCAAAGTCCCGAGAGACGAAAAAGGTGATCAAGCACAAGCAAGTACATCTCTAGGTACAGGAAGAGAGGTAAAGAGTTGGAAGGGAGATGAGGATAGAACTGATGAGATGGCACTCACATAGAACAAATGGATGGGAGGTCACATTTTATTGAAATTCGATGGTAAAGGCATTGAGGACATAAGACAAAGGGGAGAACGAGACGAACAAGAGAGCAAGGATAAGGACAAAGGACGACTACTGAGAGATGAAGGGGCAAGAAAAAAGGATAGGCAGAAACAAGAGCAGTTATATCATGATGAACAGGTCAGAAAACAGGAAAAGGCAGAAGAACAAAGAAAACGCGATCATAAGCAGAGAACAGCTGATGACCAGGATAGAATAGAACATAGGAGAATAGAAGAAGAACAAAAGATACGGGAGAAGAGAATAAAAAGACAAAGAGATGAAGAATTGCAAAGGGCAAATGAATGAAGAGATGCGAGGAAGCAAGAAGAAGAAGGGTCTAAAGGGAAGCCAAGAAACGTAGAGAGTTTGATGATGATATAGAACGTAAGCGAAGACAGTGAGCACGGGATCTCGAATATCTGGAAAGAGAGGTTAAAAAACCCGATCCAGTAGTAGACTGGGAAGATACAGAAGAATTATTTTCTAAGTACGATTCGGTACCAGGTACGTTTAGGGCAAATATCGAAGATGACTTTGACACCAGAAGTATCGGGGAGACGATTTACAGAATATTTGATGAGATGGGGCTACAAAATGTACCCCAAGGGAGAGGAAAGGATGAGCGTCTTGAGAGGACTCAGCGGTACGATACTGAGGATGCCTCCCAAAATAGCAGAAATAGAGGCTTACTCTAAACAGAAATGAGGAGGATGAGAAAAGTTGCACGAGTTGGGCACAGACAATATCAGACACAGAAAGAGAAGCATGTGAAGAAAGAGAAGATGAGAGAAGATGCGTAAAACGCTTCTCTAGGGGAAAAGGAATAAGATGGTCGGATTCTAGTGGGTTTGCACCTAGGGCATCAGAGTTAGCCACACAATCAGATCGGCATGAATGAGTATCATACGGTCAGAGGGGGGTGTCTCCACTGCCCTATGTGAGCAGATTAAGGACATTGCCAGGTAGACAGTGATGCAGGCATATTACCCCTGCGGTAGACAGAACAATGATGAGGGAAGAAAAAGAGTGTCATGTGTCACAGTTCCCCTTACTAGAAAAAGGAGGCACAAGGCCACAATATATACCTTGGCCAAACATGGATAGAGAAAACCTGAAAAATAAGCTCCCAATGTTGACACCGGGAGCCGGAAAATGGATACATGAGTTAGAAAAAATAATAGAGGGAACATGTTAGCTATAGTGGATATTAAGATCTTTTAATTGCCATACTTGGTGATAGAGCTGACAATGTGTGGACACGTGCAGGTTACCCTGGAGTGACCATTGTCAATACAGCGCATGACAGAGCGCTGTTTAACAATTGCAGAACCACGGTATGGAAAGTGCTTCGAGTGCTATACCCAGACACTTCTGATATGGGAGCTATAAAGACATGCAAGATGAAGGAGTCAGATGATCCTTTGCTTTACATTCAGAATTTCCAAGACGCCTGGGTGCTGGAAACTCATGAATCTTGGGGGAAATCTATACCCGTGTTTTACCATATATGATGGCAAGGGCTGCCAGAACAGGTACAGAAACAGCTCAAGAAATTGGTAGGGATTGAGGCTAAACCATGGTCTGAAATACAGCTGACCATCGCACACTATTGCAGGCTGCTGCAAGAAAAGAATCGCAAAAAGGATGCTGCAAGAAAAGGTGAAGAGGCTAAATTAGAGCAGAAAAAATTATCAAAGTATGCCATTGGGGGGGAAATGATAACTAACACAGACGGATCAAATACACAGCAGATCAATAATCAAAGACAGTTTGATCAAAGCAATAATGGGTTTTACCCAAGAGCAAGCTTTCAAGGAAGAGTATGGCAGAGTAATCAGGGAGGTTTTCAGAGTAATCAGGGAGGATTTCAAAATGTGCAAAGTGGAAACCAGGATATGCAAAATGGACAATTAATCAGACCACTGCCAATATGTTGGACGTGTGGGATGACAGGGCATCTAGCACCCACGTGCAGAAGTCAAGGAATGGTGAAAAACAACCAATTGACAAGAGGAGGGATGGTGAATCCATCTTTGTTCTCGCAGCAGGGTGGAAATGGAGTTGCACAGAATCACACGGTGCAGCAGCAAGCGCTAAGAGTACAGCAAAGCTTGCAGCAGAATGTAACACATTTCCACAGGGGCAGTCTAAGCAGACGCCAATGCAACTGTCACAAACAACAGGTACAGGTCAGGTACTGAATTCGGGAATAAGAGATGCCACAAGTGACGAGGGAAATCCATTCACTCACAAGATCATATATGGACTAGGACAACTCACTGGGAGACCTGATGTGTTCTATCCTATCTGTGACACCGAACCCGCAAGAGGAACTAAGGGTAGATTTCTGTATAGGGGATAAAGAGTATTCTTTCTTAGTTGACACGGGTGCGACACACTCGTGTATACGTGAAGGCATGTTTTCTTTGTCCGGCGATGCCGTAAATACTCAGGGCTTTACAGGAGCAACAAGTCATGTTCCTTTTACGAAAGAACTTCCAGTTTCCATAGCAGAATGTCACATGAATATGCCACTGCTATATTCAAGGCAGACACCAGTGAATATATTGGGACGAGACCTAATGAAAAAGTTAAACATGACAATCTCGTACCCAGAAAAGGGCATAGTATGTTCAACTCCAGGAATGCATTATTTGAACATGTGCGAAATAATTAGTGCATACGCAGGACAAATGGCTATGCGAGCTATACCATTAGAACCCAAAATATTTGCATATGGAGTGCGTATATTAATGTCATGGCTACAAGGCCTTGCAGACAAAACAATGAGAACACCAGATGAGTATCTGTTCAGGTCAAGAATACGTATGCTTGAGGAAAGGGGACAATACACAGCCATAGTTCGAGGAGTGATGGCTTTGCTTGATGGTTGTGATGATGAAGGCAGACAATGGTGCGCAGTAATCGGCATTGGGGAAGGTTACAGATTGACTGACGTAACTGATGACGATCTATTTGAAGAGCAAACAGGTAAAGATGAGATGACAGTTGAGGTTAATCTCATTTATTGGGTGGAAATTATCAAAAGAGAGGTGCCACAGAGAATGAGGCTGGCACAAACACGTCCTGAATATTTTGATGATGACATAGCAAATGTGCCTGTCTCAGTATGGACTACAGGCCCTTATGACGTATGATTACTGAAAGGGGTCAGATACGTGAAGATTAAATTGAAACCAGGGGCAATATTACTAAAAGCACAACAGTATCCCATGTCTAGGGAGAAGGATAAAGGGGCTTTTAAGACAATTTCTGTCATGATGAAGCAGGGCATCTTAGTGACGTCAGAGTCATCATGCAATACTTCGATTTACCCTGTGAAAAAAGGGAAGTGGGGGGTCTTGGAGGCTAGTGCAAGATCTTCGCCCGATAAACCAGATAGTCGAGGCCGAGTTCCCTCTAGACCCACACCCATCCACGATTCTATATAATATACCCGTTGAGGCAAGGTATTTCACAGTGATTGACTTGAAAAATGCATTTTTCTCAATCCCATTGCACAAAGACTCACAAGATTTGACATTGTTTTCGTTCAGACAAGTTCGTCTGAAAAGTACAAGGCTGCCTCAACAGAGTCCTGCAGATGGACTTAAGCAATATTGCATTAGAGAGTGTTGTCTTGCAATATGTGGATGACATTCTAATTTGCAGCACGGCAGAGGAAAAGTGCAGACACAATTCTGTTTAGCTATTGACTATACTGGCTGAAGAAGGATATACATTTGACAAAGAGAAGTTACAGTATTGTCAACAAGAAGTGCTGTACATAGGCCAGCTGATCTCACGTGTAGGGAAAAAGGTTACCCCTAAAAGAGCTGAGACCATTTCAAAAGCAGCCAAGCCACACACAATAAAACAAATGCAGAGTTTTCTAGAATTATGTCATTATGTCAGGGCATGGGTCTTTGACTACAGCTCCTATACCAGGCCCTCGTTACAAGCCTTGTGGACCACGACCATGGATAAGGGTTTGTTGAACTAAAAAAGGCCATTTGCACGGCACCAGTCTTAGGAATCCTCAATTATGCAGAAGAACTTTACCTGTTTTCACACACAAATGGCAGTGTTATGACAGCAGTGCTCACACATAAAACGATGCTGGGGTACAAGGTTTGACTACTGCAGTGTTTGCCATAGAAAAGGCTACAACCATTGTGATGGGATGCCCAATGACGTTGTTTGTCAAGCATGCATTATTTGCCATTTTAGAGAAACCAAAAGGCACATTGACATCTTAGAGAGCTTCTGCTTATGAAGTGGTGATATCAAAACCAATGATTAAAATAGTTTGATGCAAAATAGTGAACCCAGCTATGTTTATAGCAGAGCCAGACACTGAAGGAGAGCCCATACATGACTGTGCGAACTATGAAGAATTTTATGATGAGATTCCCAGGGTGAAAGAAAATGCATTAGCTGAAGAAGAAATCGTCTTCGTTGAGGGTTCTTTGAGGATCGATGAAAATGATGGACAGAGATTTACAGGTGCCGCTGTGGTAAAGCACACCGCAAATGGGGAGTTGCGAGTACTTATTAGTGCACGATTACCCTCACATTATTCGGCACAAGTTGCAGAATTATTGGCGTTAATACTCACACTTGAAAATCACGCACACCAGGAAGTAACAGCGTATAGTGACTCTGCGTATATGACGTCAACAGTGCACGCATGCCTAGCATGCTGGAAAAGGAGGGGCTACCTCTGATTGGACAGCATGCCAGCGCAGCACGCAGCCTTATTGGAGAGGCTCATTAAGGCACTACAACTCCCAGTAGGCATAGCAGTCGTGAAATGCATAGCTCACACGAAAGGGACAGATTTTATCTCACGTGGGAATCAAGCTGCAGACACTGAAGCCAAGCGTGTGGCAACCAAAGACAAAATAATAATGAATCTGGAAATAACTGATGTGCATGAGAGAATGATTGTTGCACGAAGCGAGCGGGAAGGCTATAGCAATATGGCAAAAACTCAGTTAAAGGAGCTCCAAGGAGAAGCCCCACAGGAAGAGAAGAACCTATGGAAGCGACAAGGGTGCTCTTTAAACCTCTCCGAGAGCTAGTTGACGACAAGACAGCACTGGTAAACCGGTGATGTCTATAGCCTTATTCAAAGTAGCACTGGAACAGTTACACAATCCAGCGCACATGACAAAGGAGAATCTAGTAGCAACCATTGCAGAAGACTGGTTCATACCGAACTTGGCAAAACACGTTGCATTTTGTATGGTAAACTGTATGATCTGTCAGCAGTTCACAGCTGGGCATACACTATGGGGGTCATTACAAGGTTGGTGGTAAGGTGTTAACAGCGCCGGTAAAGGTGTCGGTGCTGTTAACCCCTTACCGCTGCATTACGAGGTCCTTTAGTGGGTCCTGCTAAGGGTGGCTGGTTTTACCAGGCGCCCTTGGTGGGAGCCGCTAAAGGACCAGCATGCTAACAACCAGCCCGTTATTAACAGACCCGTTGTTGGCATGGTCCCCATTCTCATTGAGCCCTATGGGGGCTTGAATGGGAATGGCGATGGGTTCCCTGAATGGGGAAATAATGGGTCCTCCAAGGTTGGAATGGCCCGGTAATTCCCCATTCAGGGAACCCGGACCGAGTATGCGGTAAGGGGGTAGCCATGGTGCTAATAGTGCCATGGCTTCCTCCAACCTCGTAATGACCCTCTATGTGTGATTAGAGGAGTTATCCCAAGGCCTAATGGGCCTTTTCAGCATTTGCATATCGATTATGTCGATATGATTCAAGTATGTAACGGGTAGGGGGGCGTGGCTAAGAAGCCATGTAGGAGGGCGTGTCCTGCCAGAGCTCATAGCGATCCGATTAGAATCCTGAGAATATCGTGCCATAATACTGGACTATTTGGCTCGCAGAGCAGAGGTCTAAGCAGGGGAAGCAGCAGAGCTCACATTGGTAAAACCGGACGCGGACCGCCGGCTTGGATGAGGCAGCTGGAGCCTTGAACGAGGTGCAGGTGCC
Source organism: Ambystoma mexicanum (assembly GCF_040938575.1). Classification (NCBI taxonomy): domain Eukaryota; kingdom Metazoa; phylum Chordata; class Amphibia; order Caudata; family Ambystomatidae; genus Ambystoma; species Ambystoma mexicanum. The sequence continues at coordinate 1,358,930,646 of NC_090930.1, read as the reverse complement.
CGCGGCACACATTGGGGTAAAAATGGCCACCGCTTGATGTGCCGCAGAACAAAGGAAAGTCGGGCCGGAGAGTGTGCTGGGCGTGGGGTGCATGAGGGGGCCTGCGGCAGGCCCGGACATGCAGTGATTGAATCTGAGGACCCACAGTGCTGGCGTGTGCTGGCAGGAGCCGAGTGAAGACTGCCTGCTGCATGGTGCGCCCTGCGAAAATAAGGAAGAAGCCGGGCTCACTCGGAGTGTTACATTGTCTCCGTTCGTAGGCTCCGGCGCAAGTGCACATTAGAAGGTGCGCGTTTGGCTGGGAATTGGGCCGATGCTGCTACAACTCTAGCAAGGTGGACCCAGCGAGTTGCGTGGGTGCCGCAGAACAAAGGAAAGTCAGGCCAGAGCGGGTGCTGAGCGGGGGGCACATGAGGAGGGCTTGGGGTCCTGCCCGGGAGTTCGCGGCAGGCCCGGACATGCAGTGACTAAATCCGAGGACCCACAGTGCCGGCGTGTGCTGGCAGGAGCCGAGCAAAGACCACCTGCTGCAGGGTGCTCCCAGGGCCGCTCTGAGTGTTACATTGTCTCCATTCGCGGTTTCCGGCGCGAGGGCACATCAGAAGGTGCGCGTTTGGCTGGGAATCGGGCAGATGCTGCTACAACTGTAGCAAGGTGGACCCAGTGAGGCGCGTGGGTGCAGATACTTGCTGCCTTGCACGCGGACGCCTACAGAAGCGGAGTGTCGGGACGGACGATCGCCTGGAGGTAGAGGTGAGCACACACACCCGAGACCCTCACCAAGAAGCAGGAACTGCAGCCAACACACGAAGACGAGTTCAGCCCTGCAGGCACGCTTGGATCAGTACTGGGCATGTACTGGACATGTAGCCATCAATGATGTGCCTACAAGAAGCTGATTGACATAGTGGATACTGGAATACTGCCGATGGGGCCCCCATGCATAAGGGCCACACATTGGGATCATAGAGGCAAAGGGAGGGAGACACCCCCTAGCCCTTGCATGAGGTATAGTGAAGAGCACAGGGAGGGGCGCCTGGCTGAGAGTTCTACAATCACCTGGCGGGGCTCACGGTGGACATACACTCGGTCGGTGCTTGCATTTGGGAGACGCATGAGAACTGGAGTGTGGGCCCACGGAGTCAGATCTGCAGAGGCAGGTGCTCACTGTTCAAGTGGATTGAAGCGCCTAAGGACAACTAAGTGGGAGGACACAGCCCACTCGGGGAGCAGATCTAGCAGTTCAGGGGCTCCCTTGGCTGAGCCCTTCCGGGCTTGAGCACCAAAAACAGCCTAAACTTAACGAAGGCCAGTGGCCACACGTTGCGGCGCGTGCACACGTTGCCCTGACGCACCAAGATGACTAACAAACTGCCCAGAATGAAAGGCAAGCAACCCACACTCAACGAATATGCCAGGACGCCACCAGGGGCAGAAGCGGCCAGAAGCAAAGACAAATCCCTCACTGGAAGCACAGACACCATGGGCAGAGATCAGGAGCTCCTTGCCGCGATTGATGACCTAAAAGTGGCTTGGGAAAATGAACGAGCTGAAGGCAGCACTAGAGCTCAAGGTTGGGGCAGTACAAGAGGAGGTGAATCTCCTCCGGAAAGACGTTACAGCACTGACAGAAAGCACAGAGGACCTAGAGAAAGAGGTGGCCCCGAATACGGTGATGTGCGCCACCCACAAATCTGAACTTCATGCTCTAGTACAACGTGTGGGCAACTTGGAAAGTAGGGTGGAGGAGGCAGAAGGACACGCCCGAAGGAATAACATACGCATTGTGGGATTGCCTAAAGGCGCTGAGGGACCCAACCCAACGGATACATCGAGTCAATGCTGCTGCAGGAGATAACCGGAGGTGTGTAGACCCAGGGGTTTGCTGTGGAAAGGGCGCACAGAGCCCTGATGAGGAAGCCACCACCGGGATCCCCCCCAGGCCGGTAGTAGCTAAGATCCTGAATTATTGTGATCGGGAGAGAATCCTTGAGCATTTCCGAAAGGGTGGAATGATACGAAGGGCGTCAGCAAATATAACTGCATACCAGGACTACACCCTGCAGGTGCAATGCCGACGCATGAACTTTGGGACCGTGAAAAGGAGGCTGAGTGAAACAGGTTACAAATACATGCTGATCTACCCGGCAAAACTGAAAGTGTTCCACAAGAACAGAACATTGTTTTTCGAAACTCCGGAGGATGCTATGGAATGGCTGGACTCGCTGAGCTGCCCCCAAGAAACAGGCATCCAGAAGGAAGACGGCGCAGATAAGTAATAAGCGATCGTGCCACCCAGGGTGTTGCAGATCGCGACATTGGGACTTGAATATAGTACAGGATATGGCCTGCAGAAGGCGTGCCACTAGGGCTACACCTATGGGCATGATCCTTGTGCACGGGGAACTTAGCGTAAGAGCCGAACGGAACTAGTCCTCATACCCCCACAGTGAAGAGATTAGTTGGGTCACCGGTAGACCGGTGACACCCTCTCGGGACCCTGCCCTCGGCATTCCGAGGCAGGTCCAAACGCGGGGGAGCCTGAGATCCAGGGATGGAGCTGGGCACTTGTTGGGCTGGGTTGGGGAGGGGGGCAGGAAGGGGTTGTGTGCAGTGACTGACAGTTGTGTTAGTGGGGGAGGGGGTTAGTTGGGGAGTTTTTGTTAGAAATGGGAGGGGAACGAGCCAAATAATGTGTCAAATCAGGCGGGACGGGAAACTGAGGGAGGAGGCGGGATATCCCACAGATGGCGTCGGGTAGCCTGAGAGTGGTAACCTGGAACGTGAGGGGCCTCAACAGCTACCTGAAGAGTGATAAAGTAATGATGTACCTAAGAAGGATGAGGATTGACATATCACTGTTACAGGAGACTCACCTTACAAGGGAGAAGCTGGAGGTGGTCAAGAGAAAGTGGAGGGGGTGTACAACGGGAGCCGCATACTCATCTTACGCCAGGCGAGTCATCACATGGGTGGCACCGCATGTACCATTTCAGCTGATTCAGTCTACAACGGACCCAGAAGGCAGAATGGTAATGGTGCGGGGGATGTTGGAGAACAGGGAAGTGAGCATTATAAACTTATACGCCCCCAATCAAGACACAGCGGCTTACTTTAGAACTCTATATGGCAAATTAGCCCCTTAGTGGGTGGTGCGATTATATGGGGAGGGGACTTTAACTGTACATTAAATCCTACAATGGACAGATCAGATGTTAGACCAGACAAACCTACTCTGGCCGCAAAGACGTTACAGGCCCTGCTGGAAGATTTTGGACTCGAAGATGTTTGGAGGCAGCTACACCCAGCTGATAAGCAGTACTCACATTACGCGGCCCCACATAAACTGCACACGAGGCTGGATTATATCTTTGTTGCTGCTGAGTTGGTAGGAGAAATGACGGGTACGGAGTATACGGCCAGAGTGCTCTCAGACCACTCCCCCTTGGTCCTGGAGTGGCGACACTAGCCCCCTAGAGTGCGAATCCCGACGTGGAAGCTCAGAGCTGAGGCCCTGCAGGATTCGGGATTCCGGGAGGATCTGAGGGAGGTGATTACTGAGTACTTTGATACTAACACCGGAAGTGTCCAATCGGTGGGAACCTTATGGGAGGCATTCAAAGTAGTAGTGCGGGGCGTAGCCATATCAAAATCCAAAGGGCTGCGAGGGGGCATAGAGTGGGAGTTGCAAGAAATGGAGAGGGAGCTGGAAGACATAATGCATAACGGGGGCACCTCGCAGGAGGATGAGGCAAGGATGAAGCAGCTACAACAAGCTAGCAGTGAGCACTGGGATAGGTTATGTAAGCTGAGCTACAAGAAATATGTCGAAAGGCAGCATGCGGGAGGAGACAAGCCGGGCAGATTGCTGGCCTGGTTATATAAAAATGAAACAACACAGCTGATCAGGGAAATTAGAGGGGACGGGGGCCAGAGCAGGGGCACCCAGGAGGGAGTAAATGAAGAGTTCCTTAGGTACTACAAACGTCTTTATGGGGATGCCGTGGAAGAAATGGACCAAGAGATTCAGGAAACATTAGAGAACATAGGCTTGCCCAAATTAGACTATCAGGAGCGGGCAGACCTGGACGCTTCCAATTACACCAGAAGAATTAGAAATAGTGATTCAGCACCTTCCCACATGTAAAGCCACAGGGTCAGACGGGCTCCCCAGCGAATTCTGTAAAGCATACAAACAAGAGTTGCTTCCCCCGCTGCTGGCCATTCTTAATGAGGTGTTTGATCACGGCAGATTGCCAGTGTCCCTACGGGAGGCGGTGATCATCCCGCTCTTAAAACCAGGTAGCCAAGCACAGACTGTGGGTCATACAGGCCCTTATCTATGCTTAATCATGATAGTAAAATCCTCACAGCAGTGCTGGCAAATAGGCTTAAGCGAGTCATCGGTTAACTAATACACCCCGACCAAACAGGCTATGTCCCAGGCAGGAACATAACCGATAATCATAGGAGACTTCACCATATCATTGACCAAACAGGGAAGGACCCCGGCGAACTGGTAATCGTCTCGCTAGATGCCATTAAGACCTTCGACTCAGTGAGATGGCCATGGTTGCTGGCGGCTCTGAGAGAATATGGGATTTGGCCAGGGTATATGAGGTAGGTCAAAATGTTATATAGTTCCCCAATTGCAAGGGTCAAAACGGGCACACTAATCTCAGACAAATGGCAAATCAGCAGGGGCACTAGACAGGGTTGCCCCTGAACCCCATGCTGTATATCCTTGCGTTGGAGCCACTGGCAGTTTGCCTCAGACAACAATACGGTGAGATAGGGATCCATACGGAGGGAGGTTTCCATCTCATATCATTGTATGCCGATGACATACTGTTGTATCTGCGCTTCCCAGAGGAAAACCTACAAAATGTCCTGGAGGTGATGAAACGATACGCCACCCTTTCGGGCATAGCTGTAAATCCCAAGAAATCTAACATGTTCCCCCTGGGGAGCTACAGACGTGCCCCACCGGGAAGCCTACCGGTCTTGCCAATACCCTGGTGAACCAAGACGTTCCGATACTTAGGTATTGATATATACCACACGACAGGAGAGGAACACAAACACAATACGGAAAAGGCAGTTGAAAGTACCAAGAATAGTATGGGATTTTGGTCCACATTGCCCCTAGCCATGATGGGTAGAGCGGCTCTGATTAAGATGGTGGTCCTGCCTAGACTGTTACACTTTTTTGCAAACATCTCGTATGTGATCCCCAAACGCTTTTTTATTAAACTCCACAGCCTGTGCAGGGGGTTCATATAGCACAATTCCAGGAACAGGGTGGCCCTCTGGAAACTACAAAACTTGTGTGACAGGGGGGCTATAAACCTGCTGAATTTTGAGTTTTATTACTTGGCGGGACAGCTGCAATACGTGGCTAGGTGGTTGTTTGATGAGGAAACGGTGGAAGCCAGGCTGTTGTGTAAGGACCCTGCTCCCTTCTTTCTCAGGGAAATAGTGTGGCTACCTAAACTAAAGGTACTAGGAATGGCGAGACTGTTGGTGCTTGGCTGGGAAATTTGGCGCACGGCATGGCAAATCATAGGAAACCCAGTCCCGTTCTCCTTGCAGGTACCGCTTGTGGTGCTGTGCGGAGAGGACTCCCAAATGATGAAAGGGGTCTGTAGATACTGGGAACCAATGGGCCTGGCTACCCTTGGGGACATATGGCAGGATGGGGTGGCAGTGGACTTTCAGGGGCTAATGGAGGACACCGGGGTGCCCAAAGGTCAATACATTACTTACTCCAGAATTATCAAACGGGTGTGAGAAAGGTAGCCTGAGGCAGTGCTGGCGGAACAACCCGATGCAACCATTGAGACAGTGTATGATATCTCGGAGGGTGGGCACGAGATTTCTCGCTTATATGAGAGGCTGGGGACTAGGGTGGGAAAGGAGCTGCTGCAACTGAGGCGAGACTGGGAAGAGGAGGTGGGAGAACCTATGTCGGAGGGGCAATGGGACAGAACCCAAAGGGATCACAAGATGGTGTCCCGAAATGTGAGGCTCCAGCAGATACAATTTTATGTCACTCACAGAGCATACATGACCCCTGGCAGAATCGCCAGGTTTGGAGGCCCAGGGGCACGGAGATGCCCTCAATGTGGGGAGGAGAATGCTGGGATGCTACATATGTTTTGGGATTGCCCAGAGGTGGGAAGCTTTTGGACAGAGGTGAAGATACGCTTAGCGGAAAAAGGGATTATGCTGGAGGTGGAGTCAGCTTGGGCATGTATGCTGGGGGGCTTTACCAGACCATGCAACCTGAAGCACATTAGTAAGCTGAAGGACCTGGCCTACTCCTGGCTAAACAGAGAATTGCAATGGGCTGGAAAGCAGCCCAATGGCCTAGAATTGAGTTGTGGTGGGCGGACCACATGAAGTGGGCGGAAGCAGAAATAGCAGCCTGGTATGAAGCAGTCAGTAGGGGGGGAGGAGGAGGTGGGACCCCTAATAGCATGGAGACAATTGGTGGCCTCGATGGTAGGACCCCCCCCCCCCCAGGCCGACCATAGTGATAATGACATAAGAAGAATAATGGAAGTAGATATGCCTGAAGAGAAGCAGGATGATGACATGGAAGGAGGGGCTCAAGTTAAAGGGGTGGGAGGGGGGAGGTCCAAAATGCCTAATTTGTAATGTAACATTGCAAAACTGTAAAACAGATGTCCTCACTGTTTGTAATGTTTGGAGTGTTGTTAATAAAATTAAAACATTTTTCATTTTTATTAAAACATTTTTTTAAAAGTATGTAACGGGTACAGGTATCTAATTGTTGTGGTGTGTCCATTCTCTAGATGGATAGAAGCAGGTCCATGTACACACCCAGACTCTACCTGTGCTGTGTTTCCCAGATGTGGAGTGTGTGAAGTCATGAGGTCAGACAATGGTCCTCATTTTGTTAATGCAGTATTTGAACAGATTAGCTTGTTGCTTGGTATAAAGCACAAGTTTTCTTCACCGTATCATCCTCAAGGGAATGGCATATGTGAGAAACTCAACGGCTTATTAAAGGAAATGAAGAAGGGATGGCTGCACTGTCTTCCACTGGCACTGTATGCACTCAGAAACCAGTCTGGTTCTGACCATCATCTCACACCGCACGAAATTGTGACGGGCAGAAGGATGCACACACCATTGACACCTCAAAATAGAGCTAGATGTGATGCTGAGGCAGCAGGAGAAGTGTTAGGATCGGAAATGCAAAATTACTTGAATTGCATGACATCTTGTCTTACTGTAATTTCAGGACAGCTGCAGCGATGACAAGAAGGGTGTAGGGCAGTACAGAACACAGAAGGAGATGCTACAACTGACCAAGTTCTAGAATTACATGTTCCTCCAATATTCCCTGGAGACACAGTCCTGGTGAAAAATCACACGAGAAAAAAGTGGGACGAGCCAAGGTTCAACAGCCGCTTTAGAGTGGAGGATGTCACACCCTCTGCAGTGAAGCTACAGGGAAGGAGAGCTTGGATTTATCTGGGTGACATCAAGCCCTATATCGGAGAAGGCCCTCTGACTGCACCCCAACACGAAGAGACAACAGACAACGGGGAAGAACCACAGCACGTGCAGACGAGATCCATGACAAGGAAGAAGGACGCATGACCAGCAAAGTAAAGACAAAGAACCTCTGTGCAAGTTGTGGCTTAGTTTTGGACACTTCCTTTGAGCAAAATAAGGGAAAAAGGACATAAAAACACGGACACTCTGTGCATCCTAGTTGCAAGGTGAATAAGAAGAATTGCGCGTATAAGCCACAAAATAGCTCGTTGACTTTAAACTTTGGACTGAGGCACACTGAAGCCTTGATAAGAAAAGAGATGCCAAATTTTGATTGAGGATAAATCAATTGGAAGAGAATACAGTATACTGATTCTTTCGACACAGAATGCCTGTTTGGACTTACTTATGGTGTCACGCAATAGTGACCTCACCAAGAACATTCTGATCTATTTCGAGTTAGTATTGAGGTCATACCCGTCATTGGTGGGAAGGCTCACAAACATAACAGAGTTTCTTCACGATCCTGAAAACAAGAAGACAATAAGGAGGCTGCTCAACGTGATTGCAGAGCAGTTTCTTTTGCTCCCGGAGTACAGCGAGGGCAAGACAAATATCCCTTTCACCAGAGAATAGCAGACTAGCCAGTAACATATTTTTTCGCTTGATTGAACACTTTCCAGAACTTGTGGGGAGACGTGCCAATGTTGACGTCCTCATTTTCATCAGAGACCCAGCGAACACTACACATCTGAGTATGATCCTGCATGGAATCGTGATGCAGGTCGCACTTTCTAGTCAGCATCAGAATCACAGGAGAAGGGTGTAAACTTTCTTTCGAGGGACAGATCGTAAAGGTGTTGCAAAGGACTTCCCTTTTGTTTTTGCTGACTAAGAACCAACATGTCGTCTGGAGTAAAACAGATTAGAGGCATAGACTGGGAATTGGTTTCCATGGAACATGCAAATTAGGGACTTATTGAATTTATTGCCTTATTTGGAACTTTCGTTAATGGAAAAAGAACTGGTTCCAGAGACAATGTTTTATTCTGACAAATCGGATAATCAGTCCAGCATTTGTGACCTTCAGACAGAGTCAGCAGAATCCAGATAAAATGGCTATATTTAGCATGTATTAAAGATTTTATTTTGTTTTAGATGATCGAGATGGGGAACCAGAACAGTAACATTGTCCTCCCTAATGAGTAAAGACATTCACATTTGCCCAGGCACAAATGATGTAAATTAACTTACAAATGCATTATTTACACATGCATTGTGTTCATTATCATATTACTGTCAATGACAATTAGAACTGCATTTTTCATTGGTGCACAAAGCGTTCAGATTCCTGTGCACCCACCTAATGATGTACGCATGAAACCTACAAAGGTACCCAGACCTTACATAGTCATTCCAGTTCCTATAAAGAATGATAGAGTGACTGAACTTGAGATGGATGTGATAAATAATGGCACACACGCAACACTTGTGATAATAAATGAAGTGAAACAAGGGAGACAGGGTCGGCAAAGTAAATCCGAGAAGGCGTTGATGAAAGGTACAAGTACATAAATAATGAGTACATACACACCTGGTCTATTGTCAATAACTGCAAAATCACATTCCAGAAAATGGGGAGAGTTTGGACGGAATTCAACAAGAAGCGCCTTACCAAAGGGTGCTACAAGACACATGGAAAAGAAACTGTTAAGGAGACAAAAGACTCTAGAGAATGAACGAACAGAGACAGCACCGACGAGCATGCCTGATCCAGTGATGAAAAGGTTAAGCTCAAGTCCTGCAATACAATCAAGTGATGAGACAATGGCAGAATCAATATGGAAATTCATAAACAGAGCCAAAAAGAGACAGGAAGACAAGGAAAGACTTACCGGACTTCCTCCTACTCAAATGGTACAGATGAAAATGCCAGGATGATTGATGGAGATACCTGAGAATCCTCCAGCAAGAAGACGCTATACAGATGAGTTTAAGGATGTGGTTATAGCAAACTACAGGAAAACCTTAAGAATTAGAAGAAGCGCACAAGAAGACAATAATGAATTGAACAATTACCTGGACAGCACAGCACACTTGGGAAACAACATATGGTACCAACATATGACGGAAGTTGGAAGGCGAACTTCGGAGGAATAATGCTTTGTGTGTGCACTCCTACCCTAAAGCATGGGGAAGTCAAAAATCTTCATAGCTGTTGAAATAGATGTCAAGACAGCGCTGGACAACTGAAACAAGTGACCCAGATGAAGATGATTATGTCCAAGACATAAAGATGAGAAACAATGGCAAAACAAAGAACATTGTGATCAGATATGAGAAGCCTGGAGTTAAAGGAGCGGAGATCAGAAGAGAAACAAACAAAAAGCTGATACGTCAAAGGGAAATCTACAGAAGAAGCTTGAAGATGGAAAGACAGAGATCAAATGCAAATTTGGGGAACAGTGCTTTCCCCAGAAGGATGGGAGAAAGGAGTAGTGATCTGCAGAGTATGGATGATCATTGGATACTATAAAGAAACAATTGAAAATGCACAGATGATATGCAAACCATTATGGCCAAGACTTGCAAGACTGCTAACATGGGTCAGATATAGAGGAGGACCCCTACAAATAGTGTAATTGGAGAATTCCAAACGGTGCTTCAGAAACAACGGTACAAGGAAAATGGGAGAAAATCAGAACTGTGGATGCATCTTCGATGCTACAGGAATTATGCATGGAACAGCAGTGATCATGGATCATTATTGGGCGTGTGGATCCAAAGCATATATCAGATTGCCAAGGAATTGGGAGGTATATGCACATTGGTAAATGTCCATGTTCCAGTGTTGGTGATTCCAAGAAGTGATCTGAATATTGACAGTTTCCTGAAAGCAGATGCTCACCTGAGGAAGAAGAGATCTGTCAAACTAATTACCAGGATGAAGAGAGAAAATGACTTCTCTGCCAAATCAATGGAAGCCTTTGATGCAATTCCATATGAACATAGGTTGTTCAGTTTAACCTCATCAGTGTTCACAACAATCCTGATGCCGAGAGTTCAGGTTGGAGCGAATACTAAATGGTTACAGATAACTAGATGGGAGTTACTGCAAACCATCAACACAACCATAACGGGATTTAATGCAATCAAAGAAGAATTAAGAGCAATTTGACTAATGACGCTCCAGAACAGATATGTCCTAGACATGATCACAGCTATGGATGGAGGTGTTTGTGCAAAAATTGGAGAATCATGTTGCACATTTATACTGTCACACGATGACGAAAATGGAATCTTAACAGAAGCCATAGGTATGCTGACAAAACTACAGAACCAAATGATAGATGAAGTTGACGAAGTTGATGATGACAGTTGGTTTGGATCACTGTTGTCATGGGTTCCACAATGGATGGCAGACACATTCAAGTTCCTAGGAGCCCTGTTGGTGATTATATTGCTTGGATTCCGTATAATCAAGCTGATAATCTCTCAGTGCCAGAAAAGGCCATTGGAATATGAGTGCATGGAGACTGCTCTTGGGTGGTAATAGTGCACAGTATAAATCAACATAACATAACATAAAACTTCACACCTCAATCTTTTTATCATATAACTCTATGTCAGGGGTTTTGCAATATAGAGTAATTATGTGTCCATTACAGAAACTGTGTCTCTGTTCGATTACCCCTCTTATACATGAATCCAGGCACAGCTAACATAGCCCTGTACATGGCACCATCTTGCACATTGAGTTTCTCTCTTTTGTTGAGTTAAATGCTCATCCAGCATTGCATTATATAATACCTTGTGATTCTGTACACAAAACGCTATGGTACGTGGGGATGTTGCTTGCACCCATGACCACTCCTTGCATATACTGAATGTGGGCCAAGAGGGCCGACATGCTGCGACACAATGGTCAGGCACTTAGCAGTCTGGTTGCTCTAGTGGATATACATAAACATGATCATTCTGTGCAAGCTTCATGTAGCAGAGTGTTTCGTAATGCCACCAGCCTAGGGTGGGGAAGATCACAGTTGTGGCTCCCTAGCAGAGCTCACTTCAGAGCTCACTTCTTTGCAGCCCTTCACCAGGTGAGTCAGGACACAGTTGGGACAGCAGTGCAGCACCCGAGGGTGCACATGCAGTCACGTGTTGGATTCTAGGCGATCACAGCACGTCACCCACAGGGACGGTCGTGATCATGTCTATATAATTAATAATACCTGCGGACAGTGGCCTGACTCTGGCATGCATCATGTCTTCCGTGCCGCACTGCGCTGCACCATGGAGCTGCCACTCTGCCTACCAGAGCACCTCCCACCATTGGGCCTTGCCTCTCTGGAGCCCATAACATTGGCAACGAGGATGAGATGTGGCCCCGCTCCGATCCCGAACACAGGGGGCACAGCCTTGCTCTTGCTGCACTGCCAGCCTCACTGGTGTGTGGCAAAGCTCACTTCTGAAGTCACATGACTCAGGGTGAAGCATCAGGGTTCCAGAGTCCTCACCACCATCGGCCCTCCCCAATGTGGTCATGTGCATCACGAGCACAAACTGCCAGCATCCCAGGATCCTGCCTGGGGAAGGACAGGAGGAAGCACTCCTGCCTGGGGGAGACAATGCTGCTTTGGGGAGATACTGCTGCCTGGGGCAGATGTTCCTGCTTGGAGGAGACACTCCTTCCTGTGGGAGCCTTGATGGGGCTCGTCCAATTAGGCTGACCTGTCTGCACCCACACTCATCAAACATAACTCCTGCCTGGGGGAGACACTCCTGCCTGTGGGGAGACACTCCTGCTTGAGGGGGCCTTATCATGGCACAGCACAGACCTTTACGTGTGATGGCACCTGCCTGGGGCCTGCCGCTGCCCTCAGATGGACCCAAGTTTGCTCGGCTTCCGACCGCCATCTCACTAATACAAAACTGGTTCCCCAGTAAACTGCCTACATGCAGCAGATGTGGCCCCCGGCATCACCGGGTGCTGTTTTGCTTGCACAGTGCGGGCAAATGCCACTGAGATCTGTAATGAAGCCCTGGCCTCACTGACCTGGCAACAACCACCAGGACAACTGACTAAAGAACTGTTTTCTCCCCGACCATGGTGAACATTGACAATGATGCACATTTGAAAATGAAGTCCTGCAGGCATCACAGTGTTTAAAATGGATCGGGTGTCAATGTGTGTCATCGTCGGTGGTCAGAACTGCTGTAATTGTTCCCCGCCACAGCCAGCACTAGCACTCAATCCCACCTCTCTTGGACTAATAAAGGTAATGCTCCCAGTGAACCACTGAACAATGATGGATGCTTTAGTTTTAAGCTGTGCTCCCACATGTCTAGTATGCCCTAAATGGACCCAGTAAACAGACAATTCATAGTTGTGTTGGTGGAACTACCAGGGTGCTGCAAGCAGTACAATCACCCACAGATGGATTATGTATATACGTGTAAAGTGTAATGTTTTAATCACCCCTCTGAAACTTAATACCATCATTGGTTTGTCTTTACCCTTGGCATGAGATGTTGTGATGGCAGCGTGGCACCTGAGGGTACGCATGTAGTCACATGTTGGGTTCTGGGTGATCACAGCATGTCACCCACGGGGATGGCTGTGATTACGTGTATATAATTAATAAATACCGGCAGATGGCTTCCCGCCTGCCAGTTGCCTCCCTACTCCGGCTCCAGTGCATGTGTTGCATGCCGGACTGCACCTTGCCACAAAGCTGCCACTCTGCCTCCCACAGCGCCTCCCACCATTGGGCATCACCTCCTTTAAGCCCATGAAAACTGCCAACCATAGTCCTAGTTTAATGTTCCTTATCTGCCCGATGCATGCCTTGCAGGAGGGCTCCTGCAGAATGCCATTCTCTTACTCATGCCAGTGTTGCTTTATTTCAGAGCGATAGCCAGTGAGGTAACACAAAAAGACCTGCACAACTCAATCAAATTCACCAGCCAGGGTAAACCTTCAAACCTAAGACCCCATCTGTCATTGTGTTGTCATTTATTTAGAGGACAACACACTATCATAGTTGCATATCTGTCTTCTGTTTACAGACTGTATATACAGTTTGCTTTCTATTTCATTTTTTATTTAGATCATATGCTGACAAGCCACCAGATGGCGAGATTGCTAATGTGATTTTTGCCAAAAAGGGATTCAGACGTGAACCTTCAGGGTGAGGCCATGTGAAAAGAATTAATTATAAGAATGAAACGACCAAATACCAGGCACTCATCTTGAAACAGTGTAAATTGGATCCTATGCATTGAGTGTCTATAACAATGTATAGCTGCCGGAAGCTTACAGATATATTGTGTGTTTAATTACGGAAAAACTGATTGTGACTGCTATTTGCTCAAATTTTATGAAGCTATTAATACCACCCTAGATGAATGTTACGTCCTAAAGAGGGCTAAGCCATGTTCAACAAGTGAATAAGGACGGTGTTTAGGCGAACCTCAAGTGACTTCAGTTGACCTTTTTGTTTTCTGTCTTGAGTGTTTCGTTTATTACTTTTCCTGCATGAGTTGTGGTAACAGGTTGTGCTTTTCACTCATAGCACACTTCAAGGTCAAGTGTTTCTGTATTTTTTATACAGATGTTTGTCCCTGTGTCCCATTATGTAATGAGTTCTTGGAGTGGAAGTCGATAAAAAACTTTTTTCTATTCCAAACCCTGTTGCACTAGGTTGCAAACATTTCCGCTGAAGCATTGTTGAATGTATATGTAGTGTTGGTGCAGCTTGTGGGATACCTTTTGCCCAGGACAAAAGAAAATGCATTGAACCATGTTGTGCCTAAAAAGTGCTGAACCTGGGAATACCACTGCTGGCTGAAATACAGCATACAATGTGCAGGATCTAGAAAACATACTGCGAGCTGACAGAAAAAAGCAGCATTTCATTTTAAACTTCCACTTCAAAATGCTGTTACCATAGACTAAAATCAAAGGGCCCTGTATGAAGGACAAAGGACTAAAAAAAAAACAAAGTCCTACCCTTTGTTACCTTACGAAGAAAAAATAAAGGCAGTATTTAATTTGCATTTGCCACATAACAGAATTCTGTGTTTCAAATAAAGAGACATCTATGTATTGATTGGGCCTTGCATGTGATTGATAAAACCAACTTAAATTCAAGGCTTATTCTACCTAGAAAGCATGGCATTTGCAAACAGAGAATCTGCGCTCATGAAAGTGTGGGTATTGGCAGTTGAAATAATAAACACATGGAGTTAGAATGTCCCTTACCAAAATGAGCATATCATGATGAGAAAATGTAACCTTGTATGTTTCTAGAGGCATGACGGTACGTTTCTATTTCCTGCGAAGAGTCCAGTTTCTATTCAGAAAAATCCAGTGACCAGGAAATAATGATATTGGGGCCTGTTCTCTGAGATAAGCAACAGATAAAGTAATTAGCCTTGGTAGAAGAAAAGCTGATGATTTTACACCAAGCTAAATTCAACAATCGAGCAGCAGGGACTAGAGCAGATGTCCGAGGGGAAATGAAACCTCGGACAAGAAAATAAATCTAGTATGATGTTTGATGGTCGGAATTATATGCACGTAATTAGGTTCCTATAGGTTTATATTAGGAATCATGTTTTGCCCAGTAACTCTGAAACAATGATACTTACAAAAACAGGACATGTATCATTGTAAAGCTTATCCCAAGGCTGTTGTGTTGCCATAACCTCCATCACAATGTGACATTGGGGCCAAAAGGTACAACCTAAAATACACTTCTAACTCCCCAGAAACTGTTCTGAGGCCAAAACCCGGGGAGGCAGTAGATTAATGAATGATGTAACGATAAAACATAAAATGGCTGTATTTCAAGCGAGTGCCATTTTATGTTTGCTGCTTACGGCCGATCCAGCAAGGACGATTGCATCCTTCTGCATCTTGAAACCTCTGAGAAAGTAAATACTAGCCACAAGGCCATCTTGGGCTTATCAGCCCTTTCCTTTTTTCTTTAAGTTTGTCACGCTAGTTTTTTCCATCTGCAAGTCTTTTTGGCATATTTTGAGCAAGACATATGTTCACACTATTTTTTCATAGACATTTCTTTTTCCATGTTTTCTGTTTCTTTCCAGCAATTGGAGAACTTTTGTGAGCACCCCATTACTAAAAGAGAAAAATGATACTGGTGATCCTAAGACATTACCTGCATTAACAAAGCAGGGTAAATTTAATCTAGTGCTTGCAGAAATTAACAAGCTCAATGCACCTCCAATAGGGAAAACCCCAAACTTAATTTTACTAAATCATATTAAACAATGAGAAAATCCGTAATATAATCTAAATCTTTATATTATTTTCGATTCTTTCAGATGTTCAAAAAACATAACTCACACTTAAATTGAATGATTATTGAATGACACTTTAAAGACATTTTCTGAATACCATCAGTCACAATCAATTCGACCTCCTGAAGAGCCATACCCAAGTGGCGAAACACGTGTAGAGGTTGGACAATTTAGAATTGAGTTTTAAATTCATGATTAAGTAAATTTGGACACAAAAAGGATAATAGCTTAAGAGAATCTGCACATTAAAGACAAAAGATACATGAGAATCTAACAATTAACAGAATCTAAAACAAATTTGGACACTAAGAGATGAAAACATAAATTGAACAGCATCAAAGATCAAGAAAATCTGAACATCAGGGACTAAAACGACTAAGAGGACATTAAAGCCAAAAAGAGGACATTATTAACGAAGGAACCAATTGAGATGCAATCAAGCATTAATTGTTTATCTAACAGAACTGTCTTCATTAAGAATAAATCAAATTTAGCAAAACCTCATTGGTGTTTGTTTGAATACATTTTTTAAAAAAAATCCTTTTTGTCTTAGGCGCCTGCAACCTCAGGATTGCAATTCACAATTTGCACATACTATTGGGCAAACACAGCAGTTAATGTTTAGACAAGCAACAAGATCAACAAAAAAATGTAAAAGGAGCTCACCCAGATAAAGAGTGATTGTTTGCAAGCATTCATCGTAGTCTCTAAATATATTGTTAGAGGCAGCACAGCTATGTGAATCTTTTGATTGATTACCTTGCATTGTTAAGCTATTAGATGAATCATTTTATTGTTTTGTCATGTTTCGTACAACATTCACAGTTTTTTCATGATTGAAACATGTCACGTAGTACTGCATTTGAATTGTAGTCCTTCTTGCATGTAATCCCAGGTTGACAATTATGTACACACATGTTTTTTGTCCCCATAGTGTATTTTGAATACGTTTCTTTTAACAGAGGGCTCTCTTCTTTCTTTGCCTTTCATTTTTAGACGTCCACCCTCTGTATGAACCTTGACGGACGTTTGTGCTTTCCGTTCCTATTTCAAATTGCAAACCATACACCAGGCGAACGAGCATCACAGATGTTAGCACACAGCTACATCGCAATTCAACTGCTATTACTGTAATCTGTTTAATCCAATGTATGCAATAGTAAATAAGTGCTTAAGAACAGAGTTGTAATGTTTGGCAGGCCAAGATGCTATAGTTTGGATGCTTTGAGTCACACATAATATACATTAAGGATTGTAAAATAGAATCATTCTTGCAGAGTGGTTTGTGCCTTTGCTACAGACCACAAGAATCGTATATGAAATATTTTTTGCAATGCTGAAAGAGAATAAGTTAAAGTATCTTTAATACAGTTCCATTATTGGTAAACTGAAGTAATTGAACATTTCTTTGCTTAGGAAAAAACTCTGTATGTTTGCTGATGCATTCATTTCTCGAGCGAAGCGGCTTGCCACTGCGAAACTACTTTCTGCGCCTCCTCTCTGTTCACATTTTATTTTACAAAAATTACTTTTATGTGAACAGTGATTTTTCGGAGAATAATAGATTCCTCTTCAATAAGATATTTTGTATAGAGCATTTTTACATTCAGCAGGTAATGATAAGCCAAAGCTAGCAAAATGTGTCAACTTCATGTTGTACAAAGAAATCGTCATTGTGTTTTCACCTACCTTAAATGCAAAGTGGATTTGGGTAATGCTGATGCTTAGATAAAACGTAGCACTTGTGTTCAAACTAAGTGCATTTCGAAGCAGACACTATTTGATCGGCTCTGTATTTGCAAGAACAAGATATGAAATATAATAATAGACTGTGAACAATTGCTGAACGTGTGATTTTTCCAGCTAATACTATGTAAGTATGGAGTGGAAAGATCGGCTGCTTTGTTTTGACTGACACATGGTTTGTTATGCCGAGCATGCTTTATATGTGAGTTGTGTACTTATTCATGTTGCTTTAAATAGAATGTATATATCTGCACACCACTATGACGTCCTAGAGGGCATCCCAAAGCACAAGTCTTTTGTTGGCAGCATTGGTTAGCAATCCTTGAGAGTGTGAGTTGAGCCCAATTGAGTAGGGTCCTACATGTGGAAATCTGAGTAGGCAAAGGCTTTCATTTAAGATCCTTAGCGTTCAAAGGCCAGGATGCCTGCTCTGATGTGACACAGGTCATAAATGAGTGTCCAGGTCATGTAGCACAATGCTCATGGACGCATAGGGCTGTCTGGATTCGGGCCATGGAAGTAGAATGCTGAATTGCTTCTTTTCATTTCCCCAAAAATATTTGACTATTTCATCCTGCTTCTCAAAGACTTCAATGTTCAATCTGCGTCTTGGTGATTCTTTGTTTCAGAAAAAGGTTCCCTGAAAATAACACAGCCCTTTTGGAACCGTTTTCAATGGAAATCTAAATCTGTTTCTGCACCACTCTTATGTTTTCCCATTCTTAATCACCTTATCACTATCATACCAGCAACTTACCCAATAGCCCTCCTTTTAAACCCTCCCTTTTCTTTCCATTTTATTTTAATCAAAGTATCTTTATTCGGTCCAAGTTACAGGATTTCATGAGCAGTATCTTCACACTCTCTCAACAGCTGTCATCACTGTAAATCCTCTTGTTTGAATCTCGGACTTGTATTTGCATACACAATATAGTGTATTTAAAAAAAGATATATTTGTTCCATCCATTGTAATTGGCAGAATATCCTTTCCAGAGTCTGCCTTTGGTGAACACCACCAAGTGATCGGTGCACAGCACAGTATTCTAGAAAGAAAAGGCAATGATAGTATTAGTGAGAAGTCTTTTGCAGACGGAATGTCACATGTCTGGATTTGTGAGGAGACTTTTCAAGAAGAAGGAGGGAAACACGGGTGTGCTGTATTGAATCGGCGGCCATTTGACATGGAGCAACTGAAATGCAGTACCATCAAGGATGAGACGTGAACCCATGGTGCCGCAGACAAGACTATGCAATTGCAAACATAACGCATAGGGACAGTTTGACCCAGTGACTCTCCATTCACTGCAGAGCTGTTGTTGCATCAAAAAAACAAGGAGCATCCCTGTGTTGGGCTTGTTCACCGTCTTTTGGTTACTCTAGCCCCATTCTAGCTCAACTCAGAACTTAAACATACTCCTCTCGAGACATCCTTTTCCCCTTCCCCCCTGTATTACATCAGAGTAGGCATCCTGGGCATTGAACGCTAAGGATCTTGAGTTAAAGCCTTTGCATGATCAGATTGCAATCTGTAGGACCCCACTCAGTTAGGTTCAACTCACACTCTCAAAGATTGATCAATGCTGCCAACAAAAGACTTAAGCATTGTGTAATGGACACCATAATGGTGAGCAGATATATACATTCTATTTAAAGCAACATGAATAAGTGCACCACCCACAGATAAAGCATTCTCTGCATAACAAACCATGTGTTAGTCAAGACAAATCAGCCTATCTTTCCACTGCATACATACAGAGTATTATCTGGAAAAATCACACAGTCCGCATTGTTCACGGTCTATTATTATATTTCATATCTTGTTCTTGCAAATACAGAGCCGATAAAATAGTGTCTGCTTCCATTTATTATTGTTCACTTGTTAGGCGCTTATATAGGAAGCAAATACTGTTTCAAAGCGGCCCAGGGCAACAGGGAGGGGACAGGGGATGACAGTGTAATTACAACAATGTTATAAATAATTAAATACAACAAAATAAGAAGAGACAATGGGGAGGGGAAGACAAACCTACTATGCCTTGTGAGTGTTCAGAACGTGCAAGTGCAGATGGGAGAGGGGTATGGGATAGGTGCTGTGGTGCTCATGGAGAGCAGCAGGTGAAGTGCTATGAACAAAGGTAAATGCAACCTTGAGTGGTGAAGGGTGAGCCGAGGCAAATGCAGTGGATAGACAGCAGCTGGGATGTTAAGATGTGGGAAGTCAGGCCCCGAGGAAGCATAAGGGCCTGCACACCAGTCAAACAACTGTGCGATGAGCAGGGAAGAGAAGGAGGGAAGGAGGAGGTAAAGAGGAAGGCCTTGAGGCTTTTCTGAATCTTAAGGAGGTCCTGCTCAAGATGAAGATGGAGGGGGAGGCTGTTCCAGAGAAAGGAGCCTGCTGATGAACGCAATCAACCACCTGCTCTTTGTTTAACAAACCACTTCACATGCAATCAGTTGCTGCCAGAGGAATGCAGGTGTCAAGAGGGGGAATATTTGGTCAGAAAAAGCTGCAGATGGAGTGCTCCCAAGCCCCAGACAGCCTTGTTGAACATGTAGAGGGATTTGAATTTAATCTGTGCTGTGATCGGGAGCCAGTGAAGACATTGCAGGTCAGGAAAGATGCGGTCCCTGGGCTTGAGGCCAAGGATAAGTCTTGCTGCCCTATCCTGTATTAGCTGGAGGGGTTGCAGAGTGAACAAAGGTAGATTAAGGAGGAGACTATTGCAATAGTCAAGCCTAGAGACAACCAGAGCCCGGTAACATTGAGTCTGTGGGGGAAGGTGAGGAAAGGTAGAATTCCTTTCAGAAGGAAAAGCTGAAAGTGGGACTTCTTGGCAATGTCCTGAGTATGAGGGAGGAAGGATAGAGAAGAGTTGAAGATGACTCTGAGGTTTCTGGCTTCCGAAGAGGGAGTGGGGGAAAGCCCATGGAAGAAGGCCAGAGTGAAGGGAAGAAGTTTGGTGTCTGGGTCCCAGTAGGGAGGATCTCTGTTTTGCTGGCATTGAGGTAGAGATCATCAGAAGTACAGCAGGCCTGAATGGCTGAGAGGCAGTCAGGGATAAAGGAGGGTGCAAGGACTTCTGTAGGAGGTTTGAAGAAGAGTTGTGTGCCATCAGCATAGTGCCGGAAGTTTGGGGAGAAGGAGGAAATGAGGCGTTGTAGCAGAGTAAGGTAGATGTTAAAGAGCCAAGGCAAAAGAATGGAGCCCTGGGGGATGCCACAGGTGGAGGAGGATGTAGGGGAGGAGAAGGTACCGAGTATGACTTTGGAAGATTGGTCAGTTAGGAAGGAGGTAAGCCAGTCCAGTGCCCGATCCAAGATACCAAGGGTCTCATGGAGCCTTTTTATAAGTATGGAGTGGTTTACTGTGTCAAAAGCAGAAGAGAGATCAAGAATGATGAGGACAGCAGGGGATTTGGAATCCAGGGATGCGAGAGTTCTTCACAGGTGTTCAGAAGAGCAGTTTCCATGCCTCTGGCTGCTTGTAATTTGGACTGATGGTCATGAAGACCGCCAACAATTTCAGTATGGGAGTTAAGTTGGGGAAGGGCTAACTTCTCAAACAGTTTCCCCAGGAAAGGGGTGATGGAGATAGGGTGATAGTTGGCTGGGCAGGAAGGGTTTGCTGATGTTTTTCAAGGAGGGGCGACACAAGGGAGTGCTTGAGGGAGGATGGAAAACAACCAATAGCAAAGGAGTTGTTACAAAGATCAGCAAGAGCAGGGGTGAGAGAGAAAGGGCAACCTGTTTGGAAGAGACTTCCATGGAGTTGACAACTCTGGTGACTTCTTCTGGACAGACAGAGGCAAAGGAGGAAAAGGAGGAAGGAGGAGGGTGAGTGGTCAGGGGAGGCAAAGGGGAGAGGGATGGGTTGGAAGAGTGCGTGACAAGGCTGTTCAGTATGTTCTGGGTTTTGGAGGTGAAGTGAGTGGCAAGTGCATTGTAAAGGGTCTGAGAAGGAGTGGGGTCAGAGGATACTGCGGACGGGTTGGTTGGCAAGTTCCCTGCAGTTTTTGAAGAGTTCAGCTGTGTTATTTCATGAGCCAGGTACTCTTGGCTGAATGTGGCCTTTTTTTGTATGGATAGTGAGTCTGTAATGCCTTTGGAGCAGGCAGCAGGCCAGTTTGTCAGAGGGTGAACCTGAAGTTTGCCACTTCTGTTCTGCAGCCCTGCATTTTTGGTCTGCAAGTTTGGAGTCATACCAGGTGTTAGGCTTGGAGGCAGGTTTCAGGTGGATCCTCATAACTGGGGCAAGGATGTCAAGGGTGTTGGTAATGGAAAGATAGTGGTGGCTGAGAGCAGATTCTGAGGTAGAGTCTGAGTTGGGTGGGCAAGGGGGAATGAAGGTGGAAGTGAAGGCAGCAGCTGATACTCATTTCATTGGATAGGTTTTTCATGAATGAGGTTGGCAGGGCTTTTGGAGGAGTTGTCGCAGGGCCATAAGGACCCAGGAGGGAGGAGTGAAGAGAGTGGTCAGACCAAGAGAGAGGGGTGACCAGAGGAGATGAGAAGGGGAGGTTGGAATGGATGATGGCATTCAGCCTGTGTCCGTCTGAGTGGGTTGCACCATTGGGAAGAATGAAGAGGGATCGGTAGGTGCAGAGGTCAATGAAGAAGGCGGATGCTGTGCACAGGGAGTCTATATGGATGCTGAAGTCACCCAAGAGTAGCAGTTTGGAGTTGTTAGAGAGTAAGGAGGAACAGAAATCAGCTCACTCAGAGAGAAACAGAGAGGAAGTGCCTGGAGGATGGTAAATGGTAGCAATGGTCAGGGTGGAGGAGGGAGAGATGACCACTTTGCATATTAGGCTCTCAAAGGACAAATAGAGCTGAGTGGGTAGGATGGAAGAAGGATTCCACTCAGGGAAGATTAAGGCAACCCCACCACCAGCCTGGTTTGGTCGAGGCTTGGAGTTGATCTTAAAGCCACTGGGTAAGAGCGAGTCAAAGGAAGTGACTGATCTGGCATTGGACCTAGTTTCAGTGAGTGTCAGAATGTCAAGGTCAGTGTCTTCAAGGAGAAGGCAGATGTCAGCAGAGTGTGTGTTAGCTGAACCTGCGTTGGGGGTCACCAGGTAGAGAGGATCACTGCCTTTGATGGTTTTTTGAGGTTGAGTATAGGGGTGTGGTACTTCAGTCAGAGGTGGTGGAGCAGGGGGGAAAGAAGGAGGAGAGGCAGGAGAAGGAAGGACGTTGATGAGAAGTGGCAGGATCCAGTCATAGAGAAGGAGGTTGGCCTGAGGGCTTTGAACCAGGATTGTGCCTGTGAAGTAGACATTAATGCAGCAGCGAGATGAGAAGAAGCCTGCCAAGAGGATTTTCCACTTGGTGCCGCCATTAATTGTAGTGGAAGAGTAAGGGCAGAGACAGTAGAGATGAGATGAGAAGTCTCCATAGGTCTGGAGATGGGAAAGAGAAAAGGATGTCAGTGAAGATTTCTCTGAAGGATGCACTGACATAGGTGTCTGCAATTGGGAGGACAGGGTGTGCAGCCAGGATGTCTTTCTCATGCTTTTTCCATCCCCATCCATATTGTGTGAGAGAGGGTGGATAGTTGATAGTGTAGCAGTTGGAGTAGTTTGGAGAGATGGAAAGTGCCATCTCAGAGCATGAGTAATGAAACGAGGCAGAGAGATGAAGAGGTGGGGGCGTACTGCAGTGCACAGTTCTGACCTTAACTCCCAGGTGGCCAAGTGGATGTTAAGAGTCATAGTCACAAAGAAAGGCAGGATGTGAGTACACCCAAATTCGATTTTTTTGTTTTTTAAACTAACAGACACAAAACAATGCAGGATGCGAGCTTTGAGGAGAGCTCACCTAAATTCAATCATTTAAGACACAAGTATTGCAGCACAACAGTACAGAAGTTGAAGCAGATGAAGTGAGAGCTCAGTAAGGGAAGACAATGTCAGAGTTTTTGACCATGAAGTACAGGGGAGAAATGCCCGGTGAAATGGATCAGTGAGAATGTCAGGAGTGGCAAAGGCACATAGTCAAGGATGGATAAGTCAGGCAAAGGAAGCAAACAGTCAGCACTCAAGTAATAGCAGAAGGGGAGATGTTTTTGTGACCTCCTTCGAGGCTATTTTATGGACATCAGATTTAGTTTAGATCCAAAGGTGTTGGGCCTGTCTTTTAGATGTGTTAATTTCCTTTAGTTGCTTAGAATACCAATCATTATGGTAGGTTTTGTCTCTCACCACTATGGTTCTTAACGGGGCGACCTGATCTAAAATGTTAGTCGTAATTGAGTTAAATATGTCAATTAGTAGCTGAGGGTCATCCCCATCGGAGGTAAGATCCATTACCAACCTCATCCCTTATTCAAGTCAATTGCAGTGACTTTTCTGAAATTCCTAATATGGATTGTCTTAAGTGGTGCATGTGTCACTTCCATTTTTTGCTTACAAAAAAACCTGAATAGAAATAGTACAGGGAGGCTTGGTCTCCATAATCTCTGCTTGTAGATTTCTGGAAGCTACCCAGTCAAGAAGTCTACCTTTAGAATGGGTGGGCTCAGTGTTTAATATGGTATTAGCATACTTGATTGAAAAACATTTGACCTTTTCGATTTGAATGAATTTATTTTATTGGTTTTTCAGTCAAATTAAATTAAATAAATATATGGGGAGTGGTAAGGGAATAGGTTAAGGTGGGAGGAAGTGAGGGTGGAGATGCAGGCATTTTTCTACCAAAGAAAACAACCAAAAGTAAATAAGTCAAATTGGAAAAGGTCAAATATTGTCAACCAAGTAGACCTAAACTGTTTAATATAACAAATTCAGTATTTGTAAGGTTATGCACCAACTGCACTGCTTCCTGATCAGTAGTGTCCTGGAACCAATGATTGAAGTCACCCAGAAGTAGTGTGGCACTTCCAGTTTTATTTTGGGTTTTTATGGAGCTGAGATAATTCGTCATTGAAATTAGGCATATCCTTTGGTGGCCGATATAAGAACAAAAGAATAAGACAATTTGTTGGATGAAGTTTACATTTTAAGTGTAAAATTTCACAACCTCCACAAATAACGGGGATCTGATAGCATGGTAAGTCTTCTCTCATAATTATGGACACACCCCCAACTTTGGAAATAGAGCGATTATTTAAGAAAAACGTGTAGTTGGCTGGTATTGCCAATTCCATGATGGTACCACAAGTGTCTTGTAACCAAGTTTCCGTGAAATTAGGTGTATCTTCTCCAGAAAATATTTCTAACATATTTTGGTGCGTTGGCAGGGAACTGTAAAGCAGTTACTGGGTGTGGCAGTGTATTGGGCACAGCCAATCTGTGCACTGAAAAAGCCATAGGAGTGATCTTGTGCGTTCTGACAACAAGTGACTATTTAATAACCCCTGCACTGGTAACAATACAGAAGCCCATGAATCATCTTTGCGTAATGGTACTGAATTGCTTGCTGTACCAAAAATAAGAATACAAACAAATGAAAGTGAGACACAGGATGCTCACACACAGAAAAAGGGAGTGTGGTTCAATTTAGTGTTGAACCAGACTATCAAAGTGTGAGCAGATGAAGAACACAAAGGGGAAAATGAACAAGAAAAACATAAAGAACAGAGAGACAGATTTAAAAAGAACATTTTATGTGGAGATAAAACACCGTATAAAGAGGTAGGATTAGTTGTTAAAATATCCTCCCTTGAGAATCAGAATACTGGTGAAATACTGGTGAAATCCAGACAGGAAAAACGGTAGTTCAAAAGGAGGGTGCAGGCCAGTCACCTGAAGAGCATTTGGAGCATTTTGAGCCACAAATATTCCAAGAGACCGAAAGGACAGGCACTGTGCAAAACTCAAATAGGTGTCATGCACCAGAAAATGAAAGGCTGCCATGTGACCCTGAAAACTGGTGGTCACAGGTCAGAGGGACAGTCAGGTGCCAAAGTCATATGGGCTCTGAGCCCATAAAAATAGGCTAAGGAATCCAAAATGAAGTGGACAAAAAGGAGGGAAAAATATCATTTCACATGCCATGTGTTTAACGAAAAGTGAAAAGGGGCTGAGAAAGCTGAGTTCTGAAATCAGCAAAAATGCACAATTTTTGTGTGTGCTGGAGGAAGTTAAGGACAGGTGGTATGCTCCTATCACTGTGGAAGACAAATGTAATGCATTTGCAATGATTGACACGGGTGCACAGGCCAAGATCATGTCCACAGATTTAGTAAAGAGTATCAATGAAGGGAGATACCCACAAAATGACATAATGGTGAGACAAAATGAAGGCCCTCTGCACAATTTCAATGTTGAGGAAATACCTATCAAAGGTGTCACTGAGGTTGACATAAAGATAGGGAAACACAGGATGAGACAGGAAGTATTGATCACATCCCTCAGTGAAATACCATTTCTCATGGGGACAAACTGTTTGAAGACGTTGTCGCCTCTCATTGATGGGGTAAATGGGGTTTTATGGTCCCTAGCCTTAAAAACATTGAGTCCTAAGAAGGTGATGTCACAAAACAACAGTGTAAAAGAATTCCATACAATGGCTAAGTCAGATGATGAAGTGGAAGTGTATCTTCAAAATGGCTGTGTGCCAAGTGTCACTGTCATTTTCATGTGTCAGGGAGAAATGGGAGGTGAAAAAGAGAAGCAGTCTCGGGAGATTTATTTGAACCCTGAGAAAAAATGGCAAACAGAAATTGATGAAAACACATTACGCTTTTATTCAAAGGAAGAGATGTGCAAGCAACATGTTACTCCATAGATAAACACAGGAAAACACATTACAAAACTTTCTGAGATATGCATGGAAGATGGACAGCCATGGATTCCTATCTGTGTAAATGGCCATTCAGAAGTGATAGAAGCCATTTTAGCACTTGAGCAGAAAAGATGTTTCATTAATGAGAGAGTATTTCAGCAAATAATTGACAGGGAGGAGATCCCGAAATTCAGAATAAAGAACCAAAACATTTTTGGGTCAGGAAATAGGGTCATAGGAAGCTGCATAATAAGAATCACAATTGCTTCTAAGACTATCCATCACAATGTGTAGATAGTGAGTGGGGCACAAAATAAATGTTATCTGGGAAATTACAGAATGTACAGAATGTGTATGGTGTTAGACTTCCTTAATCACAAGGTGTGGTCCAGGTTGGTCGGACCTGCACCTGAATTTGAAGACAAGAGACAAGCTTACCATTGTGCACAGATGGTACCATATGCGATTGAATTACAGGTGAGAACGGACATTACCATCACCACATTTACCAGACAAGTTACAATAGTGCTAAAACACAGAAAGGGACAGCATATGAAATGTTCTGATGCATTTGTGTGCCTTAATGAATCCATGAGGCAGCAAGGGCTAGAATGTGAAAATACACCACTGGTGGAGATTACGGATTGCCCAATTAAAATTCTGGTGGATAACAAAGGATGCCAGAACATACATTTAGAGGAGAATTTAGCATTAGGAATGGGAATACAAAAATCTCATTATACTGCGGATTTGAATAATGCAGTGATTGGGAATATTCCTGAAAGATATGTGCATGCGCAGGGTGAGTTGCAGAATCTTTGGATTCTCAACCTAAAGGAATATTAAAATTCAGTCGGTGTGTCCTTATGAATCAAGTGAGACAGTGTATGTGTTGTCACCAAGAGGATTGCATCATATTTGATGTAAAGGAAAATAAAATGGAAAGCAGCATATTGAAATGGAGGTCAATATTCCAAAATATTTAAATGTGTCAACTCTCCAAAGAGATACAGCCACACGGTTAGAGGAGAGCACAGAGGTTCCTCTATTAGAGGACTTCCCAGAATTTTCAAAAATGGAGAAGAGCAGTTTCAGGCTGCAGACGCATACACAAATGAAGAAGAAAGGGGTCAGTTGAGGGAAATATTTATGGAACTTAAAGAGGTTTTTGCCAAAGACACGTACGATTGTGGATTAGCAGATTTGCATGTTGCCACATTGCCAAAGGGGCATGGTAGGGAACCAGTACTTGTGCAACATTATCAGGTGCCCCTGGCATGTTTGGAGTCATTAGCTGAGATAATTAAGAAGTTAGAGTCTAGAGGGACTATTAGGCCCATTCATAGCACCTCACATACTCCCATATTGCATGTGTTAAAACCTAATGGTCAATGGCGTTTATGTGAAGACCTACGGGAGTTAAATAAGAGAGTACCTGTTTACAGGTGGCTACTCCCATTTGATCAGGGTCTTGTGCAGGTCCACAGGTCAAAGGTGTTTACCACATTAGATCTGGATACTGGTGTGTACCACTGGCTGAAAATATCCAAAATCTATTTGCATTTTCTTTTGACAAGTCCCAATATGTATGATCCCAGACACCTTTTGGATATCTTAATAGTGGGAGTGAATTTGGAATATTTTTGTGGAAGGCGCTCCCAGATGCAGCAGAGAGGGGGATGATAGTTTATGTAGATGATGTGCTAATTAAAAATGAGAATCTGAAAAATCATTTCAATGAAATTAAATTACAATGTGCTTTGCCAGTTACAGAAGGCAGGAGCCAAGGTATCTTTGCAGAAAGCACAATGGTGTAAAAAGAAGGTGAACTTCTTAAGTCATGAGGTGACTGAAAATGGGTTGAATCCACAAAAGAAAAAGGTGGAGGCAATACAGAAATTGAAAGATCCTACTAATTTGAAAGGATGGAAGAGTTTATTAGGGATGACGGGCTATAACAGGAAATGTTTTGAAAATTATGCAGAGGTTACACAACCGTTAACCAGATTATTGAAGCAGGGTGTACCCTGGAAGTGGGAAAAGGAGCAGTGTGAAGGGGTAGTTGGCTGAAAGAATGTCTCATGAGGGCGCTGTGTCTGGCGTATCCTATAAAGAACCAGGATTTGTTTGTAGAGATAGGGTTCACTGACCAGTGTATGTCACCAGTGTTATCTCAAAGGCATGATGTGAATAACAAACTATTGTGTATGCTAGCAAGGCCTTATCTCAGGTTGAAACTAAGTTCAGTGCATGTGAAAAAGCCCTCCTAACAAGTGTTTGGGCATTGCAACATTTCTGTTCTATCCTTCAAGGGTAGTATCATATATAGAACAAGAAAGAGCAAGGTCATGAGAACCTCACTGCTGATATAGGAATGAACAAACTCCTGAGTTGGTAGCACCTGCACATGGTGGATACAAATAGTTTCTGACAAATATTTGACAGGACAATTCTGTGCACTGCAATTCAGTTTTAATCTGTTTGCAGTGAGTGTTTTTAGTACACTTGATTTAGTGGAACATAAGATACTTCAACATTTACACATTTCTGTGGTGTAGTACCCAGTTTACATGGAGCAAATGTTGAATATTTGTAACATCATTATATTGCTTTTACATCCTCTAGGGCATCCTTGGGAAGGAGACTAGAGAACTTAGTGAGGTAGTCGCATCATGAGTAGCATAAATGCATTTAAAACAATGTAGGGTTGAAAAACAACAACACAAAAAATACAACAAGTCAACACGACAGTGTTTCGGCCAAAGGGTGAGCTAAATGTGCTCAGGTGGTGTGGCCTTCATCAGGACGGGATATTCCTAAGGTAGAAGGATCCTAAAGGGTCTGTTGGAATAAACAGACAAGAGTGATTCAGGAGTGAGTCAATTTATATTAGGTCTAGCAGTAGAGAAGTGGCCAAGTACATAGAGAAACCGGAGTTTACAAGATCTGGGGAGCACAGTGGTTCGAATGGTCTCAGTGTCTACGTACACTGGAAGGATTTCAAGGTCCTTGGTGTGTCCATTCCTGTAGGGGTGGGAAGGTCACAAGAACTGACATTAGCAGATAGTACTGAAATTGGTCAGGTTTAGCATAAATAAGGTTGAAAGAGGTCTACCTATTGGGGGACTATTGCTGGGAGGAACTTCTGGATACAACAGGCGTATTGAATACGAATCAAATTCCTCAAAGGGGATGACTGCAGAAACATAAGTTAGCGGGCTCAGGAAAAGGCGAGTACCTAAGTGCACGTGAGTGGTGGTTAAGCGTGTATGTGCAAGGTCGCGGTATTATCATGGCTGGTGCAGGCTTGTGGGCCATGCGTGAGGTCTTGATCAAGAGTGAGGCATTATATGTGCATATAGACAAAGCAGTAGGGGCTCATTAGTGCCTATATTAAGATAAACCAATTGATGTGTGATTGAGCGCACTTTGTTCGGCAACCCACCAAGCTGGTGTAGTTGGCCGAGTGGCTGCGCCAAGCTGGCGGTCTGCTATTTGGTGCGGCAGCCGGTGTGCGTGCCAATAATTATGGAGAGGCTACAAGGTGCTGAGGACTAATGCCCTGTTGGTGGTGAGACGCCCACGTGGGTGGTGAGGGTAAGTTTGCATGGTGCAAGCTAAGGCCGTAGCCGTGTCTGGGCTATTCTGTGTGCGTGAGCTTACCTCACTGGTGGAATGCTGCAGTGCTTGATCTGCCAGCGGTTACGTAATCCCGAATGGCTCACAGTGCGAGTCGGATGCTGCATGTAGATGTTATTAGTCTAGCGGTCATTTTGGGGTGCTCGTATACGGGGCTGTCCGTGCAGGTGCCTGTCAGTCCAGGAAGACTGGCCAGCACCGGGATGCACCATGTTTGGACCAAATCATGTATCTAGTCGGGCAGTTATTGTAATGGCACATTGTGTGAAGCATTGTGTGAAGCATTATGGGCGAAAGTGGAGGACGCCTATCAGAGGTACAGGTGAACACTAAGGGCTATGTTGATTGGCTAGAAGCACGGGCAAGATGCAGGGATGCACTTGGTGACGTATTATTCGTAAATTTCCTTTTATTAAAAACTAGTGAGAATGGTAAGTAGCATTCATAAAATACTGTTGGTAAACAATTTTCATATGTAGGAAAACAGGTTATATATCATATCCATGGTGTACAATTTGTAAATTCAAAATACAGGTTAAATGTCCACATGACATGATGGAAGCCCAGTCTGTGGCAGTTTCAAGGTGTATGTCAATGATGCATACTGCTGGTCCCATGGTCACACTGTGGGGATGATACATAGTGTTCGGGTTATAGAAAGTGTTTCCACTCTAGGGTGATGCTCAGACCTTTTCTCACAGTGTTAATTTTATGCACCTATTTTTGTTCTAGTTGGGTGAGGATTCTGTCCACATTTCCACCCCTTTTAGTTTACGTGACTTTCTTTAGCACTATCCACTTCAGGTCCATGTTGGTATGGTTCTTCTAGACCTAGTGCTCCATGAGACTTCCTGGTCCCTGACCCATAGGGGATTGAATACAGTGATCCTTCCAACATGGCCGCTTGAAACGGAATGCTGCTGGCCAGTCTCTACGCTCCACGCTGTACGCTGTACAAAACAGACACGCCCCGTGGCTCTGCGCATCTCAACGCTACCGCTTGCTGTAGTCAGGCGTGTGTTGCCGTAGTTGGCCCAGGGCTCTCTTCTGATTCCTGGTTCCCGGTTCCTTGAATCCCCCTTCCTTCCTCCCATTCCTCTACCTTACCTCCGATCTTCCTGGATT
Organism: Ambystoma mexicanum; assembly: GCF_040938575.1. Lineage (NCBI taxonomy): Eukaryota > Metazoa > Chordata > Amphibia > Caudata > Ambystomatidae > Ambystoma > Ambystoma mexicanum. The sequence continues at coordinate 1,358,899,559 of NC_090930.1, read as the reverse complement.
TTCTTTCGCGCTCGGGTCACGGCGTTCCGTGCCTCCGAGTGCGAACATCATTCCTTCCTGGTATCCACCCTGGACTTCTGAACGTTTCCGAACCTCATGCTGGAATCCGAGGACCAGCGCTCGGGTTTGTACAAATCCTGGACCGTGAGAAAGAAGACATCACAGAAGGTTGCAAGCAAACAACAAGCAGGTGAGAAGGAGAGAGACTTGTGACAGATTGAGACGCCTAAAAAACCATACAGATACAGAGATGGAAGCCGCTGTTCAAGATCTCATGCGAGGCATGCAGGAACTAACCACGGAGGTACAGAACCTTAAGGCTGAGAATGCTGCATTAAAACAGCTAGTTTTGTCACGTGACTCTGCAACTAAGGAAAGCGTGTTATTGTGAGGAGTAGTGGACAAATATGATGGTTCTTCAAAGACACTCTGAGCGTTCCTTGATTCATGTTTAGTGCACTTCACCTTCAAGCCCTACTACATTTCCACTCCTAAAGCAAAGGTGGGCTTTATGATCTCACACCTCACTGGAAATGCCTTGACTTGGGCAACCCCCCTAGTCAATTCGGGCGACACCCTCCTGGATGATTATGATGGGTTTGTGGAAGCTCTAAAGGCCATGTTTGATCGCCCAGAACAGGTGTACAGTGCTCAAGAACGACTACTCGAATTTCAACAAGGATCCCAGGATATGCTCACCTATGTGACCCATTTTAAACAACTCGTGAAGGAAGCAGATTGGTCTCAAGAAGCCAGCGTCATCCTCTTCCGAAGAGGTCTGAATGAAGAAATAAAGGATGAGTTAGCTAGGGTAGCTCGCCCAAGCTCCTTCCAGGCTCTCATGGACCTTTCCTTGCAAATAGACTTCCGAATCCAAGAAAGAAGAGCAGAGAAAAAGAAGTCTAAACCGGCTTTCCAAAAGGCCGCCACAGAACATCCGTCTAGACCTGAACCCACAGTTTCTCCAACCGCGGACCCAGAACCCATGCAACTGGGGGCCTTCCGTGGACCCATTACCCCACAAGATAGGATGCGACGGATTCACACTGGTCTGTGCAGGAATTGCACCTCCGAAGAACACCTCGTGAGAGAATGCCCTATTGCTCCTCCATGGCGTTCGGGAAAAGCCAGCTCCCGATCCTGGAAGGGGCACAGTTTCGGGAGAGAGATGTTTTCTCCACATCAATTCCATCCTTGAACTCTCCTGGACAAAATAATCTTGTGGTTCTACAAGCCTTTCTATCACCTTCCGAGAAAGAATCTTACCCCATCCTGACATTAGTAGATTGCGGAGCCATGGGCATATTCATAGATCATGATTGGGTCACTGCTCACAACATTCCACATGAAACTCGAGGAACTATGCAACCTGTAGAGGCTATTGATGGGAGACCTCTGTCTTCAGGACCCATAACCCTTCAGACTAAAGAGATCCTACTCTCTATAAATCACCATCAAGAGAGGATTAAATTTGACATTATAAAATCAGCCCATTATCCAATGGTTCTAGGAATGCCCTGGTTACAAAAGCATAACCCCTAAATCAATTGGGCAGCAGGCTCCTTGTTCCTTGGTTTTGAACACTGTATGTCTCACTGCTTATCCCTAGATTCCTTACCAAAGTCTTCTGAAGACTTGCAAGAGAGTCAGCAAAATCCAGTCACCGTCTCTAACATCATCCAGATTCCCAGGGCCTACCAGGCCTTCACTGATGTATTTTCCACCGCTATAGTTCAAGCTCTCCCTGCTCACAGACCAGAGGATTGCGCCATCGATACTGAACCTTCAGCAGTGAATCCTTTTGGGAGGATATTTATGTTATCAGAACCTTTAAAATGGCCCCTTTGCGAACACCTGGATACTAACCTGGAAAATGGCACCATACGACCTTCTAAATCCCCATCGGGTGCTTTGTTGTTTTTTGTTCCCAGGAAAGACACCAAGGAGTTCAGACCATGGCCCTCATTACGATACTGGCGCCAAACCATGATGCTATTAACACCATGGTTTGTGCCGGTATCGTAACAATGGGGTCATTACGACCCAGGCGGTAAGTACACCAACTTTACCACCATGGTGTAAACTACATTTACACCATGGTGGATGGCGGATTTACCGCCCAATTCCAAGGTGAGTGGGGCGGTAAATCCCCATTTCCCATTTACCCTTCCCCATTCCCATTTTTGCCCCATAGGGCATAATGGGAGTGGGGAAGGCGCTAATTACGGTGCCGTAATTAGCACCAAGGCGGTTTAGCGCCATGGATTTTAACGCCTGCTAAAAGCAGCCGTTAAAATTGGAATCAGACGTTAAGGGTTAACGACGGCGTTAACCCTTAACGCCTGAGTTGTAATGAGGCCCCAAGTCTGCCAATGTTCAATGGGGAACTACCACCCCATTCCAAGGTTGGTGGGGCGGTAATTCCCCATGGAACATTGGCCCTTCCCCATTCCCATTTTTGCCCCATAGGGCTCAATGGGACTGGGGAAGGCGCTAAGTACGGTACCGCAAATTGCGGTACCGTACTTAGCACCAAGGTCCTTTTGCGGGTCCCTACTTTAACGGCTGGTCTAGACCAGCCCTTCAGGTTGAGTCCCGCAAAGGGACCTCGTAGTAAGGCGCTAATGGGTTAACAGCGCTGCAGCCTTTTACAGCGCCGTTAGCCCATTAGCGCCAGGGTCGTAATGAGGCCCCATGTCTAGATTACTGTGGCCTTAACCAGTGCACTCTCAAGGACCGCTACCCATTGCCTCTCATCTCGGATATCCTGGAAGCAGTCAGAGGTGCAGTAGTCTTCACAAAACTAGACCTAAGGGATGCCTACCATCTTATTCGTATAAAGGAAGGTGACAAATGGAAAACAGCCTTTAGAACCCCCTTTGGCCATTTTGAATACCTGGTTATGCCCTTTGGACTTGCTAATGCCCCAGCGGCTTCCAACGTTTTATGGACCGAGTGTTCTCTGATATGCTGTTCATCTTCGTCATTGTATATCTGGACGACATACTGATATACTCCAAGGACCATCTAAAACATGAAGAGCACGTGAAGGCAGTCTTACAACGTCTACGTGAACATAAGCTCCTGGCCAAGCCAGAGAAAGTGCCTTTTCCATGTATCAACTGTTCACTACCTCAGATTCGTTCTCAGCCCAAAGGGAATTGGAATGGACTCCTCGAAGGTAGACTCCATTTTATCCTGGCCCGTTCCAACTACTGTAAAACAAATTCAATCCTTCCTGGGGCTTGCTAATTTCTATCGGAAATTCATACCAACTTTTTCGGAGATTGTGCATCCTATCGTTATATTGTTAAAGAAGGACACCACCTTCCTGTGGACCTCGGCCCAAGATACAGCATTCCAACGGTTGAAGTCGGAGTTCACACAAGCCCCCATCCTAGCTCAACCCGACATTGATCGACCATTTCTTGTTGAAACTGATGCTTCCAACTACGCCATTGGGGCAGTTCTAAAACAAGAATTGGGCGACAAGTTAGAACACCCGATCGCCTATCTTTCTCGCACCTTGACTCCCAGTGAAACTCATTACTCCGTTCTGGAAAAGGAATTACTAGCCATCCGTCAAGCCTTCACTGACTGGCGTCATCTCCTCCTGGGAGTCAAACACCCAGTGCAAGTTTGCATGGACCATCGGAATCTTCAAGTCCTACAATCTCTAGAATGTAGAAACAGTCGTCAAGCCCGTTGGGCCTTCTTTTTTGCTCAATACCAGTTTCAAATCCATCATGTCCCTGGAACACACAACATAATAGCCAATGCCTTATCCAGACGTCCTGACTACGAACCCCTTGAAGATCGGACCTTCCCAAAGATGTTTCCCCACACAATATTTGTTGCCCAAGCACTTACCCTCCTGGAGAATATTCGAATTCAAACTCAATCCTCTGAAACCTGGAAGGAGTTTAAGAGAAACCATCGATGGAATCTCAAAACAAAGGATGGATATCTATTCAAGGACAATCGGTTGGTCATTCCCACTCCTGGACTGAAACAAAAGATCACAAGCCTATGTCATGATACCTTTCATTCAGGACACCGTGGCATCACCAACACCCTCCATCTAATACAAAAGACAGTTTTGGTGGCCGAAGATTAAGGATGATATCAGGATCCATATCCAGACATGTGCAGTCTGCAATCAGAACAAACATGATAATAAGAAATCGGCAGGTCTCCTGCTCCAACCAGCAATACCAACAAGACCCTGGGAAATCATTGCTACAGATTTTATCGTGGAACTACCATCTTCCAGGGGCTACACAGCTATCATGGTTACTATTGATTTGTTTACTCATATGGCTCATTTTACACCTTTATACAAACTGCCATCCTCATCTGAATTTTCCGGAATCTTCCTGGAACACATATTCCGGCTTCATGGGCTACCCTCCAAGATCATTTCAGACCGAGGACCCCAGTACATATCTCAGTTCTGGAAGCAATTATGTCGTATACTGGGAATCCAACGTGCCTTGTCTTCAGGTTATCACCCACAGACCAATGGAGCCACTGAACGTGTAAACCAAACTCTGGAACAATACCTTCGTTGCTTCGCTACCAAGGTCCAAGATGATTGGTTTCTCTTAATACGTGTGGCTGAATTTGCTTATAACAATTCGGATCATTCAGCTGTCAAAACCAGTCCTTTTTTCTGTAGTCAAGGATTTCATCCTTCAGTTCTACCCTCCGTTCTCCCACACCCTACCCCAGTTCCTGTGGTATATTCCTGGATTGAAACCCTTATTACCGTACACAAAGAAGCAAAGGAACACTTAGAAAAGGCCTGAAGAGACGTTAAACATTATGCTGACTCCAAAAGAAGACCTGGACCTTCCTACTCAGTAGGCGATAAAGTCTGGTTATCCTCGAAGCGCCTTCCTCGACATCTGCGTCCAAATAAATTGGCTCCCAGGTATTACGGGCCCTTTTCTATACAAGAAATCATCAATCCAGTGGCCTTTCAACTCCGACTACCAGAATCATGGAAAAGGATCCATCCAGTCTTGCACACCTCACTGTTAAAACCATATCTTCAGTCATCTCGAACAGCTCCAAAATCTACCCCAGTGATTGTTAATGACCAACTCGAATACGAGGTTTCCAGAGTCTGTGACTCTAGGTACCGACGTGGTCAACTACAGTATTTGGTTGAATGGAAAGGATACCCTCCCAGTGAGCGCACCTGGGAACCCATGTCAAACATGAATCCCCCCAGGCTGGTTCGAAGATACCATCTTATCCATCCGGGCAAGCCTGGAGTAGCTGGGCTTCAGAGGAGGCATACTGTCATGAACCATCATCTGCGTCCCTTCTGGACTTCCTGGTCCCTGACCCATAGGGGATTGAATATAGTGATCCTTCCAACATGGCCGCTTGAAACGGAATGCTGCTGGCCAGTCTCTACGCTCCACGCTGTATGCTCTACAAAACAGACACGCCCCCGCGGCTCTGCGCGTACCAACGCTACCGCTTGCTGCAGTCGGACGTGTGTTGCCGGAGTTTGCTCGGGGCTCTCTTCTGATTCCTGGTTCCTGGTTCCTTGAATCCCCCTTCCTTTCCTCCCATTCCTCTACCTTACCTTTGATCTGCCTGGATTTTCTTCCGCGCTCGGGTCACAGCGTTCTGTGCCTCTGAGTGCGAACATCATTCCTTCCTGGTATCCACCCTGGACTTCTGAACGTTCACGGAAGTTGGATAGCGAACCTCACGCTGGAATCTGAGGACCAGCGCTCGGGTTTGTACAAATCCCGAACCGTGAGAAAGAAAACATCACAGAAGGTCGCAAGCAAACAACAAAAGCAGGTGAGAAGGGGTGAGACTTGTGACACCCCCTTCTGGCTAACAAAAAAAACCTCCACCCATTCAAGCATGCATGCCCTCACTTGTGGACTGGCATATCTACCTCACACATGGGAAGATTCTTGCACTGCTATCTCTGGAACACCCCTCTGGCTCGGCTTGGCAGCAAATGTAGTGTCTGGACCTCCGCACACTCAAGCCCCACGGGGATTACATGAATTCTGTGCCAGGATAACTGCTCTGCCATCTCAGATGCAGTGGAAAGGGGGACAATAGTTTATGTAGATGGTGTGCTAATTAAAAATGAGAATCTGAAAAATGATTTCAATGAGATTAGACATGTGCTTGGCCAGTTTAATAAGGCTGGCGCCAAGGTATCTTTACAGAAAGCACAATGGTGTAAAAAGAAGGTGAACTTCTTATGTCATGAGGTGACTGAGAATGGGTTAAATCCACAAAAGAACAAGGTGGAGGCAATACATAAATTGAAAGATACTACTAATTTGAAAGGATTGAAAAGAAAAGTTTATTAGGGATGGCAGGAAATGTATTGAAAATTATGCAGAATAATAAACAACCTTTAATAAGATTATTAAAGAAGGGTGTATTCAGGGGTGGCTGCTGGCCCCATTTCTTCCCCTGTATTGTCCCTTACTTTTCCATTTTCCATCAGAATGTTTAATTATTCATTCAAATCTTTTAGCTCCCTAAATTTAGAGGTGTTTGCCTCTCGTATGCCTCTCTGCATCAATCAGAAAACTCCCCATTGTATTGGACGTTTATTCCCCTTTTTAGATTCCAATGTACTATTCAAATTGGCCTACCTGTCTATATGAAACATATCTTTGTGCGTGAACTGGTTCTGATGGTTCTCCTGCATTAAGTTGTACCAGTCTTGCTTGTTCGAGTATTCTTTTTCATATACTTAAAATGCACCAGTGTGCCTTTGGGTGGTATCAGAACCTCTTTACACGGTCCTGTACCTGGTGTACCTAGGGCTTATTACGTTTTCCCATTATTATTGTTTTCCCCCTAGTGTGGGCCACTTAGCAGCGTTTTATGAACCCATATTTCTTTCCCCCATCAGGGCTACAGAAAATTTGAGTTCTCCTTGTGTAGGCAATTAATGATGACGAGTGCAGCTACAAAGAAACATCACTTATGGTCAAATCCTCCCGAGACCACCCCATTGGAGTTTTTTATAGGACTTCTTGCCTCTTAGCCCAGCACTGGGGGGCGCTTCCGATGAAGGCGTCCTCATGCTACCAGGGTTCCATTGGAGCATGACAAGGTCAGTTACAGGGCGAAATCGTTGGAGGAACGGACCACACAAAATCATTCTTGGGTAGTAGTAAAGGCAGACACAGTTTTGTCTTGTAGTTATTGTCCAGTCTCTGAGAGGAGGCCTGGCGACATATCAGGGGCACATGATTTTCCCCATCTAGATAATGGGCCTCATTACGACCCAGGCGGTAAGTTACCGCCTGGGTCGTACCTTTACCACCATGGCGTAAACTACGTTTACGCCATGGTGGTTGGCGGACTTACCGCCCCATTCCGAGGTGAGTGGGGCGGTAAGTCCCCATTAACCCATTTACCCTTCCCCATTCCCATTTTTGCCCCATAGGGCATAATGGGAGTGGGGAAGGCGTTAATTTTGCCACCGTAAATTACGGTGGCGTAATTAACAACAAGGTCCCTTAGCGCCATGGCTTTTAACACCTGCTAAAAGGGACCTCGGAATCAGGCGGTAAGGGTCGGCGCTGTTTACGCCGCCGTAAACCCCTTACCGCCTGGGTCCTAATGAGGCCCATGTTTTTCTACACCCAAATTTACCAGTTAGGGTAATAAGACAATTCATCCATTTTACTCAACTTGAATAATTGCCCAAAATATCCAAACTACACACAAATTACTGCTGCTCAGGGATGTGGTAGATTTTATTCCAATGCTGTGGCTCGGGTTTGTGGCTAGCCTTACTCACCAAATAAAAAATAATTATTTTGTCATTTACAGGTGGTCATTGAAACGATCATCTTGTTATGTAGTAGCAGTTTAGTGCTACAGTTGTGCAAAAGTATTTAGTGGAGTTAATGATACATGTGTGGCATGTGCTCTAGTTGCAATTTTTAATGGACAGCCGGTTGAGACTGTCTCAGTGGCTCAGATGAATTTGGAATTGCATTTTTTAACTTGTGGATTTGCACGCGTATGCTTAGCAATGACACGAACCTGCACACTGTTGATAAAGACATTTTATGAATAATGGATTGTTTATAATGACATTTATTTTAAATATTTTTTTAGTAAAGAATAAAGAATATATTCCAAAATGAATTTGTATTGCGCTCTTACCGGTCGCATTCCTTCATTACTATCTGAGCCCTAAATTAATTTAATTGATATAAGTTTGGTGCCGCAAGTCATCACAATTCGTGGTTTACTGTGTATAAAGTTTGCACACGCATACACACACGTATGTACTCACTATTCCAGACTCGTTTGCTTCAATACAACCTTTTGGCTATTCTTTATTTTGTTCTTAACACAATATTTGCTTATAACGCTAATGTTGTTGATTGGTTATGTTTCAGGAGCCATGCCTGTCCCAGACCAGCCTTCCTGTTCTGAGAAGAGCAGCTCCCTCAGTCCAGTTCTTAATTCGTCCAATGGAGATGGCTCTGAAACTGAAACCACTTCAGCCATTCTAGCATCTGTGAAGGAGCAGGTAGAAACGTGTCTTTTTCATTTCCAGAAAATAAACAACTTTATGATTCTATATTGTTGCAGGCATGGCCGTTTATTGCTAAGACTCAGAAAGCAAATAATGACAATGTTGCACGGTAAAGCAATACCGATGCTGACATCATGTGTTGTGTACAATGACTGTTGATGTTTAAGATTGAGATAAACTCCAAAAGAGCGCATACTTGGAGAAAGTAACATACTAAAACCTGGAAAAATCAGACTTTAAAGTAGCCACATGTTTTGCTATTGTGTTTCATCTCTCAGTATATCTCATTGTGGGCACGCCTCGTGCAGCAGAATATCCCAGGCCAAAACAGAGACCAGATAGCTGTGGACAGGAGAAATGAAGAGTCATTTACATTGCTTCTAAAAATATGCTCTCATCTTTTCCAATGGTTAATTACTACGCTGTCATGTTGAAATGCTTTTTTAAGGGTTGATTTTTGCATTATTTATTATTTATAGATGTCAATGGCCCTCATTATCAGTTTGCCAGTATATCGCAGGTAAATTGGAGGGATACCGACAAATGGAAGTACTGTTACCGGCACCTGAAATGCCAGAAATACTGGCATATTGCAGGTGCCGGTTGCGGTAGGTTAATCCCCACTCCATGGCGGGATTGCCAGTGCCGGTAATACCAGCGGTTTTTTTCCAGTTAAGTACCTGAGTTACCTCCAGCTCTTGGCTGAAGGTAAATCAGGACACCCCACTGGCAAACTTCTACTCTGCCGGTCCGGATACCTGCCGGTAAACAGAATGACCAGCACATTCATTCCGCACCGGCAGAGTTCTAATGAGGCCCAATGTATTTAAACACTGTGGACGGATTGAGTTTCCTTTAACTTTAAGAAACATTGAAATATGGTATCTCGTTTTCACACCGTTTCCAGGGTGTCGTAGCTGCTTAGCTGTAGCCATCTTTTATTTTTATGATTTTGGGCAAATGTTTATTGATTGTGTAGTTATATATTTCGTGTGTTTAGCCTGGACAAGCCAAGAAAGCTATCAATCCACAGATACTTAACAAATATTCTCATTGATTGGGTCGTATGTTGACAAAACTCCTCACCTCCTCTGTCAAGGCACCATTCACAGCGCTGATATTAGTTTTTATTTGCATACATGCATTTATTGACGCTTAAATTGTTTTTTTGTAATTTCTTTGCAGTATTCCATAGTTGGATCCACATGCTTCCAATGTTAAGTACAAAGGGTAAAGAGCACTGAACTACCAGGAAACAGCATGTACTGATTCAGCCAAGGTTTTGAGGAGGAAATGAGTGTGAGCTGGCAGGGACACTGTATAATGAGATGCTATTAATAGCTAGCATTATGATTACATTTCAGAACTGAGTCGAATGACAGTTTCACATTTACAATCAAAATAATCGAATAAGAAAAAAGGTGTTCAAATTAACCTTCTCCGTTACAAGATGGCAGCTTTTTTGTGCGTTTGACCTCATCAATCATCTGAAGGCATGTTGCTCCCAAGCAAGATGCCGAAAAGGTGTTACTACTTGACAAAACTATACAGATGTTGTCTTTTTTTTAAGTTAATGGTGTTAAATGTATGTTATTCTATATTACGTTCATATATTACACAGAGTGTCTGTCATTCTGATGTTGCCATGTCAGGTTATTTAGCAGAGTGGGGTCTACTGGATGTGCTAAGTAATACTGGCAGTTCCATAGGAAGAATGCAGAGTCACCTGTTCTGGAACCAGAGATGGGTGTGTGGCTTGCCCTGGGAAGATGAGGTAATGTGTCCTGCTCCAAAACCCTGCAATGTGCGGAATTCACAGCTAAGGATGGAAAACGTAACTGAGTATTGTGGGCATCATGGTCACGTGCGTGTGTTGTATGTGTGATGATATGATAGGTTATTTATAACACGCATAATACCCAGAGGTTTCTAAGCGCGTACACGGGATTCGAACCTGTGTTGCTCCGTGTTGTCTTGCTTCCAAGGTGAGCACTTTGTCGCTGAGCTATCCTCCCGAGACTCTACCCCGGGACTGGTACCACTATGTTGTCTGCAGTTTCTTACCCTTCTTGTATAATGTGTAGGTGTATGCTGTAGTATCTGGTATTAGGAAATGGCTGACTGTGTGTTATGCACTTTTTATCATTGTTTGAGGTGGAGTAACAGGTTTGAAGGGTAAGGGATTGTGCTGGTTGGTATGGGATTAATTAACAGCAATGGGAGGCCCTCAGGTAGTTGCTGAGGTGGCTGCCTTGTGTGTCTTCCCCTTCCACCACCAGTGTGCCACATAGTAGAAGGGCCTTCTGGAAAGCTCTGAGTGTACTATGTTATGCAGCAACTGTCTAACATAAGACCTGTCTTGTTGCTGACTGCTTTACACTGATTGCTTTCTCTGTTTAATTGGCATTTGTGCTCTGATAGTTGTATGTTACCATGTGGGGAGATTCCCAAAAAGGGGGCAGTCAGGTCTGGTCACCTTCCGCTACACTTCTGAAAGTGTCATAAGTTTGGATGTGTGTTATGTTAAAGTACTGTGGTATATTAGGGCATCGGCATAGGTTGTCAAGGTAGTCTGTCCCATTTAACTTCAAATACAATGTGTCGGCAAAGTAATGTAATTATGCACACCTATAGACAAAAACCTTGGTGCAGGAACCTGAAAGTTTCACTAAAATAGTGTAACTTCAAACTTACCTTAGGCTCTTCCAAATCTGGAAAAAGCATTGCCAATTGATGGCCAATTCATGCCATTTCCACTGACCCTTGCTTATATTGCTACTTCGGAGGCCTCTTTTTATGTAGGCCATTGGGAATTTGTTTTAAGAGTTAAGCAGTTACAGTTAAATGTCAAGCACATCAATCCATGCAAACATTTGGATAACATTATTTTTTTTTTAATTTTTTTTTTTATTCTTTTTATATGGTTTACAAGAAAAACCTTTAAAACAATAGCAAAATACACTTTTTCTTGTTTCTTTTACCAAACATGTGTTGTTTAGACGCTTTGTCAGTCGGCTCCTCCTACTGTCTAGGTCAGTTCTTTTAACCGAATTTTCAAGGCCTTTAACAGTTGAACTAGACCAAACATAATTTTTCGATCAGCACCTTCAAACATAACCTTCCACCAATCGTGAGCTATGTAGGTACTTCGTGCCTCAAAGAGTGGTCCGAGCAGCTTTGTTCGCAAAGAGCGAAATTCAGGGCAAAGCAACGTCAGATGTTTTAATGTCTCTGTCGAACGTTTACAGAAGCGGCAGATTAAGTCTACGGGTTCCTTAGATAGCCAGGTGCTTGTACGGTCTTTTGTCATAAACAGATTGAGCCGGAAGTGCAGATATAGAAGTCTTGAGTTCTGATCAGGAAATTGCGTCAGATACGGTTGTAGTTTGTCTAGCTCTCTGGCTTCTGGTGGAACTTCTTTTAAGAGACGAGAGCTAGATCTATCAGTACAGGTTTGGTGCCAATCCACACTCCATAGTTTACGTTTGGCCTTCTCAGGATTTTCAAGTAAGGTGGTAATGGTAATGTCATTTGCGTCCAGAATTTCAGTGCATTGCCGATTCCATTTAGCAAGCATTGTGTATTCGGGCTCTAAGTCTGACTTATGTATTATGTTGAATGGAGGGGCGGCATTGGCGAGCTGTGACTTCCTGTATAGAGTTAAAGCGTTCCAGCAAACTCTCGCATGTATGGAGGTCAGTCCCAGTTCAAATCTTATGTTGCTAGTCGGACATCCTTTGGAGATGTGTAGCGCTCTGGTCCAAAAGTTGTTTTCGAGTGTGTCCCATAACTCGTGTGAGCAACCGAACATATTTTCAGCACCATAGATCAAGGCTGGTATTGCTTTGTGTCTGTAAAAATTGATCACCGGTTTTATAGAAAATTTCCCGAATTTTTTGTTTATGATCGCGGCCTGAGAAGCCAATTTTTGGCATTTCCTTTTAGTGGCCTCAACCCAAGGATTGTCATTTATGTGTGCACTTATTATGGCTCCCAAGTATTTTATGTGAGTGGAGATCCTAAGCGGTGTTTTTTCCAAGTGCCACACAAAATGGGTTGATCTCTTTTTGTAGGCTGATAGGTTGCGCAATATCAAGATTTCGCATTTCTTCTTATTTAGGCAAAGCTTATTTTCCATTACGTATCTTTCTAAGGCGTCTAGTTTTCGCTGTAGGCCGACCGGTGTGACATCCAGGATTAATAGGTCATCGGCGTATAACAAGTGACCCAGCTGCGAGCCTTGAATCTTAGGTGGAAAAGCTGGTACCTCGTTTAATGTGTCTCCTATGTCGGAAATAAAGAGGTTGAACATGATTGCAGCCAAGGGGCATCCTTGTTTCACTCCTTTATAAGTTGGAATCAGAGGAGATAAGGAGCCTCCCTGGTCGAGTCTGACTTGCACAGTGGTGTTCGAATGGAGCTCTTTTATTGCATCTATAAGATCCGCAGGACACTTCCAAGCTTTCAGTTTTTCCCACAGAATGTGACGGTCAACACTGTCGAAAGCGTGTGCAAAGTCGATAGATGCGACATAAATGGTAGTGTTAGTTCGTATTGACTCCATTTTTAAGAGGTTCAGTAAGAGCGTGTTGAGACCACAACCTACGCCTTTGACAAATCCCGCTTGTCGTGGGTCATTACGATGATTTTTAAGTGCCCATGATTTTAAGGTTTGTTGAAGTTGAGTAGCGTAGATTTTTCCTATTACATCTAACAAGGCAATAGGTCGGTAGTCTCTCGGGTCCGATCTGTTCCCCTTTTTGAAGATTGGCACAATTATGGCATTTTTCCAAGATCTTGGGGTAGCTCGTTTTATTTTTATTCTTTCGAAGAGGAGTAAACAGAGCTTTGCCCATTCTTTCGGGTTTTGTTTCATTGTGTGGTTCGTGAGGCCATCCGGCCCTGGAGCTCTTGAAGCGTTGGAGTTCTTAATTGAGTTTGTGATATCGTTAATGTCGAACTCCAATGTCCACGGGACTTTATGCTCGTTTATACTTTTGTTTTCCACTTCAAGTGTGTTGAACAAGTTTGTGTAGTGTTTAACCCAAGTTTCTTGGCAAATTGGAGATACTTGTAGTGCTATTTGTGGTGTGGCAAGATTGTTTATTACACGCCAGAATTCGGCTGAGTTTTTGTTTTTGAGCTTGCGCATCATCTCTTCGGAGTCATTCTGCAAGATTGTAGCGTAGTAGTTATTTCTCCAATTTCTGTATTTTTGCGTTATTCGTTTTTTAGCCGCGGCATATGTTTCCTTGTTACTTCTAGGTAATATCCTTAATTCTTTACGTAGAGTTCGTTTTTGTTGCAATACTTGTAGATCGAACTTATGTTTGTGTAGTATTTTTTGTTGTTTGAGGCCTTGTTTACGTTCCACAAATTGAATCAGCAGGTGTTGATATTCAATCGCGCCCGGGGAGTCTTCCAAAGCCGATGTTACCGAGTTTATGTCTTTGGTTTTAAGGTTAAGGCGGATTCTTCCGGATCGGTACGAGATGTCATGGGGCCATAATTCTCGGGAAGTCTGACTGTGAACATTGAACGACATCTTTAGCATGTCGTGGTCACTATGTTTCATTTTGGTGATCTCGAGCCGATGTACTTTGGCTGCAAGGTCTTCAGACACGAAGAGATAATCTATTGTTGAAGATTGATTTTCTCGTCTCCATGTGGGCTGTGCCGGGATGTTGCCCGGTGTGTTCCCGTTCAGAAGTGTAAGGTTTCTCAGGTTCATTTCGTTCATCCAAAGCTGTCCCATTTTTTCGTTGACCTTGTGATTTGTGGAATTTGTTTTTGAAACAGTATTCAAATTCAGGCAGTCTATGTTGAGGTCACCGCATAGAAGGATTGATGGACTGCTAGAATTTTCCATTAGGTTGTCCAATATAGTGGTCACCTGATCTATAAACTTAGCAGCACCGGTATTAGTATGATTCCAGTAAAGATTAATTATGTACATGTACTCTGATTTGTCAAGGGAGGTAATACCCACTTTAGCAATTTGTATATACGGTGAAACATTTTTTGTCTCGATTATTCTGAGTCCGCGATCCTTTTTGACCGCTATCAAGAGGCCAGACATTGGCCTACCTTTGGGTGGCTTAATGGCTGTGTTTGCCACTATCTTGAAGGCAGGCAACAGCGGACAGGTTGTCAGCCAGGTTTCTTGTAGACAAATCAGATCTAAATTGTACGTCCAAGGGGAGTTGAATAGGTGAACAAATCCCCGTGTGTTCCAGGATCCAAAGTTGTAGCACTGAGGTGAGCTCCGGTTTGAGCGTTAATCATGATTTTTATTATTTAGGTTTGCCGCTAACCATGTCCAGTTTCCGTTTTCTACGTCATTCTTTTGAATTGTTCCGATGTTTTTATTCAGACCTTCAACAGTTATTTGGATTTGGTCATTTAAGTAGGACTGAGTTGTTTCTGGGTCCTTTGATTTGGTCTCGGTTCGAGTTGCTGTGTCGATTTTCGAGTCTTTGTGTTCTTTGGGTTTTGTGCTAGACGTTGTTATTTTACTTAGATTTTCCTGGCCTTTGTCGTATGTATTATTTAGAGAAGGCTCTGGCATTTTCTCAACTCTGCTTTGTGGATATAGATCGAAGCCTAGGGATAAAAATGCAGGAACCGCGTCCAGCAGTATCTCACGAATAATTTTGGAAGCAAGGTGTAGAGTCACCATGTCGTTTCTTTTTTCACAGTGAAACTCCACTATTTTCACGTCATCGGAGTTAAGTGTTCGCAGACTCGGTATCAGGTAAAATAGTTTGGATAAGTATTGTCGGTTTAGGATCATGTTGTCACAGGAGTCAAGTCTTTCAAGAATTAGTTTTTCGAACGAGGATTCCTTATTTGTTATTTTTGATTTAGACAACATGTTTTTAGAGCTCGGTTTTGTTTCATCTCTAAGCTGTTTGTACATCAATTGGGGTTGGTAGATCGAGCGTCCTAAACAAGTCAAGGCATTTTTTCCAGTTTCTGTGAGTTTGTAAGAGGCCTCCAACTGACTGCTATCGCAGTCAGCATCCTTCAGACTTAAGCTGCCTTTCAGCTAGTGTTTCGAAAGGTGAGTCAGGATTGTCGTTTACTTCGGGGATCATTGAAGTAACCTTTTTTCCGAACGTGTTGGAAACCGTAGATTGATCTGTTACAGGTTCCTGATCCTTGGAGCTTATGGCCGCCAGTTTGGATCGTCTTTCAGCCAATGTTACAAATGGTGAGTCCGGGTTGGCGTTTAGGTCAGAAATCGTGTCGACAGCACTGATGATTGTACATGTGCGTCGTGTCTTTGTTACTTTTTGAATGTCAAGTAAGACATCGGACTGATCCTTCTGAATGTAATTGCTTGGATGGGGGTCATGCACTCCTGCATGTTGTGAGGGTAGTCTCTCATTTGCAAGGTCTATCAGCTCGTCTGTTTGGTTTACTTCATCACCGTCGTATGTAGATAGATTTATCAAATCCAAGTCGTCATCCGAAATTCTTTCGGGAGAACAGGTTTTGGGGTTAGTGTTTGCACTTCTTTGGAAGGTTTTTGAGTTGGCAGGATTGGAGAAATTACATCTCGTACCATCGACTGTTAGGTGTACTGTTTTCAGGTTTCGCAGACATTTTCTAGAGCCATTTGCACGTCTTATGTTCTTGGACGGTAAATTTTTAGATTTTTTCTCGCAGTTGGCAGATTTCTCGGCAGCGAGTGTGTGCTCTGGTTTTGACAGCCGTTTGTTTTTTTTTAATATGTCATATACCTCCACACTAGCGGCGGTCGGCACAGTGCTCAGTCTTGTCCGTGTTATGTCATCGTTTGAACCCTTTGGCTTTGAGACCGGTTTGCTTCCTGAAGATGATGCCAATTGGAGGTCAGCAGTTGCAGGATTGCATGATTGGCGGCTGATTTCAACCATCTAGTCAAATGTGGCTATCGTTTGCGAGGAGGAGTCTTTATCACACACCTTAGACACAGAGTGCACACACTCTTTCTGTGAGTGTGGTTCATCAATCTTGTTTGCGTTCTTGTCTGACTGAGTCATTTTGTTTTGTTTTTGAGAGTCTGAATTGTAGCTCGTCGCATCTCGATTTACTTGCTGTGTTGTAGATGTTGTGTCAAATGCACTGTCTGTGTCGCTATGCATCTTAACTGAATCAGTTTTTTCCAAGTTTGTGTTACGCGTCGACTTCCCGGGATGTTCTTTGAAAAGTTTTAAGGCTTCCCGTGCTACTTCTGCCAGCAGTTTCTTGTCTTCATTATTGTTTGCGGTAAAGCTACAGACGGAGTTTAGAATATGATCAATTTTGTCGTTAGTAGAGGTTAATTTGGTATAGTATTTCGTTTCGTTCCTTTCTAGTTCGATTATTTTTGTGTTGAGAAGGGCGGTTAAGGTTGTAAGATCTTTTATATTTTCATTCATCTGTTCATAGAGTTTTAGGAAGGGCGCAATGGAAATTCCCATAGATGCTATGATAACAGCTTGTAGGTCTTTAGCAACAGGTGCGTTTCGGGAGATATCTTGTGTATTGGACGTGCGTGTTTGTTTTGAGGAGTTTGATCGTCTACAAGATCTGATTTTAGGATAGGGACGCTCCATGATCGAGGAGTCAGACGAAGAAGTTTCTGAGACCGGACTGTTTTGTAGGTGTTGGTTTCTAAAAGTGTTAGAGCGTTCGACGTGTTCAACTAAGGAGGATTCGGAACTCGTTTGGTCATTGGGAAGATCTAAAGTGGAGATAACTTTTGGTTTTTTTACCTGGGAGCAACGTAGCGGTGATAAACAGTCTGTGTTAATCCAGCTGCGTTTGGTTCCGATAGTTAATGTACATGAGACGCTTTGGGGGCCACTTTGTGTCGCTTCGTGCATCACTTGTTCTAACTGTTCATTTGTGGACGTCAAATGACCTTGGTTTGCTATTTCACCATGTCGGTTTTGTTGGAGTTTAGTCATTAGTGCTAGATCTGTAATTAGTTTGTTGGCAATGTCTAATGAAGGTCTACGGT
Organism: Ambystoma mexicanum; assembly: GCF_040938575.1. Taxonomy (NCBI): domain Eukaryota; kingdom Metazoa; phylum Chordata; class Amphibia; order Caudata; family Ambystomatidae; genus Ambystoma; species Ambystoma mexicanum. Next base: position 1,358,882,016 of record NC_090930.1, on the reverse strand, counting down.
TCCTGGGACCTTGTGTTATCGCTTCCTCAATACGAGCTTCCAAGTTGGGTGCTGCAGAGAGCAATGGTGCCTTTCTGCTCAGATCGTCTCTTTGAGGAATTTCGGCGCAAGAGATGTTTGATGTGTTTGTTGTTGATATGACCAATATTTCATTGTCAGAAGAACCGTCGTGGTTGAGAAAATCTGCAGCATCCGTGGATGTACAACACGGAGATAGTGGGTTCTCTCTGTCCCTATCGGCCATGGTCTCAGGGTTGATGTGTGTTACGTGTGGCTTGCTGTTACATTCGTCAGATTTCATAAGGTTCGTTACGCCGCTCTCCCCAATGTTGACGTCCACAAAGTACATTGTATTCAAACAACTTTCATCAGTGCCGCTGTGTTTTCTGATGTGATCAACGACCGACGTTGACGCGTGTGCCTCTTCCGTGAAATCAGACTTTGGATTTGGATTTGCCGTTGGGTCGAGGCTAACATGACAGGCATTGTTCACAAGATTGTGTGGTGGGCACTGCTCAGAGGCAGTGTGTATTAGGGCATCGTAAGCGCGTTCGACGTTTGTTTCGGCATTGTTAATAGCAACCTCGACCATTGGGCGAGTAACGTCGCCTATCTCAACGCAGGCTTGAGTGCTTAGAGTACTTACAGTTGTTAGCTTCAGCTCATCGCCGAGTGCTGCAGCTGTCTTCTCGGAGTCAGGGTGTGCGTCCATTGCAGTCCTTTTCCTGGTTTGTGCGCGTGTCATGGCGAGGTGCATCAGAATCGGTGCTACTCGGGCAGATTGTTTCGAGGACTCGGCATACGTCAGGACCGCGGCGGGCGTGATGTTTAGTTCAGACAGTCCGACAGGGACTCAGCCGCAGACCACGCAGAACAGCAAAACAGCACAGTACTCGCCCTTTCTCCGAGGGCTTACGCCGCAAGGGCGAGGAGGCGGCTCTTTTAAAGTCAGCTGGTCCTCCTGCTGCTGACTTAAAGGCACACGCACCTCCGAAGTGATGTTTACCCACGTTAACACTCCACAGCAGACGCAGCAAACACGGGACACGGGGGATAATCCACAGAGATTCACAGAGATTTCACAGCAGCAGCAAAACAGCACAGTACTCGCCCTTTCTCCGAGGGCTTACGTCGCAAGGGCGAGGAGGCGGCTCTTTTAAAGTCAGCTGGTCCTCCTGCTGCTGACTTAAAGGCACACGCACCTCCGAAGTGATGTTTACCCACGTTAACACTCCACAGCAGACGCAGCAAACACGGGACACGGGGGATAATCCACAGAGATTCACAGAGATTTCACAGCAGCAGCAAAACAGCACAGTACTCGCCCTTTCTCCGAGGGCTTACATTATAAGTACTTCTCTATGACGGTGACAGTTCTCCTCCTAGTCCAACAATGGCCAAAGTACCAAAGCAGGGATCATGTATGCCAATTCCTTCACGAGGATCAGTTGGGTTTAGTTTGGCCATATTTCTGTGTTTGCCATGTCAGGTAGTACCAGATCACAGCCTAAGTGAACAGACCAAAGCGCAGGGCCCTTTGCACCCTAGTGCCATGTCTCGGTGCAAAAGGCCCGTCCTTTGACCGGGGTATGCAGCCCGTGTTTTATGCATATAAAACTAGAATGACAAACATGCTGGCCGCCATGGACATGGCAAATGGGCCCTCTGAAAAGAAGCAGTTTTTCCATCTGTCAATTTATGGCAGTTAAGGACATGGGCAGGGAAGCAGATGACTGCTGCAGAGCGGAAGCAATGAAAGTGAAGTGCGCACGTAGCGGGCGGGACTTTGATGGTGGAACACAGGATGGTGGGAGCTGAGCCCCGGAGCAGAAGATGCCGAAAGGTGCCTTGGAATGCAGGCATGTACTGGAGGGCAGGGTCAGACTGGGGCATAAAATTGTCTGCCACACCAATGAAAATGTGGCCCATTGTTGCAAAAGGCAATTCATCCCTTTCCTGACAGACTGAAAAGCACCCAAGGGGGATTTTATTTAGATGAAACATAATGCAAATTGTGCAATTTAAACAATATTTATTCAGAAAGAATGGTCAAAACCTCTAGCCGCATAATGAAGTAACTCATCAAACTTTACACATTGGCTAAAAAAGTGGTTTGGGGTGCCGGTTGGGCGTGATGAGGCAGCACGTTGGGCACTGCTTCAGGATGCCCTCCACCATGGCGTCCAGTTGCGGAAACCACAACCTTTGGCGCAGCATGTGCTCTGTGGAGACTATGCCTCAATGACCTTCATGGGCCAACTGTACCACCTTCCGTTTCAATTTTATCTCAGGAGCATAGCTCAGGGGCAACGTGTTCGCCTTGGAAGCAAGACAACACAGAGCAACACCGGTTTGATCCCTGGGTCCGCACTTAGAAACCTCTGGGTATTAAGCGCGTGATAAATAACCAATCATATCATGATGCTGGGATCACCACTTTGTGACCCTTCAACAGCAGATTATCCTAGGAGAGAGCTAGTTCTTCCTTCACTTGCAGTAGCCTATCCACCTCCTGCCATACATACTCTGACGCCAGGCAACCTCTTTCTTTGGCTCTCCTCCATTGGCCTGATCTGAGTCCTTCACACACTATTTGGCATGCCTGGTCCACTTCCATCTCGTGGGCTAGATGTGCTGGTTCAATGCCTTTGGGTATGGCTTGTTGGATCAGGTAGCGGAGATACCGGTATGCCACTGATGGTTCAGGGGCACAGCCAATGCTTGGATGCCGGGACAAAAAGTCAACCGGATTCTCTTCCTTTCCTGGCCTGTGCCCTATCTAAAAAAAGTAGTTCTGTAGCCTGAACACCCACCTTGTGGTGCAGGCAGCATTTTGGCCTGTGGGTTGCCGTAGAGAAACAAGAGAGCCTGGTGGTTGGTCACCACCTTGAACGGTTTGCCATAAAGAAAGAGGTGAAAGTGTTCACATGCCCACAGCACTGCGAGACTCTCCTTCACCTGAGAATATGCCTGTTCGGTGGCTGAGAGGTTCCTGCTCATGTATGCAACTATGTGGGTTTGCGTTGGATAAGCTGGGTTGATTTGAGCTAGAATAGCACCCAGCCCCACCGGACTTGCGTCCACAGTTAGCTTTGTTTTCCAGTTCGAGTCATAGTAGGCCATATTTTCTGCTTGAGCCACTCTTTCGCGAATGGTCGTGAAGGCACTTTGGCAGTCTTCTGGCCATTTAAACAAAATGTTCTGCTTGGTCAATGCCCTGAGAGGCTCGCTGACCGTGGCAAAGTCCTTAATGTACCGCATGCAGTAACTGGCGAAGCTCAGGAAGGATCTTAGTTCTGAGACGTTGGTCTGTGGTGGTGTCTCGTTGAGGGCAGTGGCCCTCATTACGACCCTGGCGGAAAGTGACTGACCGGACCGCCACAGCGTAAATAGCGTTTCCGCCATTGCACGAAGGAGCAAAGTGTGGCCCATTCCGACCCATCGGGCACGAGCACCACGCCACGGCGGAAGTGCAAAGTCCGCGATGGCGGAAATGACCCCAAAACGGCCCACACCGCCGCCGTACGGCGCCCTAGGTGCAATACCGCCACCCCTCTTAGCGGTCACCGCAGTGTGCGCCTACCGGAAAGTACGGTGACCGGAAATATACGGAAACGGAAGTAAAAACATGGGCCCGGAACGGGAAACATCCCGCCGTACACCTATATAACCACTAAAACCACACAACCACTAAAATCACTACCCTGAAACACACCCCAACCCGTCACCCACCCTAGCGAAACCAAGAAAAATGGGAAAAGTAGCGAAGAAAGCGTGCGACCGCAAGCGGCAGGTCCACTTCTCCCGTGAGGAACTCACCGTGCTAACAGAGACCCTCCAGGAGAATGCTGCCGTCGTCTTCTCCACGCAAATGACCAGAACGGCACTTGCAAACAAGAAGACCATATGGGCTCTGGTGGCACAGCGGGTAAGTGCGGTGGGGACCGCACCCCGCACCCCACAGCAATGCCGCAAGCGATGGGACGACCTGCGGATACGCGTCCGCAGCATACTCTCTGCCAACCGCAACATTGCCACAGCCACCGGGGGAGGTCCTGAATCACCCATCAAGTTGACCCCCTGGGAAGAAATCTGTGCCTCCACCATCGGAATGGAGAGCATAGAGGGAGTCGGAGGGATGGAGAAAGGAGTGCAGACATCCGAAGATTCAGGTAGGTGGGCCCGATAAAACAATGCAAAATCCACACAGTCCATCCATGTGAAGTACCATGCGTCCACATAGTGCAACAGAAACACATGTCCAGGAGAACGTCCACACACATCGGCCTGATAGCGCACGTTAAAACCCACAATAAATACATAAATAATTAAAAACCCCTAATACACGCACTACACGTGCAGCAGGCACACCCTAACTGCAGGCTGCCAAACAACTGCACCCTCACTCCACACACAAATTAAAGCACCTCCAAGGCCCCGACCCAAATCACCCTCAGGTACCACCCCAAAGCATGTGATACAATGCCATTCCAATTCCCACAGACCCATCAATAACCCTCGCCCTCCTTTACTCCACCACAGGGTCCGATCCAAACGACGAGCTACAGGACACCCCTACCAGCACACCTGCAAAGAGGGCCAAGACCAACGGCCAAAGACCCTCCACCTCAGCTGCACGCATCAAGACACGGCAGCAGCACAAATCAGGTGGCAGCACAGAGGAGGGAACATCAACAGGCACCCCAGCAGCCAGCATGCCCACAACACCACCACCACAGGTCCCCCCAATGGATGCCACAGAAGGCACTGCCTCTGGTGGCAGCAGCACCATAGGTGACACCCCATTGATGGCAGCATGCTCGGACACAGAAAACGGGGATGTCGAAGTCAGATCCATCCATGACCTGTCCCAATCCCCCTGTCTGTCCCATCCCGTACAACATGAGGATACCACGCAGGGGCACCCACAAGACGACGACTGGCCATCCCCCACAAGCCCTGTGGCAAGGCAACATGAGGACAACAGCCCCTCTGTGGCACCCCCGCAAATGGCCATGGCCCAGCAGAGGCAACAGTCCCTCGACCAGTTAATCGTACAACAGCAGCAACTGGCCACACTCCTCAAGGACCATGCCGATGAATGTGGGGGCACTAAGGCAGACATAGAAACATCAACTGAGACACTTAGGGCAGAAATGGAGAGAGGTACAGAGACGCTAAGGGCACAAATGGAGAGTAGCACCGAGAGCCTGAGAGTCCAAATGGAGAGAAGCACCGAGAGCCTGAGGGGGGAACTGCATGCGACGTCCAAAGACGTATGTGCCGAACTTGCCGCAGTGCGCCGTGTGCTCACTGAGCTCTCGCAAACCCTTAGGGACATGCATGGACGTGAGCAGGCAGACACATCATCCGTTGCAAGTTCCGTCCAGGGCAGCCCCCAACGTAGATCTGGAAGGAACCTGCGCTCCACAGGCAGGGGTGCCCCTGATACCCGCAGAGGGGGCTTGCAATAGCGACAGCCCACTGACAATGAGCATCTTTGGACACTGGTGTTCGGGGGGGAGGTAGGAGGGTGGAGGGGGTGTGTTGGGCTCACTTGGGTGGCGGGTCGATAGGGTGTTCAACATGACATCACATATGCCATAAAAAGTGCACGATCAACCAATGAGATGTGTGGACATTGATCTTTGTGTACTAGGCCATCATAGGCGTACAGTCCATATTGTGCATGTCCCAGACACACGCAGTGCCACGAGTCCCGTGTCCATGTATCAGCCACCAGGCGTGAGTGCTAGAAGCATACATCAATGAGATGCTGACGAATGTCACGGGCCTCCGGTGCCTCGCAGACTCCATGAGGTGCTGCCACATCCCCACCCTCATCATGACCATCATCAGGTGCTTGCAGTTCTGCGTCAGGGGGCATGGGCACATTTCTACGTACGCACATGTTGTGGAGCATGACACATGCCATGACCATCTTTGCAACCTTCTCATGGCGGTACAGGAGTGCCCCGCCAGACCTGCTGAGGCAGCGGAAACGAGTCTTCAGTAGGCCGAATGCCTGTTCAATGACTACACGGGTACGTGAGTGGGCATGGTTGTAGTCCTCCTCATGCTGGTCCTGTGGGTTCCGGACTGGTGTGAGGAGCCATCTCTTCAGTGGATATCCAGCATCACCTGTATGTGGACGAGAAACGTATGATGTGGAATGCCATTGATACGTACGCACACCCCCCCCTTCCTGCCAGGTCATTGCCAATTCACATACCCCACATAATCATGCATGTAATGAGACTCACCGAGTACCCAGGATCTGTTCCCTGCGTGTCGCTCCATGTAGCGTGGTATTGTAGAGTTCCTCAAGACCATAGAATCATGGGTTGATCCAGGGAATCGGGCACAACAATGTGTAATGATCCTGTTGGAGTCACACACCATTTGTACATTCAGGGAATGAAATTGTTTTCGGTTGCGGTACTGGGCCTCCATGGCATGTGGGACAACCAATTCCACATGGGTGCAGTCGATGGCACCAATGCAACCCGGTATGCCGGCAAGTGCATGGAATCCCACTTTTGTGTTGGTAATTTCCTGCTCCGAGCGTGGTAGAGAAATGTAGTCGTCTGCGTGCTGCAGGAGGGCATCGAGCACTTGCAATAGTGTCCGTGAGAACAGTGGCTGAGAAATGCCATGCAACTGTCCGACTGTGTGCTGGTAGGTGCCTGTGGCCAGGAAGTGGAGTACAGACACCACCTTCAGTAGGGGTGGGATGGCGGTTGGGCTATCTATCATGCTGACAAGGTCAGCCTGTGTCATGTCCACAATGGCGGCTATGGTGTCCCGGTCCAGACGGTAGAGGGTGTGGATCTGCTCATCAGTGAGGTTGAACGGATGTGCTCGGAGGCGTGGGATTGCGGGCTGCCTGCGTGGTGGTAGTGGCTGTGCTGGTGGGCCTTGCTGGCCCTGCCTTGGCCTCCTCCTCCTCCTGCGTCTCCTCCGTGCGGCTGGTTGTAGTTGGTGTTCGTCTTCTTCTTGGAGTTGGAGCACTTGCAGTGCTATCAGGTCCCCCAGGGCCAACATCGCGAGTCCTGCCGGTAGCATTTCGGTGTGGTTGTGGGAGGAGACTGGCTGTGCAATTTATGTGTTTTCAGGCTGTATGGCCTCCACCTGTGGTGATTAATTCCACCTGTGCAAACTGCTCTCCCCTTTGGCCGAGCACGTCCCGCGCACAACGCTGCAATTCGGGGAATGGCATCTTGCTATTGCAATCATGTATTTGTACCCGATGGCCGTGTAAGATTGGTTGATATGTTCATTCTGCTGTGGTCCCATTGTTTCACATACTATCTGTGCAGTCGCGAACAGACTTGTGAAGGGTCAGTGGAACGTAGTACTCGAGTAACGGTGGGCCCTCATGCATCACTGTACCGAGTTGCAACGACGGGCGGGGCGTCCCATTTGTGGGTGAAGGCAGTTGCCATTTTCACACACAGCCGCACTCGATGGAATAATTAGTGATTTCAAACGGCCACAGATGCCTTTTCGACGTGATGTTGCAAATGAGGAATTCGAAGGGCGGCGCTTTCGGTTTCCAGCTAGCGGCGAGGAGATGCCCACAGGTCTGACTGCAAATATTACGTTCTATTGTTCAATGTCCTTGAGACAGGGCCCATGGCGAGGAAGCAATGATTGATATGAATAGTTTGGGATGCGCAATAGCTACGTGGGCGATGAGGCCGGCCGTTCCCAAATACATGTTACTTCACAACACTGGAATCACGGGCTGGGGCACTGTGGATTTTGCAGGCTGCATAACGCACAGACTCAATGGATGTTTCTAATGTTATGTGAGTAATTATTCAGGCGTTTTGATCCCGGGATGAGGGAATGATGAATGGATGCATGGGCAGGTGATTTGATACAGAGTTTGCCATGTACAGGGCTTCTTGGGATCTATCCGCCTCCCCTACGCTATGTGATGCAGGGCTGCCATAGTGGGACCATCGTCTATCTGGCCTTGTTGAGCCCTCCCTGTCTCGACGCGCCCTCAGACACTTGTGTCCATGCACGTTAACATTCCCATCTGATGGATTCTGTTTTGACAGTCGCATGCACAGGTACACTCGTTTGTGATGGTGTTTGCACCTCGATATAGATGGTTATGAGTCGCAAGTGGTTTTGGGGTGGTGATGATCCTTTGGAGTGGGCTAGCATGCATATGGCTGTGGATTTCGTGTGATCATTGAAGTGAGTTGTTGGAATGTAGTTCTGATGGCCATTCTGTTCTTTTTCTTTTCTTTTGGTTGACAGGTATCTCCTCCCCTTTTTGCCACTGCCATCTGTATGCCACTCCTGCAGATGGCTTTTACTCCCGACACCTGCTGCTTCGTGTTAATCAGTGGAGCAGCATTACGATCTTATGGGACGATCGCCAATGGCCCACATGCCCTTACGCAGTACTGGTGGCTCGGAGCAACATTTCGGCCTTTCAGCTGGACTAGTGCCTCCCCATTGGGACGGCCCTGCGGTTCTGTGCGCTTCCATGTTGCCTTTTCGTACGTGAATGTGGCTCTGTGTACCATGGGGGAACAGGGCGACACACAAGTAGTGGCTGGTCATTTCTTGCGGATGCAGCCCACAATGGTGATTGGTGTTTTGGAGTTCATGGCCTGATGGCTGTATGGGCTTGGTGACTTTGATGTGCATTAAATTTCTATTCTGATTTGGCCCGTGTAGCGTTTTTCTTTGCAAGTGATGTGGCATATGCCTATTTGGGGGGCGATGTATTGTGAGGAGATCTGCATTGGGTTCCAGCTTCGGAGTTTAGTTGCGTGGTACTGTACTGGGCGCGTTTGCCTACTGAGCCCGTGAGGTCAGGGATGGGGGCTGCCAATATGACAGTTTGAATGTTGTCATGCTCAGGGGCGGGGGATTGGGTTTTGTGTAACAGATGCCGGTCAGCCAGGTGGACTGGTGGAATGATGTGATTCTCGGAATATTGCTGGTCACAGGTGCCTGTGTTTGCGTGCGTTTCTTGGTGGGGGACTGTGGTCATGTCCATTGGGATGGCTTCTGTATTCGTGCCATCTGTGCCCTGCAGCTCCCATTGGCCCCTCTTGTGTTTCTTTTGTTCGTTGCCATGCATGGGTGACTTATACATTTCAATGGTTGCATTGTGACTTCATTGCACCTACGGGGAGTTGTACTTTGTGGGCAGGGAGCGGTGTACAGGCACTCAGTGGGGCCGTTTACGGTTGATTCGCGATGCCGTACTTCTCACCATGGCGGAATGGTACATTACGCCATGCCTGATGGCGTTAGGTACATGTCCGCTAGGGTCGGAATTGGCGTACCCTTGCGCCATGGTGGTGTTTGCGGTTTTGCATGGCGCGCGCGCGCGTGCTTGGTGCAGTTAGCGTTGGCGTTCACTACGGTGTCGCTAATGGCTTCGTACTTTGCGGTGACGGGTCATAGTCGCACCGAGCGCTATTCGATGGCGGTATTGCATTTCCGCCATCGTTTTCCGATTTCCGCAAGGGTCGTAATGAGGGCCAGTGACTTTGTCAGGGTCAGGTGTCATGCCATTTTCAGAAAATACATTGCTGAAGAACTTTAATGTGCCTTTCCTGAACTTGCATTTTTCCTGGTTGAGGGTAAGGTTGGCGGCCTCTAACGCCATGCACACCCTGGCCAATGTTTCGTCATGTTTTCTCACGTCAGTCCCGAACACCAGAATGTCATCACTGTAGTTTATACAGTTTGGTATGTGTTTTATCACATTATGGATTTATGCCTGAAATATCTCTGCATCGTATGATACCTCAAAGCTCAACCTTTTGTACCTGTACAATCCCAGGTGTGTGATGAGTTGTGATGTTCTGGATCTCGGGACTCAGTACCAGTTGGTGGTAACCCTTTTGCAAGTTCAGTTTTGAGAAAACTTTGGCTCCATTTAATAAGTGAATCATATTGGTGATACGTCGTGCCATGTGTCTTTCCCTCAGAATGGCCTAATTGGGCCTCTTCATATCAACACACAGCATGATCCTTTCTTCTGCACCGGAACGATGGGTGAGATCCATGTGGTGGGGCCTGTGGCCGGTTCTATGATATCCTTCGCTATGAGTTTCTGTAGTTTATCTTCCACCTTCCTCTTGATGTTCACCGGTATGCCCCTATAGTGTTGTGCTATTGGGCGAACTCCTTCATCAATGTGCAACTTGATATGCCTGTCACGCAGTTTCCCTATCCCTTTAAACAGATTGGAATACAGTTCCTTTATCATGTGTACTGGATCAATATATTTGTGCACCATGAGTTTATAGAGCACGTGTATTAGACCCATGTTGATGACGGTCTTAAAACTGATTATGCAGCCACTCTCGCTTTCTCTCGCTAGTATGTGTAGGAGCACTCTTCTCACTTGTCCCTTGTAGTGGCATGTTCCCCCGAATTGTCCCAGGCATTTGAGGGGCGTGGTAGCTCCATATGTGTATATGTTCACCGTGGCTGGGTTCAGTTTTGGGGCTTGCAGTAATTATTTGTATGTTTGTTCACTGATCACATTCAGCCCCCGTGTCTACAAGGAATTCTGTGGGCCTTTCATTCAGTCCCATAATCAGTGTTGGGCTGTGTTCTGTTGCTGCAGTGTTTACCAGGGCATAGATGTAGTCTTTCTTTCACTGTCGCTTCCTGTGGAGCTGACATCAGATTCCGAAGGAAACTGTTCTACCAGGTAGTGTACGTGACGTCTGGATCTGCGGTTGGGTCTTGCATGGGTGACATTCTGCCTTCTTTCTCTTCCTTCTCTCTTCGTTCTCTCCTGTGCCTGTCCTCACCGGATTCTGCCTCCTTGGGTTCAGGGTCCTTGAATCTGAATGTGGTGTCACCCCCGATGCATGTGCCACTGGGAGATGGGGTCTGGGTTTGTAACGGGGAGTCGACTCCCTACCTCTGTCTCGCCCTCTCTCTCTTGCCAGTTGACACACTGATTTGAAGTGTCCTTCCTCGCCGCACATGGAGCATCTCTGGCCAATCGCGGGACATGTTCCCTCATGTGGATACTCATATCCACATCTGAAGCAGAATGGCTCTTCCTGTCTTCTCTCCTGCTGTAGTCGGCGTACAGATTCTCCGGAGGTGTTGGTGTTAAAGCTTTCTACCTGTGAATCCACTGCTCTTTCTGCCCTTGCGTGCGTCAGTACTTCGTCCAAAGTGCAGGCTTTTTGTAATAGTTTCCATCTGAACGACTGCGACTCGCACCCTGCAATGATCTGGGAATGCAGGTCCTCTCTGTTGGAGTAATTCGCAAAATCACAGTGCTTCATTTTAATCCTCAGCCGCATGACATAGGCATCCATGGTCTCACCCTTTGCCTGTTTCATGCTGTGGAATAGGTGGCGCTCATAGTCCACGTTGGTGTGTGGGGTGAAGTATGCTGATAAGGCCCCTTTCAGATCTTGGATGGAGTCAATGGATGCAGCGGGCATCTCGTCTATGATATCTCGTGTCGCTGGTCCCAACGCCAGCTTGATTAAAGATTTCTGTCTCTCTTCATCAATGGGTCCTGTGGCCAACATGTATAGGTCAAAGTCCCTTATCCACCTGGCTCACCTTGGCCTCATGTTGCTTTTGTCCGTTACATTGAACGCCCCTGGCATTTGCACTGCTACAGAGTCTGGTAATCTATATGGGGCATTTGCTTGTGGAGTGTTTGGGCCTTGTGCCTGCATTTCCTGGGCCACGCCCTGGGGGACCTCCAGGTCAGACATTATCCTCTGCTGGCAGACTTTCACTGGGGATGTGGCCACCATCATGTGACTTCCCCACGCTCCTCACTCACCGTTGTCCGATTCTCTGCACTGCCATGGCCCAGTCCTCCTCAAATGCTTATCTCTGAACGTTTCTAATTTTCCATCTAGGGGCGGGGCACCACCTTCACTGCCACGGTCCGGGCGGGTCGCAGCTGACTTTGCTTGGCCGTTGCAGGGCTTCCACCTGCTAGGCGGGGCACCGCTGTCACAGTTGCGGCCTAGGCAGGCTTCTGATTATTGCCTTGCTACTGCGCCATTCACCACTGCACCCCAATGTTCTCACGCTGACGGCGTGACCTCATTGTCAGTGTGATGCTTAACACCTGGTGAGGGATGATACCCTTGCGTGCTTCTCGCTGCGAATTAATAAAAGATGGAGCCGGGAGCGTGCTTTCAAATGTCTTTCTTTATTCATATCCTCTCACTAACTGCCCTAACCCCACCCTCCCTCGTCACTTCCTTCCCCGTGTCCTGCCTCACGTGTGCCCCCCGGAACTGCAGTGTTAACGTGACAGTTTTATACATAGTTTCTATCCACAAAACCTTAGCTAGGCTTCTTCTTGTTATCTGAGCTGTCACTGAGGCTTGCCAAGCATTTTGAAAGAGCTGACTGCGCACTCAGGTGTAACCCTTCTGCGACTCACAAAGGGCTGGCTCCTGGACTAAGGCCTCCAATGAGGCAGCTTTGCCGGACATGACATGCCAGGCAGGGGCCACTTGCAACACGGGATGAGGGCTGTATCCGCAAAACCATAGCTAGGCTTCTTCTTGTTATCTGAGCTGTCATTGAGGCTTGCCAAGCACTTTGAAAGAGCTGACTGCGTACTCAGGTGTAACCTTTCTGCGACTCGCAAAGGGCTGCCTCCTGGACTAAGGCCTCCAATGAGGCAGCATCGCAAGACATGATATGCCAGGCAGGGGCCACTTGCAAAACGGGATGAGGGCTGTGAAAGGAAACGTGTGCGTTCAGGATTCTGCGTGTTGCAGCAGCACTGCATGCCGGTCCTCCTGAAATGCTTCACATTGGCAAGAAAGCATGCGGCTGGAAAAGAACAAGCATTGGCAAAGACGATAGCTCTGGCTTCAGTCGGGTAAAATGTCTATAAGTATGGCTGGATGGGTGGATGTATGACTCGTTGTATATGGTTGTATGGGTTGATAGACGAGTGCATGAACAGGATTTTATAAGTGGGCAAGTTGATGAATATAGTTGTGTATGGATTAATGAGTGGGTGAATATGGTTGACTGGATGGATGAGCGGGAGGATCTGGTTTTATATGAGTGTTTGAGTTTGTTTTTCAGGGTTACATGAGTGGTGCCATGTGGTTGACATCGATTGACATGAAGGGCTTTGCATGCATCGCTCTGTCTCCTTCTTTCCATAAGCTTTTGGCTCTCTCCTCCAGCCTCCTGTCTCATGCTCTCCAAGGCTCCAGGGGCTCTCCTCCAGTCTCTTGTCTCTTGTTTCTGCTTTGACTTCAGCTCCGTCTGTTGACCTCTCCAGCCAGCTCTGAAAGAGCTCTCCTGCTTAACTGCCACCGCCCTCAGGCACAGACCCTGCCTTTTATAGGGATTGGACCCCAGCTTCCATCCTCTATCTGTTGTTTGGGAACTCTGGTGTTCTGGCGTGGACCTTTACATAGCTGGGATAGGGATTGGCGGTCAGACTCTGCTCCTGCGGATGGCTTGTAGCCCTAATGTTGCACATAGCGTTGGCTCATAACGCTCTATGGGAGGTCCTCTCTCTGCCTGCCACACCTTGGCCCTGCTTTCCAACCCCTCTCTGTGATAAGGGAACTCAAGTGTGTTGCTTCAGGCAATTGATGCAGGTACTGGCTTTTGGGGCGCACTTTAGAGGATGGCTATCAGTTCTGATGTAGGACTTTGGGCTTAGTCCCTCCCCCTGAGGGCTGTCCACTTTCTGGTTCCTACACCGTCCTAGTTCAGGCCCATCTCTTTCTCTATTGTATTTTTGCACATGTGTGAGGGGAACACAGTATTTAGGAATGCAGCTGCCTAATTCCCTTAAAGGAAGCTGACCATGCTTTGGTGAAGGGAGCGTTTTCCTCAGCATAGACATGTTTGTGCACTCATTATAGCTTTGTAGACCACATATGTGCGATTTGAAAAGGTCTTTCTCTGTTACTATCATGTTATCAAAGACATTCTGTCTTATTTTACATCACCTCACAAACACATTCCCCTTTACATAACCTCAACTCGACTTCCACAACATACATCAGTTATTTGTGATAGTACCGAAGCAAATTTCAGAGTGGGACATTTCACCACAATACAAATACAGAAAAAATACATAATTTTCTTTTTCTTTTTTTTATTTGGGGGGCCCCTCCCCCAAGCCACCCGTTTTTCTATCCTTATAACCCCACCCCATCCAGACCCCATTTTGACCCCTTACTCCTCTACCCTATATATATATTTATTTAATATTTTCGGTGTTATGGTTGCAGTGAAATGTACCACTCTGAAATTTGTTTCGTTAAATTGACTGGGTACTCATAAATCATCCAGACTTTGCAACACGTTAGTAATGCCCGGGCTGCTCCTTGTATAAAGCTTTCAGCCCAGACACCTCATGGCAGGTCATAGAATTGCTGCAGAATGTGCTCCATCATCGCTCCCCCCATGAGCTCCTGCAGTACAACAGAAAGTACTGTTTAAAAACCCATAACGCTCTTAGCTGTACTCTCTAACCGTCAACTCCTCAGCGGTGCCTGCCAGAAATACACAGCAGCTGTACAGCGTCTCTGTCAATTCAGAGCGCTTCCTTTTCCTGGCTAAGAAGGACATATGTTGTAGTCCGTGGAGCAAGCAGAGCTTGACGAACTTGAAAATATTGAATCAGTTTTTTACATTGTTACTTCAAATTTGGGTTTTTTAAAATGTTGTTCACTACTTTTTAGATTTGATAGCAAAATAAATCCAATTTGTAAAACTATTGCCTATACATTCATAATTACAAACCCATACTTATAACGTATATATAGGGATGTGTCTTTCTTTGTCTCTCAGACAATCCAACGTAAGTGACAGTTAAAGGAAATAAAAGTAATGGGAACAAAGATAGAACACCAGCGTCGAAAGCTCTACATTTGAAGTCCTTCTTTTGTTGCCAGAACTACTCTTCCCCATCTTACTTTCTGTATTCACACCCAATTGTTGCCCATTTTATTGACTCTGCATGCATTAAAATGTTAGCACAACCAAACATCTAAGGAAATGCTGAAGCTATGTTGAGAGGGTGGGAGTGTGGGAGGAATAGGGATAACAGTGGGTGGGCAGATTTGCATAATGTGGCCAGCCCAAAAATGTAAGTCTTTAAAGCTTTAGTGCTTCCTGCATCACTCAGCCTCTAACTGACACCAGGTCCTTCTAAATATATATCTGCATGAGTTCTGACAGAGTGCTCAAGCTTTCTAATACGATTTAAAAATGAATGTGATGGTGAATATATGCAATTTGTCTTTAACTATTTTTGGGCAAGGTATCAGATAATGTACTTCCTGAAACAGTTTAATACATTTTAAATGATAAGAGTTTGCAACTTTCATGCCAATTAGTCATGGGAAGGGAGGCAATCCAACCAAAGAAGTTCAATGTTTACTGGTTAATAATCTGAAAATAATTTACACATCTAGTCATAACATTATATTTTAGGCATCGTTTGAAACTTTGATTGAACTGATTTCGACATTTAATAGGCTTTTGGGCAATGCCACATTAACTGCCAAGCAATCCATTTTCAGTTGATTTATTGAAGCTGCTTTCACTGTTGCACACACAATATGAATTCAATCAGAAAACCATTTTAAAAAGCCTTGCTGTAAAAGCCCTTAACCGAATACCAGGAAGCCATCAACTGCTGATGGGAGCGGATCAACATCTACTCATTCTCTTCCAGTGAGGTTTAAGCAAAGCCAACTGAGGAGAAGGCGGGGACCCATACACGCTAGTAAAGAAAAAAACTCACATCCAAAACCCAACCCTTTTTTGACTTAGCAGGCTGAAAGTTCCAATTCTGGGGCTACAAAACGGATCTTTGGCGCCTTTTAGTATGGATTGGAAAACTGTGATGACTGCACGTCGACTCTGCCAACTCAAATCTATTCCACCTTCCCGTAGTTGTATTTGACACCATAAGAGCATGATTCACTAATCCGGCTTGTCACAGGAGGTATCCTTTGCATCCTGTGGCCAGCAGTATGTAGATGTGATTCACCCGATTCACGGGGGGGGGGGGGATACTGCTTGTTTCGGGGGCGGTGGGAGAGTGGAGCGGGAGGGTTGGGTTGCAAGGGCAAGTAAAGCACTGTCCCCACCATCCATGGACATCTAAGTGTTGGGCACACGCCTAAGATTAAAGTATGCAATAACCCAATCAGCCAGGTGGTTGAAGGTCTGCTGATGACAGTGGGTCCATAACATAAAAAATCAAATAAAGATCCTGGCACCTGAAATGCTATGTTTTGAAGTTCTATCCCCACATCGGTGGCTGCAGTATAAATCTAAATTGAAAAGATTTTTCTGTGCCGCCGTATTTCTTTTTTTTGGGCAGGTAGGGCTCTCAAAAGACCCATGTTTTTCTTGCACTTTCTGCTGCACACACATGGTAAAATTGTCACTAGGGAGCACATTGCTTTGCACATTCTCTGTGAGCTAAGGATGTGCTGAGGAATGATGTAAGATAACTGCCAGGTGCACCCTAGAATCAAAGTTTGCATTCAGGGCAATATGGCAAAGTCATTTGTGCATGCCGTGATTCACTTTTGTGAGCCACCCCAAATGCACAATGTTGCACTATTAACTCACTCCAGTAGAACACAATGGGCCTCATTCCGAGTATGGCGGTAAGGGATAGCGACCACCGGTAACGAGACCGGTGGCGGTAATCCCTTACCGCCATACTCCGAGTTCCCTTTGCGCCCTCGCCCTTAACGCCTGCTTTGAGCAGGTGTTAAAGTCGAGGGCGCAAAGGGGCCTCCAAGACAATAACGGTGACCGTAATGAACGGTCACCGTTATTTGCATCTTCCCCATTCCCATTGAGCCCTATGGGGGCTCATTTGGGAATGGGGAAGAGCCTTGGTGAATGGGGAATTACCGCCCCGCCAACCTTGGAATGGGGCGGTAATTCCGCCATCCACCAAGGCGCTGCCGGTCCGGTTACGGCTTCAACCAAGGCGTTAATAGCGCCATTGGTTAGCGCCGTACTCGGAATGAGGCCCAATGTTTAGTGAATTGTGCTCATAGCACTGTGTAGTTCAAATGACTGATATCCTAGTTCCAACTAGGATATTCCCCTGATGTTTTGCCTTGATCTAATCTTGTGGCAATAAGACCTGAGGCGGCTGGCCAATACCACCCCAGGGGCATTACCGTGGGTGGTATTGGCCAGCCGCCGAGGGTCTTATAGCCATTAGTTCCCCGGCCCGTTAGACCGGGGTACTAATGGCATTTTTTTCTGTTTAGAAATGCTGCTGCGTTTCGAAACAGAAAAAAAAAGTGAAAGAAAATGGCCGCCGGGAAAGGGAAAACGTAGTCTGTTTTCCCTTTCCATGGCGGCCATCTGGAGCGGATGCGCTGGGAACTGAAGTGTTTCCAGTGCATTCTCTCCCAAGAAAAGAAGAAAAAAGAAGGTAAGTGGGGTTGGGAGGAGGGAATGGGGGGAGAAAATAAAACATTCCGTGGTCTCTGGCGGGGGACGATGGAAGCCTCCAGCCACGTGGAGGCTCGGAGCGGGGATGGCACCGCTCCGAGTCTCCACATGACTGAAGGCATCCATTGTCCCCCGCCGGAGACCAAGGGATAGAAGGTAAGTGGGGTGGGGAGGGCAGGGAGGTGGGAGGAGGGAGGAAAGGGGATGGAAGGCAGCCTCCAGCCATGGGGAGGCTCGGAGCGGGGATTGCCCTGTTTTGAGCCTCCTCATTGGCTGGGGGGCTGCCACGCCCCTTGCCGGGAACAGAGTACCCAGCACGCACAGGCCGCACCAGCGTACAAGGGAATACCATGTGGTATGGCTCACAAAAGAGCCAATCCACACGTTGTATTCCCGGTGCGCATCGCGTGCTGGGTACTAATGAATGTTAAAGACAACAAACATTTAATCTTTATGTTTTAAGAATAAGATATTAAGTTTATCGAATATCTATCTACATGACTAAGAATATTGAAAAGAAAAATGTAATACTAAATTGATCAACCTTTAAAAAGCATCAATTTATCATAAGTAACATTTAAATAAGATTTTTTGTGCCCACACCAATTGCCGGCTATTGCCTTTGCATGGACAGTTTGTGACATCATGTGTCAGGTATTTTCATGGTATGCTATGTCAGCATATGCAACACATTAGCAATCTCCAGGAGCTAAACGAGTCTTAAATGCTGGGCCTGCTCCTTGCACAAACCTTCCAGCCCAGACGATGGTGCCACTATTATATGACCGCTATTGCTACATTAAACCTGCAATTGCTACCAGAAGTCAAAGTACTTACAATGGTATATCCATCAAAACCGAAGTGCTCTCGCTATTGCCATTCAATGCCCATATGTGCGCACTCTGTCAAGAACATGGATAGCTAGCATAGTGATACAAGGTTCCGTCATAAACGCATCGAAGGGCAGTCTCAGAATTAATTATGCTCATTTAGGACAGTGATGCTAAGTTTAATTATGTCCTTTTAGCAGAATAAGGGAAGACGTTATTTTGTCCAGCTCGTACAGTAGTGACAGTTTCCCTTATGCTCATTTTGCAAAGCATGGCCTATTCCCTTATTCCCAGTTACCACCCTTAACACAGTACAGCCGATTTCCACTTTGTCAATTTAAGCAACTAAATTCGTATATTCACACTTAGTTCGGGGTGGCCGGACTCCATTATATTCGTTTACAATACTTAAGAACTAACACGTTCCGTTATGCCCAGTTTGTAAAGTAGTGCTAGGTTTTATTATGCCCAGTTACCACACTAGACCACTTATTACTATGCCCAGTTATCATACAAGCACAATATTCCATATTCTCTACTTAGCACCATAGTGCCAAATGATTCCATCATACCCATTTGATATAAGTAGGCCAGATCCATTGGTACAAGTTAGCACAGCTTTGCCACTTTTGTATATGCTCAGTTGCCACAGTAAAGCCAGATCAGATCCTAGCATGCCCAGTTATAACAGTAAAGACACCTTGCAATATGCCAGGTAGCACAGAAATTGATTATTCATTTCCGCACACACAATTAGCATAGAAAGGGAACATTTAGATACAATAAAGTAGTAGAGTAAGGCCAGATTCCAGTGCGCACAATTAGCACAATGAGGGTCGATTGTAGTGTGCCCAGTTATTACAGAAACAACTGATTCTAATATACCCAGTTACCAGATAAAGGCAGAATTCTCATATGCACGTTCAATATGAGCTACGACTTATTTTGTAAACAATGCTGTGACAAATCCTGTAGCTGTGGAGGGAGACAACAGGAAGAATGGACAAACCAAGGCGTCTGTGTCATCCTTGAGGGAAGTGCTTTCCTTGACAGTTTATGTGGGGGTTAGGGCAGAGGAAAGTGCCAGCCCTTCCTGTGGAACCCATCACTAGCACGATTCATTTCAGAAATTCAAATCTGCGATTCCTAAAAAAATTAAAAATAAAACAAGAATTTAGAGATAGATAGGGCGACAAGCATAGCAGATTGTTTAGGGGTGTGGCATGAGCGGGAGATGGGCGAGTTAAAGGTTCAGGCGCAGATAAGACAGTATATAGCATTTTGAACGCTTCTGTAAGGCCAGTTAGGCAAGGATCCTGCCAGGGATTGATGATCAAGTTGCTAACATTCTGTACTGGAAATATGCTTTATAATTCCAGTCCTGACACTGCGGCAAGTATTCATGTGATTCTAGGGAAATCACTTTATGTTCATAGTCCTCATATTTTAAACATGTGTAGTGTAATTTCCATATGCAAAAAAACGAACTGCATGATTTGACATCTAGGCTGTCATGACAGGCACTCTTGTGGATCCTACCTCAGCTTTTATGTCTTCTTTGCAGCCGATCCCCCAAAGGACATTGAGGAAGCTGAACATTGGCACCACAGGCTGTATAAAACTCTAAATAAATATACATTGTATAGCTCTAAAGCTGCCCTGGATTACCTTTAGTAATTTAGGGTTAAACCCCAAGTTTTCAAGTCATTCAAATTGTGGAAACCTACTTCGGAGGGTCTAAGTCTACTTTTTAGCTCAGTGTACAGTTCATGGGCGAAATAGCCATTTCCATATCTGTCATCTATTTGCCCGTTTTCATTCTTAGAGGGTCACCCACACGTTTGCTAATTTTGAAAAACATAGGTTTAACCCAGAGCTATGAAGCTATGCTAATAATCCAGCATCCATTCCAGGACCTTTGCTCACTTGCTTAGAGAGGCTAAGCTTCCACTAAGTGATGATGCACATCAAGGCAGAAACATGTGTTTGGAGTCGCTGATGATACTCTTGTTCTGATGGTAATTAACATTTCAGTGCTTGACTACCCTTGTAGGTGGAACCAGACTGATATGCGAATGCATCTTTCTCCTCTGTGGAACATACTGGGAGCTAAAACGTGGTTGTCGACCCTCTGGAGTGGTAACCTTCCATAGGACAGGTTATTTGTCCGTGTTCATTCTCAGGAGAGGGGCTCCAAACATTTGCCAAGTTATATTTGCACAGCCGGACAAAAAAACTAAGCAAGGGTGTAGAAATATTTGCAAGTAGGAGTTTGTGTATGTGTTTTTTTACTGGGCCAGGAGGGCTACCTACGCATAGAGAGTAAGAATATCTGTGCCAGGCATGTTCTCTAATACGGATAGAGAGACAGTCTTGCTGATCGGCTAAGTGAAGAAGCAACTTGATTTGGAATACGATGCCTGTGATTCCTTACCCTTTGACTTTGCTGGCTTAGGCCGATGGAAGTTGTCCAATATATCTGGAAAGCCAAAGGTTGGAGACCTCTAGACCCTGGGAAATGTACAAGTATAGTAGAAACTTTACTAAGTTTACTTCAGTATTAGTATAATGAACAATGTATGTACTTTTTCACTGGGAAGTTGTATTTTAGGCATTTTCAAGTTGAATACATTAAAAATGTAAAACCTTATATCTTGTCTTACTGAGTTCTCATCAGATCCTTAAATGCCAGAGTCAAGGATTCGAACAAACGTCAATCTAAAGAGGTGCTCTGTTGTAAGATGCAATTGGAACCTCAATCTTTTATCAGGCTCCGTTGCTCCCAAGGTCATGGCAGTGTCAGTTACTCTGTGTTGCTGCAGAAATTGGATGAGGAACCTTCATTTTCTAGTAACACCTTGTTAAATGTATGAAGTGCCTGAACCCACCTGTGCGCCCGCTGCCCCGGGAAACGATACCTGTGGGCGGGCACACTGCTCAAGAGCTTACTGCCGGTTGAAAGGTATGGCCCCACAGTCCCAGAACTGCCCAACTGCCTCCCTGCCCTTAGCATTGGGCTGCAGAGTGAGTATTTCTAAGACTGTGGCAAGGAGGAAGCAAACACGCGTGAAGACAGTTCAAGCCTCTGTCGGCTTGAGCTTAGGGACAGTGCGAGGATGATGTGAACCTCCGTCAGGAGTTGGGGGCAATGCAGAGCAAGGTGCAGCTGGCCTGAAGTCAAGGGCCTATGATGGTTTGCAGCATAGTGCCATTCACACCAGTGTTTTGGAATCCATTACAGGTCTGGGAGCATTAGTTAAACTGGCTGTTGCAGAGTGCACTCGGTTTCTCTCTCGCCTCACCCAACAATCATGCATGAACTGTTTAAGAGCAACAGGAAGTCCAAGAACTAGAGCAACACAACCAGATATTGGTGCACCATTGTTGTTCAGTCCCTGTGTACACCATCTGATCTAGACCCCCTCTGTGTGACAAAGGTTGGAAAACAAGTAGTTTCAGCCAGATGACTGGGCCAAGCACCAAACACCTACTACAACTAGACATTGATCTTAGCACTAAATAAGCAAAGTAATCAGTGATTACTTTGGAATAAATATATTGCAGTGCCCTGTCCCAAAGACATGGAGAATAACAGTACTCCAGCAACCTTTCTGCAAATACCAGGAGACACATGCACACCAGAGAAGCAGCTGTTGGTATATTTCCATGCAGCCAGTGGTGGAGTTTCAACAATGATCAAAAGAAGTCTTGGCAAAAAAGGGCCTTGAATATGTAACCGTCTGCCAGATTATACGGTGGAATGTGCGGGTGAAGGGTGGAGACGGCTTGAATGGAATGGCGGGCAAGTTTGAAAGGGTGGTGCAGAAATCGCAAGCCCCTAATGGACATTAGGGAAATGTAGTATTTGAGAGATACCCTTTCTTTTAGCGTGGATAGACAAAAAGTGAGACGATAGACAGCTGTGTATCCTCCATAAGGGGACTCATTTTCAAATGCAGCTACACTGGGACTCGGGATGAATACATCAGAGACTTGACTGTGAAAATCTGTGAACGTGCAACAAAGACTGTGGTAGGCCGGGTTCTTTCCTTGCAGGAGGCTATCACCATGGAATGCACCTTGGAAATGTCATCTAATCACGCACAAATTGTGAACACTGGTGGAGAATATAAGAGAAGCTATGGGGATTATTGCAGTCCTTCCTCAATTCACCACCACTCCTCCTGCATACCACCACCCATACTCATAATCTTCGTGCACTTAGATAATATTTTCACAGTGTGTACAATCATGAGCATGGTTGATTTGATAAGGCAGGTGACGAATATAGCTGAAACTATGAGGATGGTTGCAGCCATAACTCCAAAAAGCCCTAGAGTAGGGAAAAAGTAAACATTAACAAGGCTTTTGCAGTGGCATGGACAAAGAGGCTGTCACAGGTGTGGGACGAGAGACACCTTACAAATGCAAAGGAGTGTCCCGCTAAGGACAGAGTGCCACAAGTGCAGGCGGGGGCGTTGCGCCTGCATTTGCAAGCGAGATATGAAAGAAATGATATACCTGGTAAGTGATCACCAAGAGGTGGAAGATGAAGACAGTGAAGCCAAAGCCAGGGAGGCAAGGGTCAGTGGTGCTCCATGGAAATATTTATGGTTGTGGCAGAAATATGTCTCGATTCTGGCTCCCTGTTCAATGTAATACACAAGGGGGTGTTTGAGAAAATTCCAGCAGTCAGACACTGATGATTTCTTAAATAAGGTCAAGACATATATAAAGAGTCATATACATATTTTGAGATGCATGGGGCCAGAGATCAAATATCTGGTCAGATCCACGCATTGAAATTATATGCAGCTTAAAAAGGGCCAGGGATGGTAGAATGGGAAGGCCAAATCTTGTGCTGCCAAGGGCGCCGGCAGTTGGGAGCAGGGGAGCAGGAAGGACCTGAGCACCATTGCGCTATTGCCTTTGGCCATGCCCCCCGCCACCACCTACTCCAACCCCAAGCCAGCACCCTGGTGGCAAATCCTGCATTGGCAAGGGCACCGGTAGTTGGTGTAGTTGTTGCTAGTGGGCGCTAGGGCCTGAACTCTACCACATACTTTACTTCGCCTCCAACCAACCTAAGCCACAACACCAGGTGAGCAGCTACTGTTTGTTGTCAACAGTCAACTGACATTATGTTCATTGATGGCCGTGCGTGCCCCGGCCCTCGACAAGCCTGGACGCGGTCCAGTGGCTATAAAAGCTGCATAGGCACCTCATCTGTTGGTTTAACTACCATTTGGGGCTTATATCTATTTTGGCTCAGCCACCGTACATTGGCATTTAGTGAAAAACGTAGTACTTCCAAAAGGCCTATGGTGGAATCATTTAAAGGTTGACTGGGAAAGCATTGCTGTATGGCCATTAGGGTGGTCGGGGGACAGACTTGAGTAACCCCGTTAAGCCACTCGGGTGTTCCCCCTGGCCTGCTTTTCAAGCTTTTTTTTATTTTAACATTATTACTTATTGTTATATATTTCCGTTATTCAGAAATAATCAATTCAACCCCACACCATTTTTTTAAACCTTTGAATGCTCAAAACAACCCTCCAACACTGTGTATTGCCCATGAGGATTTTATAGGGGTGGTTGGAGGGGGGATTAAAACACCTCTTGATAGATCTTGCAAACCGAATCAGTCCCAACTTAGTTTGTTTGTCTATTGGCCACCATGGCCAAGCGAAAAGTAAGCCCAGGTAACTCTAGCGAAATTCAGGTGACCAAATCTATGATTATTGCAGCTCCTATTACAGAAGTGAATAACATAACCTGTGAAAATCAAAACATTATTAACGGATTTGGGGGAAGAAATAGAGCTTTCCCTAGAAAGTCAACCTTCGCGTTGACCCCTCGCATATATGCAATAAGGACTTTAAGGTGTCTAGGGAGGGAGACGGGTTCAAACAATCGAAATTGGATTTTAAAGAGAGATACTATTAGCATTGCTAAATCAGGCCAGGCTTTGGGGCAACCCATTGTAGACCCGAGCAATATAGCTATAAACCTCAGTCTGCACGAGAGCAGCAAAAATGACAACCAATTAGGAGGCAAGGTCTATATAATCCCTGCAAATATTCACCCCACAGGGACGAATATTTCATTACCTAAAATAAATAGCACAGATTGCACTGCTGGTATTATTGCACATTCACATGAACTCAGCTCAAAGGGAATGTATTATGCCACAATACCACACTGAAATCATTTCGAAGCATACCCCCCAACTGAGCAAGAAATTGTTCAAATGTGGCCACCCATCTTCTCGACAAAAAAAAGCTGTATAAGAAGAAGGGGGGTCCAACAGAATAACTGTAAAGTAAATCTTGGACAGAAGGGAGGTAGGGAATCACAAAGCATGGCTTCTCACGCTCACCAGCCTGTGTCTTCCATCTGCCACTAAGGCAGCCATTTAAGTAGCGAAGTTAAAGCTTTAGCAAACAAAATGGACCTAGTCCTAGCAGAGATAAAGATGCCGAAGGATTTGCAGACTAAGCTGAGCATCAGGGGACGTTTAAACATAAACCCCTATTAATTGCAGTTGACAGCATTGATATGCAGGAGATTATCACTTACAATTATGAACTTGTCAAAAGCTAAGAAAAAGCTTGTTCATTGGTTGTCAAAACTAACAATCCACTTATTCAACTCTCCACGAAACACAAGGAAAATGGTGTCCATAATAGACTCATATGCTGATAACAACACTCCCAGACTGCCCCACAACTCTAATATCAGAAACAGCTTAGGACAAACAACTATGAAAGGAGAGATTAACTTGTGAAAGTCAAGGATGAATCCTTCCAATGCCAAGAACTTGATAAATGTAACCAATTTCCGAGCTTTAAACTCATACACCTGGGAAAAAGGAGATTCCTATTAAATAAAACTATCCATTGGCTACAAAAAAACCAAAGCTTGTTATTCGATAATCTGGAGTGATATTCTTAATGTATCCAGACACAAAGATAACTCAGCAAATGGATTAGATTACTTAAAAAAACATACTTAAAGATAAGAGCATTGCAGAAGACCTGCTCTCAATTCATTCTAGAACCCCCCTTCCACACATATGCATATAGAAGCTGTCCCCCTATTCTGTATCCAACAGGGTCCTTGTGGTTGCCCAAACAACTCTATTTTATGTATTTATTTATATGCAAATAGGAGGAACAATGCTCTTATGATTACAAAAGAATGTACAATAGTTAAGAAATCAGATTTGACAGATAGTAGTGAGCATCTTACAATTGGGTGAGTTTGAGGGACATTCTGACCAGGTTGTCAAGGGGAGTGAATGGAACAGTCACTGGGGACAATGCATAAGTGGATATACATAGATAAATGACTTCCAACATTGAAAATTTTTAGTGCAGGTAGGCAGTGCGTCTGGTTGTGCTCGGGATGTGACAATGATGGGTGAAGTGCTAGAGTGGAGGCAGAGGAAGTGAGAGACAGAGGCAAGTTAGAGGTGAAGGAAAAATGTTAGCTAGCAGGCATATGAGAGGTAGGTTAAGAGGGTAACTCGGAGGTAAGGTTGTAGGCTTTTAGTTTGTTTTTTAACTAATCTGTGTGGACTGTTTCTCAGATGTCTGGGGTAAGAGAATTCCATGCAAGTGGAGCAAGAAGAGAGAAAGAGTGGAAGCAAGAGGAAGCACAGGAAGGGGAGGAGCCTAAAGGGTAGTCGAAGAGGCAGAGCAGAGATTATGAGAAGGCTTGTAAAGTTGGATAGAGGAGGCTAGATACAGTGGTGCCTTGACGTGGATAGGTTGGTGAACCAGGAAAAGACATTTAAATCTGGTCCTGTTTTGCATTATCAGCTGTTCAGCCTGGTGATTGTACGAGAAAGTATGCGTGAAGTGAGGGAGTTCAAAAACAGTCCTGCTAGTGAAGGTAGGATTTATTTCAGGCAAGGGCTTGATCGCGAACCCCAGGAAGAAGAGTATTAAGGAGATCAGAGTGATTGACAGTGTCGAAGACAGAAGACATGTCAAGGAGAATTAGGATAGAGCATAGGTTGGAGTGCTTAGTAGAGGTGATGAAGTTGGACACATTCATGAGAGCAGTTTCCATGGATTGACAGGAGCGGAAACCTGCTTGTAGGGATTCTTGAAGGTTGTGGATGTCTAAGAAATTGGTAAAACGGTTGAACTCAATGCTTTCAAACATTTTAGAGTAGTCCGGAAGGAGAGGCGCATTGTGAAAGTTACCTAGTAGGTTTGGGTCAGCCCCTTGCTTTTTTAGGGATGACCTCGGTTGTTTGGAAAACCGAGGGAAAGCAAGCAGAGGCAAAATGCAGGATGAAGAGTTCAGAGAGATGAGAGGCCACTAAATGGGCAATAGGCCTGACTAGCTGAGGAGGAAGAGGGTCTGATGGAGCACACAAGGGTTTAGCCTTCATGAGTAGAGATAGGACTTTGGCAGTATTAGTCTGACAAAAGAAGGAGATAGATGCAGAGGATGATTTTAGAGTAGGAGGAGTGTAAAATGTAGGAGGGAGTCTCTAAGTTTGGAAATGTTTGCAGCAAAGAATTCAAGCAGGTCATTAGCTGTGAGAGTGGAGTTGATAGTTATAGACTTAGGAGGAGGGAGTTTAGGGTGCCTTTTAGCCAGCGAGGATGGTGGGAGTTAGTCAATGAGGGTTAGGTAGTATTCTCCTTTCGCTTTAAACAAGAGTGGACTTGAGACAGTTCAGGGCAGAGTGGTAAAGTTGCAGGTCCTCATGCAAGTGGGTAAGTCTACATTTGTGCAGCAGCTGGTGCATGTCTGTGCAGATAAATTGTATAAATGGGGTGACCCATGGTTGAGGATGCTGTCACTTAGGGGTGAAGGTAAGCAGTGGGAAGTGAGAGGAGAATGAGTCATATAGTAGGGATTGAAAGCTGGAGAAGGCAGCATTGGTGGAAGATGCATCGGATATGAAGGTCTAGGGTGGGAACTGTAGGTCAGAGCGAAGGGGGTAATGGCAGAAGGTTTACATTTGCTTTTAGTAATAGGTGAAGCAAGTGGTGAGGAAAGGTCGTGGGGTGGAAAGGAGATGGTGGTGGAAATAATTGAGTGATCAGATATGGATGGTGTGGCAGTGGTATTAGTGGCTCAGAGAGAGAGGTGGAAATGAATAATAGATCTAAATATGTACTCCCTGTGTGGGTAGGTAGGTTATGGATAGAGTGGAGAGCATGGTCACTAAGAAAAGACTGAAGTTCAGATTTCTGAGAAGTGGTTGGAGAAGGAAGGTTAAAGTCACATAAGAGAATGAGGTGAAGTCTACTGTAAAGAGAATGAAAGAGTTGCCAGAGATCATCAAAGAATGGTCCAATGGGACCAGGAGGGCGATTGAGATGACGTGAACCAGAGTGAGGCAGAGCAATAGTAGAGATTGTGAATTCAAAAGAGGTAGGAGTGGAAGTAGCATTGGAGATTTGTAAGGCATTGAGGCGGGAGGAGAGTAGATGTTTGACGCCTCCCCCTCTGCCAGTTAAACGGGGAGAGTGAATGAAGGATAGTTTGGAGTCATGTAGGGCAACCAGAGTGGCGCTGTTAGATGGAGAAATCCATGTTTCAGTGATAGCAAGAAGGTCTAGGGGAGGAGAGCTGGAGTGAAAGTAGTTGGTGATAAAGGATGTTTTGTTGCATACAGACTGAGCATTCCAGAGTGCAATGTTCAGTTGATGAGGCAAGGAAGAGTAGACGCGTTGATTCTCAGAAGAAGAGAAGCAAAGTGGACAGGTGTTAGAGGAGTTATGTTTAGCTCATTGGCTTTGTTTGTTGGAAGGAGGTGGAAGAGATATGGAGTAGTGGGAGTAATGAGTGGTGAATTTTATAATAGGGATCGGATAGGATGACGTTGCAGCGCGATTGGAGAAATGATGTAAGTAGGAGGAGCAGGAGTGAATGCTTTATAGGTGAGTAGCACAGTGTCAAGATACAGTACAGTTTTTTGGAAGTTTGGGGCACTCACAGGTGCAACAGGGAGAAAGGCAAAAGCGAAGGCTCATAGGCTTAGATATTAAGGATTACCTAACCAGCTAAGAAAAGATAACTCAATATTATCTCAGCCAACTCCAGTTGGCGAGCAGGCTCTCGATTAAGAAATATTTACTGCTGAGGAAGATGATTGTGAGAGTACCCTGCACCAAAATGACTGACACACTCACTCCATCTCCGCACACCAGCCAAACACAAGCACTAATACATCTGTTGCAAGAGATCACCATAAATATTTATCTCTAGTTTCTTGGAGTATTCTAGGCCTAAAGAAAAATTTGACTAATGTTGATTGGATCCAGTTCATCAAACAAATGGACACCGTCGGCTTCCATGAATCCTCGGCATCGGAAAATCTTCATATCAACGTTTCTGATAGTTTGGTTTTTCCTGCTATCAAAGGTAGAATGGGTCACCCAATTGGAAGCCTGATGACCAGCTGAGAGTGTTTTTTTTAAACCCACTTGATGTGTTAGCCTTAAAAATTAATACAATTCAAAATTGCCCTGTATTAATAATTAATGTATCTAATCATCTTGATGCATATATGAAATCATCTGCTGCTCAAGCCATCTATGATCACTGGAACTCAAGGAAGGCAGAAATTAGTGAGGATTGCACTATAATAATCACAGTGCAGAATTGTAACCATTAGATACCATGTACGACATAATCCATGAAGCGTGTCTGGGAAATACCCATTTTAGTCTCAGCAAAGTGAAGTAAAGAGCACAAATATGACCGCCCAGTAGCAGAAGTGCTAGTGAAGCTTGGTCGCTGAGCCTGCGATGGGATGTTTAAAGGTGATCAGCCAGCTAAATACACATACAAATGTGGAATAATCAGGTCGTCTGTTGATTGCATTTTATAAAATCTTGAGAAATGGTGTAAAGCAATTGATCTGGAAGTACGCGATAGATCTGAAAGTGACCACACTCCCCTCTGTCTAACAGTGGACTTGGGCTACCCTAATTGGAAAGCAGTTAGTAACTGCAGCCTAAGCTCTGACGCCTTATGCATGGGATCTAGATAATAATTGAGGCAGAAACTATTGCTGTTCTCTACGAATAAATAACACCAATATTGAAGTCTACCCAAGCAGAGCGGGATACCATCAAGTGGGTGAAAAATCGTGAAACATATAATTTGGTGATAGGGCTTATTGGTATTGCTATAATAAGGGAAAGTCAACAAAAAAGAATTACACCCCTAAGGAAGGTTGCGACAACAGTGAGTGTAGAGTGGCAAAAAGAAAAACGTTGAACCTTATTAAGATACATGACCCTGTTGATATTGATGATTTTGGAGAAGCTGGATGAAATCATAAAACTCTTATAGCTGAAAAAAACATAAAGCGTCAGAACGAAAATGGGTTAACCTTTTAAAAGCAGTAGAGGTTGGTGATAGCAAACTTTCTGGAAGATCATTCACAAAGTATCAAGCACTCACCAAAGCTCTTTTGAATGTTGTATCCCAAATGAAATATGTTTCAATCATTTCAAAAACGTGTACAAAGAAGATAGGCCTAATTTTATAAAACAAGGTAGTGACCTAACGCAGCGCCCCAAATGTTTAGATAATTAGTTCCCAGTGAGAGTCAATCAGAATCTAACAAACATTCTGATTGGCCCTCGCTGGGGATTTACCCGACTGGGAATCCCTCGGCCAGGATTCCTATCCTTTGTTCCTGGTGGGGGGTGTGGCAGCCCCTCAGCTAAAGAGGAGGCTCGAAATGAGGCAATGGCCGCTCCGAGGCTCCACACGGCCGGAGGCTGTCATCGTCCCCCGAATGGGATTCAGGTAAGTAGTTTCTTTCTTCCACCCCCCCTCCCCTGCAAACTATCCCCTCCCTGCCGTCCCAACCACACTTACCTTCTTTTTTCTCCTTTTTCGGGAGCAAACATGCTGGGAACCCTTCTGACCCCAGCGAGTCCACTCCCGATGGCTTTCATGGAAGGGGAAAACGGACTTGCTTTGCTCAGGCCTATAACTATGGGCCCGGGGCATTACCTGACTCGGTAATGACTCCGCGGGTCGGGGCTTATTGCTTAATTCACATTCCATTGAATTTACACAAGAAGAGGTTACTATAGTGAACAAATCGCCGAAAATGGAAAAATCTCCAGGCCCTGATGGAGTCCCAGTGGCCCTAATTCATTGTCAAATAGGGCACTGGGCAACATATTTAATGAAGATCTGAAATGTTTTTTTTTTATCAGGTCACACTACCCTAGTCATGGACAAAGGACATATTTTTCCCATACACAAGAAAGGAGGGAGGCCTAAAACGGACAACTACAGGCCAGTCTCCCACCTGTTTGGGAAACTAATATTGACTGGGCTAGAAATTTGGCTTGCGAGGACAAGCCTCATTAAACATTTACAGGCTGGTTTCCAGAAGAGAATCAGCACCATGGATCAATGTTTCCATTTTTGTTTTAATGTATCATAAATACGCCACTCCAGAAAAACTACTAAACTTAGATATGTGCTTCGTCGACCTAAAAACACATTCAACAGACTCCTCAGCAGTGAATTATTAAGGCCCTTCTTGCACTATTAAATGCCAATAGAGATTATGAAAGTGATATTATTGGTCTATTCTAACAACACTGCTGTAGCTAGATGGGGCAATCGAGGAGAAGGCACCAATGTGTTCAATGTCGAAAAAGGGGTCAGACACGGCTGTGTTCTGGCCCCCACATTATGTTCTATCTATGTGAAGTACATTGCCACCCACCTTATGTACTTACATGCAGCTGACACAGTCTTGTCGAAGATATAATACCTATCTTATTATTTGCTGAAATTGCAGTATAAGTATGCAAAACTATTAGTGGTTTGAAGAAACTAGTTGGAGTTCATTTTTAGGTGCAAAGCAAAGGGCCTCTATCTGAACCTCTCTAATATGATATGTTATTTATAACGTGCTTAATACAGAGGTTTGTAAGCGCGGACCCGGGGATCGAACCTGTGTGGCTCCATGTCGTCTTGCTTCCAAGGCGAGCACATTGCCGCTGAGCTATCCGCCGAATATCCTACCAAAACCATGGTCACTAAAAGCAACAAGAAGCCATCGTGTAGTAAAATTACTCTTGCCAATAATGGCGAAAACATTGCGGAGGTTCAATCATTTGACTATCTTGGCATGCGCTTCTCCAGTGATGGGGCATGGAAAAAACAAGAACATATCAATTTTGCACTCTTAAATGACCATCGTAAGCGACACTATTCTTTTCACGACAGCATGGCCAGAGGGGCCTACTTTGACAATTCTTAAGTTTAGGGCCAGACAGGTTGCTATCTATGGCCTAATTTGGGGTTATACATGGCATACAACTCTTAGGACCAGTGAAAACGGGTTCTTAAAAAAGGTCCCTGTGCCCCCAAATCAACTCCTACCTCGATTCTGCATCTATAACTTAACTGGTTGGGAATATGCTTAATACTGAAGACAATCCCACTTCTCTATTTGCTTTGTCTCTGGTCAACGCCAACTATTGCCAAATATAGCATAGCAACCTTAGACCTGCTGAATACCCAAGACAGCGTGACCTTGCAGTGGCTGCGAACACATTAGATCCCTTTGTGAGTTGTTTGGCAGGTAAGTTGGTGGACTTCACACAGCTCTATAGAGGCTAACGCAAAGGCCCCATTAAAATCTCAGAAAACCGAATGGAACATCTGCTTGCTGCTAAACAGGCCAGGAAGCAATAGTCTTCTGATAAGTTATCTCTGTGTAAAAGATGAGGTTGTTATAGAGATATACCTAGATCTCATTAAGATCCCATTTACACGCACCCTCCTGCCCCTCAGCACATTTACATGTAATAGGAAGACGAGTGTCTGATAGGTGCCCCTTTTGCCATGAACAGAGAGACCCTATCCCATTTTTTATTTATATGCCCATCTCATGATAAATTAGACAAATACATTCAAAACCTTGTCTTAAAAATCATCAAACTGGTCGCTTCAGAGAAGCAGAAATATTTTGCAAGAAAATGGAACACACAGATGTAATTTTTGCCGTGGCACCTTTTCTCACCAAGGCTTGGAAGAGGAGATTCACACAAGTGAAGACGGCAAAAACAAACTATAGAATTGCTGCTACTGAGCCCTTTAATCCCACTGAAAGAACCATTAAATTTACCTCTAACGTAGTGATAGCTAGGAGGGGTCAAATTAGTAATACTACCGAGGCCATCTGCGCAATGGCGATCATTGCATTTCCCGTGTTTTAATCAAACTTTTTAAAATGTAGATGTTTTATTTTGCTAACATAATGAACTTCCACCCATCTTGTACACGTATCAAGGAAATGCCATTCATCATTGGAATTCATAGCGAATGATCTACATAAGTTGTTCATTTTATTTGCTCAACCGGAATAGAATGACTTTACCTGATCTCGACCCAGCTGCTATGAAAACTTGAATTTCCTATGTTTGGGAATCTGATGCGATTGTTTTATTGATACACTTTGACTTTAACAGAGCCCCTTTTGAACCTTCTGTTCCGACAAACACAGATTGTAACGCTCTTTTAACAATTACATGATAAAAATGTCGAAATGGATTTCCCAATTATTTTCTAAATTGTATTTCTGTGATGGTGTTTTAAATGTATCGAATTGCTTTTATGGATATTTTGCAAAAATAAAGCTTATGTTGTATTGAATTGCATATTGAGAGGTATTTGGAGGGAAAATGGGCTTTCCCGCCGTATTGTCCTCAGGTAAAGGGCCAAGTACAAGGTGTGCAAAGTCGGGTCAGAAGGTAGAACTGTAGAAACCGTTTGAGGTGGCAGCATCGAGCCAAACACATCATTCAAGTGTCTTTCGTTGGTAGTGCTGGCACATAAGATGTAAGAGTCTCCGAAGATGTGTGTTGGGTTGAGGGATTTGAATGCTATTATATGGGTAGACTGGCACCCTCTGACCCACATCAGTGACATGCTCACCATACTCGAGTATGCATCTTAAAACACCATGCTGATCTTTTCTCAAGTGAACTTTCATCTTAAACTATGGCATCTCGGTTCTATGTCTAAAAACTGTCTGCTGAAGGCCCCATCCAAAACCTGTATTTTATTAGGCTGATTTAGAGTGGACTTTTACCAGTGGGAAATGCCAAACCCTCCCTTGAAGCCACTCCCTCACATGCCACCAGCTTTCTTCCACGTTGTTCATCGTGGGTTTCACCCCTGATTGCTTCTTTTGCTCACCCGCTCCCTCCCTTCTCCTCTTCATAAACAACCCCAGCAAAAATATATGCACAGAGTGACACACCAGCAAACACACACACACAAAAGTGCTCTCTGTTCCTGCAACGTCCATCTTCCGGGCCAGCAAGGAAGGGCCTGTCAGACTGTATGTATACTTGTGTGTGGCATGGGGTGGGGGTTGGCCTCAGTGGGTCTGAGGACTTTGGTGGGCGGTTATCTTTGTCCATGATCCACCACAAGTGGCGTAAACCACATTTATCTCACCCCACTCAGGCTTCAAAGCCCCCACAACTGATGTGAAGAGTAGTACTTGCCAGATAGCCTTGTCTTGTTTATCTGCTACACCTGAGTCTAATTGAACAGGATCGCAGTTCATTAAAATATCAAGAGGTAATCAAGAAGAGAGCCCTAAGTAGGCCTGGTTGGTATGATCATGCATGTCACTTGGCCAAACGGGAAATTGTACAATGTGCACATTCCCTCCTGGGGTGGACAGGTCGAAACTGTGTGTTTTATGAATGAAGTATACAAGCGTGATAAATGTAAAAAACAGAGAGAGTTCACTCAAGGGAAATGGTGTGCCCTTCAGAACGCCCTCCAATCTGGGGATCAACCCCTTTTTTGGAAGCTAGTGTCAGACAAAGATCTTAATGGGGATCAGTTGTTGCAGTGCTGTATTAATGAGGATGATTGATGGTCATATTTTTTTGGATTATATTGGGACTGTGTCCCCGCACCCCGATTTGTGTTTTGTTCCCTCTTCTGTCCATGGTACCTTTTTGGTGACAGTAGATGAGGTGGTTGTTGCTCTTAATTCTCTAAAGAGCGGTAAAGCTGCAGGCCCTGACCTTATCCCAGTAGACCTGCTAAAGGAAGAGGCGGGCATTTGGACCCCGTCCCTCCTTTGCAAGGTTTTCAATGATATCCTATGCAAGGCAGAAATTCCAAATTCTTGGTGTTTGGCTGTGATTTTGCCAATGCATAAAAAAGATGGCAGAGATTTCCCGGGCAATGATCACCCGATTTCCCTCCTGGACAGCACTGGAACGCTTCCGGCCTTTGATGTTAATAAGGGTGTTAGACAAGGTTGCGTATTGGCCCCTCTCCTTTTTTATATTTATGCTCAAGAGATTATAGATAGTTCACTACGAGAGTGTCAAGACTGCCCCAAGATGGCTCCTTAGAAATACTGTGCACTATTTTTCAGAGGTTACACGCTTTTGATATCTACAACACCACAAGGTTTGATAATCTGCCATTACTCTGGAGAAAGTAAGTGGAACGATATCGTTTTTTTTACATAAAACATCATAGCGGTGCTCTTTCCCCAGCCCTGGATTTATATTTTAAGCAAGCCATGTCCGCTGCATTGTATGGTTCAGAACTGTGGGGCTACATTGATGTTACCAAGCTGAGCACTTATGAACATACATTTTTGAAAAAACTGTTCCATGGCTCTGGTTCATCTGGAGCTCGATAGCATCCTGGTTGCCACTCAGATTATTGCCAAACCAGCCTTTTTATGTGTCAGACTGTGGAAACCACATAGCCTTGAAAGGTACCGGCATGCATTGCACCATCTTCTGGATTTGTAGGGTGGCAAGAGTTTAAAATGGGTGGCCCATGTTAAGACTACACTTCAAGCTTCGGATGTGACTCATTTGTGGGAAAACCCCTGAGTCTCGACTCCATTGGTGATTAAGAGTTTGAAAAATAGATAACTAGTGAATCGCTTATAGCTGACACTGTTAACCTGAAGTTGGGCCCAGAATACCTCAAATTTAGGAATCAACCAGGATTTAAAACTTATCTGAATGTCACTTTTCCTCCAATTGAAAAATCCTTGCATTTGCATTCCTGTGGCCTCCTTTACCCAAAATTGGAGGGTATTGAATACGAGCCAGTGTCCATTGTGTGGGGCTGGTACTGAGACAATTTAACACTTTTTATTGATTTGCAACAAGATTATCCGCCTGAGAAGAATGTACCTCAAACCCATTCTGAGGGAGTCAGAGTGCCTAAACCCCTATGTAGTTTCTGCTACAGCCCATTACATCTATAGGGCGTGGCTGCTAAGAGTAAGGACACTGAAACAGATAATTCCCAACTCCGAACACTGTTGATGTAAAGGCTATGCTGCGAGATTTTCTATCCTTGCTTTTCATCTTCAAGTGCTTCTACTTTAACGGTGCCTTTATGGGTTTTAGCATAGATATTTTGAACTAAAGGGCTGGTGAATTGTTTAGCTACCCAGCACTTTTGAGCTTCAGCACTCTGGAATGATGATTTTCTCTATTTTTGTCTACATGAATGTCTGTATTTTATGTACTGTGTACTTTGACCACGCCCCTTTTATAAGATTTTGATATGGCGTTTTAATGTATAATATTAATGAGATGTTTCTCCTTTTTTAATAGAACTGTACTAGAGAATCTTATTGAGTTTGCATTTTTATGAATCTGTTGCTGTATTTTATATGTGCTTTTATGGAAGATTAGCCAAAATAAAGCTGAAACGAACAAAAATATCATCTGCGCAGAATTACAAGAATATTAGAAAACAGGTAGCGCCAACTAGGTGACATTTCCATCTTTATTAGGAAAACCTGGGCAATAACGGACAGTGGAATTTGGTGTGTTTATTATTTAAGCTGTTCCGATGCTATAGCGAAGTTACACTGACTCATGAGGTTCCAGGCATTTAATTTGACAGCAGCTAAACCCAGCCAACGGTTCCCTGCAGGAGGTCATTAGAAATATTTCTGATTATTTGCTTTTGTCAATTTTAATCTCAGTATATCTATGAAATTCATTAGTATCCACCATCATTATACTGATGTTTTGAGTGGGATTCATAATGTTTTGCATGATGTTATCCGCAAACAGGCATATTCTAATTTTGGTGAATGTAATCATAGACCCTTGTGCTGACCTAGTTCATGCAGCAAGAGTTTTAAATGCTAAATTGTGCTCCCAAGAGCCCCAATCCATCACAAAGCCTTCTGAACCTTGACCATTTGAGTACACACTGACCCAAGGGTCCATATGAAGTAGTTTGATGAGAGATATCAAGTACGCTTCTAGTCATAGGCAGTGAGTGAAAAAGCTAGTCTTTACCTTTGAGGAACTGTAGTCTGTACATGTCGCCCAAGCTGTGTTCGCTGATCAGACACAACAAGGCACTATTGGACATCCCTAGGTGGTGAGTCTCTGCCTGGCCCCCCGGATCTATCAACACACTATGTGCAACTTAATTGAAGTTCCCTCCCATTATTAGCATATCACATCTATGGTCAAGAAGGTGCTGTGGCACTTTATGGAAAAACTGTGGATTCCTGCATGTTTATAAACATTGTACAGCAGACTGGAGTTATTCTGAACACTCACCTTAATTGCAGCCAGTCTACCCTCATGATCTTGAGTAACAGAGAGTACATTAATTGGTAGGTTTTTATGAATTAGGATAGCCACTGCATGTGCCTTAGTGCTATATCTGGCTGAGAGCACCTTCCCCAAGCAGCCTTGACAACTTCTCTGGTTCCTCCTCCACCAGGTAAATCTCTTGAAGAAAAGCAATGTCGCAAACAGCATTGCTCAGAAAGTCGAGCCCTTTCCTTCATTTCAGTACCCCATTGAACCCTTTAAAATTCCATTTCACAATCTTCAGGTCCTGTGTGGCCCACCCCTTCAACTGCCGTATCCTCATATTTCTCTTGCAAGATTGAGAGGTAATTTGGCCACCCGAGACAATGCCTTCTCCACACCACAGCAACCAAACCCCACACAAGGATGAAAGCAGGAAGCACTCATATCACCTGGACCTAACCAAAGCCCTCAGACAATTACAAACAAAAGAGATTCCACTAGTCCGGAGAACCTGGTTAATCACTTCTTCCAGACCATAAGACACAGCCACCTAGGGACAACAGTTGCGAGAGCCCAGAGCCCTAGTAAAACTCCACTAAGTCCCAGAGCATAAGCGGTTCATGATCCAGTGACACAAGTTCCATATCCTCGATGAAATGATATACATACAAAAACAAGGAACCACAACCCATTGCGCTCCTAACCCCACCCGAACCAGTCCACTCCAAACTCAACCTGAAAGGAACTTAGATATTTGTTTTCAAGCACACTCATCGCCTTGCCTGTGAGGCTCCCACCCCAAGTTTACAAAATCAAGAAATATGGCATGTGAAGAGATGTTTTATAGACTAGGCTATTTTTGTGCTCTTCAGATGTCGTACAGAGTTGCAAGAATAACAACCACATCCGTATTATCCTGCTATCTGACTATGCCCTCATGAATCTAGATTTTCAACTACCATTTTAATATCTCTTGAACAATAATGTCAAGGCAGCTTTAAAGAAGGAGATAAACAAAATTGGTGGATTCAGCAACTCATTGGTCTGGGAGGCGTTGAAATGTTCATTGATAGGCTTCTTGTTGGATTTGACATTGAGAAACATGAAAGGAAGGATTGCATAGTCCAGATGTGAAAGAGGTCAAGGAGACAGAGGTTCAATTTAGAGTGCTTTGGGCGTACGAAGTCAAAAGGAGGCAGGAACGGCAAATGCTTGAGCTTAATAAGTTATTAGATCAGGTGGAACATGCCTTGTTTTGATCCAATCCATTTGGCAGAGATTATTTTTTCCTTGTTGTGGTAAGTCCCTTAATTCATCTACCATCTCCTCTATTTTACTTAGAATCAAATGCATCTCATTCCTCCACAGCTTTAATTTTATGCTAGTACCCCTAATCATAATCTAATGTAAACTATGATACAATGATGTTCGTGTAGGCGACAATATCTTGGAGTATAATAGGAGTTATTTCCATACCCCATAGGATTCAAGGGATTTAAGACCTAGCTCTAACAGAATAGATTGAATTGGACCTAAAGGTACATTTAGGACCCCTCTCCAGATTGTCTTTCTAGTCTGTCCCATAGAATCCTTTTCAGTTCTGACTCTACACCATATGAGATGGTCGGCACCAACTTACCTTTATAAAATGTGCTCAACAGTAGGGCAGACAACTTCCCATCATTTTTATCAAATTATTTTCACTTGCAAAGAAACTAAAATAAAGGCATACCTTTCAGTGCCAATTCTTTAGTCAGTGCCCCCTGAGTATGAGAAGATTCATAATTAATACCCAGGTACTTTCAATGATTAACCCGCATTAACTTGGTGTTGTTGATATACCAGGAGGAGTTACCTATCCTGCCCTTTCTCAGATAAAAAAAAAAACAGTTTAGTCTTTGCAATATTCAATTCCAGTTCCACCTGACTAACATAGCTATAGATATTATTCAAGGGTCTGTGAAGGCCAATGGGAGTTTGATCCAATAATATGATGTCATCGGCGTAAGCCGTGTGCTGTATATTCAGATGTTCAAGCTTAGGCGGGCAAGAAGCACTGGTTTGTAATGCTCTTTCTGAATCCGCTAAATACAAATTAAAAAGCGCTAAGTTGCATCCCTGTGGGAGACCTCTATAAGAGGGTATTGGCTCTCTTAATGTTACTTTAGTATCTAAGCAGGCTTGAATAGCTGTATTTGTGTGGCAGTGACTAAGGATGTTAATCAGATGTAATGGGTATCCCAGGCTTCTCATATTAAGCCACAACCTTTCCCTATTTACCTTTTCAAAGGCGTAAGATAGATCTATGAAAGCAACATAAATAGGTTGAAGTGCTATCTTCACTTGTTGCTGCAGGAGGGGCTATACAAAGGTGTTCAATGAGGTATCCATTCCCCTCCTAAAACCATATTGATTCATATCCCCAATTTAATAGTCATTGATCCATTTCCTCAGGTTCGTTAAGACGACAGAGGAAAATATTTTACTCACTGAGTCAAGAAGGGCAATAGATCCTCCTGATCGCTCTGTGCTAAGAACTACTGTTCCCTGGGTTTTTGTAGTCCTTGCGCCCACATAGGTAATTATCAGGTACATCAGGGACTAGCAAGTCTGTGCAAGTCCGCGCTAGGATGCACACATTTGCCGAGATCCATACATGTCGGGTTGCAAGGTCCCTTAGGTCTTTAGTATGGATTTGGTTAAGAAACTGGAAGTCCAGCGGGCTGCACAGCAGGCTCACTGGGAGACCGCTGCACAGCGCATCGAACGCTAACAAGCACATCTGAAGGCACACCGGGAGGTTATAGTGCAATGATATCTAAGCCATCCTTAGGTAAGTACAGAACCAGAGGCTGTGCATACTGTTCACTGCCTTCAGGTCTGGAATTACCCTTGCCTCCAGTGCAGATGTCAGGCCCTTCCATGACTTTGAATGAAATGCCGTGCTCTTTGGATCAACATATAAATGCTGGGAGAGTGACTAAAAGCATTGTAGTCGCCCAGGTTACAACGGCCTTACATGATGGCCCACCTAAAAAAAACATATGATTCCCGAGAGTCAAAAGGGAGCAGAGGATTTACATCCGTTGATGTTAAAGCTTGCCCGTCTTAACACTAGGTCTCTGCCTAAACATGATGATGATGTCCACGAATACACTGTGGAAAACCAAGTGGACATTATGTGTCTCACTGAGACATGGTTGTTGGACTTGCATGAGACATGGTTGTTGGA
Source organism: Ambystoma mexicanum (assembly GCF_040938575.1). Taxonomy (NCBI): domain Eukaryota; kingdom Metazoa; phylum Chordata; class Amphibia; order Caudata; family Ambystomatidae; genus Ambystoma; species Ambystoma mexicanum. The sequence goes on along the minus strand of NC_090930.1, from coordinate 1,358,841,922 downwards.
CTTGCATGGGTCAATGATAGAACAAGCGACCCCTCCATATTATGTCTTCTTTGGAAGAAACCGGTCTCAGGGCCAAGGGGGCGCAGTTGCTAATATCTGCAGGAGAGACCTAGGAATGTTTGAGGTCAAGGTAGATTGTGATGGGTGTGAAATTTTACATACTAAGATCACCATCAATTTTATCCTGACCTACAGATCCCCCACAGAGAGGCCATCCTTCAATTAACACATTGTCCAACTGTTATCCCCCCTACAGAAACCAAACTGCTCTACAATATTCCTGGGTGATCTTAATCACTGGAAAGGAGATTCGAGAGACAAGGCAGCCTTGGACCTGTAATTCTCACTAACAAATATGGACTTTTGTGTACAAAACTCAAACCCATCTCATATAAAGTGCCACATTTTATACTGGCTCTCTAGTAGAAATATACAGTTGGTTGATGCGATCACGGTTATATGATCGGATCATTTCTTTATCACAGGCAATGTGGCGCTTGCACAACCTAATGAGTGTGAACATGAGATCTCCTGCAAGGTTCAAGGTAGAAACTTCCAAATAATCCAAATTCCTGATCTAGCTGGTTGTTTATGTACGACTGACCAGGACTCCCCTGACCACTTAGTGAAGATCCATAATACCCATCTGGAATTATTAGTGAATAGAACTGTGCTGCTTAAACTCAGAACAGTTAGAGATCGTCCCAATCATCATAGCTGGTTTACCCCTGATCTAATCCTGCTAAACAGAGGAAAAGACAGGCTGAACGCAATTGACTTAAAGAGAAAACATAGGCAAATAAAGAAGTGTGGAAACTCACTGAGAAGGAATATAAATCCAAGATTATGGAGGTTAAACAAAACTATTACAATGAACAAATAACTAAATCTGGAAATTAAACTTAAGAATGATTTACACTATTTAAGCCTAACGCTTTGAATTAATCTTTTAATTCGGACAGAGATGACTGCACTCATGTACAGAAAGCCTTTGCGGATAAAATAACTGTAGAATCCTCTGGCACCGTAGGGCAGGAACAAGGTTGGGACTCTCAGGTTTCTTTCAATTTCACTGCCGTATCCAACAGAGATGTGGTTGATTTGCTGAGAGATACACACCCAACCAGTTGCCCTGGAGACCTTCTCCCTTCAAAAAATATTCTTGAGAATAGGTAAATATTTTCTCCTTTCTTTTAGAAGATTTATTAACGCTTCTTTTGTGAAATGTTCTGTCCCTGCGGCCATCAAGTATGTAGTGGTAACGCCACTATTAAAAAAAAACAGGTCTGGATCATAAGGAATATTCAAACCTTATGCCAGTAACTAACACTCCTCTCCTTCTGAAAATATTTGATAAAATGGCCACAAACCAGATGCAACATCACTTGGAGGCGATGGGCCTTCTTCATAAGAAGCAATCTGGTTTTCGAGGTGCTCGTGGAACTGGGAACACCAATCTTGATCTTTGCACTCACATGCTACCACCTTAAAAAGGAGTGGTTCTGGGCTGCTAATTCTTTAAGATGTGTCAGCAGCTTTGACCTTCTTGATAATAAACGGTTGTTGATCACACTGAGTCATATACGCTGCTTCTCAGAGAGAAACACAGTATGGATGGAATCTTTTCTTTGTCGCCAAAACTCCAGAATCCGTTGGGGAGATGCCTCATCCGATCTTGCTCCAATTTTGTGCGGAGTTCCACAGGGTGCTTTTTTGTCCCTGTCTCTTTTCAACATTTATATTAAGCTTCTTTGCGTTGAAATAGAAAAACTGGGCATCTTCTTTGCTAATTATGCCGATGCTTTCCAGCTATCCGTGGAATTGAGTGGGAATTACTAAACTAATGAGGATAACTTGTACAAGCTCATTAAAGACTGGATGACCTCAAATTGGCTATGCTTAAGTGCTGCTAAAACTGAACTAATGGTTTACAGGTCGAAAAATGCCAGAGAAAGACTGAGTCCAGCTTAGAAGAGTTTTAGCATAGATGGAGGTCACATTTCTGTGGTCAATAAAGTTAAAACCCTACACATTTTTATGGAGGCATCACTTAATGATGTACCCATGTAAATTATGTGGTTACAAATTAATTTGAATTATTACTTGAGGGTCCTGACAAACATCTACCCCGTGGTAACTCAGAAAAATCATGAGAAGCTAGTTTGAGCCATTGTTTTACCCAGACTTGATTATTGCAACTCACTGCTAGGCGGGCAAACAAGGAAGGCCTGCATAAGCTACAAAAGATTCAAAATGATGCAGTGCAAGCTGTCTGTAACATTGCTCTGAGAGAACCGGTATATGGGCCCTGCAGGGAACTCCACTGGCCTCTTGATGCTCCCAGGGTCCAGTTTAAGATACTTAGGTTGACCCACAAATGCCTGTTTGGACTGGCGCCATCTTACTTGAAGGAGAAACTGGAAGTTTACAAACCAGTTCATAATCTCTGTTCTTCTGATGCACATGGCCTCGTCATTCCCTGCTTCAAGAAAAGTAGGGGAAATGGACACTCTTTCCCTTTCCTGATTGCACAAGGTTGGAATGAGCTGCCTGAGATTTTGCGAAATGAAAAAAATGACTTTGTTTTCAGGAAAAGCTTGAAGACTAGCCTATATGCCTAGGGAGGGTTCCCCATTTTTCGTCTCCTCGGTCTCATCATTTTATGTTTGTCTTATGTTTTCACTGTAGCCTGAGGGCTGAGGCACTTAACAAATATGCAGAAATATGCAGAAATAGAAATAGAAATCAGTCTGTAATTGGAGGGCCAGTTCCTACTACCTTTTTAAAGATTGAATCCAGGATGGATATTTTTCTAGAATTTAAGATGTCCTCATATGCATAAAAACAAATCTCTGGATTATGCTTAAATAAGGTCATCAGAATTTCATCCTGTCCTACGGCTCTCGGGGTGCTCGATCTGCTAATTATGCTTATTCTATTACCCATATCAAAATCTAGCCACCACCAGCGGTTTCGCCATTGCAATCTCGTACACCCTCTCTCGCCAGCATAGTATACATTTTTATAAGGAAATTCTTCCACGTGGATTCCCTTATACGATTAATTTGTAAATAGGCTTGAGGGAGATCATTATTCGAGACAAGGTCCCAGAAGCGTTTAGTGTTGTTGGATGTGAGGGTATTTAACATATGTTCCGAATTCTTTTGGTACCTGATCCTATTCTGGGTTATCAACCAATTGTTATACTTTTGTTTCAGTGCTTTTTGTAATGAATTTCCTCTTCTTCACTTACTTTCAATATGGCTTTCATGCCCTGTCAGGAGGGCGGACATGGCCTTTAACAGCTCGCCAGCCCGAGCTAAGGCAAGCCCGAGCGGGGTTAATCCGGGGTGTGAACGTCACTTTCCCATGTCTATGGCTGTAGCCAAACAGGAGGAGCTGTGGGACAAGACCCCAATGCTCTGGTGCCGCAGGTAAGTGGGCGGGGGGTGGGGAGGCAACAGTGAGAGGCACCCTGTAGCCTCCTCACAATGAAAAAAAGGAAAAAAAGCGACACCCGGGGAAGGGCGTCCGGTGGCTGGGACCATGGGCGGGGATTGTGTATTCTCACCTGCTGTTCCAGCCCACTGATTGGCTAAGCACCGTTGATGGGTGTGAATAATGTATTTGTACTGGGACAAGTATGATGGTTCCAGTAATGATTCTCCTTCTCTTCCCTCACTTAATATTCTATCTGTACTGGAACGAGTATGAGCGTGCCAGTAATGATTGTCTTTCTTTTCATTCACTCTGGATATTTTTCCAGACTGGGATGAATAATATCTCCCTCCCGGATCTCCCATTTTTCCTGTTACCTTCTCTGCTCAGGTTAGCCCCACCGGGTTACTTGATGGCAGGTTGGCTTTGAGGAGTATTTCTGATATACCTCTTTCTTGTATTTTCCGGCACGTTCTATCCAGTATCTCAGATTCTGTCTTGCGTTCCACTGCGGTGGTCTCAGCATTGTTAATGGGACCACTGGTCTACCATGGCTTGAAAATGTTGCGCAGACCCACTTATTTCTCCTCTGCGGTAAAGGTGTCTTGTGTACAGTTCACTTTCTGTGCAGTCTGTCAAATAGCACAGCGTGTAAACCGCTAACTTTGGTATCCCAGACCCTGCTGACCGGCAGTGCCAAACTCAGCCTTTCATTCTTCCGAGGTCGATAAATGAGCAGCACACACTGTGGGTAATAATAAGCAGCGCTCAGAGACCTAAGGGTTTGTAGTGCTATATAAATGCAAACTTATTATTATTTATTATTATGCACGCTTCCACTTCTTGGTTGAACACGTCTGCAGCTGTGCTTAGCTTTGCTCCTTTGTAGGACACTGCGTGTCCAGGTTTCTCATCTGTGTTCACCTGTGCACAGATTCGTATTTTACGGGTTCTCTCCGCCCGCCTTTCCGATGCTGTGAATCTGTGTCTCTCTCTCTCTCTATCTCTCTCTCTCTTTCTCTCTCTCTCTCTCTCTCTCTCTCTCTCACTCTCTCTCTTTCTCTGTGATCTCTGCCTTTCTCCTTTATGACATAGCCATGGGATTTCCCCAGTTTAGGTTCACAGGTCTCCCTCTCTGTTTGCTGGACACTCTGTATCCTGGTGAACAAAGTAATTAGAGCTATGGAGTCCTCTTTTTTAGGGGGCTCTGTGGCAGAGGACAAGATAGAAACATATATATGTAAAGGATGCCACAAAAAACAGCTACCCACCTACACACGTACTAGGTGTGTCTAGTTGCAAAAAGTGCTATTGTTCATGTCAATCAATAGATAAAGACAGAGAAAAATAGAGATAAACATATTTTAATTTGTAAATGCAAAAAACACTCACAAACGTTTTTTGTATTAAAAAAGACAAAAAGGCATTTTTTTACACACAACATCACATAAAAAATATTTAGTGAAAGTCAATATTTTCAACCAACCAAGACAATTTCTTTGAACTTAACACAGTCATCATATTTTAACGATGTCGTGAGGTTAGTAGGGGTGTGAGGTGAACATATTACTATTTCATGTATCCTCAACTCATCATTAACTTGTCCTTGACTCTGTCAACACAGAAAATGTGTTTCTGGGAACTAGCAGCAGTTCTTAAAAGAGAAAACACTCTGTAGCCAACTTAAAATGCTATGAGATGTGCGCTGGACCCGTCTTCAGGACGTTGTATGATAACACCAAGAGTTGGATGTCAAAGATAGTTCATTGGTTGATGCCCTTCACTAATGGCAATCTAAAAACCAAAACGAAAAAAAACCGTGTTGGTAACGCAATTAAAACCGAAATAGGAGTGTCTTATCTCTATGAGTGTGCATAGTTATCTCCACGGCAGAAGAGGAGGCAAAACAACAAAAAGAAGATCTAGCCATCCTAGAAAAAAAGATTCTGGATGAATCTATTATTCCAGAGACTAAAACACTGCTTGGAAAATTACTAGAGGAAATGGTGAAATTCAAGACATTCACCATAGACAAAAAAAATTGGAAATTAAAAAAAGATATACAAAACTATAAAGAAGAGATCACTTAGCCATGTTTAGTTCCCGGGTTTTACCAATCAATGAATGCCAACCAAGGCCTGTCACAGGGCCCGAATTGGCCAAGACATTGCAAAATGTGTCTCCTTTTTGAATTCAAGCAATAGCAGTGATTCAGGCTCTGTGAATAATGCTCCCAATAACAGAGGAGGCAACTCTTCACGAGGCCAGTTTTTTCAAGGTCAGGGCAAAAGAGGCAAAACATGACAGCCGGGCAATCACGGGATGCGTACCCGCCAATGGCAACCACCTCCCCAGACTTGGTAATTCCAATGTTGGGGATTCCAATTTTCAATCTGAGTCAGCATACTCTGACTCCAATTGAAATCAGCCTTTTGAGTAAAGGCTTGTCTTTCGTGCCAACCAACAGTGCCAACTTGTTTCAAACCGAAATTGAGCTGTGCAATTTCTTTTGCATTGTAAGATTAAAATATTTTTTCTGTGACAAAGACCCTATAGTTCAAAAAGCATCAAGTGCAACAGGCTTTAAGCCATCCTCCTCCTTTGTACCGCTGGCATCGATGATCTCACCTGAGGTCATCAGTTTCGAGAACAAGGTGCTTCGAGAGATGAAAACACTAATTAAAACAAAGAATAGATGTATTAATACTCTCTCTAAAGAAGAAAAATTAGCTCTTATTGACTAACAATCTATTTGTTATTAAACCAGCAGACAAAGGCGGAGGAGTAGTGTTATGGGACACTCAACAATACAAAACCGAAGTCAATAAACAACTGGAAAATAAAAGTTTTACAGACAGCTTCCGGGAAATCCAACCAACATCATACGGGATGAAATTAGCAGTCTTTTGTTACATGCATTAAATGAAGGCTGGATAGATGAGGATGAAAAGGCTTTCCTCCAAATAAGTCAGCCCACTATTCCAGCTCTATACTGCCTCCCTAAAATACATAAAGACGCCATTAATCCACCAGGGCGCCCCATTGTTGCTGCGATTGGCTCTTTATTGAAACCGTTGTCCATTTATACGGACTCTTTCCTTAGACCTTTTGTATTAAAAATGAGGTCATACGTCCAAGACCCTACTAGCATGATTAAAATTGTCAACAACCTTGTCACTGCTTCTAGCGACATTTTGGTCACATTAGATGTAGAATCGCTATACACTAGCATTCCCCAATTGCAATGCATTTAAGTTATATATTCCTATATTGAAACAAGAGAAGATCTAACAGTTCCATCAGATTTTATATGTGAATGCATTGGTCAACAATTTTTTCATGGTGGAAGACACATTTTACCAACAGCTACACGGGACAAGCATGGGCGCGACCTTTGCTCCCGAACTAGTGAATTTATTCATGTACAACTTAGAATCAAAATGAGTGTACAATGAAAACAATCCCTTTGAAAATGCAAATTAAAGCTTGGCATCGTTATATAGATGATGTGTTTCTGTTATGGCATGGTAGTGAAACAACTTTGACAGAATTCCTTGTGTGGTTAAATTCACAAGATCCATGCATAAGGTTCACTATGAATTCAGATCATCAAAAAATAGCCTTTCTAGATCTAGAGATCTATAAAAACACCTTTAGGCAACTTAAACACCACTCTATATAAGAAGCCAACAGACAAGAACACATTGCTGTCAGTTAAAAGTTTCCATCCTCAATCATTGTGAGAAAACCTTCCCTTTGGCCAATTTTTGCACATTAAACGCAACTGTTCAACAAAGGAAGAGTTCGACAGCAACAGCAAAATTTTGTCGCAAAGACTCAAAGAACGGGGATACCCACCATATATTATTCGCCAATCAATGAAGAGGGCACGCAATACCAACAGAGACCAGTGCTTGGAGAAACAATGTAGAGTCCAAGAGGACAAAATTACATGTGTTTCTACCTATTCCCCAATTAGCAATGACCTCCGCTGTTGTATATTGAAAAATTGGCCTTTGATTCAAACTGAAGACTTCGCTTTGCAAAAACCACGCTTTGCATTCAAACGTATGACCAATTTAAGTGATAAATTGGTACACACGTACAAAGTTTCAAAAACACCTCCTGTCCCGAAACAGACAACATTATGGCATCTGCCACCAGTCAGTGGGCATTTTAAATGTGGAAACTGCTAGTATGTCACCTGACAACATTTTTTAAATCCATTAATTTAAATGGTATGAATTGGCATTTAAATAGCTTTACGAATTGCAATACACCATGGGCAATTTATGCCATCACATGCCCTTGTGGGTATGCCCTTGTGGGTATATATCGGCTAGACAAAGAGACCCATTAAGCAGAGGATCTGCGAACATCGTTCGTGTGTTAAAAAATCAGTGCCTGATAAACCATTAGTAGCCCATTTTGCAAAAGCCAAACACACTGCCGAAGACATAGAGTGGTTTATAATTCAAACAGTGCCAGTCCACCCTCGGGGCGGGGACAGAGACCACAAGCTAAGATAGCTCTAACAGAAATGGATTTATAATCTCAACACCGTCCAGGCTGGTCTCAACATTGGGATCAAATGGAGTCTGTTTTTGCACAAGTGATCTACAAAGGATTTTTTGGATCTTATATTCTCGATCCTTTCTTTATGGGAACTTAGTGATCTTTCCCATTAAATAGCCCGAAAAAGATAAAGAACTGCTCACTAAATATCTGTGGCATAAACAACAAGATGTAAGCTCGTAAAAATATGTGAGTATTCCTTGCCATATGTCCAGTATTATAAAGTGAAATTTTGGCGAATTTGTTTGAATACACTCCCAAGTTGCCTATTTCAAATCTGCTTCCTCTGAAAAAATTTAAATTGTTATATATTCTCTCAATTGATTCGATCTCCATTTTTTGTATTGATTACTATTGACGTCAAAATATCCACAAGGTTTACATGGAAGATACAAACATGCCAAAAATAAACCATCGATAGGGACAATGACTGCCTAAAACTATGTCAACTTTGGCCTTTGCATAGCTCCAATACACGATCTATCAGCTGCGTCCGCCATTTTTTACTTCAAGATGGCTGCCACAACAAACCATGTTGCTATTTCTGTCAAGGTCTAGTCCTCTGCATGTCTGTGTGACTACATCCGGCAACCACAGTCAGAGGTTGCCGCGAGGAATCGATAGTGTGGAAGCGAGAGAGTTACGATTAAGAATACATCAAAGAGGTAAGCGCACGAACATCCACACTTAAGAAAATATTTATATGTAGGTCGCAACGACATCTTTGGGTCACTAATTCTTAGCATTTACATCTATAGACTGGACATGGGCAGACTCCTTAATCTTTGGGCTAGACACGTGTAAATCGGGGCTGTTGAAGCGATGCAAGTACAACCTCCATTTCGCCTGGAGGTATTAATTTATTTAATCATTATAGATTGAATGCGTTCAAAAAAGGCATATTGAGTTTTGAGCAGCAGTCATGCAGGTTCAAATAAAATGAACTCGGGTCAGCATTTAAATGGTTCCACCATGAGATTGGAAAATGAACCTTGTAGGTCCGCTTTGGGCTTTTCAACATCAAACAGAGTGTTCTCCTCTGTTATGATGTTAAAGAGTAATGATTATGCAAAACACATTAAGCCGTGTTAAAAGAAAAAAGAGAAATTTCAAATATGAGCAGCTGTGGCTTATTTCATATTTTCTTTTCAGTTTCAATAACTGTGAGAATCCACAGTTTGGACAATCGAATGTGGTCCACATTTTTACCTCATTCGAGGCCACACACGTCAACCAAGTAATCAAAAGGTTAGTGGAAACTGTTGCATGTGCACACTCAGAGATACGACACTCCTATTTGGGTTTTAATTGTGTTACCAACACAGTTTTTTTCGTTTTGGTTTTTAGATTGCCGTAAGTGAAGGGCATCAACCAATGAACTATCTTTGACATCCAACTCTTGGTGTTATCATACAACATCCTGAAGACGGGTCCAGCGCATATCTCATAGCATTTTAAGTTGGCTACAGAGTGTTTTCTCTTTTAAGAACTGCTCCTATTACCCAGAAACACATTTTTCTGTGTCGACAGAGTCAAGGACAAGTTAATGATGAGTCGAGGATACATGAAATAGTAATAAGTTCACCTCACACCCCTACTAACCTCACAACATCGTTAAAATATGATGACTGTGTTAAGTTCAAAGAAATTGTCTTGGTTGGTTGAAAATATTGACTTTCACTAAATGTTTTTATGTGATGTTATGCGTAAACAAAATGGATTTTCTTCTTTTTTAATACAAAAAACTTTCTTGAGTGTTTCTGCATTTACAAATTAAAATATGTTTATCTCTATTTTTCTCTGTCTTTATCAATTGATTGATATGAACGATGGCACTTTTTGCAACTAGGCACACCTATTACGTGTGTAGGTGGGTAGTTGTTTTTTGTGGCACTCTGTATCCTTCCATAATTGTTTTTCTTCATCTCAGCATAAGGCAGTTTTTCACACAAAGTTTTTATCAAGGTTTCTTGATGACAATAACACATTTTGTATGCTCATCAGAATGTATTTGGAGGTTTATTAACGGTGTGTTTAGGGAGTTCCTCATAAGAACAGGAGTCCTTGTCCCCAAAGGGGTTAGTGTCCCTCCCGCTGAGGTCCTGCTTGCCTATACCTCTGAAGAGGGTACTGCATAGTGGGCTCACCTCCCTAGCCTCACAGGGAAAGGCTCTGCCCTGGGGAGAAGTGACGGATTCCCGTGATTCGTCACATCAGTCACCAGCAATCTGCCCCTCTACATTCCATCGTAGGGGATAGTCTTTCTATAGAATGGACACATCTATATCTCCTTCTAAAAAAATAATTTTAGACATCATAATGTTCAGCAAAGACTTTTGTTTATTAAATTCCTCATGGATGTTTTTGTACAATTTAACTAGAGAATTAAGTACACAGTTTAATGCAAAAAGGGAAAGTGTCCAATATTCAGCCATATTGTTACTCTTCTCAAAGGTTGGGGAGAGTGTAATTGGGGTGATGATTGTTCATATGGCAGACCTATGGGTTCAAAATTGGCTGAAAAGTTGCATTGATCCTGGTCCAGCCACTCTTTTCATATTACCAAGATCCTCCATTTATTTTAGTGATAAATGAGCGTCACGCTTTGTGACTATAACATAATTTTCCTTTTGTGAGAAGTGGACTTGGGGATGGACACCATCCTCTCCTGGCGTTTTGAGGATATTCCTTATACTTACATCAGACTGTGTTGGATTCCCTGTTCCCCCCTGAACTACTGTGAAAAGCGATGCGCCCCTATATTTTTCAGATAATGAGTTATCCTTCCTTGTGAGTTACTTATTCCCGTTTTCTGTTTCCTGAATCTTGTTAATTTTAGTCGCAATGCTTCCCTTCTTTCCTAAATTCACCTTCCCATTACCCTGTAACTTCTTCATGCATATCTCACCCTGTTGTTCGCCCAAGGCAGCATCCACAGATTTGCTTCTTAGAGCATACATTGTCAATTAATTTACAGGTATAGGAATGCTAATTCACAAAATGAGAGCTGAACTAAAGACAAAGAAAAAGTACTCACGTTATAAAACTTTCAAGCATAGCTTTTCGTGTAGTAACAGCTACCATTCTCCTTTGACTATTCCAAGTCTCTCCAGGCCGGGTCAGACTGTACCAACTACTGTGACCGAAATTGGTTATTAAAGCAGGTGTACTCCAGACAAAGGTGTCCTAAGAGAAACAGGTGCAGCAAATAGGATCGGGTCCACCACCAAGACCATGTTCACTCGAGTGCGCTGCATTTCAAATGAGTTTTTAAAGATGGTGTGCTCCAGACAAAAGCATCCCAAAAGAGATTCAAACAGCAAGAAACAGGGTCCGGTCACCGCCAAGACCGTACACACTTGAACACTCAGCCAAATAATATTAATGCAAGTTGCCAGATACTCAGACAGCTGGTTCAGGTTTCATAACTAGCGGGTGGCTGGATATTAAAAGAGCATTTGGAATCAAAGAAGTTTTGTTGTGTCCTCATGGCACCCAAAAAAGCAGCATCACTTGTAATGTGTATTAGGATGATTCAGTGCCAAAAAAGGATCGCCCCCAGATGCCATTATTTGTATTTGTATTTTGCATATATTGTGCTTTATTTAGCACCTTTGTCCAAAGCGCTTTACATCGGACGATCATCAGTACATTAGAATCAGCAGTACAAGTCAGTGTTCAAGTACAGCCGGTATCAATCAAACAGAAGACTGAAGCAGGTGAGTTTTTAGAGAGGAACAGAACAGAGGATAAGAAATGATGGAGCAAAGAGACAGAGGGAGTAGGTCCTAGTGAAGAGGGGCAAGAAGCTGAAAAGAACGAAAGCGGGATTGAGCACAGGGGTGGGTGGAGAACATTAAGTCGAAAAAGACCAGCAAAACGGAGGGGACGAGATGGAGAATAAAATGAAAGGAGAAATGCAAGGTAGTCAGGGGCGAGCCCATAAAGAGATTTAAAAACTAGGCAAAGAAAGTTATATTTAGGCTGGGAGTAGAAAGACAGCAATCCAAGTGAAGCGAGAGAAGAAGAGATTGAGTCCTGATAAGAGAGATTGCAGAGTGAATGAATAGAAGCATAATAGATTGATTTAAGAGGAGCAAGACGTGAACAGGGAAGACCAAAGAACAGAACAGAATAGTAGAATAGTCGGGAGAAGATTAACGAAGATACAAGAAGCTTAGTGGCGTGAAAAGTAAGAAATGGCCGGACTTTGCGAATATTGTAGTGATGAAATCGACAGGCGCGGGATGTAAGGGAGATATGATGGGCAAAGGAAAGATTAGAGTCAAAGTAAATATCGAGAGTGCGGGCAGTGGGAGAAATAGAGAGACTGGAGGGAGGAAAAGAAATAGAAGAGGGGAGAAGATAGTGTTGGCAGGAGAGAATAAGACTTCAATCTTACCAGCATTTAAAGTGTGAAAGAGAGGTCATCCAGGATTTGATAGCAGAAAGACAGGATGAGCGAATGTGATAAATATCAGGCATGAAAGATGAGAAGGAAAGAAAGAGCTGGGTATCATCAGCATAAAAGTGATACTTCAAAAGATGAAATAATAGGGGCACGAAAAGAAGTATATAAAGAAAATAGGAAAGGACCAGGGACTGACCCTTGAGGAACACCATGGTCGAGGGAGAAAGATGGAGAGGTGTTGCCGCCCCAGGAGACAGCAAAAGTACGGTTGGATAGATAAGACGAAAACTACAATAGAACAGACCCACGAAAACCAAAGGAGGAGAGAGAGGCCAGAAGCATAGAGTGATCCACAGTGTCAAAAGCAGCAGACAGATCAAGAAGAATGAGAACAGAGGAGTTTTTCGAATAACGAGCTGTGAGAAGAGAATTAAGCACGCAAGTCAGAGCTGTTTCAATGGAATGGCGGGGGCAAAAGCCAGACTGAGTGGGGGAAAGAGAGATAGACCAGACTCGAATGTTGAAATCTGTGAATAAACAAGACGCTCAAGAAGCTTGGATAGAAAAGGTAAGAGAGATATAGGATGAAAATTTGAAACAAGAAGAGGATTAGCCGTAGGTTTCTTTAGGATAGGAATAATAATTGCATGTTTGAAAACAGAAGGAAAAGTCGAAGTGGTGAGACAGATGTTCAAAAAGGAAGCAAGAAAGAGTACCAAAAGCGGGTACATTTTAGGAATAAGTAAAGAAGGAGCGGGGTCAGTGGGGGCAAGAGTGGGGTGAGCTTTGGCCAAGAGAAGAGTCACTTCACAATCCGATACAAGAGCAAAGTTAGACACAGTATTAGGAGGAATAGGAAAAGGTAGGGGGGAAGAGTTATAAGAAGGACGATAGGATATCATGACGTAAGGAGTGAATTATTATGCAGCAGGTAGGTGGGCTGGGGCTGCTACACAACAGCAGGGGTCATGGAGCCCAGCTATCGAGGGAGCCCCAGCTGTCCAGTGGCCAGACCATGCCTCTCTCCCCCCTCAAAGTCAAGCTCTTCTTAGGGGTGAAAATAAAGCACAGGCTCGAAACAGAGTTTCCAATGTGAGGCCTGGCCGGCAACGCTGCTCCCACCTCCGGAGGCCACTGCGAGACAATAGTGCAGATTATGCACACACCACCAGCTAAAGAGAAGGACGTACACCACCACCGCCGTTCACACTGGTGCCCCCCTCTCATGGGTGGGGAGGAGACAGACATCCAGGCAGCACCACAGAGACTGTGGCAGAGTGTGGGGAGAACTGCGCTGCTTCATCACTGAGTGCTTGCACAGTGAACATCCACACAGCAGCAGATGGCTCTCAATCAAACTACCTCTTTCTGCCAGTGCCAGTTATAGACAAGGTCAGCCTCATAAATTCTGATTGTAAAATCCTAGCAAAAATATGTTTTGGGTCTGTGGACTGTGCTTCCTGTGCCGCTTACAAAAGAGACTGCACAGTAAACACTCGCAGCAGAAGCCTGATTTGATCAGGGACAGGAAACCAGCCAGCATCTCTTTGCAGGAAGTCCAGTGGCCTCAGCAATAATTCGAGTTGCAGCTTTTACTCTCCTAATAGGTATCTATGAATGAACTAGGAGTTCATTATTTGAATAGTAGGCTCTTCCGGTCCCGAGGAAGGCGTTACATTCTGTTGGGGGCCGTCCCGGTCCACCGGGCAGCCCCATATTCGTGTCGGGTTGCACCCGACACGACACACTTCAGTGCGGCGATCACGCCGCATACTCAGGGGTGGGGGTCCCGCCCACCCCGCTCCAGATCACCGGAGCGCCTCACACAGCCGGCTGGCCACCGGCTTACCGCGGCCCCGGCTCTGGGGGCACCCAGGCCGGGGTCGCCCCCTGGCCCGACTCACAGGGCCAGGGATACACAAAGGGACGGCGTTGCCCGGCAGGGGCACCGTCCGGACGGCGTTGCCCGGCAGGGGCACCGTCCTGGCGCTGGGCCCCTTCCTTGGGCCCAGCACACGTGGTGGGGCGCCGCCATGGCGCCAACCCAAATAACACACACACACCACGGAGTCTGGATGGTCTCGACTCCCGAGCCGGAAGCGGCTCGGACCTTTTATTAAGATGGTCACATGGTTACCCATGTGACCATGACACCATACACTCGACGATACCATGGCCCCTTGCAGGGGTGCCATGCAACACTCCTCCTTTTTCATAACAACAAACGAAAAAACCCAAAATCCCCACCTAACCACAACAACTACTATTTGAGCCACTCTACTACTTTGCACACCCTTTATTAACCTGGGTGAGTGGCTCTCATGTCACTAAACAGCACCAGTGAGGGCTACTGGCACCACATAAAGCACTCGGAGCCTGCAGGTGGGCACCACACAACATTGCCCACTAACTGGACCATTTTAAGCAAGTCCATGTCTGCCGGCTCACAGTCTTCCGGGGAATGTCACTCATGATGTCCACCTTCCGTATGGAGTCGCCGGAAACCAGCTCGCACCCTCACCAGAGTTCATTTAGGACAGTCACAACACCGTCACACAACACCGGCAAAGCCGCACCTGGGTAGGCCCAGGGGCCACATCGGCCAAGTCCACAGTCTTCGGAGGAGGCCCCCTCCGCACGCCTCCTTTCCTCTCCTTCATGCCTGCCGTTGGGGGAAGGCCGGTAGCCCCCCCTTCGTTGTTGCAGGTGCCGCCGCCACCACTCCTCTTTTCCTTGCTCCTCGGAGTGGGCACACACACACACACCCTCGCGGGCCGTCCCCCTTCAGATGGGAGTGGGGACAGCGGAGGGGCAGCTGACTTCCCCTATCTTTCTCATCGCGGGCCCAGCTGATGATGGGCCCGCCTCATTTTTTTTTTTCCTTTTTTTTTTTTTTTTTTTTTTCCGGCGGCGATGATTGCCGCGGCCTGCGGGTGGGGGGGGCAGGCAGCTCTCAGCCCGCTCCTCAGGGCGAGCACTCTATTGTGCTTGCGAGCCCAGCTGGTGCTGGGCCCGCCTCCTTTGTTTCCATTGCAGGCCCGTTCGATTCGGGCCTGCACCATCCCTTTTTTTTTTCATTTTTTTTTTCTGTTGCGGGCCCAGCTGATGATGGGCCCGCCTTCCGTTGGGGGCCGCGTCAGCTGTTGGGCGGCCCCTCGTTTCCCTCCTCTTCCTCCGGGTGGGGAAACGGCTCCTTCTTACCTTGCGGGCCCAGTTGGAGCTGGGTCCGCATCGCTGATCTTCCTGCGGCACAGTTGGCTGCAGGGGATGCTTCCTCTGCGGGCCCCGTTGGAGTTGGGCCCGCATCCTTATTTCGGCGATGCTCGCCGTTTCCCCTCGTCGCGGGTGGGGGAGGGGCAGCGCCTCCTCACCGCGGCGATGTTCGCCGCTCCTCGTCGCGGCCGACGCCGCAGAAACATCTCTTCCCCACGGGGATAGGGGGCAAGGACGTCTTCGCTCCTCCACATCGCGGGCCCAGATGGAGATGGGCCCGCACCATATCGTCTCCGGGGCACGCGGGGCCCCTCTCCTCGTCGCCATTGTTGGGGGCCGTCCCGGTCCACCGGGCAGCCCCATATTCGTGTCGGGTTGCACCCGACACGACACACTTCAGTGCGGCGATCACGCCGCATACTCAGGGGTGGGGGTCCCGCCCACCCCGCTCCAGATCACCGGAGCGCCTCACACAGCCGGCTGGCCACCGGCTTACCGCGGCCCCGGCTCTGGGGGCACCCAGGCCGGGGTCGCCCCCTGGCCCGACTCACAGGGCCAGGGATACACAAAGGGACGGCGTTGCCCGGCAGGGGCACCGTCCGGACGGCGTTGCCCGGCAGGGGCACCGTCCTGGCGCTGGGCCCCTTCCTTGGGCCCAGCACACGTGGTGGGGCGCCGCCATGGCGCCAACCCAAATAACACACACACACCACGGAGTCTGGATGGTCTCGACTCCCGAGACGGAAGCGGCTCGGACCTTTTATTAAGATGGTCACATGGTTACCCATGTGACCATGACACCATACACTCGACGATACCATGGCCCCTTGCAGGGGTGCCATGCAACACATTCCAGCTCGCCAACACGCTTTTAATGTCAGGATGATTCAGCTTGGCTTTGAGAGTTTTTCCCCTTAGCGTCGAACCCGGTTTTATTTGTGATTGTGTTGGTGGTTAGAACGCTCAAACTTTTTGCAACACTGCATCTTGCACTTGGTCAACTTCATCTTTTCTTTTGCGCACTTCTCTATAGAAACATGTCTTGCGCCTTTGTGACATGGTACATTAAGATTTCATGAAATATGATGTAATGGTGATACACCAGAAATAAGCGTATAATGTAAAGATGATGCAAATGTGAAACCACAAACAATGTAAAGGACTACCTGTGTGATGTAATTGATATATGTTGGAGGATTACATTAATTGTTCATGTAAATAACTACTGTCACAAGTGAATTAGCAACTTATGTTTTCAGTTTGAGATACCTACTTACAGGGACGTCGTTTAGGGGTCGCCAGAGGTCGCTCCCTTGCGACTTCTAAAAAAAAAAGAATTAAAAAAAAAAAAGTTTTTCTTTTTTTATTGTAATGCAAGCTCCTGGGCTGTGACCAGCACCATGTGGCTCTTTACGTCTTTAGTGGCTGGCTTTCTTGTTCAGGCCCCTTAAAAAAGAACAATAATAACAGGAGTGCCACAAGTCTAACACTTTGGCACTGAGGCTAAATAAAAAAGAATAGGAATTCTATACAATAATTGCTAGACTCATTAAAGTTTTATTTCAGGCACACTTCAGGGACTGAGTCACTGATTTAGTCTGTTCTTAAACGCATTAACTCAGCCTTTCATCCTTCTGAGGTCGATAAATGAGTACCAACACAGGTTGGGTGATATTGGGTGTATATTTTTTCTATATAAAGCGCTTAAACGTAAGTGCTATATATTAACACATCATTATCATTTGGTCATGGATGTCTGCTTGCATTCTCAGTAATTTGGTAATATGGGCCTATACACACTGATCTTAACGATGCATATGGCGATCCAATCTTGTATGAAATGTACACCACATTTTCGTGATATCGTAAAAATATTTCTCATAGTGTACATACATATGTTATGCGACTTCCTGTTTTGTCAAGGGGTGAAAGGTCGTGTTCCATCGCTTCCCGCAATATCACTTTGGGGTGGGGTCAAATGACGTCACTTCCTGTAATGTCATCAGGGGGTCAAGGTTCGTGTGATGTCACTTCCACTACCACTGGCATTTTGGTGAAATGACGTCCCTGTCTACTTAGCAAAATATCAGATTCATCTCTGCCTCTTTCACAAATGATATGTTTCGATTAAGATAGATTTAAGTCCACCGGTGACACCCCTTCTTGTGTATATTCAGTTTCCCCATTTCCTCAGTGTGTAGGGGACCCCTCCCTTCCGTGCCACATCAATGTATTCGTTCATATGTTTCCACAAAGTCTCCATGGTTATACAGCACCTGTAAAGGTAGATTCAAACGTACTTTTTTCATTTATCATAAACGTAGATGTTTGGTGACTCAGAAATAAAGTCCTCACTTTGGGTTTGCATACATATTTCAACATATTTCTCATTTCTTCTATGTCCAATCCTTCGGAGATAGAGAAACGTAGGCCCTTATCCTTTATATGATGGCAATGCTAGTTGTTTGTAAATGTTAATAAACTTTCTTTGCTCTGTGATTCTTTTATGTCCTGGAACGTGTTATTTCGATAGTCAACGTATTTGGCTTGTGATCATCTCCTCCCCACCCCGAAACGTCCTTGACATTTGCTGATAGGCGGGGGCTTTTTTCAACCGTGTTGTGCATCGAACTCAGCAGATGCTTGCACAACACTATGTTTTTTCTCATGGTAGTCTTTGGGAATGTTGTGTGTTTTAAATGCATTATTTATCATTACAGCGGAATCCTATTTAGTAAAGGGTTCGAAACCTCTTTTATGAGACAT
Organism: Ambystoma mexicanum; assembly: GCF_040938575.1. Lineage (NCBI taxonomy): Eukaryota > Metazoa > Chordata > Amphibia > Caudata > Ambystomatidae > Ambystoma > Ambystoma mexicanum. The sequence goes on along the minus strand of NC_090930.1, from coordinate 1,358,823,519 downwards.
GACTATAAAGATAAATGTCAAATGAGAAAGTGAGAGCAGGTGTTATGCTATTAACATTACAGAACACCATAGCGAAAAATATATATTTCATAAGAATAAGCCTACTTGTGCTCTTGGGGACTAATAAAAGGAATGTATTTCCTGAGCTGGAAAATTAATAAGACTTGCTATTCATCTTGTCAATCTGATGTGGCTATTCATAAAGCTAAAAATATTGAATGTAAAGTGCTAAAGTCACATAAGGATCTTGCTGGATGCATTACATATGTAGAAGGAATTCTGACAACAGATCATATTGTGTTTTAAATAGCTCTGTGCCATCTATTAATATTGATTTATTTTCCATCAGTGTCACCCAAGCTTCAAATTGTACTATTGAATGTTCATGACTCCCAAGTTACATTAATGTGCCTTTTCATACTGAGCAAGGATGCAATTAAAAATGAGCTTTTATTAGAATTATAACAACTACCCTGAAACATCGGAGATAAGCAATATATATGTGTTTTGCATCATGCAAGGAGATGCCTTCTAGGGTGTAACTTGATGACCTTGCAGGTTAGAGGCCTGGTTTTCGTTACATAAATAGTATGATACTGGACCATGTACTTTGCCTCAAATTGTAAAGATGCAAAAAGAAACAATACTATATATAGATTCTAGCCATTATATACGCAACCCAGGATTGACACTTCCCACCAACATCTCTGACTGATTGGTAACAGCTCAACCAGTCTCTTGGAGGCATGGATCTGATGTCCGACTCACTCCAACCCAGCAGTGTCAGCCTTTTAAAATCATTGGCTTACTATGTCTCTCTCCCACCCACTCAACATGCCCAGAGGCACTGGTCTGACCTACGACTGCCCTTGCCACATGCCACAACCCTACCAGCCTTAAATAAAAGGCATTGAGCACAACTCTGCGTCACTAGCGTTCAAGTGTTGAAGACCTAATTTAGGACTGACTATGCCCACTCCTCACTGAACTTCTAGAGGACCAGCTTAATATATGGCTGTCTGTGTCACTAATGGTCTCTTAGTAACAGCAGTCTTGCACATGACCGACTATGACCCAAGCTGGCAAGGCTTTCAGCGATAACAGCTGGACATGTGACTGATGCCATCATGCCCCCAATGGCATTTTAAAGGCAACTCAAAGAAATGTGACATAATGTGCTACAGCTAAACCAACCTGCCAGAGTCTCTGGCCTGACATACGACAGACTCTGCCCGAGACCCACCGATATTCCTATCATTACAAACTGTCTGTCCACACAAGGTTTTTGGAATGGTGTCCTCGCAGGTGACTGACTCTGCCTGGCACCTACTACCCTTTTTGAGCCACCCTCCACCCTGACATGTGACTAACACTATCCCCACCACCCTATAAGCCTACCAGAATCAACAAATTAACATCAGATCAGAAATGTCCTACCCCCATTAGCCTCCCAGTGATAGCAGCCGACATGGAACTGAGTGTCATAACCAGACCGGCCTTCCAGAGGTGTGAGCAGGATGTCAATGACTCTATCCCTAGCTTTTATACCACCATATATGGGCCTACTATGCAGCAGAATCTGGAGACGAGTTAGACACATGACGGACTCTGACCAAGAACCACACACTCTTCACAAACAGGAGCCTGACGTGTAACTGATACTAATCCATCTATATCAGACTTTCAGAAAGATGCCAGACATAGCCCCCGTGTTCACTCTTTCCCCGCCCCACACCCCTCATTGTTTGCTACACAAAGCGTTCAGACTGTAGTGAAAAAACGACTAGAATTCAGATAATGTTTTTTGTGTGGGTTAACTTAGATGTTGCCATGCAATATTAAATCATGCTTCACTGTGATGAACCACTCTCCAAATAATATTAGCAGACATACTAAAATTTAAGAAATCCCTGAAGTACAAGCTAAACTGTCATGCTAATTCAAGGGCTCCACATGAAACAACCCTGAAAAAGGACAGTCCAATGATCCCAAAGCAACCACATAATCCTGCCAGCCTAGCAACACTCTCTGGACCTGATTTACAAACAATTGGAAAACCATATTCAAAGAGCTTTGTAAATCGGGTTCTCTCTCCCTCTCCTCCTGCTCTATCTGCCCCCTCTCTTCCATTCACACCTAAAGGCGTTAAGGGAATTTACTACCTGTGATCAAATTAAAAGTTCTCCATTCAAATATAATGCTTGGCCTTTGCCCACTTAAGATACTCCATTGCGCAAATGGTAATGGCAAATGGAGGATGAAGGTCCTGGAGGAAGAATCACCTGTTTGAAATAGGAAAGAAAATCCACTGTCCTGGCTACCTCTCTGAGCACTATTAAACCCTTCTTCTCACTTTATCCAAATATCTGCACATGTTGCAATGTTTTGCATTTGGAAACCAAGGGCCACCTCCTCCATACCTTTTTTTAAAATAATGTTATTTCGGTTCAGTTGCATACATGGGAAATCAATACAGAATCACAAGTGCAGTGATATTTGGAGCATCTTCCCTTCTCCCTTATATGCACGCTCGTCTTCTGAATTCCAAAAACACCATTGGCTGAATCACAGTTTACCGGAAAACCACATATCTGGAGAAGTTTTGTCACAACATGGTCTAACATGTTTTCATGTTTATGGACTATGAATATCATGCCATACACGTAAATGAACAAGCCCTGAGATTCACCATCAACTGTTTTAGAAATGTCTTTTGCTCCACTTGAATAGACATAAAACATCTAAGATGGGGAAAAGGGAGACTGTGAGGTATTCGTGCGTCAGAGCTAAACTGCCCACTAATCACTGGGAATTAGTATTTCCCTAAGAAGGTTAATGCCATCTTTAGACCAGCCACCCACTGAAAGAACTTAGGCTTATCATGGGTTATATACTTTGTAATTAATTTCATACACATGTTGCTGAGTAATTGCAAAGGGGTCCAGCCCCAAAACTCTTAATTTGATCTATTGGTTAAATAAAATCATGAACAAAACACACTTTATCAGATGACCAGATAGCAATGATAAAATACGGTTTACAAGAAAATGAAACACACAATTCCCAAGATAAATCTGCAATCAACCAAAAAGAAAGAAACATGCCATGTAATGGAAGCCACCCTATAAATCCCATAATCCTTTAGGAAGCTATTTCCTCATCAAAACATGCAGGGAGGAGAACGCCCTTTGAAGGGAAACAGCTTCATGACATCCATGCACCCTTAGACTGAGTAGTCCTTACTGCTTCCAGGGATGGGTAACTGATCAGCAAAATATACTTTTTCATCAAATGTGTGGCTTTATAAGTCAATCAGGCTATCTTGACCTTGATACAAAGTTGCAGATCAACCAGGTGAGATGCACATGGGAGTCACATAATCCATCGTGTAAGCACCCTATTATTTAAGTGGCAGCTACTTGAACAACCACCCTCAAGGGGAAAACTGTGGTGTCCGGCAATCCAGCTAAAATTGTAATTACCATAGTTAATTCAGGAAACAAGTGGGATGCTAGAACACTAGACTTGATTTATTTATTGGTGACTTGTAAGGTGCCTCCTGTAAGCACAGCTGCTTCATGGCACCCAGGAGAGAGTATAAAAGGGTACAGAATATGAGCCTTTCGAACGGATCAATTCAGTGCAAGGGCAAAGGGAGGAGGGGAGGTTTGAAAAGAATGTAATTGCACAATATCAGAAGTGCAATAAGTTTAATGAAAACATTGAAGGAAACACTGGTGTAAAAAACAGTCATCCAGTTAATCAAGACATTGACACTTTCTTCATGGAATATCAACTTAGTAGGACATCTAAATCATGGAGCGTGAAGTAACATGAATTAACAATGTGCTGGGCATGAGATCTCATTGATATATTGTGGTCAAGCATAAATCCCAGATATTTAGCCAAGATGGGCATAGTCTTAGCCCCTGAATCTACACCTGGATGGGCAACTTCGGGTTTGAACCAGTAATACAAGGTTATTTCTTTTGACATGTTTGTGATTCGGGAAGACACTGGTCATTCACTACTTGATTTCCACAAAGTGGTCCTAGAGTAACTGAATGTCCTGGATATAGGATACCTACAGGTGCTTTCAATGTACTGTTTCACAGATAAACTCCTGCCAGCAAGTAGACCACTGTGATAAAATGAAAGAGGAGAGGGTCCAGGTACTCTCCTCCGCCCACTCTAACCACCTGAAAATGTTTGTCCAGGAAGGAAGCAAACTAGTCTAGAGAAGAGTCTTGTGACAGTATTGCTAATCGTATCAAAGCAATCTTTTCAACTGACAGGCACTCTTGCATTCCAACTCCAAGAGACACAATATGGGGCCTGCAGACTGCAGCTTGCACAGAGACCAGAGTGATGGATGGCCAGATGATGAGCATCTGTAACAGGTTAGTCTAAATGCACCTCATTTTTCCACCAGAAGGTACGATAACTAATGGGTTGGTAGTGAGCAAGACATTCAGGCTCAAGGGAGGCCTTTTTCAGGATGGGCGTACTCTGACCTTCCTTTAGGTATTGAAAACAAAACCATAGAAAAATAAGAATTCATCAACTTGCATCATGCACCAACCAAAAAAGGAAGAGGGGAAAAGGATCTAAAAAGGTGTGATTGTAGAAAATGTGTAGCATGAAAAAAATATGTTTGTTTCTCAGATAAGACCAGACAAGCATCAAGTAACAAGGAATTCTGGATTTCATTTGAGGAAGCCCAGTTCCCTGTCCGCTCGTCCCTGTATGTGGTCAGTTAATATTGATAGAGAACATGTGCATTTTTCCAGATTGTTTATTGCCTTAAAATTCCTTCAAATCTACCTTTCCATGTTATTGCATAGAAAGACTATACTTTATAATATAAATGTTAGTGTAGTATTATATCACCTGCTGATATACCAGTTATAGACTCATTTGAACCATGCAAAAAGATACCTTTTAAAAAAGAAGTCATTTGTATTACAAAGATAGTGTATTATCATGTCAATACCACATGTACCATAACATTAAGGAGAGGAGCTATATTCTTCTCATAATGTGTTATTTAATATACGTTTTAGGTAGAGAAACAAAAAGAGAAGTTCCTCTTTTAAAAAAGGGAGTACGACAGAAAAAGACTCTCAAACTACCTGCATATTCCTTTTAAATGTAATACTGTCCCTATTCAGTTAATCAATTTATAATAGGTTATGCCCCTCCTCAAGCTATTTCCAGTGACATTAATAACGATTTTCTCAAAATTGGCAGTGTTAGGTTTTTATAACCATTATTCATATGTTTGATGCCTCAAATCCTTCCAAGATTTCAGAATAACAGCTCTAGAGATGGTAATGAGAACAAATATAACCTGTGAGAGAGATCCTATTGGTTTACACTTGGATAGGTCTGTCTAGTATTTCCAATATTGAACCTTGAATAGCTTTCCAGTATCCTATCCAAGTTGCAAATGTCCAAAAAGGTGAACCAAAGGACCTCGATTCATCTTGCACCATTGTCCTTTCCCAACTACTCCTAAACCGACTGTGGAGATAAATGTAGCCGAAGAATATCTGCAAAAAACATGCTGACCCTTATAAAAGAAAACAGGCATCACCTTATAGCAGCACCTAAAGAGAGATGTGTAGATACCTCACAAACTGTTTGAGATTTCACACTCAACAGGAACAGTCATGTAAGCAGGCCCAAAAGGAAGGGGTTTTGTGGTCACCTTTAATAATAGAAAAAGAAAGCCCTTTTTTGCATTCAAATGAACCAAGGCTTGAATGGGGGAGAAAGATATAATGCAAACTAAAGAGCAGAAACTATTGATGCTGCTTCAAAATGAGAGAGGCATTGTCCAAAAGATTATGTGATGTGAGATCTCTACCTCTTACTCGCTACTATGTTAAAAAGGATGCACCTGCGAGATACAGGTAACTATTTAACAACAAGTAACAAAGTATCACCAACTATCACCATTTCGAGGCCCTTTTAAGTACATTGGGCCTCATTCCTGGTTTGGCGCTATCCTGGCGGTAAATCTGCCAGGATACTGGCCAACTGTATTAGTGTAAACGGCCCTCAATCTGGCGAAATTACTGCCAGATTATGAGTGTCGGTAAGGGCAGGAAATCCCTGTTCCATGGAGTGCCATTGGACACCACGGGGTGATTTGTCGATATTACCAGCACTGGTAATACGGGTAGCAGTTATACCAGCTATTTTTTATGGACGGGTGTTGGAATTACATCCAGCTCTTAGTTTAGGTAATTCCGCAACTCCACCAGCCAACTTGTAGTTGTCCAGTGCGGAAACATGCCGGTATGCATTAATACCGGTACGTTATTACTGCACCGGCCAACTTATCATGAGGAACATTGTGTCCAGAGACTTGCGTGCAGAGACTCGGTTATCGATGCCAGTACAAAGAACATGCAGAGAAATGTTCCTGTTGAAATTGGAACATTGCCACACATAAAAGTGCTATGGCCCAAGCATTAGGTGTGCAATTATGTTCAAAGAAAAACTTGATTTCCCAGCATTTTGTCATATTCTTGATGGTAAAGTGCAGAGAAAATAGATCTATTAGGTTAAAATTATATGATCCTTTCTTTCCAATAGTAATGTTATGTGAAAATGCAATCATAAATGAAGAAAAGAAACACTGCTTAAAGTTCTGTTGCATGCCTCTACATGTAAACTTGGATTCAGCTTGGAATAGCTAGCCCAAACCTATTTATTTACATTCTTGTAGAGCGCTGCTCACCCAAAGGCCTTGAGCGCTATACATAAAACCCCAACGAGGACAAGCACAAAAAAAAAAAGAAAAGATGGACACTTAGTCAATTCCTTTGTTAAGGTCTTCAGGTCCTTTTCGAACTTCAAAAGGAAGACCGCGCAAGGCAGACGGAAGTTCATTCCATGCCTTTGGTGCCCAAACGTCAACACTTGTTGCATCGAATTTTGTGAGTGTGGCAAATACTGTTGTTAGATTGGACAACTCTCAAGGGGATTTTAATGTGAATGCTATCCTTCAAGTATTGTGGGGCAGAGCCAGTGATACATGTTACATGTATGCATTAGAGAAAAAACGTTGTGCTGTATGTGGTGTTGTACTGGTAGCCACTGAAGAGACTGCCGCAGAGAGGTAACATGTTCTCTTCATTTTAAGCCATGAATGCCTCTTACTGAGCAATTTTGTAAAATCTGAAGCTTCTTTATATTGCATCTTGATATACCTGTAAGTAAGCTATTAAATTAATCCAAACGAGAGTTGATCAGGGCCGTACCTAACAATGCCCTATTTTCCATGGTTAGCAATGGGATAATTTAACACACCAATTTGTTTAAATATGTGCATGAGGACCTGATTCAATCTAGCTGTTTGGTGAAGGTCATCTGTGCATCCAAAAAAAAAACACCATTTTAACATACAGTGCTACCCGGATGTTGCACCTTGCAATGATAAAGTGGAGTAGCTAGGTGAATATTTGTTTTAACCCCAGACCAAAGTCAACAATGAGGAGCTCAGTTTTGTCACCATTCAGGGCAAGAACATTATTGCCCATCCAAGCGAGCGAGGCTCACTCCTGTTCCTAAGCAACCCATTTTTACTACCACGTATCCGCCGGCAGGCGGAATGAAGCCGGCCAGGTGACGAAGGCCAGGGGAAAAAGACATTGTTCCCCGATTGAGTGCCTCATTCTCTGTTCCACAGGAGTCCGAGAGGGCTGGAGCCCTTCTCCTCCTGCACCGGCAGCTGATCTGTGACTTTCTACATCCACATGTAATCCACGTGTGCCCACCGAGTCCCAGCATCTTCTCACTTGATTGCGGCCTGATTTCCAAAAGGTCAGTGGTCTTGCACTCACTCCAGGTGGTGAGCACCCAGCAAAACCATACTATTCTGCCCATCTGAGCTGAACACGATCAGCTGTTTTCCCATCGGAGCCGTGCCTGACCCCAAAATGGCTGGCGCAACGCGGCATCACATCGAAGCTCGCTCCTGTTCCTAAGCAACCCATTTTTACTACCACTTATCCGCCGACAGGCAGAAGGAAGCCGGCCAAGTGACGAAGGCCAGAGGAAAAAGCCCTTGTTTGCCGTTGTTCGCCGGTGAGAGCCACTGGCGCCCAATCCCTTTACCAAGGTACTTGATTGTTCTCCCACATTTTAACTGTCCTGGGCAACTTCATACACTATTTCTTTACGCTACATACCAGCCTTTTATGTATTATGCTGCTAAATTGTGAGCCCCCCATTAACTAAATGTGGCTGCCCATTAGAGCCTTGCCTCAACCTTTTACAATGCTCAAGCCTAGAAGCAGCCTGCAGTAGATGCCGGCTAGCACCAGTCTCCCCTGCCCTAAGCAAGCCAGCTACCAACTGATGTGTGCCATTGCTGACTTTTTGTCCACTGTGCTAGTCTCTGATTCAGCTTTCTACTGACATCCTGCCTACTGCGCATTTGTAGCATTGTGCCTCTGAAGTAGCATACTGCTGATATTTTGCCTATTGTTGATATTTTGAATCTGCCTACAGCGGATACCTTGCCCTCTGTGTCAACCATTGATTCAGCCCTAGCTTGCTCGTCGCTCAGCTGTACGTTAGGTAATTCCTTATGCAACTGTCATTCATACACATCGTACACACTATGCTCATAACAATAGCTCATAACAATAGCTCATATATTCCATATGAATGCTAATCAACCTGAATATCCTAATGTTAGGCTCTCGCTTCCATTAGCCTTTCTCTGATTAATATTGTCTCACTTGTATGTATGATTTCGAACTAGCCTATGTCACCAACCTAGATATGCTATGTATTCTTAAATATTAATGTATATTCACTTAATTGTTAGTATACAGTACTCGGTATCCAACCTGCGCCCTTTTTTGCCTCAGGTGCACTCTTAGCCTCAGGTTGCCCCTGATCCGATGACACGCTTGATATTGAATGTTACAAATGCCTAGTATTTACATTGTACCCATATATCGCATAACACCCCCGAGGTGTGACCCTACAATAAGTAATATGCACACCATAAACATTCATCTAATTTATACACTCTTCACCCTACTATGGGCCATCATAATAATGACCTGCATTAACTCCACACCCTGCCCTCTGCAGGAGAGAAATGCCTGACACCGAGCAAGACTGCCATGGATCCACGATCCTAAGATTAAAAGAACCAGACCCCAGATTATCAAGCACAACTCCCTTGCCATTGACCTAAACCCGTATGCTTTACCTTCTGAAGCAGTGCAAAAAATTGAGACCCACCGTATCACCTATTCTCTTCACAACCAAAAGAGAACTAAGCACCCTAAAATAAGACCTATCCAAGAGCAGAAAGGAGCCCTCATCAACACAAGAGCTCTTATTGCGCATACTACTGAAATTGCTGATATACTCACCACTGACGACCTAGACTTTATGGCTGTCAGAGTCCTGGCTTCATGATGCTGCAGGTCCCGCACTCATGATTGCTATACCAGACAATTACCATATACTCAGAGTTGACAGACCTAACACTAGAGGAGGCGGCCTTGCTATCATAGCCAAAACCAAACTGGCATTAAGGCTAACTACACCCCCTGAAATTAAATCCTGTGAACTACTAGCAGTCGAACTACCCATCTCCAATAATAGCATACTAACTATTCTCCTAGTGTACAGACCACCCGGACCAATAAGCACCTTTGAGGAAGACCTCTACAGTCTCCTCACTAACAATACAAAGGACTCCACACAGCTCTTATTACTAGGTGACTTCAATCTGGGCTTTAATGATGCTGAGGACAAACAAGCCCAATCCATTGAAACTATTTTAGTTGAACATGGCTTGACCCAAAAAGTCCTCACTCCAACGCATCTAAAAGGGCGTACATTAGACTGGGTAGCCAATTTGAACTGTTCTATCACCATTACTAAAATAACCCCACAAGCTTGGACTGATCACCATCGTATTGGTTTTTCATCTACTATAGAGCTTCAAAAGCCGATAAATCTCGAAACAGTACCAACACTTTCAACGAGAAGTAAAAAAGAAACTACTTTTGAAAAATTGCTTCCTCTCCTCTTACCAGCTCTCTCGTTAACACTAATAATTTTGACCCAAACACTCTAGTTGAGACCTTCAACAACACCATGTCCAAGGCCTTGGACACCATTGCTCCGGTCAAACTACGCAAAAGCAAACAAAAGTCCCAATTCAATACGTGGTTCAGACCCCACCTCAAAGAAATATGGATCCAAAAAAAGAAACCCCAAGCCATCTGGAGACACTCACTTAACAACTGTGTCAGCGCCCAGAAGAGGGGAACCCAGTGTTGAATCATTATCAACCTAAAGAACTTTCATTTGGTTAAAGGAACTTTTGTTTTAGTCATTTTGAACACGCCAGGCCCTTGGAGGTAAGAGACTTTCAAAGGAAACAAGACTTGGCCATCGATGGTCTTGGGGACTGCTGCATCCTAACATATTATTTGAGAACACTTCTTTCTTTTCTTGGGAACTATCCCACACAACTTTTTGTATTAGTTGTAAGGTTTGGCAATAGGTTTCTTAGTATAGGCCCTTTTATTTGACACAACACCACTAGGACTGCCTTATTTTTCATTTGATTGTTGACGCTCGCTCCCATCCTAGATTTAGGTTTATTAGACGTTTTTCCAACCTGCATACTGTGTTCATTGTTCAATAAACACCCCTGAACTGTGATCACTTGTCTGTTTTATTTGTTGCACCCATGAGTTCCTTACAGCTGCCACTGTTCTTATCTAACCCTACGCAGGCTTTAGCCACCTGGGATGTCCATAGACTGTTCTCGGAAAACCAAATCCCTAGATAGTCAAAAGAGAAAACCTGTTCCAGATTATGGTCATTTATTGAAATATTCATGTTCCTGTGTCTAAAGGTTTTAGGCCTAAAGACCATCTCCTTGGTCTTCCCCTTATTGATCACTACCTTAAGTTGTTTGCTCTTAGTAATGAAGCTCTCGAAGGTATGCCTTAATTCTATTGGCATAGTTGACAATAAAACAGCTCCATCAGAGAAAAAGAGACAGTATTCTTTCCGCTCCCATTCTGGGGGGGTCTTGGGAGTGCACTACCAGCTCCTCGATTACCTTGTCTATATAAATGATGATTGATGTATGATGATGATTGGTTGATGATGATAAATGCAGAAAAGCTGCAGAGCAAGGATGCTCCTCTGGTGCACTCCCTTCTCTGCATCTATAGGTTGGGTTGTCTCTCCAGATGCCCAGCACACGCCTTGTCTGTGTTCACTTTTTTCATCATTTCGGATAAATGGGTGGGGATACTTTGCTTTTCAGCACACATTAAGTGCTACAGGTCCTTCAGGCTGCCTGTCCCAGGATAATGTACTGCTATTACCCCCTGCCATTTTCCTTGGTCTCTGTTACAATCTAATTACCCCAAGGAGAACCTCAGGCCGTTTTTCCGAGGTGTAGGCAGGAGGCCCCCAAACATCTGTTCTAATGGGTCCCCGCCAGCTGTGACACACGTGACACACCGGCCCTGGGAGCATGCATTGTGGAGGAGCTGATGATCATTCCCTTTCGTGTACGATAATTGTAATGGGCTCATTTTTTTTAGGGCTGCTTCACCCATTCCTTGCAGATATTACCACTCAATAAAGTCCAGTGCTCGCAGTATAAAATAAAGAGTTAATTAACAAGGTGCGGGAACACGAATGTACTGCAATTCCAAGGCGCAAGCGCATCTACCCAGAGTCATTAAATGCCCTTAACAATATTTGATAGCATTCTGATATAGTGCGTTCACTAATGCAATGTGGGACTGTTTGGGTATTCTGGAGGCAGAAGCACTTAAGGTTTCACCCTCTGCACATTTCTAATCTTTTCCCGCGTGTATGTATTGCCTTTGTAAAAGCCTAATGTTTTTCCGAGACAGTATCTCGCAACTGCTGTCTGGTGTGTTGTAAAGCTCTGTAGATAGGGCCGTTTTCCAATATGAAGAAATGAATGCTACTGCGCAGTTACATGAGCTCGCCGCCGTGGGTTCAACATGATGTTACTGGGGTTATATCATTCAAATATAGCGTTGTTTGATGGCTATAGCATGTTGATATTTTTGAATGTATAGCAAATCACATTAAGTAAAACATGTCTGGATAGAAAGAAAAAAATTCATACTTTGCAAATAGAATAGACATTAGCAAAACATTACACTTGGGTGTTAGGGTGCCGGGGTCTCTGGCCCCCACCGTGGTGGTGAGGATGCCCCACCGAATGGGGCAGCATGGTAGGCCCATAGTCTACACACTGCTCGGGGCGCAATAACCATTGGACATCAGTAGTGGTCTGCAACAGCTGAGCGGAAGCCCGCTTGGCTCCTTTATTGGTGCCGGTCACATGCATGAGCATGTGGACCCTCAACATGTGACAAGGCACAAGCATCCCATGGCAAGGGTAAAAACAAACAATTCACACAATAGCAATAATATCAAACGGCATGCATCACAGTGACTGCTAAAACTCACACTGCGCTCTGGGTCATTTTGAAACACTGCTATACACACTCTTTACAGGGGGTCCACTACCAAAGTTTGGGCGGCTCAGTTTATTATCTAGTGAGTGATGGTGGTAATTCCTTGACCCACTTGCAGTTCTGGGCAGCACTGATGACAAGCTACTTCACTGTACCTACTTTACGCAGGAGAGTCATACGCAGGATCACAGCTCCAATACACATTACTAATGAGTCCACTTTAAGCGTAGCACCTTTACGGTATCACTGCATTGTAAACACGCCTCGTTGTCATGGTATACATTTACACACATATATACATTGCCGTGTAGCACACCTCTTTGGAACTTTATCACTTAAAACTTTATTATTCCAGCAAAAGAGTAGGGAATGCCTCACTAGCCGCAAAGCCATACCAGGGACACCAGGGCCACATTAGCAGGATGGCCATGGGGCAGCCCCTCATTCTTAGTCAACAAGAGAGTGGGGATTGTCCCACTGGCTGGTAAAGCTGCACCAGGGTTTCCAGGGCCACATCGGCAGATCGTCATTAGGCAGTCACCATTTACCCAAGGTGGAGTGCACTCCACTACCAGGCAAAGCTGTGCCCTGGGATACCGGGGGCCACATCAGCTGTTGTCTCGCCAGTAAGTCTCTGCCCCTTCTGGGCTGAGCATGCAGGCCGCCACTATGGAGCTGGTGGAAGGTCTTCACAGTCCCCCCCACTCCTTATGCTGCAGGATGCTGTCACACCTGACAATTTAAAAAAGAGAGAGTACTACCCGGATGGTTGGTCAATATGTCTCCCAATGCCACAAACTCAGTTTATTAACCTTTCAGTATTTAGCAAAATAACAATTCAGTGGGGAGACCGGAGCAACTGTGAAAGGCTAACATTTAATTCACTCGACTGAACCATGCTTTTCTTACAAATTGCTATGACACATTGAATCGTAATTTTGCTAAATACCAAAAGGTTACCGCACTGAATTTGTGGCATTTAATTTGCCTCCATAGGACAGGTACTGCCCAAGCATCTTTACGCACACTTAATTTGAGGTTGGCAAATAGGGAAAGTTCTGTATATCACTGTGTAGGTAGCTGCATATGACCCTACTACTTTTGCATTAACCCAATTGGGCGTCCACTGACAGCCATCACCCTCATTGGGAGACATACTAACCAACCATTCGGGCAGTACTCTCTTTTTTTAAAATTGATTGTCCGGTTGTAACAGCCTTCATAAAGATCTGTAGTCAGGTCAAAACACGTGCCAGCGGTCCACTGTTACACAATGGGCCTCATCATGAGTCTGGCGGCAGCCATGCCAGTAAATACCGGCATGGCTGCTGCCGGAGTCATGAATTTACCGGCACCTGGCAATGGGCAATTACCGGGGCATTCAGGCCCCGCCAGACCAGATAATTGCCCATTGCCAGGGGTCGGTAATTAGTAGTCCTTTTCTCATTTGAGGCCTTTTGGGATCAATGGGAATCAGGAGGTCGGATGCACCGGCACCATTCATGAATGGTGCCGGTGCATCCGACATGGTCTGCTCGTGGGCGCCGGTATGCCCGCCAGGTCTGATCTGGTGGGCGAAAAGGCACGCGCAAGCAGACCTCGTAGTTTGCTGGTCCGATAACAACAGTACTGGCAACCTTACCAGTATCGTTGTTACTAGACCGGCAACCTTTTAATGAGGCCCAATAACTTTCTAATGCAGGTTGTCCTGCACGGATGTTACACTTTGAACATTTGCTTGTGATGACACATTAAATCATATTATTTTGACAAACCATGTATTCCACGCGCAAATTTGTCTATGGGTATTTCGAACATTTCCTACTGTTTTGGTGGGCCTCTTGGGTGCAGGTCCTTTACCTAGACACATGCTACGGGAGGTACCCTTTATACATATGAAATTATAGTGGACCCAGCATAGGTGATTATATAGTTCGAAACTCCCCCTGTGCAGTATTATATAACCCATAAATGTGATGTGTGGATGTCTTTGAATGAATCTTAATCATTGTCAGTGCTCTGGGCAACCTTCCACACCAACAATGCTTGCTTTTTGGCATCAGCGATCATGTCATGGAGGCCACCTGATCCAACCATGGATCCCTTGGGTTTGCATGACTGGTACCCGTCTTTCCCCAACTGGTTTCTCCTGTTCCGGTGTTTACCTGCAACTGGTCCTGACTTATCCTGTCTCTTCTGCGGTGTACAGTGTAGGGTAAGATCACAGTCACGTCTATGGTATATTCTACAGACATTGCTCACGTGGATTCCCTCTTTTGTAGTGTACTTGTAGTCTACACTCACAGATCTTGATGGCTATCTGTATTGTTGCATGCTTAATTCCCATATTCTGACTGTGTAGAGAGGGTTTCGGATGGCCAGAGTTCAGAGGCTATGAATGGGGAAAAGAAGCCATACAGGATCATTCATAAACCATCTCTAAGTTTGAAATTGTGGAATGGATGGCAACACTCTGCCCTGAAGGGCTCCTTATTTTATTTATTTATTTATTTATTGTGCATTTGTAAGGCACTTATACATCAAGTAAATTGTGTTTCAAAGCGCCCACAGGGCAGCAGGGAGGGAACATGGGAGAGAAGCAAATATGACAATGGAAGATAGAGACTGACCTACTAGAATTCAGAACATTCCACATTTCACCCCATTTCACAGTGTCTGAGCCATAACATGGTCGCAGTACCTTCATCCTGTGCTCTAGCACCTTGAAGCGTCTGTTTGTGCTAGCTGGAATTGCAATAATGATATCAAACCAGATAATCAGACAGACTCAAAGAATATGGCAACGTACTACTTTATTGTCATTTAATATAGTAGGGAGAACTTGCAGAAATCAAACTGATGCATGCACACTCGCATTGCAGCTTGAGTACATATCCCCCAATATGCATTGTCTATGACATCATCCTACGTGGTAAAATACAAAACCTATCAAGGGACAGGATTGGTTAAGGGAACATATCTACTTATAGAACATATAAGGATTAGTTCATCATTGGTTACCCCTTATCAGTAGGGCACGCCTTGAACTACTTCTAAAAATGTATACTCAAGATTATAGTGAGCAAAACAATAGTGGATTGGTCTATGCTACATTTGCATGTTAGGTTGTCCCTCATCCCCATTGATTGGTTGGCATACTATCCCAACTTTGGACTTTTGGTTCCTTAGCAGCACGTGCATGAAACAAAACCTAAGTGCTTTGAATCCCATCAGATTACTCCCTGTTTCCCAACTAGTCCATCTTCTCTCATCGATGTGCCATAAGCCAAAGTCTTCTGTTTGTAATTGACCTTGTTGCTGGCTCGCTGTCCTGGAGTATTCCAGGAAGTGTGAGCACACCACTTTCTTAGTTTAAGGCTCGAAAGAATAGCCTTTGTTTTCAACTTCTGAGTCACGTGTAAAGAGACCACATATGTGTCAATTTCAGCCTTTTATTTAATGCTATTGGATTTAATTATGCAGGGTGCTGTTGCTCCTCTTGGGACTCTAGAGACTTGCTCACTCTATCTCACATGAACTTTGTATATTGACCAGCAGTTTGGCTCTCACAGATGTTTTCTTCTTCCATCTATGAAGAATGTCCCACTTCAGCGCTTATTCACGCACTCCCTTTGTGCTCTGTGCTTATTGTTTAAAAATAGCATCTTCAATTCTCGGCCAACCTTGACTCATCGTCAGCTCTGCACATAGAGCTGTTTTTCTGCGTCTCCTTATGCTGCAGCCTCGGCGTGTCTCTGAGGTAGCTTGCTTTAGTTCAACGTGAGCCAGCGTCCATTTTCCTACTATTGCTGACTTGCCACATTATATATTCCTCTACAGCAAGCTTCTATCTTGCGTCACTGCATATTTACAGTTATTGGTCAGTAAGCTACTTCATCTTCTTTAGATCCATGATTATTTTAGCTTTAGGTACATGTTACTCTTAGTGCTTCAGTTACATCATTACTTCTAAGTATTTTCATACCGTTTCCACATAGGTTCATCTTCTTTATGCCATCACTTTGTTCTCATCAGATTTCACTTTAACGTGCATCCATAATATTCGTTGATGCATTCTGACATCTTGGCAGGCAGCATCCTTCTATAAAGCATTCTTCCATGCAACATCCTTCCACACTTTTAGTACGAGAATACATTCCATATGGCTGTCTGAGTGCGTGCGGTATGGGAACAATGCAGGGCGTACCATTTAATGCTCTTCTCCGGGTGTCCCAGTATGATGGCAGTGAGGGGGCGGGAACTGGCGAGATAGCGTCTACCTTCTCCTCTACAATCACATCTTGGCTCTCTTAAGGATTCACATATATTTTGAACTAACTGTGGATAGGTTGGGCACCACGTGCAATGTAGTATAATTTTGTGGCTGCTAGGACAACTATGTGGTCTTATAACCAAGATAGTAGTATCTATTGCTGCTGCTGGAAAAACATGTCAGGAACTTGGAAGGACCCCTCATGGAGATAAAAAACAACCATATAATCTAGAGTTTAATTCATTCATATGTTATATTAGTGAGCTGAATACTTAAAGAATCCCTTTACAAAAATGTGCATCAATAATTGCCTGTATCGAAACATAATTCAATCAATCTCCATACCTCTATTCATTTACCAAAACACAGGCAAGAAATATCAATATTGGTCGTATGCATTTTGGACATATGCCTATCTTCAGGGAGACATTCTGAAATAGTAATTCCAAGCAAAACATAAACAAAGTGTAATAATTATCATTAAAAGTGTCCTACCTGCCTGCTCGTAATCCAACAATTGCTGAAATGACTTTACAATCCAACTGTCAATCATAATAGTAAACACAACAATGTAAATCATTTAGTCTGCATGTGCATTACAATTCCATATCTAGTACAAAAATGTTCTTCAATAATAGATATGGTTATCGCATACCTGAAGCGTGTGCTTAGCTTACTGCATAGCAGTAACTCTGTTTATGAAAAAAGATACTGCAAGAAAAAGAAAGCCTCTAATGTCTAAATGCAAGGTTTAATATCATTAAATAATTATAAATTCCTATGTATATTTACTAAGCTAATAGAATGAAAAGAAATCCTCTGTGAAGGCACTTAGTAAGCCTCCAGCATCTTGAACTGTTAGTACGAACGTTAAGCAGCTTTCTTGCGGTAGAAAGACCTTGAGGACATTCACTGGTGATGTCTGTATAAGCGCCATGACGTCCTCACGTATTGAATAAGCCAGCAGTAATACTCTGGCAATAATATCTGATACGTGTGCATGGTAACATGCAAACAGGGTTTCATATATTTACATATTGTAAAACGAATATAATAAATCTTGAATGTTAATTAGTCTAAGAGAAAATCTTATAAATAGGGGAGTACGTAATGTTTGCGTAAATATTGTCAATGAAATTGTAAACACTTCACTCATTTCATAAAATGTGGATATACATTGACTCCTGACTATATTACAGACTTATACTTAATGTACCTCAAAGTTGTGTAAATTACATTGTTGAGTGATTATTGAGTTCAGTTAAAGTGTGATCCTATATATGATATTAACTGTAATCATACAGTCTATGCAGATTTGCACCAATTCTGCCACAATAGTATGTAAGAGATATTATTAAATGGTTAATGCCTCATAAAATTATATTTGACTCAAAACATTACTGTTTATCTAAAACAAGAGTGACAAGCACAAGGATGAGGTACAGTAATTGGGGTAGAACCAGTAGAACCCACCTAGCCATTCATGTGCCTCTACAACTCAGGTGGTAGGCTGTGTAATTAGTGACTTACTGACCACAATACCCGCTTGATGACCTCGGGACGCTGCAATGCCACTGTCGGGATCACTTCTGACATATCCCTCACTTTTTGAGTGTCTTAACAATTAAAGCTATCATTGTGCACTACGATACTTTGTGCAGGTAGTGTGCTTTTTTCTTTTTTTTCCTCTCTCATCTTTGATGATTGTACATTGCTGATAGTGAAGATGCTTTAGACTTCCAAATCGTCATGAAAACCAGTATGCAGCACATGCCAGTTATTTTAAGCTCTCTGTTTCTGTTGTGCGCAGCAATTTGGGGTCATATATACCAGCACTATCCATACTTTATGGTGCAACATGTGTGTAGCGTTAGAGAATTGCTCTGAGAAGGTCCTTTCTTTCTATTCCATTGACAGGAAATGAGTGCCTCTTTGATACAGCTTCTTATAGAATGCAGTGTCATTGGAGCGCTTGCTGTTACGATGACTTCATAATTAAACCAATTTTTTGATGATTGCAGTTTATTGTTTTGTAAAGTGGAACATTCTTTCATACAAATGCAATATTTAAAAAATGCTGGCACAAACCAACGTGCTAGCGTCTTCACCCATTCTGCAGGGTGGAAAAGGTAAGGTGCCAGAAA
Source organism: Ambystoma mexicanum (assembly GCF_040938575.1). NCBI lineage: Eukaryota > Metazoa > Chordata > Amphibia > Caudata > Ambystomatidae > Ambystoma > Ambystoma mexicanum. The sequence continues at coordinate 1,358,804,578 of NC_090930.1, read as the reverse complement.
GAAGTGCATTTGGCGTCTTTCAACCAGCAGCTCCACCTGGAAGAAAAACTCCTTTGGAGGCTGAGTGCAGAATGCCAAGTAACTGTACACACAAAGAAACTATCTTTGAGCAGTTATTTAGCGCATAAGTTATGATGCTCAGTATTCCAGAGTTGGCACTGTTCAGCGCAGTGAGAGTTCCACAGTATTGAATTAGGCTTTCAAGCGTCCAAAATGAAGTAATATTGTCAAGCAGAAAAAGGTTGAAGCAGGAGATCAGCCCTTCCAGACAATCACAGAGGATACGATGGTTGTGGCGCTGCCCGTAATGACGGGCTTACGCGGCGGCGTGACGTTGCACGCCACCGCCGAGTTTATAAATAAAGGGGCGTTCCTGGCCGCGGGCAGAGCGACCGGGAAGCCCGAACCGAAAGGCTGTGTGTGTGTGTGTCCTTTCAGATGGGGGGGCTTACGGGAACGCAGTGGGGGGCTCAGGACCGACCCCCAACAGTGGCGACGAGCGAGTGCGGATGCCCGGGCCCGGCGGTGCAGGCTTCCGAATTTTTTTCTGCATAAACGGAGCGCCTGGATGCTCCGTCTTACGCCGTGGCTGCGGCTCCTACACGCGGCCGGCGGCCATTTTGTCTGACAGGCCGCAGATGTTCTCCGAGCTCCGGTTTGGAGGGGGAAGTGAATCCGGGCCAAATTTTTGGCAATTCTGCTTGCAGGCAGCATGATCTGCACACCCATGTTTGGATTGTGAATTTTTATGTAGTTTTGGTGTAACTACGTCGTGTGAAAGCCAGGAGAAGGGGTAATATGGCTGGACCTGCTTAGCCTACTCCATGCTCATGGCTTAATTTTTGGGACACCTATACATTGGTGGATGCCAGCGGATGGAGACAGCAGTTTTTCTTCGTCCCCTTCATCATCAAGTCGCTGTGGTATCTTCTTCATCCTCTTCATCATCGGAGAAGGTTGTGATTGAGAGACATTCACACCTGCATGCTGTGTTCCTGGTCCTTGGAGCTGGTGCCCATCCCAGGTGAGCTGTCAGGCTCGTAGTGTGTACCTGGTATCGGATTTGACTGTTATATGCACTCACACTGTGGTTGGTGAAGGGTGGCTGAGTTGCGGCCTCCAGGACAACTGGTGGGGGTGCCTGTGCGCTCAGACCTATGTTTGACTCTGAAGATTCGGATGACGGGGCAGGGGCTGCGCCGATTCCTCAACAGCCTGGGCAGCCTCCAATAATTTCAATGCAACAGCCGGTACCGGCTCCAAAGCTGCCCCTGCAAGGACCTCCCGCAGTGCTGCCAGCTGCCCAACCTGGAATCCCCATCATGGCTTAGGCGAGAGCACCTGCGGCCCACACTGCTCTGCAGCCCATTCCGGAATTTGATGCATTGGGGCCACCTTCGAGCATGGGCCCCCGGTGGAGCAGATGGATGAGTCGCCTTGATATGTATTTCAGGGCCTCTCAGGTGACGGACGATGACAGCAGAGTGGCCACCATGCTGTATTCCGCAGGGCCTGCGGTCCAGGAAATATTTGAATCCCTCACACCTGCTAATGCCTCCTATGATGCGGCGAAGGCGGCACTCCTTGCACTTTTCCTCCCCCTTGCTAATGTGGACTATGAGAGATTTGTTATGCTGTTGGCCAAATAGAAGGATGATGAGACACTGGACACCTTCTATGGTCGTTTGCGCCGCCTCTCCCTAGGATGTGCGTGGACGGATGCGGAAGACATGATGCGCACGATGTTAATCCAGGCATGCTCCTCCGGCAAACTCAGGAGGCAGGTCCTGAGAGAGCCAGGCATCACTCTGCTCCGCATACTGGAGCTCGGCCGTTGCCATGAGGTGGCAGAGGCTCGGGCCAATAAGATGGAGGCAGGATCCCGGTCAGTGAGATCGGAGGAGGTGTGCGTTGTGTGGCGAGGTGGCAGAGGCATGAGACGTCCTGGTGGAGGACCCCGTGACAGGGCAGGCAGAGCCGCGGAGTCGTGCCAGAAATGCGGGTACGACCTTCCTCACCCGACAGAATGTCCGTCCGTGGGAAAGACTTGTGGCAGATGTGGACTGGCCGATCATTTTTCAAGGGTATGCCGTGCAGCCCTGCCGGTGATGGTGCCGAGAGGCCAGCCATGGACGTGGATTCCACGCCAGAACCCGCCGCCGAATGTGGCCCAGGTGGATCAGGGCGAAGTGGATCCCCAGGTGGAGGGTGCCGAGGAGGAGGAGAACATCTTTTTCGTCTCAAGCGTTGAAATTCTGAAAAGGAAGAGCCGGAGACAGCCCAGATGTGTGATGGAGGTCAACCACTCCCCAGTCCCGGTGCTCGTGGATACGGGGGCCTCCGTCAATGTAATGGCCAGAGGACATTATGACACGCTTGAAACCCTCCCAGGTCTGGACACACCGAAGGCTCGCATATTTGCGTTTGGAGGGCTGGAACCGATACCACTGGATGGTGCCTTTGTAGCCTGTGTTGAACATGACGGCTCACAGATCAAGGCTTGCTTCTATGTGACTCCTGTGAGTGACAACACCCTGCTCAGCTGTGCCACTGCCGAGTCCCTGGGGATTGTCAGTTTCGCCTATTCAGTCTATATGGAAGACATCAATGATCTCCTAGACAAGTACACAGCACTCTTCAGTGGGATCGGGAAGATGACCGGCGAACCAGTTCGGCTTCACATTGATGAGTCGGTCCAACCTATTGCCCTGAAACATCGTAGGGTACCGTTTCATCTGAGAGAGCAAGTGGACAAGGAGCTGGACAGTTTGGTAAACCTGGACATCATCGAAAAGGTGGAGGGCACGACCCCCTGGGTGTCTCCGATCGTGGTGGCCAGAAAACCTAAGCAACCTGATTCGGTCCGCATCTGTGTCGACATGAGGCTTCCTAACAAGGCAATAAAGAGGGAGCGGCATCTCACACCCACGATCGACAACATAATTGCGGAAGTACAAGGGGCTCGGTTCTTTTCGAAACTGGATCTCCGAGCAGGTTACCACCAGGTCGTTCTCCACCCTGAGTCCGGGTACATAACAACGTTTACCACCCACCGGGGGTTGTACCGATACAAGAGGTTGAGTTTTGGAGTGTCATCTGCCGCCGAGGTGTTCCAGAACATCATCAGGGGTGCCCTGGCAGACCTCGAGGGCGTCCTCAACATCAGCGATGACATTCTGGTGTTCGCGAAGACAGAGGTAGCCCATATGAGGAGGCTTGGTAAGACCCTGGAACGGCTCCAATCACTGGGCCTTACCCTTCATAAGGAAAAATGCGAGTTCATGCGCACCTCCATTGAATTCTTCGGTTTTGTGTTCAAGGAGGGAGGGGTATCGCCCGATCCAAGAAAGGTCCAGGACATCAAATCGGCACAACCTCCCGAGTCGGTGTCTGATGTGAGGAGTTTTCTGGGGATGGTGACCTACTGTGGACGTTTCATCCAAAACCTCGCCTCAAGGTCGGAACCACTCCGGGCCCTGACGAAGAAGGAGTCAACGTGGCACTGGGGCCCACTTGAGCAGGCCGCTTTTGAGAACATCAAATCTGCCCTCACGACGGAAGACACCATGGCATTCTTCGACCCAGCCCTGGAGTCAGAGATCGCTGTTGATGCCAGTCCTTTTGGCCTGGGGGCCGTGCTAACTCAGGTGGATCGCAACGGGGAGTTCGGCCCGTGGCATATGCCAGCAAGGCACTCTCAGAGACTGAGCAGAGGTACTCCCAGATCGAGCGGGAGGCCCTTGCGGTGCTGTGGGGCTGCAGACATTTTCGACTCTATGTCTTGGGTCGTCCGGTGACGGTGGTAACCGATCACAAACCGTTGCTTCCAATCCTGGTTGGGTCATCGTCAAAGCCACCGGCAAGGATTGAGAGGTGGATGCTCGCCCTCCTTGAGTATTCTGTTACCCTGGTGTACCGGCCCGGGGCCAACAATGCGGCGGACTACCTGTCCCGCCACCCGGGGGTGTGCGGGGGAGAGGGGCATGATATCTGTGAAGAAGAGGCTGACAGCCATGTACGGATGGTGGTGGAGGCGGCCACACCAAACGCGATGCCGCTGGCGGAGCTGGAGGCCGCGGCGGCCCAAGACGAATGTTTTCAAGTACTGAGGCACTCGATGCAACACGGCTCCTGGAAGTCCGTCCTCGAGGCTGTGGCCGGGCGGACACATGAGGCCAAAACAACACTTGAACAGCTGTGGAAAGTGGAGTCGGGCCTGCTGCTCCGGGGTGACCGGATTGTCGTCACCCTGTCAAAAGTGAAGGAGATCATCACTTTGGCACACCATGGACATCAAGGCGCAGCCAAGACCAAGGCGCGACTCCGGTTGAAGGTCTGGTTTCCTGAACTAGAGAAGAGGGTTGATGACTTTGTAGCGGCATGCGTGTGGTGTCAGGCAGCCTCTCCTCTGCAACGGGAGCCGGCAATAGAGGAGATGCCCCGAGGCACCCGGCCTTGGAAGGTCGTCCACGCGGACTTTGGATCGACGTCGGTGGGCACCCACTTCCTGGCAATTGTCGATGAGTACTCTAGATATCCAGAGGTGGAGTTCGTCGAATCCGTGGCGTTTGAGCATGTGGTGGTGGCGGTGGAGAAGATCTTTGCAGCCCACGGGTTCCCCACACCCTGTGCTCAGACAATGGGGCTCCTTTCCAAAGTGAGCGGTTCTCCGAGCTCATGGAGAGCTGCGGGGTGCAGCACAGGAAGGTGTCACCGATGTGGCCCCGAGCCAATGGCGATGCGGAGAGACTCATGCGGACTCTTAATAAGACATTCCGAATCGCCCAGGGACAGGGTCAGCCCCTACAACGGGCCCTGTACCAATTCCTGCGGGTGTATCGAACCACCCCGCATGCCTAAACTGGAGTGGCTCCTGCAGAAGCGCTGTTCAAGAGATGCCCCCGGGGTCTGCTACCCGAGGTTGTGGAGAAAGAACCGGGAGTGATTGATAACCAGCGGGTTGCAATGGAAAGGCGAGTGAGAATTGACCAAGAAAACCTGCGAAGGGGTCTCCGGCCTCAACGGCTTGAGCCGGGAGACTAAGTTCTAGTCCGCAACCGACACCCCCATGGGAAACTCTCACTCCCCTATGAACCCGAGCCTTTGGATGTTGTGGCTGTCAAGGGATCCATGGTGACGGCCTCGGATGGGCGATCTGCCGTCACCCGGAATGTGAGCTTCTTCAAGAAACTGGGTGATCCCCGGACTGAGACTCCGCCTGAACCTGACCCACCAGAGGACCCCGATGCTGGAGATTTCCGGGACGAGGTCCCAGACTCCCCAATCCGGGGAGCCGTGGCTGAGGGACACCACGGGCCGGAGGTAGGCAGGAGGTACCCCCAGAGGGCTGGGCGAGGGAAACCTGCTTACCTCAGCGAGTATGTTCTTGGACACTTAGCCAGTAAACTGTGATGAAGGGATCCGGGTGGTTGACAATAAAGGGGTGTTGGGTGTGCAGTGGTGGTTTATAGTGTAGCTGTGTGTTAAAAGTTCTTATCGTTAAAAGTGCCGTTGTTGTGGTTCCTCCCGAAAAAGGAGGAGTGTGGCGCTGCCCGTAATGACGGGCTTACGAGGCGGCGTGACGTTGCACGCCGCCGCCAAGTTTATAAATAAAGGGGCGTTCCCAGCCGCGGGCAGAGCGACCGGGAAGCCCGTACCGAAAGGCTGTGTGTGTGTGTCCTTTCAGGTGGGGGGGCTTACGGGAACGCAGTGGGGGGCTCAGGACCGCCCCCCAACAATGGTCTATTCCAGTTGGTTCCTTAAGGAGAGATCTTTGGAGTTTAACTCTTCAGAGAGCATTAGTAAGAGCCCCACTGGCTAGCACGGCTAAAGCAAAGAAGCAAAGAAGGGCTTCATTTTGGCAGGTTGCCCTAGATGTATTCCGAGGAAATAAAAGCATATCACTGTAGATGTTATGCTGACTTCGGGATCTGCATGTGCATTTGCATCAATGTGGGGCCATGCACATACAAGAAGCTGGCGGGCAGTAATAACGCTCACTTGACTCAAAGATACCTCTTCTCGTCACTAAGCCTCTTGGCTGGTTTAATGGATATCCCTCTGTTTTTACGTTAGTGATAGAATTGATAGAGCTTCTGGTAAGAATTCAAGCTCCAAGCAAGGACCACAATCATTGGGCAAGGTAATCCACAATAGGACAAATCAGAGGCAGAGCCCCCCCCCCCATGCTGTTCCTGCAGGGAATCGTTGAGCTGGAAAGTGCTTAGAAGCTAATTCCTAGTTACAAGAGCTGTGCCTATAACTCTGAGAAGTACATGCAAATCGCTCTACCTTATTGGGTAGCATTCAAGTTCTCTCATAAAACAAAAGCTTGCTAGCATGTTTATAGAGATGTGGTAGAGTCTTGTGAAAGTTATGCTAGGTAACGTTCCTCCCAAACCTACTTGGCCCATATCTAACTCTTCTCTTGGCTCTCACCCAATGCCCTTTGATGCTACAATCGACTGTGGAATTGCCTATTCCCACAGGACAGGAGACATGATTCTGTTATCCGTGTCCTTCTAATATTGGAAAGCAGCCACCCATCACTCATACTTTCTCCCTGGAAGGCAGATGCAGTCCTCCCAGGTGAAATCTGTATTTAGTTAAGCAAACGGGTCTGCCTTGCATTATTTACTAAGAAGGTAGGACCTTCATGAAAATGTAAGATTTCTATAACCTCTAAAACAGACCTTTGGAAAAAGATAGAATCAAATAAAATACAGGTTTTAATATCTTGCATTGGGCTAACTGGAAATATTTTGCAGAGATTAAAAGTCCCATAGACCTGTCTTCATCGGATGGTGCTCACAATGAAATTAGTCAAACAGAAAAAAAACACTGTACAGTGCCTTCTCATGGAGAGAAAAATAGAATTTCATTTTAAACTGGATTGGGTGCAGGAATAATATGTATGGAATATATACAAGATACATTTTATGACAATATAAAAATGAAAGATTTAAAAATGCACAATTTACAATTTAAAAGCATGGTGTGTTTTGCATTTATTTCGTTCAGAGTCTAACAATACTTTTTGCAGCCTCTGTATAGTGTGAGAACCGTGCAGTGATTTCAAAATATCTCCTTAGGTGTACTGGCGTGTGTACAATGTGACAACTACAAAATATGTTCTCATGGTTTAAATGGTGCATTGTCCAGTGCTACCTCAGTAGACAAAATATACAGTGCCAGGAGGAGAGCTCAGGGGCAACGTGTTTGTCTTGGAAGCAAGGCAATGCACAGCAATACAGCTTCAAATCCCGGTCCCACACTTAGAGACGGGTCTCTGGTATTTAGTGCCTTATAAAAAACAGATTAATTGATAGATGATAATGGCTTTCTGGCTAGCATACGATGAGTAAAAAAATAAAAGTATGTTTTCAGTTTTTGAATGGTGCAGTGTCCACTGTTATCTCAGTGTGCCTCATTCTCGACAATGGGTGCCAACCAATTCAGCTTAGGCATCCACGACTGCCATTGTCGCTTGTCCTCACATTTTGGGCTTTCTGAACACTGTTGTCCAACAGATGTCGGTGTGAAGTGGTTTTGGCAGGTTCCTTCTGTTGTTGATGCAATTTCATTGATAGTCATGGGCTGAACGTTGGCTATAATGTGTCATGAATCCTATATCTATGTTGACACCGCTGTCTTTTAGGTTAAGCATTGTCAAGTACTTGAGCATCCACATTCTTCTTTGTGTGGTATTTCAGAGGCCTCCTTTCAATACCATCATTGAAAATGGATCATGCAGTCTGGGGCCAACTGTGTGAGGTGATGACCGACTGGTGTTTCTGTTTGGTGAATCGACAGGGTGTATCTTTGTGCATTCATTCTTACATGCAGATCCTGGCAAGTCTCACCTATGTAATTTCCTTGCAAAATAATTTTTTATTGGGTGAGGTATACAACATTGGATGATTATTATTATTATTATTATTATTATTATTGTATTTATTGAGCGGAGACTGAGCTTCGAGAAGCAACCGAGAGCTTTACAGAGGTACACTGCAATACAGATACATAACAGAGTGCTTTACACAGGTGTACACCATTACAGATGCATAACGGAGCACTTTTTAGTGGTACACACAGAACAGATATACAGCGTGGGTAGGATACAGAGGGGGACAGAGGAGGGGTACAGCTGTACCAGGACGCGGGGAGGAGGGGGGCGGGTGGCATCTAGCCTTTGTATGTTCCTTCTGTCTGAATTTTTAAGACTTGTGGCATTTGTAAGGCGGATTTGGCACAGATTTATTGCCATGTTTTGCAAATCTTACCATTGCATAAGTATCTTCCATGTCTTATTTCTTCTTGATCTAGAGGAAATGCACTTCTGATCAGGTACTGCTTTCCCCCTTGCTTCTATACAATAAAGGGAGTTTCCTTGATAAGGATATGTTACTCATATAGCGCTTTCGCCAAAGCGCTGTACAGTGAACATACTTACATACAATTATTACATAAGTGAAGTTGGTAATCATTTTTTTTTAAAAAAAATTTTATTAAGTTAGTTTATTAAACATAACAAACATGGCGCATACATCCACATAAAGCACACGTGGGCACATATCAGTAGAAAATATAAGTTTCATACACATGCCTCTTCCCAAAGTTGGAGACACCATATTAAAATACAGACAGAACCAATCTCCCGTACACTCTCAAATCAACCCTGCCCCTGCCATATGTTCTGCGCTTTAATTGGACAAGCAGGTGCACTGTATATTCTCTCTTCAAGGGATTGCATATGCCCATCTCTGAGATCCACCTGCCTAGCCTTGGTCAGTCCATTACTCCTCATGTCATGGCTAAGGCCTGTTTTATCAGGCCAACCGAGGCGGCAATAAGTTTCTCATAATGACTGTATGTGGATTCCCTCCATATTCCCAAAAGTAACAACTACGGGTCTTTTCGGAGCTGTACCACCAAGAACCTTGCCCTGCTTTTGTAGATGTTTAGGTACTAATTTATTGATCTCGAAAGGATGAGAGGCTTAGTTGGCCTTGCCAGGATTCGAACCTGCAGCTCACAAGATTGCAGCAGCGAGCGCTCAATCTGCTGTGCTATCTTACCAGGCTAAGTACCTCAGCTAAAAAATGGTTGTAGGTCCTTAACAATCATATTGAGCTGTGATAGTGCTGGATGATAGGTAACCACCAACAGTATTCTTCTTCCTCTGCAGTCTCTTTATTGTAGCAGGTTGTATGTGTGTATTTTGAATGCAAAATCAAATTCCTTGACATTTTGGATGGCTGAGTGACCATTTCTGATGTGTGGAGTATGGTGTGTTCACTGTCCCTTGTCTTCTTGCTGCAACATATGTGCTGATACTAGATACCATGGTTATTGATAACAGATCAATTTGTAGGGCTTGAATGGAAGCTTGTTCTGTGTAGGTATTTGTTCCTGGTGGTGGATTTCATGTATGCAGGTGTTTCTAGGTCGCTTTTCCTTCCAAGAGTGATAGTGCAGGAAGTGTATGCTCTTCTTCGGTTATTCCATGGTGAATATGGTGATTCATGGAATTGTTTCACCTTCTGTCTAGTTCATGAAGATGTCATCAATGTATGTTAGTGGTTTCTAAGATTACCGTTCTCACAATTCTTGTTCAAGGTCTGCCAGTAAAGGTTTAGCATACTGAGGTGTCATTGTTGTGCCCATAGCCATTCTGGTCTTTTGTAGGAAGCATCTTTCTTTGAAGTAAACATGGTTGTGTGTGAGTAAGAATCTCATGAGGTGTCATTATGGCCGGATTAGGGTTTGTCTTGGTGCTAAATAGAGAAAATAGCAATTTCTACCTCAAAAGTGTGAGGTACATTATTATATGCAGTAACGATGTAATCTCTGCTAGTTGTTCTCCCTGAATTAAAAGTTTCGTGAGTATGTCATGTTCACCCTTGTAAGTGCTAAGGGTGTATATTTAGCTTTTTGTATAATCTGGTAAATCGGTGTAAGCCCTGTGACTCCTGTACTTAAGAGGAGAGGAGTGCCAACCTATAACATATGGCCAGGCGACATTCACTTTCACTTTTGTTATCTGTAGGTTATAGCATTTCTTGCACTGCAGCAAAATGTGTGAACATTTTCACTGGTGCTCCTCGCAGGCTGAGTCCTGTTTAAAAAAAAAAAAAAGCATGTTAACCTGTAGATCAAATAAGCCTTGTTAACCCGAGTGCCCACTCATTTTACCTGTAGGACTTGCAATGAGAGAAAATGTTTATGGTTCTTGATTAAAATAAAATACAACATATGGTGAAAATCACAAATCTTAACTCTATTGTTTGTAGAGTGCAGAAATATCAACACAGATGTCAGGGTACATTGTAGTTGTTTTTATTTTATTTGTTTACTAGTGTGCAGGCCCGTGTACATGGGCCAAAGTGCAGGTTTTCATTAACACAGAAGGAACGCTATAGATCCTAAACCTACAGCTCCCTCTTGCAGTGACAACAGGTGTAGCTATGCGAACTGGCGCACTGTATATCCTAAGGCAACAGCTCCTTCGAGCGGATCATTCTGTGCATTCGGGCAGCCTCTACTGTGCATGACGGCATTGGACAAACATACATCTGGCTTTTTATATTATTAAGATTTGTTTTATGAACCCTTTAAGTGCCAAGGACGAGTATACTTGTCCTTTTTAAATAGACTTCAATAATAGCCTGGCACTTAGGATGTTTATTAATATGACTATGCAGGTGAACTACTTTAAGTGTGTTGCTTGCCTGTTTTTATTTGTTGGCAGGTTTATGAAGATGGTGTATGACTAAAGCCTTTCACTGTTCAAATATGTGTCCTTTGTGCCAATGAACAACTTTTCATTTATCTATTTGCATTGTTTTTATTGGCCAAAAAGAGCAAGAGATGTATCTGCGTACTTTTTCTAAGTGAAATTTAGCAGGGGATAAGTGTTACTTTAATCTTTATAATGCCACAATAATGTATTTTCAGTGTGTCTCATGAAAACAAAGTGTTTGTAGATCATTGATGAAAGTTAATGTTATTACTTGGCATGGCATCAGCTCCTGTCTCTTCACAGAAACTGTTCTCATTAATGTTTCTGACTTCATCGCTTCAGCTAAGCACTCCAACCAATCCTCTATTTCAATTCTCATTGACCTGTCCGCTGTCTTTAACACTGTTGATCACTCTGATCTCCTTAATACGCTCTCTCCTCTTGGGATTCAAATCGAGATCTGAATTGAATCCTACCCAGCACCTCACCAGTTCTCTGTCTCCTGGAACAACAACACCTCTCGACTCACTACTGTTCCACAAGGCTCTGTCTTGGATCTTCTCTTCTTTACACTCTACACCTTTGCTCTTGTGGCACTAATCTCCTCCTTTGGGTTCCCAAACCAACTCTTTGTGGACAACACACAAATCTTCTATTTTTCTGAATTCTCCAATGATCTCTCTATCAAAACTCTCTGATGTTAAAATCTTCCAAAAAGAGGTGCTATTCTTCCCTGCCAAATATTCTCTCTCATCTGCTCCCCTGCCTATCCAGTACCCACTTGACCCTCTCCCTACTCCTCTTCAGCTGGAAATCTCAGCATCATTAAAGATGCTTCTCACACCTTCTTTACTTTCATCTCCAAAACTGCAACGAGGACTTGCCTCAAACTCCTAAATATTAGGAAAATCAGGCACCTCTTTCCTTCCAACACTGCCAAGCATCTCTTAAACACTCTTCTCTAAACTGGGCTACTGTGCCAGCACCCTCTTTGGCCTCCCCAACTATGCTTTCTGTCTTTTCAACAATATCATTAACCTCACTAGAAGGACTCTCTTTGGACTCCTTCACTTAACACCTACTTCCTCTTACTGTCACCAGGCTGGATGGCAGATGATGTAAAAGAGGGCCAGATTGAAATGTCTTCTCCTGGTTTACAAATCTATCCATGATAAGGCACCACCCTATAAATATGTGTCTATCCAACACTACAAGCCTTGTTGTAATCTCCACTGTGCCTCCTCAACTACCCTTTTGACACCTCACTCTCTGTGCTTCCTCTCGCATCTGCTCTTTCTCTCTTGTTGCTCCACTTGTATGGAATTCTCTTCCTGGGACATGCTAGAAATAGTGCACATCAATTAGTTCAAAGCCAACTTGAAAGTCTACCTCCTCATCATCGAGGTATCTTCTTAACCTACCTCTTATCTGCCTTTGCGCTAACATTTGACTCTCTCCTCTAACCTGGCTCTCTCCCTCGCTTTCTCTGTCTCCACTCTAATACTTCTTCCATCATGGTCACATTGCTCACATAGCTGGCAGTACTGCTTACCTGCACTTAAACATTTCTAATGTTGATTGTTATTAATCTATGTAACTCCACCCATGCATTGTCCCCAGTGACTGCTCCATTTACTCCTCACCACAACCTGTTCAGAATGTCACTCAAACTCATTGGGAAGCTCCCTGCTTCCCATCAAATCAGATTTCTTATATATTGTACGTTCTTTTGTGAACACAATAGCATTGGTCTTCACTGCATATAAATAAATAAATAAACAAACAATGATATAAGATAGGTGATTTTAATTACATTGTGTAAAGTAAATTAGTGGTGAGCAAATGCTTATGATGGTCCTTTGTGGGCTTGTAGCATTCCTGTGGGTCTGACACATTAAGATGCCATGCAAGACTATGACGCTAAGAGGTAGATCACAGCCAAAGCAGAATAAATTGGACCCCAATTTTGAGAGCCATGCTGTTTTGAGATTATTTCTTAAAAAGATGCATGAACGGTCTCGGAAGCATGATATTAAACTGAGTCAACCTTGGAAGGGTCAAAAACATTCAAAAACAAAAAATGGGATGCCCTAATGTTATGAATCCAACGTAGTACATCTAAAGTTTGTACAGTTGGAATGCTGAATACTCAAAAATAGTACAGAATTAAATAATCAATATAGGTGCAGAGGAAAAAATAGCAACTCTGTCACAAATATAGAAATAGAACCTATGCAAATCGAAGGATAGCTGTCTGAAGTGAAAAGCCATTCTGCATGTCCTGGACTTTCTTAAAGGATGATTTTGAAGTAGCAGCTTTCCAAGACATCTCTTAACCATGGCTGTCAGGAAAAGCACAATTCTATATTTAAGAAAGTGAAAAGGTATGGGTTTTTGGCTGGGTTTGTGGCTTGGTGAAGCGTTGTTCCTTATACAATTCCACACTGTTTCACCAATCTGCACCAAAATGTGCATAGTTACCTTTTAGGATCCTCCAGACTTTACTGGCTTAATAACATTTGGACATTCCACACCTGTCCCCGGATATCAGTACCTTCACACACGAGACGGTTGCGTGAAATTCGTGAACCATCAATGTGGTCATAGATGGACCAGTTATGAACCCTAGAATATATGGTTTCTGGGACATTTGCACCGCTGTGCACCTCAATGGACTGCACTATGCCAGGGTGAGCCAACAGGTGGGGATAGGGAACAGTAGGAACAGTATGCAGCATTACACCAACTCTCACCTTCCCCCAACGTCTTCTCTGGGGTATGTCAGCCAGCCATACATGCCCATTCTCAGTGCAGTTTACTTCAGAGTACAAAGCACATGAAACGATAAGCGAATCGAAACAGCGACCTACAGGATCATTGGTTTTCAACAATTGATGAGCGTGTTGTCATGTGTGTCCACAGAACACGTTCAGAGAACGGGTTCTTTTTGCTAGTCTATTATAAATTGCTCTGCACAGAGCCTTCAAACACACTCATTTGTCAATCAATGACATGGAAGAGGTCAAAAATCTGATGTCCAACACTCCTGCTAGTGAAGATCAACCGACTTACATTTTAGACTCTTTGCAAGCGTCTGACAAAAAACAATGGGTGCCCCAAGTAGATTGTGTCTGCCTGAAGAATATTTACTATTAAAAGTGCTTTAATTTTCAGACCTTTCTGTGGAAATGCATGGAACTGGACAGTTCTGTTTAGGAATTGCAGTGGACAGCAGCCACATATACCAAAGACACCTGGAAGACCAGGTTAATGTCTTTGCCAAATCTAACATTAAAATGCTTTTTCATAGATCATAGGACACAAACTGGGTCTCGAAATAAGTAGGAAGGTCCACCTTTTATGGATTGCTACTAGGACGACACTCACATTTTCAGTGTTGAGCTTCGGTTTGCTTTTTTTATTTTTTTATTTTTATTGTATTAAGTTAATTTGGTTATACAACCTTTCACACTAAAACCTGACAAAAGACACATCATACCATATAACAATAACACAATACAATATTAAAAAAACACTTCATGGTTCAAATATTATACTTAAAATACTTAAAATAACACAATAAAAAAGGACCAAAGTTTCAAAAAAGAGGGATTCCCTTCCAAGCTTAAGTATATCCAAGGACGGGTAGTATATAAAATCTTGGATAAAGAGCTAATCGTATTAGAGCAGGGATTTGCAGCTTAATTAAATAGCTGCATAGGGTTTCTTAAAACAGCCCTTGTTGGGCGTAGAAGGCATATCTCGGTCACATATCTAGATGATTCAGAGAATGTATGTGATCTAGATACCTTGATTTCTTCTCATGCCCTGTCAGGTGAAAATCAACAATGGTAACAACTTGGTACAATATCATCAAATTGATTAAGAACTAATGATTCCATATTTCCTAAACAGATACTCCCAGTACATCTTTGAGAGTGGCCTATTGTGTGGTTTGGAAGGATTGGCTTGTTTTGTTTCCCGCAGTTGATCTTAGCCCAAAGCCTACATACTGAGACCCTGCATAATGATACCAAAGACTGTAGTCCCAATTCCAGTCTTATCGTCTATATAAAGTTTGTTGATGGAGCATTGGAGCCCTACTGCTGTATGGTCAAATATCACATACTTCAGGTAAAACACCAAATCAGACACGCAATGGCTGCCACCAAAACCATGTCCGGGTTCCCTAAATGGAGAAATACCGTCCCATTTTGAGTATGGAGGACCCCGTATTTCCCCATTCAGGGAACCTGGACCTTCCCCATTCCCATTCGAGCCCCCATAGGGCTCAATGGGAATGGAGTTAACAACGGGCCCATTACAAGAGGGTCTGTTGTTAGCTCCCTGGTTCCCTCGCGGGACCCGCTATGGACGTTTGGATAAACCAGACGTCCACAACGGGTCCCACGAGGGAACCTCGTAATAGTGCGGAATGCATTGAACAGCGCCGGCACATTACCGGCGCCGTTAAACGCATTCCACACAACTTGTAATGAGACACATAGAGATTGTATAGTAGGGGGCTAGCACACATCCCTGTTTTAGGCCTCTATTAGTTGGCATAAAATCAGAAAGATTTCCTTCTTGCGAGAGGCACACATTAACCTGCATGTTACTATGTAACTGCTTAAGGAAATACAGTAAGGAATTTATTTATTTGCATTTTTAAAGCGCTCACACAGCCCTGGGGCATCGAGGCGCTGTTACACATTTTTGTTGTTGTCTTAGTTGCATATTTATATCGCGCTTAAACACCAGAGGTTTCTAAGCGCGGACCCGGGGATCGAACCTGTGTTGCTTCGTGTCGTCTTGCTACCATCTTTCCAATTTAGACCAAATCTTGGGGCAGAGGACACTATCAAAAGCAGAGCTATAATCCACATAGCAGGTGTATAATGCAGGGTCTGGGTTTTGATAAGTGTCTGAAATTAACGTAAGCAGCACCCAGATGGAATGGGTTGCACCATGATATTTCCTGAAGCCTGTCTCGCACAGGTTCACGAGACTCCTGCATTCCGCCCACATCGACAGCAGCTCCAAAAATAATTTTGAAAATATCTTGGAGCTACTGTCTAGCATGGCCAACAGTCTATAATTTACAGGGGACTGTCTAGAGCCCTTCTTATGCACTGGAATTAGGACTAACTGCTGCCAATTCCTAGGGACAAATTCGGTCACACAGATGTGCAAGAATAGGAGTTGCAGAACTGCTGCCCAGTAGCAAGCATCACTCTTGAATACGATGTTACAGACACCATCAGGCCCAGCTGATCTGGAGGATTTCATCTTTCCTATGGTCTCAACCAGATCAGCCCCCTTCATTTGCCACCAGACAGCGGCGCTATTAACCATGGATTTGCTTTGTAGCAACCTAGTGTTGCCCTGTTCATGCTAATAGATGGCCCTGATAAATACGGACCAATCAGATCCACCAAGACCACAAATTTCCACTGCTTGAGGGCCCACACAATGGATGCAAATCATATGCCAACATTGTTTGGTGTCCCCTGTTTTTATTAGCTGGTTGACAAACTTCCAGCCAGCACTGGCTTTGTTATTACAACAGTTTCTCAGCCCTTGCTCATATGTTGTTATAACTTTGCCGATAAGTTCCCTTTTGCCCAGATCTTGCAGAGTATGGTACCTCTTGATTTTACGCAAATCTCTTTTCCTTTTTGCTATTACCAAGTCATATGGAATGCCAGGCTTGCCCAAATGTTTAATACTGAGTACATGTCTAAATTTAGGGGACCCATACAGATCAAGCAAGTTTTCCAGCTCCAATTACATGCTTTCAACATGGAGACCCCTGTTTTCTCCATCAATACCAATTTAGCATTTAGATTAGTAATATTTCTAGTCATCAATCGCAGTCTGTTTCCCTGCAAATGAACTGTTGTATTATATTTTAGTTTTTACGGGCTCTCAGTGTGGCAAGTCTGTAGTTCTAGTCCTAAAATGGCCTGGTCGCTCATAGTGATCAGGTTTATTACAAGGGCAGGCATATGTTTTGAAACCATTCCATTGACATATATAAATTCAATACAACTACTATATTTACCATTTGACCAGGTATATGGAGGTTTTTTTTAGTAATAGGAGTTACTAGATGTAAATAAAACTCCTCCATCATATCTCTCCAAGCTTTGCCTTGCGAATAATGTTTTTTGGTGTTAACTAAACCCTGAGGTAGAGTCAGACTGTACTCCTAACAATCCACATTAACATCCCCAGCCACCATGATATCACCTCTCTGGAATTGCGATTGCCAAATTTGAAGGTTATCAATCAGTGTCTTTTTAAGCTCATGTGTAAAATGTACACCTGGCAGATCATATAGCGTTATTAATAGCATGTTTCTGCCGCCAAGGGGAGACTTGGTCAAGAACGCACCCAATAAGCCTTCATTCAGACAGGCATTGGTAATCGCTTTCATACAGTATATAGCTTTGGCTCCAATACAAAGGCCACCTACAGGCCGACCTTACATAGGTACAGGGGATAAAGCAAAAGTTAATGAGTAGCCATCCAAGTCGAAATTAGTAGTGAGCCAGGTCTCTTGTAAAAAGAACAAGTCAATGCTAATTAATTGAGCCAAAACAATTTGCATTATGCAAAAACGAATGATGGCCTGTCATGTTCCAGAATATAGCTCGGAAAGGGTCAACAGTGAGGCCTTTCTTTCAACATGGTATTTGTAATGGAATCGACCAAGAGCCAGCATTTCCTGGGAGCCTCCAACCTAGTTCCAAGGCAAAATGCCTTTTCATTTTTTGGCTGGTTCCTAAACCTAGACTTAATGGAATACTCCAATTGTCTAGTCAGGCGCAACACTGAGACGTCAAAGCCCAAACTTGATAGAGGCCTAGAATGTTTACATATTTGTTCCACAACCGTTGGAGTTACAAATACAGCTAAAACCCAATCTGTAACACTGTAAAGTGTGGGTAATTCCAATCCCTGGAAGTCATTGGTTGTGATAGTAAATAGGTCAGGGATTATATGGAGTAAGTCCAAAAGCCAAGCAAAGGGCTCTTTTCATAAGGTTTCCTCTCAATAAACTTTATGTATTTTAAATCAGCATACCAGGATGGAAGAGATCTGTCATTGAGCCTTTCTAAGTGTGTAGCTTCCACGTGTCTCAGCCAATAGTCTTGACAATATCTCTCAGGGATTTCCACTTCTCTCACCTGTGTTATCTATCCTTTCCCTGTTTTTCCCAATTCCAGTTTATTTGGGTCCTCCAAAGCCCAACTCTGATTGGCTTTATTTAGCCCCAAAGCCAAAGGTGAAGGCCGACTATGTGCCTTCTGGGTGGGGTTATCAGAGAGGGCCAAGGCATTCTCACCCAGAGGGCTCTTTAGTGTTAGTCTCCCATTTTCTGTTAGCAGTATTTCCTGTCGAGGCCGAGTTAGGCAGCGAAACCAGAGAACCCACATGTGCAGTCCCATCCAACACCCGGTTCTCAGCAAGCAGAGGTTTTTGTGCTCCCAGCCATTTATCTATAGGGCCGTGCAACAATAACTGCTGCACTGAACTGTCCACTATCCTGTTGGTTATGTTATAGTATGAGAGAGGGAGTGGTACCTCGAGCTAAATCGGGATACAAACAGGGGCACAACATTCACAACCCAAAGGTTGTCAAAAAGCTTTCATAAGAAATGACTGTTAAAGAAGTAACTGGAAATGAATTACATTTTTAAAAAATTGTATTCTCAAATGAACAAGATTTTGCATTTGTACATTGAATTTATCAATTAGCAAAATAAATAATAATTACATTTTTGTTAATTATCACACATTGATAATACAGGTTTTCCAACAAAAAGTAATTTAACAAAATAATAATAATTTGTTGAACAAAAAAACAAATAATCAATCTCTTTGATTTATACAGAAATATATTGTTCTGATGGAGTGATATCCTCATACCAAGACAGGAGATTACTATCTATATTAATTTGATGGTTCTCCACCTATCTCATACTACACGTTTCGGGCTAAACGCCCTTCTTCAGGTATTGATATCTTGGCTATTCTTTCTGCAATTTTAATAGAAATGAATCAATTTTAGTTCTCAAAATTAAGATTGAAGATAGGTTAAGTATTTGAACAAAATTAAATGACAGAGAGTTATAGGCTCACTTAAACTAACCTGAACTGGCAATCATATCAAAAGCAGGTATTCATGACGCTCTGATTTAGGGGATATTGTTACCCTAAAATTAAAAAGATTTAACAAGGATTACATCAATTGTCTATCTAGTA
Source organism: Ambystoma mexicanum (assembly GCF_040938575.1). Taxonomy (NCBI): domain Eukaryota; kingdom Metazoa; phylum Chordata; class Amphibia; order Caudata; family Ambystomatidae; genus Ambystoma; species Ambystoma mexicanum. Next base: position 1,358,785,566 of record NC_090930.1, on the reverse strand, counting down.
GACTTTCAATTACTCATTAGACATTCCTTAGTAATGATCTGTTGCGGGACGAGGCACTGGTAAAAGCGCTGTGTCCTCTCTCAGACCAGAAGCAAGGAGATGTAGTGGAATTAATTACTGTTGTAATTTTAACTCACCCCAAAGAGAATCGCTGACAAGTTCCTTGTTTGAAGAAATGCGCAGTGGTTGGATAAGGGCAGTGTTGTTCCGTCTGTGCGGAATCTTTGGTTGCGCGCATGGTTATTGCAATAGAATGTAAGTGGGAATCACTACCGTGAGGTATCCCTCAACTTATTTATTAATTCTAATTGAAGTGATAAAAGCGTACCTTGATGTAACTATTGTCTCCACGTATATATTCCAGCAGGAGACGTGTGCACTCGCACTCAGCTTCTTGCACCGCTTTCACCCCCGTATATGGTATGGTTTAATTAGGATCGTGTATCTAAGAATGACATACTTATAACAAATCTCTATGTAAGTCAAGTAAGCAAATAACTCACCCAAAAAAGTATTAGCATTATAACGCTTTCCTTAGCATACGCACACACAGCACTTTGTGGTGCGGTCTCAGTATCCGGTTAGCGATTCCTGTGTGCCCTTGTCCTTCGCTGTCGTACTGAGATAAGGGGAAGAATAAGACTAAGGGGGTCATTACAAGTGAGGCGGTAATGGGTTAATGGCGCCGGTATAGGTGCCGAAGCTGTCAACCCGTTACCGCCTCATCACGAGTCTGCTCGTGGGAACCCGCTAAGGGCGCCTGGTTTTACCAGGCGTCCTTAGCGGGTCCCACGAGCGGACCATGGTGCTAACAACAGGCCTGTTATTAATGGGCCCGTTGTTAGCTCCCTCCCCATTCCAATTAAGCCCTAGCTCCAAGGTCGGAATGGCCCGGTAATTCCTAATTCAAGGAACCCGGACCTGGTACCCGGTAAGGGGGTAGCCATGCCGCTAATAGCAGCATGGCTACCTCCTAACTCTTAATGACCCCCTAAGTGTCACTTAGGTAATCTTAAACTCTTGTACAACGGTATCTGTTTGTAGTAAAGCAGTTTTCAAGACAAATCAGTGTGGTTACCTTCTTGTGCGTGCTGCAGTTAATCTGCTGGAAAAGACGAGTCTCCTCTAATTCTTCCTGTTTGCTAATCGTTGCTAGGCTACAGTTCTAGCCATGTGTTTTATTAAAGACTAGAAAGTCTATAGGAGTCATTGTACGCCGCCATCTTGGGTTAAAAAATGGCTGTGTGATTCCCATTACATTACTGCTCTGTCTGAATCACTGTAAGGCTCTTGTATTTGCTAGAGTGTTCTTAAATGGGGCAAGTGAAACTGGTGAATCACATCTACTCACATATTGATCAACTAATTTTCAATTGATTAGTATGCTTTATTATTAAGTCATACAGAACTCAAGGAAGACCACTCATACTTGATAGTGATCATCTATCTAAATAAACGAAGAGTAATATATTTGAATTGAAGTAGCCTTCTCCATTGCCCTTAAAAATCACACAGACCCCTGTTAGCGCATGATTAGGCTAATTGTTGCAACCCTTTTTTGACAGACAAAATGATTAAGTTGAGGAAAGTGCCAAGAGAAGCATCAGTGACCAAATAGCGCATTTTATTGGAAAATGATGTGATGTACCTTTGTTAGGAGCCAGAGGGACAGTGTAGACAGATGCCACGACCTAATTACCTTAATGTTTATAGCTGCAACGAGTCAGAAGTGCTGGATTTTCTTGCATGACTGTCACTATTTGCTGAAGCTGAAGGGTATGTATGCTTAAAGCAATCTGCATGCAGGGCTATTGGCAATTGAATGCAACATATATGTGCCGCTTTCCCGTCAATAAAATACAGGTGCAATATTGGGAGGTGCAAAGCATTGTTTTTTCCATCATCAGTGCTTGACCTATTAGAATTGTTTACGTGACCCCTGTGATTTCTGAAGCTCTGGAGAAGATAACCATCAGCAAGGGTAAAATGTGAACCTGACATAATTAAGTTTGAGATTGCAGCTGGTAATTGGAAAGGGTTGTAACTGCCATTCGCAATTAGAAACTCTTTCGATGCCCGTGTGCAAGACAACAGCATCTGGCATAGCTACATGTTTATTTAATGGTTTGACTGACTTTCGCTGTGTTTACAATAGCATACTTTTGTTTCCTGTGAAATAATCGTGTGGCAAATTCCTGTTTTATGGTCTTAAGCGCAATAGGTTACAAATGTCAAGGTTAACTTCTGAAGTTCAATTAACAATAGAAGAAATGTCTACAAGTGGAATTGTACTGTTTCTGATATTTTTTGTAACATTTGCAGGGATTTCATTTCACCAAAATACCTGGGGTAGCAGAAGTGACATCAGAATGCCACGCCCCCATGAGTGACATCACAGGAAGCGATGTAATTTGATCCGGCACTCACATAACATCACAAGAAGTGATGCAGTTGACCCGCCCCCTCACCCCACGTGGCATCACAGGAAGTGGCATCATTACGCATTATCCCTCAGTACATTAAGGAAAATATGGTTATTGTATCACTATTGTGACATTTCATACAAGAATGGATAATCATATGCAGCAGTGTGTCAAAGCCCATGTTGGCATGCAAAGTGTATGAACCCAAATCCCCTCTTTATGTGGATCCGCCCTGTTATTTCAACAGGACTACTGAGCAAAATCAGATTCTGGTGGATGGGGCAGGTATAGGGATAGGGTAAAGCCAGGATAAGGGGGGAGAGGGAAAATATTTCGAACATGTATTCTTCTAGTCAATGGCATCCACAGTCTTCAATGATTTGGGCACTTACCCCAATTTTTTTTGATTCGACAAGTTACCTTCAGTGTTGTGTTGTACTGTTGTACTGTTTGCAGTTGTTTCATGGACTTCATTATTCCTGCACAAAACAGCCAGATGTCTACGATATTCATCTCCTTCAGAACCTAGAGCTAAGTTTAAAATGGGTTTGATTAATGCATTGGCAAATATTGCTACCTGATCATCTTCGGTTATCTCTTCAAAGGGCTTGCATATCTCAAGAGGAACAAAACATTTCAAGTCTTTGTTTCTATACATTACTAGTATCACGCTCTCATACTTTCAAACAAGTATACTTTTTTGTTTCGGGTACACATCCTACCATACAAGGTCTGCAGAAGTTTAGTGTGTTACAAATCCTGATTACCAACATTGAAAACCTGTTATTCCACTTACGCAGTGCTTCTGCATTGCCATTCTAGTGCTGCATTCTTACCGAAAATTTGAAGAGGTGAGTACTTGGAGTACTCTGCGTGCAAACCTGCCATGCCCATCACACATTTGAAGGGTGGGTAGGTATTATACTCATATCCATAAAACAGAGATCAAGATTCCATCTTCGTCCTTGTACTCTTGTGAGGCTTCTGGTGTAACACTTGTTCTTGTGTTATCCTGGCTGCAAACAGAATAGTTCAAAATGTGTTGAAGGCATACCGTGAATTACTGAGTGATGCCAACTTCAGTACTAAAAGCCTCATGACTGCTGTCCCCATACTTTACGGAAACAAAATCCTGGCTGAACTTTGCATTTCTCCCACACTCACTAACACTCTTTAAATACAGAGGTTTCTGTTCCTACATGTTCATTGTCCTCTACACCGCACACCTCTCCATAAAGGTACACATTCCAACAATTAGCACTATTGTATAGGTTTGTGGATAATGCCCAGCAGTTGCTCTTCCTTCACTCTGATCATAAGACTTAAAATCTAGTTTCTTACCAGATTGAGCAGAACAATGGCGTGACAGACGTGTTCGGTGCTGCTGTTTGAATGGCAAAAGGCTGTGGAACAAATGGTGCATGCCGTTGCTCATGTAAGGTGAAGATTCTGAATGGAAGGAAGGTTGATGCTTAGGGGACAGAAAACCACAGAGGAAGGCTGTGAGTGTTCAATGGCAACAGATCAAGACACAGAACTCTGAACTCTGGTAGTGGAGCTGCAGCTGTTTGTCAGAGAAGAGACTGCAAGTAACCAGGTGCTATTTTGATGTCATAGAACACTGGCTGTGATGCTGATGGTGCCTGGCTGGTTTTAACAGAAGACACTGACTGGTGTGTCTCATTATTGCTTGGTTGACTACAAATCAAGAATAAGGTGCTGACATTGTGGCATTTTGAAGACAGAACTGTAGCTGTGGGGCGGCTGGTGACTGGCTTAAAAAGAAGATGCTGCTTAGATGGTTCATCATTGCTTCATTGACTGGAAATCAAGACCAGCCAGGAATGATAGCCAATGTTTTCATGACACAAAACTCTGGCAGTCCTGCAGTGTCTGGCTGACTTGGCAAGAAGATGCTGATGGAGGCACCTCAAATTATAAGAGACTGGCAGTTGAAAGATGCTTGTGGCTCTGCTACTAGTAGTGCCTGTCTGGCTTCAAAGGAACATACTGATTGGATGTCTTGCTGTTGCTTAGACTGAAAATCTGTAGGAGTCCGGCAGTGTGGCAGATGCTGCCATTTTGATTGCACACATGACTGGCTGTAAGTGTATGTGGTGCCCTTCTTAATTGTGATGTTTTGAATTTAATGGTCCATTGTTGCTTAGCTCACTGGTAAACAATAGGATGCTGACAAAACTCAACAGCATATCATGCAGTGTTTTGAAGGTAAGACACAAAAACTTTCTGTAGTGCATGAGCAGGAGGATAGCTCAGGGGCAACGTGCTCGTTTTGGAAGCAAGTCGACACGGAGCAACACATGTTTGATCCCCGGGTCTGCACTTAGAAACCTCTGGGTAATAAGCATGTTATAAATAACCTATCATATCATACCACGGCTGACTTCATGATGAAGAGGCTGGTAGTGTAGGACAGTGGCAGATGGTTTTGAAGACTGTGTGTGGTGATGATTAGGTCTGCATGACTTGAAAAGAAGGACATAGCTGGAAAAGTGATCTATAATCTAGCAGTGTCAAAGAATATAATGGTTCATCTTTCCAGAGGATAACTCCTGTACCGCACGTCAGCAAATCTGTCAATGGCATCTCGCAAATTTACCGCCTCACCCTCCATAGGTTGACATGCCATTATCAACAAATCACTAACTCTCTTGTCTCCACATCTATTTTGCAAGTGGATTTTTAATCTCTTTCCAAACAGGAGAAGAACCTCTCATTTGTTGCATTTGTAATCGGCAATGCAAGGACCAGATCCAACAGGTTTAGGACCTCAGAAAATCCTCCTGATGATGTATGGAGATAGTACCTGACAGAATGAATACCTGCTATAGTCTTGTCAGATGAAAAGCTCCTTGCAGTGGCAAGGCCTGAATGCAATCCAATGTAATTTACCTGGGGCCCTAGGGAGTGCTCAGCAAGAATATCTGCAGATTAGTCTTCCAAGAAATGTGTAGCCCTTGGATTGAACATGCCGGCAGTCTAGATAAGCCCCATGTTATTTGTGAAATGAGAATCCAGCTCTCTTACAAACCTATCCAAGGTCGAGAAAAACACCTCTTACTTTAAATGTTCAGTCTGTGGCCTTCTATCCTCAGAGTGCTCATAATGTCCAGGCCTCTACCTTACGGTAGTACCAACAAGGTATCCTGTTAGTTTGCTGCTCAGTTGTTGCTACCTTAATGGTAAAGCTCTTCTGTTGAAGTCTTCAACTGTTTCAATAGCACATTTTTCTGCCAATTCCGTTGCGTCGTTGATGATTTTCCCCCAATGGCATTCTTGTCGAAGGTTGACAAGGTCAGTGCTTGTCACTTGAATTAGTTCACTCACATTGGGCAAATCAAGATCCTTTCTCTGAAGTTCTTCAGATAACACATGAATTAATCTTTTTCAGAATTGCTTCCATACTTAGTAAAGTCAGCAAAAACTCAAAGCTATGCATATTTTGGAGAAGTCCTCTGGCTTCTGAACAAGCCTGCTTGTCACGTTGTTGTGATTCTGATGCTTTGAGGACAACTACAATACATACTGTCATCGCTCGGCAACCAAGAGCTGCCTGTGCTCTCCCAGAGGAATGAAATGTCAGGAGAGCAAGCAACAGTGAGGGCATCATCAAACATGCTGACACAGGAAGAACAATCCTCAATATCAGGATTGAAAGAACATCCAGCGTTATCCAGGAAAGATTAAGTATTGCTTAGGTCAGCATCATGTAAAACCATCAAAGCAATGTCTGCACGTTAACAAGAGACTTCAGTGTCCACTACAAATGAAGGAGATGGTATGTAAGCCAAGGAAGAAGGTGCTACAGACAAAGTGTCAGCATGTGAAGATCTCAGACCAATGTCAGCACATGCAGAAGTTGATGCAATCTCTGCACCTGAAGAAGCAGCTCCGCTGCCAGCAACAGTTGATGTGCTGGCCGAGGGTTGGACAACATGTACAGCTGTGCTAGAAATTGCCACTCAAGGTATCATCAGAAAACAACCTCTTTCGCTTACTTGAATCAGAGCCTGTAGTAGGGCCTGCTACTCTTGGTTTTTAAGGAAAAATATCAAAGATTTACCTCTGTTTTGGATCCTTGGGTTTTCCTGTATGTATAGACATGGTCGTTCTTTTAGTACTGCTAAATCAGAAGCTATTATTCAAGCAAATCATGGATTCCTGGGTGTCCTCCTCACTTGTTTTGTTCTTCACTCTTCTTTGGGGGACCACTTCTGTTGCATATCAAAGAGGAGACATATCTGAAATGTATTGTTTTGGCTTAAAACTAACATATATATATATATATATATATATATATATATGTTACCACATGGAGGATAGAAAAACCTGCACTCCATGCATGAAGTCAGTAGATCCCAACAAAAATAAAAAAAAACTCGAATCCAACTACATGAAAAAGATTGAGTTTTAATGAAAAGTACAAAAATATATATATGAGGCAAGCACACACAGCAGTCAATACAGGACGCCTAGGCAGTGTCCTTAACGACGCGTTTCGCGCTTCCCTGAGCGCTTGATCACGTTAGGGGGACGAGCAAACAATGAAGGTAGATATTGTAGATTGGCCCTTCTTCCATGTTGTCACCAAAACTGGGCTCACAACCATGCAAGCCACCATGGCGGCCATTTTAGAGTGTAGTCAAATGCTGCATTAACCATAGAGAGTGCAAGCTTAGACAGAGCAATAAAATGCATAGTGCATTAAGAACCCACATGAAAAATATACAAAATATACATTTAAGAGATGCAAGTGCATATCTGCGCTAATAATGGCAGTATATAATATATAATGCATGATAGGAACACAGCTCGAACAGACCTAAATGCAACCTTGAAAATAAAGACATGTAGCAAACAAAAATGTAAAGTGCAAGTGCATTGAATCCCAAACATATCACCCTGGCCAGGTAGCCTAATCAACAAGGTTAACATAAGCATAACATTAAGGATTTAAAAATAATCTGTACATGCAGCCTTATTAATAAAACATGTAGCGAACTACAATGTAAAGTGCGAGTGCAGTGGACCGTAAACCTGTCACATTAGCAGCACAACCTGTCCAGAATGGTTGGATGAACATAAAGTGCAAGTGCACTAATCATAATTGAACAATCAATGAATGCAGTCTTTAAGATAAAAGCAAGTTGCAGGCTGCTGTGTAAAGTGCAAAGACAAGAGGTCATAAAACTTATAACTCTAAGCAGCATAGCCTAGTTGAAAAAAATATGGTAATAATACAGTGCAAATGCATAGCATGGTATTGGAGCTTATTATGAAAAAAATACAAACAGTTGGGCAATGAAGGAGCAATATCAACCAATGGAGTTTCAGGGTACAAATACAATCATGAACTCACGAACTTCGAACACCCTAAAGACAAAAGAAAGAAAAATAGGGACATAACAGCCAAAGTTCACCAAATAAGTGAACAAACATTAAAAGAATGTGCAATTCCAGGCCAGATCAGTAAGCATATATATATATATTATTGAACTCCCTGAAAATAAGCTAATGCGCCCTAAAGATAAAAATAGAGATTACAAATACTCCCAACAAAAAATAGGAAACAAACACAGTGGACCTTGAGCCCCCGCTTTCACGCACACTACTCCATGGATGTTTGGAGAGGTAGTGCATGTAGTACCACAGGAAGAAAGTAATGTTATTACTGCCTAATCAGAAGACATGCACATGTATCTTTTAATGTGTATGAGTAACTAGGTGCAACAGAATAATTATTAGAAAAGAAATTCTGTTTTTCAGTTGAAGCATTTTTACTTACTTACAAAATACTAACATGGGAATTGGATTTACATTTTGACTCCTTAAAAATCACTTTACTCCCAAGTTTACAAAATTGGGAGTAAAATACTCCCACTTCAAAATCTTATCTGGAGCACTGAGCATGTGTATACCTAAGCAGTGATTTCAAGTATTTTCTTTGTAGCTTACTTTTAGGCCAGTTCTATCTGTCAGAGTTATAGTTTAGATTTAAGAGATTAACAGCTGCAACATGTTCGAACTCTGCCCCTAAAAAGAAGGAAACCCCTAGGTCCTGAAAAAGAACTGAAGTGAAGCATGTGTTCAGTGTCATACAGTTTGAGGTTCATTTTGTGGCATTCCTGATTCAATATAAGAGACACAGCAATCTTTAGTGTTGTAACAACTAGGACAAGGCTGCAATGCATAAATAGATAATGACTGATCATTATAATGATGATCAATAATGGATCATTAACATATGCTATCCATTTTCCATATGTTGCTTCATGTTCATTTACCTCCCGCAGTGGTCACAGATAAGGCTGGATGTCAGCTGCTCAATGGTGGTACTGTTTACTGTTTAAGTTGAGAACACAAAAAGGAAGGAACTCCCATGAGAAGATGAAGGTCTGGAAGATGCAGGTCTGAAAATAAAAAATAATAATATGAGAATGGAAGAATAATTTGTGGAACACCACACCATTTTAATTTTTAATAGAATTTTAGAGTTCTGGGATGTAAAAGAGACGTATGGGGCGTGTCTCCATCAAAGATGTGGCAAACCTACACTAAAATAGCCATGGTGGTCAGTTTTACAAGAGGCACAGTGGTGCGACCAAACATGATTGTAGAATTAGCAAGTCCTCCATTTTTATTGGTACACAATTGTTCCTCCAGTCGGGGAGATCAGCACACACAGGTAAGAACATCAGCGTACGGTCTAAGGAAGGACTAAGGATGCATGATTTGGTTGGGTTTCTAGTATCAGGGTATCCAGATCACGGCTGATACAAAACTAGAGTTGCTTAAAGGTTTTTTGTAATTCTTTCGTCAGCCGTCATGCCAATTTACAGCCGGTGGCATGGGGACCCATCAGTCCTGCTCCTCTCTGATTTATGAGGGCGCAAATAAATCATTTTTATAAATGGAATTGTCATAATTGTGCTTGTAAACCCATAAATATGCTTTCATCTAAATCTGAGACCACAACAAATGTTGTCACTGTCAGCAACTTAAGATCTAACATTAAGAACTTTCAGTGTCCCGATGATGATTTTCAGAGTGGGTTCATGCGAAGATGTTGTAATTCTTTTTGTGACCCATCCATTAGGATTGTTTACAGAGATTAGAACGAAGCTGATGGAATTCAGCGTTACAATCAGTACATTATTTTTATTACTGTGGTTCAGCGTTACAAAGCTAAATCTACATTCATAGGTAAAATGCAGATGGGAGGGATAAATGCAAAAAAGAAGAGGCAAATACATGTAGACAAATAAAAAAGGGGGTGTAATTGGTGAACCCAATGCTTATTGCTTAACAAGACAGAGTAGTACTAGCAGGACTTTTAAATATAGCAGCCTCCCTCACAAACAGTGGGCAAATCCGACCAAGAAAATAAAGGGTTTATGGTTGACATCACTGCTGATGTCATTATAGCATATGAATGATTAGGCGCTTTAGCCACCACTCATCCCTGTACCCCTGCAGTCATTTCGGGGACTCCTCATTGCTACCCGCAGAGTTTGGAGGGCACTTCTCAGCACACCCAGCAGGCGTGGGGGCTGTGGAGTAGAGAGGTGCGACTCCCAATTCCCACCATGCCCAGCCAGTATTGGGAGTGCATACTCATTCTCAGAACACTGATTGGGAGGGGTCCTCATTCTCACCATATAGAGTAAAACAAATGTTAGCTTATCACAGTTTTTAACATTTGAGAGTGGAACTGACTGGAGGGTGCAGTTGTAGCATATCTGAGAAATGCATGTGCTTTCCCTGTACGTGCTATTCAACAGAAACAACGTTTTGTTGCCTTTGAAGGTTACCTCCCCAAGGGCAGTGAAATGTTGGGCACATGCACTACAGAACTAATGAATAATTACTAAATTAAACAGTCCCAACCAATCAAACCAACCCACCCTCAATCAGATCCGCCAGAGCACCTGCAGGGCATGTGCAAGGTAGTGGTGCGCGGTACAAATCCTATTGACAAAATAACACGATATATAGTATGTAAAGGTTCTTATACTGTGTTCTGTTACTACCTTCATGGTTTCTTGGTGCGCATGCGCTGCGCAATGTAATAGCAGGCTGTCCGTCTCAGGACGCAAAGGAATGCATTGACTGCAGATGAATGCACACCATAGGGGGCCCTCTGCAGATGCATGGCTGTGGTGTGTGTGCTCAGTACCAGTTGTATGCACAATGCATCTTTTGTGGCTACAAACAATGACCCGCTATATGCTAGGGGTCCATGGAGAAACACTATTCTAAAATCTGCTAACATGTGCAATATTTGCTTCCTATCCACATCGTCTATGCAATATGTGGCGAGTCTTTAGGGTTAGCTTTGCACTGAAGACAACCACCATCAAACAGGGAGAAGAAATCTTCACCTCGTGCAACACCCAACATCTTTTACTAGTGAAAGACAGCAAAGAATAGCATTGCTCAAACCAGGCAATGTAAATTAGGGCAGAAACCGTTACCCGAAACAATAAAGATTCGAAGAGCTTGGATTACAGTCAGGTGATAGTAGAAAAAGCCTCCATGTCCCTCTAAAATGAACTGGTTACCAGTCCATAATGCAGTAATGTATTATTGTATTTTTCCCAAATTTTAGAAGTGTTCAAAAAACCCATATTGTAAAGATTTAGCATGCGCATATCTTATTTATTTATTTATTTGAATTTATAAATCGTACAGGAGGCCCTGGTGCATCGTGGCGCTGTTACAATAGGACTTAGTTTGTTGCAATTGTACAGTGAAAAAGGTACCGTACAACAGATATGATGACATTAACAGGATATGCTTCTTAAATACTAAACAGGTTCCAGTGTTACATGGGAACCAGCTGATATTTGTTAATGAGGATATGACTAGTTGAGATTGGTTTTCAGAGCTCTGCGGCAAACTGTGAGGAAGGTCTCGTTCCCAAGAGAGCAAGGGAGGTCGTTCCAATTTTTCGGTGCTAGGAAGGCGACGCTGGCACCTCCAGCTTTGGCTCTTCTCAAGGTAGCGACAAGGAGCTGATTGAAATGCTGGGCACGATTGGGTCTGTTAGAAGTAGCACAGTGAATTATTTCTGATAGATAGGGGGTGCTGTAAGGGAGATGCACATGTGTGTGGAAGCTAGAGTTTTGAAGAGTATACGCTCTTTAACTGGGAGCCAGTGGGAGTCATGTCTAGCCTGGGTGATGTGCTCCCTTTTGGGAATGATTAATGTGGCTCTAAGGGCATTTTTTTGGGTGAATTGTAGCTTGTTAAGGTTTTTTGTTGAGGTGCCTAGGAACAGGACGTTGCAGTAGTCCAACTTGGCTCCTATGGTGGCTCTGGTTATGGTTAGGCAGTTTTTGGGTGAGAGGTATGGTTTGACTGCATTTATGATTTTGGTAGTCAGTGCAGCCGACGATGATATGGCGTTGACTTGACCTGTCATTGAGAGGGTGGACTCAAAGTAGACTCCCAGTGTTTTGACTGCTGCCGATACAGTGATTACGGTTTTCTCGATGCTGAAGGATCGGTATTGACTGTCGAGCTTGTTGAGAATTTACTTGTGGCCTACCAGGAGGATTTCAGTTTTTTCCCCATTGAGGCACAAACCATTTGCCGCATACAAGCCTGGATAAGGGCATTTGTTTTGTTGAGTGTAGCAGAGTCTTGTTCATAGGAGCCAGAGAGGGGGAGGAGAACCTGAGTATCATCGGCATAGTTTGTATATGCTATGCTGTGATAGTCAAGGTCACCACAGCTAACCACAGCTAACTGGGTCTTATGAAAATGAGTCGCATGGGCCTCACACTAGGATCTTCCTTCATTGGCATGCTACTATTTGTATTTATTTCTCTCTGATGGGGGATATGTCTTTGTGAAATGGTGGGGGGTGGGGCCTAGGATTTCCACCTACCCGGATTTAGGCTGGACTGGCTGCTTTTCTAGAGCTGTATCCTGATTGCCTGCTTTCTCCTCTGTAGTCTGTTTTTTAGATGCTGCTGCAGACGGTAAAGAGTGATTCATAAATTCTGAGCCTAACATCTTTTCATCCAGTACTAATGATGTGTGTGCACCCCCCACACACACACGCACACACACACACGCAATTCTGCTAAGTGGAACTGTTGAAGTCTCCATTTTACTGCTTAATCTCTGTTTCTCCAAATTCCTCCCAAACCCATAGCTATGAAGCACTTTGTATACCTACACAGAGGCAGGACTGTCAAAAATGTAGGATACATTATGAATATACAAAAGGGGACACTTGGGAACTAATCACTAGAACCTTAGAAGTTCTTATTGCGAGGGATTAAAGCAAGCATGCATTTACAAGGGAATCAACAGTTTATTTTGATCAAATTCTTAACCATTTGCCCACTAACATGTTGTCCAAATTCGAGGCCTGCTCCAAAACACACCAAACCTGAAACAATAGCACTTAGAGGCAGATCAAGAAGCATCCAATGCGGTGCAAAATATCATAAAGTTATTCAGCAATGCTTGGGCATTGTGGCATAAAATAAATTCATTTAGCATACTTCTTTTTCAATAAATAAAAAGAATGTTGTGCAGGGCAACAGTGAAATGGTGAAACATTGATTCCCGAGATTCAAATATTTCTTAAGGTGATTTTTGGTGAATGATATTACTAACATTTTTTTAAATGTTCAGATTACTTTTAATTGGGTAATCCAGGAACCACACTTTGAATTCAAAGTAGAAATTGTCATTCTGTATTTGCTTCTTCCTTTTCAATAATTAAATAATTAAATTTAATAGCAGAAACAGAAGCTATATTTATTCCAAGTTTTCAGAAGGTTTGTAGTTTTGGCTGGGATGTCCGGTACCCTGCGCACAGTTTTAGTTTTGAATTAAAATATTGCCTGCAGCTGTCATGATGCCTACCTCCAAGGAGCCAGGTCCGACCCAGCAACCCCAGAGGCAGGCATCATTTCCCCCAGGGAAGTGCCAGCGGGCCCAAGCTGGGGCCCTTTGGACACAGTCCTGGCGCCTTAGGCGCCAGGCTCATGTTGGACCCCTGTCCTGGCGCCTTAGGCACCAGGCTCATAAAGCTAGACATGTGTTCAAGTGTTTTAAGGTGCACTTACCTGATGCAGACCATGCTGCTACATCCAGGCCCTCTTGAGGCCTGAATGGAACTACTTTACCTGTGGAACTACTTTCCCCTGGGTGTGGTCGGGGAAGGATGCATACCTGATCGGTGGAAGGATACATACCTGGAACTTCTTCCAAAGCTATTTAAACCACGCCCGATCAGCAACTCACGCTTCGCGTTGTTCTACTCCTCGCAGCTGGACGCTCACCGTGTCAGCCCCTGCATCTGGACTTCAGCCACGCCTGTCAGCATCCTGGGTCACCTGCTAAGAGAGAATTGGGGAGAAAGAAGACCTTACCTGCTAAAGCTGCATCACGGAGACTTCACACCGACGATCCTGAAAGGGAAGACATCATTTTAAAAGCATTTCGCTTCGATCGCTTCAGCGCTGCATTTCACTCACCTTTCCTGGGCACCTCCATCTTCAGCAGCGATCATCCGGATCCGCAGCCACTTCCCAGAGCCTAGAGAGACAAAGACAAGAACACAAGGTGAGAGAAGGAAGGGAATAGGAAAAGCTCAGTTTCCTTCTAAGACTTACCTGTTGGGTCATTCCCATTTCATTTCGGGTCCTGCCGCTTCCTGGCATTCTGGACCCCGGCTCCTATGGGGAAAAAAGACAAAGACATTGAATGAGCGAATGCAAAGAACGCTCATCCAGAACTTACCTGTCATTTACTGGAACTGCACGTTTCACTTCGGGTTGGCGCCACATCTCCGGCATTCCGAACCCCGGCCCCTAAGGGGAAAAAGACATAAGCGTTAGCGCTTGCTGCAATAAGACAATGAACATTATTATTAAGCTTGAACTTTTGAACTTCCTACAGAACTCTTACAGCGCCTTACCTGAATAGTCAAGCTTATTTGAACTCCCATCAAACCTCAATCCAGTGAAGTAACTGGGTTTCAACGCGCCCCTGCATCAGAAGCAGGATGGAGAGCTCATCCTTCCAGACCCTAAGGTGAGACTTCAAGGGGAATCGAGGAAGGGTATTGTGGAGGGTTGGAAGGGAGTGAGAGGCTTGAGCATTATTCCGTCAGTAGGTAATACTCCCTTTTCACGCACAGGGGAATATTCCTGCGAGCCAGTGAGTCCATCTTCAGAGTCCTGCGCTTCACCATAGAAGAAGCATCAGCACTCGAAGCCAGACCTGCGCCTCCGAGGGAATCAGGTGAGCGTGACAGAACGTGAAGCCTACCCACAATTTCCCACCCGGGCGCTATGGAGACTTCCGAGACAGATCAGCTGGCCCAGCTTTTGGGGGAATTACGGGCAGAAGTGCACTCAGCCCGCCAGGAGACTAACGCTCTCAAAAGAGAACTGATCCTATCCAAGGAAAGAACAGATGACCTGGCCAAACGGTTATTGCAGGCCCAGGCAGGGCACACTCCTTTACCTAATTCCGGAGATACTTCCACATCAATGGGTTTGAATAACCCGGTACAAATCAATCTACCTGGACACATGCCTTTGGCCCCGCCTGAACGTTTTGCGGGGGATCCCAAGAAATATGCCGTCTTTATGAACCAATGTCGTTTACACTTTCTATGCAGACCCGGGGCCTTCCCTAACGACCAGACCAAGGTAGCCTTTATACTTTCTTACCTCAGTGGCAGTGCTGCCGATTGGTCTATTCCATTGGTAAATCAGGATGATCCCATTCTCCAGAATTTTCAGGGTTTCCAGGCCAGCATGGAAAGATTGTTTGCTCGACATTCTCAAGGACAGGCCCTTGATAACGAACTGCTATCCTTACGACAAGGTAATCAGGATCTTCTGTCCTACGTTGCCACCTTTAATAGACTGGTAGTGGAAACTGGATGGCCAGGAAACAAAAGGATCACATTGTTTGATCGAGGCCTGCGTGGAGAGCTTAAGGATGTTCTAGCTCAGATAGCAGATCCACCCCAGGTCTGCGCAGACTACATAGACTTGGTGGTTCAACTTGATCACAGACTTCAAAATAGAAAAGCAGATCGGTTCAAGTACGAAACCCGAGTACCGATCAAAACCCATGCTAACTCTAAGAGTACCGACGTATCCGAACCTATGCAAATCGGCGGTGTTAAAGGACCATTAACACAGAAGGAACGAGAGAGAAGGCGGCAAATGCAACTTTGCCTGTATTGTGAGACTTCCGGTCACTTTCTTCGAAATTGTCCGTTTAAACTACCTAAGAAGGTGGTTGGAGCCACTGATAACGATTTATTGACACCTGATTCGGGAAACGACCTAACCCGACAAGCGTAGGGGTCCACTTGCCGAGCTTGAAAACAAACTCTTTGACCTCGCATTTTGTCATGCCAATGGTGCTTGTGGACCCAAAACAGCCTCAGCTGTTGCATGCTATAAAAGCATACATCGACAGTGGAGCTATTGGAAATTACATAGACCGTGAATTGGCTTCCAGGATTAAGCTCCCTCTCCGCCCGAAAGTAACCCAAGATGTCATTACTACAGTAGATGGAACCGAAATAGCCTCAGGGCCTGTAACGCATTCCACTGTTGAAATGACACTGGTGGGTCAGGATGGACACCGGGAAGCAATTGTGTTTGATGTGATCAAGGCCCCACAATTTCAAGTAATTCTTGGAATTCCTTGGTTAGAAACAAATAATCCCAGAATTGACTGGCGAGCAAAGAAGATAGGTTTTCCTGATTGTGAACCAACTTGTTACCCAAGAAATCCAGTTATGGGTCTAGCTTCAGCAACTTCCACCCCTGTACAGCTACCGTCAGAAAACCAAGAATTCCAAGACGTTTTTCAGAAGGAACAGGCTAACACGTTACCTCCCCATCGGTCTTATGATTGCCAAATCGATCTGGTAGCCAATGCTCAACTACCTTGTAGTAAGATTTATGCTCTTACGGAACCTGAGAACCTACATTTGCGTCAGTATTTAGATCAGTACCTAGCCAATGGTTTTATTCGCCCGTCCAAGTCTCCTGTCTCCTCAGCTCTGTTCTTCGTGCCGAAAAAAGAGGGCGACCTTAGAACATGTATAGACTATCGCGCCCTAAATCAAATAACGATTAAGAATCGTTATCCTCTGCCCCTGATCCCTGAGCTTATCGACCAGGTGAAAGACGCTTGTGTGTACACCAAGTTAGATCTCCGAGGAGCTTATCACCTGGTGCGTATAAAAGAAGGCGACGAATGGAAGACTGCATTACGCACCAAATTTGGGCTCTTCGAATATCAGGTGATGCCCTTTGGTTTGTGCAATGCACCTGCCGCCTTTCAGTACTTTATGAATGATGTTCTTCGGGAACTTATCGACGTCTGTGTCATTGTTTATATTGACGACATCCTGGTGTACTCCTCTTCAGAATCCGATCACAGAAAACATGTTAGGGCAGTTCTTGAGAAATTGCGCCAGCACAGACTATTTGCAAAGCTCGAAAAATGTGTTTTTCATACCACAGAAGTGGAGTTTCTCAGATTCATCCTGACACCTCAAGGAGTCCGAATGGACTCGCGAAAGGTGGACGCCATCCTCAAATGGCCATCTCCTAGCTCGGTGAAGGGAGTTCAGAGCATGCTCGGCTTCGCCAATTTCTATCGAAGATTCATCCCGGAATTTTCCCGAACAGTCCAACCCATCACAGCTCTCCTAAAGAAAAACAAACGCTTAGAATGGACTCTTGAGGCCGAACAAGCCTTTCAGGACCTGAAAACCAAATTCACCTCTGCACCTATATTGAAGCACCCGCACCCAGATCTCCCTTACATTGTGGAAACCGACGCATCCAGTTCGGCCATGGGAGCTGTCCTGTCGCAAAGAGACCCAGAAACTAACCAACTACACCCTGTGGCCTTTTGGTCCAGGAAATGTTCTCCTCCTGAAATCAACTACGCAATTACCGACAAAGAGTTACTGGCTATTAAATCTGCTTTCAAGGCTTGGCGTCACTACCTTCTCGGGGCAAGACACACCATCACCGTAATTACGGACCACAGAAATTTACAGTATTTAAAGACGGCCAAGGCTCAATCTTCACGACAACTCCGATGGGCTCTATTCTTTGCGGAATTTGATTTTGTAATTACCTATCGTCCTGGCTGCAAGAATGGTAAAGCGGACGCTCTATCCCGGATTGGCATGGAAGAACCCAATTCGAGTTTAGAACCTGTGCCAATCATACCTGAACAAAGAATCTTAGGCCTAACTTCATTGCAAACTATTGAGGACATCCAAACGCAAGTAAAACAACTTCTAGACTCTTCAGCCTTACTGGAATGGAGTCAAAAGGGTCCTCATAACACCGTTAAGGACGACTTACCCTACTTCCAGGAGAGGTTGTTCCTGCCTAGTAAAGAATTGTAAGAACTTGTTATTGCCCATCATCATGAATCATTAATGGAAGGACACCCTGGTATCGCTAAAACGGAGGAAAAAATCAAACGCCACTTCTGGTGGCCTTCTTGGAGAAAAGACATAAAGTCTTTTGTATTGTCTTGCGGAATTTGCGCCCAAAACAAGGGTCAAAAGAAAAGGCCAGCCGGCCTACTTCAACCCTTGGATATTCCACCGGCACCATGGCACACCTTATCAATGGACTTTATAACTGACCTGCCTCCTTGTGCTGGTTACAACACTATCCTTGTAATTGTGGATCTATTCTCCAAAATGGCCCACTTTATCCCTTTAAAAGGTTTGCCTTCAGCTTCCACCTTGGCCAAGGAATTTCTGGAGAATATAGTTCGCATACATGGTTTCCCTTCCATATTAGTCTCGGATCGTGGAAGTCAATTTATCTCCCATTTTTGGAAGAAGTGTTGCCAACTAGCACAAATAGATGTGCGGCTATCCACCAGCCACCACCCCCAGACCGACGGACAAACCGAGAGAACCAATCAGACTCGAGCAATATCTTCGGTGCATGTTACACCAATCCGAGTTAAATTGGAAAGGCATCCTTTGAATCACAGAATATGCATACAACAATTCAGTGCATTCTGGAACCGGACAAACTCCTTTTTATACTTTGTATGGTCACCATCCTCGGACCTCTGATCTAGATCCACCTCTGACCCTGGAAATGCCCGCAGTAAATCATCTGCATTCCACAATAACCCGAGCCTTCAAAGAAGCTGCAACTCATTTACAGCAAGCCAAGAAAAAGTATGAAGAAAACGCTGATTTGCACCGAAGTAAAACTCCTCCTTACCAAGTAGGAGATCAGGTATGGCTAGCAACGAAACATTTACCCCTCAAGGGCCCGCGAACCTTCAATCCCAGATTCATAGGACCTTATCCCATCAAGGCTATAATCAATCCCGTGGCCTTTAAACTGGATTTACCGTCTAACATGCGTATTCATCCAGTTTTTCATGCATCACTTTTGAAGCCAGTACAACCAGGGACCCGACTGTCCAAGCCTCCAGACCCAGTTCAAATTGAAGGGGAATTGGAATTCGAAGTTAAAGACATTTTAGACTCCAAGGTGTTAAAGTCCAAACTCTTCTATCTTGTTGACTGGAAGGGATATGGACCTCAGGAGAGATCGTGGGAGCCTAGTAACCATGTTCATGCACCTCGATTAATACAAAGGTTCCACCGGAGATTTCCGAACAAGCCAAAACCCCCGGAGGGAACAACCTTGGGAGGAGCCTTGAGGGGGGGGGTACTGTCATGATGCCTCCCTCCAAGGAGCCAGGTCCGACCCAGCAACCCCAGAGGCAGGCATCATTTCCCCCAGGGAAGTGCCAGCGGGCCCAAGCTGGGGCCCTTTGGACACAGTCCTGGCGCCTTAGGCGCCAGGCTCATGTTGGACCCCTGTCCTGGCGCCTTAGGCGCCAGGCTCATAAAGCTAGACATGTGTTCAAGTGTTTTAAGGTGCACTTACCTGATGCAGACCATGCTGCTACATCCAGGCCCTCTTGAGGCCTGAATGGAACTACTTTACCTTTGGAACTACTTTCCCCTGGGTGTGGTAGGGGAAGGATACATACCTGATCGGTGGAAGGATACATACCTGGAACTTCTTCCAAAGCTATTTAAACCACGCCCGATCAGCAACTCACGCTTCGCGTTGTTCTGCTCCTCGCAGCTGTACGCTCACCGTGTCAGCCCCTGCATCTGGACTTCAGCCACGCCTGTCAGCATCCTGGGTCACCTGCTAAGAGAGAATTGGGGAGAAAGAAGACCTTACCTGCTAAAGCTGCATCACGGAGACTTCACACCGACGATCCTGAAAGGGAAGACATCATTTTAAAAGCATTTCGCTTCGATCGCTGCAGCGCTGTATTTCACTCACCTTTCCTGGGCACCTCCATCTTCAGCAGCGATCATGCGGATCCGCAGCCACTTCCCAGAGCCTAGAGAGAAAAAGACAAGAACACAAGGTGAGAGAAGGAAGGAAATAGGAAAAGCTCAGTTTCCTTCTAAGACTTACCTGTTGGGTCATTCCCATTTAATTTCGGGTCCTGCCGCTTCCTGGCATTCCGGACCCCGGCCCCTATGGGGAAAAAAGACAAAGACATTGAATGAGCGAATGCAAAGACATTACCCGAACGCTCATCCAGAACTTACCTGTCATTTACTGGAACTGCACGTTTCAATTCGGGTCGGCGCCATATCTCCGGCATTCCGAACTCCGGCCCATAAGGGGAAAAAGACATAAGCGTTAGCGCTTGCTGCAATAAGACAATGAACATTATTATTAAGCTTGAACTTTTGAACTTGCTACAGAACTCTTACAGCGCCTTACCTGAATAGTCAAGCTTATTTGAACTCCCATCAAACCTCAATCCAGTGAAGTAACTGGGTTTCAACGCGCCCCTGCATCAGAAGCTGGATGGAGAGCTCATCCTTCCAGACCCTAAGGTGAGACTTCACGGGGGATCGAGGAAGGGTATTGTGGAGGGTTGGAAGGGAGTGAGAGGCTTGAGCATTATTCCGTCAGTAGGTAATACTCCCTTTTCACGCACAGGGGAATATTCCTGCGAGCCAGTGAGTCCATCTTCAGAGTCCTGCGCTTCACCATAGAAGAAGCATCAGCACTCGAAGCCAGACCTGCGCCTCCGTGGGAATCAGGTGAGCGTGACAGCAGCCTGGCACATGGTTTGTCAGAGAACCAAACTCCAGGGTTCTCGAGAGTATCATCCTCCCAATCCTCTGTGGCCCTCCACTCAGGTGATCCTCCCTCGCTTGTCCACCCCCAGGTTTGGGATTCAAAAGAAATGGCCTTACCTGGCCACCTGAATGGAAGAACCCGAGGGAGTGGGAGGGAGAATACCATCAGGGTTCTCACACCACCTTTTAGTTTTTCTGAATAGAATGTTTGTCTGCATCTCCGTGGCAGCCATACTCGGTGAATCTTCAGAAAGGCACTATGCACCACTGAGTACAGTAAATCATGAAGTCACTGAAAAGTGAATGAATTCTACTGTATTTTGATGGTGCGCACCCGCTAGGTAATACTCTCCAACGTAAATGGGTCTCCACTGGCAAATTATGGTCATTTGGATGGTATAGTGCAGAAGTGCGGGCAAAAGACGGCATGCAAGCATATACTCTGCCTTTTGCTCTGCACTCTTGCATTCCCCCATGCAGAATAAGTAAATGCGTCCTGCAATGTATGCAATAGCTGTGGCAATTGTTTTTACACCGGCTGCCGTAGAGGCTGAAGAGTGCTGATCCAGCAAAAAGACAATAACCACCACTATACCACTATGGCACCAGGGATCCTCACTAGAAAAGGGAGGTTCGCTAGCCCACCAGAGACTCTTACATTAAAGGCCAGATGAAAATGATTTGCCAAAGAAAATGGAACAATCCTGAGAGGGGGTGGGGTATTTAAGGAGGTGTTCGTGAAGGATTGAGTGTAGGTTAGTTGGGTGAGGATAGGAGGTGGTGGAAGATGTAAAAGAGATCATTTGATGCGAGATCAACATGAGTGCGGCGGCTATTGGAGACAGGAGGTCTGTGGAGTGTTTGTGTGTGAGGGTAAGGAGTGTGTGGAGTAGTGACAGAGTAGGAGTTAGCAAGAGTAAGTAATAGTAGTGGTAGTTGTCTCCAACAGCCGCATTATGGTAGGTTAGCAGATGTTTGGGTGTAGATTACATTAGGAATGAAATGCCATTTTAGAAAACACCCATATTGAAATTGAGGCCTAACGCTGCGCTGCAGCCAGGGCAGTAGGCCCAAGCCATAAATGTGTAAATAAGCGTGTGTGCACAGGAGTGGGTTGCAACATGGGCAGCAGTGAGAACGACCAGTGCTGCAGAGATTCATAAACCTTTCATTGTCTCACACTGCCAGAATTCATATCCCAGAAAGAATGCGCACTGCAAGGCCATGTGGGGGCTGAGAGCTCCCAGCGAAGAGTTATCCCATGAGAAGGAGGGCACGAGCCTCCATCCTTCCCCAATGCTAACTTTCGATTATAGTGCCCAGATGCTCCCACCCCAAGACCCCAGCTTTCCAAGGTATCAGCCAGCCTCAGACCAACGACCATACAGCTGTTAGTACACCAATCTATCAGGAAAGATCAGAGAGCAGGGGTATGCTTCCCCAACCATTAGGTTATGTGATTTGTGCTGCAAGGTGCCGGGAGGGGGAAAAGGAACAAACCTAAAACCAGGGTGGGGATGCGCTGATGCATCTGGGATCAAGCTGGGGGTTCTAAGTTATAGTGACCTCAAAAGTATCCTCTGTGCCCATATCTGCAGTACCAGGTGCACATTAGGTTACAGATAGAGAAAGCAATGTTTTTGTATTTATAATTGCCAATTAAGTAGCATGACACCCAATGATGTGCGAAGAAGAAGCCCATGTGGAAGACGATGGGCAGGAGAAGCTGGGACCAATGGCCTGGCATCCCTTATGGTGCATACTGTATATGTTCATGGTCGCACCAACCAGCTACTTGGATTTGTAACTGTGAGAAACCTGATGGTGTTCACCCACCTACTCCCCGGGGATCCTCTAGTCAGGTGGCCAGGGAAGGGCCATCGCTTTTGGATTCCGACCCTGGGGGTGGACAAGAGACGGAGGATCGCCTGAGTGGAGGATCACAGGGGATTGGGAGGAGAACATGCAAGGGCGAGAAATGGTATTCCTCCTTTACAATTCCACCTCAGAATCCCTCCCCTTAGCTTTCATGCAGTATTTTAAAACCCATAACATCACCCATCCCCATTTCCAACAAATACTGGGACGAGGAAGAGTTAACCGGGAGTAGTGAAGATTTCCCAAAGAAAAAAACATGGGGAGTGTAAGGGAAACCGGCTGTAGGAATGACTTAAGTTGTCCCATTGATAGCATATTGCATTCCCTAATTGTCACACACACATGACCCCACTTGACTGCTTTTCCAACTATAAAAGGAGTGGTTCTGCACAGCGGAATGATCTGGGGACAGTGCTTGGACCAGAGAAGCCATGGAGCAGCAGGATCGATGACTGAGAGGAGAACGGCATGCCGAGCTGCTGGTCCTGTGTGTCTGAGGGGCTGCAACGTGGCTAGGGTGCCGTGGCTCCAGAGAGCCAGAGCGAAGCATCTTGCAGGCTGCTGTTGGGAGGTAACACATTGCTCATTCCCTTGGGACCTGTGCTGGCCCCAAGGGTATCTGGGGGTCAGGTGGTGAGACTCTTACCTCAGGGCCGCACAACCAGGAGGGACAGCTTGTCACCAAGCTGCTGCCTGATGAGTCTCGTGAAGAGATTGAGAGAGCGACTCGGGAGCATGAGACTGACTGAAGTAGAGTGGGTAGAAGAAAATGCAAGAAGCGGCACAGTGCGGAAAAGAAGAAAGAAAAGGAAACCAGTAAAGAAAGCAGATTGAGAGAAGAGTAACGAGATCGAGAGAAAGTGAAAGTAAGTAAGCAGAGCTTGCAAGGGGCACAAAGGAAAAGGACTATATTAAAGAGTGTACGGATGACCCGAAGAGAGAGAAGTGTGCAAGCGACCCGGCAGAGTGGATAGGTGCCAGTGGGAACAGAAAGGTCGAGAAAGTGCAAGGGAGCACGGGAAAGCACAAAGGAAGATGCCAGTGGGCATGGTGAGGTAAAGAAAGTGCAAGTGTGCAAGAGACGTTAAGAAAGGTGCCAGTAGGCACGAAGAGGAGAGTGGAAGTATGCAAGCTAAGGACAGAAAGGAGCCTGTGGGCACAAGAAGGAAAGTCAAGAAAACGGAGTGAAACAAGAATGGGCGCAGGAAGCCCCTGAAGGAAAAATTAAAGATCAGGAAAATCAAAGAGAGGGGTTAATAGGGCTTGGAGTGGTCACGTTTAGGAGGAGAAAATAACCTGGTGTTTTCTAAAAAGTCTCTGATGCTAACCCTTTTAGAGAAGTGTATATTAATAACAAGGTACATCCTGACACACTAACTTGTTTTTTCTTTTAAGCTCAACAGGGGCCTAAACTTGGGGAAGAGAACCCTAAGAGGCCTAAGAAGTGTATTTGTGTTTAAACTTGAAAGAGGCCTGAGTTTGAGGAAGGGAACCCTGAGAGGCCCAAGAAGTGTACTTGAGTTTGAACTGGAAAGAGGCCTAAGCTTGGGGAAGGGAACCCTGAGAGGCCTATCAAAGTGGAATCTTGACTGTATTGTGTTACTGAAGGAACTGAAGCTTGGGGAAGGGAAGCCTGAGGCATTAAAGACATTGACATTGTTTGGACTATGGAGAAAGTCCTATGAAAAGTCTCTTTTAATTGAACTCATCCTTTTGAAGCTGTCCAACCTACCCCTTGTGAGAAGACCACCACCTTTTGCTTTTGAAAGACTTCCTAACACGGTTTTGTCAAGGGGTGAGGGCAAGCATTTGTTTAGATACAGACAGATTTTTATTTTGGACTTCTAGACTTCGACTGCCCTTAGAAACATCAGTTACGGGAACCATCCCTTTAGTATTAGGGCCAGTTAGGCATTACAGCAAGCCAGGAACATTTAGAAATAAAGGTTTTGAAAATGTATCCTTTGAGTCTGTGTCTCCCTTGATATCATGTCTTCTCACATAACCCATGTAAATCACGTCACTGATGACGCTGTGTGTCCTTATAATCTGTTGCTTATGCTGATTTCGTCAGATTGCTCCATAGCAGCCAACTTATTTGATAGCTTGTTTTTACCTTTATATGAAAATGTTTTCCTTGCAATAGGTGGGCTTGGCCCTTTTCCCTAGTGGGTTGTATTTTTCCTGGTGTGAGCATTGAGGGGTTTCTCTACATGGGTGTGAAGGATATTATTTTCGAAGTGGAATAGGCAGTAGACAGGTAGTTGCCAGTAAAGAGTGATAGTGAGTATAAGTGAGAAGAAACATCAGTAGAGTGACGACAGTAGCAGTGAGAGGAAGGAACACTACTAAAGAGATTGGGCCTCATCACAAGTTGGGCGGTAGGGCCGGCGCTATTAGCGCCAGCGCTATTAGCCCTACCGCCAAACCCCCTGGCGCTATTAGCACCGGATCACGGGTTTGGCAGAACAGTTAGTGCCCATTTTGCCCATTCGGGAATTCCTCATTCTCCAATGGGGAAAATTTGCCCT
Source organism: Ambystoma mexicanum (assembly GCF_040938575.1). Lineage (NCBI taxonomy): Eukaryota > Metazoa > Chordata > Amphibia > Caudata > Ambystomatidae > Ambystoma > Ambystoma mexicanum. Next base: position 1,358,760,538 of record NC_090930.1, on the reverse strand, counting down.
ATTACCGCCGGCGGATTTCCCGCCGGCGGTAATAGCACCAAAAATATGCAGCAGATTTCCCCCTAGTTCAGAGCTGGGGGGAAATCCGCCAAGGCCATGATCCGGCGGACCCTTAAATGCAGCGGTAATAGCGCTACCACTGCATTTAAGGGTTACCGCCAGACTCGTGATGAGGCCCATAGTGTTCATAGCGGAGTAGGAAATTAACTAGAGGGAGAGTAAGAAGAGTGACTGTTACCTTCCTGCCGCTTTAAGGCAGCGACTTACGAGAGAGAAAGGAGGGGTAAGTGATGTAGGGGCAAATGGGGAGGAGTGCACGAACAAGCGGAATGTGTTTCAGTTCCTAGTTGTATGTGAATAAAAGAAGTTGTGTTTTCCAAGCTCCGGTCTCCTTCGTGTCCTTTTTCCAAGCCCAGTCCGGGCAACATCTGCCGACGAGGACGTCTCCTCCTCCGACGGGAGCACGATCCTCGAGGCGGATGATCCCACCACGCCACTTCCTAATGCGACCAGTATTTTTCCTTGTTTGCCGCCCTCCGCAGAACGCTTGATCTCGAGCACGGACACCGGCAATCCTGCTGACTTCCCCCCAGAACACTCCACGTGCGCCAGCGATCCCGCTGTGCAGCACAGAACTCTCAAACCCGAGCGCAGACACCGGCAATCCTGCTGCCTTCTGTCCAGAACACTCGGACATGAGCACATTGTGCAGCGATCCCACTGGCACTTCCAGTTTGCACTGTTCCACGTGGAGAGAATCAGGACTCTCTCCACGTGAAGGCCGTGCAGCATTCCGACAGCGGTTCTTTCCCCCCCTGCTGGGCCTCAACAGGTGTGGCTTGAGCACCAGGACTGCCACATACTTGAAGGTGGGTGCCCCCCACCCTACGCCTCCCACCACACCCCCAGGCATTCAGGACACGGCTGCAGGCCTGCCATAAGACTTGCCTGGGCAGCACTGCAGTGCAAGAAAAGCAGACTTTCATGCACAAGCTGCCATTGTCATTCACACTATCACGTGGCACAGCAGTTTATGCCTACAAGTGGAGCGCTTGACCACAGGCTCCTAAAAAAACACAGACTTTTCCTGCGACACAGTCTCCGTCAAAGGGGTTACGGCCAAATCTGTAATGCTGCGCATGTCGCTCCCATTTTCTATGACCCCACAGGCGGACAAAGGTCCAAGGGGGCCAGAATGGATGGAGGACTTCCACCACTTTGTACGAGCATCAGGAGAAGGGGACTTACCGCACTTTCATGACATCTTTATTAATCTCATTGGCGCCGAGATTAAGACACTTCTTAAGACAATTCCTGCAGTGGATCAGCCCGATTTGCCCACAATTATCACTGCTTTGGACAGGAAACTCGTCATTGAACCGAACAGGGACTATGAGAGATATTTGTTCAATCTACGCAGAGGACCGAAGAGACTGTTGACGAGTTCATTACACGCCTGAGAGGGAAAGGAGCGCACTGCCAATTTAATGCGTTCTCTCTCGACGAGGAAATATCCTTGCGAGTCATCGAAGGCTGTTTGTCTCCTACCCTCAAGAAGCAACTGTTAAAAAAAACTCTTGATTGATGAAGTCAGTGAGCTAGCCAGGATTTTCGAAAGGGTTGGTGTCCAATCTGCCTCCATGACAGGTGCCCCCACTTCAAAGAATGAGAGTGTTGACCTCATCGCCGCCATACTGCAGTCTACCCAAAGACCAGGTGACAAGGGCGGTCCTCCTTATAAACCTCAGGCGCAGTCAGGGACCGCGTTTCAGAGACAATGCTATAGATGTGGTATGGCATTTCCCCACTCAGGGACCTGCCCTGCTCTGTCGCAGAGGTGTGCTAACTGCGGAAGGGAGGGCACTACCAATCCATCTGCAGAGAAGGGAGACCTTTCCCTACCCTGAGGCCACAGTGGCCCAACCGCCCATCAAATCGACCGTTTCAACCTCAGTGCTTCCAGAACAGGGCATATCGACCCATCGAACGATGCTACATCAGGATTGTCGAGGATTACCACCCTTCTGACTACCCTCAAGACTATGGACACTAAGACTAGCAACTCGTTTCATTGACGAATATGATGAACCCCCCGTGAATACCAGGAGTATGATGACTCAGTCTGACTTCTGCCTCACCCAGACACTGTGTACTACGATCAACAACCACATGATGAGTATGTCAACCTCATCCAGGACAATCGAGAGGCCAGAGAGGCCCCAAGGATCCCTGTCAAGATGGGTAATAGCCTTTTCTACTTCCTGATTGACTCGGGGGCAATGGTTAACATCATGGGGGAGCAGGAATACCTGAAGATCCTGGACAAACCTACCCTTGAGAAGACATACTCAAGAATAATCCAATGGGGCGCAGCCTCACCGCTTCATGTAATAGCCCATTTCAAGCGGCAACTGTGCCACAAAGGGTTACTAGTGGACACGATCATCCATGTCATCAGGAGCCCAACGAAAGGCATGTGCCTCCTTAGCTATCACGCTGCTTCATGTTTGGGGCAATTGACATTCATTTCTGCGAGGGTGATGCGATCCATTCATCATCAGCGGATGTCGGAACTGTGGACAAGATATGCGTCATCGTCCTGCACAGCCCTCTCACTCTCATCACCAAGGATAATGTCCTGAGAGCATTTCCTCAAATCTGAATGGGACTAGGAAAGCTAAAAGGTCCCCTGGTAAGACTCCACATTGATCTGGCGGTGAGACCAGTCCCTCAACACCCCAGAAGGGTCAGTTTCCATCTTCAAAAGGCGGGCTCCAGGGAGCTTAACCAATTCCTCACTGATGGCATAATCGAACCTGCCACTGGCCCGACCCCATGGGTCTCCCCGATATTCATCGTACCTAAGAAAAGGGAGCGATTAAGCCTTTGCGTGGACTTGAGGATGGCGAACACTGCAATCCAGAGGGAACGACATCCAGGACCCTGCATAGAGGACATGATTGTCCAACTTAACAAAGTGGTGATGTTCTCCAAGTTCGGCCTGATCCAGGGTTACCATCAATTAGAAATTCACCCCGAATCAAGAGGCATCACGACGTTCGCCACCCACGTGGGACTATTCCGATATTGGCACCTGAACTTTGGCATCTCATCAGCCGCCAAAATCTTCCAGGAGGCGATCAGACAGATCATCAGGCCAATCAAGGGCGCACTCAACTATAGCGAAGATATCCTTGTGTTTGGCATCTCCCAGGAAGCGCACGATGCAGCGCTCCTTGCCACATGCACGGCATTACAGGACGCCGGCTTGACACTCATCCTCACGAAGTGCAGGTTCAGCGTGGCCAAGCTAACGTTTTTCGGCCACATCTTCTCTGCCGATGGAATTATGCCAGCCCCGGACAAAGTAAACACCATCACCAACTTGAAAGAGCCGCTACAAGTGGCGGATGTTTGGTCCTTTCTGGGTATGGCAGGCTATTGTGCTAGGAACATTCCTCACTACGCAACCATCAAGGGCCGATTTGGAAGCTCCTACAAAAAGAGACGCCATTTATCTGGTCCCCCGCCTGTCTGGAAGCATTTTGACTCCTCAAGAAGGCCTTTGCGGAGACTCACCGCCTGGCGTACTTTGACCCCGGGTGGCACACTGAGATCACAGTAGACGCCAGCCCCGTTGGCCTAGGGTCTATCCTGGCACAGACGAGTGGTGAGGACATCTACCCGAGACACATAGTTGCCTATGCAAGCCGGGCTCTCTCCGTCCCTGAATGTGCATACTCGCAGGCTGAAAAAAAGAGTCTAGCAGCCATCTGGGCCTGTGGACACTTCCATGATTTCATCATCGGGAAGAAATGAACACTCGTCACGGACCACCAAGCGTTACAATCGCTGTTTGGCAACCCACGAACGAAGATGCCGCCCAGGATTGGAAGGTGGGGCATCTGACTGCAGGAGTATCACTACAACATCGTCCACCAGCCCGGGGGTGACTTGAACCCGGCAGACTACCTATCCCGACATCCCACATGCTCGCCGATCACCCATGCGGGCGATGTCGAATACATTGATTACATTGCAACCAACTCACTGCCACCTGCACTGTCTCTCAAGACTACAGGCGTGCCATGCTGAGCCACCTGGGGGTGGGCTGAGAGGATCTTGAGAGACTGGCAAGAGTCCTCACTGAATTAACTGTAAAAGAGCAGGCCGTGCTGTTGAGAGGGTTTCGGCTCGTCATCTCCGTGACGCTTAGAGCGGAAGTCATCAAGACAGCCCACGAAGGACACAGAGGGGCTGAAAACACCAAGAGACAATTGCGTCGCCATGTGTGGTTCCCCTTTCTAGACTCACTGGTCGACAGGCGGGTAAAAAACTGTTTGGCCTGCCAATGCACAGCAAGGGTAGAGGCCCCCATGCCACTACAGATGACGCACATCCCCGATCGGCCCTGGGAGAGAGTGGCCATCGATATCTATGGACCGATGGAGTCTGGGAAGTACCTCCGACTACTGATAGACGAATTCTCGTGATTCCCCATCGTCAAGGAGGTGACAACCACGATGTACGCCCAGCTAGCAGCCACATTCGACAAGGTCCTCAGTGAGTGGGGTATTCCGAGAGCTATCAAATCAGACAACAGGCCACCGTTTAACAGCCAAGAATTTGCAGCGTTTTCCAAGCATATGGGGTTCAAACACCTGAAGATAACAGCTTGGTGGCCACAGGCAAATGGAATGGCAGAGAGGTTCATGGCCTCCATAAAAAAGACGATGCAGAGGGCTTGCCACGAGGGCACTCGTCCTCACCAGGCAATGTGCCGGCTACTGCGTGATTATCACAATACGCTGCATGAAGCAACCAACAAGACACCCACTGAACTGATGATGCACTATGATGTACACACCAGGATGGTGAGGGATTCCACAGTCATCGATGAAGAAGGAGCAGAGGTCATCCGTAGGGACACTGAGGTGAAGGAGAAAACCAAGCTAGACTCAGATATGAGGATGAAAGCAAACCAGAAGGAGTTCCACGTCGGAGACGAAGTTCTCGTCCAACAATCGATGATCAAAAAGACGGACTCCTAATACGCTCTGGAGCCAATGAGCATTGTAGCTGTCAAGGGAACAATGTGAACACCCAAAACAAAGACAGGGAAGTCACGAGGAACAGCTCTTTGTTCAAGCACCTTGTCAAGAGAGAGGACTGTGAACCACTCCCTCCGGAACCCGATCCGGAACCCAGGGAACCCTGTGATGATGAGTGGATTCCCCCGTGGGGGATGGGTCAACAAAGAGCCCCGGCCGTTGAGGGCCTGGACCCCGGAGTTGTGGGCGACAGAGGCGTCCGGCCCCAATGTGTGATCGTAGACCAGCTCGTTGGGTTGAAGAGTGTTGAGCACGACGTGTGAACATTTCTCTGGGGGTGGTGTTACCATCCTGCTGCTTTAAGGCAGCATCCTAGGAGAGAGAAAGGAAGGGTTAGTGATGTAGGGGCGAATGGGGAGGAGTGCACAAACGAGCGGAATGTGTTTCACCTCCTAGATGTACGTGAATAAAAGAAGTTGTGTTTTCCAAGCTCTGGTCTCCTGCGTGTCCTTTTTCCAAGCCCAGTCCGGGTAACAGTGACAGGGAGTGGGAGAATAGGATTAGTGGTAGGAGAGAGAGAGAGAGAGAGAGAGAGAGAGAGAGAGAGAGAGAGAGAGAGAGAGAGAGAGAGATTATAACAAGAAGAATAGCAAGAGGCATGGGAGTACAGTGAGAGGTAGGATGCAATAGAAGATAGTATTGGAGGTAGACGTAGATGGGAAGTTTGAGGTGAGATTGATAGGAAGAACATGAGGAAGAAGAGAAGTAAGATCAATGGTTGGAGGTGCAGAGGCGGTTTGAGAGATCGGAGGAACAGCAGTACGGTGGGAGGAAAGCATCTGTTGAGACCAGTGTAGGAAAGGGTCAGGAGAGAACGGACATAAGAGACAGAAGAGTGAAACCCGGTGAAATATGGCACCATCGCTAACTCCCTTAGACTAATAAACGGGACAGGTCAGAGAAAGACTAGAAGCCCCCTAGGGAGTCAGGTAGCCACCGTATTAGGGAAAGCACCATTAGACCCAGAAATAAGAACAGAAGTAGGGGTCACCTGGTGGTAGTACTAACATCGCATTACGGATGCCTGGACTAGGGAGGAGGAAAAGGCTGGGGTAGACAAGCTAGAGAGGGACGGTCCTAGCACTAAGTTCCCAAAACACCATGGTAACCTGAAAGATATCCCATCAGACCCACAGCCAATCTGCTTATATTTACAAATAAGCACCCTTGGCCTGCTACCTGAGTCAGCATGGTTACTTGTAGCAGGCAAGCCTGTCACACTGTACAATTGCAAATCGTGCACAACCCCCTTCAAACAACTCCTTTTTATTCATTGTCTGCACCATTAGTCAGAACACAGGAGGGTGGAATATCAGCATGACGTAATAAGGAGGATCAGCCTTCTTTAATTAACACAATTTAATGTATTCTTTTGAAGCCACACTGTCCAAGACACCTCAACGACAGAAGCTTAGTCTGCTAGAGATAACCATGCAGCTGTGAGCAGTGAATACAAATAAGCATTGCAAAGTCTTTTAGCAGTGGTAGAGTGAAGGCAACTGATCAGTGTACTCTTAACATTTGGCAGTAAAAGCGTTTTTCTAATATAATAGTGCTGGTGCAGCACATTTAATCGTGTTAGTACATGCTTTCTTATTTCCATAGCCATTCATTGTTTTATTCTCAGGCACACATTAGCCAAGATGGATTGAATTTTACTACTAATTTAGCCATAGTCTTTGAAATATAAAACCTTTCCCATAATCACACTATGTCAATTTACAATTACATTTCCATATATATTCCGATGTGCATTTTATTTCCACAGGGATTCTGAAGAGTAGTGTCCCATAGCTGTTAAAAGGGGTGGCACTGTGAAGTTATCGTCCGCCACATTTTCCTGTGATTTAATAATCCCAGGCTCAAAATTACACATGCTTTGTCATAATGCTATATATGTGTTGAGTAGTTTTTTTAAAGTTATGCTTTGTCAACTGCTTGCGCTCCCAGATGCTTGTGTGTGTGGTACGTAGGAGGCCACCTTTCAATATTATCACTCATCAATCTTGCAGTGTGTGGCCAAGCTGTGTGAAATGGTGACCTATTTGCATTTTTGTTTTTTGCTTTTTGATGGTGTATCTATGTGGGTTCATTCTTTCATGTAGTTCTGGCAAATAGTATCTACATACTTTCCATGCAGACAATGTATGTATTGGCTGAGGAATATAAGATTGGATGATCTGCAGTTGTATGTTGCTTGTATCTGTATTGCTTGGTTCTGCAGATTTGTTAGGGCAGAGTCAAGGGAGGTGTGTTGGCAGGTTTTGCACCTCTTAACAGTACATGGGTATGTTGCAGCTCTTATTTGTTCTTGATCTGGTGCAGATGCACTTCTAGCCAATCATTGTGCTAAATGTTTCACTTGCTTTCATGCAGTTGCAAGAGTTTCAATGAAAATGTCTCTCTGCTCAACATCTGAAGTAAATATTGGTTGTAGGTATTTTTTATAATGTTTTCAGTTGTGATGGAGCTGGATGATAAGTGCTCACCAAGTGAATGTGATCAGTAGTTCTGCTGTCTCTGTATTGTAGCAGGTTATTTGAGGATGTTTTTCAATGCAATAGTAAAGTCCCTGTCAGTTTTTCTGGCTAAATGACCCTTTTGCAAGAAGGATGTATGGTAGTGGTGGGAAACCTGCAACCCTCCAGATGTTTTAGCCAACTACTCCCATCAGCCCAGGAAGCATAGTCAATGATAAGGGATCATGAAAGTTGTAGGCCAAAATATCTGGGGTACCTCAGGTTGCCCACCACTGATTTAGAACGTGTGACAAGTTGGTTGACTCTTGTCTTCCTATTGGAACATATGTATACTGGTGTGCGATGCCTTGATGGCTGTAGATATTAGATACATTTATGTGGCTTGCATCGAAAGTTGACTTGCACAGGCATTATTGGTTTGTGCCCATGGATGCATTGCATGCAGCTATTATTAGATGCCCAGACGTTCCAGCAGAAATACTATCCAGTGTAGGTTCTTCTTATAATATTCCATGGTGGGTATACTGCTGTGGTGGAAGTCATTTAGTGATTCATGGAATTGCTCAAAAGAATCTTCACCTTCTGTCCGAATCGAGAAAATGTCCTGACTGCATCCTAGACATGTTGGTGGTGTCTTGGATTGTTGCACATATTCCTGCTCGAGGTCTGCCATCAAAGGTTGGCATAGTGAGATGCACTTTTGTCCGCATGGCCATTCCGCTTTTTGTAGGAAGTGCCTTCCATTTAAACAAACACTTTTGTGTCACTTTGAATCTCATGTGATTTGTGATGGCATTTGTTTTTCAGGAATCTTCAGCATGCAGCTATTCCCTCTTCATGTCGAATGTTAGAATAAAATGCAGTTGCATCTACATGGCTGGGAGGGCATGCAGCGTTGCACAATCTACCTGTAAAGTCTTCTTGAGGAAATGCGTTGTGTTTTAAACACAACCCTTAGGACCATCAATACAGGGTTTTGGATGGATTCAATATATCCAGATGTGGCTTCAGTTAAGGTATTGAGTATTGAGGTATTGAGTTAAGACATAATTATGCAACCTGGATTTTTGATCAATGGGAGAATATTTATGTTTGTTGGGAAATGATATTACTAACACTTTAGAAGAATGTTCAGATTACTTGTAATTGGATAATCCAGAAACCACACTTTAAATCCAATGTGCTTGCGTCTTCGTTTTTAATAATGATACTTAACAGGCCATAACTGAAGCTATATTTATTATCATTCCACTGTTTTGAGATGGCACAGAATTGTTTTCTTTTCTAAGGAACATATTGTGTTATCCTTCTGCAGATCATTAGCACTGCAGACTTGAATTGTTTGGTTAATAACACCGTACCTGGTATCATATAATGAAGGTGTTCCTCAAAATGGCTTGGCATGGACTTCATGGTTTATTCCAGAAATGTATTTGGGCTATTTAGTGGGGTCACCACAGAGTTCCTGGTAGTGAATTGTGCCAAAGAGCTGTCTTCGTGCCTACCTTCTGTATTTCTGTGTATCCAGGAGCTCATCAGATACTAGCATGTAGCAACAATGAATTTGTTTTAGTGTTTGCTCTGGCAACTTTGCATATTAAGTTCTGCTTGTTACATTTCAGTTTTGAGTTGGATCTAAGAACCTTGAACTTCAGGCTCCAGTTTGAGGCACTTATTCATACCCTCTGTTTTTCACCACCTAGGATTCTCTGCAGACCCCACACTTCTCTACTGCACCCTCTTCTTCTGGGCCTTTGGCATCCATAAGCTTTTCCCTCCCTCCAGTCCTCTCTCACCTTGGGTATATGCAAGCATCCTGCCCCTTTGTTTCCTCACTCATCTAGGTCTGGTCTCTTCTCCTGTTGTGAAGTTTTAATGCACTGGGCTAAGTGACTGCAGTGAGGATCAATGGGGCTTGAGCAATTGGTGTTTCTTCTTCACATCCCATCTTCAGCCCTCACCCATGGCATTATAGTCTCTCCTTCTCTATCGTAGATCACCATACTGCTTATGGTAATATACAGTGTTTCATTGTCAGGCATCCAGGATCTCATTTTATTGCAATTGGCATTCATCATCCGCCCATTGCTTACTCTGCTCCTGGCTCCAGATAATATTCTCAGGATCTCAAACTATCACTCAATCCATCACTTTGAGCCTCTGCACTGATTCCCGCCCTCCGAGCCCCCACACTGTAGTCACTCTTCAAAGCTGCCAGGGTGCAGACAACATCACATGTTCATAGCCAGGGCACAATGTGTACAGAATTTCTGCTGCTTTCCCTAATCCTTTTGGCATTTCATCACACCATCTTTGTGCCAAGCGTAAGATTTTACTTCAACAACTGGTGGGGTTGTCAAAAAAAGGAAAAGAGCATTTGGCATTCTGGGGCTGAAATCTGACAGATGCAGGGATGACTACATCTGCAAGCACTGAAATTAGTCTCCCTGTGAGCATTGGTCACCTAGGTGGGATCAAAGTAGATAATTGTATGCCTTTAGGCTTCTGGAATTCTACAGCCTCAACCACTTCCTCTAGAGTACATGCTACACAAATCTGCTCATTCGATTTTAAGTACCTACTGTATAACTAGTTCTTATACTAAGACACATTTTATTTAAATAATTAACATGTATAGCATTACAGTGATGAAGCCCTGATTTCTATTTTCTGTATCATGTTAAAGAGCTAACATAGAAAACATTGCTAAAAACGTTATTGGTAGCTAGGTCTGAACCAAGCACTCATAGCTGGCCAAGGTTAATTGTTCTAACCATTAATCAACCAATGCTCAGGCTGTTATGTGCACCCGAATGTTTCTATGTCAGACAATGGGGCCCCTGTTTGGTTTGTGGACGAGGCATGAATGTACAAGCATGATGAACTGATCCAGTTAAATATCAATGTGACACTTGTGAGGCTATATTAGGAAGCAAAATTGTGGGGTTGTGGGTTGATGAACCTGACACGTAAGCCTGGAAAAATGAACGATGTGTTGGAATCTCTCTGAAGAACAAAAGAATTCCCAGGGCACTCTGGGAAATTAAATATTACAAGAACATAGGAAATTACTTTTTTAAAACATCATAAGGGATGGACAAGGACTCTTCTCCTTGTAATGCCATTTGATTAGAATGACTTCACAGTACCAAGAAACTATTTTGATGAAGAACAAGCCCTCTGTAATTTATCATACCTACAATACATTCTGGGCAGCTTGCTTTAAATTGCACCAGTGGACCCCCAATTTCTCTAATATTTTTTATACTGATCAGACACTCACATATGCTATAGCTGAAATGGTGGCTTGCAATTTCCAGTGGTTCATTAACAGTAGGATTTTTCACAATCCTAGTGATTTTGGTTAGCTGGAGCCAATGGTTAACAACCCCACTCTACAAATAGTTGTAATTATTCAGAACATGTATTTCCCGAAATGTATGGTGTCATTCGGTTTCTCTGGCTGTATGGTTTCTCTTTTCAATTAACTGTGAACTTGCCACTGAGGACATGTGCATGCAAATGAAGATTCACATATTAGCTAGAAACACCACAACACGTAACCAATACATAGAGTTGTATTCTTTTCAAGGGTAAAGATCCATCTAATGCCACAACAAGTATATAATGATGTGGTAATTGAAATAACCTTACCTCTATTTACTAAATACCTACAACATTGTGAGGTTATATTCTAAACTCATGTATTTTGAAAACCCTCCTCTCTGTTCAAGGAAAAAATGTCATGTTTTTCCAAAATGTTCAGCCATAATATTTTCGACATTCAATTATTTGCTTGTAGTTGTGATTTATGGATTTTGTTTTAAAGTTTAAACGTTTTTATTGTAGCACACACATTACGACTCAGGCGGTAAGGGTTTTACGGCGGCGTAAACAACGCCGACCCTTACCGCCTGAGTACGAGGTCCCTTAGCGCCATGGCGGACTTAACACCTGCTTTTAGCAGGTGTTAAAATCCATGGCGCTAAGGGACCATGGAGTTAATTACGCCACCGTAATTTACGGTGGCGTAATTAACGCCTTCCCCACTCCCATTATGCCCTATCGGGCAAAAATGGGAATGGGGAAGGGTAAATGGGGATTGGGGACTTACCGCCCCGCCAAGGTCGGAATGGGGCGGTAAGTCCGCCAACCACCATGGCGTAAACGTAGTTTACGCCATGGTGGTAAAGTCACGGCCCAGGCGGTAACTTACCGCCTGGGTCGTAATGAGGCCCATTATATGAATGCCTCTTACTCGTGACATTTGTAAAGGGACACATGTATGCATTTTACCAGTAGAAATGTGAGAGTACAGGATGATATGCAGTTCCCTGTAAACAGATGGAGAACATAACGGAATATGCCAAAATTACCATAACCAAATTACCGAGCCCACCAAAAGACCTAAAACACATACCACAAAAAGTTCAAACTACCAAAAGTTCGAACTTTTGGTGGGGTTGATAAAAAAAGAAACACAAAGGCTGCGCGGGCTGCGGGGGTGTCCCCTGCAACACCCCGCTCACTATATTATACATTATAGGGAGCGGGCGTTGCAGGGACACCCCTGCAGCTGACCAACTCAAAATAAAAAATAAAAATAAATTAAAAAGCCGGAGGCTGTGGGGGCGTCCCTCACAACACTCCATTCACTATACTATACAGTATAGAGAGCAGGTGTTGCGGGGGACACCCCCGCTGCTCACCCGACTGCAAAAAAAGCTGGGGGCTGCCGGGGTGTCCCCTGCAACACCCTGCCCACAACTCACCCGATCAAAAGTAAAAAAAAAAAAAAGAAAAGGACCCTGCAGCGCCAATTCCCGATCACAGAAGTGAAAGAGAACCGGCGCTGCAGGGGCACAGCGCGTCGGAAGGAATGGTAAGTAGGGGGGTGGGGTATGTTGGGGGTGGGGGTAGGGATGGGGGTTTGGGTAGGGGTTTGCGCACATCGGTTATGTTCAGGGGAGAAATGACGGAAGATTATTTCGAGCAAATCTTCGGTCATTTCTCCCTCGAACATTTCCATTGCGGACAAATCACACAGATTCAACATAACATTGTTTGGTCATAAACATGAAGCATCTTTATGTACGCTCCACAGCAGGGGGTGCTCTCTAATGCAGAGGAGATTGGGTGCAGGCACAAAACAATTATGCCCACTATACCAGCTACTGCTTGATATCCTGCAGGAGATATTGGCATTGCTACTGAGAACAAGCAAAGTCTATCATGTTGTCATCATCATGCAATCCAAACAAAATTGGAGTCACTCATGCTAACAATTTTCTTGATCATAGAGGACTTTGACAAAGTCTCAGGGTACAAATTGAACTGGGACAAATCCACAATAATACTCACATTAAAGGAGTAATAAATTCAAACTCTGTTGAGCATGATCTGAAAATCATGGACCTGCCAGTCCATACTTGGGGATTCTGACTATTTAAAATGTTTACACTAAACCTCAATCCTGTGTTGAGGAGCATAGAGCAGGACGTTGAAAGGTGGAAACCTATTCACCTGGGGATGCCAAGCAAAATTATCAAAATACCCATCCTGCCAAAACACCTTTAGTTAATGGCCAACATCTATTCCCTAGTGCCAAGCAAGCTCTTCCTGGACATGGACAAAATATATCAAAGCATTTGTATGAAGGGAAAAATACCTCCAATCTTGCTAAAGAGGATAGAATCCATGAATGTTCGTGATGATGTAGGAATCTCTTACCTGCTTGATATTACACCAAACAGAACCCAGACTGGGTGAAATTGGAATCAGGTGTGCACTAATAGAAATGGCAAGATTCGAGCTTTACAGAGAGAAGGGAAAGGTATAAGAGAAGAACCAGCTAACTTAGAAATAACACAGAAGGTGATACACCAAACATTGAACACACTAAACTGTGATCGACAAAAAAGGGATATAGCCCTGATCTGGGGTATTCGTCACATGCCAATAGATAACAGAAATGGGGACAGGAATATCTGGAAAAGTAAAGAATTTCAGACAGTTGATCAACTATGACATGTAAAGGCAACACTGAAATCTTCCAGATTACTGCAAAGTATGTCCTCTGCCTCTTCCTTGGGATGTGTGCGCAGGTGGCCATTGGTCCCAGTTGCTGCAACCTGCTCTGTGATGCAGGGCTTCACGGTGGTATGGAGGGGATCCCCTGGTCACATCCCCAACACCGGAGTTAGCAGGCAGGGGTTTATCAAGTGGGCAATGGTAAAGCATCCAACTCTTTAAATAAGGTGCTGCCTAAACAGAGATAGAATGTGGGGAGCAGTAGCAATATGGGCCCTTTATTACAGGGGCATGGTGAAAAAACATTTTATGTTAGTTGCTTCAGAAATGTATTTGATCAACAGTGGCAACCCACATAGCAACATAATGAGGGAGAAATTGTGCTTTACAGAGACTGTCAGCTGGCCTGACGGAGCACTTCTGGCTTCTATCGGCTGGTGCAGAGCTCCTGAATTTCCATGCATACACAAAACATGGACTGAAAATAAAATGGTGTTCATGGAACAGATAGTGTGGAGAGAAGGCGGTAACCCATCCACACTGTGAATGAGGAGACAGGACGTAGAACATGTGAGGAGGTATGTAGGAGGTATTTGATGTTTCAGTAAAGCAACAGTTTCCTAAAAAGGTAGCCAGAGTCTCCCTAGGCACAATGCTCTGTCTGTGCTAGGAGGAGGAAAGCAAGATTGGATTGGGTACAAGTAGGAACCCCTAATCAGAGATTTGGCCAGGAAGTATGTGTACGCCCTCGGGCCTGCTTTGCCTCTGGAATCATGTATGTGATGTGTGGAACCTGCTGAAGTACATCAAACTCTTGACCTGGCTGGAGACCTCAAACTCATCAAACCCCAACAAGTGAAAGGATAGGACCACTGTAAAAGACCAGACCACTTCTGTGAGTCTTATCATGAAGAGACCTGAAAGAATGTTTGCTTGAGAGATTTGGCTATTTGAACTCCATTCTGGCCCATCTTTTTTTCACCCAAAATGTGTTTAGAAACCGCAAGGGACTTTTTTCTTCAATTTGAAATTAGAACTTTGTTTTGCCCTCAGAGACGTTTACGATTTGCATCAACATACTCTCTGTTGGAGATGAGAACTCCACGTGAAATAGAGTTGCATCAAAAACCATTTGCTTGTGACCAATCGGGCGAAAGACCAATCTAAGTAACTCGAATAAAAAACCCTTATGTTTGACTAAAAGGGTGAGTAACTCTAACCCGATCGATAAGGGGTAAGGAGGAACCCTCATTATAGTGTCAAGGCGGTGCTTGTCATTCTTGGTTTCCTTTGCCAAGCACAAACCCACCACTGTTGAAACAACATGGAGAATAGTTGAACTTTAGGATCTTACCTGGTGCCATGGTCCTGTTTATTTTTTTTATTTTTTTTATTTTCATTTAGTTTATTACAAACTTTTGAAAAAAATCAAAATACATCTAAATTTACAGTCACGTTGGGCCATCATGCTTTACATTAAAAAGAAAAAGCTTTTTTGTCCATTTTCAATTTTCACACATACCCTTGTTATATTCCAGCTGTTTGCTTCGGACAATTTGTCACACCTCTTCCTTCATCTTACTTTCAAGCTGTTTCAGAAACAATGTAAGAGCAAGTGTCAGTTATTTACAGTTGCTGCTGTGCATTCTTGACCACCATTCCTCAGCAGTGTAAGTCTCGCCGGTACTCAGCTCTTGGCCCATGTATTTTGTTCTTAGAGCTCTTAATTCCGGGCAAAACAGTACCAAGTGTTTTAATGTTTCGTCTACTTCTTGGCAGAATCAGCATTTGAGATCTACCACTAGCGGATTCCGCCTTTGTCTTTGAATTTCTCTCGTTTCATAGAGATTCAACCTGAATTTCAGGTAATTTTTCCTTAGATATTTGCACGGAAACACTTCCATATATTGCGGTATCCTGTTGAGGCTATTTGCATCGACTGGTGAGTTTTTCATGCATTTGTGGTTCCGTCTCTTCTCTGATGTTCAATCCAATCAAGTTGGAATAATTTATTTTTTACTGCGTTCGGATTAGCTGTTAGAGTCTTTTCATCTGTCCCCATATGGTGTAGGATCTTTTTTTTAATAACTTTATTTATAATTTCAAACAAATCCAAACAATGAAGGATAATAACATAAGAAGTACAACAAAACCAGTTTTAAACCTTCCCATAAGCCCATATCAGTAAACATGTCTCATAACAGAATACCTAGAAATGGGTAAAAAACAAGAACCAAATGATATTGAAATATCTAATAAAAGATAACAATTAAAAAAAAAAAACTAAAACATTTAGACAAAAAGTTCACAAAAAAAACTTCTCATATCTCATTTCCCTCATCCTGTGTCACATTACCATACAATTCAGTGAAAGACTTCCACAAAAATCTTTTTGCATGTTTGTCTTTTATTTTTTGCTTGGCCAATAGTTCAAATTGTGGCAATGAAACTTCAATTGTTTTGCTAAATAACGTTAGCATGTTCCACATTATTCTGGCATTCATACTCTCTGTTGGAGATGAGAACTCCACGTGAAATAGAGTTGCATCAAAAACCATTTGCTTGTGACCAATCGGGCGAAAGACCAATCTAAGTAACTCGAATAAAAAACCCTTATGTTTGACTAAAAGGGTGAGTAACTCTAACCCGATCGATAAGGGGTAAGGAGGAACCCTCATTATAGTGTCAAGGCGGTGCTTGTCATTCTTGGTGTCCTTTGCCAAGCACAAACCCACCACTTTTGAAACAACATGGAGAATAGTTGAACTTTAGGATCTTACCTGGTGCCATGGTCCTGTTTATTTTTTTTATTTTTTTTTATTTTCATTTAGTTTATTACAAACTTTTGAAAAAAGTCAAAATACATCTAAATTTACAGTCACGTTGGGCCATCATGCTTTATATTAAAAAGGAAAAGCTTTTTTGTCCATTTTCAATTTTCACACATACCCTTGTTATATTCCAGCTGTTTGCTTCTGACAATTCGTCACACCTCTTCCTTCATCTTACTTTCAAGCTGTTTCAGAAACAATGTAAGAGCAAGTGTCAGTTATTTACAGTTGCTGCTGTGCATTCTTGACCACCATTCCTCGGCAGTGTAAGTCTCGCCGGTACTCAGCTCTTGGCCCATGTATTTTGTTCTTAGAGCTCTTAATTCCGGGCAAAACAGTACCAAGTGTTTTAATGTTTCGTCTACTTCTTGGCAGAATCAGCATTTGAGATCTACCACTAGCGGATTCCGCCTTTGTCTTTGAATTTCTCTCGTTTCATAGAGATTCAACCTGAATTTCAGGTAATTTTTCCTTAGATATTTGCACGGAAACACTTCCATATATTGCGGTATCCTGTTGAGGCTCTTTGCATCGACTGGTGAGTTTTTCATGCATTTGTGGTTCCGTCTCTTCTCTGATGTTCAATCCAATCAAGTTGGAATAATTTATTTTTTACTGCGTTCGGATTAGCTGTTAGAGTCTTTTCATCTGTCCCTATATGGTGTAGGATCTTTTTTTTAATAACTTTATTTATAATTTCAAACAAATCCAAACAATGAAGGATAATAACATAAGAAGTACAACAAAACCAGTTTTAAACCTTCCCACAAGCCCATAACAGTAAACATGTCTCATAACAGAATACCTAGAAATGGGTAAAAAACAAGAACCAAATGATATTGAAATATCTAATAAAAGATAACAATTAAAAAAAAAACCTAAAACATTTAGACAAAAAGGACACAAAAAAAACTTCTCATATCTCATTTCCTCATCCTGTGTCACATTACCATACAATTCAGTGAAAGACTTCCACAAAAATCTTTTTGCATGTTTGTCTTTTATTTTTTGCTTGTCCAATAGTTCAAATTGTGGCAATGAAACTTCAATTGTTTTGCTAAATAACGTTAGCATGTTCCACATTATTCTGGCATTCAAGGTCACCATACTCACTCGCATAATACACACGCAGTTGGGCAGCCTCAGGGGAGTTGAAAAATTTGCTTCCAGAACATGCCTTCGCACCGAGACCAGATCTTGTTTGTACAGCCGAACATATTTTCTGCAACAAAGATTAGTGCTGGTACCACATTACTCTTCTAAAAATTTATAACAGGCTTATATGAACATTTTCCATATTTTCTTTGTATTGTGGTGGCTTGGGCTGTCAATTGTTTGCATTTACTTAACATTTTTTTTATCATAGGTTCATCACTTATACTTGAGTTGATGTATGTTCCCAAGTACCGGCAGCAATCGACTTGCCTTATCTGCTCAGTTCCTAGTATCCATCGGAATTTTTTCTTTTTGGTAGTCCTTCCTTTTAGGTTTTCAAACACCAGGATCTCTGATTTTGCGATGTTTATTTCTAACCCATGATCATCGATGTAAGTCTTCAGAGCATTTAATTTTCTTTGTGATCCTATAGGGGTCAAGTCTAAAATGACTACTCGTCTGATCTGTGCATGAGTCAGTGGGATGCCCGTTCTTCCAGACATACTTCTGCCACTCACGGCTCCCAGGGAACACAGGTAACACACTCCTGCCACACAATTCGCGACACTCCGCGTCAGGCAAGGAGTTTTGGTGAATTTGCTCCGCCTTCACAATAGAGCTGGAAAAAACACTGGAATCCACAGCAGGTCCTCACAGGTAACACACTCCTGCCACGGTCCTGTTTATTCGTTGAGTGGTTCATGACAAAATGTAATTTCAAATACAAGGAGAAGTGATTTGAAATTCCATGAACACCAAAAGAGTGAGAAGGGCACTTGAAGATATATGTGGCATATGACCACAAAAGCCTTTGCATTGACGGAAATATTAGAAAACATACTTAGTAGTCTCTGCTTCCTAGGTAAGAGGAGTAATAATTAACTACAAAACATTGACAAAAGCAAAACATATTGGAAGGAGGACTTGTTGCCAGGGTTCTGGAGGAGAATCCTTGATGAAAATCCAAAAACAAATATAATTCTTTATTCCAGACCGGACCAACACAATTAATGCGTAGGCTCCAATGAACACCAGTGAAGGCACATAGATCTGTACAGGAGGTGCAGGACCCAAAAAAGGAACATGCTGCATGTGGTTTACCACATGCCAAGAAGCAGTGCACTTCTTGCCAGATGTGATAAGCACAGCCAACATGGCCTGCAACACAAGACTGTGCTGAGGAAGGGACAACAATCTGTATTGTTCAATGTGCTGCCTGTGAACATAGAAACATGCATGCATAAAACTATGCATAGGAAACGCGTTGCCAGGAGACACAAAATTGGACACAGGAACACACCCTGGAAGCAGGCGAGTGGTTAGATGGGGTGGAGAAGCTTCAAGTGTACACAGGATTTCCTTCAAGTTACGGCATAGAGAACACAGCAACCTCAGTGCCATTTGGAGACACGTCCTATGCAGAATAGACAAACAGGAAAGGTGATCAAGCCTACTATAGTGAAAAGAAAACATTGTTTACTGCCATGCACTTCTCTGTAGCATTCTCCAGTAGATAGTATGTACAGACCTTGCCTTACAAGGGTTATTGAATTTGTTAGTCTCATGTATGAAGTATTTCATTATATATAGGTATTTGGACCATAGTTTACAAACATTTGTATTTCACACCGTTTAGATTGTAAAAGTCCAAATTCAATACAAATATATTCTTTAAAAAGTATGTGAACCAAAAATATAAAATAAAGAAAAAATAAATAAGAAATGGGGCTCATTTCTAACCAACAGTACCACCAAAAAACACTTGGTTTTACCCAGGCATCGCATTTTCATGCTTGCGTAAAACCAATGGATTCCTAGCGCATCCGTCTGTTTTTACAGGCTGCCTAAATGACAGGCAGTAGTTACTCTATTTGCACACAAAAGGGCAAAATCAAAGGCGTGGAGGTGATTACACCTGCATTTTTACCTTTGTTTTGCACTTTCACAGTACACATTATTAAAAATGCACAAGGGTGACCTGTTTGCACGCAATGCCTTTTCCTTGCATTTTACGAATCTATACAAAATTAGCTCTATTGTCTATTATAATTAAAATGTGTTCACTGCCTGCCATGACTAGTTCATGTTTGATATATCAAAGGCAGCACTTTAACACCATGAAAGAGTCGCTCACTTGGATAATGTGCCGACACAGCTTCGGCCTTTAAGATTAGCAAACACAAATTACTGCTCTGCCAGTTAATGATTCCAAGAACATATTTGCTCATCAAATGCATAGATATTTTACTTGTGATAATCAACGTACATGGTAATCACATATATAAACGTAATAGGTTAATTCATTTGAAATTCATTTTTCAAATCGAAAAGCTATATTATACCAATTTAGACATGCTTAATAATGAGGAATATATCTGGCTGCATGGTGGAGCATCCCCATGCACGAGACTCTGTTGACATTTTAGCCTATTGCCACACCATAAAGCCATGTATTAGAGGAATTGCAAGTGATATGGATCACAATAAAGATTGCCCACACTGACAGCCCAGGAAGTCTTCATTCTATTAAAGACAAGGAGGCGAGCTATAAAGAAAGTATAGCATAATGCGAGCCTCCTGTCTTGTTATAGAATTAATACTGAGGTAATACTGTTTCCCTCTTTAACATCAAGCATAACATAAACGTGTTAAACTGACCTGAAATTGTACTCCATTGAAAGTTAAAGCCTTTCCCACATACAGCTTTGCTAATGAGGATTGTTGTTCAGAGTCTCTCTGTTTTTAAGAGGAAACATAGCCTACAATACAATGGCCCTCATTACGACCCTGGCGGAAATCAACCGACCGGACCGCCATAGCGTAAATAGCGTTTCCGCCATTGCACGATGGAGCAAAGTGCGGCTCATTCCGACCCATCGGGCACGAGCACCACGCCATGGCGGAAGTGCAAAGTCCGCGATGGCGGAAATGACCCCAAAACGGCCCACACCGCCGCCGTACGGCGCCCTAGGTGCAATACCGCCACCCATCTCAGCGGACACCGCAGTGAGCGCCAACCGGAAAGTACGGTGACCGTAAATATACGGAAACGGAAGTAAAAGCATGGTCCCGGAACGGGAAACATCACGCCGTACACCTATAAAACCACAAATTCCACACAACCATTAAAAATACTACCCTGAGACACATCCCAACCCGTCATCCACCCTAGTGAAACCAAGAAAAATGGGAAAAGTAGCGAAGAAAGCGTGCGACCGCAAGCGGCAGGTCCACTTCTCCCGTGAGGAACTCACCGTGCTCACAGAGACCCTCCAGGAGAATGCTGCCGCCGTCTTCTCCACGCAAATGACCAGGACGGCACTTGCGAACAAGAAGGCCATATGGGCCCTGGTGGCACAGCGGGTAAGTGCGGTGGGGACCGCACCCCGCAACCCACAGCAATGCAGAAAGCGATGGGACGACCTGCGGATACGCGTCCGTAGCATACTTTCTGCCAACCGCAACATTGCCACAGCTACCGGGGGAGGATCGGAATCACCCATCAAGTTGACCCCCTGGGAAGAAATCTGTGCCTCCACCATTGGAATGGAGAGCATAGAGGGAGTCGGAGGGATGGAGAAAGGAGTGCAGACATCCGAAGAATCAGGTAGGTGTCCCAAATAAAACAATGCCAAAACCACAATGTCCAATCATGTGAAGTACCACGTGCCCACATAGTGCAACAGTAACACATGTCCAGGAGAACGTCCACATTCATAGGCCTGATAGCACACTTTAAAACTCACATCAAATACATAAATAATTAAAAATCCTAAAAACACCCTCTACACGTGCAGCAGGCACACCCTAACTGCAGGCTGCAAAACAACTGCACCCTCACTCCACACACAAATGAAACCACCTCCAAGGCCCCGACCCAAATCACCCTCAGGTACCACCCCAATGCATGTGATACATTGCCATTCCAATTCCCACAGACCCATTAATAACGCTCGCCCTCCTTTACTCCACCACAGGGTCCGATCCAAACGACGAGCTCCAGGACACCCCTACCAGCACACCTGCAAAGAGGGCCAAGACCAACGGCCAAAGACCCTCCACCTCAGCTGCACGCATCAAGACACGGAAGCAGCACAAATCAAGTGGCAGCACAGAGGAGGGAACTCCAACAGGCACCCCAGCAGCCAGCATGCCCACGACACCACCACCACAGGTCCCCCCAATGGATGCCACAGTAGGCACTGCTTCTGGTGGCAGCAGCACCATAGGTGACACTGCATTAATGGCAGCATGCTCCGACACAGAAAACGGGGATGTCGAAGTCAGATCCATCCATGACCTGTCCCAATCCCCCTGTCTGTTCCATCCCGTACACCATGAGGATACCACGCAGGGGCACCCACAAGACGACGACTGGCCATCCCCCACAAGCCCTGTGGCAAGGCAACATGAGGTGAACAGCCACTCTGTGACACCCCCGCAAATGGCCATGGCCCAGCAGAGGCAACAGTCCCTCGACCAGTTAATCGTGCAACAGCAGCAACTGGCCACGCTCCTCAAGGACCATGCCGATGAATGTGGGGGCACTAAGGCAGACATAGAAACATCAACTGAGACACTTAGGGCAGAAATGGAGAGAAGTACAGAGACACTAAGGGCACAAATGGAGAGTAGCACCGAGAGCCTGAGAGTACAAATGGAGAGAAGCACCGAGAGCCTGAGGGGGGAACTGCATGCGACGTCCAAAGACGTATGTGCCGAACTTGCCGCAGTGCGCCGTGTGCTCACTGAGCTCTCACAAACCCTTAGGGACATGCATGGACGTGAGCAGGCAGAGACATCATCCGTTGCAAGTTCCGTCCAGGGCAGCCCCCAACGTAGATCTGGGAGGAACCTGCGCTCCACAGGCAGGGGTGCCCCTGATACCCGCAGAGGGGGCTTGCAATAGCGACTGCCCACTGACAATGAGCATCTTTGGACACTGGTGTTCGGGGGGGAGGTAGGAGGGTGGAGGGGGTGTGTTGGGCTCACTTGGGTGGCGGGTCGATAGGGTGTTTAACATGATATCACATATGCCATAAACAATGCACGATCATCCAATGAGATGTGTGGACATTGATCTTTGTGTACGAGGCCATTATAGGCGTACAGTCCATATTGTGCATGTTCCAGACACACATAGTGCCACGAGTCCCGTGTCCATGTATCAGCCACCAGGCGTGAGTGCTAGAAGCATGCATCTATGAGATGCTGACGAATGTCACGGCCCTCCTGTGCCTCGCAGACTCCTTGAGGTGCTGCCACATCCCCACCCTCATCATGACCATCTTCAGGTGCTTGCAGTTCTGCGTCAGGGGGCATGGGCACATTTCTACGTACGCACATGTTGTGTAGCATGACACATGCCATCACCATCTTTGCAACCTTCACATGGCGGTACAGGAGTGCCCCGCCAGACCTGCTGAGGCATCGGAAACGAGTCTTCAGTAGGCCGAATGCCTGTTTTATGACTACACGGGTACGTGAGTGGGCATGGTTGTAGTCCTCCTCATGCTGGTCCCGTGGGTTCCGGACTGGTGTGAGGCGCCATCTCTTCAGTGGATACCCGGCATCACCTGTATGTGGACAATAAACGAATTATGTGGAATGCCATTGCTACGTACGCACCCCCCCCCCTTCCTGTCAGGTCATTGCCGCATCACATACCCCACATCATCATGCATGAAATGAGACTCACCGAGTAGCCAGGATCTGTTCCCTGCGTGTCGCTCCATGTAGCGTGGTATTGTAGAGTTCCTCAAGACCATAGAATCATGGGTTGATCCAGGGAATCGGGCACAACAATGTGTAATGATCCTGTTGGAGTCACACACCATTTGTACATTCAGAGAATGAAATTGTTTTCGGTTGCGGTACTGGGCCTCCATGGCATGTGGGACGACCAATTCCACATGGGTGCAGTCGATGGCACCAATGCAACCCGGTATGCCGGCAAGTGCATGGAATCCCACTTTTGTGTTGGTAATTTCCTGCTCCGAGCGTGGTAGAGAGATGTAGTCGTCTGCGTGCTGCAGGAGGGCATCGAGCACTTGCAATAGTGTCCGTGAGAACAGTGGCTGTGATATGCCATGCAACTGTCCGACTGTGTGCTGGTAGGTGCCTGTGGCCAGGAAGTGGAGTACAGACACCACCTTCAGTAGGGGTGGGATGGCGGTTGGGCTATCTATCATGCTGACAAGGTCAGCATGTGTCATGTCCACAATGGCGGTTATGGTGTCCCGGTCCAAACGGTAGAGGGTGTGGATCTGCTCATCAGTGAGGTTGAACGGATGTGCTCGGAGGCGTGGGATTGCGGGCTGCCTGCGTGGTGGTAGTGGCTGTGCTGGCGGCCCTTGCTGGCCCTGCCTTGCCCTCCTCCTCCTCCTGCGTCTCCTCCGTGCGGCCGGTTGTAGTTGGTGTTCGTCTTCTTCTTGAAGTTGGAGTACTTGCAGTGCTATCAGGTCCCCCAGGGCCAACATAGCTAGTCCTGCCGGTAGCATTTCGGAGTGGGTGTGGTTGTGGGAGGAGACTGGGTGTGCAATTTATGTGTTTTCAGGCTGTATGGCCTCCACCTGTGGTGATTCATTCCACCTGTGCAAGCTGCTCTCCCCTTTGGGCGAGCACGTCCCGCACACAACGCTGCAATTCGACGAATGGCATCTTGCTATTACAATCATGTATTTGTACCCGATGGCAGTGTAACATTGGTTGATATGTTCATTCGGCTATGGTCCCATTGTTTCACATACTATCTTTGCAGTCGCGAACAGACTTGTGAAGGGTCAGTGGAACGTAGTACTCGAGTAACGGTGGACCCTCATGCAACACTGTACCGAGGTTCACCGACGGGCGGGGCCTCCCATTTGTGAGTGAAGGCAGTTGCCATTTTCACACACAGCCGCACTAGATGGATTAATTTGTGATTTCAAGCGGCCACAGATGCCTTTTCGACGTGATGTTGCAAATGAGGAATTCGAAGGGCGGCGCTTTCGGTTTTCAGCTAGCGGCGAGGAGATGCCCACAGGTCTGACTGCAAATATAACGTTCTATTGTTCAATGTCCTTGGGACAGGGGCCATGGCGAGGATGCAATGATTGATATGAATAGTTTGGGATGCGCAATAGCGAAGTGGGCGATGAGGCCGGACGTTCCCAAATACATGTTACTTCACAACACTGGAATTACGGGCTGGGGCACAGTGGATTTTGCAGGCTGCATAACGCACAGACTCAATGGAAATTTCACATGTTATGTGAGTATGGAAACAGGCGTTTTCATTACGGGATGAGGGAATGATGTATGGATGCATGGACAGATGATTTGATACAGAGTTTGCCATGTACAGGGCTTCTTGGAATCTATCCGCCTCCCCTGCGCTATGTGATGCAGGGCTGCCATAGTGGGACCATCGTCTAACTGGCCTTGTTGAGCCCTCCCTGTCTCGACGCGCCTTCAGACACTTGTGTCTATGCACGTTACCAATCCCATCTGATGGATTCTGTTTTAACAGACGCATGCACAGGTACACTCGTTTGTGATGGTGTTTTCACCTCGATATAGATAGTTATGATTCGCAAGTGGTTTTTGGGTGGTGATGATCCTTTGTAGTGGGCTAGCATGCATATGGCTGTGGATTTAGTGTGATCATTGAAGTGAGTAATTCAAATGTAGTTCTGATGGCCATACTATTCTTTTTCATTTCATTTGGGTGACAGGTATCTCCTCCCCTTTTGCCACTGCCATCTGTATGCCACTCCTGCAGATGGATTTTACTCCCGACCCCTGCTGCTTCGTGTTAATCAGTGGAGCAGCATTACGATCTTATGGGACGATCGCCAATGGGCCACATGCCCTTACGCAGTACTAGTGGCTAGGAGCAACATTTCGGCCTTTCAGCTGGACTAGTGCCTCCCTATTGGGACAGCCCTGCGGTTCTAGGCGCTTCCATGTTGCCTTTTCGTACGAGAATGTAGCCCCTGTGTACCATGAAGGAACAGGGCGTCACACAAGAAGTAGCTGGTCATTTATTGCGGATGCAGCCCACAATGGTGAAATGTGTTTTGGAGTTCATGGCCTAATGGCTGTATGGGCTTGGTGAATTTGTTGTGCATTAAATTTCTATTCTGATATGAACCGTGTAGCGTTCTTCTTTGCAAGTGATGTGGCATATTCCTATTTGGGGAGCGATGTATTGTGAGGAGATCTGCATTGGGTTCCAGCTTCGGAGTATAGTTGCGTGGTACTGTGCTGGGCGCGTTTGCCTACGAAGCCCAGTGAGGTCAGGGATAAGGGCTGCCAATATGACTGTTTTGATGATGTCATGCTCAGGGGCGGGGGATTAGCTTTTGTGTAACAGATGCCGGTCAGCCAGTTGGATTGGTGGAATGATGTGATTATCGGAATATTGCTGGTCACAGGTGCCTGTGTTTGCGTGCGTTTCTTGGTGGGAGACTGAGGTCATGTCCATTTGTATGGCTTCTGTATTCGTGCCATCTGTGCCCTGCAGCTCCCATTGGCCCCTCTTGAGATTCATTTGTTCGTTGGCAGGCATGGATGACTAGTACATTTCACTGGTTGCATTGTGTGACTTCATTGCACCTACGGGGAGTTGTACAATGTGGCCAGGGAGCGGTGTACAGGCACTCAGTGGGGCCGTTTACGGTTGGTTCGCGATGCCGTACTTCTCACCATGGCGGAATGGTACTTTCCGCCGTGCTTGATGGCGTTAGGTGCATGTCCGCTAGGGTCAGAATTCGCGTACCGTTGCGCCATGGTGGTAATTACGGTTTGGCATGGCGCGCGCGCGCGTACTTGGTGCAGTTAGCGTTGGCGTTCACTACGGTGTCGCTAATGGCATCGTACTTTGCGGTGACGGGTCATAATCGCACCGAGCGCTATTCGATGGCGGTATTGCATTTCCGCCATCGTTTTTCGATTTCCGCCAGGGTCGTAATGAGGCCCAATGTCATTGTTTCAGGTAGTTAGACTTACATGTCACACTTCATGTACTTTTCAATGTATTAAATGTAGATAAAACATTACCAAAAATGATTTACAGAAATCCTTGAATAAATGTTGAGCAATGGGCATTCCACTGAGAAAATGTAGCTGTGGTAGCATTGGTGTGGCACATTTTATTTTCAGAAGGGTCTATCACGGATGCTTTTTTTTCCCTACCCAGTTTGCTTCTCAACCTGGGGATTTGCTGTGGCATGGCATCCCGTTCGTCACTTTCACTCCTCGCTCCCTTCCACTGGGCCACCACCCCTCCACATCCACTATTCTCCCTCCTACCGTTCCTTTCGCTCTTCTCTAAAATCATATCTTTTCCATTCCCCTCCCTAACACCTTTCCCTTCCTCTCCTACCTCTCACACCGCCTCATGCCTTACCTCTTACTCCGGTACTTCCTTACCCTCTCCATCCTCTCTTCTCCCTTCTACCCCACCTCTGGCTCTTATCTAGTCTTATTATTTCCTCTCTTCTTCCTCACACCTTCTAGCCTTCCATCCTACTTCCCTTCTACCTCCACTAACTCCTCCCTCTCCTCTCTTCTTCCCCACGCCTTCTCCCCTTCCCTCTTACTTCTGCTTCTACCTCCACTAACTCCTCCCTTTCCCTCTCACACCTCTGTCCCTCTCCACTCCCTCATCACCTCAGCAATATTGTAAATTGTTCCTTATACTGTTACTGAGTTGTGTTACAATTGCCATTTTATGCTTGTTGTATTTTTTCTTGTTCTCATGTAAAGCACTTTGGATTAAAGGGCTATATAAATTCAATAAAATACACATACATGTGAGTGTCAAACTTGCAGGCTTACGCTTAGGCCGCCTCATCTTTCTTCAGGTGTTACACAGCTCAGGGCCTTCCCATGCAGGCGTATGCGTTGCTCCCCCTCCACAGGTGTTACGCAGCTCGGGGCCTTTCGATACCTGCGTATATACGTTCCTCTCTTTCCAGGCTACTCATTGAGCACATGTTATTTAGCACACTCGTCCCAGTGGATTGGTACCTCGATTTAAAGGGACATATTTTTTTTCTATGTTATAATAACATATCTTAAGTGTTTCTTCATCCCTGTGTTGATGGTTAAATGTCTCTGATATTTTAGAGCATCCCATGTAGGCCATAGTGTGCACAGCTTTAGGGAGTTCCTCACAGGAAGAGTAGTCCTTGTCCTCTAATGGGGAGTCTCTCTCAGTGCGGTCCCACTTGTCTCTACCCCTAGGGAGGGTTTTGCTGAACAGGCTCACCTCCCTAGCCTCACAGGGGGTGTGGGGCTCCCCCTTGTGGAGAAGGGATGAATTCCCTTGATTCGTCATGCATCCTTCCCCTTATCTCTGTGGCTTCCCCTTCTCTTCTTAGAAGTTAACTCTTTATTCCTGATGTTTGTGTGTGTGGTTCTGTTCTGTCTGAGTCTGGAGACCTGATGTCTCCCCAGTTCCATATGGCGGTGCCTGGAATTCGATGGAGGGTTCCCAAGATTGTAAAGGAGAGTATGGAGGATTTGGGTTTTGTGTGCCGGCAGGTATTAACAGTTCCTTAAAAGTTGGAAAGTCTGTGTCTATAATTACCTCCTCGGCAGACCAGGTACCACTGCTGTTTTTATAGTCATTGGTTGCTTTCTAACCTTCAGGGACAGAGGTACCTTAGGATAGGTCTCCACATCTCCATGAACACAGGTTATTTTTACGTGTTGACTACCCAGCATGTTCTCAGGATATAGGGGGTTGGCTCTGACTGTTGTTTGTTTGCTCCCTGAATTAATGAGTACATTAGCCCACACCCCATATACTTGCACTTTCTCAGGGGTCTTAAAAGATTGGGGTCCACAGTACTATATTTGGGAATTATCTGGTTCTAAACCCAATTCTTCTTTCTCTTCTTCCCATGGCTCTGCTCTTAGCCATCCTATTTCCATGGGTTTTTCTGAGTTGTTTTTGGAACAAAACCCAGCAATGTGCACTTTCTCTCCAAATGAGAAATATGAAAAACATAGCAGGGTCTCAGGGAAGGGAGGATTCATTTTCCGTATGTCTCCTCTAGCTGATAGGTGAGGCTTTATTATTGGGACAGGAGTATTTCTTTTATGGTCCTCTTCCTTACTTGGATTTTCTTGAGGTAGAATTCTTTCGGCTTGTATCCATTTTTCAGCTGACACAAACTTGGGGTTGAGTTTTACCTCCTTCCTCCCGTCTACCGGTTTCCCCATTAGTTTCAGATATTTAGTTGCTTCGAGTGTGCTTGAGCTACCTGAATTGCCGTCTCCAGCAAGGGTTTACGTTGCTGTAAATGCCTCTTGTAAAGGGGTGGCACATTAATACATTGTTCTAAGGCTAGTGCCTCAAGGACCTCTGATAGTGTTTTCCTCCCCAGCCATTGTGTAAACATGTTCTGGATGCATTCCGCAAACTTTAATTTGCTTTTATTTTACAGAAAATTGATTTCTCTGAACTTTCATTGCTACAGGTCCTCCACCTGTCCCACCCTCTCTAATAGTGCCCTTTTGATTTTAAGAAACAGAGTAGTCCCAAAGGGATAAGCATTCTGATAGGAGGCTTGCAAATCTATTTCGAACAATGGGGCTAGTTAACATGTTTTTATCCCCTCATCCCAGTTAACCTGGGTAGCGAGCCTTTTGCAATTTACAAAGAACGCACCCAAAATCCTCCCCTTCCTGGTACAGTTGTAATATACCATGCAGAACTATGCAGGGTTGAGGACTTGTGCTCACCTTCTCTAATCCCTCCTGGAGTCGCTTATCTATCTGTAACTGATGGGCTAACAAGCACTCCAGGAGGGTCTCAAGGGTACTCATGGTGAGGTCAGAGTAAACTTCACATACCGAAGTTTCGGAATATTCACTTCAGGCTTCCTCCGACTCGTCTGAATTCTCAATGACCTCTGGGTTATCTTTCAAGGAAGGTTTTATATCTAACAATCCTATGTGTGGAAGGTTATCAATAGGTCTTGCATATTTACTTGTTTATTTAAAATTATAAAGCCTACCTTTCCCTATCACTAAGGGTGATCCCTACCTACGTTACTATTGTGCTAGTCAGTCAGTTGTGAATGTCCAAAGAAATAAGTCTGCTGTCCAAAACTAACCTTACTGACACTACCACTATGAAAACTAACTTAGGTCAGGAGAATGACTCCCTTCTACTGAGGGTACAACTAGTGCCAGTGTGTAGGATTCTCTTTAATACACAATTCGTAAATAGTCTCTCATGACTTCTTGGATTAATCTTTTTAGTTCTTCAAATGGGCTATTGAGTTTTCTCTCCTCTTTGGAATCCATTTGGGGATCTCTTGTTAGATCTATATACTTGGCTGTTTATCTCAGTGTCTCCTTGGAAGGTAATATTGCTCTGATGGGATTTCAATACTGGTTAATAACAGTTCAGCTTGTTTTGGTCTACTTTAATCTATATGTGGTTCCAAGGCCAAGTTCCTCTAAACTCTTGCTCATATCTTTCTTTTTTTATTACTTGTATTTACATGTATTACTCAGAATATTGAGTTACTTTCCATAATTCCCAGGGTATTATTGTCCACTGTTCTTCTCTTTCATTATTCAGCTGTTTAATATTTCTTTCTCTTGAGTCCCAATATTTGGAGTTCATTTGTTTCCAGGTCAGCTCAGTTTCATATTGTCTACTGAGACGAGTTGCTTGTGTGGTATAATGATTCCCTTGGGGCCTCCCATTCTTCCTGTTCTCCCAGTTACCTTAGTTCTTGAAGGAAAACGTCTTCAAGAAACTTCTTCCATTGGGACCTTCTCTTGCTTATAAACCACAAGAGACTTGTCTTCCTTGGTGTTGCTCTCTTCTCATTCCCTCGTTTCCTTGCAGTGTCCCATTGCTCCGCTGCACAACTGGACACCCTGTGACCCTTTATTGCCAGTGATATCAGCGATGGTTTGTGGACCCGCTGCCTACCGCAGATTCTCCTTCGTGGTCTCACCACCACTTTCTCCAGGGTTGCTGCCCTGTCAGTTTCCGGTGCTTCTGGCCCACCGCAAATCTGGCGTCCTGCTCTGCGATATCAAGTGAGTTTTAAACTTGCAGGTTTCCTGGTTTCCGTCTTCTCCAGGTGTTACACAACATGAGGTCTTCCCAGGCTTGTGCATTCATTCCTCTCTCTCTTCTCTCTCATCACTCTCCAATTGCACGTTCATCAACTTATTCGTATCGGTAGATTGGGTATTCTAATTTAAAGGGACATGATATTTTTCCATAAGATAACGGTAACTATTAGGAGTTTCTTCATCCCAGTCTGGGCAATTCACACTTTCTGGTATTTTGCAGCATCCCATATAGGCCGCAGTATGCACAGCTTTAGAGAGTTCCTCACAGAGACAGGAGTCCTTGTGCCCTAAGAGGGAGTCTCTCCCGGTGAGGTCCCACTTCCCTCTCCCCTAGCAAAGTTATTGAGGAGCAGGCTCACCTCCTTATGCTCACAGGGGAGGCTCCTCTTCTGAAAAAGGGATGAATTCCCTCGATTCTTCACACTTCCTACAACTGAAGTTGGGGGTGCCTAAGGATCGCAACAATCATGTGAAAATGGGGAAATGACCATCAGGCTAGCCCAGTGTTTTCTTAAGAAGGCCTTTTCCTAGGAACGGATGAGTATCTGTTCATGTTTTGCCCCTTTTTACTCCACCTTGCACAGAATCCTCTTGAAACCATTATTCAGTCAGTTGAGAGAGCATACTTTGAAGAAGCAGGCGTTGCATGTACTTTTCTTTTCCCTTTATTTCAAGCACAGTAAACCTTAGTTGTACATTTCCTGTGTAGCGCATTTACAATCAGAGCGTGAGCAAGATTGGAAACAATCATTGTTGCGTACTGGTGAAATCTCCTCTTTTCCCCTCCGTAGGATACAGTACATTTCAGAGAACATTGTGCATATCCCTTTTTTATCAGATGAATCAACCACATTGTCCACAAATCTTGAGAGCATCAATCAGCGATATTCATTGTACCCAGACTTTTGAGACACTTTTTTGCATTTCACCACTGGGTGGCTACTTGCCATTCAACTTGGTGGGAGTACCTGCACTTTAATGTGCTAGTCTGGCCAGAGGTATGTGCCATAGGCTTACTTTCAAGCACATCAGATGCCCATCACTCTCCTTGGTAACAGTGGCGATGGGTTTGAACACGTCACAGTGCACCCTTGACAGATTAGCGACGGTTCAAATCTGGTTTCAGCCTCATCAATTCAGTGAACTGTTCATCAACTGTGTGACCGCTCAATGAACTGGGTCTCATGATTCTACACCACTGTAGTCACTCTTAATGAACTCAGTAAATCATTAGTTTTAAGCCTGTGACATTAATTTTGTATTCATTTATTGTTTTGGTATGAGGGAAATTAGCACCCTACTTACTGTTACATACAACACAGACAACACAGACAGAAACAATAGAAACAATCACTTCATAATATTCTGCTGAGGGCAGATATGACTGATATGAAAACACCACACACTAAATTCAAGGACACTGTACCGTGCCTAAACTGCCAACATTGCATTAACATCATACAGGGGAATTAAATCAGGCATCCCTACTCAGGGAAAGCTATTAAAGTAAATCACTCCTGAACGTGCGACTCCAGTAATGTCATTTATGTTTTGAAATGTCCATGTGGATTGTTCTATGTAGGGATAACAACACAGAAAGTGAAAACATAATGAACGCGATGGACGGAGCACAAATCCAACATAAGGGCTAAAAATCTGACGTCACAAGTGTCCACTCAATTCATAGAAGCAAGACATAACATTTCACAAATGAGGTGTGTAATCTTAGAACAGGTGAAAGTTAGCAACAGACGGGGGGTGTTCATAGGAAACTCCTACAAAAAGAGATAGCATGGATCCAGAGATTGGACTCCCTCTCCCCGAGGGGGATGAACTGTGAATTTTACCTAATGTGCTTCCTATGAAACTGAACATGTCTCACAGATAGTATTGAGTGATCATTACACCCTGTTCCCTTTGGAGGATTCAACATATTGGTGGTTTAAACAGCAGAGATTTGGGTAAACATAGACCAAGAGAATTTGAGCTACTATGCTGGACAGATTGATACATTATGGGGACAGGGTTGTGAGGGATTAAGAACAAGGAGAGGGTCTCCTCTACTTACCTGTACGGCACAGTAATCTTGAATGCATGTGTATGCTTGGTATGTACTGTAATGTGGTAATCTTTAATCCATTATGTTCGTTACTCTTAAGTATATGGATAATTCAGTGGCAGCACGAATATTGAACACACCTCTAACGGAATTTTACACACTTAGTTTACAATTTTAGATCATTCGGTGACCACGCAAGAGGCGGGGCCATGAGGACGTCATCGTAATGCACAGCTGTCCTCCCTCACCCCACTCCTCTTGCGCAATACGACAAATAAGACACCTGCCTAGATAACCACCTGGGCATCCTTACTTTTATTTTCACGGTCTACATACATGTCCTCAGGTGATACATGTACCATTGGAGAGGAAATGACATGAGGATACGACCGGGACTGAAGACTGGCGAATGGCAATCGATGGAAGGGGAAGTTTCCCAGCATTGACACCATCTAAAGATTTGGGACAGGATGAATCTCCTCAAACAGGTTGTCACTCCTCAGCCAGTGGCAGACGGACAAGCCCAAATGAACTCCTTAGAGTATGCAATATGTAAGCATGGGCCAAGCGCCTACTCACCCAAGGGGTACCAAGCGCTGGAGCAGGGCACCTTGACATATCTCGCCTCAGGTACTGCTGAAATTTACAATGGAGACAGCGCTTCCTGGTTGTGGCACCTAGCCAGCTCCACCAGCGAAACTCATCTTACCATTACAATCCCAGCTTTGCACATGGGTACTCTCCATAGCCCTGCAGTGCAGGCTAGCAACACCAGTTTTACTTGAGGCAGGAAGTGGAGGAACTCAACTTTCAACCTCCCAGATACCTTGTCAGATGCCTACTGCTGCACGGGCCATACCAGCCACAGCGCCTGCAGGAGCAGCTATCTGCAGAGCACATAAAGCCACATGCC
Organism: Ambystoma mexicanum; assembly: GCF_040938575.1. NCBI lineage: Eukaryota > Metazoa > Chordata > Amphibia > Caudata > Ambystomatidae > Ambystoma > Ambystoma mexicanum. The sequence goes on along the minus strand of NC_090930.1, from coordinate 1,358,726,867 downwards.
ACTCTCGCCCCTTAGCGAAGAGAGGGACACTGCCTGCTGCCCCATGCAGTCCTCCACCACTCTTACGTTCGACTGGATGAAGGTGAAAAGAAACCCTCCAAAACCTGTAAGAGACACTGTTTACATTGTGCAAGAAAGGGCTATAAAGCAGAATACTGTGTTCCAAGAGTTAGGTGTTGGGGGCTGGTGAGGCATATTAGGTCAGGCCTCTAGTTAATTTACAAAGCTCTTCATGCAGCTATGGGCATATGTGTACAGCAACTATAATACAAAACGCGTTCTAACACAGAGCACTGTGCTCAGGCGTAGGAGTGGGTAGGAAATGCAGGGGATGGGATTGCTGAGGCGCAGTGTGTATTACAGTTTGTTTACAAAGGTGCATGAGTCACCAATGCAATGGGATACATTTACCGTGGTATATATGTACAGACCGACAGAGAAGTTGCGTTAATGCATGACACGATTTTTCCAAAAGGAAGCTTGTGGCTGGGAGGTCAGTTGAGGTCTGTAATTATTTTATACTCGGTCCTACATTCAGGAGTTACTAGGTGTCCGGTGAGGGACAAGTCTGTTACATAAAGCGCTAGGTTACATGAAGAAATCACCCACTCCAGATATGAAAGATGTGGGCGCATCTGACATTGAATGTTGCTTAAAGCGCTTGGTTGAAGAATTCACCCACTCCAGCGGAAATTACATCATTTGACCCTTGTCCTCTGTATGAAATGTATATCATATTACAGTGATATCGTAACTATATTTCTCTTAGAGTACTGAGGAATAATGCTATTTGATGCCACTTCCTGTTTTGTCAAAGGGTGAATTGTTGGGGTCAAATGATATCACTTCCTGTGATGTCATCAGAGGCCAAGGGTCATATGATTTCATTTTCGCTACCCCTGTCATTTTGGGGAAATGACGTCCCTGGGCAAGGAGAGGAGGAGTGAAGGAGACCAAAAAGAGAAATGCTAAACAGAGCAAGGTAACTCTCTGGATGGAGGACGGAACGTAGCCTTACGAGCGAGCAACAGCAAGTGTTGAGATATGCTTTGCTCATAGCCCGTACTGCTAATTAGGCAGCCAAACTGAAACGAGGCTACCGAGCCTCTCTCCCGACAATGGGCAGATGCCATGAGGTGTGCATGTGGCGGTGTAGGACGGAGCCTTCCATGTTTGCACAAGATGGTGGTGTCCCATCTCGCAAAGGGTGTCGCCCGACGATGGCAGAGCTTCATGGAGAGCCACCTGGGGCACTGGAGCACTGCATGCTCCACCCCATGTGCAGCGCTACAGGCGGTAGTGGTGCCAACAGCCAGGTAAGGCTGGGGGGTGCGCCCAATTTGGCATGTGGCGGGCACCAGGTGGTGCATGACAGCTCTAAAGAAACCCAAACCAAGATCCATAGACTTATTGAAAAAGTTACTGAACACATACCACAGCAATGATAAAATGTAAGATTCCAAGTGCCTCTTTCTGTTTCTGTTTATATTGTTTGCGGATTAAGCTTTGATCCTGTGCTTCCTTTTGTTACGAAAAAAACAAAGAAAATTTAAAAATACAATAGAATAGGGCAACAAAATGGGCCATCAGAGGATAATAATTATTAATTGGGAAAAACAAAATTTGCATTGACGTTCAAGGGTTCCAGGTCAGGGACTATTTGAAGTACGCCTCTGCAAAGGCGTACACGTGCTCACAACTGTCTTCTTAGCCATTCAAGCCATGATGTTAATTGCAGATGAAATCATACATCAGATTCAACCGTATACTGCGAGTGGCATAATGTCTTCCTATTTTGTTTCTCTATTTGGTATGTTTCATATTTTTTATGACATCAAAACAAAAGCACCAAAAGACATTTCTAAATGGCCAATTCCAAAAGGCGAAGGAGGTCCTCCTTCACCTTTTGCAACCAACACCTTCAAGGTGAAGCCAAGAAAAGCACATGTGATGATTTACACAAGCCCTTACATCAGATTGCACCTCTATTGGGCAACACATTCTGCATGAGAAGTGCCATGTCAGTCTAGTGCCACACACTGGAGAAAACTGAGAGATGCAGTTACTTTGTCTTTAGGCATACCTAGGATGGGGAAATAAGAAACCAATCAATAAGTGGTCCTGTGGGTAATTTGCTTATAATTATGCCACGAGAAAGGCAATTTGTTCGTGAATTTTATTGTTTCATTGTTTTTTTTTTCATTTTGCCTTTCTAATTTTAAGTGCACTTTGGTCCATATTTTATAGAGTTGGATGTATTTGTTTAATGGCAACTGAGGGGGGTTCCTATTTCATTAAATAAAGCTACCTCACCTGAAAGCACCTATGTTTGATATGTGTTAAACATGAACATGTGTATGCAGTTATACAAATAAAGTTTGATCATGATGATATCAGGCTCTGCAAATACACATAAAGACACATATCTTGGCAGGTAAGCAAAATCGGTTTGTTAGTTGAAAAATACAAAAATACCCTTGCCATTCTTTGTGCCCTTCAAGGCTTCATAGTCGGCATTTGTCTTTGCTGATTTGTGGAAGTGACAATTTACTGAATAGTGATACGTGTTTAATCTTTGGTGACAGGCGACATCCACCTCAAGTAAGTCACTCTATCACCAAGTGTCTGTGGATTTGCCAGACAGTACAGTGAGGCACGAGCCTTAAGCGTGCAAGGATGTGAAACAACTTTCTACACCGGAAGCAATGATGAAAATAGACAAAGGATGGAAGTATTTGGTTTAACACTAAGGTTTCCAATTAATATTGTGAGATAAATGTGTTTCTAGCTTCAGGGCGGAATGCATTTGATAATTGAAATTACTGAAGACACCAGCTTCATGCTGATCCTTTTAGTCAATCTGCTAGACTCTGATATTCCACTGCAAGGCCTCCTCAGTGACACACTATGATAATAACGTGCCCAGAGATGTGTGAGCAGAGAGGCCGAGCCTAAGAGAAGGATTCAACTAGAACATGGGAGAGGGAGGGAACTTAACAATAACCTCGTGCCAGAACACATTAAGTCAGTAGACAAACATTATCTTTCTCGACAGTCCTATAGGATAGAGGTTTGGCTGTGTTGCACTGGGACGGATGCTCAGGGTTGTGAAATGCCTTAAAACCGTAAATAAATAAATAAATAAATGTCAGGAAAATATGACGCAAGCATAATCATGTTGCATAGTTTGAGGCTAATGCCAAAGAGTGAAAGGGGTCATTTGCAATGGCATTGAGTAGTAAACTGGAGTGTAAAACCACGGTGCAAAGCTGTGTATGCCTTGGTTTACTGCTCCAGGTCATTTTGAAAATGTTTGCAGGTAGAGCAGTAGCAGAGACAGCTTTTGGTGCAGAGGGTGGATAATAGGGCACCAGTGAGAGGCTGGGGGCGCACCGGGCATGGACTGGGTGCCAGAGAGGAGCCAGGGAGGGGCAGCAGCCCCCCCACCACTTGCCTTGATAAATACCCCTGAGTGGTCGAAATGCTTGTCACCACCTTCAGTAACATTAAAGACCTAATGGCAAAAATGGAACTAACAAGTTCTCCTTTTTTATTGAATTGAGACCTAACAAACTCACCACAAATTCTATTCAAGAAAACATATGAACTATGTGTGCAGCGCCATTATCGTAAGAATCCCCAACCAACCTGTAACTCCTCGCCTGGGGAACTAAGCACTGCCCATTGGATTCTTGCAACAGGCTGGTAATATGCACCTACTTGAAGGAAACACGTTCAAGCGCGCTAGCCACACTTTCCCGGTGCTCTCACCACCCCTTTTCAATCTCTTAGATTCTAGTTTGGCAATGTTGTACCTTCTGATGCCTCTGAGGCCTCCCGAGATGGTATGTTTATAAGCAAGGAAAGGTGGAACTTAGTTGTGTGCTTGTAGACGATAATTGATGGTGATGCTGATTTACAGGGTGAACCTGTGTAACTCTCTGAGGATTAGGATGACTTGGTCATTTGTTAGTTCTTTAATCAGAATGGTTGTGGCTTGCTGGACAGCTTTCAGTGGGTACAGGCTGGAGAGCAGAATTCCAGGAAACCGTTGACCCATCCAAGTAGGAAAGGACCAGGGTAACCGTTCTCAGACTATCAAGTATAAACCTGCAATTAGCTGGATTACCTCATCAGTGCAAAGGTTCTTGTGATGTTCAGAGTTTGTCAGTTTTCAATTTTTTTTAATGTAGTTGCTTAAAGCGGATATAACATTTTATTTTTAAAAAAATGTTATTCTTAAGTGTCCGAGCTTTACCTTCTGCCTACTTTCCAGTGGAAAAAGGGTTACATCTACCTTATTTTTATGATGCTTGGAACCATTTGTCTTGTCTTGTCATCCATTTGTGAGCTGCTTGTAAGACCTCAAAGTGGAAGTGACATCAGGAGAGGAAGTGTAGACTGCAGTCCAGTTATAGCAGAAAAGGGCAAAACAAAAGGTTGCATTTGCTTTTACTTTACCCCAACACATGTACTTGCGTACAAATGCCTACCATCAATAGAAGAGGTATTGGAGGTAGGGGCCCTACTATTAGTAGTAGTAGTAAAAAAGCTACACCTACTAGCAATTATAGAAATTCTCCAATTATGGTAAGCTAAGCAACTATAACTCGAGCTACCACTGTGCACTGCTAAAACTAACACCCAGGACATCAAAGATGACATCACAAATGTCATTGATGACATCACATGTGTATTTAGTTTTCATAAAAAGCCTCCACGAGGGATTGTCAAGAACTATCAGAGATCATTGGAAGAACTATCATGACATAAATATTTCATTAACGAATGCATTGCTATAAACACCATTGCATTACAGAGTTCTTTCCAGTACATGCATTACCTCATGTACAAACGTAGGAATTGTCTGCAGCATGCATCATAGAGGTGCAATATTCAAAATCTTCCCATGTTGGATAGTAAAATGATAATTGCTTTCGTTTCAGAGTTTTGTGAACTGAAAAACATGTAATAAGTCGCTAAAATTGCCTCACTTGCTACATAATTGTACTACTATACACAAAAAAAGAGACCACAACGCATACAAATATGTGCATATACAAGGAAAGTACAGTAAGCAAAAAAGTAACAGTTCTACCAGAAGGTGTTTATAACCTAACTGATTATCTTAATGCACAGAAATGATTGCTGTATTTCATGCTGCCTTGTTCCCCTATGTATATTTATCATACAATGTGCCTGAACCCTATGGAAAGTCGTTTAAGAACATATGAGAAGGGTAAGCTCTGCAAAAGGAGTACCTTTTGCATTCTTACTTCCTGACTGTTTGTGAAGAAAACCACCTGCCCTACATATGTCAGTGAACAAAAAAAGAGGGAGCCAGACATGTGATGTCATCAGTGATGACATGGGTGTTAGTCCTTGCAGTGCACAGTGGTAGCACGAGTTATGTTTGCTTAGCTTACCATAACTGGTGAATTTCTGGGTTTTTTTCAGTTTTACCTGTAACTATAATGTCCCTGTTACAACGCATTTCCATTGAATTTCATAGGTTTTTACTAGTGCAACTTAACCATAATGTCCCTTTAACAACGTTTTTTCACTGATATCTATCTATCTATCTATCTATCTATCTATCTATCTATCTATCTATCTATCTATCTACATATATATTTATATATATGACCTAGAGAATCCCTTGCACAACATCAAATAATAAAGGAGGCTTATATTAATTAAGCATTAGCGCTGGCGGCTCATTTCTGGCCATTAGGTGCTTGAAAGCCCAACCTAACAGCGCATATTCAAGCTAGGGTAACTAAAGAAGCCAAAGAGTATCTAATAGCAACATTGCATTCCTTGCCCAACTACGTTTATACTGTGCGCCGAAGTGCAGCAGGGAAAAAGAGCAATAGCGTCCAACAAGGGTTTCAGATGCAGAGTGCACGGTTACCAACGTAAAGTGGCACTCACAAGCAGGAGGCAGCAGAGGAAATGGTGCAAACTGTGGCAGCAAATAGGGGGACAAGCCAGGAGCCATTGTTAGGAAAGATTTCCATTGTATGAGTAATGTTCCCTCCAGTTGTGTACCCCCCAGCTTTTTGCTGATGTTAAACACCATAGTCTGACTTTACCAGAGAAGCCCAGTCTTCTGCTGCACTCCTCTGGGCTTTTCGCTCACTTTATATGGGGAAACTGAAATGCCCTTAAGAAAGTCAGTACTGGGAGACTTTGTTTCCCCTAGTCCTTTCCACTGTTGCAACTTTGCCCATCTGCATTACCGCGTGTGCCAGCATTGCAAACACATTTGAGCATTAGGCACCACTCTTCTTAGGATTGGACTGCCTCTCAGTTAGGGTTGTGTTGGATGCAGAAGGGACTAACGACTATGTGCACTGCCTTTTTTCTTCCCCTTTTAGGTTGTGGACCTATTTCGTGCATTAACCCTTTAGACCCATTGGTCTAGTATATATATTTAGATAGGATTTTGTTGGAATAATAGCATTACTGTGATTTGATTTGTGTGTTGAAACTCAAAGGCCTTGAAATAAATGTGTTTGTATTTTTAATATATCTACTACACCTGACTGGGAGTGATTTGTAGGTGTCCTTTACTCTGTGTGCTCATTGAGATCTTTCAGTCACCCTCACCCCTCCTGAGACCTAGTCTTGACCGCCGCCAAGCTACATTGATTGGTCTGGCTTGTCCAGAAGGTTACCCTGTTCCAAGAAACTAGGCTGGCCTCCTGAACCTCTGCCCACCAGGTCAGAGTTCAGAAATCCATCTTAACAGCCATCACTCATGGAGCTCAGGGGCTGCAGATAAGAAAGGAAAATATTTGAATTTCCAAGGGGTGGAGCAAGGCAGAGAAACAGGAGGCAGAAAGACAAGTGGTAAGCGACTGCTAAGGCAGAGAACATTGTGTTGCCTGCCACACAGAAGGATAACAATTCTATGTATTTCTACCTTTTCCCTTAGCCTGGCTGCACCAACCATTGTTAAAAGGGTGCTAATGTTGTGGTAGATTTATTTATAAGCCACCAAGATGTTTCTCCATTTACACATCGTCCTCCATGTGGCATTATCGACTATCCTCATTACGAGTTAGATGGTAGGTGGCCAACTTGGTTTTGAGTGGAGGATTTACCTCTAGCAAAACCCTCCGGTAAATCTTCCCACTCAACGCCGTAAAATCAGCAGAATTGGTGGTGCCATGGTAATTCCGCAAAAAAAGCCCCATTGTATCCAACAGACCCAAAATAAATGAGGAATTACAGCGCCACCACCACCTGTAATCAGATGCAAATTCCGCCAAACCAAGTGCCAGTAACAGAAGTTCCTCAGGGCTATTCTTTGGAGGATCTAAATCTGGATATCCGCCTAACTCGTAATGAGGCCCATGTGCCTATCTCTGACTGACTTCATATAAAGGAAGTTGCATGGTCATTGCCTTTCTTAAATGAAGTATATCCGAAATATCTATGGCAATAAGTCATAAGATACATTTGACAATTTAGCAGGCTCGGGTGGTCATGAGTTCAATAGCTTTGGTGTTCATAATTCGGTATCAAGTTCGGTGGAGACCAGTATTGTTCAGGAATAGCAGGAATTCAAAATCCAGAGCAGTTTTTATACTTTAAATTTTGCCTTTGGAGTGATATAAAGGATGATACCATGCCTTTTGCCAGCCACTTTGTGTGAATCATATTAATTAGACAAGAAACCTAATTTTGGTGTTCAGGCAGTACCTTGTTCACCCTTTCAGTCATGACATTTTTATTTGAAAAGGTTATTGTGCACTGTTCAGTTTGCTGAGTGATCTCATTACACTCTGTACTCAATAAAAATAGCCTTCATGTCGCTTTTTTAAATGCTGTGCATAAAATCGTGACTGCCTTCACGTGTAGCATTTAAACACATTTAAAGTTGTATATTTTGTTTTAGCTGACCCAGTTTATATCGGAAGACAACTGAAATGTTCTTGTTTATGGTTGAACACAATTTGAAATTGATTTTCGAAATGGGGGTACCCGAATAATGACACTATTGTTTGATGAAGATATAAAGTATGAGGAAAAGGCTGGCTCTCGATAAAAGAACAAAAGTTCAGCAAGACTGTGAAACTTGCATCTGGCCAGTGAACACTTTACATTGAAACTGTAAATTGACTGAAGTGTGTTCCAGAAGTGGCATGCTTGTCTTTCATAATGATAATCTTTATAACCTTTTGTCTGCACCGATAAACGGGCATTTTAAAACACACCACCAAATTTTACAATCATTGGCAAGTCTAACAGTTCAGGCTTTTGTGTAGACCTGGGAAATGCACTTTCCAGGCACTGCCGTAGTGGTATTAACTGTACATTAATGGTATCAGGTGCAAAATGTTGCAAGCATGTGGGCATCTAATAGCAGTGCCTGGCAAATTCCAAATACTGAAACACAAGTAAAAACTGTTGCCTTTTCCAAAGCTTGTTTTTAACAGGACTTCAGTGAAGGACACACGTAATGCTTATAGATCGAGTGGCTGAAGGCAGACCTGACCACAGCATTTTTATTAAACCAGGTTTACAGCTCCAATTAAAGGAGAAGTTCTATAAAAAATGTTCATATCTTAAAATATTGCCCCCTAAAAGCAGGTGTTAAAACCTCCATGGCGCTAAGGGACCTTGTACTCAGGCGGTAAGGGTCGGCGCTGTTTACGCCGCCGTAAAACCCTTACCGCCTGAGTTGTAATGAGGCCCAATGTGTTTCTTTAATTAAATGCTCTGTATTAGGATGGCATTCATAGGACTACCTGTCCTGTGAACGAGGCAAACATGTCTTGCTTAATTTAAAAGGGTGCATTTGCATTGATTTTTCAAAGGGACTTGCATGGCCCAGTGTTGAAGGGTTGGCACCTTCAGCTGCGTGACCTGAGTTCAAGTACCAGCCTGTCTTTTTTTTTTGATGCATCAAATTTGTTTTTTAAAAAACTATATTTCATGCACCAGAAAAACATAGATTTGGACTCAAACCCAAGTCGTGTAGCTGCAGAAGCTAACCCTTCACCGAAGGACTTCACAAGTCCCTAGCAAGCACAAGGATGATTGCCATTTTACTGTACAAAACGCCAAACAGCCCTATGAAAGTAACTAAACCACATGAGTCCCTTTGAAAGGGACACGTGTGTTATAGTTCTTTAGTTGTGAACAAGCAATCACAGTGCTGTGAATGCTGTTTCACAGCTAAATACTAAACAACACAAATCCCTTTCAAAGGGACTCATGGTCCAGTGATGAAGGGTTAGCGCCTTTAGCCACGCAACCTGTGTTTTTTTCAGGCCCAGTCTATTTTTTTCTGGTGCATCAAATATTGTTTTAAAAACAAAACGTGATGCAAACCCAGGTCACATGACTGAAGGAGCTGTACCACAAGAGTCCCTTTGAAAGAGCAAGTCAAATACACCTTGTTAAGGAGAACATGTTTGCCTCATTCACAGGACAGGCAGTCCTACAAATGCTATCCTTTTTTTGCAATTTAAACTTTATTGAGTCATTTTCATCAACTTACAAGTACAACATCCACAATGCAAAATTGCTCCTCCCATTAGCCTTTCAGAGTCGGCTACTTACATCATTCAGTTCTTTGGAGACTTGCACAGGTTTATGCGATGATGTGTACTTTCTATGACTATTTCCGAAATCATTTCCTTATTATGCATTCCAGTAGTGGTGTCCTCATGCACATGTCAATGAAAGGTAAGAGAATTCTTGAAGAGGAACTCAAACACATAAGAATAATTCAAAATATATGATACTCAACTCAACATAAATTATACAATTAACCTTTCATGTGGGTCTATATGCACTTATAACTTCTGAGCTTCTGGTCGGTAAGGGACTCTTCTCCACGATGTACCCCTCCCTTTGAGGGGTTTAACAGGTGAATTCCCACTCTATATTAGCGAGAAGGAGGACATCTCGTGAGGTCTACGATGACTGGTTGGGTTATCAAATGTGTTCACAAATGTAATGAGTGGGGCCCAGTCTGTCAAGAACTTTGCTGTCGTACCTTTCATGGCTGGTTCAATTTTAGACATTGCCGCAACATACTATACCTTGGCCCACTATTCTTTTATACCCAAAATGTCTTGAGACTTCCAGTGTTGTGCGATAACCAGCAAAGTGGCCACTAAAAAGAGGGTGATCAATGTGGAGCCCTTCGCCAGTAGTTTGTAGTGCCATTGCGTGTCTTCATACCCAAGGAGTAGGATCAGCGATCCATTCCTAGCTCGAATCCACATATATCTTTTATCTAGGCGACTACAGTCCGTCAAAACGACTGCACTTGGGGACATTCCCACCACATGCAAAAGAAGGAACCCCTAGATGACTTGCACCTCCAGCATTTGGGAGGGATAGTGGGGGACATTTTGTGTAACCGCTCTGGTGTGAGGTACCAGCGGAGAATCCATTTGTAACTATTCTTCCGTAGATGGATCGCTTGAGAAGATTTGTTAGCTCTCGACCATATATTAAACCAAGTGATTTCATCTATGGGCCTGCCTATGTCTTTTTTCCCATCCGGCCATGTACGTGTGCAGAGGCTTGTACCTAATCTTATTGAGGACCTTGTAAATGGTTGCCAGTTTAGCTTTGGGGGGTCCTCACAGAATAGGTCTTCAAATATTGTGGTTTCGCTTTTTCCCTGTGGTTCTATTCTTGGGTGAGTGGCCCAGTGAAGTAGTCGCAAGTGTTCAAATCCCCCGCCCCTCCATCTCAAAGGCCTGTTTACAGTCTTCGAACGTTAGAGGATTGTTGTTCTGGAACAGTTGACCCAATGTGTGTCGGCCTCCTCCTTTTCAATGGACGAATCTCCCCTTCTGCAGGACTGGGGGTAATTCTCTATTGCTCCCACAGTACCGTCCTATGAGAGGGATTAATGTTTACCTTATATTTACGCATTGTTTTATCCCAATATTCCAATGTGATCTTAGAGGCTGGGAGAACCCACTCGCCCACCCTACGAGCCTTTGGAGAACACCAACACATCTCATGTAAGGGAGTCCCTGTTGCCTCTTGCTATATATGTACCCAATGCTTTATTTCTAGAGTTCGGGATACCTCATGACTTGCTAGGACTGGTGATATTTGGGACGCATATAGATAACTCTATACATCCGGTACCGCTAACACACCTTCCATTTTGGACACCATCAATGTGCGTCTGGCCACTCTTGGTCGCTTGCGGGACCATATAAAGTTAAATATCCAAGATTGTAGGTCTTTCAGAGGGGCTTTCGGTATTGGGACAGGTAATGCCTGAAAGACTCACAATAGGCATGGCAGGAGGGTAATTTTAACTGCAGTCATATTCCCAAACCAGGATATTTCTATCCCTTCCCATCTGATTAAGTCCTGTTTAGCTTTGTTAAACAAGGGAACTATGTTGGTCGCATACAGATCTCCAAATTTTGGTGTTAGATTAACTCCCAGGTATTTCATGGATTGTTTGTCCCATGAGAAGGGAAGATCCCTCTGCAGTTGCACTACCATCTCCACCGGTTCTGAAATATTTAGTATGGTTGATTTTGCCAGATTAATTTTAAAGCCTGAGACTTCTCTATATCTTTCCATTAATTTAACGATATGTGGTAAAGTAGTGCTGGAGTTGTGCATATAAAAGAGGAGGTCGTCTGCATATAAGGCTAGTTTATGGTGGCACTCCACTATTTCCAACCCATTTATTCCCCTTGCAGAGCGCAATGGGTGGGTCAGTGGCTCAATGGAGAGGGCAAACAGTAGTGGGGATAACGGACACCCTTGGCGCGTCCCTCTATATAGCCTCACTGGATCTGAGAATGCCCGGTTCACTTTGTCCTTGTAGATGGCATCACATAGTTCGCCAATAGCAATTTGCAAAACCTCTGGCCCAGTCCAAACCCCTCCAGTACCTTGGATAGGTATGACCAGTCTACATGGTCAAACGCTTTTTCAGCGTCAATAGAAATTAGAGCCAATTTTTTCTTATGCCTGTGCGCCGAGGCTGATAGATCTAAGGTTCATCGAATGTTATCCGATGCCTGGCGTCCGGGTATGAACCCCCTGTCCGATCAGATAGTACTAAGGTCGGTATAAAACGGGCTAGTCTCGTGGCCAACACCTTCGAATAAATGCTTGAGCCGTAGTTCAGGACTGCTATCGGCCTATAGGACGAGCACATGGTAGGGTCTTTGTCTGGTTTGCCTGATAATGTTAAGTACCAATCGCCCATAGTGGGTGTAATAGTACCTGTTTCGGCAAAGGAGTTAAACAGTGTTGCCATATGCAGGTCCAGAACTGTTGAGAATTTTTTGAAAAAGGCTGCCGTGAAGCCATCCGGGCCCGGAGCTTTGCTACCTGGTAAAGATCGAATGGCCCCATGATTTCCTCCGTTGTGATTGGTGCTTCAAAAATGTGCCTCTGTTCCTCAGTAATCTGCGGGGGTTGTGCCTCTCGTATAAAGGCTTCTTGTTGCTGGCCGGTGATGGGGTTGGCTGCGAACAATTCAGAGTAATACTCCAAAAGGATTCGTATTTTCTCATCTTCTTCAGCTCATAATTGGCCTCCGTTATCCTTTAATGGTCCTATTGCAGTACCACTCCGCTGGGCCTGAAGTTTATATGTTAATAGACGAGAGGCTTTATTAGAAGTACTAAAGTAAAATTGCTACGTTCAAAGCAATTAATATCAGATGTCTCCTGCCAATAGTGCCTTTTGCTCTGCTCTGGCAACCTGAAGATGCCTGTATGTTTTCCTGGTCCCATCTTGTTTGTACCGAGTTTCCAGAACCTTTACCCTCTCTTCTGCCTTTTCCCTTTGGGCGATTAATAACATTTTGCGAGCCACAGCTATACTGCTGTGGACACCTCCCATGTAAGGTTTTCCTGAAAGTATTTGATGCGTTCAGTGATGTCTGTGCAGACTGCTATGTTAGTAAGGAGAGAATCGTTCAGACGCCACAATGTAGATTTCCTATTCCCCAGGCCATACCCTTCTAGCAGCATTGTGATGGGAGAGTGATTGTCACCAAGGCTACACCTATTGTAGCAGCTGTAACTCTGCAAACCAAGGCGTGGGACACCAAAAAATATTCAATCCTGGAGTATGTACAATATACATATGAATAATGGGATTAATCCCTGTTTTGAGGATAAAGGCTGCACCATATATCCACCAGTTGTAAGTTAGCCATAGCCGTCTTAATGGGAGCCACTTTTGCTAATTCTGCTGGGGACGGTGGCCAGTTCTGTCCATTCCCCCCTCCAATGCCACATTAAAATCTCCCCCTACCACTAGATCCCCTTGTTGGAATTGCGCTATTTGTGGGAATAGGTCAGTGTAGAACTGTGTTTGCTGTTAATTGGGGCTATATATTGACACCACCGTCAGATCTTTCCCCACTATGCAAAGCACTACCCCTATGTATCTCCCCCTGTCATCCTTCACCACCTTTATCCGCTCCTATTGTAGAGACTTCACTATTAATACTGCCACTCCCTCTTTCTTGCTGGTTGTACAAATGCTATCCTAATACAGCAAACAAAATGTTTCCATGAAAATTATTTTGTTGAAAAGGGTTTGCTGTATTAGGAGGGCATTCATAGGACTGCCTGTGCTGCGACCGTGTCAGTAAAAAGCACAAGCTCCCAGTTGGGGGCTTGTGCTCGATTACTGCAACGAGAAAATTGAATTAAAGAAACAGATGACACGGTTTCTTTATACAAAATGGATGCTTCCAAGTTGTTTACAATCAGGACTTTAGAGCAGATGTGCTCCTTATTTATAAAAACTTGAATATTTTTTATTATGGGCATTATTTTAAAACATTAAACATTTTTAGTAGACTTCTCCTTCAAGCCATTAACTCTCAGAAGACTACATTGAAAAAACACAGGCAGGCACTTCAAGTGTAAAGTTTGATTGTAAGGCATGATTAAAGCAATCTCAACGAGTTTCCATGAGAAGGGTTTTTTATTGGTCGGGGATAGGAAGAAACTGGTTGCAAATGGCCATAAAGAAGAGCTTAGCCATGGCCAGTCAATGGGTGGGAAAATAATCAAACAACACCTAGAAGCTGTGTGCCCCTCCACACATGTAATTTCTTCCTATCTATATTCTAATGAAATAGTTTCGGCTTATAGGTGGTTCAAGTGCCACCTAACAGCCCAAACAAAAAACAAGAGAATCTCAATTGAGTGCTGTAACCTTCTGTCAAATATCTACTGCAATTGGGCGCTTCGAAACACAATGTACTTGTATAGGTGCCTAACAAATGCCCAATAAATAAATAAATAAATAAATAAAATGCAAAGTCAAGTGGAGCCACAAGTAGTGTGGCAGAATAGCAATCACTGGGACAAGGAAGTATAGATCTAGATTTGGAGAAGATTGCCAAAACGTAATGCAAGCATTTCCACCTTCTCCCTCTAATTAATTACTGTGATTACAAATTGAAGTTTCATCAAGCAATGAGATACTGACTATAACCTGACCATAACCCCTCACAATTTACCAACAATAAAATGAGAAGCAAAGACAGAAGTTGAATCACAATGCCAAAAACAAAGAAAGTTACAATGGAGAATCACACGTCATTGGAATACAGCAAAAATAACTCCTCCCTCAAAAGCATCCCCCACAAGATCAACCACATGAAGTCCATAGTGGTTGGCAACACCAAGTGGCTGCTTTTCCACATGTATTAGAGGAAGACCCTTGGTAGATCAGCCCATGATGTATTTTCCTGGTGGTCTAAATCCTAACAGTAGTCTTGACTGTACTTTTTCTAGTGTGATCCACCTACCCAAAAACGAAATGGACCTTTGGATCAATGAAGCTCTGATCAAAATGTGTACAGAAGATGTGTTTTCAGGTGCAAATCTATGCAGGTATGCTCAACAGATTACCTGCCCTACAACAAAATAATGGGTGCAAGATTCTTCCCAAAATGCAGAGAATATAAAAACAATAGGGGTGAAATGTCCTAAGATTGATGAAGGCCAGGAAACACTTTTTCAATCATAAACACCAGCCATCTTCCCACATTTTATCCCTTCTTGTGGGTTATGGAAAGCACCATTTGGGAAGCATCTTTCACTGAAAGTACCTTAAAAGTAATAAAAGAGATGGGACCAGGTAGAAAGCATTTATAGAGGTAGACCTTGTGGGGGCAGGATAATTATGAGACAGGGACAAGAAAGGAAAAAAGAAGGGTGAATATACCATTTATATTTGCTTCTCTGTCCTGGATCCCATTGGAGTTTCAGAGGATTGTATTGGAGAGCACTAAACACAGAAGTTTCAGACTGCTAGGGCCCTATGGATGCCTTCCAGTAGAAAGTCGAAGTCTTGGATAGAATGCAGGAAATCAGAACAGGTTCATGGGCACAGGGTTGAAAAGTCAAGTTGGAAGCTATTAGAGAGTCATAAAATGTCACTTGCCCCCTCAGCCCTCCAAATGTACATATCACACCATTTCTTACTCAAGGAAAGTCACATTTCATTCGTCAATGGCTAGAGGCAAGTACATATTTTGAGGCTGCTGCTAAGCACACGCTACCCTTTAGTGGAGGACCAATGGCACGCATACACATTTTGGGCACAGGGATTGCTGGATCAAGATTGATAGTTGATGCAAAAAGCCGAACTGCAAAAGATCTACTCATTCAACCTCCAATTGGAAAGTTTATTGAATGGGTGGGGAGTGCTATGAGAAGGCCCTGAAACGAAAGGGAACCACAAGGTATTCCATTGTTGGCCACTGAGGAACCATCAAGAAAACCTGAATCAACTTGTTTTTGAAATTAGCAAAAGACATGCATCAAGGGAATATGATGGAAGATATGCAGAGGACTCCACTGATCACCTGAGCAACATCACATGTACACTAGGGCTACTGAATCGTTCACCCTGGAGGAAGACTCAGAGAGGAGGGCACACTACAGGGTGCAAAAAGGAGCCCCCAGTTGTTGGACATTTGATCTAGGATCGAGAGCTCTCTCTCCCCCTGCTGCAAGGATCAAGATTTTGCACAGTCACCTAACCCATCTTGTTTATTTCGGACTCATAAGGAATCCCTGCAAATGGACTACTGAATGCAATACTTACCAAGTTTCTTATCCTGTCCAGCTGGAAAATGGAGCTGATTGTTCCAATCTATCAAAAGGGTTGCAAGTTCTCTCTATCCTCCTATCATGTTCTAACTTTGTTGAATGCAACTTCAAAGGTTTTTCCAGGCCTTATCCTGAAACGTTTGTGGGAATGGCTTTTAGGAAAGGCACAGGAACTACTCACCAGTGTCATCATTTATTTTTGATTTTGGCTAAATAGGTATTTGTTTTGAAGTCTCTTCTTTATGCAGCATTCATTTATGGGCCTTAGTTCTATTTTGACCACATAGATGGGAGACTTCTTTGGGTAACAATTGATCGTATGGGGGTGCCTAAACCCTTTAATTGTTCTCTGGAAGCCTTGCACATTAACTCAGGAGTATGTGTCCGGTATGGCCAAGGCAGTGAAATTAGAAAGTAAAGTAGGGTCAACAAAGGGGTCCAGTCTTCTCAATGCATGTAGAAACAGCTACTACATATCTAATGGACATGATCTGTCTTACACCTTTGTTAGACTGGAAGGCCTTATGAGAAGGCCAACAATTTTCCCTTACCAGAGGGTTGATATGGAATATCCTCTCTCTAGATGGGTCTTACAAAATGGGTTGGCTCTCGCATATAAAGCTCCTACGTATGCACGTGATATGGCCTCTTTTTTGTTGAAAATCCTAAACCAGAGCTAAAATTGAAGGCTATGAACTTACTGGAGGCCTTTAGAGAAGAGGATATGCTTCTGAGAACTCAGGTAAGAGCCTATGCACTGCTATATCTGGTGGGGGGACCTGATGCTTATCTTTTATGAGTTTCTTTTCGCCAAGATAGAATATTTCTGACAAGAGCAATATATAACCATCTGCCTGTGAAAGCTGTCACTTGCAAGTGGTTGAAGCATTGTTCTGATGATTTTAATAATTGTTGTTTAATAATAATTGTCACCCCCAGATGCCTACGGACTGCGGCACATTAGAAATAGATAAATAAATACATACATTATGTGGGGACACTGAGTCTCTTAAACACCTTGCCCTATTTTGCCATTTGTATAATGATTTTAGGAAAATGCTTCTCTTTACATCCATTGCCTTTGCCCCTCCCTTTGATAGCTTCTCTTGATCTGCGTACAGCATGGCCTCTCAGAAGGCTAGACACTGTGATTGGCCAGGCTCTTTAAGGCAGTCTGCATTTTGCCCCATCTTGGACATTATTCTGACATGCATAAGGAGGGCTGTGGTCACTCCCTCCTTGCGCAAAGTCCGTACTTGCATTTACTGAACTTTTTAATGCCCAACCCATGTCCCTACTCGACACCCCAGACAAAGTGTTTGAGAAGACCATGACCCAGCAATTGCAATATTTCAGCAGTTCAGATTGCTAGACGCTTTTCAGGCTGGTTTACATCTGGCAATGGGCACTGAATCACTGCTCAAAGCCATCATTGATAATATCCAGATGGCAATCAATCAATCATCCTTATTTCAGCATGTTTTGCCATAAAGGTTCACAATGAAACAATAAAACCAACCTCAGACATAGGGGTTCATTACAACATTGGAGGTAGCCATGCCGCTATCTGCGGCATAGCTACCCCCATTCTGGGTACCGGGTCTGGGTTCCCTGAATGGGGAAATACCGGGCTATTCCGACCTTGGAGGGCCTGGTATTTCCCCATTCAGGGAACCCAGACCCTGCTCATCCCCATTCCCATTCAAGCCCCCACAGGGCTCAATGGGAATGGGGAGCATGCTAACAACTGGCCCGTTAATGACGGGCCCGTTGTTAGCAGGCTGTACCGCTTGCGGGACCCGCTAAGGACGCCTGGACCTCATAATGAGGCCATAGGGGGTTAACGGGGCCAGCAGCTCTACCGGCCCCATTAACCCCCTACTTCTAGGGTTGTAATGACCCCCATAGTCTAAAAGGCAAGAAAAACAACATAATATTGATAACTCTTGGCTAATGAAAATTGGATATTAAAAAATTGGCAGATTCCATGACTACAAATTAAGTCAACTGTGCATCACTCTTGTCAGTTCATAGGATATGATTAGCAGCTAACAATAAATGTTGTTGAGAGTAAAGTGCAGCTGGCAAAAAGTGCATAATTTAGCTCGTTTTACAAGTACATAAGTAAAGTGCATGGAGTGGAGTAAGCAGCTGAATTAATGTGCATTTATGCAAAAGTGCAAAGTTCAAAGATATAGGGGACATTTGTGTGCTTGAGACTAGCCTCTTGAGATGAACATTGAAATTAGCAACTCCAATGGCAGACATTTTGTCTTCTTAGCACTTAAAAGGATGCACCCTGTGCCAGCCCATGGATTATACTGCAAAATGTAACCTATGGTGGCATTAGTTTAGTTCTTTTCCATGCCCTGCCTGGATAAGTAGGTAGGGCAAAGAAGACTTTCGCCACTAATTACAGTTGGAAGGTAAGTGCAGATCTAGAATGCCTTATCCAGCGTTCTCTTTCTCTTAATATGGTCATCAACCAGCTCTTCCTTATGTCAGTGTAATTGGGGCAGAAGATGATAAAGAGTGCTAAGCTCTACTGCCCCGCAGACCCAGCAGGGACTAGCTCCCACATTCCATTTGTGTGAACGTATTGCCAATGACAGGGCATTTAGCCTAGTTCTGATGAGCAGAGTGCTGTGCTGTTGGTTTGTCAAAAATGTAAGATACCCTGGCAGTCCGGCCAGGGGAGAAAAAGGCAGATATGATCTGACTTGGTATCTAGTAGTCATTTCTTCTACCCTGACATCTGTGAAGAACCTTAGACTTCAAAGTACTTAGCTAGCAATTTATCATCTGTAAAACATGCTCCCAAGCCCAATTTATGGAGACTTAACATAGCTAAGCTAGCCAACCTTACTACAGATAGTGAGTGACAGTGGATTAGTGACCAGAAGATTGGTTAGAGTATCCCAGCTGGCTGACCAGAGACTATGCCAGAATAGGATTGGTCTGGATCCGATCAGATTCGTAGGTATATCGAAGTGGTCTCCAAATGGGTGGTATATACAGAAGTGGAGTGCAGGGCAAATAGTAGCCTCTAAGAAAATCATTCTCTGCTGTCTTTAGACAGCCTAAATTCACGTAACCCCATATTTCACACCCATACATCCCAGCCGGCATGGCTTTACCTCCATATATTGTCAGCATGTGAACTATGGAGTAGTGCCTAAAGGTTTTGGCGAATCTAAAAATGCCGCCCTAGATTGGTCTAATTTGAGCAGCTGATTTAATTATCTGATCCTCTCAGGTCAGCTTGGATTTGAATATAAGACCTAGGTAACCAAATTCATCACAGAACCCAAATTGGTAGCCATTTCCACAGATTCTGTATTTGAACTTCCTTTTACCCGAGACACAAATTATTAAGCATTTACTTTGATTAACACTAAGGCCCCTGGCATACATTTACTCAGTGTATCTGTCAACCAACATTTGAAGTGATTTAGTTTGGTTTGCCAGGAACACTGCTTTGTTTGTGTAGCTCAGAACTGGGAGCCTCCTGCCACCACACCTTGGAACATCTGTATTTGTGGCAAGCAATTGCTCTTCCAGTGAGTTAGTACACAAATTAAAAGAAAGGGGGCAGCAGCAACAGTTAGTTTACTCTGACGAATCCTGAGATGTCATCACTTTTTTCTGAGCGGGAGTCCCTTCCCATGAGGCTATGGAGGTAAGGCAGCTACCCAATAGTCCCCTAGGGGTGGTACTCAGTGGGTGGATCTCATGCGGAGAGACTCCCCTCAGGGGCTCAGGGTGGACATCTCAGGAGAATGCGGTATTCCAGACCTCCACCCAACTCCTTCACACCCCTTGTCCCATGCCACACATATCCATTTAACACTCTCACATGTATGTTTGCAAGGTTGATGAGGCAGCAGTCAATGAGACGAGGAAGAGTAGGGAGGACATGACTATGACTAATGTAAGAGGTACTGAGATGAGGTGGAAGTGCGGAGCCAAAACAAAACCCCATTGGAACCTGAATGAGCAGTCTAGATGACATTAACTATTCCAAATAAAGACTGAGGAAGGACTTACCTTGTTGTCAGACCCTCCCAGGAGGAACCTGCATGCTGGGAGGACTTCCAGCATGGTGAGAAGGAGAGGTTGCTGTCTGGTATGCTAGAAGGGGAGCCGATGCACCTCTATCAGGTCCGCCATGCACAGGCTGACTGGAGAGCAGGGGAAACTGGAATCCTGATGCAGGAAGCAGCCAGATGACACAGTCATGAGGAGACACGCAGCCCGACCCAGAACGAAACACTGTAAAGCCACCGCAAGTGCTGCAGACGCAGCGGGAGAGCGAGAGAAAGTAACAAGGACTTCAGAAGTGGCAGATACCGCCGAATGAGGAATGACAGAGACCCAGAAGTACATGGGCTGAGGGGACAAGAAAAACCTCAAACCAAGGGTCTGGAACCCATATATAACACAGAGGAATTGTCTAAACATTGGTACCTGGCAGGGAAGTATACCAGGTCTATCAGGAGTAGAATATAGAGAAGAGAGCAGGGACTGCAACCCACACCTCGATAAGGAGAGCATTACTAGTCATCTTCTTTGTGGCAGTACCTGGCAGGGTAGTGAACCAGGTCTGCCTAAACAATTCACTAAAGGAACGGAGATACTGGTCTGGGATCCACATCGACCAGAGTATATAAGAAAGACCAGGGTAATTTCCCTGGTGGTGTGAACTGTGAAACTAAAGCCAAGAAAGGTCAGGGGAAGGGGGTCACTCTCCCTTGTGTTGTGAACTGTGAAACTAAAATGAAGAAAGGCCAGGGGAAGGGAGTTAGTCCCCCTGGTGTTGTAAACTATGAGAGCAAAGCCAAGGAAGGCAAGGAGGAGGGAGTAATTCTCCTGGTAGTTTAATCTCACAAGGAAAATCAAACCAGTGTTCCAGGGCAAGGGAGCCATTCACCCTGGGATAAAGAAATAGAGAAGTTTCTGAAGCACATAGTTGGATGATCAGCAATCCTTTTATTTTTGTGTAGTACTAAAATCAGGACAAGGGAGTAATTTCCACTTGGCATTGTGTTGAACTGTGTAAAACCATAAAAGGAAAAGCTAGAGGAAAGTAGTCATTCCCTTTGGTGGTGGAAAACCAAGGAACAAGATAACTGGAGAAGGGAGGTGTTCTCCAGGAACCTAATAGGAAGAAGCAACTATGGGCAATAAGAAATGTTGATGTTTGAAATGGAACTTTACCTTTTGAGTTGAACTGAGAACGTTGCTGCTTGTTGGCCTTACAAATTGGACCTTTGTTTTGTGCCTTGAAAAGGGATTGAGACCTGGGGAAGGGAGTCAATGCCTCAGGTAAAGATCCCACCTAATAGGTGGAATTGTGATCTGCTGTCTGGAAGAAGGGAACCATTGCTTTGGGCCAAGAAGATCCACTACCTCTTTAGTTTAGTTACAATTGTGAGGGACAGAGTAGGCTTTTTGACACAGGATCATGCACAATTGATTTATACGGCCATCCTGACCAAAACCTTAGTATTTTAGTTGAGGAAGTAAAACCCCTCCTAGAGTTAGGAAAAGTTAGGTTTTCTCTTTATTTTCACTACTAATAAAAGTTTATATCAACAATGAGGCCACCCGTGTGTCAGTCTTCTCCTTCTGCACCCTTAGAATAAAAATTAAAAAGAAAGGGCAACAGCATACATGCTTGCTGCACCCCTTTCCCACCCTGATTTCCTCACTGAGTTATCCTCTGTTTACAAAATGACATGCACCCTAGAGTTGTTATGGGGGCGGGCATACTCACCAGCAGAAGTGACCTTGGCACATCCATTTCTCCCAGCGTCATCCACAGATGGTTCCAATCTACAATGTCAAAATCGGAACTCAGATCCATAAAGACCATGTAGACAGGAGAAACCAGGATTTTCAAAAGCTGGGTGTCCGACAGGATGCTATTTTCCTTGGCCCATTCCTCAAGTCTCTTTAGCTGGATTCCTGCAAACAGGTTCAATGAGCCATCAAGTAAGGCAATGGGATGGTAGGCAGATGGGCCCACTTTATGACTTTTTTTAAATAATGTAACGATAATCCTAGCACACCAACTTGGTGACAGCATGTTCGTGGCAATGAATGGATTAAAGATGTGTACCAGAACTGGTATCCATAGATCTGGTTGACTAAGGATGATGTCATTGGGAACACCATCTATACCTGATGATGTGTTTGCTTGGAGATCACATAAGCCACCTCTGCCACCATAGTGGCAGCCTATATTGGTGGTGTCCTGACTCTCAGGGCCCGATTCTCATCAAGGTGTTAAGTACCGAAAAGGACGTTAAAAGGGTTAACAACCTTTTCGGTACTTAAGACCTATTCTGAAGGTGGCGCATTCTTCTGAAGTCGGAAGCAATACGCCACTTTCTAGCGCACATATACGGTACCCTTTTGGTGCTGTTAAACTGGAGGAGTGCCACAAGAAGCCTTGTTTGGTGTAAATGGAAGTGTCCATATACATCCATGTACACCAAAGCAAGCAGCTTCACCTTTGCTGCAACTTTGAAGCTGCTTGCTTTGGTGTACATGAAAGTGTTCATATACAGCACACGGGTGTATATGAACACTTTCATTTACACCAAACGAGCAGCTTCAACATTGCATCCTGCAACGTTGAAGCTGCTCGCTTTGGTGTACATGAAAGTGTTCATATACACCGCACGGGTGTACATGAACACTTTCATTTACACCAAATTGAGCAGCTTCAACGTTGCAGGATGCAACGTTGAAGCTTCTCGCTTTAAATGAAAGTGTTCATATACACCGCACGGGAGTATATGACACTTTCATTTACACCAAAGCCAGCAGCTTCAATGTTGCAGATGGCACGTTGATGCTGCTTGCTTTAAATGAAAGTGTTCATAAACACCACACGGGTGTATATGAACACTTTCCTATACACCAAAGTAAGCAGCTTTAACATCCTGAAATGTTGAAGCTGCTCACTTTGGTGTACCAGCAGCATTTCCGTTAAATAACGATTCCCTCGTTATTTAAACGAAAATGCTGCCGAGATTCTGCAATCCGCCTGTTTCCATTAGAAACAGGCGGATTACAGCTAAAGCACTCTCGTGCTTTGCGATGACGCCCAGGCCCACTTCAGAATAGCTGTGGTGCCTGGGCGTCAAGAAATGGTGCAGTGAATCGTGCTATTTAGCACGTTCACTGCGCCATGATGAGAATCGGGCCCTCAGTTTGTTAGATCACGCTGGCTCTTTCTGCACAATAATCTACACATCTGTATCTCTGATAGTGTACCATTGGTTCCTCTTTTTCCAGGCAGAATGTGGTCCTTTTGGAAGTCATGTACCCTTCTCTTCACTACTCTATTCCCATCTGTGACGTATCCATCAGAAGTCCTCACTGTTCCCAATGCCTTTAACATTTTTGTTTAGCCTCCTGTCCATATCAATCTTTTTCAAGGCTGTCTGCATTGATGGAGGACCTTCCCTCTTTTAGCACAGTTTTATGGCTATTAGAAGCTGGATGAGTTAACAATGGAATAGGCAGCAACCTCCAGAATATACTATTTTGAGAACCCTATACTATTTTGAGAACCCTAAATTACAGTTGCTAATCCCTACTAGGTTAGGTAACCTAGGATTAAAAGTAGACTTAGATTGCATACTGGCATAACAGATAAAGGCAGTGGTGGCCAACATGAATCTATTACATTGTTGCATGTTGAGGAATATTCTGTAATGGCTGAACCTGGATTTCTGCTCAGTGTCTGACAATATTTCTTAGTATCTGTATTATGGACATATCTATAGTTTAGCCTTCCTAGAGATGTTTGAACCAACTGTAGGTGAATGGCAATGCTGCAGCCAGGCAAACACAAACAAATTTGGTTTGTCCATGTTGCCAATGTGCTGTGCACGTCCCACCAAGCCTATTTCATGCCCGCTGGCCTGATTTCTATGTTCGACCCATATGGCTCAACATGCCTCTTTTTCTCTGAGCCTTCATGGTATTAGCACCCTAATTGAACCTTTCTTCCCTTGCTGACTCGCTCAGCTTTTGGATCTTTTTTTATAAGAAACTCAGTACCTGGCTGTACTCAGCACTTTCTTTCGCTGGCCATATGCATTGACTGTTTGCTGCTTGCTCCTGGTGACACCTTTTGATGACAGAGAGATCTAAAAATTCTGATCACATATAATATGCTTATATCCTTTCTCTCCACTGACTGTTAGTGGGAATAAACGTAAAGAGTGAATTAATCATGGAAGAACCTATTAGCAAGAAATTGTGGGACTTCTAAGTGGAACAATAAGAATATGAAAGAGGATAGGTGGGGGGTGAATTTTGGCTTCTTGTCAGAGATAGTTAACATTATGCTCCAAAACAAGCAAAATTAATTATTTATGCTCATAATGTGAACAATGTTGTAATTTCCAAATTCATCCTTATTCCTCTTTTTTATTTGTGATTGAAATAAAGACTTGTTTTGCCAAGTTGCACAAGACTACATGTAATGCCTTCCAATTAAAATATAGGATGTTTTTCAATATCTATATATTCCTTTAGAGTCCATTACAATAACATCATGTGATGGTTAAGTTGACTGTTTTAATTTTTTTGTCAACCACTAGATATCTTTTTCATGTATATTTCCTCTTTTCGAAACAAGGTTAAACAATAACAGGGAGTTTGAGCTCATGCAAGAAGGCCACCAATGAGATTGCTCTTGACGCATTGCCCATGAAATGTTCCATCTCACAGACTTGTAAGATGCTTTGTTCTTTGCTAGTATACAACGCCTGCGTTTTTTTGGGGAGATTTTGCACACAAGTTGTTGCAATTTTAATGATTGATTGTACATTTCTTTCTGTCTTGTTTATGCTATTCTTTATGTATATAGTTTAAAGACATCTCTTGAAG
Organism: Ambystoma mexicanum; assembly: GCF_040938575.1. NCBI lineage: Eukaryota > Metazoa > Chordata > Amphibia > Caudata > Ambystomatidae > Ambystoma > Ambystoma mexicanum. Next base: position 1,358,701,860 of record NC_090930.1, on the reverse strand, counting down.
AAAATGGGCCTCATTACAACCCAGGTGTTAAGGGTTTAACGGCGCCGTCGGGGCCGTTAACCCTTAACGCCTGATTACCATTTTAACGCCTGCTTTTAGCAGGCGTTAAAATGCAAGGCGCTAACCCGCCTTGGTGCTAATTACGGCACCGTAATTTACGGTGCCATAATTAGCGCCTTCCCCACTCCCATTATGCCCTATGGGGCAAAAATGGGAATGGGGAAGGGTAAATGGGGAATGGGGATTTACCGCCCCACTCACCTTGGAATGGGGCGGTAAATCCGCCATCCACCATGGTTTAAACAGAGTTTACACCATGGTGTTAAAGTAGGGAACTTACCACCTGGGTTGTAATGAGGCCCAATGTGTAGTTGTCCTTCAAAAACACATAGAGAGGAATTTGTATTCCAATCACGAATTTGAAAAAGGATAAAGAATATGTTTGGAAATTACAATAGTGTTCTGCCTTTCTTAAGATGTGAACATTATCAGAATGAAGGTGCATAATGACTTGTTTTGAAGCCTGAAGTAAAGAAGCAACAATCTGTTTAATACAACCCTCAACCACTTACTCAAACCATTTTGAATTTGATCCAAGTAGTGAGATCAACAGATTGTTATTTTGCAACTGTCATATTCCACTAGGAACATTAGTGGCATAAGGAGTACAAGAGAAGTGCAAGGGTTTCCAGTTCCTGTACTTCTCTTCACTTAACACAGTGAGATGTTATGGTGCAATGTGATTTGCATAAACATTTGTTCTGGTTAAGGCTAATGGACTGGTGACTTTGATTTTGTGAGGTGGAATCATTTTATCGTGTATATTACTAAGTGATGTGTATATGTTTTTTAATGTTTGTATTACTTGTGCTGAAAAGAGAAACATGAATTAAAAATGATATTTTTTGATAACATTGTTTTTTATTGAGTGTACAGAACATAGAATACAGTTTATATCTGCTAAATGGCTGTTTGTTGATGCCGCTATCTGAGGGTACATTAATTGTTTGATATAGAGGATTGTTTCTGTTCCTTCCTTTGGTTTAAATATATAGAATATATCCTCACTTGGTAGGAGGGAATATCACCTTAATGTGGGGTAACCCCTGAATATTAATATCTGTCTGTGAGGCAAATTATGTCTCGTAGGGATCCACTATAGTAGTAGGATAGGGAGGGACATTTTTGAGCACAGTACCAGACCTTTGGGCTTTAACTATTGGGCTTGTTTTAAGTCAGATAGCCATATAGCATCATGGCGACAGTATCAGACAAAAGTCTGGCATATACCGAAGATTACATTTTACAACTCTTGAATTCCATACCAGAGTTGGGTTTAGATAGTGAACTTAGTGACATAGGGAAAGATGACAAATGGGATGAACTCATTCAGACTCGCAAAAGATTGGTACGAACGGAGTTACATGCCATAATTATGTTGCAATATTCAAAAAATCAGGCATTGCCTCAGGGTTTAATAGTCCGCAATGAACCTAGGCTTTTCTTGGATAATGCAGATTTCAAACTGAAACGGAGCTACATAGCCAATAAATGTGGAAGGGATTGGCTTGTTCTAATTATTGAAACAGCTCAAGAAACTACCAAAAAGATTTTGGTTGATTTAAATACATTGGAAGAAGAAATGAAAAAGAACATTGATATTGAAATCTTCAAAACCAAATTAGAAGCCCACATGAAAGAAATACAAACGTTCAAAGCAGAGTCTAGCTCAAAAAGAGTTAAGAGACTGAAAAAAGACCTAACCAATTATACACACAAGAAGGCTTTCCAGTATATTACTAAAGATTACAACGTTGGAGCTCCCACAGGAGGCCAGAGACCCAATCGAAGGGTCAGGTCCAGGAACACATCATACAGTTCTAGCGAGGAAGGGTTTACATCTAGTGAGAGTGAAGAAACTAATGGTGCAGGCCAAAGAGGAAGAAACACGAGTACCTCAATACAAAGGGGTCGAAATGCTAAAGGAAATCAAAGAGCAGAAACGGGTCGAGACGCCCACCTTTTTTATGCAGAGGGAACAGTCGGCAGGAATGGTCAACAGACAGCATGCAGACATGAAGCCACCGGGGTTGGTAGTCAACTTATCCAGTGAGACTCTAACAGAGGATGAAGAACGGTGCCTGAACAAAGGCCTACACTTTGTGGTATCTAAATATCACAACCCCTTTGAATTTAGATTAGAGTTTAACACTTTTATGCGTAAGGTACATCTGCGAGAATTTTTTGAAGATCAATCCGGTAGTATACAATCAAATTACAGTGGTCTGAGAAATCCTTCTACATGGTGCCCTCCTCACCACACGTATTCTCCTGAATCGGTGGTCTTTGAAAAAAAGGTCTTACAAGACTTGAAAAAACTTGAAACCAGAGGCATCCCTAGGAACTCCAATTTGAGCAAGCAAGAAATCGCCATGTTGCGAGGTCTGGGTAAAAATGATAAAATTGTTATCCGCCAGGCAGATAAAGGAGGAGCGATTGTGATTTTGAACAAGAAGGATTACATTGAAGAATGCCATAGACTATTGGCAGATAACATCAGCTATCAAAAAATTGACCAAGATCCTAGTCCTGCACTCATTAAAATGATTAAGGAGAAAGGTGATAAAGCTGTAGATCTACAAATAATCAGTAAACAAGAAGGAGATTACTTAACTAGGGAAACAGCGAGTATCCCCGTCTTCTATACCTTACCTAAGATTCACAAAAATATGGAGAAACCCCCGGGCAGACCCATTGTGTCTGGTGTTAATTCCATTTTGGAACCTTTATCCAAATTTGTTGATTTCTATCTACGTCCTTTTGTAATGAAAATGAGAAGCTATGTACAATACACCAGAGATGCCATTTTAAAAATTGAAGGACTGACTTTTGACCACACCAAAGACATACTAATTTGCCTAGATATACAATCTTTGTATACTAATATTCCACAACGAGCCACACTTGAAGTTGTGGAAGAGACATTATTAAAACGTGAAGATAATCATCCTGTGAGTAACGCCTTTATTCTATGGTGTGCTGAAACAGCTCTGGTAAATAACTTTTTCCAATTTTTGGGGCAATTTTATTTACAGATAGAAGGCACGGCCATGGGTGCAGCCATGGCTCCAAATTTGGCCAATTTGTATGTCGATATGGTGGAACAAACTGTGATCTATTCGGAAGTCAATCCTTTTAAACATCAAATAACTCAATGGTGGAGATATATTGATGATGTGTTTATGGTATGGCATGGGTCGATCGATGAGGCAAACAATTTTCTCGTTTGGTTGAATAATCAGAACAGATATCTTAAATTTACTTCTTCCATGAGTTCCATTGAGGTTAACTATTTGGATTTGACAATTTACCATCAGGACAACCAACTATGGGTAAAATCGTTCGTGAAAAATACTGACAAGAATGCACTTCTTCATTATAAGAGCCATCATGCTAAGCATGTCCGTGACAACTTGCCCTTTGGGCAATTTTTACGGCTTAAACATAATAAGAGTACGAAACATGATTATGAAGAAGGAGCCAATAGGTTAATGGACAAACTGATTGACAGAGGTTACCCTGCTAAAATTGTCAGACAATCTGCTAAACAAGCTTTCAATAATAATCGGGAAGCCCTTTTTGAAAAGAAAAATAAAGACAACCAGGACACCCCATTGGTCTTTGTAAATACTTTTAGTAATATGTCCTAGAAAGTTAAGAACATTATCTGTAGGAACTGGAAAAAGATCATGAACGGTCCACTGCCTGTGGTAGCTTTTAAAAAAAGTACCAATATCCGTAATCTTGTCATGAAGAATGATGTATACAAGACTGTTAGTTCTGAGGTCGCTCAAAGTACATTGTGAGGGTTGCCCCGTGCAGTGGGACATCATCCTTGTGGAGAATGTGTCATGTGTCCATTAACACGTAAATTGACTTCTGTTAACCTTGGTCTGAATACAGAATGGATATTAAAAGAACATACGAACTGCAAAACAGAAAATGTAATTTACATGATTAAATGTCCATGCGATTTGTTGTATATAGGCAAGACCAACAGGAAGTACAAGACTCGCATGATCGAACACAAGAGCTGTTTGTGTCACGCCGCCCGCATTGGGGTCCAATTACCTGAAGCGGCGCGCCCCATCCTGGAGGATGTACCCGCGCTTTCGCTTGGGGGCTCCTGGGTTGTCCTGGTCCTCGGGCGCTTCCGGGTTCCCTGGGCATGTTGGTCTGCGCATGCGCGGGCGGCCGTTTCGCGTTCTCCGTGCATGCGCACTGCACGGGGCACTCGGTTTGGAGGACCTTGCGGTCCACGCCTCTCTCCAAGCCAACCAACGCATGGGAGACAGCACGGCTTGCGTTCCAAGCCTCCTAGGTGTTGGTAGTCCTATTTAAGGAGCCCGGCCATTCATTCAAACCGCGTCTCAACGAGGTTTGAATTGGATCGTGTTTCCTCGCCGGTTCCTTGTGCCTTCCTTACCTGTTACCTGATTCCCGTTCTTCTTGTTCCTGGTACCCTCCTGGTACAACCCGTAGTTGTATTGTCCTGTCTTCCCTTCTCCTTGTCCTGTGGTTGGGGCTCCCTTATCCCTTCTTCTGAGTTGGGTGGTTCCCTTTCTGTGTCTACTAGCTGGCTCTTGCTCTTTTACCTTATCTGCCTGCCCGCTATGCCACCCTCTGCCTTGGTGTCTACCTTGTGGGCAATCCCACTACCTTCCTCTGCCGGATCCAGCCTCCAACCAACTTCTACTGTGTCCTGATCCTTGGGACTTCCATCTTCCGGATCCAGTTTTCCTTGGGAAAGGAACTCAGTATCGTCATCTGGAAAGGCTCCCCCTGTCAGTGCTTGCACTGTCCTGACGCCACGCTAATCAGGGGAGAGCGCACTCGTGGCGTTGGGAGCTGGTTCATCTCCAATCCGGTTCCACTCGGGCGGGAGCTGGGCTGGCTTCTCGTGTCATCAACCACATCTCCGCAGGACTCCTGACAGCCTGGCATCATCTTCAAGGTCCTCAACCAGACGAACAGGTACGCAACGTCCTCGTGACGCAGTCTATAACAGATTGAGACGCCTGCCTTCGGATACTTCGGACTCTGAGATGGAAGAGGACCCAGGTCTTCGTAATGAAGTACAAGCTCTTCGTGCTGAGATGACTGCACTCCGTCAGGAGAATGTGACTTTACGTCAAATGGTGACACAGAACATTGGGGCAACTCCACAGTCTGAAAACACCATGGCTCACACCGCACCCATCAAGTTCGATGGAGATCCCAGACGTGTGGGTGAATTCTGCAATCATTGTCGGATACATTTCCTCTACCGATCGACTCATTTCAACAATGATAAAGCCAAGATCGGCTACATTTTGGGCAATTTGTCTGGGAATGCTCTTGCTTGGGCTACACCCCTGGTTTTTACTAATAGCCCCATTCTTAGCGATTTCTTGGCCTTTGAAAAAACGTTCTTGGAAGTTTTCCAGTCTCCTAATCTGGCCTCCACAGCACAGAATCAATTGATGGATATTCAACAGGCAAATACCGATATAATAACTTATATCGGCCGTTTCCGTCAACTGGCGACTGATTCCCTATGGCCAGAGATAACACAGAAGACCTTGTTTCGCCGGGGATTAAGAGAGGAATACAAGGATGAGTTGTTGCACATTCCTGAACCCGAAGATCTTCAGAAACTTATTGAACAAGTTTTGAAGATAGACCAGAGATTGGCCGAGAGAAAGGGTGAGAGACGTCGGTTTGAGAAGGTGTACCTCAGGCCTTCAACCCTACCAACTGGACTGCCAGTACCTTCGGATTCCTCTACTGAGCCTATGCAATTGGGTGCAGTAAGAGGTCCCTTATCAGAAGAAGAGAAGAAGCGCAGGAGAAGTCTGCGATTGTGTCTATACTGTGGAGCTGCAGGTCACTATCTGGGTACCTGTCCTTTGCGTCCTATCAAGAAAGGGGGAAACTAGGAGACCTGTCGTCTACTGGAAAGGCTACGACAGGTCCTTCTTTGCTACAAGACCTTTCTTGTGCCAGTATGGCGTTTCCACCTATGCAGCCAGCCGTCTTGATGATTTTGAAAATCAGTCTGAAGTGGCAGGAGAAGACAATTGATGTCCATGGTTTATTGGATTGTGGGGCTTCCGGTAACTATATTGATGAGGAATTCGCCATCAACAGCGGCATACCATTGCTTACCAGAAGAAATGCGATACCTGTGGAGGTCATTGATGGTACTCCTTTATCTTCTGGACCCATACGATTGCATACAGTTGGCATGCTATTGCGAATCGAGGCTCATGAGGAGAGAATTGCTCTCGATGTCATCAAGTCGCCTTCATATCAAGTGGTGTTGGGATTACCTTGGCTTCAGCGACACAATCCCTCGATCAATTGGGAGTCCCGTATTCTAGTGTTTACCTCTGCTCTTTGTCTTCAGGAATGTTGTGGTTCCGGCACGTCATTGAAGTCACCAACCTCAACCCCTCTTACCTCTGGTAAGAACCCGTCTGGTTTGTGTTCCTTGTCCCAGATTCCACATGCATATGCTGACCTGAGGACCGTGTTTTCTGAGCCTGGAGACATACCCCTTCCACCTCACAGAACTTTTGATTGTTCCATTGACCTGATCCCGGGTGCGGTGATCCTCATGGGAAGGTTTATTCCTTGACTCAGACCGAAAGACTGGTACTTCGGGACTACTTGGATGACTGTGTCGAGAAAGGATACATCGTACCTTCCAAATCCCCCGCGGGATTCCCGCTGTTTTTTGTGAAGAAGAAGGAGGGCACCCTACGGCCATGTATCGATTATCATCAACTGAATGACATCACCCTTAAGGACAGGTACCCGTTACCTTTGATTCGGAACATCATGGAGTCATTACGGTCAGCCAGAGTATTCACCAAACTAGACCTTCGCGGAGCCTACCATCTGGTCAGAATCAAGGAGGGCGATGAGTGGAAGACGGCCTTTAAGACTCCATTTGGGTATTACGAATACAGGGTAATGCCCTTCGGGTTGTGTAATGCCCCGGCCGTCTTCCAGCGGTTTATGGATCACATCTTCAGCGACTTGATTGGCATCTCGGTCTGGGTTTATCTGGATAATATCCTGATCTTCTCAGACAATCTGGAGGAACATGTTTCCCATGTACGTGAGGTCCTTCTACGTCTGTCACAGAATCAGTTGTTCGCCAAAGCTGAAAAATGTTCATTTCATCGGAACAAGATGGAGTTTCTGGGGTATGTGATCAGCGAGGCTGGAATCCACATGGATTCTGATAAGGTACAAGCAATCCGAGATTGGAAACAACCTCACGACTTGAAATCCCTTCAAAGATTCTTGGGATTCGCCAATTTTTATCGGCGCTTCATTCCTCAATTTTCTCATGTCACGGACCCGTTGACACATTTGACCAGCGTCAAGATTCCGTTCCTTTGGGATTCAGAGGCGTCAGCAGCCTTCAACCGTTTGAAGACGGCATTCAGTACAGCTCCTGTTTTACGTCATCCCAACGATGAGATGCCCTACATCGTTGAGGCTGATGCTTCCAACTTCGCTGTTGGCTCTGTTCTCTTACAGAAGCATCCCATATCTGACGAAGAACACCCAGTGGCCTATTTCTCACGAAAGCTCGCTCCGAGTGAACAGAACTACGCAGTCATAGACAAGGAGCTCTTGGCCATCAAGACTGCGTTTGAGGTGTGGAGGCACCATTTGCTGGGTCGTCGTTTTTCTGTAGAGGTCCGTACTGATCATCGCAACCTGCAGTTTTTACGATCCTTGCAGTGTCGCACCGCTCGCCAGGCCAGGTGGGCCTTTTTCTTTTCTCACTACGACTTCAACATTTCTTACATCCCCAGCTCTCAGAACCTGAAGGCTGATGCCTTATCGCGCTCTCCGGAGAAGGAAGAGAAGGATTGCAGTTTGAACACTTCATTGATTTCTCCTAAGCATTTTCTATTGACGATTTCTCCTCATCTGCAGAGAATAGTACAAGAAACACTGGTGGACCCAGATCGAGCCGACATTCTGAAGCGACCACAAATCACTGAACGCAACGGTCTTCTGTTCTTTTTGAAACGTCTGTACATACCGACATGTTCACTTCGGTTAGACATCCTCCAGGGGTTTCACGATTCACAAGTCGTGGTCATCGTGGCGTCAAGGCCACTCAGGAGCTGGTTTCCAGACAATTCTGGTGGCCGGGTTGGGCTAAGGAGGTCAAGAGGTATGTGGAGGGTTGTCCAATCTGCGCTCAGACTAAGACGCCAAGGAGAAAACCTTTGGGATTACTTCAGCCTACTGAAACACCGCCCTACCCATGGCACACCATCGCCACTGACTTTATTGTCGAGCTCCCGCCTTCTGAGGGCTACACTTGCATAATGGAGGTAGTGGATTGTTTCACGAAGTATGCTCACTTTATACCTTTTTTAAAAATACCTACCTCCTCTCAGATGGCTCTGGCATTTCTACACAACATCTACCGACTGCTTGGATTACCGGAGAAGATCATCTCAGATCGTGGCTCGCAGTTTCTCTCCTCATTTTGGCATCAATTGTGCAATCATCTTGGTTTCCGCAGAGCTTTGAGTTCTGGTTATCACCCGCACACAAATGGACAGACGGAGAGAACTAACCAAACTCTTGAGCAGTACCTACGCTGTTATGCCAATGCTACTCAATCCAACTGGGTGAAGAATCTTGATTTGGCTGAGGTGTCCTATAACAACGCAACGCATACTGCTACTGGTGTCAGCCCTTTCTTTTGCTCTACCGGGCTACATCCCAAGTTGGTTCCTTTTAGTCCAGTACTGCCCAGCGCTGTTCCATCTGCAGATCAATTGGTCTTCGACATCCAGAGGCAGCACGACCTGGCCCGGGGTACCCTGGTTGAGGCACGGGAGCGCATGAAAAAGCAGGCAGATAAGGGTCGGTCCACGGAGCCGGATTTCCGGGTGGGCGATTTGGTTTGGTTGTCCTCTAAGAACCTGCCAGTACGAAATCTGCCCACCAAATTGGCACCCCGATTCTATGGGCCTTTCAGGACTCCTAAACGTTTGTCCTCAGTTGCTTTTCGACTGGTGTTACCCCAATCTTGGCGAGTGCATCCAGTGTTTCATGTCTCCCTTTTGAAACCCTTTGTGAAGGATGTCTTTGGGCGTTCCAGTCCTCGGCCATCCTCCATTCAAGTACGGGGGGTCCCTGAATTTGAAGTGCAGGAAATATGTGACTCACGGATTCATCGGGGCGTGCTCCAATTCCTTGTTGGTTGGAAGGGTTACCCTGCTTGTGATCGCACTTGGGAGCCGCGCTGTCATGTGCATGCACCCCGTCCTGTCCGTGACTTTTTCCTTCATTGTCCCTGGAAGCCTGGGGCCCCGGGTCTTTCTGAGAGGGGGCATAGTGTCACACCGCCCGCATTGGGGTCCACTTACCTGAAGCGGTGCGCCCCATCCTGGAGGATGTACCCGCGCTTTCAGGTTGTCCTGGTCCTCGGGCGCTTCCGGGTTCCCTGGGCATGTTGGTCTGCGCATGCACGGGCGGCCGTTTCGCGTTCTCCGCGCATGCGCACTGCACGGGGCACTTGGTTCGGAGGACCTTGCGGTCCACGCCTCTCTCCAAGCCAACCAACGCATGGGAGACAGCACGGCTTGCGTTCCAACCCTCCTAGGTGTTGGTAGTCCTATTTAAGGAGCCCGGCCATTCATTCAAACCGCGTCTCAACGCAGTTTGAATTGGATCGTGTTTCCTCGCCGGTTCCTTGTGCCTTCCTTATCTGTTACCTGATTCCCGTTCTTCTTGTTCCTGGTACCCTCCTGGTACAACCCGTAGTTGTATTGTCCTGTCTTCCCTTCTCCTTGTCCTGTGGTTGGGGCTCCCTTATCCCTTCTTCTGAGTTGGGTGGTTCCCTTTCTGTGTCTACTAGCTGGCTCTTGCTCTTGTACCTTGTCTGCCTGCCCGCTCTGCCTCCCTCTGCCTTGGTGTCTACCTTGTGGGCAATCCCACTACCTTCCTCTGCCGGATCCAGCCTCCAACCAACTTCCACTGTGTCCTGATCCTTGGGACTTCCATCTTCCGGATCCAGTTTTCCTTGGGACTCAGTATCGTCATCTGGAAAGGCTGCCCCTGTCAGTGCTTGCGCTGTCCTGATGCCACGCTAATCAGGGGAGAGCGCACTCGTGGCGTTGGAGCTGGTTCATCTTCAACCCGGTTCCACTCGGGCGGGAGCTGGGCTGGCTTCTCGCGTCATCAACCACATCTCCGCAGGACTCCTGACAGCCTGGCATCATCTTCAAGGTCCTCAACCGGACGAACAGGTACGCAACGTCCTCGTGACGCAGTCTATAACAGTTTGAAAAACCATATTGAGAAGGCACCCCTAGTAAAACATTTTGAAGAGAAGGGACACTCTTTTAGGCACTTTGAATGGTGTATCTTGAAAAAGGTTAAAGGGAGGTCTCAAGATGAAATCAATAGGAAATTGATTAATTTGGAGCAAAAGCTTATCTTCCTAACTAACAGCCATGTGACAGGGCTGAATGAAAATATCGAGTGGCATAATATCAGATAATTGGGCCACTTTTTGGGCTCTGTGCTCGATAGTTAATGAAGTCTTGCACTTGCTGTTATTACCAACTGATGGAGAAATCAGCTTGTACGTGTCCTTGTAGATTATCTTGGGACGACATTATATGCAATATTGTATTACATTGGAGTAGATCTGACATAAGAGTTGCATATGTATATCTAGACCCATGGGGTATGGTGGTGAATATGTTTTATGGACATCACTATTTTATCACATTTGAGGTAGAGCCCAGTTTTTAGGCACTATTGTGATCTATTTGCATTCTCTTGATATGAACAGGGATCAGTGACCACGTTTTGGACTCCAGGGGTCAGTGGCCACGTTTTGGACTTCAGGCAGAAGTCGCATAGCAGTACAAAGCACTGTAGAGGGGATATATGACCCCACTAAGTATAGATTTCTCCATGTTGAGGTTGTGTTTTCTTTCCTCTCTTTGATATTCACCCATTTGTTTTCCCTACCTCGTTTGTATTAGGTTTGGTTGCCATGCAACAATAAAGCATTCTTTCCGTTGCTAGACAACGTGGTTGGTCTCCTAGTTACGGCTCATTGTTGACACGTTATTACATCGCGCAACGTTTGACGTAATGACATCATCACGTAGCGTGGCTACGTCATCACGTTGCGTAATGACGTTACAATTGGGACTTTGTGAGCATTTCAAAACCGCGGCGGGTATTTATTTTGTTTCATCCTTGACGTGCCTGCTGACCCCTTTTCCGTTCTAATGCAGTACCAGTCCTACACTAGGTAAGTGATAGGGTGTGAGCTAGTGTTAGGGTATTAATGTCCGTTCTTAAACGTAAGATAGATGGGCATAAGTTAATGTTGCTTTGGCGGTCACATCTGCGCCTTGCCTTTATTTGTAGGGCTAGATGTGAGATACTCCCGTCTTGAACCACCTATTCTGAGGAGGAGGAGACCTCTATCTTGTTCTCCAGACCAGTTTCAATTGGTGTTGCTGTTTCTGGTGTGGAGTGTAAACAACAGCATGAAAAGGGTAAGGGTCTGAGTTTGTGTTTTCTTTATGGGAAGACCTAAAAACTTACAGAGGTGTGGAATTTTTTGGGAACCTGTGTGGTTTCATCTGTTTTAGGAATCAGATGGTGGATCCAGAGTCTTAGCGGCTTACATTTGAAGACCTATTTGTTAATGAGTCGTGTAGAGGGGAAGAATTGTTTTTACACCTCAGGGTGAGTTCGTTCTGGGGTTTGTGTCCTTGTGGTGAGAGGAAACCCTTCTAGGGGAGGTTGCTATACTATAATCTTTCATTGACTAAAGTTAGTCTGTTTGGAATTGGTTTTAGGTATCTGATGCATTGAGTGAACCCTTCTATCTGCTGATAAGTGAAGAGCAAAAATTGGTTTTGCTATCCAGTTTGAAGACATTTACTTCTTCTGACTACTGGCTCAGGTATATTATTTATTGTGTACTTGTCCATCCTACTGGTGATTAGGGATTGGCTAGGTCGATTAAGTAGACGTATAATGCCCATGTAGTAATGTGTATGTTCTTTTTTGTACCCTTAGAAATATGTTGTTGAGGAATGAGAAAGATCTGCCTGAAGCACAAGACTAACTTCTGCCCCTGAAGAATGTCCAGTTACCTGCAACATATAGGACAGAAACTTATATAAGTAGGGCTTGTTCAACACAATGGGGAATAAGATTAATTAAGTTGCCATTGGTGTTATTGTGATCAATTATCTGGTGACTTTGATTTTGTGAGGTGGAATAATTTTATCGTGTATATTACTATGTGATGTGTATATGTTTTTTAATGTTTGTATTACTTGTGCTGAAAAGAGAAAAATGAATTAAAAATGATATTTTTTGATAACATTGTTTTTTAATGAGGGTACAGAACATAGAATACAGCTTATATTTGCTAAATAGCTGTTTGTTGATGCCGCTATCTGAGGGTACATTAATTGTTTGATATAGAGAATTGTTTCTGTTCCTTCCTTTGGTTTAAATATACAGAATATATCCTCACTTGGTAGGAGGGAAGATCACCTTAATGTGGGGTAACCCCTGAATGTTAATATCTAAGGCTAATGGACATGCATCGTCTTGCCCTCAGATACTAAAACATTTTGCAAAGGATTGTAAGATCCTCCCACTCTAAGTGTCTCGGGATAACTCCTATTTGGTATATGGCTTGTTACATAAGTAATTTTTCTGCTGAACACAATAACCCCATAACAAGTACAACATTGCTTATACACTATCTTGAATTGCTCATATTACATGCAGTATACAAAAAAAGATTTGACGTGTGTGAGAGGACAAACAGTGACACGCGCACGCATTATCTAAGTAGCCCTAGCATTTCTGGATAATTCCTTAAAACATATGCATTTGACTATGTTAATTTAAAGCATTTATCAATCAAATGCTTAATGCATGTTATTGAAACATTGGTAGTATGACAATTGAGAGGGATAGATGCAACGTTGGAATCAGAAGTCCTGGCATAGAACTGAAGCTATGTAATATTAACTGTGTAGATTGTGGAATGTGTATAAAAGAGAATCAATGACAGATCTAAAAGACATTAAATGCATATTAGGTAATATATAAAGGACAACAAGTTGCACCAGTTAGATTTGCTGTGCACTATGTGCTAGCTCCTGGATCCCCAGATGTACCTCCTGCCTAACAGGGGTTGCCTGATACCCAGGAGCTGCTTTTTGTTCCCAGTCAACAGAGTCTCATTTCGACCCCTGCATTAAAAAAAGAAAGGACATTGAGGGAGAGTTTTGTATAGATTAAGGGTTAGAGTGAGGCAAAGAGGACAATTGGAATGCTTGTGGAAAAACTGAAAAGGAAAGAATGGAGACTGGTGAGGAAGAAAAAGAAAAAGTGAAATGTGACCACATACAACAAAATAAGCGGAATGGAGGAACACACATTTATAAAAACGAGAGGAAATGTATTGTGGAAAACTCATCAAATATAGTAAATGACCTTTTTAGAAAATTGAGGAAAATGATTGTCAAATATGTAGAACTGTTTTGACACCTGTTCATTGTGTTTTATCTGTGCATGGGATTAAGACTCTAACTTGCAGGCGTCAAATATCCTCTCTTTTTTCACAAGAGTGAGAATGATGCAACCTCTCTCAATTCACGTTTGAGTGCAACATGAGAGAAGGTGATCACTCACTGTCTGTACTGCCTAGAAAGGTACGTTTGAGGAATGCCATTTGGTGTCAGGCTTCTGTAGGCAAAGGTTTGATCTAAGTTAAACAGTACCATGCGCCCACACCTCAGACCATGTTAATCAAATAGTGTGACTACTCTTATCTACCTGGAATTTTACTTTGTACCACAACTACTTTCATTTACAAAGCACCTTGAGTTCATGCCTCCAATGGGATTATGAATACTCACCCTGATCCTATTTGATCTCCATGAAAAAGGAACCTCTGGGCTAGCATCATAATTTGATTCATGAATTCTAATACATCAATGGGTACCTGCAATAGTAGTGATGTCCTTCACGTGATATGAGCATGAACATACATAGTCTTTCTTTGATTTGATCACAACACAGACTTAGGGCCTCATCACGAGTTGGGCGGTATAGCCCTACCGCCAAACCTCCGGCGCTATTAGCGCCAGATCACGGGTTTGGGGGAAGGGTTATTGCCCATTCCCCATTGGGCCCATTTGGGAATTCCTCATTCCCCATTGGGGCCAATGGGGAAAATTTGTGCTATTACAGCCGGTGGATTTCCCGCCGGCACTAATCACGCCAGAAATCGGCAATTTTGCTGCGGATTTCCCCTCAGCTCAGAGCTGGGGGGAAATCCGCCAAAGCCATGATCTGGCAGACCCTTAAATGCAGCGGTAATAGCGCTACCGCCGCAGTTAAGGGTTACCGCCATACTCGTGATGAGGCCCTAAATGTTTTAGTGGCACTTAGTAATATTCACATATTTGGGACTAAAAGGGATTTCACATTTGGCCCCTGAAATATGTGGAATGCGGCACCCTAGAAATAAATGGAGCTGTGCATATAATGCATACAGCACAACATTCATATTGCAGTTTTTTTAAAACTAACATATAGTGTAGTCAAATAGCCTGAAAACCTCACTTGCCATGAATTGAAGGTTTGCATTTATTATGAAGCATCAGATAATTTCCACTCAGCATCCAAGAGTGGGTTAAAGACAATGTTTAAGGTAAAATTGTAACTGCTCGTCCTGCTTTGGGCTGTCTGCAAAAACATGTCAGAAATAGAAGACACTGTTGTGCTGAGCAAAGTTTTTCGATATTTCTTAGAATGTAGGGAGATATGCTGTGCAAAGTCAGGTTTGGGACAGTAAGTCCAGTTTTAAAATCACATGAAATGCAGGATTTGGTACATTTTATTGGACTAACTAAAAATATAATGATCATGCCTAGATGCAACATTGCATTAGCTTTCAAAGTCCCACAGACCTCTTCATCAGAATGTGCAGAGTGAAATGAAAGTTAAAGAAAAATCCAAAGGGCAATTTATTCTCAAAGCAGAAAAGAGGTACATTTTAAACTCCATTGACTGAATGAATAGTATGTATGGAATACAGGTCAGGAATTGCTGTCTTATCTAAAAGATCCCACATCTCCTGGAAGCAGGGAACATATAACGGTTTGAAAACGGCCAACATTTCTAGCTGAGTGTTTCATTTTAAGAACACAAATCTTGCTCACATGTAACTGTTGAATGTAAGATGTTTTCAAAGTTAATCACACACATTCTTAAGGTGGGCCCGTGCGGGTGTATATGAACACTTTCATTTAAAGTGAGCAGCTTCAACGTTGCAGGCTGCAACGTTGAAGCTGCCTGCTTGGGTGTAAATGAAAGTATTCATATACACCTGTGCAGTGCATATGAACACTTTCATTTACACCCAAGCGAGCAGCTTCAACGTTGCAGGATGCAACGTTGAAGCTGCTTGTTTTAAATGAACGTGTTCATATACACCGCACGGGTGTATATGCACACTTTAATTTACACGAAACAAGGCTTCTTGCGGCACTCCTCCAGTTTAACGGCACCAAAAGGGTATGTATATGTGCACTGGTTTAGCGCACATATTAAACTGGCAGAGCGGCATCAGAATAGGCTTCCAAAAAGCCAGTTTACGAATGTGGTGGTTGCTAGGTTGGTTTCCAAACCATCCGAGCAACCACCTCATGTATTCCGGAAGTGGCGCATTCCTTCCGACTTCGGAGGAATGCGCCACCTTCAGAATAGGTCTTAATTACCGAAAAGGTCGTTAAGCCTTTTAACGTCCTTTTCCGTACTTAACACCTGGATGAGAATAGGGCCCATAGGGCCTGATTTACAACAAAATGTTACAATGGAGAAATTGCACTGAAACATACTTTATAAATCAGGGTAATAGTTTGAAAGCAGTGTCAATATTGCCCTTTCCTCACACAGAATCTAAAAGTGTGTTTTGCAGCCTCTATGTAGGGTCAGGACATTTTAGTTATTTCAGTACAGCTACTAAGGTGTCCTGGCTGGTATACTATATGACTCTGCAAAATATGTTCTCAAGGTTTGTGTTGTAATGTGCTTGGTGTGAATGCTTGGGAATGCACGAGAGAATGTTGGTGTTCCTGAGAGAATGTTTAGCTGTGAGTTTAGGAATGCCTGTAGTGACGGTTCCACTGCTTGATGGGACCCAGTGGTTCATTACTTTTCATCTTAAAGGGACTTTTTGTAACATTATATGATATGATAGGTTATTTAAAACATGCTTAAACCTAGTAGTTTCTAAGCGCGTACCTGGTGATCGAACCTGTTTTGCTCCATGTCGTCTTGCTTCCAAGGCGAGCATGTTGCAGCTGAGCTATCATCCCGAGACAATAAAAGAATGGAATAAAGTTGACTAATGGATCCTACCCAAGATGTCTAAGGATCCTGGTTTATTACACTGGCGACGAGAATGTGATAAAGTAAATAGTAATGGACATGTTGAGTAAATATATGCATTATGTTTATTGTGCAAGATAAGTATAGGTATTGCACAGCAACCATTTAGTGATGCAATTGATGGGGAATGTGGGTGAATGGGCAGCATGGATGAAAATATGTGGGCAGCTGTGTTTAATGTAAATTGCTTTCAAAACAGCTTGAGGAAATGTAGTGAATTTTAGTTTTAGATAGATAGCCTGCAGCAAGCACTTGTAGGTTTAGACTACTTACAGTTGTTTAAAGTAGTAATGCTACTTTTACAGGTTTAAGGCTGTGTTAAGCCATGAACTTTTAGGTTGCTAACTGCAACATGGACTTTTAGGATCCAATTCCTACAGTGTCAAATGTGGTAATCCTCATGACAGGAAGGTGCACTAGGAAATGTGTGTTGTTGGGTGAAAATGTAAGGGACTATTGCATTTTTGAGAATTGACAGGTTTAGGGTTGTGTTCAGCTATGGACTTCTAGTTTGTGAACTTCATCTCTATTAAAATATGAAGACATGTTCAATGAAAGTGTCAAGAGGATGGGTTAGAGTGACCTGTTAAGTGAATTTCAGGTCAAACGATATTTTTCGGTTGGGGTCTTTTAGGGCAGTGTCAAAATGTTTAAAATGTAATTGTGCAAAGATTGTAGAGTGTTTTAAGGGTGTTTGAGTGAGGTATTGTTGGGTGTCCTGACCCACGTTGGAGCTATCATGCTGCAACATTTGGTGCTGTGGGCTTAGAAAATCCAAGATGGCCAAAAAGCCCACATGTACGCCAGAATAGGAAAACTGTGCAGTACTGGCATGGAAAACATCATGATGGCCAGAACTTCCCAGAAAATGCACAGGGAAATGCATGAAGAATAGGCTGCCACCCATTTTTGCCTATGTTGTGAGCACAGGAGGGCACTGCCTAAAACCACCATTGGGCTACCCACACAGCAGCCTGAAACCATTGGGAATGGCAATGCTGATTGCCAAAAGCAACCTAGAACTGTGGGGAATTCATTTTCTTAAATCCCAAAAATGGTTGCATTACCAGTACTCACCACTATCAGAAAGCCGGCGTTTTAAAACCACCAGACTTGTGTGTAAAACTGAACAAATGAAACAAAACCAGACCAAGGAAAGACTTGCTAAGAGGTGGATACAATGTAAAACTATACTGTGAAATGACTTGAAGGAAGTAATTATTTAATGTGTTTGTAAAAATCGTAATAGACTTAAACTGGGGGACAAAAAGTGACATTTAGCTGAAACCTGGCTTAATGAAACTGAATTCTGCCTGACATCTACCCCCACAGGAGTTAAAACCTGCTCAGCCACTGTTCCCCTTGCCAAAAGGAGTTGTCACCTCTCTGATTAGATTAGGGGTGGAGCAGCTACAGGGAGTTGAACAAAGGCCTGTCCTGGGCCCAGGCAGATGGTTTATTAGGGTGGTCGTAAATGGCTTCCTTTTGAACAAAGCCCTTCCTTGACTCAGGCAGATGGTTTATAGGGGAGGTCGTAAAGTGGCTTCCTCTTGGCCGAAACGGGGAGGGGCAGCCCCTCTGAGGACAGGCTGACCTTAAAAAAAGTGGATAGACTGGTTTCTCCACCATGTGACCTGGGAAGACACACCCCTGTTGACCAGAATATGATTTTAAGAAAGATGTATAACTCATGGTGCGGACTTGTCAAAATTATCTAAATGATACCATAATTCTTGTGATTTTTCTGCCCACATTTTAAGAGGTTTTAGGACCTGGTGGTATGATCTGGGGGTTGCTAGCGGAAAATAGGGTTTCACTCCAAATGTCTGCATGTTAAAAATCTGACACTTCATCAATTAATGTCCACACTCCTTGCGCACATGTGTGTAAATTTGGGTAAATGTCTGATATTGCAAAACCAGTTAAAAAGTGCAAAATGTTGCCATTTCTGAATGCAAGCCCCCAGGAAGAGCAGAGTTTGAACAGAGTATACCTCATGTGATATGTGATGGGTGCATGTAATTTTAAACAACTGTGTATCTGTGCAATATGTATTTGAATCAAATATAGATTTGTGGGCAAACTGACCAGGGGAGGATCCTCTGACCCATAAAACCTACAGCATCACTCTGACTCACATTTCCTTCCCCCAATCATGGGAGAGGGGAGAATTGGGCCAATGACAAGTAGAGAGGGGCAGGCTTAGCTAGGCCCAGGCACACACCCATTTTCAAAACACATAAAAAGAGACTGCTGGGACAGGTAGAGACATTGAAACCCAGTTGCTGCAACGCGCTCTGCCGGACCACACAACATCCATAAGATACCAGATCCAACACTTAGACTTTAAAACTCCAAAGAACTTGATTCAGAACTCAAAGCAAGGGCCTAAACCTACAAACTGAGAACTCTTCTCAGCAGGCCTCAGCATCCAGCAAACCTAACAGCGGTAGCGGCATCCAGGAGCCGTGCAGATCAGCGCTGTGTCCAAAGAAAGCTGTGCAGAAAGATCCAGGAGCTGTGCACAGACGCTGTACCCAGAGATCCAGGAGCCGGGCCAGGAGTAGTGTCAGACCAGCAGAGCAGAGACCAGACGCTGTGCGCAGAGACTGTCCGGGGCGAAACCAGAACCGAAGCCATCTTGACCCGATCCGTGAGACCTAGACCTTCCAAATACATTGTGAGTACAGCTAGGACGGTGTGAAACCAAATCTCTTAGTTTCCAGTGATATAATTCAATCTATTTAATCTAAGTAGAACTGCCTCCTAACTGTCACTTGTCAATTCTGCAGCCGCATAGCTGTCACCTGTCATTTTTAAAAGCTGTCACCTGTCAATTTGAGTTACTTTAAATTCGAAAAACAACCTTTACAAAATCGTTCATATCTTTGGAACCGTTTGGGCTAGTTTAACTTTCCTCTGAAAGCTTAGAATCTTAGCTTTTCAACGAACCTAGAACCGACTTGCTACTCCTTATACTTTTGCCATAATCGTGATTCACGCATTCGCGAATTTTGCCGCGATTCGCGATTTGGTTAAAAATCCAGCCACCTGTAAAAATCAGCAGCTTTTGCCTGAACTGCTAAAATTTTGTTTGCCTCCTAAGAACCATCCCTGAATCATTGCTAGAGTGAGCCTGAACTAATATTAACTAGCTACCACTCAACCTGAACCTCCTGAAGGGAATTAAAAGCATTTTCAGCATATTTCTCACCGCATTGTCACCAAATTCAAAGCATTTTGCCTGTGTTTCAAAACTCCTATCTGTTGTATAAGCTGCTGGGGGGGAATTGAACTGAATTCTATTTGATTGCATTCCTAAGAACTGTGTGCTCTCATCTTCATCTCCTTACATTGCATAAAGGGGGGGGGTGAATTGTCCAAGAAAGTGATTACATTGGCCCTCATTACGACCCTGGCGGAGTGGGTTTACGCCAGCGTTATTCGCGGCGGACCCGTCCGCCCTACTACGAGTTCCCGTAGCGCCATGGAACGTTTTCCGCCTGGTTTTTCCGGGCGGAGAAATCCATGGCGCTACGGGACCTTGATGTTAATTACGCCACCGTATTTTGCGGTGGCGCAATTAACGCCTTCCCCACTCCCATTATACCCTATGGGGCAAAAATGGGAATGGGGAAGGGTAAAATGGGGAATGGGGATTTACCGCCCCGCCAAGGTCGGCATGGTGCGGAAAATCCGCCAACCTCCATGGCGCTATCGGCAGCTTTCCGCCGTGCTCCGCGGTGCATTTAGCACCGCGATTTCCGCAAGGGTCGTAATGAGGGCCATTGTCTTTTGCTGAAATCCTATCAAGTTATTTTCTGTACTGCATTTTCATTCCACATTGCATCTATTTGAACCCACAAAAGTATTGTTGCTATCTTATCCATCCTATACCCACTCATCATTGATTATAAAGAAGTGTGCTAGTGCCAGACTATCCATTATTGATTACTGCTCAGATTAAGTGTGATATTCAATTATTAATTTATTATAAAGTGTGATATATATATATTGTTTACATTATCAAATAAACCTTTTAAACTTGCAAAACAGAACTACTTCTTGGCTCAGTGGGGTCAGGGGGATTCCAAGAGAGGGGTGTTATATAGGGGTAGTCATCCAGAACTCATGAACTGGACATAAAGATATATCAATAAGGGTTTCCATTCAGTATCCCAGACTAGGCATTGACTTAGCTGTAGTGTTGAATTCAATCCTCTTACAAACTGGGGGCTCGAGCCGGACGTCTGGGTTAGATCTATCACTTGTGCAGCTTAATACAGTGTGCTAACTGACGGGATACATACATCCGGTCGGATCACCACGCTGTTTTACGCTGTAAAGCACTCTTCAAAGGGACACTCTAAGGAAAAGGTCTGTTTTGCAAAAATAAAATACTAATTTCTGTAAGTCAGGACAGAGATCAATCTCTAGAATGACGACCTTGGTAGACATGAAAATAGCGAGGGAGCACCTCTTACATAAGCTATTTGTGAGAGGTGAGTGGACTCACCAGGAACAAACGGTCTGGTTGCAGGCCATCGCGCAACAGGTCACTGAAACAGGGTCAGACATATGGAGAGATCATGGTCCATTACATGTGGCCCTGAGTGAACTATATATGGCTCCTAAAGCCAAAGATGAACACAATAAGATTGCCAGGATAGCGGCATACCTGTACCTATATATGGGAGACATGCAGGATAAATGTACTGAAAGCCAAGATCTGGCGAATAAGCGACAGATGGCGTTATAGAAGGTCCAATCTGACCTGGTCTCTTCTGAGCAGAGGCTGCAGGGGAGCCAGGAGTCAGAAAATGATAGTAGGCAGTATATCATTAAAATAAAAGAGGACATGGATAGACTGCAACAGGAGAAGGCTGATCAGGATACCAGATTTCTGGCCTTGCAGAAGGAGTACCAAGAAGGGTTGGACTCCCTTCTGCAGAGCCAGAAAAAGCTGGAGCAACAACTGGACTTCAACAGGGCATGCACAGAACAGATAGCCACCCTGCAAATTCAATTAGACAGAGAGAAAGAGGAAAGCAATAAATTGATTCTGAAAGACCTGGATACCCAGGCAGAGTTTGATCAGGAGCACCAGAAAGCTGGTGCCTTCCAAAGGCAAAGGGACGACCTGGCGGCACAGATGCAGGCTCTTAGTCAGGAAAGGGACACCTTAGGCCAGGAAGTCTGCCACTTAAAAAGGAAAATGGAAGAAAATCACCTGGCCCTCCAGGGACTGGGTGACCTCCAAAAAGAACACCGAGAACTTGTTAGAGCACACCAGGAGGGTGGAGGATGCTCTGGCAAGAAAGGAGCAGGCCAATAGGGACACAGCTCAGGAGGTAACCCTCCTGCAGCAGAGACTGGCCCAGTACTCCAGGACCAATCAGGAGGCACAGAGAGAAAATGAGGCTCTCTGTCAGCACAATGATAGGCTCCAGCAACAGGTAGCGATGCAGGAGAGACTGATAGAGTCGAGTAAGGCCTTAACTGAGGAACTGAAAGCGCAGGCTCTTGCATTGCAACAGGGAGCAGGGGCGGATAGAGACCAGGTTCGCTGGGAGAGGGAGACTCCTGAGCATAACCTCAGGAGCCCTAGTACCGGAAGCCTTCATATCTCTCAGTCCCTGGACTCTGCCACCCCCATGTCCCCTCGCGCACATGAGCCCAGGGCCACGGGGTTGGCAGATTACCATCCAACCAGAAGTATGGGGCTCATAGGCCAGTACCTCCCAGGAATGGAGGGGCGGGCATCTGGGTATGGGCACCCAAGCACGGTGCAATTTAGTGGGGAACCCCAGGAGAGTAGGCCCATTAAGGGCATCCTGAAAACTTCTGCCCAGTTAGGTCAGTAGGGGGGGGGTACCCATCAAATCCTGGCAGCAAGGAGGAATCTGAAGACTCCTCTGAACGGCGCAGGACACAGGAGACCAGGTCCCCACATTCTGCCAGCCATTCCCAGGCTCGCAGAATCCGGGAAAACCTGGAAGAGCAGACAGGAACCTCTGGGAGCAGTGCCTCTGAGTCAGAGGATGAATGGACCAGGGTTACCCGAACCAAAAAGGCCAATAAGGCAAAAAGGGCCTTGCTTAAGGACCCATTGAAGCAAATAAAGGCAATAAGGAGTGTCATCACGCCTCATCATAAGAACGCCAAGTATTCCGTTTGGGAACACTTGGAGCTCTATGAGCAAATGATGGAGACTTTCCATTTGAAGGACAGCAGTAGCTGCATCCAGTACGTCAAATGGACATTCTCCCCAGAATACTCCAGTTTCTTTGCGGGGCTGGAGGACCAAAATCATTTAAGATGGTCCACCTATAAGGCGGCCATCTTGAAACATTTTTCTGTTCACAGAAATCCCCAAGAGGCTCGCAAGGCAACCTACAATTTGCAGTGTGGGGAGGATCAGGCCCCACAAGAGTTTGTGCAAGAATTAAAGCGTGCTTTTGCGCAGACCACCAGAAGGGTGCGCACAGACAGCAGAGAATTTATCAATACTTTTTTCCATGCCTTGCCCAAATACATCATGACCCAGCTCGTGAGAGACTTTCACGAGAAAGGATCTTTAGACTGGGTCATTGAACAGGCTACCCGGATCTATGAGGTGCAGAAGCCCATAGAAAATAAAAATAATGCGCCCAAAAACCCCAAAACCAACAGCACCCCTGCTGCTGCCAAGGTGGCAGAGGTAAAGGTTGCCCCCGTTTTAGACTTGGAGATGGGGGGGCCTAAAAACCTACCTGCACCTAATAATCCTAAGCCCAGAAATCCCTCGGGCCAGTCACAGACAGGGAGTCGGGGAGGTAGTCCCACAAATGGGGTCCCCCGCCCCCCTGACTATGTAAGTCCCCGCTACAAGGGGAACCGGCCAATCCTGGGTTATGTGTGGACTCCTCCAGCCCAAGGGGGGGGGATCCAGCCAAGCACCTAACCCAGGGAACTTCCCTCCCAACTTCCCACAGGAGGGCAGAAATTCTCCAAATCCTGGGCAGAACTTTTTCCCCAGGTATCCACCCAATTTCCAGCCCCAAAATCATCCATCCTTCTTTCCCCAATCTCCTGAGCCCAGACAACCTAATCCGGGAGAGGGGAGGCCAAGGGTGGAGGAGTACCAAAATCTCCCCAACCAGGGGTACTACCAGAGAAGGGATAGCTACCCTTCCCGGGATCAGCCCGTGGGAGAAAATAGAGCCCCGTATCAGCCTGAGCGGGTTTCACAACTTGAGCGCCAGGTCCAAAATATGGCACGAGATCTGGGTCACATACTGAGGGCTCAACAGAACCCTCAGATGAGCATGCCACCGCCGAATGCCCCAAACTCTGGACCTGGTGCCCCAGAACAATGACGGGGGCAGCACCCCGATAACACACCGGTTCCCAGGGAGGAGGCACAAGGGGAAGGGAGGTGTAAAGCCTTGGAGGAAGCTTCCTTCCCAACTTGTAAACAGCCCCTGGAAAACCAGGAACCGGAAACAACATCTCCTACCCCTGAAAGCCTGTCTCCCAAGGAGCAGAGGGGGGGTAGGAGAAACAAAGGACCCAAACAGACCCACTTTGTGGAGGAGGTACAGATCTTCCAATTTGAGGGAGAGGGATCCTCAGAAGATCCTGGGAAAAGGATCTTCTCCTTCAGAGATGGGGGAACTCCTCCCAAAGAAAAATGGGTCCCAAGGGATTCCAATCCAGACTGGGGGGATATGGAGACTGAGCTACCGCCGCCCATCATCTCATCCCAGAACCCACAATACCAAAATCCCCTGGTTCAAACCCATCCTGGTGACTGCCTCCAAAAAGGGGGGGGGGGCGGCCCAGAACCGGAACCAGGGGAACCCACAATGGCTCTGATCTCCAGTTGCCAACTTTTTCTTTCAGATTCCCAAGGCTCTCCACAGAATTCTGCCCAAATCTCTTCTCTCGCCATGTCCAAAACCAGAAAGTTAGCCCACCAGTTGTCCAAAAATGTGCATTATCTGTGCCCCCTTGAGGAGAAGGAGGGAAGATACTATGCCCCGGTACAAGTACAGGGGCAGGGTACAATTTTGGCACTGGTGGACACTGGATCCCAAGCTACCCTTCTGTCCAAAAGGGCCTTTGATGAACTAAATGCAGGAAGGGGGGAGAATTACCGTATTCCTCTCACCTCTCTTCCTGGACAACTGCAGAACTTTGACGGGAAGGAAATTCCCGTTGAGGGGACTGCAGACTTGGATATTAAAATTGGGCGACACAAGGTGAAACACCCGGTCATAGTAGTGACTCCAGAGGGCACCCCTTGTTTACTAGGGAATGACCTCCTGAGAAGGTTGTCACCCCTAATAGATTGTGTAAACAAGGTCCTCTGGACCCAGACTAGCCGACCAATAAAATCAAAACAGAGTGTCAACCATGTTAGTTTAAACGGCACATGCCACATGGTTGAACAAAAATCTGACCAAGTAGAATTTCACTTCCAGAACAACCAAATTCCAGACATGACAGTAATAGCAGTAGGACAACAGACTGGTGATGGGGGGTCGTCTCTATTTCTGAAAATCAACCTTCCTTCCATTTTAAGGTGGTATTCCACACTGGAAGGAAACACCCTGAAATTCTTTACTAATCCACAATCAGAAACTCCCACTCCTATCGTCCAGAAAGATGTGAAATCAGCTCAGAGCCTGG
Source organism: Ambystoma mexicanum (assembly GCF_040938575.1). Lineage (NCBI taxonomy): Eukaryota > Metazoa > Chordata > Amphibia > Caudata > Ambystomatidae > Ambystoma > Ambystoma mexicanum. The sequence continues at coordinate 1,358,676,648 of NC_090930.1, read as the reverse complement.
CTGATATTCAGCAAATTGGAGAGCAGTTGTTCATCCCTGTCCAGTTAAATGATGGGAAGGACTCTGTTCTCGCTCGAGTGTGTGTGAACAACGGTAAGAGCTTCATCAGCGAAGCCATGTACCGCCAACTCCCAAAAGCTCCAGCCATTCCCACATTCAAACTGATAGACAAATGGGAAATGGAACTGGAAGCACCTAATTCCAAACATCTCCTGCCAAGCAGGTGTATGCTCAAAATCTCCATTGGCAACAAGAGCATAGTCCATAATTGTTGGGGAGTGCGAGACGTCACTGCCGCCTTTTACTTAGGCAGTGACATTCTCAATCGCTTTGCCATTAGTTTGGACCTAATAAACTTCAAAGCTTGGTCCCGATTAGCGGATAATCCCATGGGCTTTGATGATCCAGAAAAAGCATTTAGGTCAGCTCAATTGCTACCTTATGCAGTTGAAATTCAGATCAAAGACGAAGTCACCATCCCAGAAAGGACCCGACAATTCTCCCTGGAAGTGAAAGTTAAAAGAGGACAACATTTGAAAAACCCTGATGCTTACATACATCTAAACGCTTCTCTCCAACAGCAAGGGTTGGGGGTAAACCCAACTCCATTAGTCAACATAGAACATGACACCATTCTAATAGAGGTGGATAACAGCGACTTAAAGAGTATTACTCTAGCCGCAGGCACCATTATTGGAATGGCGGTTGATGACCGACATTTTTCCATCGATTTAGGAAATGAACTGTTAGGACCAATCCCCAAGGACTGTTTTGACAGTGACAGTGATGACAATACAACACCAGACAGGATTTTTACCCGGCATGGGGGGAACTTCCTGGTGTACACTTCTTGCCCTTATGGTAAGGAAGATGTGACTTGTGACTTCAGGAGGGATGAGGTGATTTTCCAGGTCCATGAGGGTTGCCTTTCCCACCTGAGGCCTCCAGTCCAAATCAGCACTCTGGCCAGGGACTTCTCCACCAAGCTGGAGAAGGCCGCTGAGATAGCCAAACCAGAAGTCTTTCCAGGCTTCAGGCAGATGGTGGAAGAGAGAGTCAACCTAGCTGATGCCTGTGTGACTCTGGAACAGAAACAAAAGTTGAAACAAGTTTTCTTGGATTTCCAAGATCTCTTTGCGGTAGACTCATATGACTGTGGTCGCACCGACATCCACACAACAACAATTCCCACGGACCCTGGAATGACTCCAGTGTTTGTGAAGCAATATCATTTGCCTCTCGCATCCATGGAGTCCCTTACTGAAATAATTAAGAACCTTGAGTCCCGGGGAATAATCCGTCCAGTCCACAGCACTTTCAATAATCCAGTGCTGGGAATATTGAAGCCAAACGGCCAGTGGAGACTCTGTGCAGACCTTAGGGAGCTCAACAAACGGGTCCATACTTCCCGATGGCCTTTGCCCTACATTGACCAAGGGCTGGCCCAGATTCAGGGGTCACAGGTATTCACTGCAATAGACCTGACCAATGGATACTGGACTGTGCCTGTCAGTAGGGAGGACCAATACAAGCTGGCTTTTACCTTTGGGGGCCAGCAGTACACATGGACCCGGACTCCCTTCGGATACCTCAACTCCGGGAATGAATTCAACATTTTCCTACACAAGGCCAGGCCCGACCTGGGTGCAAGGGGTAACCTGGCTTATGTAGATGATGTCCTCATCAAAAGTTCATCTGTGGAGGAACACATAGCAGAGATCTGTTATGTTCTGACCCAGTTGAGGGCCGCCGGAGCAAAACTTTCCTTCCAGAAAGCACAGTGGTGTAGAACCCGTGTTAATTTCTTGGGGCATGAGATTACTCCTCAGGGTCTCTGTCCCCAAGAAAAGAAAGTGGAAGCACTCCAGAAACTGAAAGACCCCACAACTCTGCGGGAACTAAGGAGCCTCCTTGGACTGACTTATTACAGCAGAAAGTTCATTGAGGGCTACGCAGAGATCACTAGACCCCTGATTCATCTCCTGAAGGGGGGGTCAAGTGGGAATGGGGTCCAGAACAAGCCGAGGCAGTAAGACAACTCAAAAGAAGCCTCTCACAAGCGCCTTGCCTAGCTTGCCCAGTCAGAAACAAGGAGTTCTTCCTGGAGACGGGGTTCTCTAATACGTGCTTGACGGCAGTATTATACCAAAAGCATGACAAGGTCAATAAAGTAATCTCATATGCGAGCAAAACTTTATCCTCTGTGGAGGAGAAATTCAACGATTGTGAGAAGGCACTCCTGGCAACGGTGTGGGCATTGAAGAATTACCGCCCATTTATCCATGGGGAACACATCATAGTGGAGACTCCACACCAGCCTCTGCAATATCTCCAAAGTGACAGATTCCCGGCCGGAAATGTGAGTAATTCCCGAATTACTTCCTGGATTCTGTCAATGCAAGGCTTTCCTGTGGAGGTCAGATATGGCCAAAACAAGAAGAGTCCCCTCACGCAAGGTCTGGCTGACTTGCATGATTGTGCCAGAGAAAACTGTCTCGAGGACGAAAGTCTAAAAATCAAGGACAACATGGAGGCATACCTTAATTCCCCACACAAAGTATTTGAAGAAGACAAGTGTGAGGGAATGCCCACTGTCTATGTGGATGGATGCTCTTACCATGTTGACAACGACAGGGAGAAAGAACTGGTGGCTGGCGTAGGGAATGCACGGGTGAAGGAGTTCCCAGAACGCTCCGCTGGATACAAAATTGGTCCCTGAAGTAGTCAGGTGGCAGAATTGATGGCTGTGCATCAGGCCATCCTCACTGCTGTCCAGCATCAACTCCACGAACTGGTCATAATCACAGATTCAGATTATGTACGGAACGGGTTCGTGGAGCACCTGGCTAATTGGAAAACCAGAGGCATGTTATGTGCTAATAACAAACCCTTGAAACATGGGAAGTTAATCCAAAACATTGATGATCTGGTCACATCGAATGGGATGACCATCTACTGGAAAAAGATCAAGGGTCATTCCAAAGTAGAGGGACCAGACAAAACTGGAAATGACTTAGCTGATCAGCTGACCAAAACCGGGGCCATCCAAGGGGATCTAATCGAAATAGAGTCCCTGTTGGGGGAAATCCAGGTCACTGCTATCACTAGGTCCCAGACAAATGCTCACAATGATCTTTCAACTGCCCAATGGAGCAAGGAGACCCCTGATGCTGATTTGATTACAGCTCGGAAGGGAGATCCAATTATTGGTAAGTTTTACCAACACCTTGAGGACCCTGAGAACTTTCCACTGACGGATACCGATTACATCGGGAAAGAAGACCTAAGAGTGTTGATGAAATGTCCAAAAATGTTCCGAATCCAAGACGGTTTGCTGGTAAGGAAATCCAAAGCTGGCCACGATCAGTGGGTGGTTCCTACCTCATTCCGAAGCCTGATGTTAAGTCACGCCCATGATGCGGCCACCGCCGGTCAAAGGGGGTTTCACACAACACTGGAAATCTTAAGAGAGGTTGCATACTGGCCACACATGGGGCAGGACCTCGACCAATACTTGAAGGGGTGTCTTGTGTGTGCACAATTTCAGCCATCATCCCTCACACACCGTGCGCCGCTCCAAAAGAGGGGGATGACACTGCCATGGTCAGATTTGCAAATAGACTTTGTAGGCCCTGTGATTCGCTCGTCTAGAGGAAACAAGTACATGTTGACCGTTACATGCTTGTTTACTAAGTGGGTGGAATGTCTCCCAGCCCCAAACTGCAAGGCAGAAACAGCAGCTGCCCTGATGATTAACCACATCTTTTCCCGTTTTGGTCTACCTCAAAGGATTGAGTCAGACAGAGGTAGCCACTTCACCAGTGAAGTAATGACAAAGATGTGCGAGATACTGGGGTTAAAAGGAAGCTGCACATTGCTTACAGGCCAGCTTCTTCTGGAGCAGTGGAGAGATATAACCGAACCATTGTGAGCATCTTAAAAAAGTTTGTGGCAGATTCTGGGCAAAGTTGGGATATCCGATTACCTCTTGTCCTAATGGCCATCAGATCTACCCCTTCATCTGCAACCAAAATGTCACCATTTGAGTTGATGACTGGACGCAAGATGGTGCTTCCCCAGCATTTGCTCTACAGAACCCAAGAGCAAACGTTGATAAATGCCTCCACAACTCATGAGTATGTGGAGAATTTAAGGAAACACCTTCAACATGCTTTTGCCTATGCTCAGCGGAATCTAGAAAGATCAACCGAGAGTATGATGACCCACTATGACCTGAAAACTTCCAGGAAGGAATATCAGGTGGGGGATCGGGTCTATTTATACAATTTCCAAAGAAACCAGGCAAGACAGCGCAAATTTTTGCCTACATGGAAGGGACCCTTTGAGATTATAGACAAGATCTCCCCTGTGGCCTACAAGATCTGCATCCCCAAAGGCGGTTTGGCAGAGGGGGAAGACAAGTGGGTCCACATAAACCACTTGAAGTGTTGCCATCCCAGGCACACTTTGCAGCAACTGGAGGAGTCCTCTGTAATCCCAGAGGGTACCGCTCCAGAGTAATTCAATTCCAACCCTAAAAGATCCTACATATAGCCTATCAAATTCTGTGTTTCTCAAGTTTATGTGTTCCTGTCTCTTAATTTAAAAAAATGTGCATGTTCATATCTGTTGAGTTCTAAAATATATATGCCACCCCACTATATCAATGGTGGAGGAGAAATGTCCATGAATAGGTATTGCCGCTTTTCCTTTGTCGTCCTAGGAGAAAGAAAACCTGAGGCTGGCCAACGAGGACGATCCGGAGACCGGGAGCAGAGACCCAAGGGGCCCGGGGTACCGCCCAATATTCCCATCCGGACAGGCGAGGAGAACCGATCGATCAGTACCGGATGGAGGAAAAGATGCTGAACTGTGCCATTTGCAGAATTGGAAGAAGATAATGCGGACATACCAGTGCGTGGGTCATAACCTTCTGTGCACCCGACTCCCCATCGACTCAAATTCAAAGTGCAGTCGCGTGGGGGGGCTTTGCTGGGTGTCCTGACCCACGTTTGAGCTATCATTCTGCAACATTTGGTGCTGTGGGCTTAGAAAATCCAAGATGGCCAAAAAGCCCACATGTACACCAGAATAGGAAAACTGTGTAGTACTGGCATGGAAAACATCATGATGGCCAGAACTTCCCAGAAAATGCACAGGGAAATGCATGAAGAATAGGCTGCCACCCATTTTTGCCTATGTTGTGAGCACAGGAGGGCACTGCCTAAAACCACCATTGGCTACCCACACAGTAGCCTTAAACCATTGGGAATGGCAATGCTGATTGCCAAAAGAAACCTAGAACTGTGGGGAATTAATTTTCTTAAATCCCAAAAATGGTTGCATTACCAGTACTCACCACTATCAGAAAGCCGGCGTTTTAAAACCACCAGACTTGTGTGTAAAACTGAACAAATTAAACAAAACCAGACCAAGGAAAGACTTGCTAAGAGGTGGATACAATGTAAAACTATACTCTGAAATGACTTGAAGGAAGTAATTATTAAATGTGTATGTAAAAATCGTAATAGACTTAAACTGGGGGACAAAAAGTGACATTTAGCTGAAACCTGGCTTAATGAAACTGAATTCTGCCTGACATCTACCCCCACAGGAGTTAAAACCTGCTCAGCCACTCTTCCCCTTGCCAAAAGGAGTTGTCACCTCTCTGATTAGATTAGGGGTGGAGCAGCTACAGGGAGTTGAACAAAGGCCTGTCCTGGGCCCAGGCAGATGGTTTATTAGGGTGGTCGTAAATGGCTTCCTTTTGAACAAAGCCATTCCTTGACTCAGGCAGATGGTTATTAGGGGAGGTCGTAAAGTGGCTTCCTCTTGGCAGAAACGGGGAGGGGCAGTCCCTCTGAGGACAGGCTGACCTTAAAAAAAGTGGATAGACTGGTTTCTCCACCATGTGACCTGGGAAGACACACCCCTGTTGACCAGAATATGATTTTAAGAAAGATGTATAACTCATGGTGCGGACTTGTCAAAATTATCTAAATGATACCATAATTCTTGTGATTTTTCTGCCCACATTTTAAGAGGTTTTAGGACCTGGTGGTATGATCTGGGGGGTTGCTAGCGGAAAATAGGGTTTCACTCCAAATGTCTGCATGTTAAAAATCTGACACTGCAAAACTAGTTAAAAAGTGCAAAATGTTGCCATTTCTGAATGCAAGCCCCCAGGAAGAGCAGAGTTTGAACAGAGTATACCTCATGTGATATGTGATGGGTGCATGTAATTTTAAACAACTGTGTGATATTCAATTATTAATTTATTATAAAGTGTGATATATATATATTGTTTACATTCTCAAATAAACCTTTTAAAATTGCAAAACAGAACTACTTCTTGGCTCAGTGGGGTCAGGGGGATTCCAAGAGAGGGGTGTTATATAGGGGTAGTCATCCAAAACTCATGACCTGGACATAAAGATATATCAATAAGGGTTTCCATTCAGTATCCCAGACTAGGCATTGACTTAGCTGTAGTGTTAAATTGAATCCTCTTACAGTATGTATGGTATGGTATGGGATCTGCCTGAAGTGAGGGGTGGTAGGTTTGTGGTGACACCGCATCAAAACAAGTGTGTGCATGGAATAGAGTGGGACCTATCCTCCGGTGTGAGGTTTGGTCATTGGAATTTTTATTTGTGTGTGTGAAGAAGGGAGATGTGTTGTAATGTGCTTGGTGTGGATTCAGGTGCTTGGGAACGCATGAGAGAATGTTGGTGTGCCTGAGAGAATGTTTAGCTGTGAATGTAGGAACACCTGTAGTGAAGATTTCACTGCTTGTCAGTCGGAGAGCCCCAGCCTGGGTGATGGGGCACCGTGGTTCATTACTTGTCATCTTAAAGGGACTTTGTGTAACATGGAATAAAGCTGACTAATGGAACCTACCTATGATGTCTAAGGATCTTTGTTTATTACCCTTTAACTGGTGCAGTCTCCAATATTACCACAATATGACTCACAGTATGGCAAATACAAAATACGTTATCCATTTTTGAAAAGTGCAATGCCCTCTCTAATAGCAGTGTGTCTCTTGCTGTTTATAGGTGACAACCATTTGTGCTTAGACACCTACAATTCCCCATGTTGGTGTACTATGACCTCACCCATTAGGGTTCAAGAACTGTCTATACAGACCTCTGTCTTTTAGGTTAAGCATCTTCAGTTGTAGCATTTGAGAAGTAACATTTCAAAACTATCACTGACCGATTATGCAATGTGTGTCCTTCCTGTGTGAAATGGTCACACATGTGTCTTTTACTTTTCTGTTGTATCTATGTAGAGTTATCATTTAATGCAGCTCCTGGCAGGTCTCACTGACATGCTTCCCCTGTAGGCATTCCTTTCATTGGGACAACATATTACATTGGACATTCTGCATTTGTTTGTCCCTTGTATCTGTATTGCTAGGTTCTGTGGGGTTGATATGGCACAACCAGTGCAGATGGGCTGGCCCGTTTTGCCTCCCCTGACATTGCATGGGTACTTTCTAGGTCTTCTATTTCGTGATCTATTGGACATATTCTCTTGGTCAGAGACTACGCTAGGTTTCTCAGCAAAGCAGATGTGCCAAACTGCTTCTATGAGCAATTCATAATAAATAGTAATATATTCACTGCTCTATTACCAAGCAGTGTACTGTTCAAGAGGAGGAGGCTAACATGTGCCTGCTTCAAAAAAGACATAGGGCCTCATTACACGGTAGGCGGAGGACCAAGGTGCTATTAGCACCTTGGTCCATGCCGGTAAAATACCAGCACCGCTTTGGTGGAAAGGGGAATTACCGCCCTATTCCAAGGTTGGCGGGGCAGTAATTCCCCTTTCCCCCATTGCCCTTCCCCATTCCCATTTTTGCCCCATAGGGCTCTATGGGAATGGGGAAGCCGCTAATTACGGTGCCGCAAATTGCGGTACCGTAATTAGCACCCTGGTCCCTTTGCGGGTTGGTTTTTAACGCCTGCAAAAATCAGGCGTTAAAGTCTCCAACCCGCAAAGGGACCTCGTAGTAAGGCGGTAAGGGTTAACGGTCACCGGTACCATTAACGGGACCGTTAACCCTTACCGCCGTCCGTGTAATGAGGCCCATAATGTCACATTTTTAGGAAACTGTATCTTGGCCAGCAAATACTACTAGAGGCCTAGGTAAAGGTTATTTCCATATTCTGACATGGACAATGTCATTGAAATGCGGTTAACATAATGCATTCCCGCCTAAGATATAGTCACATTTCTGTTGGGCGGAATGAAGTGTGAGACTGTGACAGGTTTTGGTGATAATAACGAGGCAACTTGAATCTGGACTTAACGCATATATTACTGTCACTATTGATAGGCGTTGGGCAGATGGTCATGTCACTAAACCAAATGGAGGGAGCCACGACACCACCACTGCCATAAACAAATGTATCCATGTTGTGTAGATATTAGGTTTCAGCCACTGTCTGCCCATACACTAAATCATAATGCTGCAAGATGTAAATCACCCTGGAATTTCACTTGCACTTTAGTGTTATCACCATTGTTTTATAAGATGTCTGACTGGATGAGATTTGATAAAGGTTGGACGTACACATAAATTAAGGTACATGACAGGAGGATCAGTGAGGTGCTGTACATTACACATGGAGCTGCAGAATAAAAGTAGGAATGGATACTACCTGTAACTAGTTGATGAAGGAAGACCGTATCCAAACTTTGGTTGTTCTTCCCAGCTACTCTTATGCAGTTGACCGGTCCAGAGGTCCCGGTCGATGGTGCTGGATGATGCTGACCGATCTAGCATAGCAAGCCAGCAAAATCATTGACATTGGCCGCAAAATTGAGGTCAACATTCCCCAAAAATCTGTTCTCAATTAAACCTGAAAAGAACCTGATGGACATCCAGAGAGTGATTTTTCTATGCAGTCACAGTACCAAGAAAATGTTCACCAGCTTTGTGACCACTAACAAATAAGTCGAACACTCCCCATGGACAAGCAGTGGCTTGTGTATACAACAGGGCCCAACTTTACCGCTCTGCCTTGAAACAATACTGTACCATTGGGTGGCAGAGGGCCAGAAACTAGGGCAACAAGGCTGGATAAAAAAACTTCCTGTGCTTCTGCTCTGTTTAATGTGTTTCTGCCATTTGTATCCTCAGTTAACTGGGCTGTATTGTACTGTATGCAGTGATGTCTTTATGGGAGGGCAACCTGCCCTCGTGACCCGGGCCTGATTTTAGGATCCTTGCAGGGGGGCCCCGACCTGTCCTTCACTTTGGAGGGGGGATTATGTGTGTTCTATATTATCACTTCACTTGGTGGTTGGGCAAACAGCACATTGTTCAAATCCAGTAGCTCGATATTTTGGTCTGGGAGAAGGGCCTTAAATAATTACTTGCAGACCCTGTTGCACACCGTGTCTCGCTTTTGACTATCTTTTCCCCTTATGTTGAATGAAGCCTGTACCTGCGTCCACTGCTTTGCCTTATTTCTCTCACATACACAAAATAAAAAGACGACCACTCTAAAGAAATGCTGCATTTTGACAGTGTTGAAGTAGCAGTACGAGTGCGACCGTTTAGCCAGCTGTGTGACATGACGAGTGTCTCTGTTAGTCTTTTGTAATGCGAGGCACTTATATTGCTTTTTGTTGAAACCTCCTTCACTCTTCAGCCAGCCAGCTGATTTTTGACGCTGCAATGAGTGCACGCGTTTTCTTTCACATCTGCGGGTGATTATATAATCATCCAGTTTATTGCTGCTGGCAATGTTGTGTCAAAGTTCCGTCCAGTACATTTCACCCTGCACAAATGCAGACATTTTCTGTAAAGAAAGGAAAGCTGACTTATGTTTTAGTCACCCCTTGCTTTGTAATTGAGGTACATGGATCTAACTGTTGTAGATTGTAGAGGCTAGTAGGATGTAGGATATTACACACAAGCGAGGGACGCAGACGTGTACACCTCTACTCTAGATATATTAAGAACTGAAGTAATGATGTAAGTGGTTCCAGTGCTACTTATGGTTTGATAATGTTGGTCAGGCTTTTTTGGTTTTGCATTGCACAATTAAGACAGAACAATATAGAAACAGCAAAACGTGAGCATTGGAAAATATTTCTTTTTGTTTTGCACCGCATAATCAAGAATTCATGTTTTTTATGTTGAAATGTGCTGTGGATGAAATAAGTCCAGCGAATGCAAATGTTGTTGAGCAAAGATATGATGAACGTTAACACTGTATAGGCAATTCATGAGCAAACTCAACTGTCTTGATGTAGATCCGCCCATAGTGGCCACTGGTTGGGTTAAATGTGTTTAAACAAGAATATCAAATTAAGACACTGGGCCTCATTACAGGTACAACAGTAACCCGCTGGTGCTACCGGCAGGTTGCCGCCGTACCCGTAAGACCAGATCCGCCACCTGACTTCCCGATGCCACTGGCTTATTACAAGTCCCGACGGAGCGGGAAGTCAGGTGGGTGATTCGGTAAGTCCCCATTCCTGTGGAGTCCCATAGGACTTCACAGGAATGGGGACTCGGAAACACAGGCAACGTTGCTGGTGGTGCCGGTGCTTCCATGGGAACTTTACCTGCTGAGGCCGCTGTGCCTGGCAGTATCCGACCTGTTAGGTGCAGCGGCCCCGAAGGCAGACTCACAGTGTGGCGGTCCGGACTGCCACACTTGTAATGGGGCCCATTGTCACTAAAGACTCATCATTATGCTTTTAGTAACTAGGGACCTATATCATGGGGGTGGTGGGGTTAGGAGGTTGTTGACAATTTTAGGTTGGGGGCAGACTAACAAGATGTTTTTCATTGGAGGACAATGTTTTTAGAGCCCTGTAATGTGTGTTTTTTTGATGTACAAAAACTTTAATAAAACATAATTTGAAAAGATAAATGTGCTGTGTATCACAGAACACAACATTGTGCGTGTGCTGCTCAATGCCTGGTTACACTGCGGGGTCACCTTGATCACTATCTTCCCTGGTTGCATCAAAGGCTTGCTGCACTATTTGTATACCCACTGAAAATAGACATGGCTGGGTGAATATATATTTACTTCAGTGAACTGGACTCATACACTAGCAATGCACCTCAAGGGATTGTTACAGTTGGGTCTGCAAACATGTTCCATGTATGTAATGTCTCAGAGTTTTTCTTCCATTCAGCCTACATGGCTGGTGCAACTGGGCATGTTTGGAGTCTACCATGTGTTGCTAGTGGCGAGCAGGGGTTTGGGATACTGATGTGCATTAAAGATCAAGGTTGAGGTGGGCAGGCCCATGCCCTGAGCTGAGATCGCAAAGGGGTCCAGAGAATGGAGAAAGCCCTCTAGGGTGGGATAGGATATATGGATGTTGTACTGTCCACCTCCAACATGTCAGCAGCCGAGCTCACCTGTCACATGCTTAGCTCATCTGCTAATATGTGAGGCACATCCAACTGGTGCCCTCTCTGGGCTTCCTATTGAAATGAGTCTTGCAGCTGAAGATGGCCCTAAATCTGAGCTTGAAATCACAAGGCCTCTATGTTAGGAAAGATTTCGTAATTGTAGGTAATTTTCCTTCCATGTGGCAACCCCTAAACTTTTTGCTGTTGTTTTTCACCTTGTTCTTCACTTTGCCAGAGAAGTGCAGCCTTCTGCCGCACTCCTCTGGGCTTTCGCTCCTTTCTTACGGGGAAACTGACATGCCCTTAAGACAGTCAGTACCGGGGAACGCTGTTTCCCGTAGTTTCTTTTATCATGTTGCGGCTTTCGTGCAACATGACACAAGAGGGCACTGTAAGCTAAGTTACAGCTCTCTTGGGTCTCTAGCCTTCTACAGGCCCTAGATACTCATTTAGGATTGTATCTGATCGGTGCAAGTGATTCAGGGACGGGAATGGTGGCAGCGATCGTTTCTTGTATTTTGAGCTCCTTTTGGCGTTCTAAGCGCGTTTTCCGCGCTTAACCCAAAATGGTGGCCTGGCTCCCAAAATGGCCAGACCACGAGGCTCCTTTGTCCTGTCCGCTGACCGTCTTGCTCCCTTCACCTTCCCCAGGTCGAGCCGACCCGGGGCCTTCCTTATTTGGGCATGTACTTTCCCGCAAAACACTGATGCTTTCGCGGGCTTCTACATGTCTTTTGTGTGCCTCCAGGATGTGGGCTGGGATGTCTGGTCCCAATACACATCCTGGGTGCCAGAGAGTCTAGGGTGGTGTGAATGCCTGGGACCACAGTGGTCCGTGATTGGTCCACGAATGGTGTGAGTGTTGATGAGCGGATCTCCCATTGGGTCCCCTCCGTTTTGGCGCGAAGGGAACCGTGGATAAGAGGGGGCTGGAAACACCACTACCATGTCGATCTCCTGAGTTCTCACGAACGAAGGAATACAGGAGCCAAGTATCCTGCAACCAAGAGGCTGGACCGAGGAATCGCTGGTGACCCGCTGAAGGACTTCTCCTCTGCACTGCTGTCGCCTTGTGAAACCCTTTTCGCCTTTGATCGAACCAGAAGGCCTGTACTGGTACTTCGACCCTTGGAATAGCGGGAACAGCTATTGTCGGCATCTTCACCATCTCCTGCCAGTAAGCCTTCGGAAGCGTCTCTGGGCCATCCAGCTGACTGACCAGCTTACACGGGAGTCTTGCTCTGTAACCGCCGCCAGGTTGTGTAGTATTTCGAGTCCTTGTCACTCTCACACGCTTCGTACACTTGCCGTTCCCAAGTCTGAAGTGAGTAGTGTACATTTGGCTCAGATACACACGGCCGCTCCGTTGCCCTGCTGTGGTAACAAACTGTGCGGGTTTCTTCGATTGGGACGTCTTTTTACTCAACACGACGACGAGGCGTTCCCTGCTCTTCTGAACCTGCCAGCTGCTGAAACTGACGCGGAGAAGCCTGGGTCTGCTTGCATCGGGGACCGGTGAGTAGCATAGCTAGGATCTGGTCGCCCTCCTGCAGGAGCCCATTGCTTTTCCCCGCTGTGTCAAACAGCAACCCTTTTCCGTACTCACGCTCTGCTTCTGCCCACTGTGGAGGCTGCGCTTGAGTCGCGGAACTTGTTCTTCTTCTTTTGTGCACTAAACTGAACTGGCTGATTTCCCTCGAAGAGCTTCTCATTTTTGCCCGTTGGCACCAGCGCGTGCAGGTACTTTTGAGCACAAGGCTCCACTCTTCGCAGGGCTCGGACTTCCATCTAGTTAGGTGCCTCTGAAGGTGAACTGGGTCTAAGCATTATTTCGCACTGCCTGTTTTCCCTCCCTTTTAGGTGGACTACACATTTCGTGCATATAACGCTTGAGACTGTCGTATTTGTATATATATTGTGTTGATATGGTATGTGTTGGTTTACTATAGTTATATTGTGATTTTCTCGCTACGGTCATTGTTTTAAAGGCCTTGAAATAAATGTGTATATATTTTTAATATAACAACTGTTTGGAGTAGTTTGTAAGTGTTCTTGCTTTGTGTGCTCATTGCGGGCTTTCAGTCACCCTCACCCCTCTTGGGACCTAGTCTTGACCGCCGAGATCGCTACCGTGATTGGTCTGGCTCGTCCAGAGGTTACCCTGTCCCAAGTAATTAGGTTGGCCTTCTGAACCTCTGCGCCACCAGGACAGAGTTCAGAAATCCGTCTTAACAAATTGGTGTACAGCGGTGGGATACGACTGAAGGTATCCAGTGTTGCGCACGAACTAAGGCATTTCAGGTTATTCCAACCAGGACACGTAGTGAATTGTTGTAGTATAACTTTAAAAAGGTCATAGTCCTATCTAACAGTATGGAAACAAATACCTTGTTAACTTTAAATGCTTCCAAATCAGAAACATTGAAAAAGATGTGTGCGAAGAGAGGTGTTTCCTCTCAAGGCACGAAATTGGAAATGATCCAAAGAATCGTGGCGTGGCAAGAAGCGCAGCTTGACGCTATAACTTCTGAGGACAGTGCGGAAGGTGGTGGGGCTGCTCTCACTGGTAGAACCGACGGTTCTGCTGCTGCACTGATCCATCGCGACCACGAGGACAGGGAGGACGAGATGTCTAATGTTTCCTCTGCCAGTGCTGATGGGGAGGCTATGCTTCAATTCAAGAAGCAAGAGCTGCGGTTTAGGCAGCAGGAGCTTGAATTCAGCATAGCCAAACTAAAAATCGAACAGGCAGAAAAACAAAAAGACAGGGATCACCAGTTGGAACTGGCCAAGCTTCAGTTTGCAAATGGGTCCAAGGGTCCTGGACATGGGTCTGGGGCCTCCTCTCATCCACGGTTTCCGAAAGATCCGCTCAGTGTGTATGAAGAAAGGAATGACATTATGGACTGGCTGAATGCGTTTGAGTATGCATGCGAAGTTCAACAAGTTGACAATGCTGATAAGATTGCCTGGTTACTCAGCAGACTGCCCCATTCTGGCTGTAGTGCCATTATGGAAATGTCGAAGGCTGAGCGAGCTGATTTCGCAATGTTAAAGCAAACTCTCATTTTAAAGTTTGGGAAGACTCCGGCCCAATATTTGAAACGTTTCAGAGAGTATAAGAAAAAGGAAGGTGGTACTTGGGTATCTTATGTCACTGAATCCTTGAAAAACTTAACTGGCTGGGTCGAAGGTTATAAGGTTTCTACCTTCGAAGGCATGATAAATCTTGTCATGCTGGAACACATTTTTGCATCTTCTTCCCCGGAGCTTAAGCAGCATTTGGCCGATTCGAAGGAGATAGATCCTAAGAAGCTGGCCATTGCAGCCGACTTATGGGTGTCACATCGAGTGTCCCATAAGGACAAAACTCATCCTGGTAAGCAGGAGGAAGGGAAAAAGTCCAAAGATATGGAGGGTGGAGAATCTGATAAATCTTCTTCTCATAAGGGCCACAAAAAGAAAAATAAGGGTAAGACACAAGAGAACTCACAGGGTAGTGGAGGTCAGCCTCCGAAACAGAACTTTGGTTACAATAAGCCTCCCTATGTAAACAGACCCAATGGATCTTGTTTTGCTTGTGGAGCAACTGACCACGTGAAGGGGGATCCCCGGTGTAAGGTTAGACCTTTGGGGGTCCACTCCGCTAATCTGGCCTTCTCCTCCTACGAGGAAGAAGAGATTACAGGAGCATCCTTCTCCTCAGACTCATTTCCCAGCGGGATAGAGGCTGAGGTAGTTTTAGTGTCCCTGGGTTCCTGGGAGCCTAAAGTCGCAGAGGCTGATGCTAGGATTCCGGATAATACCAAGCACTACTTTAAAGACAGTGTGCTAATCAATGGAGTAGATACTCCAGCTCTTAGGGATAGTGGGTGCAGTCGCACTGTAGTGGATTCTACGTTGGTAGACTCAGAGGAAGTTGCCAGAGCTACTCTGATGCCCACTCAGTTGGCTGACGGCCCACTCCGTATGTTCCCAGTAATACCTGTAAATCTTACTTTAAATGGTACAGCAGTCAGGATTCCAGTGAGCATTCAGAGAAACGTCCCGGGAAAGGTCTTGTTAGGTAATGATCTCAGAGCTTTAGGGCTCGTAGGAGACACTGCCGAAAGACCCTACACACGGTCTCAAGCACGGGCAGCATTGGCCAAGACCAATACGCCGCCCCAGCCGAAGGGGAAACCCAAGGTGAAAGGAGTCAACAAGTCAAGATGAGGGAAAGAGAATATTCCCCCGAGCTCGCCTACCACTGCGGTGGAGGAAGTTGGTCAATCGCCCGGGCCTGACGAGGAGGTGGCGATGCCTGAAGTATTTGTCCCCAACGATCATCCTGAACTAAAAGACTTGTTAGTTGAAGGAGGTCCTGATAGTAAAGGCCAACGTGAGTGCCCATCTCTGGAAGGCCTAAGGAGACAGGCCTGCTCCCAGCTTGAGGGTGAACCTCCTGGGACGCATAGGATTTATTGGGAAGGTGGACTCCTGTATAGTGAGCCCACAGAGTCTACAGAAGGAGACCATAGGAGGTTGGTGGTTCCCCTTGCTGTTAGGCCCTTCCTCCTGCAGTTGGCGCATGAAGTTCCCCTTGCTGGTCACCTTGGTATGAAGAGGACCAAGCAAAGGTTATCCATGCACTTCTACTGGCCCAAGATGGGGGTGCAAGTAGAAAGTCACTGCAGGAGTTGTGCCTCCTGCCAGTTGTCTGGTAAGGTTGGCGCGACAATCCAAGCTCCGTTGGTACCGCTCCCAGTTGTGGGGGTACCATTTGAAAGGGTAGGGATCGACATCGTTGGTCCCCTTGACCCGCAAACATCCTCGGGCAATAGGTTTATCCTGGTGCTGGTCGACCATGCAACCAGATATCCTGAGGCCATCCCATTGAAAACTGTAACTGCCAAGTCAGTTGCAAAAGCTTTACTTGGCATATTTACTAGGGTTGGCTTCCCTAAAGAAGTTGTGTCGGATCGTGGCAGCAACTTTATGTCGAAGTATATGCAGGCTATGTGGAAAGAATGTGGGGTCACCTACAAGTTCTCTTCTGCATACCACCCCCAGACCAATGGTCTGGTGGAACGTTTCAACAGAACGTTAAAAAGCATGATTGGGGCTCTGGAGGAACCTCAGAGAAGAAAATGGGATCTTCTTTTACCATGCTTACTGTTTGCCTACCGAGAGGTACCACAGGAGAGTGTTGGCTTCAGCCCCTTCGAACTTCTGCTCGGTCATCCCGTACGGGGACCCTTAGCCATCGTCAAAGAGGGATGGGAGATGCCCACTCCCCCTGTTACTACCAATGTAGTTGATTATGTGCTAGGGCTCAGAAAACGGATGGTACTTCTGATGGGCTTGGCTAGTGATAAATTGAAGGCAGGACAAGCGCTGGTGAAACATTGGTACGACCAGAAAGCTTCCCTCATCAACTTTACACCTGGTCAGCAAGTCCTGATCATGAATCCCATAAGGCCTCGAGCTTTACAGGACAAATGGTCAGGCCCTTACACAGTGGTGGAGCCCCTGGGTGAGGTTAACTATTTAGTGGACCTTGGAAGGCCTGGACAGGCTCCAAAAGTGTTTCACGTGAATAGGCTGAAGGCTTTCGTCCCAAGAGTCGAAATCGCAGCACTGCTACTGGCTTCAGATGTTGAGGAAGAGGAGTCGGAACCTCTCCCCGACCTGTTCCAAAACGGTCCTTCAGATAGCTCCTTTGAGGGGGTCCGAGTGGCCCCTCACCTGACTTCTGATCAGCAGGCTGAGGTGAAAAGTTTGCTTAGGCAGTTTTCCCCCCTGTTCTCACAGTCGCCTAGTTTGACACCTTGGTGCAAACATAACATTGACACAGGAGACAGTGTACCTACCAAAAGTAGGGGATACAGGATGTCAGATAAAGTACGGTCTTACATTAAGACCGAGGTCAACAAGATGTTAGACCTTGGGGTGATTGAACCCTCTAGTAGTCCTTGGTCCAGCCCTGTGGTTTTGGTTCCAAAGGCAGGCACTTCTGAATTGAGGTTCTGCGTGGATTACAGGGCTCTGAATGCTGTCACAAAGACAGATGCACACCCCTTGCCTCGAACAGATGAGCTGGTGGATACTTTGGGTGCCTCCAAGTACCTCAGCACGTTTGACCTCACTGCTGGCTATTGGCAAATAGCTTTAGCAGAACATGCCAAGGAGAAGACAGCATTTTCTACTCCAGGCGGTCTTTACCAATTCCGGGTAATGCCGTTCGGGTTGAAGAATGCACCTGCCACTTTCCAGAGGCTTGTGAATCATGTTTTGAATGGGTTGGACGAATTCTGTCTCGCATATCTGGACGATATAGCAGTTTTCAGTGCCACCTGGGAAGACCATGTGAAACACCTCGGGATTGTGCTCCAGGCTCTTCAGAAAGCACACCTGACCATAAAGGCTAGTAAATGCCAGATTGGACAAGGCTCAGTGGTTTACCTTGGACATGAAGTAGGTGGAGGGAGGATACAGCCTCTTCCCAGTAAAGTACAAACAGTACAAGACTGGCCTACCCCCACTACGCAAACCCAAGTGAGAGCCTTCTTAGGACTCACGGGGTATTACCGCAATTTTGTGGCAGACTATGGCACCATAGCTGCCCCTCTGACTGCCCTCACAACTCCGAAGAAACCCAAGAAGGTAACTTGGACCGACGAGTGTGAGAAGGCCTTCAATGGCTTAAAAGACTCCTTGTGCCAGGCCCCTGTCCTCAGGGCCCCTGATTATCAAAGACCTTTTATCGTGCAGACGGACGCCTCTGACGCTGGGATAGGAGCTGAACTATCACAAGTAGATGAGAAGGGTAAGGAACACCCTATTGGTTTTATTAGCCGCCAGCTTAAGGACAGAGAGCTCAGATGGTCCACGGTAGAGAAAGAATGTTTCTCTGTTGTGTGGGCCCTAAGGAAGCTGAGGCCCTACCTCTATGGGACCCACTTCACTGTGCAAACTGACCATAAGCCTTTAAAGTGGCTAATGAACATGAAGGGCGAGAATCCAAAGTTGCTTAGGTGGTCCATAAGTCTACAAGGCTTCGACTTCACTATTGAGCATAGGCCAGGTGTCCAACATAGCAATGCTGATGGGTTGTCCAGAATGTTTAACCGACCTGAACAAGAGACTCATCCAGGGGTGGATTAGTTCCCCCTGTCCATAGTCTGGGAGGGGCGAGTGTTAGGAAAGATTTCGTAATTGTAGGTAATTTTCCTTCCATGTGGCAACCCCTAAACTTTTTGCTGTTGTTTTTCACCTTGTTCTTGACTTTGCCAGAGAAGTGCAGCCTTCTGCCGCACTCCTCTGGGCTTTCGCTCCTTTCTTACGGGGAAACTGACATGCCCTTAAGACAGTCAGTACCGGGGAACGCTGTTTCCCGTAGTTTCTTTTATCATGTTGCGGCTTTCGTGCAACATGACACAAGAGGGCACTGTAAGCTAAGTTACAGCTCTCTTGGGTCTCTAGCCTTCTACAGGCCCTAGATACTCATTTAGGATTGTATCTGATCGGTGCAAGTGATTCAGGGACGGGAATGGTGGCAGAGATCGTTTCTTGTGTTTTGAGCTCCTTTTGGCGTTCTAAGCGCGTTTTCCACGCTTAACCCAAAATGGTGGCCTGGCTCCCAAAATGGCCAGACCACGAGGCTCCTTTTTCCTGTCCGCTGACCGTCTTGCTCCCTTCACCTTCCCCAGGTAGAGCCGACCCGGGGCCTTCCTTATTTGGGCATGTACTTTCCCGCGAAACACGGATGCTTTCGCGGGCTTCTACATGTCTTTTGTGTGCCTCCAGGATGTGGGCTGGGATGTCTGGTCCCAATACACATCCTGGGTGCCAGAGAGTCTAGGGTGGGGTGAATGCCTGGGACCACAGTGGTCCGTGATTGGTCCACGAATGGTGTGAGTGTTGATGAGCGGATCTCCCATTGGGTCCCCTCCGTTTTGGCGCGAAGGGAACCGTGGATAAGAGGGGGCTGGAAACACCACTACCATGTCGATCTCCTGAGTTCTCACGAACGAAGGAATACAGGAGCCAAGTATTCTGCAACCAAGAGGCTGGACCGAGGAATCGCTGGTGACCCGCTGAAGGACTTCTCCTCTGCACTGCTGTCGCCTTGTGAAACCCTTTTCGCCTTTGATAGAACCAGAAGGCCTGTACTGGTACTTCGACCCTTGGAATAGCGGGAACAGCTATTCTCGGCATCTTCACCATCTCCTGCCAGTAAGCCTTCGGAAGCGTCTCTGGGCCATCCAGCTGACTGACCAGTTTACACGGGAGTCTTGCTCTGTAACTGCCGCCAGGTTGTGTAGTATTTCGAGTCCTTGTCACTCTCACACGCTTCGTACACTTGGCGTTCCCAAGTCTGAAGTGAGTAGTGTACATTTGGCTCAGATACACACGGCCGCTCCGTTGCCCTGCTGTGGTAACAAACTGTGCGGGTTTCTTCGATTGGGACGTCTTTTTACTCAACACGACGACGAGGCGTTCCCTGCTCTTCTGAACCTGCCAGCTGCTGAAACTGACGCGGAGAAGCCTGGGTCTGCTTGCATCGGGGACCGGTGAGTAGCATAGCTAGGATCTGGTCGCCCTCCTGCAGGAGCCCATTGCTTTTCCCCGCTGTGTCAAACAGCAACCCTTTTCCGTACTCGCGCTCTGCTTCTGCCCACTGTGGAGGCTGCGCTTGAGTCGCGGAACTTGTTCTTCTTCTTTTGTGCACTAAACTGAACTGGCTGATTTCCCTCGAAGAGCTTCTCATTTTTGCCCGTTGGCACCAGCGCGTGCAGGTACTTTTGAGCACAAGGCTCCACTCTTCGCAGGGCTCGGACTTCCATCTAGTTAGGTGCCTCTGAAGGTGAACTGGGTATAAGCATTATTTCGCACTGCCTGTTTTCCCTCCCTTTTAGGTGGACTACACATTTCGTGCATATAACGCTTGAGACTGTCGTATTTGTATATATATTGTGTTGATATGGTATGTGTTGGTTTACTATAGTTATATTGTGATTTTCTCGCTACGGTCATTGTTTTAAAGGCCTTGAAATAAATGTGTATATATTTTTAATATAACAACTGTTTGGAGTAGTTTGTAAGTGTTCTTGCTTTGTGTGCTCATTGCGGGCTTTCAGTCACCCTCACCCCTCTTGAGACCTAGTCTTGACCGCCGCGATCGCTACCTTGATTGGTCTGGCTCGTCCAGAGGTTACCCTGTTCCAAGTAATTAGGTTGGCCTTCTGAACTTCTGCGCCACCAGGACAGAGTTCAGAAATCCGTCTTAACACTCTATGAGATCAGGCTCCTTATGTTTTAAATTGAATTTTGAGAAATAAAGCCCCTTATCTCCGGTCTAGGAAATGGACATTCTAGTAAAATTCTACTCTGCTGCAAAGGGTGAAACAGTGTTGGGCCTTTTCAACATGGCTGATGAGGAGTGGCTGATATCTTAAAGTTGTTCAGACTTCAGCAAAAAGAAATTACTGGTGAGATTGAAATTGTCAGTGCTGGAAATAGTATAGTGTTGCCATACTGGATACGGGGCAGGGTTTTAGCAGTGTCACTAGTGCACTAAGCTAAAGCAGTGTGAGAGAGCAGTGCATCTGCCTGCCAATGGATGGCACAGCACACACATTTAGCAGTGCACCAGAGCTATATGGGCTTCTAGGTGCTCTCACTGGCTATGTGCTACAGGGTGCAGAGTATTAACAGTGCTCACTGGAGCACTAGAGCAGTGTGGGACTGGAGAAGTCCTGTCTGGCACACTGTTACACAGTACAGAGTTTCAGCAGTGCCCCCCCCTCCACCCCCTAGTCTGATGCAGTTACATTGAGCTTAAGGATGTGCTGGCTGCTGCCACATGGGTATGTCAGTGCTGTTAAGGATTTCAATCAGGCGACGCACACCTTGGTCTCAGCCTAGGATGTAGCGCTCAATTGAGATGCCTTTCTCTTTATTTTATGCAAATTCTATTTGAGACGGTACACAACTCGTATCACACCCAATTCATTTTTCAAGTACCCTGGGTCACAATGGACCATGAACCAGGCCGGTTGGTGAAAATGCAATATTTTATTTATTTTTAAAATTCAAAGGAAATCAGACAATTTTAATATGGGGCAGCAATCACCAATGGGGTGATAATTACAGTGAAAACTGAAGCAATGCACTTAATTAACCTTCTCCCAGAACATATACACTGCACAATTGAATATGAGCACTTTTTGATTTTAGAATAGAATAAGAGGCAAAAACCTTTATCAAAGGCCTAAAATAACACTTGAATTTTGCAAATAATGAATTAATGTGTGGTTAAATTGTAATATACATATGTTTTATCACAATAGTAGGTATCTTGTATCACTGGCAATCACAAGACAATGGATCAGCAAAAGGCATACAATTCGAAAATGAGTGGAAAGTTTAGAGCATGCTGCAGCCAAATGACACGTTGAAAAACTTGCAATTTTCTCAATTCCCGCTTTAAATTACCCAAACGGTTTTTAATAGAAATGCGTGAAATACTCTGATTTGGAGTGCGGTTTCTGGGCTGGGGGAAAGATATATATCACAGGGGCAATATAGAGGTGAAAGTAGGCCTCTCACTGGTGAATTGAGAGAGACTTGGGCAGTAGAGTGAGGTTCGTTTTTAGGGAAATAGAGCAGTTAAAAATGAGAAAATCGGTTTTGAAGGAAATGCAAATGTTACTTACACTAAATTATCTAGGGTATAATGTTAAAGATGAACACAGTAAGCTCCAAGGTTGATTCGCGAGGTCAACCTTGTCACCCCAGTGCTCAACCCCAACAATAAAATACATGGAAATTAGTTTGATTACTCCCAAAACAACTAAGGGCTTGTAATTTACACCAGACAAAATTGAAAAGAGATGGCGCTAGCACTTAAACATTAAGGATAGGATACAAGGACAATTCTAAGGGCCTCATTACACGGTAGGCGGAGGACCAAGGTGCTATTAGCACCTTGGTCCATGCCGGTAAAATACCGGCACCACCTTGGAGGAAAGGGGAATTACCGCCCTATTCCAAGGTTGGCAGGGCGGTAATTCCCCCTTCCCCCATTGCCCTTCCCCATTCCCATTTTTGCCCCATAGGGCTCTATGGGAATGGGGAAGGCGCTAATTACGGTGCTGCAAATTGCGGTACTGTAATTAGCACCCTGGTCCCTTTGCGGGTTGGTTTTTAACACCTGCTAAAAAGCAGGCGTTAAAGTACCAACCCGCAAAGGGACCTCATATTAAGGCGGGAAGGGTTTACCGGTACCGGTGCCTTACCGGTACCGGTAAACCCTTACCGCACTACGTGTAATGAGGCTCTAACAGTTTAAACACGTTACCAGGGTATAAATGTGACTACTCAGAGAGTGGGATAAGGACAAAGGTAAGACAAGATAGGCTATGTGTCTCTATGGGGTGGGGATTATACTCACAGTGCACTTTTTAGTTTGGGGATTTTTGGACAGTCAACAGGGTCTGGTCACCACATGGTGGCACGCCTGGCAAAAGTCAGCTGGGCAAAGTCTGGTCACCAGGTAGCGAACAGCTTGGCAATTCGGGTCACTGGATGGCACAGGTACTGCTGGATGCAGTTAGTGGGCAGCAAGCCGGTCTGATTTCAGGATGCAAAAGGTACCACAGCTTTCACCTTTTTAATGGGAGATTAGTGGGTTGATTCGGGATCAATGGCCTTGCAAGGAATAGGATCAGTAATGCTTTGGCCTTGCAGTGTGGCCTAGAATCTGGCACACTGAATGCAGAAGATCAGGAACGCAGGAGCAGGAAATTCAGGAACAGTGTGTCTAGAGTCCTGTCATGGCCTCCTATTTATAATGCATCATGACATCATAGAAGTATATGGCTGGGCAGGCTTAGCTAAACACACTTCTAAACCACTGAATTGGTCAAGGGTAATAGTCCCTGCCTCGCTCTCAGCTGGTTGGATTTCAAGGGCAGGATGTCAGATTTATGATGTGGGTTTTACAATGTTCAAAAACCTACCACAGTTACTTTAGCTCAAATCCAATTTTGCCACAAATGGTACATTTATACAGTTGAAGTCTCTTAGCAAATTACATAAACAGGTTATATATTTTATGGAGACCATTGCAGTCCAACTCTGCAATCTGTGAGACATTGTTATGTACATTTAATAATCTTTGGTCATTTTCAGTGTGAAATGTTCAGCCTAAAATTATGTGACTTTAGAAGTGTGTACATACTATCATGGGGCCTATTTCTGTTCATTTTTAACATTCCATCATGTATCCTTTTCCAATGATTCCCATTCTTCTGGTGTTCATGTCCCATACATGCTATTGACATCCAAGACCTCTTATTTGAAAGCCACAAAAATCACATTTAAACTACTACATTTTTGCAAAGTCCTGTTGCAAAGATAACTATCTTTAAAGTTTCATAATAAAATAGTCTTTTGAAACAAATGGGCATCCTTTGTCCTACACTGGCCCATTTTTTTTCTTTTCAACTACCACTAACTGTCACTTCCCCCAGAGGGAAGCTGGGGTTTTCCCAGCTTGATTGAAGGTGTATTGCCCCTTCTCCACTTCGCACATCCATGTCCTGGAAATTCCATTGTAGAGGGCTCAGCCCAGACCAGATTCTGTCCAACCTAGTAATTATCACAGGGGTGTTAGTATCTACTGAGAGGGACCCTTTTGTTTCTGTCATCCTCTCACCTGTCTTGGGCTAATTCCTCCCCCTATGCAACCACTGAAGTGTGATTTAATTCTATTCTGAATTGGAAGAAAACCTGCTGAATAGAGCCATTTCATACAATGTATTTTCACAGTACAATCCTTTTCACATTGCTAGGCAAGAAGAAGCTTTTGTTCAACCTAGTACTCTCAAAGAAGCATTTTTCTCCTTTAGTTTGCAAAGCCCATTTTTACAGATGTGGTGCAAGCTGCTAGCATTTTGCTTTAAAATTCGGTTTTTGACTTTCCATCTGGATTTTCTTTTAGGCAGTAGTTTATTTGAACCACCTATGCACTGAAATTGACATAGCCCAGAGCTGGAGTTTCTTTTAATTACTGATCCTTGACACTTTGTAACTTAAAAGTGAAACTTTTTCCCATGCGGCGGAACATTACGTTTCTTTGTTGATTTTTCTCAGATTTGGTTTGACAGAGCCTGTCATTCAGGGGTCAGGCTTGGTTTTGCAGTAGCACAGTGGTGATATGAATGGGCATGGCAGGGCCTTAATACTAACAGTAGTTTGAGAAAGAACCGATAAAAATAGCATCAGAGCAGCATCATTTTATGATAAAACACCCCCTTTTAAATGGGGACCTTGGGCTGGCAGCAAAGCAGTGCTGCTTTTTCACTCTATTTCTTTTGTATATGGAAGAACACACACATCAACAGGCTTCCTCAGTGTGCCCCCTTCTTCCATCCTGCCCAATATGTGCTTGGCAAGATGGTGCAGCCATCTTTTTGTGGCTGCAAAATGCAGTTTTAAGGCATGGTGCTCACAGGAGCCAGTGCAGCCGTTTTGCTGGTGACTGCAGATGCGCAGCTTGGTGATGTGGGGAAGTACAGCTGAGTTGGGTCAATATATCCCAAAGTGCAGGAGGTTAGCACTAAGTGCCCGTGGTGCACTTCATCAGCTTTTGCTCAGGAAGCGACACACTGCACTTCCAGATTTCACACAGCATTGCTCCTCGTACCAGTATCTTTGATGCTGAGGTGCTTCCTCTGCAAAACTAAACAAGCATTTGCATTGACAACAGTTTGGGCTGTTGTGTAGGCATGAGAAAGGTGCTTGCCAGGCACAGCCGTATTGGTGTTATCTATCCATTGTTGGCAGCAGGTGCACAATGATGCGAGTACCAGGCTTCTGATAGCAGTGCCTGGCAAAAACTTAAAGATTATGCAAAAGCAAATTTGTTTGGCTTTGCCAATACTTAATATAAACAGGACTTCTGTGAGTTTGCCAATGCTCATTTTTAACAGGACTTCAGTGAAGGACATTCAGAGTGCCCATACACAGAGTGGCTGAAGGCAAGCAATTTTAATTACACCAGTAGCATGCTTACAACTCTAATTAAGTCATTGGGCCTCTTTATGACTGTGCCGGTCCAGAAACACCGGTGCCGGTAAGCCTACCGGCACCGGTGTTTCTAGACCGGCACAGTACAACTCTGCGGGCAGGTGCCATCCCGCCTGCCAGGTCTGATCCTGACAGGCAGAACGGAACCCGCCCGCAAAGTTTTTCACGGAAGCACCAGCACCGTCATTAATGGTCCCGGTGTTTCCATGGTTCCCTTTCCCATGGAGTCATCGGACTCCATGGGAATGGGGGATTTACAAAATTACTGGCGCCTGACTTCCCGGCCACCGGAGTCATAATACCCCTGTGTTACCCGGGAAGTCAGGCGCCAGTAATTTATTTCAGGTCTGGCGGCAAGCCACTGGTATCACTGGCAGGCTTACCGCCAGATCTGTGATGAGGCCCATTAACTCTAGAAGACTGCTTTGAACAAACACTGCCTGGCACTTTTAATTCAAAGTCTGATGTAAGGCATGATTAAAGTAATCTCAAAGAGTTCTCATGAGGAGGTGTTTTTTTGGGCAGGCAGAGGCAGGAATGGGTGGGAATGGCCATAGGGATTAGCATGGCATGGGTTTCAGAGAGGAGGGGATATATGGGTTTCAGAGGGGGCACATGGGTTTGAGGGGAGTTGGAGGGGGTTCATGGGTTTCAGGGAGGGGCCCCAAGTCTGTCTGTGCCCTGGGCCTCAAAAACTGTTAAAATGGCCCTGACTGTACGTTTGCAAATGCAACAAGTGTCAAGTAGAAAGCACCTGCCCTTATTGTGGTAAGTATAAAAACAGATCTAACATTCTAGAAAATTCTTGAAACAGCCTAACTAGTCCAACACCTACTTTCAGCTTGCTGTCCATACAATATGAATCTTGTGATTTGCTGAACAAGAACAAAATGAACAGTATTACTGCATTTGCCCACAATATGATCATCATGTTATTCTTAGCTGCAAACAAGTTTGTTTCAAATATTGTTTAGTACAAATGCAGAATTATAATTACCTTGATGTGCCACAAATGCCCAGTCCTTTGAAATTCTAGTGAATGCAAAACAGCATCAAGTGTGTTGATAATTAGGATTGTATTCAGGAATTTGGAAATCTCGTACTTGTTATGAATCCAATATCAAACTCTCGACTCTATTGTATTTTGTTTCCTGATGAGGAAATGCTCAGAACATTAGTAGCCCATGTGGGTGCTGTGGAAGGCGGAGGAATTTCTGATAACGACTCTAGTGCTAGTACTCCTTTAATTTTGTCTGATGCAGATAGGGAAAATAGTGACCATTCCATTAACTCCTATGCTTGAACGCCCTGGCAGGCCCAGCACAGGAAACCTCAGACTCCTGCTCCACAAGTTGATATAGAACCCTCGGGTAACGCTCAGACCACTCTCATGCCAATAAATTGGCCTCATTTGTCTCATTATAAAAAAGTATAAAGGTTGAGGGAAAAATGAAAGTTAGAAAATGCATCGAAGGAGTCTGACTTAAAATCTCTGTTAAAATTTCACGCTTCATCAGCTAAATCTGACTTGTTGCAAGCTATTTCATTATTACAGAATGGTACTGTTTTAACACAGAATCAGAGGGCTGCAGAGGTATATTCAAGTCACATGGGTGACGATGACGTTATTTCTTTATCAAACTCTTCTAACAAAGATAAGGAGGTGGTGGAGGCAACTCCTACTAGACCATGCAAGGTGATGATTGCTAAGAAGTCTGCTCCGGCGTGGAAGAAGGTGTCGCAAAAACACAAGAATGTTTTACATCAACAGGAGAGAAAGTCCAAAAAAAAGAAAATAACAAAAAAACAAGTGGGATGGAGTTCAAGATTCCCCTCCAGGGATCCCCTCCAGTAAATTGGCAAGTGTTGCGCCTATGAAACTGTTCCAATGTCAATCAGAATTAACTCTTTGACATGCTCAGCTTCACAGACAGAGCTTGCCGATTCTATTGACACACATTATCCGGGTACCAAGTCTTTCACTTAATTCAAGATTTGGTCTTGAGATGAGACCTCCTGTGGTGAATATTTTGGAGGTTAACAGAATACCTTGACCTACAGGGTCTTTGCCCTCCTGTAAGGGGTGGTCACTAACTGGGTCTACTGCACAATCTGTCATTGCAAAATCAGCAGCAGTTGGTGACTTGAGAAGGACTGAAGGAACCTGACCCTAGGAGATAAATCAGATGGCAGGCCATTACGATCCTGTTGGTTCTAACTCTACAAATCCTAAGGCCTGGAAACCAGACATCACCAAAATCCTACGGGCTAATGGGCTTTTAGTTGAAAGTGTTTTCAAGTAGGATCGGAGCTTCCTTTTGAATCAATCTAACATTCTGACCCTATTTGCTGAAGTGTTAAATCTCCAAGCAATATCAACCAAGAATATTGATAGGGTGGAGTTTATTGATTCAGTTTGGACACATTTGGTTACACTGGATAGGATCCAAAATGTTATTTTATACCATATTCAGGGAATCTTTTCCTTTGAGTCAATTAGGGTTTGATATAACTGTGTTTAAACCTTTGTACCATCAGGGTAACAAACTACTGCAGAGTCTTCCGCCACAGGAATCCAGAACGAACATTGTGATCTCAATTGGTAAAGGGACAGTGGGTGCAGGGATTTTAAGATGGTGAGTGACCCCAAGAAGCACAGGAGTGGCAGGACTTGTCCTGGATAGCCAGATTCCTACCTAATGTAAAGGGTGACTGTTGGAACAGGGCTATTCCTTAGTATTAGTGGATCTGTAGCATTAGTTTCTTGGAATTCCAGAGGCCATACACAGCTTTTTACTAACCGTGACTTGGGAATTCTGCTAAAGAGATTTGATTTGATCTGTATCCATGAATCTCCTGGCTGTTCAATCATCTAGTATTGGACGACTATGTCACATGTTTTCAGTCTGCCATTAAAGAGAATGCAGGCCGACCAGATGGGGGACTTTTGGCAATGGTAAAATCAGGTGTGGGAATCTCTGGTTTTACTGAGCAAAATGTCCAAAGGGTGCTTTTGTGGTTAAATTGTCTATGATGTTATTGGGCAGAAAACTATTTTTAACATATACTGGCATAAGGGGAGCAGTAAGCTTGGTACGTTTTTAGATGCCCTGGTTAATTATATAGTGAATTGGTTGAACCATTGTACCAACAGGCACATTTTGTTCATGGGGGACTTAAATTCAACATGTCTACAAACAAATTCTTGCAATACTGATTTGGTCCTTTTACCTTTCAGTGATGCCGGTTTGGATAACATCTCTCACGATACAAGATGGTCTTCTTGTCAAGCAACGTTTGGTTTAAGTTCACTTAAATGGCGCTGTCACTGGTGATTTTCTGGCTGCCATGAGGGTGAATAGTCACTTGAAATTGGACTGCATTTTTGTTGACCAATTTATGTTAAGTAAACCCAAGTGTATGCAGGTGATTCCTTCTAGTTGGAGTGACCATAGCATGCTGCAGTGTACATTTGATCTGTTTCCCTCTGCTAGGGCCAAGAAAGGTCTGTGTGACTTGGTGCTTAATGTTTGTAAAAATAGGATTTCTTGGAAGCCAAAAAAAAGTAAATAGATTTAATAGTGGAATGGTTTCAATTTTGGAGGGCACTAGTTATGATTAGATGCTACATACATTTAGTTTAGATACATTTGAGAGCCTCATATGTCAATAGTTGGATGAGTCGTTTAAATCAACAAGGTCCATAGTATCAGTGGTTAAAAGAACAAGTAAACGCATTCATGTGTTTGATGAGGCTGTGGTGGAGCAGAAAAAAGAACTGAGGCTAGCAATAGAAAAAGGTTAAGAAAACTATTATATTTCTCAGGAAGAACAAATGATTGTAATGAAAAGACTGCAACAAAAACATAAGAATTGGTTGAAAGGTCAGAACGCTCGCAATGTGCAGCAGGATGCTGAGGTGATGCTCTCATCATTAAAAGCTAATGATACAGAGAATTGTTGGAGAATGTTCAATTAATAGGTGGGTGCCCAGGCAGAGTTATAATTAAATGCAGTATCTGAAGCTGACTGGATTACCCATTTTAAATCTCTGTATACTTGTATACTGTATAATTAATTATTGTAATCTGGTTGCTTCCTTTTGCAATGACAATTTGTTTTCTATTGGATATGCTTCAGAAAAACTGGCAGTGGACCAGGAGGAGGTGTAGATGGTTAAAACACAGAATAAGTAACTCCAGGGCTCCAGGCCCGAACCAGCTTTCAAAAAGACTATTTAAATTAGATCCCTGGGTATTTAACAGCTTTTTCCTTAACCTGGGTTACCTCCTTCATTATCCCAATTTTCAAAAAGGGACTGCGCTCAGATCAATGAATTACTGTACAATTTCCATCATGGACTCAGGCAGCAAAGTCTTTGCAGCTATTTTTCTGCAACACCTTGAATCCTGGGCTGTAGAGGTAGGCAGTATTAAAAAAGCCCACACCGGTTCCAGAAAGTTTCGTAATACTAATTTAAATGGTTTTTAGTAAGATCTTTACAGGAGCTTACATAGTCAAAAAAGGCCATAGACTTTACAGAAGCTTTTGATTTATTAAGATGGTCACATCTTTGGTCTAAAATACACAAGTGGGGCATTCCCTCTGGTCTATTGTGTCTTATTATGGGGCTTAATGAACACTTGAATGTTCAGGTATGGCTAAATCAGAAACGTCTTCTGAATCAAAAAATCATTACAATGTCTGGTCTGAGGCCGGGGTGCATTTTGACCCCCTGTCTCTTTAACTTGTATGTCTCGGAGGTTGATGAATATCTAGAATCTGCCTCTTTTGTGTCCCATAAAATGTGTTCTTGGAGACTAATTTGGCTATCCTATGTGAATGATTTCATTTTAGGCTAACTTCTTGAAAATGAATGTCAATAAGACTAAGGTCCTGCAATTTACTACTAGTAAAAAGGGTATACATACCGTTGGAATTTCAATAATGACATTTTGGAGGTTGTAGATAACCTTGTCTACCTGGGATTCCGTATAACAATCAAGCTGGGTAGGAGTCATATGATTTAATATCTTACATATAAGGTTTTGGTGTCACAAATGAATTATATAAGAAGCAAATATTGTATATTTTTTCTCATTCTACTGGTCAAGTTTTATGAGGGGAAAAGTCATCCCAAGAATTTTATATGGTATAGAAATTTTACAGACTTGGGTTTTGGCATTTTTTCATACGCTGGAGATGGAATTCCATGAAAGTTAGAGGGTTATGGAGATATCTGCAATTGTAATCTAAGCTTTTGAATCCTTAGCCCAAGACCTTATATGATGAGTTGGGTAAATTGATACCCTATAGAGGCGAGGGTGATAAATTCCTATACCGAATACTTTGATACAATTTTATCAAATCATGATCTATCTTTGTTGGAGAAACTTAGGGATAATCGGGGAAGGGTGATAAAGGTCTTATATCTACAAGATTGATGCTTCACAGTTGACAATATCCGTGGGTGTGTTTCTTTAAATCATTTGAGTCATGAACCTAAAAGACTTAGTGAATTAGCTTTGCTGTTACTTGTCCTCATGCCCAATCTGATTTTAGATGGAATTTGTTCCCAACCAGGGACTTATTAGCAAGACGATTGGGAAGTGAGCATATTAACATTTTATGTAGATTTTGTAATGATCCTTTGAAATCAGAAACATTGAAGCACTTGTTAATTTTCTGCCCTACTTTGGTATTATGTAAGAATTAAGTGTCCAAATTCTAGGACACTCTAGTCCCATGCACCCCTTTTCGACTGCGGATAGCCTCAGTCAAGATCTTAAGGAATTAGTACATATAATTTGCTATTCCATCTAAATTGAGTGGAAATGGTCAGCTTATTTCAAACTAATGATGACACTGAACTAGGTCAGTGTTTTAGTTATTTAGTACAGTAATCAATTCATCAATGCACAACAATTATATACATACACAATTTCAAAAACATAATTTCAATATAGGAAAAAGAAAAGGATCAAAGGATGAGCTCTACCCATTTTGGGACTTGAGTCCCTTCATCAGGAGCTAAACTCGCTGTCTTGCTTGTTTTCAAATTCTTTTGGTTCAGTTTAGTTCAATTATGTGATAAATATATAGAGATGTCAGAATCTATTGCATGCTTGCATGATGTATCATCTTTACCTGAGGTATTATGGTATCATACTTCCCCTATTTCTATTCAGTTAGACGCCTAAGCTCTTGGTAGCTTTCCCCTCAAATGGGCTGTTGTGTGATATCTCTTGGTGGTCCTAGAAATGAGAAATTTGATCACACTAATGGAATTTCTCTAAACTCTGCATGCAGCTAGTTCTGAAGTTAAGAAAGGTTTGGCTATTGGTGTACTCACCCAATGTCTGTATGTCCATCAAATGCGTGGACATAGGGTGGACGCAAAGTATGTGTGGTTATTTCACTGGTTGAGGAACCTGATTAAAATAGTATAATGCCACCATCCAGTGTTGTTTTCAATTGTTAGAAAGTGGTAATAATATGATAATAATCCCTAGGGTACTCACACTTCGATGGTTAAGTGCCCCTGCTCTGATGGTCTGTGGTTGAGGATGGCTCTATGACATGCATTATTCACTTCTGTATTGATGGGCCAAAGTGAATTCAAGTCGTTTGCTATCTTGTGCGGACCCCACTGAGTCTAACATCTGTCTAAATGGGTGATAAAAAGTATGGGTCCTGGATGTTACTTCCAATGTGTGACTTCATTTCTATGCTATTTCATCGGTCGAAAGTATTATTTAGTTTGCTACCAGTCCGGGTGCATGCTAGAGCAGGATCAACCTGTCTGGGTGTGTACTCGAGCAGGATCAACCTGTCTCTCTGTCGATAGGTTCTATTTATGTGCATCTCATGTTTGTGTTGACCCCATCAAATAACTACTTTGGTATAATTTCATATTCGACATTTTCGTTTGAAGTGCTTGTTTGGTTGCCCTACGTCATTAGCACTTGTGGTCACTTGATTTATTAAGGATTTGAAGTTGAGCGAGAGTAATCCTGATAATGGATGTGTTGATTAACTGTGTAAATAAATATCTATTATATCTCTGCAATCAATGTGCATCATGGTTATAGATGTTCTTGTTTTATGTTCATTTTAGTATTTTTTAATACTAATTGTATTCTCTTCAACTGTTGCGCTGAATGAATTTTTCACATGAACTGATATTTTATTGAGAAATGTACTTTATATTATAAAGGTTGAAAAAGTGTTTGTAACCAATATACACAAAATAAAATATATATATATTTAATTGAGAGGAGCATTTTTCTAACAGCAGCAATTATATTGAGTAAGGCAAGTATTGCAATGTGACCCCTAAGCAAATGCAATGCAGCATCATCACGCCAGCAGCAAGGGAGTCTTTGGAATAACACGCTGTACTAAGATATTTAAAGCTGCGTAATTCAAGTAGACTTTCACACTTTTCCTTTGCTTTTTTTCTCAGCATAAAACAACTCCTAATTAGCTTTTAATAATATGCTTACCATGGCAGCTGACATTCCCTACTTTGAACAGAGTTAGACTATCTATTTTCATTCATGATGGGTGTTTGGTGTGCAATGGAGGCACTTTGGTTTCTTGGTTCTTTGCAAAATTAAATTGCATAAGAGCACAGCTAAAATGAATTCATAGCATGAATAAAAATCGCAGTATCACACTGGTAGTAATAACAGGCAAGCATAACAGGGAAGCATGGCTAAATAATGGCATGCTTGACTAAAACATAGATTGAATCTGTCTTTTGAAAATCTAGACGTGGTAACTGCAAGTAGATAATTGAAGAGATGGCATGCTAAAGATAAGCTGTCAACTACTGAGAAACGATGTGACTCCATTGGGCCAGATTGACCTACACGTGATGCGCAAATCTAGAGAGGCAGTCAAGGAAAAATAAGCTTCTTTCTAACTGGCAGCACACGCTAAATGTCCAGAGTAATTGACAGCATTTTTTCTGTTAAGGAGAATAAACCCTCTGCAGAAAGTTCAAAAGACTACTTTGTTTACATCACAATAAATACGCCTGTGGTTCCATTAGGGCATAGAAGAAGACGGATGTCCTCAGCGTGGTGTGTCCCTTCGTCAAATAATAAATGCACTGTGACATAGTGACTCAAGCATCACTAACTCCCCTGAATCTTCCTCCTGGAGCTTGGTGAGGTGTACTGATGTCCATACATTGTTGTAGAAACATTCAACTATATGTTGGATTACTTATTTGGGGTGGGGAGGCACTCAACACCCCCCCAACCAACCCCAAAACCGCAAACACACAATAACTGTGATATTTGTAATTCACTAAGACTAATTGTTTTCAATATAAAACAATCTTTCACGCACTGCTATGTGATAGCAATTGACTGCTGCTTTGCAATCATATTATGACTTCTCATTTCAAATCAAACAAGATGTATTTGTTCCGTTAACATAAAGCTGAATGGTCCAGTATTTACACTTACCACCAAGGTTTAGAAAGGTTTAGACAGCAAAGCCATCCTGGGAGACACCGCCTGACTGTTTAGATCTCGCTAGTGACAGAAGAGAAACAAGCATGCATTTGAAATTATATTTCTACTTTAAAACACGTATCAAACAACTCCTTCCACATTGACTGATACGTTGGTATAATGTCTCTAATAAACCGAAACGAACCGTGGTAGCATTCAGGAAGACATTCAAATGGTATTGTTAATTGTTTACATGTGCTCGTATAGTGTTGGCTAACATCGATTAATTTAACATATGCATACTATTTAAACCCAGCTCCCCTTTTATTCATGCATTTAAAGGTAAAGGGCACAGTGTTGCAGAGGGCTTTCTTGCATGTGATCAAACACATTTCTGTCATCAGCAGCTTCAAAGCTGTTGTTGTCATTCTTGGCCAAAATAATTGTTGTTGTGTCAAGAATGACCTCAGTGGATATTGGTCGGCAAACTTAAATTGAGGCTTTACTTTGGAGAAAGGAACTGGTGCCTGCCATTACTAAGGAGCTACCGATGGTTTTTATAATTAGAGCCAGATGACACACATTTGTGTCTCAAACTTTCGCCTTGGAGAGCAGTGTGAAATGGCTGGGTTATTGGGCTCTTTATTTAATTACACAGAAGAAAGCAATATTTAAATCAGACTCTGAATTTTGCATTTTCGGGAGAGCACTACCGGGCAAAAAAGAATTTGCTGTATGTTGTTGTTTACATAATGACATATGACAATCTATTATTTTACTCTTCCATAGAGACAGTTACCCTATGCAATGAATGTATGTAATGCCAAGTCCTTAACTTGTATGTACTGTTGGCTCAGTCGATATATAAATTAGAAAGGAGCCTATTTTCCTGGCCTTCATGGACCTGAGGACTGCCTTCGACAAGGTAAATAAGAGGACTTTGTGGAGAGTGCTCAGGCCCATGGAATGCCCAACAGAATTGCTGACTGTACTTGAGGCGGTCCATAGTGAAAACGGTGCGTGTGTGTGCTATGGGGAGAAGGTCCAATGCACACAGTATTTTGATGTTAAGAAGGGAGTGCACCAAGGCTGTGTTTTGGCCCTAGCCTTGTTCACTCTCTGTGTCGATGGTTTAGAAGATGCCCTTTTTGGATTCTAAAGCATGTCATCAGCAATTAGGAAACAGCCTTTGCCCATCATGGCTTATGCGGATGATACCGTCTTAATAGCCCGCACCCGTTATGCACTTAAAAACCTGATAAATGCCTACACCCAGTTCATGAACAATCTGGACCTAAAAGTTAAATTGGTAAAATCTGCCGTTATGTCATGTGCATCGGGGCTTAAGGACAAAAAAATGAATACAAGCTGTGTGATGGGGCAGTTATAACGAGACTATCCTAGTTTGACTAACTGGGGATGCTTTTTTTCAGCAACATTGTCTGGCAAAGCCCACATGCACAAACAATACATTTGGCTGAGTCAATATTTAGGGGGAGTCGTTCACTTTATGGCAATGTGTCAAGACCAACAACTGCAAAGGATTTTGAAAAGTCTATAATATTCAGACCAAGGCAGCGTTTGATTATGGGGCCTCACTATGGGGTTTTGAGAATATGCTGGAATACCAACCATTGAAAATATTATTTTTTTAAAGATTATACGATCTTCCCAGTTCAGTAGCCAATTTTGCAGTCCATATAAAGTTGGGTGCAGAATATGTGGAAGATGAAATGGCGTTTGGCCCCACTTCTCCATTGCTTGCAAACTTGGGCGAACCCCAAAGTGCTCCTTACTCAATTTATAATCAAGAAACTCCTGTTTAGGGAAGGTGCATTGGAGATCCCTTGGTTGCATTATGTTAAATCTAGTCTATCACAGCTCAATGCACAATCACTTTTTGCACCTGGCACTTTGTTGATTGATGCCCCAAAAAATGGTTATAAGGGAACGTTTAAAAGCATTGTTAAAGAACGGTGGGAATCTAGAGAACTGATGATTAATTTGAATAGGAGGCATGTAATCGTCAGCAGTGTTGACTAGCCACAACCATATCTAACTTTGTCATAAAAAGACAGCTTGTTGGCTGATCACTAGGGCGTGTTTTTATAGCCTTAGGTTGAGAGCTAACACTGCAAAGTGGCAAGGTTTTTCTTCTGACACTAGTTGCCTTCTGTGTAGTGCAGGAATAGAAGATTTATTCAATGTTGTCTTCTTTTGTCCTGCATATTTCCATATTCGAAAAAGGACCATTATACCTGTCCCACGGCAACTATCATTTTCACAAGTTTGCCCTGCTCTTTACTGTCTTTTGATGGCTAATTCATGTTATACTGCCTGGGCACTATTGTCTTTTGTAAGGGTGGGGGTTAACAAAGTGAGGCGATCATTGGTTGAGCAAATGCTCTGGTGTTTTATTTTTGTGCTGTAATTGCGGATCTAATTTAAAGTAGATTAATCTTAGATTGTCATTTGTAGCACTTATTGACATATTCACTTTGTAGCCCAAATGTGTAAGCTTTACTTTATTAATGTTGTGCTCGACTTTTTATGGAAGGCACATTACCATGTTAGCGTATGCATAAAGGTATCTGCCACATTGATAATTTTTAGATGAAACAAGCATCTGTTTTTATTAGAGTGCTTATGATATTTTGCTGTTTTGTTTTTATTCTTAAAATAATTGTTGTTATGCCACTATCTATGTTGACCATATATGGCAAGTATCAGTTCACTTACTTTGGAAGTGGTTCTAGATACAAACATGGTTGAGAGCCTTCTAGGTATGACAAGCTCCTCCCAAATTGAATAGTAAGACCAGGTACCTCTTCATTTTCAGTTATGGATCGTGCTTCTTGTTGATATACTGACCCCTGGATTGTTGGATCTCGCTCATGGTAACTTGTCTGTTGTTGCTCATTATTCTTATACGTTCTATTCCCATACTGTAAGGGCTTTAATTGAACTCTATCGCCACCTTTAAATGGATGCCTATGACATGGAATAGTTCCATTGATATCTAAAAACTAATATTGATATTTGCAAGCACCCACTATCCTTTTGGCACTATTTCCCATTTACATCCATCAAATCCCATAGCCTATAAGTAAAGGAATTCATACAGTCAGTGATTAAAAATTCATATTTAGGCCCTACCTTAAATTAACCACCACCTTTTTAGAACCACTGAGTTCTGTGACAGGGGGCATAACCTTTAGTCTTTGTCATTTTCCATCTGCAATTACTCTATATTAGACATAACGTTTAGGGGACAATCTCACTCAGCAAAAATGTTTCCATACAATCCATTTTCCTCTTTGAGCAAGCCAATTCTGAGTGTGAGAATTGGGCTTTGGCAAAGATATCACATTGTTAAACTCTTTCCAGAACTAGTATCTAATAGCATCTTTACATATAATGTAACTGTGAAATTATTATATTTGAATCACATACACTAAGGCAACACTATGTTTGTTTGAATGTAATGCACATTTATCTTCACAAGAGTTACTTTTAATTCAGATATTTATGTACGCAATGCTGGGTTTACCTCATTGGGTTATTAGAATCCAACGCGACTCATCAGCCCATCTCATGGACACTGTTTGGAGGACACTAGTCATCAGCAAGAGAAACATTTTGCCTGCAAGTATGGTGTCCATTCGTCTGATCAGCATAGTCAAATACAGAACATATTTTATTTCCAGAGATTTTGGAAGAGGTGACATTAACAGGGCAGCGCAGGCATTCTAACTTGCTTCTTAAATGAAGGCCGTCCTTCCAGGTCACAATATACCAATCACAGGTATGGCAAAGCTGACCAATGATTGGCCGCTTCAGACATTGGCCCTCATTACAACCCAGCCGTTAAGGGGTTTTCGGCGCCATAAAAGGTGGCGGCGCCATTAAACCCTTAACTCCTGATTACGAGGTCCCTTTGCGGGTTGGAGACTTTAACGCCTGCTTTTTGCAGGCGTTAAAAACCAACCCGCAAAGGGACCTTGGTGCTAAGTACGGTGGCGCAATTTGCGGCACCGTACTTAGCGCCTTCCCCATTCCCATTGAGCCCTATGGGGCAAAAATGGGAATGGGGAAGGGCCATGGCGGCATGGGGAATTACCGCCCCGCCAACCTCGGAATGGGGCGGTAATTCCCCATTCCGCCATGGCGGAGTCTGTAAGTTACCGGCATGGACCATGGTGCTATTAGCCAGGGTCGTAATGAGGGCCACTGTGATTAGTTTTATAACAGCATAGAGCCCACAAATCATTTGACATTGACAAAATCAAAAAACGATCCGGTCGTAGGCCCCAGAAAATCCTTCATTTAACTATATTTCCTTGGGAAGCCCAAATACATTGATAATGCCTCTGCATCCCTGGTAACTTCAGTGTGTCCCATTACCTACCAGGGAATTGGAAATGTTATATTATGTTATATTCTTTTATATGCGGATGCAGAAAACAAGAGGGGTCCTGTGAGTCCCTCTGCCGGACATTAGTCCCGGTTATGAGAGCCTTACCCAGATTCTTTTACTCACTGGATTTCACAGAGGAGAAATATGCGAAACATATCAACCTTTGTCCTGCCTTGGGGCATTCCAGCACTGAAATGCTAGGCACTTCTCCTCTGAACAAGAGTACGAACAGCAACCCCAGACACGTGTCTCGGTCTGGTTGGACCGCATCAGTAGGGTGGAGCTGTGCCTCTCTGAGAATAGTGAGCAAGTGGTCCACGTCTGGATTCCCATTAGTAATTTAGGGTGAGACCCAAAGATACTTAAATTATACAAAAAACAAGGGGGGTCCTTGGAGTCCCACTGTCGGAAGCCCAAATACATTGACAAGGCCTCTGCATCCCTGGTAACTTCAATGCGTCACACTACCTATCAGGGAATTGGAAATGTTATATTATTTTATATTCTTTTTATAAACGGATGACAAAACCTAAGCTATAAGCTTGCATCAAGTAACTTTTGCACGTAAGAAATAGTTTAAGAACTTTTTTAATGTAAAATATCCTTTTCCATTCTCAAAGAAAAAGTTATTCCATAGCCTAAAGAGCCTTGCAGTCCAGTGCAAAGCTCCTGTCTTCTACAGACTGTAGTTGGCATCTTGGGCACACCAGCAAGTTCTGGTTGGTAAATAGTAAATATTTCACTTGATTGTTGAGTAAGCCTGGATCCAAGATATTTAGGGTTTGTTTCATAATGTATGTAGCAAAGTGGCCACCTTCATGTCAGTACTAGCCCGCGCCACAAATGCAGTGTAATTGGCAAAGAATCAGAGTATCATGAAGTCACTGCCATGGCTGCTTTGTTTTGTAAAATGTATCATCTAAAAATGAAGTTCTTGGGAGCACCAATGTAGAGAGTGTGACAATAATTGAGTTTTGCCCTGACAAAGGCATTAGCTATTGTTTTCAAATTAGGGTGCTCCAAATATATCCAAATATATTCTGAGTTGTTTAAACAATCTAAGACAGTAGGTGGTGCCACTAACAATCATATTGAATTGCGGTGTTAGTGTCATATATGAATCAAATATGAATCCTAAACTTTTAACTTTTTTTTTAAATGTATACTTTATTGACTGAAAAATATATAGGTTGATTTGAAACAGAGCTAATGACATTCCAGGAATTCATTACCATTGATTCTATTTTATTGTTGTTCAGACTTAGCCAATTCCAGTCCATCCAGTGATTGATAGATGAAAAAATGTATTGGAGATGGTCATTGTCTGTTGTAAAGTCACAGGAAAGTTTGAAAAATGTCTGCCCATCATCAGCAAAACAATGGAACCCTACTTTTATGTTACATAGAAGAATGTGCAGTGATGCAAAATAAATGTTAAAAAGTAATGGGGAAAGAGTGGAACCCTGGGGAACTCCACAGTTAATAGGGAAGGGTTTTGGGAAACGTCCATTCCGAGTAACATAGTTAGATACATTAGTTAGCAATAATCTGAGCCAATGAAACAAACCATTGGACACCCTGCCCACCAAAACCAATGTTTTTAGTATGATCTCCTGGCCCAGGGTGCCAAAAGTGGCAGAAAGCTCAAGTATGATGAGCAAAGAGTTATAATGCTCATCAAATTCCATAGTGACATTTTGCTGACATCTTCAAAGCGGATTCCATATCACTCCCAAGTCTAAGGCATTCAATTGGAGGTTGCCAGTAAGCAGCCACTGGTAGGCTATGGTGCTACCGGCGGCCTACCGGCAACCTCAGCTTATCATTTCTGATGCCCAATATCCCAGTAGTACTCGGATATTATGGGTGGTGGAGGAACAGTAAGTTCACATTCCTGTGGAGTCCCATAGGACTCCATGGGAATGGGAACACTGAAGCACCAGCACCATTAGTAATGGTGCCGGTGCTTCAGTGAAAAATCTTCCGGTAGGGGCTTGAACAACCGGTCTGGAAAAGGTGCCGGTCACATTGTCACCAGCACTTTATTTCTGGACTGGCAAACGTATAATGAGGGCATACATTTTGATTGGAGCTCAACCAAGAATTTGCAAAGATTCGATAAAAAAAGAAGTTACCACTTGTTCTATGATGTGTACCATAAACTCAGTTTTGTTTCTATGCCTATAATTCTTCTGGGTCAAGTATGGGTTTCATTAATAGAGGAGTAGTCCAGCTGGTTTTTAACATAGTCATGATATAGCTAGATGAAAGAGAGTTGTTTACAAATGATGTCAGAAAGGGAAGTCAATCGGCAATACATTATTTTACTAAGACAGAAGAACCAGGATGATCTGGACAAAAGGTAGGATTCATTTGAGACATTGAGTTTTGGATTTCTTCCGCTGTGCACAATTAAAACGGAATGTAGGCTAGCATTCTGCTAGCATGTGAGGATGAATGTTCCGTTACTGCAGAACCATGACTATCACTCATTTTAGATCAAACTGTCTTGGTTTTATTTTCAAAGTGAGATTGAATGTTATAAAGTCTTCTGATTTGTCATTAGTCCACTTTCTTAGAGCTTTCCTCAGAATGATTAACTTATTAAAAAATGGCTTCAAAGGGTATATTTTGTGTAGCTATTTTAAGACGGTACATTGACAACACATTCTTTTTGAGGTTTATAGAAGCTCAGAGTCTCGGGGACAATACAATTCTCAATCTTAAATTGGATCAGCTGTTTTCCAAATCTGATGCCCTTTTGTCGTAACACATTAGAGATGCCTGAACTGGCATTTCAGCAATAGTTGCAACAGGGCTGCCAATCTGTTGGGGTCATACCAGATATTAGATTGAAAAGTGTGTTCGCAGTTTTGCACATAATAAAGCTGTAAGGCTTCCCAGGTATTATTGTTATTTCACTGGAAAATCACCTGGTCTACAGTTTTCACGATAAACTTAAACTTACTTATACAGTGTTTTCAGTGTAATTTATATCAACTAATTCGCACATTATATATCAAATGTTTTTTGTCTGTCATTTGAACATTTTGCTTTTTGCAAGAAAGCGCCATGTTAAAATAAAACACACTTATCTCGCTGGCTACATGTGTTTTCCTTTTTTTGCAGACTTCTTTCGGACGTAAGCCAAATGGGTTGTTAGAAAGGTTGCATTTACACAAAGTTGTATACTGAATGCTTGTTGTTTATTAGCGAAGAATATCTACACTCCTTAGTCCTCTAGCTCTGCCCAAGTGAAGGGGGATTCGCGGACTGTTTCTCTCCAAAATCATTTTGAACACATTCTTTCCGCCAAAAACTGCGTGGTCACCCCAGCTTTATATAATACAGATTGCACCAGTCCAGCCAAAGTTGTTAGACATAAAGATGAATAGCAAGATATCGATTCTCCTTCACAAATCACTGGCTTTTGTCTGGTTTGTGGAAGCAATTATGGTAGAGATGCTAACATTTTGTAGTGAACTTCGCAGAATGTTTTGATCCCGCCATTTCTTCAACCTCAGCTCTGACTAATTGATGGCACCCCTATGTCTCCACGGCCCACGTTCTTTTAAACATTGGAGACCCTTCCACTTTCAAATCCCATTATCGATTATGACTATAAGAAATACCTGTTATATGTACAAAGTGACCATTCATAACCCCTCATCTTTTAATGCGCCATGCAGTAGAGTTGCAGTATGTTCTTTGAGCAGCCAGAGGAATTGGAGAATTCATTGAATATGACTTCTTTAGACGACTAATGCAGCTATCACAGGCACATTGGATCCCATAACAGCATTCGACCTCCTTAATGTCTATCAATTCCGTGCCTGTTATGCGTACAAAGTCACCTCTGCTATGTTCATCAAAGTAGCCCAAGTGGCACTTGAAAAAGAAAGCTCAGACCTAGTCTTAAAACATGCCAGAATCAGTAACTCTGCTTGCACGCGTTTAGTCACCTCCTCTGTGTCTAGTATTTTAATCTGCATGACAATTTTAAAACGATGGACTATTCCTCAATGCTCACAGAGGAACGGGCCCTCCATGCAGTGTATACAGCAAGTTTGGACACTTATTGTACGCCCTTATTTTTTATTTTATTTTTTTAAATATATTTTATTAGTTTCATAACATAAGATAACAAAACTGGCATCAGTGGTAATAGGTCAAGCATATCAAAAAGAAATAAAGTCCCCAACTCCCCTCCACCCATCCCTCCGCTTCCAAGACCACGGTTAGTTCTTTGTTCATCATGTGTCCATGCCCGGGCCTGGGTCGCCTTCCCCGATTGTCTCACCCTCCTGCAACTCTGGATGGAGCAGGGGTACTGTTAAGGCCACCCAACGGTGTAGCTCTTCGCTAGAATCAAGTCTCTGCACTTGGATCACCGTCTCCCATGCCGCAGTTTCAGCTGTAATCCACTTCGCAATATCTCCCCATCATAGGCGCATAAGCGGGCCTCTGGGGCTTTTCCACCCCATGGCTATACGCCTTTTGGCCGTTATATATATAAGGTCTCTAAGCTTATTGAGGGCTTTATTCTTCCTGCTGCGCCTATACCCGCCCAGGAGACATGCCGAGGGTTCATCCACTTCAATGTCAATGTCTGCACCAGCCACTCTTTCCTTCACTTGTGTCCAGAATTCTCTAATCACTGGGCATCCCCAGAACATGTGGGTCCTACCAACCTTGGGCTCACTGCATTTGGAACATGATTGGGTGCCCGCACCGGTAAATCTTGATATAGCTTCCGGGGTGAGGTACGCTCTGTTCATAACATACAGTTGGATGAGCTGCAAGCGGGCGTTTCGGGAGATTTTTTTGTGGTAGTGGGTTATATCACCCCAGGCTTTGTCTTCAAAAACAAGGTTTAATTCGGTCTCCCATTTGTCCCGGCATTTGAGGTCATCTTTAGTGGAGCCCATAGTAGGGCCTCATAGATACGTGAGGTTTCATGGCCCCCCTCAGCAGCGCTCAGTATCGTTTCGATGCATTCGTTTTCATCAGTCTGGTCGATAGCGACAGGCCATCTGCTATTCAAAGCCTGTATGACCGCTCTGTGCAACAGAAATTGCCCGGCCGGGAGGCCCATAGCATCGCAGAGATCCGGGAAGGCCAAAACCGCCTGTTCTTGGATTAGGTCCCCCAGTGTGGCCACCCCGAAGGGCTCCCATTGTGTACGAGTCTCAAGTTGCCCCCAGGAATGATTGGACATGAGTGCTGCAGTGGGGATCTGTGGGGAGAACGGATCCTCAGATCCGACTAGCTTGCAGGCCCTTTTCCAGAGTCGGATCCCCAACTTAACGAGGTAAGGGCAATGTTCGACGGCACTCTTTCTGGTCCACAGCAAATCTCTAAGTAACAGCTGGGGGAGGGCCGGCTGGAGGAGGCGAGTGTCTGTTGTGCTTTCATCGGCTATCCACCGCACAATGTGTCTTAACTGGCTAGCAAGGAAGTAGAGTTTGAAATTGGGGATCTTCAGCCCACTCCTCTCGTGTGGTCTCTGGAGAGTCTCCAATGCCACCCTGTGCCTGCCTCCCTGCCAGAGGAAGCCCCTACAGAGTTTGTTGAGGTCTTTAGAGAACGCGGTGGGGATGTAAAAGGGAATGTTAGTGAAGTTATGCAATAGGCGGGGTAGGGCGACCATCTTAAGGAGGCCCGCCCTCCCGGCCACCGAAAGCGGGAGCCGCCCCCAAAACTCCATGGATTTTAAGAGAGAGTCTTTGGCCCTAACGGTGTTAAGAATATGTTCCGTGCCAGAGTTTCGATGTATAGTTATCCCCAAATATTTGAATGATGTCGCCTGCCATTCGAGGTCTAGGGGAGGGAGAGATCCATAATCTTCACTGTGTAGTGCAGCTAGGGGGTAGAGGCAAGATTTACTCTTATTAATCTGGATCCCGGTGTCCTTGTGAAAGCTGTCCAGGGTTTCAAGAATGTAGGGTAGGAGGTGTTCAGGGTCGTGTAAGTACAAGAGGGTACATCGAGACGAGATGAGTCGTTCCATCTATTTTAATGCCCCCATCTCCATATTCCTGTCTCAGGTAGGCTGCTACATGCTCAGCGGCAATGATGTACAACATGGGGGACAGAGGGCAACCCTGTCCCCCATGTTGGGTGAAGGGTGTCTCTGTGTAGGGACCATTTCGCGGAAAGGGTTCTATTGGTTCGTACCCTTGCAGTGGGGTTGGCATAAACCAGCTGGGTTCATTTCAGAAATACGGTGCCTATTCCCATCTTTGCCATGGTAGCATAAAGCCATTCCCACCTCACGGAATCAAAAGCTTTGGTGGCATCCAGTGACGCCACTGCAAGTTTCTGTGGTCT
This sequence comes from Ambystoma mexicanum, assembly GCF_040938575.1. NCBI lineage: Eukaryota > Metazoa > Chordata > Amphibia > Caudata > Ambystomatidae > Ambystoma > Ambystoma mexicanum. Next base: position 1,358,631,968 of record NC_090930.1, on the reverse strand, counting down.
TCCCTCGGTACTATAAATGACGTGATGTAACCTACGCCGGTTCTCAGTGTTGAATTGTCCGGGGACATATCCGGTTTGGTCTTGGTGAATCAGCAGTGGGATCACTCTGCGTAGTCTGTTAGCGAGCAGTGCTGTGAGGATCTTGCAGTCTACGTTTAGCATAGAGAGGGGCCTGTATGAGGCACAATCTGCCCCGTCCTTCCCTGGTTTGAGTAAGGGTATTATCACGGCCTCGCTCAGGGAATCCGGGAGGGCGCCACGCTCAAAGGCCTCATTATAGACCTGAGTGTTTTGTCGTAGGTTTTATAGAACTCCCCGGGGAGGCCATCCGAGCCCGGGGTTTTCCCAGCTGGTAGTGATCTAATTACCACCTTGACCTCGTCGGGAGTGATGGGCTCGTCAAGGGTCTCAGCCATATGCGAGTCTAGTTTAGGCAAGTTGATGACGTCGAGGGCGTCTTCGATCCCTGTGTCAGAAGGGGGGGGTCTCGGAGTACATGTTGCGATAGTAGTTAGAGAAAACCAAATTAATTTCCTGTTGGGTATGCACGGCAGTGCCGTCTGGTGTGAGTATGTGGCAAATGGGTGGCCTGGGGGTTTCCCTTTTATAGAGCCAGGCTAAGAGTTTCCCGGGTTTGTCCCCCAGGGCATGGACTCTTTCCGTGTGTTTGTCGTAGCTTAGTTTACCTAGGGCTTCCCAGTGCTTTAGGCACGTTTGTCTAAGTTCGGTAATTTTAAGTAAATGATCAGGGGATGGCTGCCCTCGAGGGCACACAGGTCTCTCTCGGCTCGTTCCAACCGGGTTGTGATGGATCTCTGGGCACCCCCAACTGCTGCGATCATCTCACCCCTCATGACCACCTTATATGCCTCCCAGGCGGTCCTCATGTATTTAACGCTATGTAGGTTGTTCTGCCAATATTCTTCAGTACCGTCTCTTATGAGCTCCCTGAATGCTGTATCAAGTAGGGCTTCAGCTCTCAATCTCCACGTGGGAATGGGGGGTCTTGGCGGGAACACCTCCCAGGTGACCAACAGGGGAGAGTGATCGGACAGTACCCTTGGCAAATAGTGCGCGTCAAAAAACGCAGACTGTTGTATCTGGCTGAGAAAAATATAATCTAGCCTGGTGTGCACGGCATGTGGTGGGGAGTAGAAGGAGTACTCACGTTGCTCCAGGTGCTGGTCCCTCCAAATATCACTGAGTTGCAATTGTTGGACTAGTTTGGAAAGTATTTTGGCAGGGGGGAGGGGCGATCATGTTTATTGTCGGATCTATCCAGTAGAGGGTCAAGGGTGCAGTTATGGTCGCCTCCCCATATCATAATTCTGTCCATATATGGGGTGAGCCGTGTATAGAGGGAGTGGTAACTAAGCATAGCTCTTTGCCCTTGATAGAGCCACAAACCACAACCATCCTCCCCTCATTGTCGATTTAGTACTAGTAAGCCTGAAGGGGACCGTGGGGGCAATCCAGATCAAGACCCCTCTGGCATAGGAGGAGTAAGCGGAACCCACTAGGGTGCCATGCCAGGTTTTGGCCAGGGCATCTAGCTTTTTGGCAGTTAGGTGAGTCTCTTGGAGCATGGCGATTCCGACCCTGCATCTCTTCAAGTAGGATTGGACATGTCGTTATTTGACGAAGCTGTTCAGGCCTCTGACATTCCAAGTAACAATCTTTACTGTGTCAGCCATAGGTGTTACGTAGACGGACATGGGGGCCAGCAGGACTCGGGATCTGGTTAGTGCGGCAATGCATATCGAGGGCTTCCGTGGTCTCGGTAATTTCCGTTTATAGTTCCCAACTGTAATAATAACTCCCTGTTTGTCACCCCCCCCTTTAACTGCAAACACCCCAAACATAGAACTAGCCCAGCGAGGTCACCCTCGTTATGACAATCCCGTTTCTGCTCTGTAGGACCGTGCATAGGTCTCCAGGTGCCCTACGGGTGGGCATGTACACCCAAAAAAAGGGAAGAAATTTTCCAGGGGGTGGAGTGAACCTTGACTCCAGTGTCTCCATTTAAGGATCTGATCAGCTGTGTGGAAGCTCAATTTGCCCGCCGGCAGTGGGTAGAGGCTGAATGATTCCAATCGAGATGGTGGGAGAAACGTTATCTCGGTTTCCGCTTTCTATCCTCGACATCAGGTATTTGCAGTCCGTCCATCCAGTCTCTGGCCTGTGCCGGAGTGTCGAACAGGTGTGCCCTATTGTTGTGCAGCACTTTAAGTCTTGAAGGGTACAGGAGCATATAACGCAACCCAGCTGCCTTCAATCTGGCCTTTGTGTGTATAAACTGGGCTCTGTTGATTTGAACGTGGAAGGTATAATCAGGGTAGATAGCGATTGTGGCGGAGTCCCGTTTGATTTGACCACCTGCTCGGGAAAAGGCCAGGATTACCTCTCGGTCCTTGTAGAACTTTTTCTACACCGGCCTGGGTGGGGCGCCCGGTGGAGTTTTCTTAGCGAGGGATCTGTGGGCCCTTTCAATGGTGAAGCCTTGGGAGAGTTTACCAGCTCCCACCTCCTTTAGCAGGAGGTTCTCTACATAGTTAGTGGGGTTGGAGCCCTCAGAACCCTCCGGCAGCCCGAGGAGACGAATATTATTACGACGGGCTCTTCCCTCCACCTCCTCTGCCCTATCTTCCAAGTTCTTGACCCTTTGTTGGAGCTCGTCGACGTCTCGGAGGAGGTGCGTTTTGGATTCAATATTTTCTTTGACGTGTTTCGAGCACCTCCTGCCGGCTAAGGAGCGGACATCCTGGCGCAGGAGGCCCAGGTCTATGGCAACGGCGTCGATTTTATGTTCCATCGTTGTTTGGAGTAGTCTGATGGCTTTGAGGAGCTGGGTGTTACTGGGTTCGGGTGTCGCCGTTGCCATAGGGTCTGATTGAACATCTGTGGTCCCTCTATTCGAGCTCTCAAGGTTCAGAGATTCGCTGGCTGCGTAAGTGTCCATGGTGGTCTGTCGCTGCTTGGGCCTGCCGTTTTTACCAGCCATCTTGGGAGCGCACAGTCCACTCACGCCTAGGGTGCCGGGGGCGCAGGTGGTAGGCCGCTAGTCACATTCACGGGGGGGGTGTTTCTCACTGTTGCTGCGGGGCCCACAAGGCGGACTGCCCGGGGCCGAGGTGAAGGTGTGAGGCTGCTCGGGCATCCCAGGGGGACCCAGGGGTCGCTGTAGAGGGGGCAAAAGCTTTGGCCCAGTGAGGTGGGAGACAGCGCCCATTTCAGATGTCAAGGAAGGGGTAATACGCAAGCTGCTCGAAGGTGGTCATGCTCTGATCCCTCGCCGTATTACAATTGTGTGGCACCCCTTTTCCATGGTGAGAGAGCAGTGGGGCCTTTAGGCGGTGATTCCTGGGCACCAAGGTGGGGCTCCGCACTTCCAAGGTGGCAGGTGGAGGGGTCAGGGAGTTGCGCAGTCCCCACACCCCGTCCGGTGGGTGTAGTCAATGTTGGGCGGCGGGTCAACTATGGCCGCCCGTGGGCTCACCAGTTCTTGTGGGTGCACAATGTGCCAGGCTTGGGCCGCCCTCGGTGCCGACTGCAGGGATCCACTCCTGTGACTCTCCCTGATGTAGATTCGCGTTGGTGGGGGGAGAGGGGGCCGAGGTCCCAGCAACTCGGGGAGGCCAGCCCCACAGCAGGGGGATGCAGCACTATGTGACCGCGGGTCCTCTATCGCTCCACTCCCGAAGCACGAGTCAGGGCTGGTTACCCCCCGCCCCGCTTACTTTCGCGGCGCCGGCCGGCTGCTGGTCTTGTCAGGGCTCCACTGGGCTCCGCAGGGGCTCCGCCGCGCTCCACGGGCAGGACGCTGCTGGATGGACGCCCAGGGGCCGGCCAGCTCCGTCTGTGAGCACAGTTGCTCCGCTTCTCACTCTCGACCCCGGCGCAGGCTCCCCTATGCGCTCCGGTGGGCGACGTCCTCTGCGGTGCAGGCGCGCTCCTGTCCCTCGAGATTCAGGACGCGGGAGCCGCCATTTCCGTTCTCTGCTCCGGCACTGCTCACTCGGCGTAGGACAGCGTTAGTTGTTCTCAGCCATCTGAGAGACGGATCAAACGATTGCGGATGGGATCCGGCGGCGAATGGTGCAAGTTGCAACTTTTAAAAGCTAGCGAAAATACATGAAAACAGCTTATGATGGCACATCGGCGCGGAGCTCACAGGAGACACGTCCGCTCTACATGGCAGTTAGCCACACCCCCTCACGCCCTTATTTTTTGGTGCCCTTTTCCACTCTATTTTAACACATTTTCTCAGGAGAGGTCCCCCTTCTAAAACACCACATTTCTCCTCCCGTTTTTATTTTGTCATCTATTACAGCCGTTTTGAAAGAAAGTATTTTTTTCTGATGGGGTCTTACTCCATTTAATGAGCACACTTTTCCAGCCTCCGTGCTAATACGCATAGTGATATTCATACAGGAACTTGCTTGCATCCAGTCGTAATATGCACAGCACTTGCTTCACACATATTTTGTACTATAAATGTGAATTTTATTCCCAGTTATTGTTTGTTTTAAAATTGGAAAATGTGTATGCAAATTGAATCCCGCCACCTGGATATGAAATAGATGTGCTGTACTCTAACCTGACACGGAATTCCCTTGAATGGATAGTATTTATATTGCCATAAACAGTGTTAAATTACAATTGTTGTATTTGCTCTTTTTTCTTCTTCTTATTATTGTCGACTTTTTCTCTTTCTACTTTTTACTATGCCTTATGCTGTTTGAGTCAATACCATGGATATAGTCATCGGTTAAGCCTTCATAAAGTCTGTCACTGTGAAAAAGGTGCCCGCTTCTTTGCTCGCAATACAATTATTGTAAAGTACAGTGCAAGGTGTGTACACTGTTCCACTTGAAATTGTACGAGTAATAATTCCATTTTCACAAACAAAAAATTAACTGCTGCATGTTTTCTTTAAAGACTGAATTGACTAAGCATTGTTTAAAACCATCTTTACAACCCTTATGGTAGTGGTGCAAAAGAGAGAACGAGCACCAATCTGTATACACATTAATTACACAGAGGAAGGCAAGAAACACAATTTCTTACTTAAGCCCATTTGCAGCCTTACCGGACACTAGAGTAAAACCTCTATTTAATTCGGCAAATACCTGCCACTTCCTGTAGCACAGGAGCCGCACAGCTATATAGTTTACATGTTTGCACCGTTGCATTGGTCACTATTCTTAATGTATAGTTGTGTTACTTGTTTTTGCGATCTCTATATTGCTTGGTTGGAATGTGATGGGCGAAGAGACTATTTAGTTGATTGCCTTTATCGAAGGAATTCCAGCTGTTGCCACCTATTTGTTGCAATTGTATTACTGCCCGACACGCCCCACAATTTAGCTCTCTCTGGAAGATGTAAGTTCAATAGGCCTGCTTGTCATGTCACCAATACCTGCAGCAGCAGTGATTATTACATCTACATTATGCTACATTTACATTGTTGCTGTTGTTGCAAGTGAAGGTTTTATTCATGATCTTCTTCATGCTGATTGTTTATTTCCCATCAAATCTTGGCCAAGGATGCCTCTTGCGGCACTAGATAATCTTGGGCGCAATGGTTCCCCTATCTATATATTTGATTGCCTCTCGTAACACATAGACAGACTACTAATTATTTACAAATCTGTTTGGATGCACTCTGTAATTCCATCTTCTCCAGCCCGCCAGCCCTTAAGTACATTTCAAGTGTTAGCTTAACATGTGTCTGCTTCTACATATTATGTCCCTTTTAATCTTCCATCTTGCAAACTATAGCCAGTGATCGATTTTTTATTCAACTCCTGCCAATACATCACATTGATTTTAATTTGCATTGGAAGATATCCGTTGACTCTCCCGTGGGGGCAGTATTTCTCTATCCTCGCTTGGCTCGTTGAAGGATTGGATCAGTCCTACCCATCATCCTGGCAATGCTCTGAACCTTATATGTGCATGCAAGTCAAGGGTATAAACGGTTATATTTGATTTGGGTAAATCTCACATAAAGGCAATTTCCCTGTTGCCTCAATCTTTTGAAATGTTCTTTTTATTTATGTATTTATTGGACATTTGCAAGGCACCTATACAACAAACGGTGTTCCAGGGCGTCAGAAGGCACAAATGTGGTGGGACAAGGGCCAAAGATACAATAACGGTCCTACTAGGCCTTGTGACATTGGATCCTGCAAGTGCAGAACAAGAGGTGCGAGGGGGGGATTGGAAAGTGCCGGTCTGTGTAAAAACGAAAATGAAGTGCTGAGGTGGGAAGGGAAAAGGGTGAGGCAAGGTGCAAGTGCTAAGTGGAGGCCAGAGGGCAAGTGTCAGGGAAGGCAGGGAAGTGCATAGAAGGGGGAGGTGGACAGGAAGGGGGGGCTGGAGCCCTCTAGTACTCAGAGGGAACCAGGCAGCCAGTCACTGAGGCAGAAGAAGGTGTTATCAGGGGAGGGTGAGAGTGAAGGATGGGGTGTGTTAAACTACAAGTGTAGTGAAATAAAGAAAGGGATTGCCTGTTGACAGATATTATGTCAGTAAATTGCATTGTTTTTTTTTCATCTGCTTTGAGAATGTTCAGAATGCAGTCAATACTGGTACTTATTGACTGCATGCCAAATATTCTGGTTGGCTGTGTGAGAAATCTGAAGGTGTCTCACCGGCTGGTCCCCAGAGATCTGTCGTCCAGGTGGCCAGAACACGGCCATTGCTATTGGATCCAGTTCCTGGGGGTGAATCAGTGGGGGAGGATCACATGGGCACGGGGTCTTTGCGGAGTGGAAGTGGGACACCGAGGGTTGAGACAAGGTATTCCCTTCCCTGTAACACCTTTTCACCATCCTACCCTGTAGGATATTTAGAAGCTCTAGACCACCCCCTTTTCCCACACAAACACTTTCTGCCATGATAACAGACAACAGACTAACACCAGAGCCGTTTACCTGACATATCCCAGCACTCAGGTCAGGCAGTGTCAGGCAATTGACAATAGACACACAAACCTGACAGCCCTCTAGCTTCCCCACAGGGATTAAAGGCAGAGCACAAAATCACATTTTGAGCAAGGATGAACGCCTGAGGGGACAGCTACACCAAACCTACAGTACAAAGAAGAAAAACACTGAGACCAGATAGGACGACAATGCGGGAATTGCCCTTGCTCTTTTCAACTCAGACCTGTGAAGCTTCAAGAAGGGAAAACGTAAGACCAGGAGTTACAGCTGGCAAGCAGAGCAATAGAGATCAATGGTACACAGGGGCCTCCCGCTTTGATAACGCAGGTGGAGAGGCAAGCTGGCTACAATGGTACTATCCTGGACTGCAGTGAACAAAGAAGCCAAAGAGTTTCAGCACAGCCGGTGAGCCGGAGGAAGCTAATATCAAACCGAACTGTGTGAAGCCCAAGGTTGCGAATAGCAACATTCGGAATGCAAGAAGAAAGGACATGTGTGTATGTTTGAACTTTAAAAAAAAAAAAAAGTTGAGGTCCAGGTGCAGAGGGGTCCGGCACCACATGGGCACTCATTAAAAAGGCTCTGACTGGGACCTGTTTGTGAAACTACAACAATTAGAAGGCCCTAGGAAAGGGTGGCATGAGGCGTCAGAGTTGTCCTTTAATGGTCAGGTCAAATCCCCTATACAATCGAAAGTCTCTGACCTGTTGCCAGAGGAATGCTAGGGGAAGGGAACCCCACTTTCCACTACAATTGTGAACTGTGAGAATTGGCAAGTGTGAATCCAACAGATGGGTGCCAAAAGAAAGCTAAAGAGAAAGAAACCATGATTTATGAGAAAACTGAGCACTACATGAACTGTGTAAGGAAATTATGAACTGTGTTGAAGAAAGGCCGTAGTGAACCTGACAGAGGGAGGCCCGTTTTTGTAAGGAGGATCCGAGCCCGGCAGAGGGAGATCCCAGGAGGCAAATCTCCCAAAGAACTTTTATTTGTTTGTCTTTGTGAAATCCGGGCAAAGAACAATTGGCCAAGGTGCAAGATCACTGAGAGAACTTTTTGTTGGTTTGTTACTTTGAATCGGTAAACCTTCTAAGGCAAGAGACTTTTGCAGGAAAGAGACTTAGCCTCTTAAGGGGTATTGATATTGTGAAACTGAACTGTGAACCTGGTGCTGTCGAGGCACAGGAGTGTGCTGTGCTCGAGAAGTCCCACCTTGTCCCGTGCCTCAAACCTGGGGAATAGAGACCCATCCATACCATCCTGACTTATCATTTTTGTGAACACGTCTTTCTTTTCTGGTGAACATTATCCCACACTCTTTTTTTGTAGCTAGTAGTAAGGATTGGCAATGGGTTTGTTAGTATAGGCCCTGTTATTTAGAAAGACGCCACTAGGACTGCCTTATTATTATTTGATGGCTGAAGCATGCTCCCATCTTAGATTTAGGTTTAGATTAGGCATTCATCTCACCCATTATAAGGTTCAATAAACACCCTTGAACTGTGATCACGTGTGTCAGTCTTTACGGTTGCCAACATGAGTTCCTTACACTGAGAGGAGGTCACTAATTATTTTCATGTGCATTTTCACATGTGGTGTGAGAATCATCTGCACTCTAATAATCAAGCCTTGCTATCTCTTACAGCAGCTCTGCGTGTTGCAGATGGCCCAAGCTTATCTTAAAACAGTTTGAATTCGTCACGTCTAACAGATGTCGGTCTATTGCTCAAATTTAACTTCTCAAATAGTTTGGTCTCATTTTATTTTAATTGTTTTTACCACACAATGTGGGCAGAGACCCCTGCACCCCACCACAGTTCCTAATCATCCCCACCAAAATCATGTGACCCCCAACACACCATCTGCACATTGGTGGTAAAGAATATGGTAAAATATGTGAGCAAGACAAATACAACATATCAATTGGTGGTCGAGCAATAGTCCCAATACCTGTCCAACACTTAGCTGGTTTGCTGATCTTTCACGATAATCAGAGAATTCTGAGTATTGAAGGGTCAGATGGCGAAAAAAATCCTTTCATGAAGGCCAGTATCCACTAGCTTCCACTCACTGCATATACAAATTACTCATTAGAGAAGCCGAATCTGGTACTATCGAACAAATTGATCAAATCCTTAAAACCATCAAATGCTTTAAATCACACAATACCAGGCTACTTTCCAAATGCTTACATCAACAGAACAGCAAATCTGCTTTGCACTCTCCTTCTTCTCCTGCTAATCTGACGCACCACGCTCACTCTTTCGGATTTGCCAGAACTCTGGAGTCCATGCATATGGCAGCCTTGCATGGTACAAATCTCAGTTGCATAATGGAACACTGCATAACATGACATAACATAAGAATCAACATGCTGCCGAACAGTGCTGGCCTATCTGCAATGGATTCATTCAACAGCAACTAGTCACTTTCATCACCTGTTTCTTTTTTTGCACTGTTATGTTCAATTGCCAAGTTTACTCCAAATGCCTAATTCCCATCCTGCCTTTAACGCCTTATATTTCAATGGTAACACATGCCATCCCTATTTGTGTGGTGCACTCCTTTATTGATCTAGGGTGATTTCTTAAAAATGTTCATAGAACTCAAGGTAAAGTTAAACTTTACCTGCAAGTTCCAGCATGCACTGTTTATCTTTTCAGTCACTTTCTCAAGGACTCATGGAACTTTGCCTTCCATTTCCAGAATGCAATGGTTATGCTTTCAAATGCTTGCTCAATGTGTCTAGGAACTTGGCATGCAAGTTCCTATATGTCTTGTATGCACTGTTCACTTTGCTGCTTTCTCTTTTTCTTCCCGTTCGGACATAGTCTTTTCTATCTAACTCCCTCATAGACTTTTTAAGTGATCTATTCATGGATAACCCAATTGCCCTCTCATATCCACTTTCTGGTCATATTCGTTCAATTCCTGTCCTCTTTCAATATCCCAACCGTTTCTCTTCATCTCTTTATCCAGCTGTCACGTAACCTTTCTTCCCTCCTTCCTCTGGTCTTATCAGTCCTCTTACTTCACTTGTCTTCACTTCCCTCCTGATCTTACTTCTCTCTTCCCTACTTCTACATCCGTTATTGTCCACCCTCCTATACCTATCTTTCACTTAACTTGCATTCTCTTTGTTTTTTTCTCTCTTTCTTTCTCTTTCTCTCTCACTCTAAACTCCCCCTTTTTATCTCCTCTCCTGATCATCTTCCTAAAGTATCCGCAATCACTCTCTCACTCACCACAAGATTACAACAAAAATGAGTACCATCCTGTCAATCCCAACACCTTCCCTTCTCTCTCTCCAAACAGGTGGAAACAGTGTCCTTGAAATCCTCCTCCACGAGTTGCACACTCCTCTCTGGTCTGGCGGTTTTCTTCCAACCTCACCAAAACACCTTACACTGCAGACCTACTCTGCCGACTTTCTATAGCCCTCCACTTCCTGCCTAGAATGTTCTCTTGGCTCCCATTGTGAACCCAAATCACTGCTTCCCTGGACCAATCTCTGTCTAAGCTAATCCCAACTCTCCCATATGTTCACTTTATCAGCTGGAATTTCCCTAGGAAGTCTTTATAGGGGCATTTAGACCCACTTCCCATGCAGTCTCCATTTCCTTCCAGTCAGGTGTCCGGCCTCTGTGGTTGGTTGTTCTCTGTTCCCCTGCTGTGCCAACTAAGTCATTGTCCACAAACGTTTTGGGGAGTGTCCACCAGTCTCCTCTAGTACTAGGCAGCTTCCGTCTTGTTCCAGCTCAGCTCCATCCCTGCTCACCTGTAGCCATATTGGGGTTTGTGGGGTGGGTGTTGAGTGGAGAATCCGACCCCATTTTCATTTGGCTTAACAGTTCATTCCTCCTGTTCCAGGCCAGGTCTTTTCCATTGGGACCAGGTGAATTGTGGTACTTGTAGTTGCAGTTTCTTTCTGCATGTTGATGCCTCGTGGTAACCAACTGATAGAGTAAAGAAAGACCTGTCTAGGGCAGAGGCTGATGGGCATCAGCTCGAGAAAGTGGCACCAAGGTACATGCACGGCTCCAAGCACACCGGAGGGCCAGTGAAAGGGGCCCCTCTCAGCTCCCCCACAACACTGGTCTTGCCATACTAGGCTGCCTGTTCCAGGCTAAGAGGGCTCCTTAGTCCCCCTTCACAGGGCTAGACCTGTGTTCGTGTCACAAACCTCACTATGCAGATCCATGAGAACTCCCACTTGCCTCACCAACATCACTGTTTATTTTTCCTTCTGTAAGAATTTTCCAAGTGGTTTCCTATAGTTGCTTGTGTTTGTGGAGGGCCCTTCACCATAAACATTTGCTGTTATTCTTACATAGTTTCCTGTTAGAACTATTTCAATGAGGAATAAGCATATTTTGCCAAATTCTGCCTCTTTTCCTCTGTTCATGTGCATGCACCATTTACCACTAGAGAGTGCACTAATGCTGTGGTAATTTTACCTTTAAAAAGCATAGCTGAAAAACATTTCCTGGTTTGTGAATACAATTGTTGTGAGTTGTGTAATGTGAATGAGCACCCACGGGAGAGGTGCAAGCCAAACAGGAGGGCAATGATACCTGTGAATGCCTGTGTTCCATGGCAGGACCGAGCACCTCTCCTGAAGTCCAGCATTATTTTTCTGCGTCCGTGCCCGTGACCTTGGATTCCTCCCTTTCTCAACAGCCCTCTAGAACATTCCACACGCACGGATTTCATCTCCACCTCGAGTTAAGGGTCTGTAACTTCCCTTACTGTTCATTTTCTGAACCTTTATGGTTTTCATTGGCAAACGTAACACAGCTCGTAACCTAACTGCCATTGAGGAGTTCTGGTGCCAAAATGGTTGATCATAATACATTATCAATGATGTATTTTTACATAATGCGTAGTTCCATTAACTTTTCCATAACATTAAAAGGTATGTTTCTTTCAAAACGTTTGCGAGCCACAAGTGCCCATAGTTGCTTTCAATCAAGTATGACCTTGAAGTTGTGCACCACGCATCAATGTTTTAGCTGACTTTAGGCAGGTGACATGCCAAATCGTAACAGTGTATATTACAACTAACTGACGAAATCCTTATTGGACTAATACAGAAGTAATGAAACCCCTTACTTTTCATGTGGAAATTCACTTTACCAGTACTCAGGAAACTTCCATACAGTACAACTCTGCGTAACCAATCTCCATTGGAAACTGAGGACAAACACCACGCCTTTTGTGGCAGCTCGATCAATTCTTCAGGTTCATGTACAGCAATGTCACATGTTGGGCCATTCTCTGCAGGTTCAGCTACATTCATAGTTTGCTGTTTATAGTTCAAGTAAAAGCCCTTTCCTTGAGTTATGACATTCTGTTTAGTTGATTCAATTTAATGTATTTACCTTTGATTATTAAGCAAAAAGGTATGAGGGATAGTAGTTATTCTTTGTATCTGGGAATGTTGAAGATAGTTTGACAGGACATTGCCAGTAGAAAAATGTGGGAGACCCTGAATTGAGCATTTTAGATGAAGCAGTTTAACCTACTTGCCTGCAGTACATTCATATACGTACATTTATTTAAAGGCCATATTACTATGGGGTGATTACAAGCTTTACCTGCAATACTACTGCCAAATAGAGTTACTATTACCACATGCAGTAGGTATGGAGCAACTTTATGGGCCTGATGGATGCAGACCCTTCATTTACTCCCCACTTTTTGGTCATATGTACTCTATAGGGAAATGCCATTTGTATGTATGTGAGTCTTCCACATATGGTGATATTGCTTGCGGTACTGCTTTTGAAAAGAGGAAGTTTGGTAGCGAATCTCGTACTTTGGTCGAGTGGTTAAACCTGTGGTATTCGAAAATGCATCTTATTTTACCACTAGTGTCAAGCTTGGAACCACCCCCTATGTCATTTCATTTGCGCATTTTGCATCTTTGTGAATAGCATGTGTATTTTAGCTCTATTGTTGTTCTCTTTATACATTAAAGGGGAAGTTCACTCAAAAATGTTATTGTCTCAAAAGATGGGCCATAATAAAAAATATATACAAAATATATTTTTAAAGAAAGTTCCTATGTAACATTCTAAGCAAATGAGGCTCAAAGTAAAAAAATGTCAAGCACTACGGTAGGATGTTGACCGTATCCAGTTATTTTAATGAATAAAAAACAGAGACTGCCTTTAAGAATGAAACAATAATAACAAAAAAATATTGAGTACAAAAAAATATGCATATATATGGGGATGGGATAAGGGGTTAAAACGGGTGGAGAGGGGTTTGGGGCGGGTTTAAAAGTATAGGGAAACAGGGAGCTTGGGGGGGTCCGCCCAAATAAAAATAAAAAATACATTTGATATTTTTTCTTAATAAAAGTTTAGTTGTAAAACATTCTCTGAAATTCAATTCAGTAACATCACATAGAACCGATGACGAAATTTACAGTTAAGGACCTAGAGCACCAAGAAAATAAAATATTAAAAATACTTTTTGGATTTCCGTGTAGTGCCCCAACTATTAATTATAACACTTGAGTTAGGCTACTACGGCCTTTCTTATAACTTCTGAATCAAACCACGGTTTTATTTGTACAAATTATGGAATAGTAGAGAGTTTAGCAGGTTCGTTTTTGTTAAGAATATGTTAAAGCATCTGGGGCTGGAAGTATTGTGGCATTATCCCTGTGTTTTTGTATTCAAATATGAACACATTTTAAATAAAGCCAACTGTCAGCAGGCGAACATTCAAGTTGTCAGCCCTATACAAGTCACTTGCCACCTCAATTCTATACAAGACACCATTTCTTACTCGTCAAGAGTCAATTATCACTAGCCAATGGCTACTGGTGACTGCATATTTTGCACCATGAACAGTGAATGGTTCTTGAGAGAGCTTTTGACGTTGGGCTTCAGGCACAGTTTAAAGTCTACATATATCTTACGGTAATTAACCACCTGCATGTTGTAGAGTATTTTGATCAAATTCACCCTTCATTAGCAAAGAGTTTATTGATTAAATTTCATATTGGGATTATTTAATTATCAGCTTTCACTGCACATGATAATTGACTTCTCTCAAAGTGTCCATGCTGTGTGGTTAGGTCAGGACATTGGTCAGGACGTTGTTCATGTTCTTCCTCCCTCTGCCTCCTCCCTCTTCACACCCATGGCACTTTCTGTTTCTCCCATCTATTCCAACTACTTCTCTATCAACTATCCTTCCCTTCTCACTAAGTCTGGAAAGAAGAAGTTTAAAAAGGATATCTTGGCCTCCAACCCTGGTCTCCCTATTGCTGATACCTATTCCAGCGCCTCTTCCAGACAGACCTTCACTGACATCCTCTTTGTTGTTCCTTCGCCAGATCTATGGACCCTCCATATGATCTCTGCGCTCTATCCTGTCTCCTCCTCTTCCATTAATGGTGACACTCGCTGGAAAGTCCTCATGGCTTCTTTCGACTCCTCCAGAGTCATCCTTAATGTCTACCAAATGGCACTGTCATGGTCCAAGGCCTCAGGCCAATCTCCTCCTCTTCGATAGGCGGTTCCCTCACCTCATCAACTTCCTTTCATCTCCGGCTTTCCCCTCCTCTTATTCCTTGGCTACCTTGCCTTCTCTTCCCTCCTCCTCTGCCCCTCTTCAGGCTACCTCCATGACTCCGCAGGGCGTACCTCTGATTTGTACCCCTCGCCAGAAGGTCTTTAAGGCTGGCAACCTTCTTCATCTTGCCACTCTCAACTCTTGCTCTGCTGTCAAACACTCCTCTGACATCTGCCACAGAACTGAACCTTGATATCCTTGGTCTCACTGAGACATGGTTCATGGCCATCTCTGTCACAAGCTTTGATACTCTCCTCCCTGATGGCTACAAGATCCACTCTGCACCCAAATCCACTCGGCCTGGAGGGGGCATAGCCCTGATCTTTCCTGAGTGGATTCCTGCCACTATCATTCCCACTCAGATGTACTCCTCTTTCGAATGGCTTGTCTGCAGGCTCTCTCTCTCTCCTAGCCACTATATTACTGTCACTACTCTCTACAAGCCCCCTGATAAAATCACCTCTTTACTCTCTGAGTGGGCTGACCTCTCTCCCGCCTGTCCTCAACCACCCAACTCCTCCTCCTTGGTGACCTCAACATCCGCCTCGATTCGCCCTGTCCCTCAGCTTTGCTCTTTCGCGACATCTGTGATTCCCTCTCCCTCTCTATCCTCCCCTCTGGCCCGACGCATTCTGCAGGACACACACTTGATGTCTGGATCTCCTCTGGCCTCCCCCTCACTATCCCTCTGACCACTCCTCTCTCCTGGAGTGACCACTGCCTTCTCTCCTCTCATCTAACATTCTCTTCCCCCCAAGCCAAGCCTACCCCAACACTGCCACCTACCTTCTCGGACATCCGGCCCATGAAGCGTGTGTTAGTTAAGGCTTTCGCTGCCACCTTCTCTCCCCTCCACTCATCCTTCGGCTGACTCACATCCGGACACAGCCCTGTCCCTTCTTTACTCTTTTCTGATACTCTTGATGCTCTTGCCCCTGTCATGAGGATCTGCTTGAAGTCCAAAGCCAAGTGCAATTCCTGGTATGAGTCCGACCTAGCTACACTGAAACATAAGTGTAGGGGGGCTGAGAGGAAATGGAGGGCTTCTTGTTCACTCTCCGACAAACTGGCCTGTCGCCTGCTCCAAAGACAATACCAACTCTCTGTCCACACCAATAAGAGAGTCCACATTCAAGCCTGTGTCTCTGCAGCATTTAACAACTTGGCCGAACTCTTTAAAATCTACAAGGGACTTGCCAACCCTGTTGCAGTCTCTACCCCCCCTCTTGCCTCCCAGGCTCTTTGTAATGCCCTTGCCTCTCACTTTATTTCAAAAACCCAGGACATCCTGTCCACCCTCTCCTCCTCTCGCCCGCCTCTCCCCAACTCCGCTTGCTGACCCTTTCTCAGCTACCCCCCACCCTCTTTCTCATCCTTTCCTCTTTTCTCCCCTGATGAGGTTGCTAGACAAGTCCGATCTATGAAAGCCTAGTCAGAACAGGTTCATCTCTGTTCCTCTCAAACCATTAAGGACCACATAGATACCCTTGCTACAGCCCTTGCAGATTTTTGCAACTTCTCCTTTGCCTCAGGATCCTTCCCCTCCACTCTCAAGCACTCCCTTGTACGTCCTCTCTTCAAGAAACCCACAGCCGATCCTTCTTGTCTGGCTAACTATCGCCCAGTTTCCATTACTCACATTTTGGGTAAACTCCTGGAAAATCTGGCCATTTCTCAGCTTAACCTTCACTCCGATTCTGTTGGCTCTCTCCTTGACCACCAATCTGACTTTAGGGCTGCCAGAAGCACAGAAACTGCTCCTGAATATCCATGAAGATCTGCTCTCCAACCTTAACTCTAACATTCCCTCTGTCCTCATCCTACTCGATCTCTCTTCTGCCTTCGACACGGTCAACCATGCCATCCTGCTCAACCATCTCCTTGATAACCTGGATATCACTGATCAGGCTCTGTCCTGGCTGTCCTCTTTCCTCTCTGATCGACCCTCCCAGGTCCAGCTTGGGTCTTTCCTATCATCTAGCTTCCTCTCTACCTGTGCTGTTCCCCAGGGATCTAACCTCTCACCCTGGCTTTTCAACCAATAACTGGCAACTCTCGCCCACTGCATTTCCATTTTCTGCTCAAACTTCCAGTGCTACGCTGATGATACGCAACTCATTTTCAGGCTTCCCTCAGCCACCTCCTCTCCCTTTCTCATCTCTGATTGCCTAACTGCCACTCAAGATTGGTGTGCCGCCAATGATCTTTGTCTGAATGCCAGCAAGACAAGATCCTCCTCATTGGCACACCTTCACCATCCTTTCCCCTCACTCTCTGGCCGGCCCCCCTTGGCCCTCCTCCTACCCCCACCTGCGAGGCTAAGAACCTCAGGGTCATCTTTGACTCCACACTTTCCTTCTTCGCCCACACCTCTGAGGTCTCTAAAAAGTCAAATGTCCTACAGCACCTCCTTAGAGGTACACTGCCTTTCCTCTTCTTCCCCCAGAAGCTCACTGTCTCCCACAGTCTGGTTCTCTCTAGGCTGGACTATTGCAACAGCCTCTTTCTAAATGTACCTGCCTCTACTCTCTGCCCTCTGCTACTAATCCAGAACAGGACTGCAAGACTTGTCCTTGGCCTCAAGCCCTGGGATTGCATCTCTTCAGCTCTGAAATCTCTCCACTGGCTCCCAGTAGATGCAAGGATTAAATTCAAAACCCTCTGCATTGTTCACAAGGCTTTCTGGGGCCTGGGGCCTCAATACCTCCAACTCTCTCTTCCTAAATATCTTCCTTCTCAAGCTCTTCGCTGATCTGACTCCAACTCACTCAGGGTCAGTCGCTTCTCCAAGCAACAAGTTGGTGGTAGATCTCTTTCTTCGGCTGGGGCCTCTCTCTGGAACAGCCTCCCTGCCTCCTAGAAACTTCGGAAGCACCTCAAGACCTTCCTCTTTGCTTCTGCTTTCTCTCCCCTCCCCTGCTGACCTCCTGACTGAAACTGCACTGGTCACCTGGCTACCGTATGATCTCGGGCCCAGGTCCCCCTCGCAAGCTGCATAGCTGCACACCTGCACTGCCTCCCGAGCAACCCCTGCACTTGGGGGCTGTTTCTGTATCCCTACAGTCCCCACCAGATCCTGACACTTGATGTCTGCACTTATCCCTCCACTTGCCACTAGCTGGCTGCACTTTTACCTGCTGTTTTTATTTATTCTATTTATTCGTTACTGTTGATCATATGTATTGCACTGCCCCCTCACCCCCCCCACATATTCCCTTTCCCCCCTCCCCTGCACTTGCTTGATCTCAATGTCACCTGACCTAGTAAGATCATTGTCTCTGTCTTTCCACTGTTCCCCCTCCCTTGCCTCGTCACGCTTTGAAACACTTGTATATAGGCGTGTTAGAAATGCCATATCATATCATATGATATCATAGTATGCCAGTTGGTCCCTCCGTGTTGGCCCACTCATGCCCCCCACTGAAGGGAACGTGATCATTCCAGTTGCCCAGATAAGGTCAACAATTTACTTGACAGGTAACATGTCACACTCTCTAGCCTCACTCCTTAAAGTGACCTGCCTCTCCAATTCCTCCAACTATCTCCTTTGAATTTGCCACCTAAGACTGGGGTGAGGATGGATAGCTCTGGGGCAACACATTTGTCTTGGAAGCAAGGCAACACGGTGCAACACAGGTTTGGTTCCCGATCGCGCACTTAGAAACCACCAGCTGGTATTAAGCGCGTTATTAATGATCAATAAAATGAAAAATAAAAAAATACCAGTATCTTCAGACGAAAAGTGCTATTTGGGTGGGCTATTTGGGTGGCTATCATCTTTTCTGAATCAATCCATCCTCTGCATAGACCCCCTGGCACCTCATTCAGGTGCATTGTGGCCAAGGGCTCAACTCTGCAAGGTATCAGAGTTTTTAACATTTGCATTAGTGCTAACAAGCGTGCAGAAGTATTTAATGCCAGTTTTGCTCCTGAAGTAATAAGGACCGGAGAAAACAGGTTTTGTCCCAATCCTTATTCAATAAACGTTTGCGCTAAGGCAAAAATAAATCATACTTTTGTTTAATATGTTTCTGAAGAAATGTATAAAGAAGTGCAGCAAGCATAGCAAAATAGAACAGTCTGCTTCATCATTTCATTGTTGCCCTAGTGAAAACGTGTTTAGATAATACTGAACGGAGAAACCCATATTGCTCCATTACCTGTCATGCTATTTCATCACCCTAGATCGTTCTACAAACACTAGTAATGAAAGCTGCAGTTAGAGCTACATCTGAGAAAGCAATACTTAAGTGCAGCTTGAGAAAAGCTCTATTCTTGGAGAAGAGAGAAGCCAAACTGTTGGTTACCACTTACCCGCTCCCTTCTTTAATATAATTAACATAAAATATTCTGCACCTTAGATGAGCTAGTCTAAAGTAATGTATGAATTACCATTATATGTAAACAGTATGTAAACTGCTAAATAAGTTTGTCTACTCCATGTTTGAAGTACTTATTTTTAACACAAGAGTTATCAATATATATATATATATATTACATGGACGCGGTAGCGTCCATGTAGTTATGGTTAAGTTGGTGTTTCCATAGGAAGAGCATTTTTTGGGTGGCTTATAACTTCGCAAAGTTTGGTGAGGATTCGTCCAGGGGGGGAAAAGTTATAGGGGGGGTCCCAAAACTTGTGTTTTTTCCTATAGACATAATGGGAAAAAACTTTGCGCACGGCCACAGGCCAAACCGCTGGACGGATTAACATCAAATTCACGGCAGGAGCAGGGGCTTGGTCCCGAAAGCGTGCTTTTGCAAATTTGATGTAAATCTGTCCAGTAGTTTTTTATAAAATGACAAAAACGTAAGGCAAAAAAATTAGTGATATCTGTGTTCGCTTCACGGACGGACTTCCCTGTTCGCTCCGCGGACAGCACCCCGATTGGCCCATGGCCTTGCGTCATGTCTGCGGACATGCGACGTGTTCGCTGATTGGACGGCGAGGGGCGTGGAGCGCATCAGATTTTCTGTGGCGCCCGCCATCTTGTATTCGCCGTCGACCGCGTACAGCGCAGTGAAACGTGGATAAAAAATTGTATTTAGTGCCGTGTGTTGGTGTGTAAGATTGTTTGGGGAGGGTGGGGGAGTATGAGATAGGTTCAATGTTTTGTTATTTTTATGTGCTAGACGTTTTTGTTGCGTTCGATTTGTCCGCGGAGAACACGGCTGTTCTGACATTTTGTAAATAAACTAAATGGTGGGGTGTTTAGAGGACGGAGTATGTGTCATTTTTGTTCGCAAGGAAGGTACAAATGAGCTATGAACACATGCGGTGTACTTAATTGTTCGTAAATACACAAACTGGGGGTGTCCTCAGGACGCTGTCTGTATTGTAATCTGTCTAGTTGAATGTGTTCTAAGAACACTCGCAGTGTCCCGAAATGGTTGCAATTACACAAAATGGGGGTGTTCTGAGAACGTTGTTTGTATTGTTCGTTGTCAGGGTGAAAGTGTTTTAAGACCACTCCTTTTGTCCGCTAATAGTACAATTTCCTATGGGCGTCAACCGACTTTTTGTCCACTAAAGAAACGATAAATCCGGCTGGTGTGCGCCGACATTATGTGATAATCCTATGACTGGCGCTATTGTCCTGGCTGACTTGCTTTTGCGACACTAAATCATATCTCCCGCCCCTCAGCCTGATATTATCAAAGCATTCATATTCCCCGCCTCTCTCCGTGACGTTACAGGGTGCGTCATCAAACAGCCCAGTCCTCTGCAGTCCTAAGTGACTTTACACAGAACCCGGAAGACAACACATAGTATGTCACAACACAGCGCGCCACAATTCGGAATATGAAACAGTGATTTAAAAGCAAACAGCAAGATTGTACATTTTGTAAAGTACATTTATTTGACATCAAATGTTTAGAGAATATTCAGCAATTTGCATTTGTCTTTGTTGTCGATCCGCAAAAGTTCATGTTGAGGCACGCAATGTTCCTTTGCGGTACAGAGGGTGTTAGATCAGCTTACAACTCAGTGCGCCACAATTCGGAATATGAAACTGTGGTTTAAAAGTAAACAGCAGGATTGTACATTTGGTAAAGTACATTTATTTCACATGAAATGTTTAGTGAATATTCAGCGATTTGCTATTGTCTCTGCTGTCGATCAGCAAAAGTTTATTTTGAGCCACGCGTTGTTCCTTTGCGGTAGATAGGCTGTTGGTTTATGATAAAAGCAGTAAATGGTCGCTCTGATAATCGGAAGATTGTCCAACAACGAGCCATTAGACCACCCTATTGGTTGGTATGTTGTTTGTAGCCGCTAGTACTGCGTAAGGGCATATTGGTCCTTGGCGATTGTCCCATAAAATGGTGAGGGTCATGAAGTTGCATATTTGGACCTGCACCTGGCAGTTGAAGACCCCATCCGCTGGAGTCTGTAAATCATGACATAGGGAAAATGGGGCCACATACCTGTTTTAAAAAACATAAATTAGTCTCACCAGCCGATCTTCACTAAAAATCATCATTTTATTTATTAGGGCGTGAAACTATTTGCTATCAAAGATAGTGCAACGGAGTATGTTAATAATAAAATAATAATATTTTCCCATTCATATAGCGCTAAGAACCGTGAGGAATCTAAGCAGTGCTTATTATTAACCACGGTGTGTGGTGCTCATTTATCGACCATGGAAGGATGAAAGGCTGAGTTTGGCCTTGCCGGGATTGGAACTTGCGTTAGCAAGATGTGCACGGATGTCAAAGCGAGCGTTGTACTCGCTGTGCCACTTAACAGGCTACAGTGAAGTGGCACAGCGAGTAGAGCGCTTGACAGCCTATAGACCGGTTACATTATTTTTATTAACCCACCCTGTGTCGTCTGCCTTTTTCAGAGCCCTCTAAACGACAGGGGATCAATTCGGCGGTGATAGTGCGTGGTAGAAAACATTATGCCACTTTCAACGAACAGGTTCAACTTGAGCGGTCTTTAATGCTACGCTATTGTAATTATATTTGGTATAAAATAATCTAGAGGGTTACTTACAGTACAATTGCAATTTCCATTGTCTACGAGTAGTGCAGTCCCAAAATACGACTCCGCGTGTGTGAACGATCTTTCGCATAGTGATATAATATATAAAAGTGTTTTCGTTTCAGAAATGTCATCCTTATCTTCTCTTACGTTTTAGCAACACTCCTTCAAGAGAAGTCTTTCATCACAATCTCTGTCTGTCAAGGTCAAAACACAATACAACCTTATAGTCCGCTTCGTGAGCCTCTCCGGGGCCAGAGAAAAAAATGGAAGCAGCTGACCTTCACTGTGAACGAGCATAAATTCTTACTTTGCAACATTCTGTGTAAAGCCATCTGTGAGAAGTTGGTTTTTGCACGCCATGTTTGTATATTGTTTGCGTGATATTAAAAAAAGTTTGTTTAAGGGATGTTATGGTTCTAAGTACAGCCGAAAGACCCCTGAAAATCGCAAGTTATGGTAAGCTATGAAAAATAACTCGCGCCACCACTGTGCACTGCTAAGACTAACACCCTGGACATCAAAGATGACATCGCAAATGTCATTGATGAAATCACTGATGACATCACATGTGTATGTACTTTTCATGGAATTTGTGTACTAGGGATTTTTATTATAATGTTGCGAAAAAAGTGTCAAGGATATTGCAATAAATATCATACCGTTATTAGTGCTTTGAACGATGCATTGATATAAATTGTATTATGGGATTCTATCTAGTATACTGAGCTCCTAATGGAGAAACATAGCATTGTGTGCAGAGTACAAGATGAAAGTATAATATTTGTAATGTTAATATGTTGAATAATGAAATGATAATTGTCCTGAAATGTTCGAAAATTCACAAAATGGGGGTGTTCTGAGGACGTTATTCGTATTGTGTGATTGCGTAGCTGTATGCAATGAGGGAATGGCACAGAGAGTAAAGTGGACGCCGTCCGCGGACACCACGGCTGTTCGTGGACAGGGCGTGCTACATCCGGGTTTTTCCAGGAAATCCAACATGGAAAGAAGACTGTACGGATAAGCCCATCAGATGTCGAGGTTGTGGATTTGTGTTGAAAGAGACTGTGTGTGGTGAAGATGGCAGAAGTAGAGAAAGTCAGGGTGTTGGTGCTTGGAGATATGTTTGTGTATGGTTTACAACAGTACGCTCAATGCAGGCATGTTGCAAAGAACTTTGATGTGAAAGGAGTGGAGGTGGTGTGGAGCACTGTGCCTGATTGCAATGTACAGGGAATTGTACAAGTTTGTGAGGATATGGCCACGATGAACAGTCCGCATTTGGTAGTTTTGCACTATGGTGCTTTCCATTTGGGCAACGTCAGTGCCCCTACTTTGTTGGCTGATTTGGAACGCTTAGTTCAAGCCGTAATGAAGATCCTTCCAAATGCGAAAGTCATTTTTTCTGGATTACTACCTAGGGCAATATGGGACAATAGTTCAGTTTTTTGTCCTGAGCAAAACATTGCTAGGTGTGTCATCAACAGAGGCATGTGTGCCTTCATGCTTAGAGCTGGTATGTTCTTCTGTAATAATGAGAATATTGATGCCAGTAATGCTGTTAATTTTAAAGAAGATGGCATTTCTTTATTTTTTACGGGAAATGCCTTTCTATTTTGGAATGTAAGGGTTGCTTTGGAGAAGGTTATGTGAAGATTTTAGGAGTAAAGTAAGAAAAAAAAACAAGAACAAAAATACAAAATAACAGGTGTCTGTCAAGCATCTGTAAAAAAAAAAAAACGGCTCTTTTCAGAGCCAACTTCAAAGGGGAAATGGGGCACACTATTTAAATTTACATTCACCACGCTCAGATTTTCGATATGTCCGCGGACATGGCGGTAGTCCGCGGACATGAAAATCACTACGAGGGGGTTAGTATGTTCTATGTTACATGTATATGAAGTCAGGGATATAATGGTTAAGTTTTGCTACTAAAAACCTATGAAATTTAGTGAAAAAACTTTGTTAAAGGGACATTATGGTTAAGTTGCGCTACTAAAAACCTATGAAATTCAGTGAAAAAACTTTGTTAAAGGGACGTTATGGTTCAAAGTAAAACCGAAAAACCCCTGAAATTCGTCAGTTATGGTAACATAAGCAACCATAACTCGCGCCACCGTGCACTGCTAACACTAACACCCAGGACATCAAAGATGACATCACAAATGTCATTTGTACGGTGCCGCGAGTTATGGTTGCTTATGTTACCATAACTGCCGAATTTCAGGGGTTTTTCGGTTTTACTTTGAACCATAACGTCCCTTTAACAAAGTTTTTTCACTGAATATATATATATACATTAGGAAGAGCACTTTTTGGGCAGCTTATAACTTCGCTCCCCGTGCACGAATCCTTACCAAACTTTGCAAAAAAGGGGGTCCCAAAAATGTTTTTTTTCCATAGAGGGAATGGAAAATTTGGTGTAAATCCATCCAGTATTTTTTTTTTTAACGGGCCAAAAGGAGGTAACAAAAAATGTGTGATACCTGTGTTCGGTCTGAAAATGGGCTTCTGATTGGCCCACAGGGCACGTGAAGCCCACTGATTGGATGGCGAAAAACGTGAGGTGCGTAAGATTTTCAAAAACGCCTGCCATGTTGAATCCGTGGACTGCCCGGTTGTCCGCAAACATCACACTAAAAACATATTAAAAAACACAACATTGCACTTGTCAAACTGATAAAACAGTCTCTGGAGAGGTGAGAGGTGATGGGGATGGCATGGGATATGGTCGTAAGAAAGGGTGGCTTTTCAACTCCGACATCCGCGAACAGTACGTACGTTGGGGCAGTCCTGTGATGTCAGCGAAAATGTCAGATGTTCAGGGTCAAAAATGCCTATTTCTGAATTACAGGGTTGGGGAAAAGCAGTTTTTGGATGGCTTATAACTTTGGCGCCACTGAATGAAATTGCATGAAATATTAAAATTCTATTTCAAACCTGACTCTGAATGGTTCTACAAAGTATGGTGCTGGTTTGTCAACAGAGAACAAAATTAGAGGAGGGGTCCCAAAATATTGGAAAGGCTTATGAATGTGGTGGCATTGGATGAATCTGCACAAAAGTTTGCTAAAATATTTTAGATCTAGATATGAATGTGTTGCAAAGTTTGGTGGCATTCTGTCAAGAGGGGACAAAATTAGAGGGGGGTCTCAACATTTTTAGATGGCTTACAACTTTGTTACCGTTTGACGAATGTTGATACATATTTTCAGAAAGATTATAGACCCAACCTTGAATGTTTGTGCCAAGTCTGAATGGATTTTGTCAAGTGGGGGCTAATTATATGACTAATGTATGTATGTACATTTTGACACTTTTGAAAAAATAAAACATGGGCGGATTTGCAGCAAACTTGTGTAAGGAGCATTGGCAAGCACCTGAAAGCATGGTCTTCCAAATGTGTCTGTGTTTTATTTTTTGAAACATGTCATAATGTAGGTACAAAAAATAGTGATATACCTTTGGTGACTGAGGTATAGCCTGTGGCCATGGGCAGTGGCCAGATTGTCCGGGCCATGGCCATGACCCGGACAATCTGGCCATGGCCACGAGGGACCAGCAATAAGCTTGAAGTGAGGTAAGGTTTTTCAAAATTGGGATTGGTTTGAAAGGAAAACAAATGTGCTCATGGATACAGGTTGAAGTGCTAGATGGGATTGCAGCAAATATGCACAAGGAGGGTCAGCAAGAACTGGAAAGCATGGTTTTGCAAATATGTCTTGTATTTTATTTAAGTATAAATTGTAAGGAAAAACCATTGGTGTCAGACCACTAAACACCCTTTGGTAAGGCCAAATCGTTAAAAGATTTAATAGCGCCAAGTATGATTGATGGGAGTAATCATCCTGAGAATTGGCTAGACAATCTGAATCAAACAACAGGTTTCAATAAATGCAACAACTGTAAAATGTGCAAGTATGTAGAAAAAAGAGCCGCAGTCAAATATGGACTCAAGCGGAACAAGACTTGGTAAATTAAACAAAATATTAACTGCTTGACCAAATTTGTAGTTCATGCTCTACTATGTCCCTGTAATTTAATGTACATTAGGTCGAACATCTGGCAGTTAAAATTACGCATTCTCCAACATTACAGGGCTATCCGTAATCAAGATGCCACTTACTCCTTGGCTGTACACTTTATGGAAAAACATTCTAGGGATGCAACGGGAATTAGGTTTTTTGGAATGGCTCAGGTTTCCCTCCACAAGAGGAGTGGGAATAGAGAGAGGAAATTGAGGAAACTAGAATCAAGATTGATCATTGCATTCAATACCAATAAACCCAATGGGCATAATGCAGGGGAAGAGCTAGCGATACATCTTCTGGGAGACCAATTATTTGTAAGAGATACTAGAATTAGACCCCATTACAGTATCCAGTGAGGTAGCGGGCAGTAGCATTAATTAGAGACAGCAGCTCTGCTATTGACAGTATTGCTTCTATAAAATGCACTTTAATATTCTGTCACCTTATTGCATTTTTGTACAGCCAGCATCATTTTCGTTTTAAGCACTTTAGTACTCAGTCACTTTAGTGCCTCTCTACTTATTAGGCTATTGTTGGTTCATGACTAACTCAACTGCTAATGATTGTAAATGCACTGGCACCTTAGTTGCTATTCACGTAGATATGTTAGATGTGCTAACAATTTTAGATAATTGAAGTGCATTAATCAGATTTGGGATATGAAACGGTTTGATTTGTTGTTTAGCACTCTGACACTTTGAATATTGAACAATTCACTTTGGGATTAATATGATAGAATCTCTTTGCCCCTCTTGAAGATATGTATTTGAAACTGTAATTTTGATTGAACAGCTGCAGCCCACTAGGGCGGGACAGTTATAGTCTTGATGTGAGAAAAGATAACTGAACGCAATGTTATTTACATAGTTACAGGCCACTTGGGCGGGTCCTCTAGAGTACTGATATGAGTAAAGCTAACTGAGCGCAATGTTATTTTTATATGCGCTCTGAATAGATGGCCCACTCGGGCTGGATTTAAATGACACATCACTGAGATGGATTAGAGTTGCTGCAAGTCCGATGCTTTCAATAGCCGTCAGTGGTTAAAACCGCAGCCGTGCATCGGTTTATATCACTTTTTTGAGATATTATATCTTATTGGGCTTTATACAAGAAAGATTTATAAACTTATAACAAGAAACAGAATGCATCTACTTTAATATATAAATACAAATATTAAACAGCACACAGAGTGCTAGCTGAGCCATTTTCTATAGTTGATGACTAGCTTAAAATGGTGGCTCAGTTTGACTTCATCAGAGATGCAATGTAACAGGTCACATGACCGGAGTGATTTTGAATTCTGTTACTTGTCTGCGTACATTTAAAACAGCCTGTGAGCCTAGGCTGTAAAACTAGCCTGACGAAGTCCCCGTGAAGGGATGGAACGCGTGGCTTTGACTTCTGTAACCAGTTCTGTAATCCATTGCTGACTTTTATTATTTTAAAGAAGATGTTTTATCTTAAATAAAGTACTATTTTAGCACTATTTCTGGGATTGAGTGCTTGTCATTTTTGCACTGTTTGGAGACCTGTACAAGCACCCGCTTAAGCAGAATGAGCACCACCTTAAGGGGATTTGGACTGCAATATATATATATATATATATATATATATATATATATATATATATATATATATATATATATATATATATATATATATAATGTGAGGATATAAAATGAGCTATGTATGATACTGTTGGAAATGTTGGGGTCAAATACTGGATTTCTTTTAGCCAACAAAGCACGAGTTATTGATAATTGTTACGGAGCAGCATAAAAAGTGGAAAGTAAAACTTTTGGGGACTCTGTGAATAATGCTTTACATGACCAGAACAACCTATGATTACCAAAACAGCTGTAACGAACAAGGAGTGTTAATAAGGCTATGCAGATGTTGTAGGGAATAACACAGAGAAGCATTTTATCGTTTTCTTTTCACTTGCAGATCAGCTTTGTTCAGTCCACTGTAATCACAGCATTTAACACAGTAGCTGTGGCGTGTACTGTAGACTAATAACTGGAACAGCTGTTCTTATTAACTTGGGCATTCAGATTTCTTTTGTATATTTTCTAGGCGTGGGTACATGCACTTTTCTGAAGATGGGATTCACATAGACTTAAGGAGTGTACTTCTGAAGGCCCTAAATGTCTCTGAATGCTGTACTGTAATTGTAATTCTCCCCACCAAAGTAAAGCAAACATTGGCAAAGCCAGAGGTTTTTGCTTTTATGGATGGCCATTTTCTAGGCTCTGCCATCATATGCCCTGTCTTCATGTGAATCGAAATGCAAGCCTGGTCCTGTAGAATGACTATGATACCATTGTGTCCAGGGTTGGCCCTCAATTTCTCGTGATTTGGTGCTCTAGTTACATTGCCATCAGACACCTCGTGTCAGTACAAGGGTGAAACATAGTAATCTTAGCAAAAATCTCTGGAAGGTACTAAACTAATTGGCTATCGTGTCTTTCGACAAAACCTCAAGACATGGGTGTTTTCCCTGTAAACAATACCTCTAATAAGGTAATGTGAAATCTGAAGACACCCAAAGGTCCCTTAGAATCTGCTTTTTAGCATGGGTACAGTCTCTCGCTGGCCATGTTACCATAAAGTATAGTGCCAAGATTCCACTTTGGTCGTATTTGAGTGGTGTTTCAGTATGAAACCAACCATGAACCATTGAGCACTAATTATGAGTTTATTTATATAAAAAGATTGATGCTGTGGTAGTAAAAGAGCTTTTTTTTGGACCAGCAGGAATGTACAGTTAGTGAATATATACATTGTACTTGCCACTGCAAGGCATACATTAGTTTTGCAAAATAGAGCAGTCGACACTGCGAAACAACACAATTTTGATTAGCAATCCACCTTAAATGATTAGTAATTTTTAGATTATTATTCTCAATGGAATGAGAACTCAATTGCAACAAGTCACCCATAAAGGTTCGAAAACAGTCGGCGTGTGTGCAGTTTTTATGTATTCGTATATTTTTGTATGACCGCAGTTGGCCTGCCAAGTAAAGCAGTTAAGCTAACACGGCTCTCCCCGGCTACAAGCAGGAGATGAATAGTTTTAAAGGAATTTCATTCCCGCTTCCTGGTGACTCCTCCCACTATAATACCTCCAACAAATAAGAACGGGGAAGTCCTAAATCACCCTCTGAGGTTATCCCAAATGCAGCAGTATGGTTTGGGGCTCAGAAAAGTTGCTGCAGAACATTAAGAATCAGGATAATAAATGTAGGGCTGCTCGAGCAGCACGTACCTGCCAGGGACAAGGAGGCTCAGGATGACTGTCAGGTGGCAGTAGTTGCAGGAGGTCAAAGCCAGAATGTGGGCCACCAGAGAATCCCAGGTGCTACCCAGACACACACCATTTTGGCACACGGCCAGACCACTGTTCATTGAAACACAGTAAATGACCCATGCTGTGGCAGGGATGGGGCCTCATCTCCTCACACCCTCCCTTCTGCATGGCCACACTCAAAGGTGAGACACAGAGCCATGGACGTGTATAACCATCTTTATTCCCCTCTACAGTATTCTTCCCAGGCTCTACTACTCCATCTCTCCTCCCTAGGTCCCCCTACTGTCCTTCTTCCCCCTGCTTAGAGTTGTCCTCTGTTTAAAGGAGACTGTCTGTCCTTGATCGTTCTACAACAGTAAGCCCTAATCGGGATGACCCTGTCATACCCCAAAGCATACCTCCCTGAGTTCCCACTCCATTGGCTTTTACACTTGTGTGTGTATGAACATGTAAACGTGTGCACGTACATTATGTTGAAAAGGGGCCTGACCTGAGGGAAGTCAGTGCAGTGCAAGTTCACAGAAGCAAAAAGGGGCACATGCCACACCGTGCTCAATGAATTGCCCAGGCAACTCTGAAGACAGACACTCCTGGTGCAGAAAAGCGGTATAAACTGAATTCTCCATGAAGAGCAAGGCATGGTTAGTGCAATGCCAAGGGCCCTGCACCTTGAGGCCTACCGTTAGGACCTACTCCATCCCCCGCCCCCGGCGCCACCCCCCGCTCTCAGTTCCAGACCCACAGTTTGTATATGCCGGCCCACAAACCACTTCCCCTTAAGAAGTCTCTTGGCATTTGAAAGGGTAGCACCTCGACATTGTTAATCTTTTGGTGAACAGTGCTGATGAGTGCTGTTGCATCTGAGAATCTCCCAAATAGATCCAATTGGTTACTGAAATCTATGTGAAAACCTCTTCCTCCCCCATTTTTGTAGCAGTCTAATTATGCATCATTTGACTGAATTCTTTTACTATAACTTTCAAACATAATGGGAAATGCATGATCATATTATTTTACTCAACAAATTGAATACCTATTTAATTTGATGTGTTTGTTAACATTTTCGGTTTGAATCAGGCCTTCTGCTCACATTAGAAATATATAAATATAAGTATACATACATTTCATTTCATCTACATGAATCATTCTATTCATTACATCAGCAAGATCAACATTGCCATTTTAACAAAACAAGTTCTTACTAGTAGCAATCAAATATGTATTGTTAATAACATTCCAGAATGTAATTGTAGTGATTATCAATGAAATCTGTTTCCATCCATTAATCTACCACAAAGCAATGCACTTTTAAACAAAATGTGCATTATGCACAAATCAAACAATATGGGGAAGCGTGATTCCAACCACTGGTCCTTCAGGCCTAAAATCGAGAAACAATATGTGGTGGACCAGTGGGGGAGAGGGGTGATCTCTAAACATTCTGTATGGTCTTTTTTATAAATATCAATCAACAATTCTTATAACTTGTAAATGAATTCAATTTAACTGTATCAAACACATTATAAAATACATAAAAAAGTACAAAAATAAATGTTTACATTCATTGCCAATGCGCTGTATTAATTCCAGGATTGGTTACAAGACACCAAAGCTCACCTTTCCAATCTACTACCATTCATTCACTTTAATTCTCCATTCCATTCATACTCCTCATCTCATCTTTCCCTAACTACTTTTGGTTAGATGCTGCTATTTCTCTGTGATAGTTGTTTAAGGGGTTCTGCTCTGTTGCTTGATAAACCAATCTATGTGGATTTTAGTCCCACATAGTTTAAACATCTACACGTGTTTCGGTTGTCTCTGAACCTCTATTGTGGTCCCTTAATGCAGCAACCTTCTTCAGGACGAAAAGACAGCGACCCATCTATGTCCTGTCCCTTTAGGTAGAGTGAGCCATGATCCATCCACTTGTTGTTTAGCGAAGGTGGTTCAGTTAAAAGGATTAATACACAGTTCTTTGTAGGTCTTCATGCCCCAGAATGGTCCGACATTGACATCTATGTTCGTCCGTATTCGATGTGTAGCCTCTGTTATTGTGTATAACTAGCACTTGGAGTTTTATTGTGTCTTCACAGGTAAGTATGTCTTTTTGTAATCCTTGTTGGATCACATCCAAGGCCCTGAGATCGCCTTTCCTCCGGAGTTAGTGCGCATTCCTTCTTTCCTCTCCCAGTGGTTGAGTTTGGCCAAACAAGAAGAAATACTTACCTACTTATGTAAATTAGTATGGGTCAGATCTGCTGCGTTGGCAGCCTTCCACTGGTGCCCCCTAGCAAGTACCAGGACACTTAAACTAGGAAATGGAAAATGAAGGTAAATCCAATGCGCAGATCCAGAAAATAGCAGGAATAATTCCAGATGGAATGTCGAATACTTTAGCAGCGAGGCTGGTATCATTGGTAACAGAATGAAAAGCGGAAAGGTGGGCACCACACCGAAGTCATTTAGGATAAATTGAAAAATGTCTAAACATTTCTTAAAATTATAAAGTCCACTGCAAAGTGGTGATTTGATGAATCTTTACAGAAGAAGACTGTGCATAACCTAGAGACACCTAAGCTCAATATAGTCACAAAAAAAAGAAGCCGGGTGAAAAACACACCGCTAAACAGTCGCTCTCTTGTAGTTCCTCAAACGAGGTTACTCTGAACAATAACTAGGACATGGAAAATGAAGGTAAATCCATTGCGCAAATTCAGAAAATTAGAAGTCCAAATAGAAGAAAGTATTCCTGTTATCGGTTACAGAATGTATTGGTCAAAAAACACCCGAAACGTGTTTCGACCTTTCAGGTTGCTATCAAGGCTGTACATTAACAGAGATGATATTTAAACAAGAAAATGTAAACATTTAGCATTAGAAATGATAAGTGCCATCTTTCAAAACAAACAAAAAGGATTCAATAACATTTTGGCAATTTGAACAATAAATTATAAACAAATGGCATCACATCCAAAATTAAAGGTAAGTAAAATTTCATACTAGTATTCAGTGGTTGGTTTGTGGAGATGTAAGTGACATTGGTGATCAGAAGACAGAGAACAAAATCAAATGGGAAATGTTAGTGTGCACTTTGGTCCATAGAATAATTGGCAAAAATAAGATCAAGGTTCAAAATGTGCATGTGGGAAAATATGAAGTAAGGCATGACATACCGTGTATCCAGGTAAATGGAAGAACACATTTTGGAGTGGTGGCTGGTAATACAGAATAGCCACCTGAGAAGGTAAGCAAAACCCTAAATTGAGTGTAAAGTTGGTATTATGTGGACACTAAAATGAATGAGAGGGTAGTTATTGTAAAAAACAGACTTACCATCAGATTCAAAGTCAAGTGTGCATATAGCTTGTTGGTAAAATGGTAAAAGTTCAAATTCTAAAAGAGATCAAAACCATAAACAAAGTATAAGAACTGTGTCTAGCCGTGCATGGTAAGTGTGCTAATTTAAATGCATTAAGTGCTAAATAAAATGTATATGTATGGTAATATTGTAGTCCTGCAAAGTTAAGGGGCCCAATTCCCATGTGCAATCATGTCCGTACACCCATTCTGTGGCAAGTAGAAGAAGCAGAAGCTTGAGGTAGTGCCGGCCATGTTGCTATGTGGCATTTGCGTCGCGCGCGTGACGTCACGCGCACGTTTGGCGGGTGACTTCACGCGCGTCACACAAAAAAAAATGTCTGCATGTAAAGTAAACAATGTCAAGAAAATGAAATTAGCTATGATTGCAGAAAATATTGTGTTAGTAGAGAAATGAATGAACTAATATGGTTGTCAAAAGGTATAGCTAAAATGACTTACTGAGTTGCATGATGTATAATGTTGTGTGTGAATTGTTTACAGACGTATTCCCACAGCACATCAAGAAGCTTAAGCAAGTTGAAGATAGTATTCAAAATAACTCTGCTAGAACGGAAATAGGGGTGGCAGAGGAGGTCATTATTGTTGAATATATAATTGCAATTGGATAATAGCAGTGCACATGCAACAATAATATAAGGTAATTATCATCAGGCACAAAAGCTGATGATCACATTTTATAGTTGAATAAACCCTTTACAAGAATTGTACAATGGTTACAATTAAACGTGATACAGAGATAAAATTAATTAGATCATTGTGCTGCAATGTTCTGATAAGGTATATTATTGATTAGAGCTGTTATTAATTGAGTCTATTGGCAAGGTAACGAAAGTACAACCGTAGTGCAGAAATGCAGTTATTAATTGAGTCGATTGGCAAGGTAACGTAAGTACAACGGTAGTACAGAAATGCAGTTATTAAGATGACTGTACTGCAATGCACTAGTTGAGAATAGTGTTGGTCAAAAATGTTAATGTTTCAATCTAATTACAAACTCTCAATAAAAGTGTGAATTGGAACAAAACAGAGGTTAAATTACAAAAAGACATGCATTTCTTGATCTGAGTTTAAACCGATGGTGGTACATCGAAAATGACAAATAAGCTTACATTCTAATTTCCTCAGTTTCATACATAGGTTACCACCACGTTTGCTCATTGAGGCTTTTGCCAAACCTAAAAAGTGTATGTCTTCTTTGTTGGCTTGTTGGTGTTGTCTTTGCCAATGTAACACCACAGGTAAATTGACACCTGTTTTATTGAGAATTGAAAGGTGTTCTCTGATGCGGACTCTCAACTATCTGATCGTGCTCCCTATGTATAGTTTGTTACAAACACATATAATTGCATAAACCACAAATTTGGTTTTGCAATTAATGAAATTCTTGATCGCAATTTTAGTCCCAATTTGATCAGCAAATTCCTGACAATTAGGATAGGCATATTGGCATTGGTTTTAGCTCCCACATTTGAAAAATCCAACTGGTTGGTTCAACCATGTTGGATGTGTTTTAGCATTCGAAGGATCAAAGAAAGAAGGACTGAGTCTATTGCGAGGTGTATTAGCTTTGGTAAAAGTACATTTCGGCCTCTGTGAAATATAAGGTATTAGGTCTGGATTCAAATACAACAGATGCCAATGTTTATGAGCCAATTTGAATAGAGTTGACGAGTCCCTTGAGAACTGTGTGATGATTGAGATAGGCCTGAATTGGGTATCTGTAGACGATTTTGAGACCAGTAGGTCAGCTTGGTTTGTTGATAGATATTTTTGAGATGCTTTGAGCAGTGTGGGTACTGGATAACCTTGTTGTTTAAAGCGATTGATCAACTGTTTGCATTCAGCTGTGAAATCTATATCTTTAGAACAGTTTCTTCTTGCTCTATAGAATTCGCCACTTGAAATGTTAAGTATGGTGGCTCTTTGGTGACAACTCCTGGCGTGCAATATGGCATTTACTGCTGTCAGTTTACGGAAAGTTCTAGTTTGTAGTGAGTTATTTTCAACAAATATTTCCAGGTCTAAAAATGCCACTTTGTTTATGGTTTTGATCTCTTTTAGAATTTTAACTTTTACCATTTTACCAACAAGCTATATGCACACTTGACTTTGAATCTGATGGTAAGTCTGTTTTTTACAATAACTACCCTCTCATTCATTTTAGTGTCCACATAATACCAACTTTACACTCAATTTAGGGGTTGCTTACCTTCTCAGGTGGCCATTCTGTATTACCAGCCACCACTCTACAAATGTGTTCTTCCACTTACCTGGAAACACGGTATGTCATGCCTTACTTCACATTTTGAACCTTTATCTTATTTTTGCCACTTATTCTATGGACCAAAGTGCACACTAACATTTCCCATTTGATTTTGTTCTCTGTCTTCAAATCACCAATGTCACTTCATCTCCACAAACCAACCACTGAATACTGGTATGAAATTTTACTTACCTTTAATTTTGGGTGATGACATTTATTTATAATTTATTGTTCAAATTGCCGAAATGTTATTGAATCCTTTTTGTTTGTTTTGAATGATGGCACTTATCATTTCTAATGCTAAATGTTTACATTTTCTTGTTTAAATATCATTTCTTTTAATGTACAGCCTTGATAACGACCTGAAAGGTTGAAACACATGTCGACTGTTTTTTTACCAATAAATTCTGTAACCGATAACAGGAATACTTTCTTCTATTTGGACTTCTAATTTTCTGAATTTGCGCATTGGATTTACCTTCATTTTCCATGTCCTAGTTATTGTTCAGAGTAACCTCGTTTGAGGAACTACAAGAGACCGACTGTTTAGCGGTGTGTTTTTCACCCGGCTTCTTTTTTTTGTGACTATATTGAGCTCAGGTGTCTCTAGGTTATGCACAGTCTGCTTCTGTAAAGATTCATCAAATCACCACTTTGCAGTGGACTTTATAATTTTTAGAAATGTTTAGACATTTTTCAATTTATCCTAAATAACTTTGGTGTGGTGCCCACCTTTCCGCTTTTCATTCTGTTACCAATGATACCAGCCTCGCTGCTAAAGTATTCGACATTCCATCTGGAATTATTCCTGCTATCCCAACTTGTATGCCCTCTGTACAAGAGTGGAAGGCCCAGGGGAGATTTTGTGTGGTTCACAAACTCAGCATAACCATCAATTATGATTAAGCGGCTCTCCAAATGAAATTGTCTCTGCTTGCTGCTCTGCCGTCCCATCCACAACTTTCAACCTCGGTCCACTTGGCCCTAGGCAGAACAAATCCCCTGTTGCCACCCCTCCTATTGTTGATGAGCCACCCTCCCATTTCCACTTTCCATTAGATGTAAACTCAGACAGTGTGCGAGCCTGGGGGGAGATTGGCGCAAGCTCCAGGGGTAATTGATGAAGTCCTGCCGGATACTTTGCCAAGCCCACCACCCAAGGCAAAGGGTGCGGCAAGTACAAGCTCAGTTGAATAAGGGAAGGGGGGCTCAGGGACAAGGGTGAGTTGTTGTTGCAGTTTAGTGCTCCCTGAATTTCTATTAATAAAGAATCTGCTCTGGTCTTTAATGGAATCCGTGGGGAAAAAAGCTGAAGCTGCAAACCCAATGACATCCCTAGGAAGTGAGTTAAGGGTGGCGACCAGGCCACACAACCTAAGGATAGCTGGTCCCCCTGCCAAAATACCTGACACTGACCGTAAGGGTGAGAATGAGCTTTGTGATGAGAATAGTGCTAAATCTGACATTGCAAAGAGATAAAGGGTTTTTGCACAATCCAACACCACTTGGCCCTGATTGCATAGAGACCTCACACTTAGCAGCTCTGATTCCTGTAAGGCAAACTGGTAGGTCACAGGTAGATAGAACCTGCAGAGCTAATAGGTCATTTGGGAATGCAAGTAATGCGCAGGCTCAAGAGGCGTGTAATTCATCTGGCGAGCCTACCTGGCCAACAGGGTTCTTAGCATCCAGGTCCTTATTTTTATATAAACTGCCTAAACTGGCTACAAAGAGGTAGGATCCAAGGGAGGTGCTATTGAATAAGGCCTTCACTGTCTTCGCTCAGTGAGGGGTTGTCACTTTGTACATAGGGAGCAGATTGTAGCCTGCACCAGGACCTCCTATGTAGGGGAGGAAGACTCTGATTCCAGCAAGATAACGTTTTGAGATATCAAAGTGACCAGAGACATATGGAACATCATTAACACGAGTAGCCATCTGGTAAGCACCACAATTGTACTGAGCCCACATCCCCGGGGAACAGAGTCTCATGGGACTGTATTGTCTGTAGCAAATGCTGTTCAACTGGGGGGAAGGCCTGCGGATTGATGTAAACCAAAAGACATTGAATTGTACTGTGAAGAGGTAGGTCCCTGAGAGTACCTTGTTTCTTGTTATCTTTGTGTACCATTGATTGCAACGGAACTGCTTTGTATTGTATGAATTGTATGTTTTATTTTCTGTGAACCTTTATGGCTTCATTGTTAATGTTAATGTTAATGTTAAAGGACATTTGTACCACGCACTATCACCACCGGAGTGGTCCCCTGGCACACTGGGGGCTCTGAAAAAGGGAGGGAGGGCGAGTTAGTGGGAGAAAGCAGGAAAAGTGCAAGAGATCCGTGATGTGCTGTTGGCGGCATCAGCCCGGTGGGTCCGTTGGCTGGGCTTGGGGTGTTTGCGGCCGGTAGTCGTCGTGTACTGTTGTGGAAGTCTATGTGTGTTTTTTGTTGTGTTGTTGCAATGTAGTGAAGTTTGTGTGGTTTGTTGTGCTGTAGGTCTGTGGTTGTGTTTGGTTTGGAGTTTGAGAGGTGTGTGCAGAGGAGGAAATTGTTAGTAGAATTGGTTAGTTGGCATCTCTATCCTGAATTGAGGCACTGGGCTTGTGTAGTCTCTCCTGATGTGCCACAGATCTGATCTGGGCCCATCTTGCATTCAATGTCCCTTTCACATCTGTTCCCCACCTCAAGCAGCCTCCCTCATAACCCCACCGGTCCTCCCTTCCTACTCCTGTGGCCAGAGCACCTGCCAATGTCCACCATCCAGCTAGTGTGGTGATTGTCAGTATCTTGACAATTCAATTGACACTTGGTACCTGGTGGCAACTAAGGGGGGGTAAGGTTGTTGGTGGGATTGTCTGGGGTAGTTGAGTCTGTCTCCATGGGTGTCACCTATGTTTCATTCTATCTGGTGTCATCCGTCCAGGTACCGCGGTCGCTTCCCTGTTGGTTCTGGGGCTGTCAGTGTCCTTTCCAGTTTAGTCGTCCCTTTTCTATGTTGTTTCGGTTTTCAGTTTGGGTCTGTGGCCTTGAAGAGCCAGGTTTTTAGTAATTTTCTCAATCTGTGGTGATCTTCCGTGTTTCTTATCTCTTTTGGGATGTTGTTCCAGGTTTTTGAGGCTAAGTGGTAGAAGGAGGTGCCTCCAAGTTTTTTCTTACGGTATGGTTTTAGTTCCCGGCGGATTTCGTTGCTGGATCGGAGGGGCCTGTTTGGTTTGTAGACTGTTATTTTCTTGTGAAGGAATTCTGCTCCTTGTCCTCTGATTGCCCTGTGCATCATGCACATGGTTATGAAGGTGATGTGATGTTTTACTGGGAGCCAGTGTAGTGTTTTTAGGGAGTGATGTGGTTTCATCTGGTTAATTTGAGGAGTAGTCTGGCTGTCGCATTTTGGATTTGTTGTAGTTTCTCCAGGAGGTTTTCTGGTATTCCGAGGTAGAAGACTGTTTGCATAGTCAATTCTTGACATGATGAGGGCGACGATCATGAGTGTTTTGTGTGTGAAGGAGAGGAAAGGTAGGATTCTTCTTGCCGTGTGGAGGAGGAAGAAACATTTCTTCACTGTTGCATTTATTTGTGGTTCTAAGGTTAGGGTGTTGTCCATCAGAACTCCCAGATTCTTTACTACCTTAGATGGTGTTGGTGCGGTTCCCATTTCTGTTGGCCATGGGATGGCGGTTTCGTTCCCTTGGTCTTTGGATATGATCATGATTTTGGTCTTTCCTGGGTTGATTTTCAGGTTGTTGGTATTCATCCAGTTGAAGACAGTCAATTGGAGTTGAGTGATCCACTTCGTTGTCTTTGATTTTGTAGATGATTTGAGTGTCATCAGTGTAGTTGTAGCAAGTAATGTTGTATTTTTTGAAGATTCTGATGACCGGAGTCTGGTAGATGTTGAAATTTAATGGTGATAGTGAGGATCCTTGTGGTACTCCACAGTCGTTAACTCGTGGTGTGGATTTGAAGGGTTTAATCCATACGGTTTCTGATCTGTCTGCTAGGAATTATTTAGTCCAGAGTAGTGCTGTGTCTGTTATGCCTATGTCTTCTAGTCTTTTGGTCAGGGTGTCATGGCTAACTGTGTCAAAGGCTGCGGAGAGATCGAGTAGAATAAGGGCTGAGGTTGTGTTTGACTCTGCGTTAGTTTTAAGGTCATCCCAGATGGATAGTAGTGCTGTTTCCGTTCCTCTTGCTGGTCTGAAACTGACTTGAGCTTGGTCTAGCAGGTGGTGTTTTTGTATGTGCTCTTGGGTACGTTTATATACGTAGGTTTCCAGAAGTTTTGCCGGGTAGGGAATGTTTGAGATTAGCCTGTAGTTGGAGAGGTCTTCTACATCATCACTTGTGTTTTTTAGAAGTGGCTTGATATAGGCTGATTTGAAGATCCTCGGCACAGACCCTGTTGCTAGTGATAGATTTAGAAGGTTTCTGAAGCATTCTGATGGTGTTCTTTGTGCAAGGATTGATTTGTAGCTGTCCGGGGGACAGGGATCCATGGGTGATCCAGCTTTCTTGCTGCGTTTTACCAGCATTGCGAATGCCTCTGCTGATATTTCAGGAACATTTTTGAGTTTGTGCTGTGGTTCTGCGTTAGGTTTGTTTGGTTGTATGTTGTGGTTGGTTGGTCTCTTTTGTATGGTTTGTCGGATGTCATTGATTTTTTTC
The DNA here is from genome assembly GCF_040938575.1 of Ambystoma mexicanum. Classification (NCBI taxonomy): domain Eukaryota; kingdom Metazoa; phylum Chordata; class Amphibia; order Caudata; family Ambystomatidae; genus Ambystoma; species Ambystoma mexicanum. The sequence goes on along the minus strand of NC_090930.1, from coordinate 1,358,592,776 downwards.
TTGAAATGGTCTCTGAGGGGTTTGGGGTGTTATCGCAGCCTGGTGGATTTCTCATCTCTTTAACAATGTTAAACATTTATTTTTGTGTGTTGGTGACATTGGTGATTCTGTCATCATAATGCCCTCTCTTCTCCTTTTGAATTTCCTTCTTGTATGTGAGGATTTGTTTTTGGAACAGTGTTTTTTTGTCTGGGTTGTATTCTTTCCTCCATTCCAGTTCCATCTTTTTGTTTTCCTTTTTCATGGTGTTTAACAGTGGTGTTAACCATTTTGCCATTGCTCGTTTTTTTATGGGGTGAATGGTTTTTCTGGGGCGATCTTATTTATTGTGTCTGCAATCCATTTGTGTAGTATTTCCACTTTCCCGTCTAGGTCAGCTAGCTCTAGTTCTGTAGTTGAGGGTTTGGTTAATTACAGTTGTTCGAATAGGTTGCTTTCTTTGATGTGTTTCCAGTTTCTTTTGGTGGTTGTTGCGTGTTTAGGAGGTTGCATACGTACTTGGGTTGGCATGGTGATCATGAATGGGATGATGAGGTGGTCGGTCCACAGTATTTGTATCGGAGGTGCCGTGGTGATGAGTTTTTCATTTGCAAAAATTGTTCCGAGGGTGTGTCCTGCCAAGTGTGTTGCCCCTTTTACTAGTTGTCGTAGTTTCATGGTGTCGAGTTGTTCAGTGAGTGAGTTATGGGAGTTGGTGTGACTGTCTTCAAACCAAATGTTGAAGTCCGCCAGGATGATTAGGTGTTCGTGGTTAATGGCTAAATTGGTGATGGCTTCTATGAAGTTGTCAACAAAGGTTTCATCATATGTCAGTGGTCTGTACACCAGGATGAATGTGATGTTGGTTTTTGGACTAGTTGTTAGGTGTATTACCATGGTTTCACAGTTGAGGATGTTGAGTGGTTCGTCCGTTTTTAACTTCAGGTGTTCTTTGAATGCTATTGCGATGCCTCCTTCTTTTTTGTTTTTCCTGTTTATTTGAAGGCATTTGAAGTCGGTTGGAAGCCAGCTTTGGAGTGTGATTTTGTAGTTGTCGTCCAGCCATGTTTTTGTGATGAACAGGATGTCAATGCCGTTGTCATCGAGTAGGTCGAAGATCTCTGTTGAGTGTTTGGACATGGATCTTGCATTTATTAGATTGCAGTGGAGTTTGGAGGTGTTGTTTGGTTTGGACTTTCTTGTTGAGTTCGTCTTCTTATCGGTGTTGAGGTTTCCTTCCTGGTCGATCACTTGTTGGACTGTAGGTTTCGGGGTGTCAGCCTCTTCAAAGAGTTCCTCTAGGTTCTGTCTTGGGTTTTTGCTTTCATCAGACTCGTCTTCCGGGAGTTGTGTTTGTCGATTTGATGTTCCTCTTGCTTTGGTGATGTAGGGTGTTATCACATCAGTCGTGTGTTTGTTGGTTTTTTTGTGGTTCATCCTTCTTCTACGTGCTTATGTTAGGTTATTTGATGTTGCTACTTCTAGCCTTGAGTTGGTTTGCTGTGGTGACCAGTTTTCAGCGAGGTAAGGAGTTAAGTAGAGAGATTCTTCTCTTCTCTCAGTGTTGGTTCGATTTTTGTTCTTGTCTGTGGGGGTGCGTTCTGTAGTTGTCTTTCTTTGTTGTTGTTCTGGAGTGTTTGTTCTTTCTTCTTCTCTTGTTTTTTCCCTCGGAATGGGTCGTTTGCATGGCATTATAAGATTGATAGTAGTTTAGTTTGTTTGTTTGGTGATTCCCAGCTGTTTCCGCTTTGGTCAGGTTGTCTTGTGGTGTAGTAGTGGGTGTGGAGGGTTGTCTGCCACTGGTTTGGGCTCTGTCTGTAGGTGGTATTCCGGCTGATGTTGCCAACTCATTCAGTTGCTGTCTTGAGAGGGCTTAGGGGATAGTGAATATGGGTTATATATTTGGTGTTATAGGGGGATATCTTTAGTGTCTGTTTCCCTGGACGTGGTTCACTGCAGTGAGCTAGCTATGTGGGTGTGCGAAGGACATCTCCTAGTTGAAGAGTGGCTTGGAGGGGTGCAGCTAGGAGTTACGCCTTATGAGGCGTGAGCCCCTAGTTGGGGTGTCACTCCACCGTAGTTCCCTAGTGGGTTCTATCTGACTTAAGAGTGATGTGGTCTACAAGTTTGAGAGACCTGTGTAGTGGGGGATGCACCTATCTTGCAATTTAATTTCAGGCAGCGCTATTGGAGACAGAGCTCCTGCTAGATCTGAATGATCTGTGTAGTGGGAGAGAGGCCTATTAATGCAATCTAAATGTCACACAATGCAATCTGGACACAGTACTTCTGCTGAATTTGAGAGACCTGTACAGCGGGAGAGAGGCCTATCAATGCAATCTAAATGTCATACAATGCAATCTGGACACAGTACTTCTGCTGAATTTAGGAGACCTGTATAATGGGAGAGAGGCCTATCGATGCAATTTAAATGTCACACAATGCAATCTGGACACCATAATTCTGCTAAATTTGAGAGGCCTGTATAGTGGGAGTGAGGCCCATCAATGCAATCTAGATATCATACAATGCAGTTTGGAGGCCTGTCAATGTAGTCTAATATCACACAGTGCCATTGGAGACAGACCCCAGCTAGATTTGAGAGGCCTGTATAGCAGGAGAGAGGCCTATCAATGCAATCTGAGTATCGTACAATGCAATATGGACCCAGAATCCCCTGCTAAATTCGAGAGACCTGTATAGTGGGAGAGATCCGAATGCAGTCTAGATATCATACAGTGTGATTTGGAGATAGAACCCCTGTTAGATTTGATAGACCTGTATAGTGTGAAGGAGGCCCATCAATGCAATCTGGACATCATACAATGCAATCTGGACACAGAATCCCCTGCTAGATTTGAGAGACCTGTATAGCGAGAGAGAGGCCCGTTAATGCAATCTAGATATCATACCATGCAATATGGAGAAAGACCCTATCAGTGCAATCTGAATGTCATACTATTCAATTTGAGCACAGCATCCCCTGCTAGATTTGAGAGAGCTGTATAGTGGGAGAGATGCCTATCATTGCAATCAAAGTATCACACACTGAAATTTGGACACAGAATCCCCTGCTAAACTTGAGAGACCCATACAGTGGGGGAGAGGCCCATCAATACAGTCTAGATGTCACGCAATGCTGTTTGGAGATAGAACCCCTACTGGATTTGAGGTACCTGTTTAGTGGGAGAGAGGCCTATCAAAGCAATCTATATGCCATACAAAGCAATTTGGAAAAAATACCTCTAATAGATTTGGGAGACCTGAACAGTGGGATTGAGGCCTATCAGTGCAATCCAGATGTCATACAATGCAATTTGGAGATAAAACCTCTACTAGATCTGAGAGACCTGTATGGTGGGAGAGAGGCCCATCAATACAATCTAGATGTTGTACAGTGCAATTTCGAGATAAAACCTCTACTAGAATTTGAGAGACCTGTATAGTGGGAGAGAGGCCTATCAATGCAAACTAGTTATCCCACCGTGCAGATCGGAGATAGAACCTCTGCTAGATTTGAGAGACCTGTACAGGTCTTGAGTAGTGCCGAAATAAAGTTAAGTGCATCTAAAACCTCTACTTTTATACCAACATTTTGCAGAAAGACGTTACACTCCTGTACAAATGAAAGCACCACTTTACAATGTTTATATTGCATTAGCCCGTGAAGACGGTTATACACATTTCCTTCTTTATCTGTGTAATTTATCTTTGCATATAACCTTCCACTTTAATCAATACTTCCCAGTCCTAACTTTACTGTATATCCAATCCATTTAGAATTATTGGATCACCTTAGATCTATATGCAATTATTAAGGGAATCCATGAGAATTCTCCATATTCTTAATACAAATGTTTCAATTTTGAAAGGACTGGAAGAATTTGATTTTTCCTTCTAACAATCACATTTTTTGGAAATTAATTTTGATTAAACTGGGAACCCTAAATAACTGAAGTCTTCAACTACCGCTAGTTGTTTGCCGTCTAAGCTCCATATAAATATTTTATGTGTAAGCTTAGGCTTGCTCATAATCCTTACTTTTATTTTTAGAAAATATCCACTGAATATGAATTTACAATTTCAAGACTGCTCTTGAAGATGCCTGCTGACATATTTAAATATTTCTCAGATGGTATATATTAGTAACTAAAGTAGAACACATATGTGGTCAGTCAGTGGCCAACATTGCAGAATGGGCTAAAATCCCAGCTCCAATACTAATTAAAGTGTGTGATCTTGATGTTCAGCATACTTCCCAACATGTTACAAACCTAAAATGTGGCATGTGGTTATGTTCCATGGTGTAGACAATGCAACAAGCATAAAGTATACCTTTTCTGATGTATTTATTTTTTAAGCAGTCTGCAATGCTTACCTCTGCCATATGGCTCTTTGCGCCGTAGTTCTGCTGTAGTTCTACGTTCATTGTTCCTAAAGTCCAGCAGTGCATGAAAACTTCAGAAGTTCATTGTCCTGAAACTTTCCACACCATCAGCATTCTAGCTGACATTAGCAGCACTCGCTTTTGAAGTCATGCAGGTGGCACAAAACAGTGCTTTTGTAGTAATGCGGGTGACAGGAAACAGCGAATGTCTTTTCAATAGTGTCTGCAATGACGTTGTCCATCACATCGTGGGAATTCTCTCATTACAGATACTTCATTTCCCAAAGAAGTTGCTGAATGTATGCCATCTCAGCAGTATAAAGCTTACATGCTTCATCCGTACACATACGGGTGTGGCACTTCAAGTTTACACGCTTCAGCCCTACACGTATGGCACTTATTTTGAGGTTGCTGCTGCCTGGGCTATAGATCAGGACACCAATAATGTTGCTGTGCAATCTCAACGCTCCAACTCAAAGTAGCTGGGACCAATTTTCGGCATTCATGCGTTTCTCATGGTCAGTTTTATGTGGCTTTCTCTAGCTCCTACAGGAAAGACTAGCAATATTGTCCACAAAGAAGCATTGGTTTAGTTCATTAACTGATATGATATGATATTTTATGTATATCGTGCTCGTACACAAGTGTTTCAAAGAATGACGAGGCAAAGGGAAGGGAACAGGGGAGAACAAAAACAATGATCTTACTAGGACCAGTGACATTAAGAGCGCTCAAGTTCATAGGAAAGGGAAAAGGGGAAAGTGCATGGAAAGTGGTAGAAGTGGAAAGTGCGGAGCAGAGGACAGAGCAGAATAAATAATAAGTACAATAAATACATAAATAAAGGCGATAAACAATGGTAGTGCAGCCAGCCAGTGGCAAAGTGTTAGGTTAGTCAGATAGGGTGTATCTGATAAGTGCAGAAGAATAGTGGGTGGGGGAATGTATGGGTACAAATACAGACCCCAGTTCAAGGGGTGGCTTGGAGGCAGTGTAGGAGGGTCGCAGGGTGAGCAGGTACCTGGACCCAAAGGATAGAGGGCGGCCAGGTGCACGGTGCAGAGAGAGAAAGCAGATCAGCAGGGGAGAAGAGGGGCAAAGGCAGAAGCGAAGAGGAAGGTCTTGAGCTGCTTTCGGAACCGGAGATGGTTCTCTTCAAGTTTCAAGATGGCAGGGAGGCTGTTCCAAAGGGAGGACCCAGCCGATTACAGAGATCAACCCCCAGCTCGTTTCTTTGAAAAACGAGTGACCCTGAGGGAGTTAGAGGTAGAGGAGTGAAGGGCTCGAGATGGGAGGTATTTACGGAGGGATAGTTGAAGGTATTTTGGACCCAGGCTCCAGAAATCCTTGTGGACAATGCAGAGGGTTTTAAATGTAATCCTTGAATCCATTGGGAGCCAATGAATGGATTTCAGAGCTGGAGAGATACAATCCCAGGGCTTGAGGCCAAGGACAAGTCTCGCAGTTCTGTTCTGGATTAGTTGTAAAGGGTGGAGCGTGGAGGCAGGTAGATTTAGAAAGAGGCTTTTACAATAGTCCAACCTAGAGAGAACCAGAGCTTGGGAGAGTGTGAGCTTCGGAGGGAAGGAGAGGAAAAGCAGAGTACCTCTAAGGAGATGCAGTAAGAAGTTCGACTTTTTAGAGACGTCAGAGATGTGTGCTGAGAAGGAAAGTGTAGAGTCAAAGATAACCCTGAGGTTCTTAGCCTCACAAGTAGGGATAGCAGGAGGGCCAAGGGAGGCTGGCTAGAGAGTGAGGGCAAAGGATGGTGCAGGTGAACCAATGAGGAGGATCTCAGTCTTGTTGGCATTTAGACAGAAATCGCTGGCGGCACACCAATTTTGAATGACGATTAGGCAATCAGAGGTGAGGGAAGGAGAGGAGGTGGTAGAAGGAAGCCTGAAAATGAGTTGTGTGTCATCAGTATAGCACTGGAAATTTGAGCAGAAAATGGAAATGCAATAGGTGAGAGTTGCCAGGTATTGGTTGAAAAGCGAGGGTGAGGGGTTAGACCCCTGGGGAACACCACAGGTAGAGACGGAGATAGAAGATAGAAAATACATTTCAAGCTAGGAATGAAGTAGGAATTACCGGATGAAGCACTGGTACACCTGCTAGTTAGATTATAAATTATAGAAATAACAAATACGTGCTTTGGTGTTATTGCCATGTGATAGCCCAGTAAGTGAATGTGTTTACCACAGAGATTGGAGAGTAATAGTGAAACCATAGCTACAATCACAGTGATTACCATTCACCCCTTCTCGCTGACTGATTTGATTTCTTTGTAGTCTTCTTTTGTTGAATTTGTTGTTGTCGTCTGTCCATTTCCCACTTTATAAGCATGGGGGTCGGTGCATTAATGTTTTCCTTCTGTCTTGTTTATGGAATTTTTTGCGTTTTGATTTTCAGTGCATGAAATTGTCTTAATGTGACCTTGTTTGTCTTCTGTATGTCAATCCCAGGATGTCAATCAGCAAATCAGGGTCCTAACACACTTCTTTGGTGCACAGGGATTAGAAAATCCAAGGTGGTCCATACTAAGTGAGTGGTAAAAGTGTCCATTGCAAGGGAGGGAGGGTAGAAAGGGGCAAGCAATCTGGAGCTGCTTGGGAGGGGTAGAAAATATTAGGGGTGAGAAGCAGAAAATAGAAACTGAGTAGCAGAGAGAGGGAAGAAGAGGAGATTGTTGAGACAAAAGAGAGAGGACACAGTGCACACCTGCTAAAGGTGAGCTGGTTGGCAAGGGGAGAGTCTGCTAAAGGGAAAGGGGTAAAGGCAGAGATAGTTTAGGGAGGATGGAGATTGTGAGTAAGGCGCATAATCTCGCACTGTGAGGAATTTGACCATATGAATGGTGAGTGTGCGCTCCCATGAGCTTTTTTGAAATTTTAAATTAAGTTGAATGATGATAGATCAACCTCCAGAAAATGTTTAGGGCTAATCTGCATCAATTTTCCTATGCTCACTGCACGACATACACATAGACCTGTCTACTCTGGGTGGACACAGCCTGCGAGCATAGTCCACACTGTCATATTTAGTTGGGATATGAAAGGAGGAGTACATGATGCATCTCTGCAAGGGGGAGTGCCAGACCTTCCCCCTGCCATTGCCAGCCTAATTAACTATCAAAGGCTCCATGGGTCCACCCTGTCCTTTTGTTGAGCACTGTAGAGCAGGTGTCAGCAATTCACATACTTATCAGAGAGTAATTCAAACTGGCCCACATGGGGCCAGGCTGCAGAGGCTAACAAAGGAGACAGGAAACCCCAACACCCTTTCATATGCACTGTGTCAACTTGAAGCCAGCTCCCGCCCTCAGTATCAATTGACAGTAAAATGTAATGTGTGGAACTGCTTGTTTACAGTAGTCATCCCTGCAGGGAGACCCCATTCAGAAGGTACGAGTATGTGGTTTGATGGAGCTAGAAAGTCTGGTCTCGCCACAGCTTCATGGGAGTCATGCCGCTTTAATAAGGAACCACAGAGCGCTCCATTAACCAGAGAGACCCATTGATCCACAACACAGGCAGATGGGTGGGACTTAGTATTAGATTTTTTCACCTTTTTACTTTTCTGTTGCAAAGCACTCTGGTAATGACCTCACGCATACAGGAGATTGTTGGTGGGGACCCAGGTTTGGTTAATTAAGGTAGGCTGGCCTACACCAATCCCTGTGGTCTATTTGGCTTTAAAATATTCAAATCCAAGAGCACAGGTTGAAGGTGTGCATAAGTAAGTAATGAATCTCCCAGATGTTCATTCGCTGTGGGCCTGAAAAAGTCTCACATTCCAGCCCCCTCACCACCCGGCAGGGAACTTTAGCACCAGTTGCCACCCCAACAGTAAATCACCCACCACGACAATGCCCCCTTGCTAGGCAGTCAACTAATGTCAGGGCTGGGGCTCCCCAAACACATTTCGCTCAGCTCCTTAGCCCTAACTTACCCTATCAATGACAAAAGAAGCAGGTGCACTCTCTGCTGTTCCCCCAGCTCTGCACATAAGATCTACAGGAGGAAACCTACGTGTGCCTCACGTAGGCTAGGCGCATGGACTGATATAATGTTCCTGGATAATGCGTCAGACTAGCCTGAGAGCCCCTGCCTCGACTGCACGCTCTGCAATGAAACAGCAACGCATCGCACTCCACAAATTGATATTGATATATTTTATTCATGTGTATCATGTCGCAGCTAGAGCGACACCATGTCTTAAATGAAATGCAACGTATTAGTATTGTATAGCTAATTGCAACGCGATACTGTTTATGTTATGCCCTGCACTGGCATCTAATCTTGTATGATTGTCTGCGAATGAAAACTGTGGGCACCAATGGACTTGGGCAACCATCCTTTCAGATATCAGTGATAAGTGTGTTCTGACTATTTATCTTGCTTTCCCATTCCATCATTATGTCCACCTTACATTACAGAGAACTTTACAACAATATAGTGCCAAATATGTACTAAATAGAAAAAATGTCCATTTCGAAGAAATGTGGTTATTTTCGTTTGGGAAAGGCATCATAGTGACATGTCTAGTGTTCTCTAATTGGCAATTCCCTATGCCAGGGATGCCTACCATAGATGCTGAGAAACCAATTTCAACCGAGAGACTATGAAAGCCTTTGGTGTCATGAAGCTGCCCGTTTCCTTTCCTACTTTTACCAGAGACACGCCATCTTTAAACTGGTTTGTGATAGCAATCATACCCATTTGCTTTTTTCATTTTGACCATCAATCTTGTGTTGGCTCATTTTACTGGGCCAATAGTTGTGGGCTATGACAGAAAATGGTGTTTAGTAAGAGGGCGTTGCATCTTTTGCGGGAGTTAAGCGTGGTGTTGGGGGTAACAGCTTTGTTGGCACATGGCAGGGCGTCTTAATGCCACAGTGCATACAATCAGAGCTTTTTGTAAAAAAGAGCACTTTGGCAGAAAGTAGCGTGTTGTTGGCCTTTAAGGTAGTTGTGCGTGTTGAATTCTGTTGTGGAAATGTGTGTGCATCCATCCTGCACCCAGAGGTTTGAAATCCATCGCTGATGACTCGGCCATTCATCTTTCCGAGGTCAAATCATTTAGTGCCATTATATTTGTTTATAACAGCAGCTACTATGGTAGCACTTAGATAAGGAAGAAAAGCTACGGTCATGCAGGTGGGAAAACACATGTACTAAACGTTGATGCAGCCCTCCTCACCCGTATCCCATAAGGGCTACAATCACTGATCAATATGCATGCATATTTCATGAGGAAATGCTACTTATCAGAAAATGTCTCATCTCCCCTGTATAACTTTAAGTGGGTTAAAACTGGGATATGCGAATCGTTTTAATTATTTAGGAATAATTATTTTCTGAGAATTGCACTGGAAGAGCACACATCCTGGCCCAGAAGCAATTATGGTTCAATATTCTGCTGCCAATTGAAAAGAAATAATCATTTTTTGCTATCATTCGATATAGAAAGTAATGTGACTGTATTCTGCAAACACTAATGCTATGGCTCTTTGTGGGGTCTGAAATTTGGTGATTCGAGAAATCAGCTATTCTGCAAACAAAGGAGGATATTTTTCTAAAAAAGTCTTTTATGACTTCCCTTATCCGCGCCAGTTTTTTTTCTGTCCACAAGTGAGGTTATTCTGTGGATGGTTAAACGCTAAGGCTGCTACTTATTTTGCATTCTATTTGGACTAATCCCCACACACAATTTACTCATCAGATTTTAACTGACTTGTTGGTAAAAGATCAACCAACTAAAATCCCTTGGATTTATGACATCCCAAAAAACTTCTTAGCGATAGGTCAAGAAATGTGGTGTTTCAATCCTAACTCTATTACGAAGAAGGAACCATTTGAGCCATTATCCAGATTTAGGTATTCCTGAGCCTTGAATCCAGAGGATTTGGAATTGATTACAAATAGTAGTAGACAACACTTTGTAGTAATATCTTTGAATAAGAGAGACAAATAAGGACAGCTATGACGCATTTCAAATTTCATTTACTTCCCACCGGCCAGAATTTGACTTGTTTGAATAATCAGAAAAAGGCTGTTGATTTTTGTCTTTTCTCTCCAAATATTAAAGGAACTATATTTCATTTAATGATTTTCTGTCATCAATACGGTATTGTAAACAAAACAAAATGGACTGCCACTGTTAAGATGTAGAGGGTGTAGAACAAGTAGATTTGTTCGGCTGCACCTATTTATGGGGCTTGATGTCTGTGATCTTGGGCAGTGCAGCATTTTCTACAAGCTTCACTAAGGTTAAGAAAGTCTGTGTCTCATGAATTCTAATGTATTTTATTGTTTGTCAATTATGTTGTATTTATTGATTCTTAATCTGATCAAATGTGGGCATATTTTATGATTGACAATCAGCTTAGTTTTATTTCATTTCTATTGATTATCATGATTTATTTTTTGTTTATCAATATGTGCATTTTGCATATCAATATGTGCACTGGAGCTGAAGAAATGCACTTAGGAGTGTTTGCTGGAGGCTTTATGGCAGTTAAAGAGAGATGTGCTGGAGGTGTCTCTGAGGCTGAAGACACGCAGACATGAGCATTTATGCAGCTGAAGGCATGCATGCAAAGTGATCTGAGGATAAAACTTGTATGGTGAAGGCTCTTGAGCTGATGACAGGGATGCAGGAGGCTCTGTGATTGTAAAGAGCTGTGCCAAAGATAGCTCTGCAGTTGGAGTCAGAGACAAACAAGAGACAAAGACGGAAGGCAGACAGATTGAAGACCCAGATGCCAACAGCAGAGTTATTGGAGGCTCGGGTACAGAAGGCCCCTCTTGGGCAGTCAATTCTTTGACACCAGTAATCAATGCCTGGTTTATACATTTGGGGTAGTCATAACAATCACCATGGTAAAGTCTTGATTAATCAAGTTTTCATTGCCACTAGGCCTCTCATATCTCTTGTCTCTGCATGTCGCATGTTAACGGCTAAGCATTCAGGGAACACCACAAAGGTTTCTGGCTGTCTGGACATCGATTTAAGTTCATCAGAGCATGCAGTCTGATTATACTTAACCACACTGATGGGAGGAAGAGTGAACACAGAGTTAGCATCTTGCTCCAGTTTAGCTAGAGTATTTACTTGATTCTCAGTAGCTGAGTTCAGGGCAGTGTCTAAGCCTACTGTAAGTCCTGCTTGTACATTGAACACTTTTGTGCATTGTGTTTGAGAATCAGAAGCTTGGGTGTGTGCTCGTTCATGGTGACACCAGCTGCTGCAGAGGCAGTCTTAGACAAAGGAGTGCGTAGTGTGTCTTCAGATGACTGGGATACTGAAAAGCAGGACGAACATTGTCTGAAAAAGTGCTGCACTTTTCAGTCCCAACCGATCTTACATCCTGACAAGGATCATGATCTATTAAAGACTCTTCAGACAGGGACTGGAACGTGTTCAGAGGGTGTTCTAAGTCGGGCAAGTGCCAGATACCTTTGGTGACATTTGGGTCATGAATGTCAGAACATTTCAGAGGCCAGTTGTCAGACGTGTCACACACCAAAAGATGTGATGATCCCTGCACTTTTCCTGAACCTTTGCCTACAGCTAACCTAGACCAGTGCAGAATGGCAGGCTATAGGCATACAAATGAAGCAGTGAATATTGAAAGATTAGCTCAGAAAATAGCAAATGACAGCAATCTCAATTACCAGTAAAGTTACTTGCATTCTTTAGCTAATGTAAATGAGAAACATGTTGAGTAAAGCTGGACTAATTCTAAGTCTCAAGTTCATTTTTTGGGTATGTGCACCCTACTCAAAACGCACACTGCAGCCAAAGACATGTTGGTGCTGATCTAACAGATTTCTAGACCAGGGGTAGAGCAATTGCCACATTTGTACCACAAGGCGAGGCCAAGTTAGTGACCCACCTCAGATTGTCCGGTAGAAAGGTAAAAATTAAAGTTTAGAAAAAACATGAATTAGAGGATCAGTGACAGGTCAAAGGTAAACCCCAGACTACGCACTCAGTTTGAAAGAGTGGGGGTGTGCAAAATTGGGGACCCCAACGAGAGCGTCAAACACCCTTCAACCACCATCACTGTTTTACATGTATTACGTTTTAACCAATTGAACATCATCCATTTGTCAATGGTACGCATCACATTATAGGTTCTGGGTGTCACATGTATACGAATAGAAGTGAAACCCCAGATAATGTATCAATAAGCAAGATTGTAGAGTTAGATATTAAAACGGAAGTGGGAGAGATCTGATCCTTTTGGAACTCTTCACTTTAGAGGATGGGGCAGATTCAAATGGTCTCATTCTGACTGACTGGGTGTAATCAGATTGAAATTAATTCAACTAGGATAGTACTGGAAGAGAGATACTTGCACTGGCTTCATAATTCAATATTGTGGAGTGATCGATAACATCAAATGCAGCTGACTGACCGAGATTAATATGGAGGAGTTGACACTGTTACTTCTGAGGCCAGGCAGAGATCTAATGAATTTAAGTTCTTAAAACAATCATAAAAGAGTTTGGCAGTAGAGGGAAGAAGAGAAATGGGTTGTAAGTTTGCCGGGATTAAGGATAGGCGTCTTTATTAAAGGACCAAATATGAGGTCAGACTTTAGCCGGGCATAGGAGACCCACAATCACCGTCTCCTCCAATTTGTACTTTCATCCTATGTTTTCTGTACCTAACCACAAGGTATATTCCACTCACTAGTAAGCTGCCTGTTAAATGTATACATGTTAAATGTATAAGTGGATGGTTTACACTGTAGGACATCTGTAAACATGTTATATTACATTTTTAACATAACTATGTGTCTGTTTACCACAACGGTCATCATGTATTGTCATGTATATATAAATACTTAAATACTTTGCAAAAAAGAAAAAGTATCAGCTTATTAATAATAAAAAGCTGTCATTTCCACATGAGTAAGAGATATGTGTTCATCAGCAGCAAATGTGTTGTTTCTAACAATGGTTGTCCCAGCTGTATGGGCACCCATAAGGGTCTAAAACCAGTTTCCAGTTTTCATTGTAATCATATTGCTTTACTTTGATTCATAGAGGGTAGGACAACCCCCTAGTTATAGTTTATTAAAGGATAAAGCATAGCAGCTTTCAGAGGCATATAGAAGACAGCCAGAGTATAAACTAACATTTCAGATGGACAATGAGAATTTCAGCTGGGATGAAGTCTTTAGGCAAGCCAGATTTATGACCGAAAAGAGGGGTCTTGATGTAATCAATGGACAAAATTGGAAAGGAGGACCCTATCTTGTTCTGGTGAAATCCATTTGAGGAGGAGTTCAAGACGTAGAGGGACACAGTGGTCTTAGTGGACTTGGAGTTCTGCTGTATAAATGGATATAATTTTATTGTCAATGAGGAGTACAAGTGTATCAATCAGTTCTTGAGAAGGAGCAGTGTCAGAGGCAGGATAAGTAGAGAGTTTCTTAAGTAATGATAATATCTAATTGTGGATGTTAGATGTGATGGCTAAATAGGTTAAACAAGACAAATACATTCCATTATTACTAGGTCTCAACATGGACTTTTCATTTAAAAGAAAGTTACCATTGAGTCCCATAGAGTGCTGTTTTTTGTGTGTGTCTTTGTCTATCTAAAAATGTTTTTTTTTTGGGGGGGGCACTGTTGCATGTGAGCTAAGATGGCTGCGTGATGCGTTAGCTCCACTCGCCTTTGGCTACACACAGTGCTTTTTTCATGTTTGCCACACTCTGAGAGATGTTGAAACTGGTGCAGCAAGAGCCTGCACACCTGACAGCTGTTCTCCACATTTATGTGTCCGGACAAGTCCTCCAGCCGCGACCGATGTACTTGTCGTGGGCCCTGCCGACCTGTATCTTCTGGCAACTGGGAAGCCGAGGAGGGCTCCATCTGGTTCCCGCCTCTGTCCCATGCGGAGAAGGGGTACAGCGTTCCCAGATGCCCCCACCACCTGTTCCTGGCCACTGGTACTCGGGGGCTGTGCCCGCTCCAGGTGACCACCTGGGGAGCACTCAGCTGAGCCCTTGAACTGCTGCCACTGGGGTCCCGGCGGGGTGATTAAACACTGGACCGTTGCTGACAGTCATAGAAGGCACTTTCCCCATTCGGTACGCTCTCGAATCGTTACCTGATTGAAAGCTGGAAATATTCGTCACAACGAGGCCCTTCGAGCCCGGGTTGTCGCGGCTCCCGTCCCGATGCTGCATCACCACCCACCGCTGAGTTGGCTGCGGGACGGTCTGGGCTGAGGAGACTGTGCCATCTGAGCTTCCAGCTACTTGTTGAGTGCCATGGGGCGGGAGGTGCTCAATTGCCGGGGCCTCTGCCCCGGGAAGCCTCCTCCTGGCTTGACTTCTCTGGACTGTCCTAGGGGTCCTGTTTCCGGTGCACCATGCATGTGGCTTGCTCTGTGGTTCTGTGACGCTCCACGACCAGCACGCAGCAGCCTACATCAGTGGTGCGGCGGCCTGCACCATATTGAATCTTCGTCTGGCTGTCCGCTCTGGGACCCGCCGAGGGGATGAGGAACCACATCACCCACGCGGGACAACTCAAGTTTCTTCTATATGCTGTGGTGAGTGGGGCGCGCATCGGAAGCCCCTGTTTTTATACTGTACCCCCTTTGCCTCACCACCAGTTCCCAATCCTGCCCTCACCTCATTCTACTGTTACCGAACTCGAATCTACTTCTCGGGCCTTGGCTGTCATAGTGGACGTGTCTCCTGCCCTACCTTCTGATGTGCCCTCTCCCTTGGGGGTGACCTACCTACCTGTACCCACAGATCCACCCAATATATACCTTCCTTGAGGGCATTGTTCATATGGGCAGTTGGTGGTATATTTACACTTGGCACTATCTTTTGCCCAGATCACTTGCGGGGAAACTGTGTGCACCATTTTTTTCTTGCCTGCCTAGAGAGGGATCCTGTTTCTTCTCACTACCACCGCCACTGCCCATCCCACGGCCTTCTGGCTTTCTCTGCTTTTGCACCTCAGACCCTGTCATCGTCTCAACGGCTTGCCCCTTCTCCTAACTTCCTCGTCCCCTGTGTTGGTTACTCTGTGGGCTCACACCATTGGGGGAGCTCTGCAGGCATATTTTGCTCAAAGGTCTCTGTGGTTCTCCTGTGAGCTTAAATCACTGGTTCTTTGAACTGATCTGTCTTCTTGGCTGGAGACCTCGCTCTGTGTACTGAAAGGCAAGTAAAATCATCTCTGGATTCCTCCTGATTAGTGTCATCCCCTCACTGCACTGCCCTGCCGCAAACTCATTTACATCATCACACAGCCGGCAGGAAACAGAGCTCCATCAATATGTTCACCAAGTCAACACCCAAGCCAGGTGAGGCCTGCCAGAAGCGAAAGCCCTCCCACCGTGTCTACCGAACCCACAGAACTCCAAAGGATGATTGAGTATATGCGTGAGGGGTTCATGACACAAAGCTGGACGATATGAGCAGGACAATCAGCTCTATCAAAGCCCGGATGGAGAAGACAGATACCCGGGTGACGGAGGTGGAGAATAGAATCGGCCTGACAGAAGATAACATCATGACACTTAGGTCGTAGGTGGCCTCGCTATCCACGCAAGTCCAGGCAGTAAGTAAAAAGAACGAGGACTTGGAGTCTAGGTCCAGTCCCAATAACCTGTGTATTATTGCCGTTCCTGAAGTTAAAATCAATGGTTCTATGAAGGAATATGTGAAGTGCATTCTTCTCTCCTTCATGGATGCCCTTAAGCTCTCACCACTGTTCACGATTGAGCGGGCCCACCGATCCTTGGCTGCGAAGGCCAAGCCCGCAGCTCCCCCCATCCTATCATAGCCAGAGTAGAAAACTTTCATGACAGGGACACATTGTTACGCACGGCCAGAGCCAAAGGTGAGCTACTACTTGGCTCCGACAGGGATCCATTTATATTCGGACTTCTGCATGGCTATTCAACAGGAACGCAAAACCTTCCTAGCCACTAAGAGACGCCTTTGTGAGCTGCAGGTCAGATACTCCATGTTGTAGCCCAGCAAAGTTGAGGATCGAACACGCAGACAGGATCTTCTTCTTCACTGTCCCAGAGGAGACCTCCAAGTACATTGATGAACATTTTCCCAGCTAGCCACTGTCTTTCGATACTCTGTGCGGTCCCTCCTTGATTATTTTCGAAATATGGCCCTTCCATCTCCCTCCGGGAGGACCATGTGGGGTCTGCCTGTGTGAGCCCCTTCTATCCTTACCTGATATGAACCTGTACTCTCCAGATGGTGGTTAGCCACCCAGGCCTCATTTGAATCGCCTACTGTGTGTCTTTGTCAATCTCCGAGTTGTGCACCATATTATGCTTTTCCATGCCCTACGTCAGTGTGGTCGCCGTTCTTGGCCAGTGCTCAGCCCCCATGCAGTGCTGCTATTGTTGTTGTGGTTTGATGTTCTACCTGGGTTTCACTCCTCAAATAGGGAGGGGTGCGGTGGAGGAGGGTGGTGGGGGGGCACAAGTTTGAAAATCTGCTTGCCTTGCGATTGTGGAGGTGAGTTGAAACTCACCCTCGAGTTGAGTACGCTATGAGTCAACCCATTCTGGCCTGGTTAGGAGTTCGTCGGGCACATTGAGGCTGGGTCGTGGTCCCACTGATACGTGTCTACCGACTAGATGGTGGATGAGGGCATGGTATGCATGAGTTGGAATATTAGAGGACTGGGCAACCCTGTCAAGATGTGCAAACTGCAATTGTATATTGAACGACATAAGGTTAGGGTTCTTTTCTTACAGGAGACCCATGCATTAGCAGGGGGGTGTGACAGGTTTGCCAGGTCACGGGGCACCCAGTGCTACTATACCACCTATTTCACCCAAAGCAGTGGGGTTATGATCCTAATTCATAAATCCCTCAAGTTCACCCACAAGGTCACACACATTCACCCCCTTGGATGCTATGTTTTATTGCATGTCTCTCTTCTGGGACAGGAAGTGGTTTTACTCAATGTGTATGATCCTAATATTGATTACCCTGACTTTTACTCCCATCTCTCCTCCCTGTTGGCTGCGTTCCCTCTCATTCCTATACTGTGGAGATGTGACTTCAACACCATAGTTGACACTAATCTAGATAGGTCCGGCACGAAGACTCGCTAGCTTTCCAGGGCTGCCAAGACCATAATAGAGGTACAAACTTCACAGAGGGTGGTTGACACATGGAGACTGATGCACCCTGGTTCCTGTGTCTTCTCCTTCTACTCATCGGTACATGACTTGCATTCTCGTATCGATAGATGGCTAGTATCCGACATTCTCATCAGAAGAATAGGGCAGATGTCGTTCCTACCTAGGACCTTTTCAAATCACTCCTAGCTAGCCACTGTACTGTTTGGTTGAGGTGGGGGAGAAGGGTGGGGGGGCTCATTCATGGAGACTAAAGCCAAACTCCCTGTTGGATCCAGTATTTCAATCAGAACTGGGGTCCAGTATTGTTGACTTTTTTGTGTTCAATACTGGGTCGGTAGAGTCTCAGGCCATTCTCTGGGAGACCTTTAAGGTCTACATCTGTGGAGTCGCCTTGACGAAGGAGTCAGGGATCCGTAAATCCATTGGGGTAAGTGAGCTCTTTCTGGCTGGGCTATAAACACAATACGCCTCATCCCCAGCCGCTGCTACACTTGGTGAGATAGGGGCAGCACTTGACACCTTCTGAGGCCAGGAGGACCGTGAACGTAAGTTCCAGGATGATCCCCAGTCTGGTAGGCAATATTGTGAGGTAGAACGGCCAAGGCCGACTATTAGCCAAATTGATCTGGCAAGATGGGGGGCCCCCTATATCCCGGCCATCGTCAGAGCGGACGGTACTCTTGCCCTCTCAGGCCAAGAAATTAATGATGAGTTTCACACTTTCTATGCAGCGTTCTATGCTAATGTGGATAACTCCCCTATGGCAGATATTGAATCCTTTCTTGACAGTCTTGCGTTCTCTGTGTTATCCATAGAGACCAGGGAGATACTTGACCGCCCAATGACAACGGAGGAAATATCTGTTTAAATAGACTCACTATCGACCGGGAAGGCTCCTGGCACTGATGGGCTTACTACCGAATGTTATAAGTGATACAAAGGGTGCCTGGTGCCCCAGCTGATGACCGTGTGGGAGGAGCCATGCGTGGTTGGTAAATTTCCCCTTCTCTCCGCGAAGAGGTCATCTCTGTATTACTGAAACCTGACAAGCCTGTCACGCAGTGTGGCTCCTACCAGCCCCTTTCCCTCATTAATTGCAATGTCAACATATTCGCCAAGGTGTTGGCCCTCCGGTTAGCACCAGTTATGGTTTTAAATCGTTCACCCCGATCAATCAGGAGTCATCCCGGGGTGCTCCACCGCTCTTAATCTGTGCTTCTTATTTGGCATCCTCGTCCAAAATGACCCAGAGACACAGGCTGTAACAACTACATTAGACATGCAAAAGGTGTTTGACTCTGTCTCCTGAATGTTTCTGTGGTTGGTACTGGAGAAGATCAATTTTGGCCCTCACTTCCTGTCCTGGGTGAAATTATTATACTCGTCCCCTGTCGCTAAGGTTCCCACTGAAGATCGGTGCTCTACCCAGTTTGAGATAGCAAAGGGCACCAGATAGGGCTGCCCCTTCTCGCCCCTGATATTTGCATTAGCCATTGAACCTCTGGCTGATAGGATTCGCCAGCAACATGCCCTTAGGGGTATAAGACTCTCTGGGGACCCAGAGATGCTTTCGCTGTATGCAGATGATGCATTGCTTTACATCCGTTCCCCTGAGGAGAACCTAGCGGCAATAATAGATTATGTTATCCTATTTGATGAGATATATGGATTAAAGGTTAACTGCACTAAATTCACACTGTTCCCATTAACTGACGCCACTGTGGACCTCTGTGGGTTTACTTGGTCTCAATCAGAGATGAAGTACATTGGGGTACTAGTCACGGGTCACTGGTTCTCATTATATGACCACAATTATGGAAATTATCTCACAGCCCTTGCCCGAAAGACGGACAGTTGGGCTAAACTCCTGATTACACTGGCTGGGAGGGTGGCACTCCTTAAAATGGTGATACTCTCACAACTTTTATACAGATTTCAGAGCATCCCACTTTGGCCTGGACTTGAATTCTTCAAATTACTGACTCGTGCAATTAATAGTTTCATGTGGCACTCCGGGGCTGTTCACCTGAAGTTTGATACATTGGCTTCCCCTTTTACGGCGGGAGGGTTTGCTGCCCCTAATTTTGAATGATACTGGATTGCTGCCCAGGTTCACTTCACCTTGTTCTGGTTTGATTCTGGTGGTTCTCCTCCTCATGTCAAACTTGATCGCCTGGCAGCCAGGAATCTTGTTGTCCGGTCCCTGATTCTCCCCTCCTCGAGCCTGAAACTAGAGCCCACGATCCCACCGGTGAGAAGATGACAGTGTGGCGTAGACTTTGGACACAGGTAGATACCCCTTCTCAATTCCATGGAGATTTCCCCCTGTGGAACTGCCTCTCCGGGACTCCCCCAGTGGATAGCGCAGCGGTCCGACACTGGTCCGGGGCGGGCTTTGGTATGATGCAGGATGTTTATACTATGGGATCCTTTACTGAATAGCAGGACTTGCTGGAATCCCTAAGAGTGCGTCCCTCTCAATGGTTGCAATACACTGGAATGCACCAAGCACTCAAAGGGCAAATGGCATGAATTCCCCTCGATCCCCCCTGATGGCTCACTATTATCCGAGATTATGATCAGCACCTCAATGGGGGGGGTGGCTAGGCTGTATGGTCTCCTGCAGGGGAGGGTGGGTTGTCCTTTAGAAAGGCTCCGGGCTGCATAGAGTAGGGACCTAAGTATGGGTAGAACCGACCAGATATGAGAATCCATGTGCGCCCGTACCCAGGAAGTCACTTTTAATTCTAGATTCAAGCTGATCCAGTTCAAAATACTGCACAGATACCACTATACCCCAGCCAGGCTGCATCGCATGTCGGGAGAGAGGACCTCAGGGTGCCCAAGATGCAAAATAGACAACGCTGGTTATATACACATGCTCTGGGCTTGTCCAAAAATCACTACATTCTGGGAGAATGTTTGTGCAGCCTTATCTCTAATACTAGACTGTACCATCACACCGACCCCAATGATCTGTTTATTTCACGTGTTTCCCTGCACCGGCCGTGACCTTAGGAAACTGGCCGGACTATGCATGTTGCTCGCAACTCACTGTATATTACTGCTCTGGTTGCGCCCTGTGGCCCCCACTTTGGACCAATGGCTTTAGGCTGTTACTTGGGCCTCAGATGTAGAGGAGCGCTGGTCTGCCATGCAGCCCACCATGAATATACCCAGGAATCTTTGGCCCCCCTTTCGATCCTATCTGCACTCCCTGTCTGGTGATGATGAGGGCAACAGTGATAATCCACTGTCCACAGATCGTGGTCCTTGTTAATATTTTTATGAGTGTTCGGTACCTGCCTTTATGTTGCAATGCCTATGATATCCCCGGCTCGGACCCTGCGTGGTCGCACTGCCTGATCCTATGCTCCAGAGTTGATATACAGTGTGTTTATGTACTGCTCGCTTCTCCCTGTTGTATTGTCAAGCTTTTTTTCTTTTTTTAAATGTGCTTAACACTTTTCAGATTGGTAGTTATTACCTGTCCTTCTTGTGGACCTGAACTGCTTGCAAACTATACACGATTGTGAAGATGAACAGGAGTCTCATGGTGCCACATCATTGGGGGGTGTATGGGGTCATGCTATGAATGACAATTACCAGTATGAATGCAAGAATGCTATTAATGATGGATTGATGAAAGCGCAGATAGGTTTGGAAGGAGGCGTGTACGCCAGACATGAAGCACTCAGACTATGGAAGTGGTAACACTTGGAGGACAGCCATGAAGAGTGAACAGCAAATCAATGCTTAGCAAGTTCTGAAGTTCATGAATTTCTGTGGGATTCAAAGTCTGACATACATTACGAATGTCCAGATGTTTGGTGGGAAATTCTCCTGTCAGTTGAAGCATGCCAGAGAATTGTAATGAAAAATAAGTCAAACTGCCAAAGCACGGCCAGCCCTACCTTAATCACAAGAAAGAGTAAAGTTTGGCTTGCAGGAAAAGATAGTATTCGTGAGCAATTGCTCTGACAACAGCTCTAAATAGATGCAAGAAAGAAACTATTTCATCTGTCAACAAAATGATTTGCGAAAATAACTAAATGGGATAAGCATGCCAATAGACATCTGTGCAAGTCACAGTTTGAAGTCTTAGATGAAGATTGAATTATTAATAGGTGTTCTAAGTATATGTTACTATTACCTAACTAATTCGGTTCTATGTGATATGGTCACCGCAAAAATCCTGCAGACGAAAAGACCTAATGTATTTGGCACTTTTCAAAGCATCAATAAGCACAGATAGAGCCCTGCAGCCCCCCATACTCCCCTTACAATAAATTATTACCTAAACCACGCCCATATATATGCATTGAAAAGTGCAAAACAATTTAAACAAGTTGGTCTTTTTGGAACATGATCCTATCACTGGACACCCCTCATTAGAGGGGGTCATTTCATAAAAAGTTATAATTGCAGTTAGGGTTTGCCCTTACTTCCTATGGGATCCCCTCCGTGCAATATTTCACATTTGCAAAAAATGGAGTGGAAAACCAAAGTGTTGAAACAGGCGAAATCGCGGTGTTGCCTCGGTTGTATGCTGCATTTTGCAAAACGTATCATTGCTGCCTGTCAAATATGCTTGCCATACAGATAACATTTACAGTGCATTTATATGGATTTGACATGCTTTTAGCAGGTGCTAAAAGGAGGTGCAGTCAATGGGAATCTGTTCATTTTATCGCAATATCAAAATCTCATGCTGGAGTAAATGGTTGCAGGCAAAAATTAATAGAAATTCCCCCTTTAGGGCCAAAACTTTGACAGGTGCCAAGTGTTTTTTTCCACCCTAAAGCAGTGACTGGGTTCCATTTCGCAGAGGATGCTGGGCGTTGTGTTACCAATCTTGGTCCACAGCTGATAGTGTGGAGTTCTACTTCTAGATGCTGCAGTGGGCAGGGGCAACTCTTGCTTACTTCAGTTACTAGGGCATGGAGCAAAAGGTTGCCAATTACGCTCCTTTGAAGGTCCCTGGCTTGCAGCCATCTTTGGACTTCCCTCCCTCAGCAGGTGGCCCTTGTGCTTATCCCTTGACAATGTCAGCTGGTCTGGTAGTTAACTGGATGATACCTCCACTCCTAGCGAGGTTGCTTCGGCAGCCACCCGTTAGGGGAGAAAACCTAGGCTACTCACGCACATTTGCTCCTTTGCTTGCCTCACTCATCCTGTCTCCATTGCACACTTCTCTACATTTGTCGCTAAGTATATCCCAGCGCTCTAGCACGACATAACCGGCTCAAACATCAACAATTATTTGGCTTCGTCTCCTTATTCTTGACCTGAACAAACAATAGCTAAATGCTCAGAATTGCAGCACAGTGCAAATTGCCGTAGTGCAAATGCATTTTACAAAATACCCATATTACAGACATTGGTGCCGTACAGTGCAAATATGTATGGTTTCAATAATGTTTGCACTGGCACAGAAACTGCAATAATGTTTGCACTGGCACAGAAACTGCACTGCACTGGTGCTAAATTTCTGTATTATTTGCTCTACTGTCTTAATAAATGTATTTCCTGTGGCAGTGAAAAAACGATGCAAAATGTCACTGCACGGATGTGATGTGTTTCTAGTATGGACTCTTATGCTGTAAAGTGTTTGTAGTGTTTCATGCAACTGATAACGATATGATAGTAATTATTTCAGAGCTAATGACTAGTAGAAGTAGCTTTGTAGCGCTTAGATGCCGAGTTGCGTTTCAAGGAGAAACCCTTTGAAGCAAAAGCTATTGACATTTCCAAAATAGAGTTGCTGGTTGTTACCACTTCAGCAAAGGGACTAAACACAATCGAATGATAAGGAACAAACAATGTGTCTGGTCGCATTCTGAAACACAAATATGCTCAGTTTCTTGGGACGCACATATTTGATGCCAGGTGGTGCCACTTTCAGTCTAAAGTGGTAGCCAGGCTTGTTTCTGAAAGAACGTCCTTTCTTTCTTCCTGACTTTAATCGCGTACAGCCTTCACATCCTGAATCAAGAAGTGAACAAAGTCCATTGCAGCACCATTATGCATGAATATAGGATTGCCACTACTTTGGCTTCAAGTTAGACCAGTCCAAATCCACCCCCCTCACTATAGTCTCTTCTTCTGTGGCCGCCCTTTTTCATCGGTACTATATAAATCGCACCTCAAAGTATTGTTTAGCTTCAGTACTTCCCCTACAGTCTTTCTTCTCCTGCAGTTTCTATTGTCAGTGCATACTCTGTCCATTGCTGGCACTTTAATTCCTAGGAGTCTGCCCCCCCACAATCACATATGAGTTTCTGGTCTATTTAGACCCCTCACTACCCTGTCCATCCGTTCTATTCACCTCTGGTCTCATTATTTCACGACAGTCCCACCCCCCTCGACCCCCTGCAGACCATCTGCCTCATGATGTGATCTCCTTTGCATCTGTTTCGCTGATCTTGTGCAAGCAATCTCTCTATTCTACTATAGCATATTGCGTTAACTCCTATGCAATGGACCCACCGAATGTGTCACGCATCGCATGCATCTTTATCTTTTCTGCAATCCACCTCATCCCCAGCAGTTGTGCTCTTCTGATACAACCATGATATTGATATTGATATTTTATTTGTATCGCGCTCGTACACAAGTGTTTCAGAGCACGAGGAGGCAAGGGAGGGGAACAAGGGAGTACAAAAACAATGATCTTACTAGGCCCAGTGACATTGTGAACACGCACGCAAGTGCATGGGAGAGGGAAAGGGGAAAGTGCTGAGGATAGGAATACAAAATAAATAATAAATAAATAAATACATCATAAAAGCAACAAACAGTGGTAGTGCAGCCAGCAAATGGCAAGTGCTAGGTATAAGGCAACAGACAGGTTGTGTGTGATAAGTTCAGAAGAAAAAATGGGGGGGGGACTGTATGGTTACAGATACAGACCCCAGTGCAAGGGATTGCCAGGAGGGAGTGTGGGTGGGCGGCAGGGTAAGCAGGCTCTTGAGCCCGAAAGTCAGAGGGTAAGCCAGGTGAACGGTGCCGAGAACAGAACAGATCAGCAGGGCTGTGGAGGAGCGAAGGCAGAAGCAAAGAGGAAGGTTTTGAGGTGCTTCCGGAACCGGAGATGGTTCTCCTCAGGTTTCAGAGTGGCAGGGAGGCTGTTCCAGAAGGAGGCCCCAGCCGAAGACAGAGATCCACCCCAGTTCGTTTCTTTGAAAAACGACTGACCCTGAGGGAGTTAGAGGTAGAGGAGTGAAGGGATTGGGAGGGGAGGTATTTACGGAGGGACAGCTGAAAGTATTTTGCACCCAGTCCCCAGAAAGCCTTGTGGACAATGCACAGGGTTTTGAATTTAATCCTTGCAGCCACTGGGAGCTAATGGAGAGAATTCAGGTCTGGAGAGATACGATCCCAGGGCTTGAGTTCAAGGACAAGTCTTGCATTCTTGTTCTGGATAAATTGCAAAGGGCAGAGAATAGAAGCAGGTAGATCTAGAATTATCCAGTCTAGAGAGAACCAGGGCTCAAGATACAGTGAGCTTCTGGGGGAAGGGGAGGAAAGGCAGAATACCTCTAAGGTGGTGCAGTAGGAAGTTTGCCTTTTTAGAGACATCAGAGATGTGGGCAGAAAAGGTGAGTGTAGAGTCAAAGTTGAAACCAATGTTCTTAACCTCATAGTTGTAGGACGAGGGACAAGGGAGACCGGCCAGAGAGTGACAGGAAAGGTGGGTGAAGGTGTACCGATGAGGAGGATCTCCGTCTTGCTGGCATTCAAGCAGAGATCGTTGACAGCACACCAATCCTGAATGGCAGATAGGCAGTCAGAGATTAGATAAGGAGAGGAGTTGGCCATGGAAATGAGTTCAGTGTTATCAGCATAGCACTGGAAGTTGGACCAGAAAATGGCAAGGCGGTGGGCGAGAGTTGCCAGGTATTGGTTGAAGAGCCAGGGTGAGATGTTAGATCCCATGCATTCTCTCTTGCAGTCTAATGCTCCCCTTCACGCTCTATTCATCCGATTTCCCGCTTACCCCTCCATTCACTGCAGCCTCTTTTGCCCGGCAATCTCTTTTCCTATTCGAGTTTCCATTACTCTCTTCAGCCTCTTTTTTTCTCATGCAGTTTGTTGACTTTGCTCTTCCTTTGCTGCACTCCAATTAGATTTCCATAGACTGTCCTCTGCAGTCCCACGTGTGGTCTGTCTTTCCTAGTCTCCAAACCAGTCTCAAGTCCAAATATCTGATTCACCCAGAAGTGACCTCACAGGAAATAAAGTCACAGAATAGAGGTCACCTACCCCCCAACAAGTCTGGCCGGGGAGAGGAAGAGGGCAAACACTTGTGAATGAAATCATCCCTTTGATCGGCTTAATGTTCTGTTCTTGATGCCAACTTTCCAATATTATGAAGAAAGGGATACTGAGCACTGCCCCACAAAAAGCATTGCTAATTCACATTCCTTTTCAAAAATTAAGATTTTGAGATTACACGTGTCAGGTTTTAGTTGTGCAAGTTTTCTAGGTTCTTTCTAGTCTATACAATTGTACACTGCTAGTAGTTTTATTTTCCCATTATAACTGTTAACCTACAAGTACCATAATGAATAAAAGGAGGCTGGCAGTCAAAGCTGGCTGAGCATCTCAAACATGTATTGGGTCAACTTGAGTTTTTCGTAATCTACCCTCAGAGTAATACATGTATAGTCACCCGCTGTAATTAAAAATTGTTTAGAAATATCAACTTGCGATAAATGATGTAAATGTATATTTTGGTGTTTTGCGTAGTGCTGTATGTCTCCTGGAGACCCCTCTGTAGCATGTGTGAGCCTTTGTATGGCGTCACGGCCGAAGCATGGTCATGTGTTGATTTCCGACCCTGATTACATTTTACAGTGCCACAAAAAACTCAACAGACTTTGTAGAAATAGGGAACCGATGGGATTAGTATGATTTGACTATAAACCAGCTAAATGTCCACTTATACCATGCTGATGTGAATAAATATGTAAAAGGTTTACAGCCTCATATCCTTTCCACATTGGTTTGGTCTTAAAATGCACTCTCGTAGTTGTCTGATTTCTTTTACCCTTGCCTTGTCCTAGTAATTGTTGTGTGGCTGCTTTAAGAAGCATGCGACAGAGTGACGCAACTCTGTCACGTGAATAAGCGGGGCGTTCCCGGTATGGCATGGCAGTGCACAGGCAGAGCGGGGACGAGCAACTGTGTCTCCTGAGTCCTCTGTGAGGTGCCAAGGCTACCGCCACACCAGGCCAACCGGGCATGGTAACAGTAATCTTTAACATAAAAATGTTCCATGTTCTGTAGGCCAAGTGGAATGTTTTATTGCATGTGTATCAGGGCATGGTGGCACCAGTTTGTGTGTTAAAATGTACCATCTTACTACTGAAGTAGCTTTGGCCGGAGTTGTTTTAAAACTGGTGAATTAATTTAGTGCACCATGGGCTCCCATGACCACTCACAGGGCCTACGGGCCACAACCAAAACACGCCACATCACTCAAAATAGATGTGTTTTTGCGAGGCATTTTTAAGAATGCAGGAATGGAAATTATGTGACCCCCGTGGAGGATCAAAGATCATGTGCTGGCAGAAGGAGTAGGCAGTTTACATGAGTCAGACAACTGAACCGCACAGCCACTGTGCCCAGCCGCACAGTGCACCTTGGGGCTCCAAAGACAATGGAAATAAGGGAAGCCACTCAACTTCCCTTGTTTATTCTGTAGTACAGGACTATCAGCAGTAGAACCCACCTGCCAACTATTTGCATAATAGGCCGCACAATGTAAAGTTATACCATATTAATAGTGTACATTTCTGATCTTGTACTTATGGAAAAATGAGTGGGGCTCATCGTTTGAGGACTCTGCCTGGCAGAGCTCTAAAGTGCTCAGTGTAATGCATGGAATTCTTGAATAGGGATTTGAAGATTAAGGTTAGGTTGGACAAGCAGGGTACCTATTGAAGGTGGATTTCTGCTGATCGTGGTTTGCGCCAAGGCTCAGTTTTGGCCCTGTTCCTTTTTTAATCTATACATCCTGGGCATTAGGGCTGCATTGGCAGACTCAGGGGTGTATCCTCCGAGGTTGGGTCAGGTGGTCATCCAATATCTTCTTTATGCAAATGACCTGGTTTTAGTTCATTACACAGCAGCTGGTTTACAGAAGTCCTGCTTACGGGCTGAGTTTTTTTTTGTGTGAATTGGGCCTTGCGTTAAATGTCCTAAATCTAATATCCTGATTTTTATCACAGAAAGATCTAATCTGGGAGATTAAATTTTGGTTGGCAAATTGATGGAACCAGATTACAAGTAGTGTCTGAATTTAAATATCTGGGCGTCACTATTAGGTCTAAACAAGCTCTGTTACCTGCTGCTGATGAAATAAGAATTGGAGCTATTTCAGCAGCTGCTCACCTTAATGTAATCGATAAGAAATACGGTCACTTTTCAATGTAACCTGCCTTAAAACTATATAACCAGGTGATCCTGCTGAAACTATCCTATGGGGCAGAGGTAAAGGATGTCAATCTTGATTGGGCAAGGCAGGAGGCTTTTGTGTGGAAAACATTTCTAAAGCTTCCTCCCTGGTGAGGCACATCTTGGGTCTCACTTTACTAGGGTCTCACTTTACTATGTAGGAGGATTGATTTGAGAAGAGTACTTCTCCTTCACTCCATATTGTTTCCTCCCAGGTTTACCCTGTTTGTTCAATTTAATATTCTGCTTAAGCAGGGCAACTGTGTAACTCTTAAAATTGGGTCAATTCAGTGTTGTCAACGATGGCAGATACATTTATTTCTCTGAAGGAGCTGTAGCGTAATCCATGTAGGGTAATGAAGTTTCTCTGCGAGGCCGTTAAAAAATAGGGATTTTCTTTCTTCCTATAAAGTTTTCGACTATTTTTCTATGGATATTAAGCCTCTGAATGCTTTACAGAAATATCTATGCCAGCATGCTTCTCTACATCTTAGAACCCCTTGGCTACGTATTAAACTAAATCTTCTTCCCACTAGCGATGTCACAGGTGGTTGCGGTGGAGGGCCTTTAATTGAACGTCAATGTCGCTGTTGTAATCTATATGCAGAAACTTTGAAGTACCTTATTATTGATTGCCCAATTTTAGCAGCCCACCGGGTAGAGATTTTTACAATCTACTTTACTATTCATCCATTTTTAACCTGAAAAGACGTGTGGTGGATTTTGTTAAATAATCCAAATGATAGGCTGCTAATTACAGTAATTAATTTTCTGAAATTGATTGTAACATTGTATGAAATTAATCTGAATTAGACATGTTTTCCTTTTATTCTGTATCTCGATTGATTGTGCAACTGTGTGTAAAGTTTGTTTTAACTGATTCCCACATTAAAAAACAAAAATAAATAAAATGCGTGAGTCACTCTTTCATGCCTTCTCTTTTTCTTTGCATTCTGGTACTTGTAGTCCTGTTTTTAGATTGGTAACAGCAAAATTACACATACCAGAAGGCAAAGGTTATGTCAAGATCTGCAGAAATCCCTAAGGAATATCAGGGGACAATTTGACAACTCTGTACTATAGGTTAATAATTCATCATAGGGAGCTCTCAGAATTTGGGAGGTAACCCATCAATCTGTCATACGATTTAGAGCCTCTGGTATAGAAGCTTTAGAAGCAAAAGGCATTCAGGTGAAGTCTGGCTGAAGCTGTAATTAGATTTTAGAGGCTTTGTACAACACATTTGGGCCTGATTACGAGTTTAGCGATAGCCGTGCCTGTTTTACAGGCATGGGTACCGCCAAACTTGTTACCGGCACTGCTACCCGCGAATGGGCAATTACCGGCCCATTACGAGTTGAATGGGCCGGTAATTGTCCATTTGCGGTGGTGGTATTGCCGGGCTCCCCATCCCCATTCTGCCCTATAGGGCAGAATGGGGGTGGGGAGCATGGATGCACCGGCACCGTTTACGAGTTAAGCTCGTGGCTGACGCGCAGCCCGCAGGTCAGACCTGGCGGACTGTCGGGCACTCACGAGCATAACTCGTAATTCGGCGGTACGGTATGAACAGTGCTGGTGCCTTACCGGCACCGTTCACACCATACCGCCAACATTATAATGAGGCCCATTGTATTAAATTTTTCCTTTGAACACTAGAAACATAGAGTTGTAATGATGGAGCATGAGCCGTCCCTATACATAGAATACACATCATGCATGCAGGATACTGTAGAAGAAATGGAGAACAAGAAATCATTGGACAGCGCAGCGATACCAGCAAAACGAAAGGACTACTTTTCCACGTAAAAACAAAAGGCTCGCTATTTCTTCCAGTGCACCCCTATTCCCGCCTTGCCATGGGTAGGCGTTTACCATATCATTAATAGACATAAATGGAAGCGAGTTAACCTTTGTGTGCAGTATGTGTTTAGCTTAATCCGAGGCGTGCTTTGCTG
Organism: Ambystoma mexicanum; assembly: GCF_040938575.1. Taxonomy (NCBI): domain Eukaryota; kingdom Metazoa; phylum Chordata; class Amphibia; order Caudata; family Ambystomatidae; genus Ambystoma; species Ambystoma mexicanum. Next base: position 1,358,562,830 of record NC_090930.1, on the reverse strand, counting down.
AAAGAATGTTTGTATTTTCGTGACGTTGTGGATCCTATCCATTAGGCTGCCTGCCACCTGTACCAAGCAGGAAACATGATTGAACAGAGCTCGCTTTAGCGGATTGGAATGGCATTCTCCGTGACGCTGTCGTTGTGGAACAACTCCGCAAGCTGTTGGACTTTAAAATACTCTTCTATTTACAAATGTTTACAGCAGGCCCAGCACATTGACTATCAGAAATTCAAATGATGCCAGTGATTAATCAGAAGTAATTTACAGATGGACCAATATGGAATGGGGAAAGTGTTTTAGAAACACAGAGGGCCGGCAATCTGTCAATTGTGCTTGCGCAATTACCATATCTGAATGCAGCATGTTGCGTGCATGCGCTTGATTCTGATAATTGCCTCACCTGGTATAATTTTGATCCTGCAAATAAACACTAAGGGCCAGATTCTCAAAACTGTGGATGCGCAAGCAATGAGATGCGCTAGACAGGTCTATTCACAAAGGGCGCCTGACTGAGTGCATCGTAGTCCGCTACTTCAGGATAACCTTTTCACCCCTTTCTGCGCATTTAAAAGTGCATCCAAAATTCACAAATGGGATGTTTTTTTTTACTGCGCCGAAATTAGTCACCCCCCTACACCTGTTAGGAACAAGCGAAAGGGGAGGCTCAAATCATGACTTGTCTGACCCTATCATGATTTTTTCTTTAAGTGTGAAATGGGAATGAAAATGCTTTGCTTTTCCCGATCATTTGACCAGGCCGTTTCTGTGAAATGCACTCCCAACATAGATGTGCTTGCTGGCAGCCTGCCATACATTAGTGCCAGCAGTGTGCTCCCAACACTAATGTATAGAAAGGGGGGATGGATAGTGCATCTGCGCGTTCCTGGCCAGATCATTTTGCAGCTTGCAAAGCAGTTCAACAAAAAGTGAATTTCCAATGATTACCAAAGTTCAATGTAGGTTTCGCTCCGCCGGGCTCAAACCTGTCAATCACAATATATGAGGCTCCCTTCCCAAAGTTTCACTCACACTTTCATCGTTCATCGCTCCATGGCTACCTCCATTCTCGTAATGAGGCCCAGTATCTTCACTTCGAACAGTCTTCAACAAATGTTTGTTTTCATTACTTCGGACTTCTAAGAAAAATCGCGCAACCTTCAACTTGTGCGATGCACAGCCGGGCTTCTCTCATCAACCACCGGCCGTGTAGTTGAAGTCTTCCCCGTAGTGACGCCTCCTCCTCTATTTCGAAGGCGACACCTGTGGACTCCAAAAACCTCCCTCACTTGGTTCATGCCTTGGGGTGGCCACCCTCTTCTCTCATTCGCTGACTGCCTGAACACTCAGCAGTGACAGGGCAATGCAAGCATCCAGCTGATCTCCTTACAACTCTGCATTCCTGGTGATCAGCTCTCTCGATCTCCCGCGTATCACTGTTCCTCTTCATTGGCTCCAGAGAAAATACTCTGCATGGTCTCCAGATTCGCTCTGGAAGAACTGCTCCTCTTTGTGCCTTCTGGAATCTTGGAAGAACCCCGGGTGTGCACTCTTATAACAAATGTTTGAGTGCTGCCTCTATCTATTCCCAGGTAGGGATTCACTATTCACAATATGAAAGATAGAGGCAAGTCTGTTCAAGGGAAGAGAAACTGAAAGTGGGAGTTGCTTTCAGTGGTTAAATACCATTTTAATCTTCATAAACTTCATAAGTAAACATAATACATTTTAACACAAAACACAGTGCTTATTTTAAACAATACTTTTGTTAAAAATCAAAGTATAAATCGTAATCTCTTTGGTCACATACACTTACACATACACAATGACCCAGTTAGGGCTACGGTATTAACACAAACATTTAGAAAAAGATTGTTTGCCTATGATTAATCATTTCTTTTCACAAACCAACGGTTCAGCATAACACTTATATCGTAAATGCATCAATTCGATAACTGTATTTAAATTAAAACAGTATGTAATCTCGACATGTTTCAGTTCATCATGGTGGTAAATCCAGAACCTTCTTCAGGAGTAGACCCTGGTATTTGTACAAGCGCCTGGGCTGTGCTAGTTTGTTGGTGAAGGGATTTCTATGCAGTGATGTACTTCCCCTAACAGACAAAAACAGAACATAAAATGCTGGATTGAGTTATTAGTCCTCAAATTTCCAGGCGTACTCTACAAGTGAGTTGAAAACTCCTACCCTAGGTATCAATAATTATCTGCTTTGGCGTTATAGAGGGCGACCTTATAGAGGAGGAAGGTGCTAGTAGCGTTCTTCCTGTGGCCTAATGAATAGAAAAGCATTTATAAATGATGCTTGAATTGTCGCAAAAAATACATAAAAGGGAAAAACTTCCCAGTATTCTACACAGCATCAGGGTTCAAATGGTATTCAAATGGACCCCTCCGGGAAGGGGGGAGGGGGTGGGAATCCAAAACTTTCTAAAGTCCCATTGGATGTGGGACAACCATCAAAAGACTTCCTCTGGGGCGAGTTGTGACACGTACACAGGCGGTGTGACCAACAAACTCACAAGACTCACCACTCATTGGTGGACATGACGAATCAGGTGACAGGCATGGCACACTCAGAATCGGCACGCTAAATGTTAAGGGGCTAAATTCCCAAACCAAAAGATCTCTAGTTTCCCGAGAGTTCAAGAGGGTCAATCTACACATACTCTTTCTGCAAGAAAGGCTATATAGTAATGGAGAGGAGAGGAGGGTACTCCACCCCAAATGGGGCACTGAATACTGGGGCTCCGGCCCGCTTAAAAAAGCCGGGGTTGGTGTTCTCGTCAGTAAATCAATTCGATTTGAGCTCTTGAGGTCCTGGTCAGATGAGAGCGGTAGGACGCAGGTGCTAGTTGGCAAGATACAGGACACCATCATCACACTCGTGTCTATATACGCGCCTAATACTGGACAGTCCCGGTTCCTTCAACAGGCAATCCCCAAGGTCATGAATGAGGCAGAGGATGAAGTAATAATAGGAGGTGACCTCAACACGTGTATGGATCCGGATATGGACAGACAAGCAGGCACCCCGTCCACAACCCCTTCACAGGGCACCGGACACTCCCGTATTGTAGACATGATGAACGCCTACAATCTCATGGATGCCTGGAGATGCATGAATCCAACCCGAACAGCCTTCACCTTCTACTCCACGCCTCACACTACATTCTCTAGAATTGACTACGTTTACATAACCGCAGCAATAGCCTCAGCAATGACGACAGCTACCATATCGCCCATTACTTGGTCGGACCATGACATGGTGGTGGTCACTGTAGATCAGATCGCTCTCTCTCGGCGGAGTTCCAAATGGCGAGGTAACGAAATGCTTTTCAAGGACACAGTCTTTCGAGAGCAGCTGGAGTTGGACATCACTCAATACTTCGGGCAAAACAACGTAGGTGGAACTCCCATCAACACAGTATGGGAGGCAGGTAAAGCCACAAGGAGGGGACTTCTCATTAGGGAGGGAGCAGCAAAAAAACGAGAACGCCTGCTTATAGAAAACAGATTGCGAAAGGAAATCACCCAACTTGATCTCGCAGCCCAATCGGCGGACCCCGAAAGACCGCAGAAGATCGAACAAGCCAACTCCAAAACAGAAGAATTACGGCAGCTGGAAACAAATAGTATTATTCACAGACTTCAATGCCTGAAGCAAAAGCACTATGAGCATGGGAACAAAGCAGGCGCGTTACTCGCTGCAAGACTCCGAGGCCAACGCCGTGAACGATGGGTTCCAATGGTACACGATACAGATGCACCCCCAGACCATCGTCCCCCCAGTATCCCTGAATCCTTCGCCAATTTCTATGAGAGACTTTACACTTCACAAGATACACCGTACCCAGAGACAATAACAGACTATCTGACCAAAGTAACCATGCCGATCCTATCATTGGAAACAACGCAAGCCATGGAAACCCCTATCACGGGAGAAGAAATAACAGACGCAATTAAAAGACTTCCGGTGGGGAAAGCACCGGGGAACGATGGATACACCGCAGGGTTCTACACAACTTTCCAGAATGCACTCCTCCCGTTTATGGTGGTCCTCTTTAACAACATCCTCAGCACTGGTGTGGCGCCCGACTCCGTCTCTCAAGCCCTGATAATGGTGATTCCCAAAGAAGGAAAGGACCCCAAGCAATGCGTCTCCTACCGCCCGATATCACTCCTGAATATTGATGCCAAGATCTACATGAGGGTTCTCACCGCGAGGCTTTTCGGAACACATGCCCACAATAATTCACAACGATCAAGTAGGCTTCATCCTAGGTAGACAAGGCGCAGACTCCACCCGCAAGGCCCTCCACCTCATACATGAGGCCAGAAACCTGCCAAACGCACCAGCACTGTTTTCGATTGATGCAGAGAAAGCATTCGACAGAGTCTAATGGCACTTCTTAGAAGCCACGCTTGAAAAAATAGGCCTGGAACCCATTCTCCGACGAGCAATCAAGGCAGTCTACACAGCTCCAAGAGCCGCTGTAGCGGTGAACGCCCAGTACTCCTGCTGGTTTCCTCTCAGGAGAGGAACGAGACAAGGCTGTCCCCTCTCTGCGATTCTCTTTGCACTCTCACTAAAACCCCTGGCCTGAGCCCTCCGAGCGGACACCGCCGTTGAAGGAATGCAGGTGAATGGCAGAGAATACAAACTAGCCTTGTATGCAGATGACATCTTGCTCCACGTGGTAAACCCACTCTCGTCAATCCCAAGGGCGATATACCTCATTGAAGAATATGGGACACTCTCTGGCTTTAAGATAAAAAAATCCAAATCTACTCTCTTCCCGCTCCATGACCTATCCCCGGAGCAGCAACATGACCTCGAATGCCTTGGCCTGATTGTCAGAGGCCCCACATTACGATACCTGGGCATCAATTTAACAAGAGATCTAACTCAACTCTATGAGGCAAACTTCCCGCAACTCCTAAGCGCTCTCAAACGGATCTCGCAAAATGGAAAACCCGTACCATTTCCTGGATAGGCCGCTTGAACGCAATTAAGATGGTGACCCTCCCACGCTTCCTATATCCCTTCCAGGTCCTCCCCATCACAATCCCGGACCACTTCTTCAAACAGACCAAGAAAGCCATACTGGAATTCTTGTGGGACAGAAAGAAACGCTGGATACCATGTGTTATCATTATACTCCCGAAGGAGATGGGCAGAGTGGGCCTCCCGGACATCGAACGATATTACCAGGTGACCCAACTTAGGATCCTGATCCCACACCTGCGCAATAGAAAGGACCTCCAATGGGTCCAACTAGATAATGATGTCCTACTACATGTTACCCTTGCGGAGTGGCTATGGGTGCCCAGAGCAAAACTCACGAAACGCTTACGTGACCACCCAATAATGAGCACCATGTGGAACATCTGGAGGAAAGGGAAAGGGATGACCAGAATCACGACATGGCCTTCTCCACTAAGTCATTTCTGGTCCCCCGGGATCCGAGAGGAAATCCCCGAACACGCCAGATACCAGACCTGGTTTAATGCCGGCCTGGAGAGAGTAGGCCAACTGTGGAGAAACAGGAACTTCATCTCGATCTCGGAACTGGAAGAGGGCCTTCAAATCCATCCAATCCCAATCTTCTTGTATCTACGATTAAAAGGGGTCATGTCAAGGAAGGAATGGAAGGAAACAACACAACGAGAGCTGACACCGTTCGAATCGATTCTGGACACGACCAATTCATCAAAACGTTTAATAGCGAACATGTGCAAGGCCCTCATCACCAAAGATGAAACTCCAAGTCTTCGCCTCAAAGAACGATGGGAAAAGGACTTTAACAGAGAATTTGAACAACACACCTGGGACAAAATCTGCGAAACACCAGCCAAAGTATCAATCGCCACCCAGGACAAATTACATGCCCTGAAACTGCTCCATCGCTGGCAGTTTGATCCTTGCAGACTCTCGAAAATGTTCCAAACATCTAGCCCAAAATGCTGGAGACACTGCGACATGGATGCTGATTACTGCCATATGTGGTGGAAGTGCCCCAAGGTACGCATCTATTGGCAAGAGGTCCTGGGGTGGATTAAGCAATTAGATGGCATAGAAAGAGTCCTATCCCCTCTCCTAATCCTATTTGGCCTTGAAGAAGAAGAAGACAGAGTGGTACGCGTAAAAGGATTGATATCTCCCCTCCTGTTGGCGGCAAGAGTTGCCCTAGTCATCAAATGGAAGCCCCCGTGCCTACCTGACAAAAAAGACTGGCTGCAAATTGCTATAAATATATACACAATGGAGAAAATAACTGCGGCCCTCCATGACAAGGCCGCCTGGCAGGAGGAAGCCTGGATGGACTTCACTGAACAATATATTACAAGTACGGTCGCTACCGACTCACAGCTCTAACCATAACACCATTCAAAGGCAGATATCCGTAAACCGAATAGCGCTCTACGTACTGCTTAATAGCCATCCCTGTCACAACCTTTGCATAGAACCTATGACACCGACAGAGATCAATGTCACACTGCCACTTAAGTCAATTACAGCTAACGCTGATATCCGGAAGTCGTCAGAGATTGAACATGGGGAGGAAGGCAGGGGGACATGTATCTTACTATCGGTTTGCTATTGAAGTAGATCGCGATGATCTTGTGATGTAACCAAGTTTGTTCAGTTATGCATTCACCTGACTGTTCACTTTTGATGTAAAAACCCAATAAAATTCAATTTGAAAAAAAAAAAACAATTGACCACTCCTGGGGCACGCAAGGCCATAATGTTTCGCACCTAGTATGGCCCTGTTGTGTTAGGAGGCGTGCTGGTACTGAAAGGGGCGTTCCTGTAGGAAAAACTCAGTGGGCTCATTATTCGTATCTCTAAGCTGAATCTCTGCGTGGTAGCTGGTAGACTCCTTAAAACATATATGTGAAAGCAGGGGATCAGAACTGGTACAATTATCCTTTGTTTTTAAGAACAAGTATATATTGAAATGTGATATAGATGCGCCTACCTCTTATTCTTTCCTAGTGCGGGGACTATCTTCTCTTTGGTAGTCTTGCCAGCGATTCCGCGTGTGTGCAGGACTTCTATCTGCTATGAAATATAAGTTGAAAAAGCGGGCGATGCATCAGTGTGGGTAGTGCATGTCCCCTTAGTTTAGCCATTGAAACAGTCCCTACCTCATGATTTCTTTCTAATCCATACGGCTCCCCCAGTGGCGTGGCAACGCGTACACAAATTGAGCTGGGCGATGGATCGAGCTTGATTGTGCTGTGGAAATAGCTGTAGGGAAAAATTGCGAGTAGTGAGCACTATTGCACATTGATTGTAAACTGGGGCATCTAGGGCCTAGTTAGGAGAGTATACCTTTTGGATTAATCTCTGTCTGTATGGTTCTTAGTCTGCACCCGGCTCTCGCTGCCATCGGCGTTGTGTCCTCTATTTGATAACGGTCGCCATAGTGATGCCTCATATCAACTAGAGCTCTATCCTTTGTCTATGTTGTTGTACCTACACGGGCAGAGCGCCATATTGGAATGGTCAGGATGACTATGAAACTTTCCAAAATCCGAATTATATGGGTTGCTCCCTTCTAAATATACAAAAAATAGTACTTCTGGTAGTGGAGGAAGTTAATGAATATAAATATAAATTATCCTCGACATTCCTAGAAGGAATTTAGATCTATATGTGTAGGGTGCTGCAAAACGCTTGTACAAAAGTTTCAGGGCTGATTTGCTAAATACTGTACCTATACAGAGGACCGACCAAACTGAAGAGTAAGATTTAGGGGTACAGCATACAGTACCAGCAATGACTCAAGTGACCCGGACAACCCACATGAAGGAACCTCAACTAACAAGGTCAACCCAGAGGCAACTGGGACCAGGACAAGCGGCAAACCGGGATCAGGAACCGCTCCTAATTAATATCTCCAGTTATATACCTACCAGTCTGGAGGAAAAAGTTATCAACATAGGTTAATACCCTAGCCCTCCTTGTTCCTCGCCATGTGGGGAGAGCTAATAGGTACCAGGTGTTTGTAATTAAGATCAAGTGCCTGACCTTGCCTGATCTTATTAGTGGGACATGTCCAATGTATTGAATGGGTAGTACTCCTTTCAGCCTCAGATTTCCTCTTCCTCATATCAGTGTTTGTGTAGAAAGGGGGGAACTAGGAAGTGGTAATAGCCTATAAAATAGGATGGGACAGAGGTATTTTGGAAGGGGGATACCATGTCTCGCCATTGTGTGCTCCTCCCCCACTCCCCGAGGCCCTTTCACCCAGGTGATCCTCCCACACTTGTCCACCCCCATGGTCCAGATTCAAAGGTGATGGCCATGCCCTGGCCACCTGAGCAAGGGATCCCCTGTGTCTGGGCAGTGAAATACCCTCTGTGTTTTCGGTATTACCCAAATTGTTAGTTTACAATTGTTCGAATGAACAATTGACCGATTTTAAAGGGTCACAATTGATCTTTTCACAATTGATCGCATATAAGGTATGGTTTTAGTATTGTGCTCTTAAAGTCAAAATGCTATTATTTAATTAGCGAGCATTAACTACGAGATAAATGTAAAGCACTAATCACTTTATTGATCCCTGTACTGGGAGGCTCACTTTGAAGCTGCTAATGCACATTGTACTTTACCAATAACGTGTTGGACGAGTTGGTTGCTAAAGGCACTGACACTTTATCAATAGCTGCTAAACATTGCAGATTTGCACAGTTATTCATAACGTTTGCACTAGCACTTGAACAACAAATTATGTTTATACTATAGATCTGCACAGGTGATATACATAAGAATTTTAAAGAGTTAATTCCAATACATGAAAACCACAGCTAACAAAAAAATGAGATGCACTAAGCACTCCATTTTCAACATTTGAGCATACCCATATACACACAAAAAAACCCTAACCGGGGAGACTTATATATAATAAAGGTTACAATAGGTTAATTTAAAACACGGACACAAATTGAAAATGGGCATTTACTATAAAGCTCAATATAAATGTGGGACGTTTGCAAATGTATTGTGCTGTACATTATGTTTTATGTAGTAACCTTGGCACTACAGTTATGCCTTAGATGCCACATTGGTTTGTTTAAACAGGTAATAATTGTCAGAGCAATTTGTATACTTGTTGCACTCTAGATTTAAAATGCAATGAACGGCAGAGAAAATGTAATTTTAAATATGGCCGCCGCTTTTGACTAGGAGATTATGTGTCATACATTACGACTCTCTATCCCGAAATCATAGAGAAACTGTTAGGCTTATAGTCCACTTTCTGTGTTTTTTACCCCCAACGTGAACAAGCGGTTTGTTGCCGCGAAACGCGTCGTTGTTTTCGTGTCTCTTTCTCTGTCCTGGGCATCATAATTATTAAAGTTTATCTCGTGCCTGTAACATCCTGGCTTCCTGACTCTGTGTTTGGAAAGGACTGATTAAATCCAAACCTCTTCCTGGAGTGCCATCCATTTTGCTTGTACCTTGGTACGGGGATTCTTTTGCATATATATATATATATATATATATATATATATATATATATATATATATATATATATATATATATATACGGTTCTGGGGGGGTTTGCGTTAGGTGGGGGTTGCGGGGGGTTCCCCCCAGCATATATGTTACAATTGACCTTCACAATTCGGTCAATTGTGAAAAGGTCAATTGTAATTCGAACAATTGTAAAACAAGCAATTTGCATACAACCGTTTTTTCACATAGCCCAGTACACAGTTTTATGGTGTCTTGGTATTTTTTCTTCTATGAAGGCACTTATGTGGTATGGTAGTAAAGTAAGAAGAGGATGTCAGCTATTGACCTTTCCTTTGTTCTTGCCAGTCAGATTCAGCCCTTTTCTATCCTTCCAAGCATGTCATTGAAACCCACCGACTCACCTGTGCCTCAATATATCAAAATCGGTGTGGGTGCATATATGAGAAGTGTTTGCAAGGCTAACATGCTGACAATGTTTTGATTGATTCACTGTTGCCCTGTGAGTCAAGTGTGTTGCAGGAAATGTGATCCTTTGACATGCAGTCTACTGATTTTGATAGAGTGATTTTTTTGTATATGCAGAATCCATTCTGGAACTGTAGTCTGAGTGAGGTGTCTTCTTTTTTGAGCGAGGCACTCTGCATTTTGGGATTCGTAATCTCCTAGCACGACTGCACTGAGCTATATTGATTGCACTGTGGCTATGCATACCCACACAGGCATCAGCACTGAGTGGAGCAGAGTGCATTCTGGGAAATACAATCCTGTGTGTCCTCTGTAGTGAATGTCTGACATGTGGTGGGAGGTCCTTGTCATTTGAGGCCCTCCTCCATTTTAGCTCTCAAGAGCTCTACGATTTGCCATATCTGTATTCTTACTCAATACCTCCATCTTTTCTTTTCTCTACTCTCGCCTTTATGGGGATCCTGCCTCTTACCATTTTATGCATGGAATGTTAATGTTAATGTTAAAGATAGCACTGCTCACTGAGCTCAGGTGTGCTTTTCAGTCAGTAACCACCGGGTTCTGTTGTGCAAGGCTATGTGCGATTTGTTTTGTTGTTGCAGTGTAGTGAAGTTTTCTGCGGTTTGCTGTGCTTTAGGGTTGTGGTTGTGTTTGGTTAGAGTTTGAGAGGGGTATGCAGAGGGGTGAGATTGTTCGTGGGTTGGTTAATGAACTCGCTATCTAGATCTGATATGTGCTAAATTCCAAGTTCTTTCTAGCTGTGGTGTCTGAATATCTCCCCATTTATATGTAGATCCGCACAATCCCGTCTACAAGTGACGCAGGACAATATTTACAGTCCTGTCTAGATGTGACGCAAGCTAATATTCACAGTTCACAATTCTATCTGAATGTGGCAATGGCTAATATTCACAATCCTGTCTAGATGTGACACAGGCTAATATTCACAATTCTGTCTAAAGTGGCCATGGCTGATATTCACAGTTCTATCTGCATGTGGCACTGCCATGCCTTCTCTTTGCTTATAGACAGGTACCTCAAGATGGAGTAGGTTTCAGCCCCTTTGAGCTCCTCTATGGTCATCCTGTCAGTGGCCCTTTGGCTCTGATCAAAGGAGAATTGGAGAGTGCTCCAACCGTAAAAGCCAGTCTGTGTAACTGACTATGTACTAGGCCTCAGGAAGGGGATGGTACAATAATGAATGAAGCTTCTGAAAACTGTGGGATATTTTCCCCCACTAGTCCAGGCCCTGCAACATTAATGTGCATTTCTTGCATCAGAAACATCAGAAAAGGGCGCTGGAGAGCATTCTGCTTGCTAAAAATCACCCAGAAGTGTGCAGGAAAGATATGAAAAATAGGCCGCCATCCACTTTTGCCTATGTTACTCGCCTCTGTCAGACGCTGGCGATCTCTAAATCTGTCAGGTGAAACTTGTGTCTTAAAAGGTAAATATGCCAAAGAAGGGACTTCCATCAAATGCAATATAGGGTGCCACACATTGATTTTCATGTTGAAAAAGACTGTAATTGAAGATATGTTTGCTTATTTTTAATTTGTAACTGTAATTTTTCACAAGGAACAATGTCACAATTGACTATAAGGTAACCTAATTCAGCTAAAACTTCAATGAGGTTTTCCCTACTGAGAACACACCACCCTGTTCATTCCCACCAAAAGGAGAGAATATCTCATGGGGTTGTTAATGAGAAGGGGAGGAGACTTTCTCTGCTGCTCTGGGAAAGAGACAATGGGTTCCTTGAACTGAAATAAAATGCTAATTCGGGTGTGACTGACACCAACTGCCCAGGAAGACAAGCCCATGTGACTCTCTAGCCCAGCCAAGACTTTGGAGGCGGAGACAAACCGTGTGTGTATTCAGTGAGCACAGAAAATATTGTTTTGGGAAAAGACTTATAAAATATTGTATCGAACTGACAAAAATATGGAACTTAGAGATTATTAAAATGAAAATATTGCTCACAAGTAGAAACTACTCTGGAAATGTTGCGACTTTCAGAGACCGAAACACGAAAAAGTTCATATACTAGCAATTATGATTATGTCAGGAACATGAAAATGTCCAGGAATATGCCCAGATGGTATGTGTATGCATGTATAAAAATTGGTACAGAACTGACACTGAGTAACCACCCAAAAGCGTAAACAATTGTCATTTGTGAACCAAAACTCGTAGGAAGAGGAGGCTTGGACAGAAATGTACCTTAGTCAATCTGTCATGTAAATGTGTATTATTAACAAGTTGTGCATATTGGAAATATGTTTTTGGGGAAAAATAGAATTTCTGGGTAAGAACAAAGGGGAGGGATATTTTCTGGACCCTAAACACAGTGTCACTCTGGCACATGATGACACATCATGACACACTGTTCCCTTCTCAAATCAGGAGAGGGGGAATTCTCTGACCTATCAGATCCTTAGAGGGTTGGGCATTGTATAATCAGCCTCCCCACCCCTTCGGAAGATGGATAAATAGGGACTGTTGAGGACCCAGAGAAAGACACATCCACTCATCACTGATCTACCGGCGAAGCGCTCTGCAGGGAGAATCCAGACTCCAGAACCCATCTCTAGACTCCAGAACCAGACTCCAGAACCCTGAAGCAGAGGTCTAACCCAAAAAGCTGAACCCTTTTCAGCAGGCCTTTAAAATCTAGCAACCTGGTTTTAACCCATAAACTTCCACGGGGCCTAAACCATTCAACAGCCTGGCTGAGCTGTTTTGCTACCTCTGGCCAAGAACCCTTGCTAGAACCCAAGATCCAGATCAGTCCAGCAGAGCTGTAACCCAGAACCCGTCAGATCCAGTCCAAGAGGCCATGCAGACCAGAGTGCCCTGCTGAGATCAGTCCAGGTGTCCTGAATCCTGTCTGGTGGTGAGTGAATTCCAGCCAAACCTTTGACCAGATCTTTGACGGGCCCATTCCATTCCAAAGCCATAGTAGTGAGTATTTAGCATAGAACTCTCCATAGTCATCTCTTAGTATTAAGTAATCCCATCTAACTCGTTCCATCATATCCATAACTGCATTATTGAATCTCTTTTGGTCTATCCTAAATTCTTCTCTCATCCACATAATCCTGTGATAATTGTAGTGATAATAACCTTGGCGCTAATATATATTTTCTGGAGAAAGACAATCATCTCAGACAGATAGAAACCATCCGCAGGCGATTCTGGATCGGTGGCTGTGCTGTCCGTGTAGTTTGCGGCTCCATAGACTCCCCAGTGTTAAGAAATCTTTGTTCCAAATCTTCAACAGCGCATCTTTCATTTTGAAATCTTGACTCTTTTGAGAAAAATCAACCTTGACTAAAACCTCTGTAACTTCTGAACCGTACCTGCTAGGAACGAGATTCAAATGTCATTTTGAAGCTAACAGCCCAGGCTTTCAAACGTACTAAGAACCGCTGAAACGTTAGCTGCGATTTCGCATTTGGCTCAATTTCACCACATGTAAAAACAGCTAGTTCTTGCTTTCAATTTATGAATTTTGTTTCGTATCTGCTAATCATCTCACAATCATTGCTAGTGTTTCCCTGAACCTATCCAAAGCAACTCTCACTAGTTCTGAATCCCATTTAGCAAATTAAAATCATTTTTAGCATTTTTCCCATTCAATTCAACCACATTTTTTTATTTTTATTTATTTGCATTTAATCTGTTTAGATTTTTACAAAGACGTTTTGTTCTTGAAGAGGAGTGTTTAGTGTTTTTACTATGCGTTCTCCACGTTCTCGACGTACACCAAGAAGGACAGGATTTTGCAGAAGAAAAAGGAAAAGACTTCAGGCAAAGGAATAGTCCTGATATCATCCTCGTCTTTTGGCTGAGATGGCTATTTCTGTATGCTACTCCTGTAGGTTTTGGGAGGCCTTCTCCAAGGCGATGGTTAGAAGTTTGGTTGCTGCTATTAGCCATCTAGTTTGGGCTCCTGTAATAAGACAATTCCACCAAATGTTTTCGTCGATGACGTAAGAGTTTATAAACAGGGGGCCGAGGAAAGCTTTTCTTTCTTGGTCTACTGACGGGCAAACCATCAAGAGGTGCCTGATTGAATCTGTAGATTGTGGATCTTTACAAAGTCTACATGATATTTCTTCGGACGCTGTACGAAGTGCCAAGATTTCTTTGGTCGGTAGGAGGTTTAGGTGAGCTTTCAGTAGGGTTTTCATTAGCCGTTTACAGGGGTATTTTGTGCAGTATCCCATTGGCTCTTTGAGTTTGTTGAAGGCTGGTGGTAGGTGGGCTAGAAGTTTATTCGAGACTGCTTTCTCGTTGGTTTTTATCCAGTCGAGCCATTCTATTTTTGCTTTTATTCTTAATGGATTTTGGATTAGTTCTTCTTCAGAGCACGATATTTCTTGCAGTGTGAGCTTTTGAGTATTGGCCCAGTCGTTTAGAAATGTGTTGGTCCCCTTTGGGATTTCCACAGAAATCATGTGGTATGTTTCTAGGCTCTCTGGGTTCTGGATTTTTCTGAAGAGTTGGATGGTACTCTGGGCCACCACTGCCTCTAGGGAGAGTAGACCTAGTTCACGTCTTATTGCTGCAACGGCTGTGGATTTAGGTAGGCCTAAAACTGCTCTCCAAATGAAGCCTTCCAATTTAGTCCATAGAGTGGATGGGATTGCAGGGGTTGCGTCCATGCCATACGTTAGTGATGGAATTACTTTGGACTTGTAGTACTGGATGGCCAGCAGTAGGCTATATTTGCCGTATTTTCTGTCGACTGCCCGCATTTGAGCAGTTAGGTTTTTGGTCTTTGTCCACAGGGTTTTCTGCATGCTCACACCTCTCTTCGAGCTGTCAATTTCAACTGCCAAGTATTTGAATGTTGACACGATTTTGATTTTGGACTGGTCAATTTACCATTTTAGGGTCTCTTTCTTTTTGTTCCCCTGCTTCTGGAGATTCAGTATTTTTGTTTTCGATTTGTTGATCTCAAGATTATTCTCCTTTGTGTAGTGGGCTAGGTTGTCGAGTTGGCGTTGAAGGCCCACCTGTGTGTGATCCAAGATGATTAGGTCGTCGGTATATAAAAGTCTGATGACCCTTGTATTTTCGGTGAAAATGATCTGATCGACTCTAGCGAGTCTTTGAAATCACCAAGGAAAGAGATGAAAAGTGCTGGAGCCAATGGACACCCTTGTTTAACTCCGCGATGAGATGGTATATGATTAGAGAGTAACCCTTGGTGGTTCAATCAAACTGATACACTGGTGTTGGAGTGAAGGGCAATAATCGGTTTCGAGAATTTCATTGGGGCAGTTCCACTTCTTCAGTTTGTTCCACAGTTTTTGCCTGTCAACTCTGTCGAAGGCCTGAGATAGATCCACAAAGGCAAGGAAGATTTGTGGAGCGCCTAGCAAAACTTTTTCTTTGAGGATGTTTAGGATCATTATGTTGGCACCGGTGCTTGCGTTCTTCTGGAATCCCGTTTGAAGTGGGTCCATGGCCGGCGAAGATCGTGCCCAGTTCTGGAAGTGGGTCAACAGGATTGTTCCAAAAACTTTGCTGATGACGTCCAGCAATGCTATGGGTCGATAGTTGGAGGGATCTTCTCTGAAGCCTTTTTTGAAGATTGGGACAATGACTGCTTGAGTCCAAGAGGTGGGGATTATCTTGTGTTCTTTGCAGTCTTTGAATATCATGCTCAGGACAGTTGACAAGGCGTCAGGGTGTTGCTTTAGGTCAGAGTTTGCTAGACCATCAGGATCAGGTGCTCGTGACAATTTCAGTTTAGAGATGACTTTTTTTATATCTTCTTTGTCTGAGAGGTCAACCCAAGTCGCATTGGTAAATCATTTTGTTCTCTCAGTGGGGGGCGCAGGGGACTCTAACAGTTGCGAGAAGTGGGTGGTCCAGCTATCTTCAGAGACCGAGTTTATCATTTGAGAATTGGGGTGATGGTTTGTGTTGGTAACGAGTGTCCAAAATTCTCGAGTTTTTTTGTTTGTTAGGACCTTGATCATGTTTTCTGCATCTGATTGGTACAGGGCAGCTCCGGTGTTTCTTAGCCACTGCTTATAGAGTCTCAGCTCAGTGCGATAGGTTTCCCATAACGTAGTGGTGTTCCAGGTCGCTGCTTCTTTTTTTAGTTTTCTTAAGTAACGTCATCTGATGACCAGGTTCCGGTTGTATGCATGATTATGGTTAAGTGCAGGCTTGTGAAGGCCTTTCCGAAGTTTTTTGTAGGCGAGTAGCAGGGGAATGTAACTGGCCCTGAAGGTTGGCTCATTTGCTTCGATGTCAGAGGTTAGCATTTTGTATTCGTCTGACAGGATTTTGATGTCGTTTGTGGTCATGCGCATGCGAGTTAGCTGAGAGTTTGTCTCGAACGAAGCTTTGTAAAATTGCTGGTCTCGACCTCGGATGTTGCAGGGAAGGCGTAGTAAGTTGTGATCGCTTGCTTCAGTTCTGATTACTTCGAAAGAGTCTATGCTCGAGTAGATTTTTTCCGATACAAAGATGTAATCGAGAGTCGCAGAAGACTGGTCGTGCTCCCATGTGGGTATCGTGGTTTGCTTACTACATGCGTTTGCTGCGTTTTGGAGATTTTTGGAGTTCATTAGCGTTACCCACGATTTTCCTCTTTCCTCCGTCAGAGTATGCGCAGATGGGTTCAGGCAGTTTGCATTTAGGTCTCCACAAATTAAGATGTTTGAGGTCTGATATTTGATCATTATCTCGTCAATGATGTTGGCTGCTTCATCGCAGAAGTTTGCTGAAGATGTTTTTTGGGGATTCCAGTAGACGTTGATTGTGGCAAAGGCTTCTTTGGGAAATGAAGCTTCTGTAGGGATTTCGTCGTTCCTTGTCATAAGCACCGCCAGAAAAGCATAAGTAGCTGCTATTATCTTGGTAGTGGTTATATTTGGTCCTCTCCGAATCACTGTCAGTAGACCAGAGGAATGTCTGCCAAGTGGACCTTTGGAGGCCGGTGAAATCTCTAAAGTATACCCATCCAGAGCGGGTTTATCCGTCAGCCAAGTTTCTTGCAGGCAGAGAATGTCGTGAACCCCCAAGTTGTAACTGCCGGTTTTTGTTAAATGCATGTGGCCTCTGGTGTTCCATGATGCTATGGACAGAGTTGGGTTATGAAGGTCTTCGTGGGTCGATTGGGGTGGCCGTGATGAGTGGTTGGCACCCCGCGTTTGTTGCTATCTTTTGAGGCCTGGTGTTAAGGCATCTCGTAACCTAGACCAAGTGCCCTTTTTTGGAATGGCATCTGGACAGACGGCGGTTAAGTCTGTTGTTTGTTTGGACCTTTCAGAGCGATCTGGTGATGTGTCAACCACATTTAAAAGCAATTGACCTGTTTAAAATCATTACTGTTCTCTCTAAGCTTGCTGGAGGGAATCAGGATTGAAACTGCAATTGTTGATTGTTATTCCTGAAACCTGTGTGCCCCCATTCCATCTCTTCATATTGCATAGTGGGGGGAGTGAGTAGTAACAGGGGGAAAGAGTGATCACATTGTCTTTGATTGAAGTCATATCAAGTTTATTTCTGTGTTGCATTCTTTCCTATCATTGCATTTCCTTGAACCATACAACGTTATTCTCTGCTACATTATTCTTCCTATTCCTACTCCTAATTCATTAAAGAGATTGTTGATATTTTAATATTACCCATTTCTGATCATTGCATAAATATTCAGAAGTGTGATATTCAGATACTATTCATATTTATAAAAGCGTGATCTATTTTATTGGCATTTGTATAAGTACATAATAGCCATCAAACAATAACATAACAGACAAACAACAACCAATTAACTGCCACAGTCTTCATAGCGCAATGTATTGTTCTTAGTCGTGATGAGAGGGAGGGGGGCCAGCGGTCAGTGTTCTGAAAGACACGGGGGTTGAGTTTCTGGGTTGTCCATTCTTGGGGTGAACCCCAGGCAATTCTCTGGTAGGAGTGTGCACTCAGGGGGGTTTGTGATCCGAAGCGTACCGGATGTCGCGCAACAGGGCCTTCCATGATTCTAGGGTGTCATTGGCGTTATCGTCGCTTGAGTTGGTTCCATCTTGCCAGGCTCTGGTCTCTGCCTCTGTCCACTTTTCCTTAAACCAACGTCCGAGCCTCGGGCCCCCCGGTGATTTCCATGCCATTGCTATGGATCTTTTTGCAAGAATGCAGGCTAGGTCCACTAGTTTGACCAGGTGTTTGTATTTGCTCAGTCTGGGATGGGCTCCCAGTAAGCATTCTTTTGGGTTCCATTCATATCTTGTGAGTCCCGCGTTGGTGCAGGTGCTTTTTACCATGGACCAGAATTTCGCCATTTTGGCGCAGGTCCAGAACATGTGGATCATGTCCGCATTATCATTTCCGCACCAGGGGCAGTTCGGAGATGCTTGTTTATTGAAAGTGGCAACTCTTAGTGGGGTCATGTATGTTCTGTATAGCACATTTAATTGAACTTGTTTAAATCTAATGTTCCTTGACACCTCTTTGGGGTATAGTAGTATTCGTTCCCATTCACTATCAGATAGTGTGATCCCCAATTCGGTTTCCCATTTTGCCTCAGGGTTGCGCTTTTTGGATTGGATCTATCGTTCAGTTTGGTGTATAAGCGAGAGACCGGTTTTCCAACCATCTGCTAAATCGTACATTTCCTGGAGGAGGGGGTCCAGTGGGGGTTCCTCTGGCCAGACAGGCCATTGGGCCCTAGCTATCATCTTGAGGCGGTGGTACCACAAGAATTGTTAGCTTGTAGCGATTCAAGTTCTCTGAACATGCCGTCTTCAAACAGGTCTCCCCATGTGTAGATTCCGGATCTCTCCCATTTCCTGGCTGTCGCAAGGTCTGCCTGAGTTTTGCATACGTCTGCCAGAATTAGAGTGTTGGGGTTGTAGGGATGTTTTAATTGTCGAAGGAAGCCAGTTCTAGCCCATATCTGCCTGCCCAGTGTAACAATCATGGGAACTTCAGATGTTTGTTTCATTGGGTTCCAAAGTATTTCTTTGGGGAATAGCTTGTCGCAGGAGCCCCACTTCGGCTGACGTGTCATCGGAGAGCCATTTCGTCACGTGGCTGAGCTGTGCAGCTAGATAGTACCTTTGTAGATCGGGTAGTTGTATCCCTCCTTCCTTGTACGGGAGCGTAAGCGTAGGTAAAGAGAGCTTGTGTCTGGATGACCCCCATATGAAGTCCTTGATTAGAGAGTCCAGTTTTCTGAAGAAGGGAGGTCTGATGTAGTAGCAGACGTTCATGAAGTGGTATAAAAATCGAGGGAGAAATATCATCTTGACTATTGCCGCTCTGCCCATCACTGCCAATGGTAGCTTCGACCAAAAGTTCATGGATTATAAAAGCGTGATCTATATATATATTGTTCAACTCATGAAATAAATCTTTTAATTTGCAAAACAAACCTACTTCTTGGCTCAGTGAGGCTGGGGGGATTCAAAGAGAGGGGCGTTATATAAGGGTACATCATCCAGAAATAAAAGAACTTTTGCCCTAGAAATATATAAATAAGGGTTTCCATTGGGCATCCCATACTAGGCATTGACTTAGGTGGAGTGCTGGGTTAAAACCACTTACAAAACCTGAAGGTTGATCAAACCCAGGTCAAGTATTGGCATGACCAGAAACCTAACATGGTGGAGTTTACTCCATACAAGCTAGTTCTATTTATGGTTCCCACAAGACAAAGGTTCTTGTCTTGCAGGACAAATGGATTGTTCTCTTCAAAGTTGTAAGCAAACTTGGAGGTCAATTATTTAGTTGACTTGGGCAACCCCAAGGAGGCCCTTACGGTCTTTCACACTAATCGCCTTAAGACCTATGTCTCCAGACCAGAACTAGACGCTTTGCTTCTAGCCTCTGATCAAGAGGAGGAGGAGAGTGAACCTCTCCCCAATCTCCTCAGGGGACACCATTCAGATGAAACCATAGGAGTAAAACTCTTATGTCCCAACTCTGTAGCAACAAGAAGAGTGCAAAGCTGAATTAAATCAGTGTGTCTCTGTTTTCTCTCTCTGACAACATGCCCGATCCCTTGGGCCAGCATGATATCCTCACTGGTGACAGTCTCCCTTTCAAAAGTAGGAACTACAGAATGATTGATCATGATGGAACCCAAAGGAAGAGGTCAACAAGAAGCTTGACCTTGGGGTTATTAAGCCATCTACCAGTGCATGGGCTAGTCCAGTTGTGCTAGTGCAAAAGCAGGAACCAAAGAATTTAGATTCTGCGTGGACTATAGGGCTCTGAATGCAGTTACTAAGACTGATGCCCATCCTTTAACTAGGACAAGTGGGCTAGTGGACAAACTTGGAGCTGCTAAGCAGTACATTTGACCTTATCGAGGGCTATGGGCAAATAGCCCTGAGAGAACATGCCAAGGAGAAAACTGCATTTTCTACCCCTGGAGGCTTGTACCAGTTTACGGTCATGCCTTTTTGACTAAGGAATGCACCTGACACAGGATGTTCAGAATGGGTTAGAGGACTTCTGCATGGCATACTTGTTTGACATTGCAGTGTTCAGCCCAACTTGGGAAGAACATCTTCATCACCTTGGATATGTGTTACAGGCTCTTGAACAGGCCAATCTGATCATAAATGCTAGTAAGTGTCAAATTGGCCAGAGCAAAGCGGTCAACCCTGGACATAAGGTACTGGCATTTGCATCCCAGGATACAATTAATAGGGAAAGCGTCTTCTTAGTATGCCTGTTGGATAGGGGTTGGTTACTGGACATCGTTTCTTCCCACTTCCCTAATGTATTCAAGTTCTTGCTCTTGTTCTGTATGTGCTAAAACTGACTAATTGTCTTTGTTCCCTAGTACATATCACCTGCATTCAGGCCTTTTGTCAATAACTTGGCTATGCCTGTTCTGGGCTGCCTTTTCCCATAGAAATCAAAGGTGTCACAAATGTTCACACGGTCTTAGTTAACTGGCTCCTGAATTCCCCAGGGAATACTGAATTACTTAGACCCTTCCTGATATTTGCCTGGGGATGGGGGGTGGGGCTCTCCTTCCCTTTCCCAATCCTTGTCCTTGGCATTACACTCCAGCATTCTTTCCTCATTCATTGGCATTACTAATCTCATCACCTCTCCGCAATTCATTCACCTTTTTCATTTTCTGACAGGCTTTGTGTCAGAGCTTCTTCCGGAACCAACGTTCTCATCCAATTTCTCTGCTCCTCTCCCCGCTTAATCACTAGTTCAATGTGGGGTCTCTCAGAGTCAGAGGTTTCATTTAACACACATTATGAGGGATCATTTCTTGCACATTGCAACAATAAATCCAAGACCCAGCCAAGTGCAACAAACCTTGTGAGAGATTATATTTTGCATGCTATTCCATAAAAGCCAGTTTTATGACAGAGTGGAAAAGGACCACTGCTACAATTGCTTTGAGGAGCGGAAAGAAGTGTTAATCGTTAGTTCCTATTCTATGCCAAGACGGAAACAGGAATAGAACCGTAGGCTTGAAGTTTATAAAAGTCTGGGAAAGAATCCTGTGTTCCCTGTGTCTAAGAGACAAACCAAGAGATTCAATAATGTGTTCCAAGTCTATGGGCCTCATTATAACTTTTGCGGAATGGGTTTAATGGCGCCGGTAATGGTGCCTGCGCCGTTAAACCCACACCGCAATATTACGAGGTTCCCTCGCGGGACCCGATGTGGACGTCTGGTTTATCCAGACATCCATAGCGGGTACCGTGAGGGAACCAGGGAGCTAACAATGGGCCCATTATGAGTGAGCCCGTTGTTAGCTCCCTCCCCATTCCCATTGAGCCCTATAGGTGCTCAAATGGGAATGGGGAAGGACCGGGCCCGGGTTCCCTGAAGGAGGAATTACCGGGCACTCCACACATGGAATGGCCCGGTAATTCCCCATTCAGGGAACCCGGACATGTTTTGGAGGCAGCCATGGCGCCAATAGAGCCATGGCTACCTCCAAAGTCGTAATGAGGCCCTATGACTAGATAAAGAACCGAATTGCATCGTTGTTGGTGATCCCAGGTAAGCCCACGACCGACTAAGAGAGAGGCAGAGTCAGTAAACGCAAAACTTAGCAGATGGAAAAGGAGGGAATGTGATACACGTTAACTTACTGGGAGAGTAAAGACAAAGATTCCAATCTGCATTGAAGGCAAGGAAGGATTAAGACAAAGATAATTTAAGATGTTGTATTGTAGTATCCTGTGGAAGACATGTAACAGATCTCCGGGCAAAACAAAAGAGGTGATGGCTGGAAGGTTTGGAATTAATCCTAACCTCTGGCGTTGCTCTGGACAACCCTCCAGAACATCGTGTTTCACCTGCTAAGCCATTACAAAAGGGATAAGACCATATGCAAATCAAGCTTGGTCCCACCTCCAGCAGCCTACAATAGAATGGAGCTGGTGAAAGTAAATTTGCACCCTGGGCAGAGCTTTCAGCCAATCAGGTGGCTGGAACAGCGGGCGAGAATACACATTCTCTGCCTGCTGTTTCCAGCCACCTGAAGCCCTTCCCCGGGTGGCACCATCTTTTTTTGTTTTTAATGTGGGGAGGCAACAGGGGGCCTCTTCCAAAATAAACCATACCCCTTCCCCACTCCCTCCCCCCTCCCCACTTACCTGCTGGACTGAAGCTTTGTGCTCTGGTCCTGGAGCTTCTCCCGCTCCGGCGCCATAGAAATAAATCATTCACACCCCAGATAAACCTCGCTGTGGGGGCGGACATCGCTGGTAATGACCTCCAGCCCTTGCTCAGGCCCTCACGTCAGACCTCCCTAGGCTCTGGCTGGCAGGCCGTTAACACCCATGTTTGGCCCCTGCAGCGAGGGTGAAAGCCATAATCATTGATCCAAAATAATTCCTTTTTACCTTAACACAGTCACATTTTATATGTTGATAGGGAATCATCACACAACTGAGGTCTATTGATGGGAAAATAAGTCTGGGTCTAGGCATATTTAATGGGCATAAGGACAGATTTGCACAGTGCAATTTGCATCTCACTTGCCAGATCTAACAACTTGTTCTCGTATCCTGCTACTTAGAGGCCATTAATCAGCACTCTATGTGGTAACCATGTGCAGTGAGACTGTGCTCTTCGTTTAAGTCTTAACCTGTGCATATGCTTGCTATTGATCTGCACATAAGGTTTAAACTCGCATATGAGGGTAGTATCTGCACATTTGAGGTGCACAGGGCATGTGATGGTACTTTTCTTGATTTGTGAGGCTGTTCCTGGGCAAATGCTTGATGTAGCAGGGCATATGAAGCTACACGTGGCAGTCAAAAAGCCAGGCGGATTGGCTTTGTTCATTCTTGTTACATAGGCAGATAATATAAGAGGCTGCTACATCCAGATAGAAGTGCATACTGGGAACGGTCATCCCGTCTCCGTGCTGTGACATGGGTGTCCATTCATTAGTGCTGCCCGTAGGGAGTGGCGTAGTTCTCAGGTAAGCCAGCATTGTGAAGGAGGCCGTATCAATGCACGCGCTAATTAGTGCTCATCAAAAAACAAGACCTCTGCTACTGCAGGACCTTGCTTGTCCCATATGATGCTTAACCTAGTTCAACTGATTCAAGGAGGATTAGAGGAGTAAGAAAACTTATCAACCATGTCCTCGATAACATCAAAATATTTGAGGTGGCCTAATTAGCAGATTCACACATTGCTATGAAGAATGCCATGTTAGCCGAGTCTGAACAATGCAAAAAGTCAATTCACCATTGACAGCTTTACATTTTGCCGACTATTCTGAGCTCTAGAATTTTAGCTTAGTGTACACATGTTGCCTCGATCAAGTGGCAGCCATATACCTTAATATATATTTTATATTCTTGTCTCCCTAGCCATGTTTATTGCACTAAAAGACATATGTATGTTCTCCAGGGAACCATTGTATCTAATGCAGAAAAGACCTACTGGTATTGAAATAAAACTACCAAGTGGTCTGCACAATGTAGTACCTTTCCAGTTCTCACCACCTATCACCCCATAACCGTACGTAGTCTGAGCAGCTGAGGTCAGATCGGATTTAGAAAACGCTTAACGCAGAGGGATGTAGGGGAGTCTTGACAGCAATGGTGGCATACCAGCAAAAACAAAAGAGATCCCTAGAAGTAGAATTAGAACAAGAATTACAGGCAGTGATGCAATAAATAGAAACTAATACAGGGACAAAGCTCTGAAAACAATACAGGAACATTAGAGGAAAATTAGACCTCCTCCAAATGAGAAAAGCTGAGAAAAACATGCTTTTTCGACGCGCAAAAGTACTACGTGAAAGCTAATAAAGCAGATCACCTGCTGGCTAGGCAACTCAAACAAAAGGTGGCCTAGCAAACGACTCAAGCCATCGTGAACCCCAACGGGACCAGAATGACCACCACTTCTAAAATTACAGCACAGTTTAGCGCATGTTATTCTGCTCTATACAAGTCGGACCGCCTGCCCCAATCTGCACAAAGGTCAAATCTGCAGTCCGTACTGCTGACCAGGATCACCCTGGAAGAGTGGGAAACACTTGAGGCAGACATTCCAGTAGAGGAAGTGCGACATGTGATTAGAAACCTTCCCCAAAATAAAACCCTGGGTCTGGACGGCTTCCCAGCCTTATTTTATAGAACATTCCAATCGGTGCTGGTCACCAAATTGACCCAATTATATAATGCCTTTGGTAGGAGAGGGGCTAGCCCTCCCAAATTTCCTGAGTCACTCAACCCAACTTCGGGTTATTAAAGAAGGTCCCCCCAAAACTCTGACAAAAAGTGGATTCAAATGGACCAAGCAGTTTAAAGACCTTGCTTGCTGAAACCCTCTGGCTACCTAAAGCAGAATGGCCACAAAATATGCACAAACGTATTATCAAAAAATTAGCCGAGGGCATATGGGATAAGGCACTCCTACACCAATGAATCACATCTTTCCCTTACTCTTTCACCCTGATATTCTGCAATCCACAAATCACCCCAGGGCTTGAAAAAGGGTCCTTCCCTCACTGGAAAGTGGCAGGCTGTGTAAAGCTGAGGGATGTGTTCCAAGGGGGCGCCATCAAGTTGTTTGATCAATGTAAATTCGAAATAGGCCTGAGGGAAGAACACAGATGTCAATATTTTCAAGAACGTCATTGACTAACGGTCCCCTTAACAAACAAGTGGCCACGCAACCCCTTAACATCTTGATAAATATTTGGGTTTGGATCCCAGTGACAAACATCATATCTCCACCCTGTACAAACTACTAACAAATGACCGCCCTCCCCATCCAAAGACCTTGCATGCAAGCGCAAATGGGAAACCACGTTGGTAGACTCGGTGTTGGAAGATGAATGGAAACAACCGTGGGCCGATATTCCAAAACCCACACATGCAATACAAATTAGGGAACGCTGGTATAAACAAATGACTTAATGACATTATATGCCTGACTGCCTACATCAGATGATTATTAACATTCCCCAGGAATCCTGGAGGGACTGTGGGGGCCCGGTTAACTGGTTGCACATTTGGTGGAGCTGTCCGAAGCTAGACATTTTTGGGAAATTGATCAACAATAATATCCAAATCATTTTTCAAACTCAAACCAAAAGGGGAGCTAAGGAAAGCCTGTTGTCTAAGGGCTCACACCAACGTACCCTGGCCGAAATACAAATGTAAAGCTTACACGATTCTAAGCTTAGCAGCGCTGCTGGCCATTACACAGAAATGGAAGTCTTCCCAACCCCCACACAAGACTGACTGGTTTATCAAGGTCTGGCACTTGGTCTCACTGGAGTAGGTCACAAATTCGATACAAGGAGATCAAACTAAATTCACACAGGAATGGGACCTGGTACTGACTTTCCTACATGATGATTATATAGAGTCTCAAGTCCGCAGAAACTATGCATTTTGGGGATAAATGGAATATATTCACTACAAGTTGGCTGTCCTGGGGTGCACATATGAAGTGGTGGGGGAGGAGGGTCTGGGGGTCAGCATGGGTGTTTCAGTCAGGGTTTTATTTGACCTTTGATTGTTTATTGTTATACCAAAATGCCAATAAAAACATGTTTAAAAATAAAATGCAGAGGGATGCAAAAAAACTAGTAACAATCCCTCCAACCCCTATTACTTATTTAATAATACCTACGAGCCACAGGATGCAAATTGACGGACTTCGTTTTTTAAATGTATTCATGTATTTATTTATTTATTTACTGGAACTAAAATGCTCTTTTGATCACAATGTACAATGGATAATAAATCAGATTTGAATGAAAGCAGTTAACTTCTTGCAATGGGGTGAGCTTTAGGGAAATTCTCACCAGGTTGTGGAGTGGAGTAAATGGAACAGTCACCACCGGGAACAATACATAAGTGGACATACATAGGTTAAGGAAAACCAACATTGGACTTTTTTAAGTGCAGGTAGGCGGTATGGCCAGCTGTGTTTGGGATGTGATCATGAGGGATGAAGTACTGGAGTGGAGGCAAAGGAAGTTTGGCACAGTAGCTGGTTAGAGGTGAGGTGTTAGCTAGCAGGCAGATGAGTGGTATTTTAAGAGGGTAACTCAGAGGTGAGGACTTAAGCTTTTAGTCTGGTTTTGAACAAATCCATGTTAACTGTTTCTCAGATGTCATGGGGAAGAGAATTCCATGCAAGTGGAGCATGAATAGAGGAAGGGTGGAAGTGAGAGGAAGCACAGGGAGGGCGAGCAAATACAAAGGTAGTCTAGGAGACAGAGTGGAGATTACGAGATGGCTTGTAGAGTTGGATAGAGGAGGATAGATACAGTGGTGCTTTACCGAGACAGGTTTGTGAACCACGGGAAGACATTTAAATCTGGCCCTGTTTTGTATCGTCAGCCATCCAGCCTGGTGACGGTACGAGGAAGTAGGTGAAAAGTGATGGAGTTCAAAGAGGGTCCTGGTAGCAAAGTTAAGGATCTTGTTGAGAGGACAGAAAGCATAGTGGGGGAGACCAAAGAGGATGCTGGCCCAGTAGCCCAGTTTAGAGAAGACAAGAGTGGTTAAGAGATGCTTGGTGGTTTTGAAACAAAGGAGGTGCCTGCTTTTCCTAATATTTAGGAGGTTGATGTGAGCTGTTGTTCCAGTTTTGGAGATGAAAGTAGAGAAGGTATGAGAAGGGTCATAGTTGATGCTGAGGTTTCTAGCTGAAGAAGAGTGGGGGAGAGTGTCTGGTGGGAACTGGATAGACAGAGGAACAGGAGAGAGAACATTTGGCAGGGAAGAAGAGCAACTCTGTTTTGGTAGAGTTTAACATCAGAGAATGCAAAGCCATCCAATATTTATTGGGAGAGAGATGGCTGCTAATTTTGATAGACAGATCAGAGGAAAGTTCAGGAAAAGAGAAGAAGACGTTCTGCTCGCTTGACAAAACCCAAAAGAATAACAAATCAAACTAAAGAAAGGCCTTTTGTAAATTGGAGTGCAAGACCAGCTAATTTACAAGCACATCAACCATTGACTTTTAGCATTTGAGAATGTTTTGGAACAAGGATCTTCTTTGAAAACGGCATAAGATTCCATACAGCTGTGATCAGTTTTCCAAACCATTGGACGTGTTACCATCGCACACCGTTAATGAAGGATATAAGAAAACTAAGCAGGCCACTGAGCTACTGTATAAAATATTTGCAAAAAAGATAATGTATTTCCAAACAAAGGCCCAACACTATATGCACACCAACAGTCTCTTTCAAGCAAAGGCTGTCACAATAAGGCTATGACCGTAAGAATCTTAATTCAAATTATGTTATAATTACTAAATATCCATACTATATGGCAAATGTAAAAAACAAATGTATCTGTTGCATTTCATAAAGGTCTATGTAATGTAATAAATATGTAACAAGGTGTTTCAATTGTCTGAGTGAATAGCTCATGGGTTAAGCGTTCACCTCTGCTATACGATAAACCTCCACTTAGAAATGTTGAATACTGACAAGGCTGACTCAGCCCTTTTTCCTTCTGAGGATGATAAATTGAATACCATTAAATCGGATGATCATAAAAGCTATTAGCTCTCAGGGGAGAAGGGCCATCCAATAATTAACCGGGAATGCAGGTTTTACTACATAGTCAAGAATGCAATCCATGCAGGCCACTGGCTCCTCTGCATCAGGCACCTATTTTTCCTTTGCTGCACTAGTCTGTGCTGACCCCAAATACCCCACCCACACCTCACCTCACTCCCAACTTACTGTTGAATTGGTTTCTTTGCCACTCATCGCTCGCTGGTATTGCCAAGGACATAAGGAAGGGATATGTTCCTACTTCCAGTATGGTCATCTTTCCGTGTAGAGTTTTAACAGGAATATTGAAGCACACACTCAGGGCATTTCTGAATTCCATAAAAGAAATGGTCTTGCACTCTCGATGGCATTGCTGGCTGTTAAAAGCTCAGGCCGAAGGGCCGCTAGCAGCTGGAAATGCCCCCTTCCTCAGAATATATTGCTTAAATATTAGAGTGCTAGAATCTGGCATTAGCACTTTATAAAAACCTGCTATTGATATTTGTGTTTTTTTATTTATGTGTTTCTTATTCAGTCTCAGTGTACTCCACTCATTCCCCTGTCCCTTCTGTGTATGGCAGGCATTTGCATTTGAATACATTATTTTATTACTAAACTTCACCCAAAAAGAGGAATATCTGTATTTATTTTCGAAGGAGGCTGTGATAGAGATTGACATATATATAGTTACATAGTTGACTTGTCAGTATCACACACAAATAAATAAAGAAAGAAAACATATAAAGTCTATCAGTGCAGTGGCTCTTCTCACTAACAATCATTTTATTCTCTATAGCCGTATACATTTCAGTGTCTGCATTATTTTGGTATGTTGTTATGGTTTAAGACAGAAAAGCATTTCATGAAAAATTCTATCACACACAAGTACTGTGATTTGTGTAATTACTGTGCAGATGATGAGTGTGCAACATGCACAGTGAGCAGTTAACTATAGATCCCTATTACCTTTAGAAAAACACTACATCGTCTGGTTATTAGCATCCTATTTTATGAGCAATTCTATCATGTACAAAACCGCACCGCCATTGTAAGTATGTATCACTTGCTTTTTATTTGAAGGTAACATTGGATTCTCTAGCTAATGGGCTGCTCATTTGAATGCAAGTTTAGGAAGCTTGGGTTGATGTAATTAGTCCTTGTCCTGGTAAATTTTTTGATAAGGAAATCCATCTAGGCTGGACCAACTAGACCAAAGAATTCTTGAAATCCAGACATGTTGATGTGAAGTTACTTTCTTGCTTGCCTGAGTATCGCACATGGATTTTGGTTCATGCATCACGCTCTGCTGGTGTTCCGTAATCTCCTTTCTCTTATTTGTTTGTCTTGCTGGTTACCCATCTATTAGAACTCTATAGGCGTACCTATGTTTTCCCAAACTGCATGGATGTATTATTATTTGTCAATACCTAAACTCAGTAATTTTACAAAAGTAAGTAGAACATGTCCCACATTTTTTGACAATTTGGAGATTGTATTTGGGGTCTCTATATAGCATGGATTGAGCAACACATGACAACTTGGCACAGAATAGAACAAAAGACTACCTTATGCTTAGGACAAGGGAGCAATCTGGGGAATCATTTAACCAGCACTAAACACAAACGTGAGTGTGTGAGTTTAATGTGGGAGTTGATTATACATGGACGGGTCAATTGGTTTGTGGCCGGAATTGAATGATGAAGTGAGTTAATCTGCTTTTCTGAATTGTACTTTCTGTCTCTCTCTCTCTCTCCCCATTGCTGTCTATGTCTGCCTCTCTGTTTTGTTCTCTCTCTGATATATATGTGATTGTGTCTGAGAGAGAGTCTGATATCCAGAGATATCTTTTTTATAGAGTACATCTTAGCACCGTTTGACATCATGAGCCATTCTTCTATGGAGACAAGAAGACATTAAGAAATTAAATAAAATAAAAGGTGCTGCACTACACCATATTGCCTACTTTCTCAAAGGGAGAACTAAAAAAGCATCATGGCTCCGTACAGATTCTAGCCATAACTACTCACCTGTACAGTACCCCAACGATCCACCCTTTTTTAATTTGCCTATTCAACATGAATATAAGCTCCCTACTGGATCTCACTAGTTTGGCTGACCTCGCCTGCTACAATTATGCAAAGGACTCATATATACTCTACAAACCCAAACACAACCTCTCAGCTGAGCCACCAGAACTAAAAACATGCCTCTGACAGGTGGATGCCTTGGTGACAACAAACAAATTAAAAGTTAACGCTCCCAAATCAGAACATGATCTGCAGTATGGCTGCATTAAACACCACATCAATCCCTCAGCCTGACTAGATTGAAGAACCTCCAAACCACAATGAACAGCAACCTCACACTTTAACCACAGATGAGCTGCTGTCAGAAGTAGCTTTTTCCAACTTTGCACTCTACGACACATCATGAATTATTTGTCCTTTTCTCACAGGGCCATGTCCATAATATCACAAGTTCGATGAAGACTGTAACAATCAAAGAGTCTCTATCTCAGCCTTCCGGAATACCTTATGGAAAAACCTCAGTACAAGATGCAGCAGCCGACTACTCCTTAAGCAATATAAGCTGATGAGGGGGGCATTACCGGTGAGGTAATGCCCCAGGGCAGCAGGTAATGCCCCAGGGCAGCAGTTAGAAGCCCAAGCAAAGCAAGGGTTTAATGTGAGCCCTGGGGCATTACCTCGCCCGAAATGCCCCACTCCAAGGATTATATTGCTATTAGTACTGTGGCACATTGTACCAGGGTACTAATAGTGTATTTATCTTGAGTTGAGAAATGGCATGCTAACCGCTTCTCCACTCGAGAAAAAACAACTAAAAAAGATGGCTGCCATGGATCAGGGAGAAGGAAACTACACATAGTCCCTTCTCCCTTTTCTTGGTGGATATTCACACAACAGGGACATGCTGGGAATGCCAGCAAGAGACAGCAACATAAGGAAAGTGGAATGGGGGTCAGAGGGGTGACTAAATATATGGAAAGGGTTGTGGTGGAGGGGAAAGGGGGACACAGAGGCACAGGTGTGGATTTACCTGATTATATGCCGGGGAAGGTGGTGGCCTCCAGCTTCGATGAGGCTTGGAGCAGGGGCTTTACCGCATGGTAACGCCCCCGTTCTGTGCCACCTCATTGGCTGGGAGGTCCAAGCCCCACCCCTGCTGGGTACTAATTAGAATAAAATGCTTTGAGTATATTAACCCAGCGCTGAAACCTCTCCATTGGCTCTCAGTCAAGAAAAAAATTCACTTCAGAACCCTCTGCATTCTTTGTTATATGCAGTTAATGTATAGTTTAAAAATACCATTATTTGTGTGACATGGGCCCTTCAGGCTTTCTGCATTAAACTTGTTTTATGGATTACATTAAACTTGTTTTATGGATTAGTCTATTCTGGTGTAAAACCACATACCTTCAAGGTACACTTCAGTGGATATTTTACATGCATTGGTTTTCGTATTATTGTAATAAATATTCAACACACAAAATCTGCACCTGCCTGAGCTTTATCATTTATAGTCAAGATCCAGTCAGAATTAGCCTTTGAATTTGAAAGTGGTTTATGTGAAGATCATGACTCTAATATAATTGAAATAACACAACTCCGCTGTCTACTTTCTTTGCAAACAAAAAACCTCTCGACTTATTTCTTTCTGTGCATTAATTCATATTAAATAAATGTCAAATTCTATGCTTGGGTGTAATACTCGAAAATGCATTCCGAATGCTAATATTCTGGAAAGCTTACCCACTTCATCATGCATGTCTTCCATAGGCGCTGCAGGTTTTGACCTCCCTTTCAGAAGATTAGCTGTCATTTTCTACTTGGAGAAAGTGAGCATTCTCAACAAATAAGGAAGCATTTTAAAATGACGACTAAATACAGGGCACAGATTTGTTGAATGTAAACTGAAGGGTCACCATCCATTGGGGAATTTGCAGCAAATGCAATGGGCTTTAAAATGGTCACCTGATGGTATTTGTAGTAGTGGACTCAAAGTAGCAGTCTTGATTTGCCACGCGGAATTCTCCGCTCGCCGTGCAAGCAGACTGGTGCAGAGGATCTGGGTGGCGTGAGGAATGCGAGCTGCAGTAGCGGTTGAAGTGGACAAGCGAGAAGACAGAGTCTGGTGGGGCTCACAATCCTTCCATGTTATTTAATGTACCTTTAATCCAAGTTATCAATAAACCCCTCTGTTACCTACCTTCTGTGTCCTCGATATATACATGCTACAGATAGCGATGAGGATGGGATGCGGCCATTGAATCGATCTGAGGCCCGCCAAGCACTCCTGCCTCAGCTGATGTGTCTTCCCATGTTCAACCAACGTGTCCCTGCAATCGCAGCTCCAACTTGCTACTAACTCCCAGGTGAGTCAGCGGGCCCCTCTAAGGTACCCAAATCATAAGCAGTGCGGCACTGTGCATGCATTTATGAAATCCTGTTGTATCCTCCTGAACTCCGCCTGTGATCTCCTGGCTGTGGCGGACACAGCGTTAACGTTGCCCATAATACTTATATTGCACAAGCTAAGGAAAGCGGCAAAAAATCACAGCAGGACTGAAATAATGAGGAAAGCTTGCGAGATTTGGAGACACCATCTTTAAGTCAGGCAAACTTTATGGACATCATACCAGTTCTAGGTCAGGCAGTTAATGTTAATCCAGTTAAGGATCCAGAAATTCAAGTGCAACACATCTGCAAGTTCTTTCCAAAAAAAGGGGAAAGATAAGACATCCATGACCACAAAGTTGAGTACTGTGCTGGACAAAAAAAAACCTCCTAAATACTGCTCTCTATATTGACATCCATCCAACACTCTCTCTCGCAAAAAAAAAGAAGAAAACGGAAAAAGGGAATTGACTTTTACAGCAAAAACACCTTCCGTTAAGGCACTATTTGACTAGTTGTACAGCATGGCGTTCAGCAACGTACCCCCACCTGTGTTTTTTTTGTTTTGCCTGAAGTAGGGGAGCCTGCCATGGAAAAGATGGATACAATCTTTTGAACACTTCACTAATGTAGACTGCGGCCAAAATTGCAGCATTGAGAGAAGGAAATCTTTGTTATTACATTGTTTGGGTCCTGCTGGTCATTAGGAGTTTGAGGACTTGCCTGACCTCCCGTTGAATGAAGATGACAGCCTTAATGAATATGAGAAAATGTTTAAGAAGATAGGCGATCATCATGAAAAAAAACTCAGCACAATTTTAGAATGCTACAAATTCGGAAAAATGAGCACAAGAAGAAGGAGAGAGTGTGGAACAGTACATTACTAGTTTAAGAAAATTAGCAAGGACGTGCAACTTCAATGAACAGTTGGATGAACAGTTAAGAGCTCAATTTATGTTGGAATGCAACAACGCCAAGGTCATAGAGATGTTGTGGTCAGAGGATAATCCATCATTAGACACAGTTTTGAGAGTTGCAAAGGAAGTAGAGCACACAGAGAAGTGTGTCAAAATGTTAAAAAGTAGAGTGAAGTCACTACGCCACCGATAAACATACCCCGAATGAATGACACTATTGCGTCAGTTCATGATAATACTGTCAAAGAGGTCAGACAAAATACAAAGATCTGCCTGGAGGGATGACAGAAGAGGGAGGTCATCCTTTCACATACAGAGAGGAAATAGTCCTAGGAGGAATACCCCTGGCCGATGCTTCAGGTGTGACAGTACGAGTCACTGGACAGAGGATCCAGTTGCCCCGCTTTGAACATTATTTGCCGCACATGCAAAGGCAAAGGTCATTTTTCAATATGTTGTAAAACAAAAAGGACATCCTCAAATTGGATTGGTAGTGAACATAGTGACGAATAAGGAGATGAGTGTATATCTATGGTTTTGGATGAAGATGAGCAGGAGACAGACAGCCCCAAGGCCTCAATATTTAGACGATATACAAAGGTTCATGATGATTGACTCATGTGCCAAATATACTTTACTGCCACAAAACAAACAGAATAAATTGAGACATTAATTTCTCAATGAAGTTGACATTAACCCCAAAGCTTATGGGGAGAGAAGATCAAATGAATTGGGTGGTTTTTGTGCATGCTAAGATTCAGAGATAGAGAAGCTAAGGAAAAGATATACGTGACAAAAAAAGGAAGTACCCTGCTGTTGAGCTGGACGCATCAATCAACGAAAACTCAAAGTGGGATTAGATCCTAATGCAGAAGAATCAGTACTCTCTGCAGGAAATATCGACATGGAGGAGAGTGTGATGAAGGAGGTTTTTTGTGATGAGATCGGCTGTCTATGCGGTTTTGTACATAGGATCAAAATGAAAAAGGATCATCAACCTGTAGCGCAGAAGTTGCGCAGCATCCCTCTGTCGATGAGAGATGAAGGGAAGAAGTTGGAAAGTAAAGGCATTAGTGAAAGCATAGATACAAGTGAGTGGGTGTCACCTCTTGTGGTCCTGAAGAAGCTCAGAATCTGTGTGGACATGAGGGAACTTAATAAATGTATAATTCTGGAGAGACATCCACTTCCCAAAATACAGGAAATTATATCTTCTATTGGCTCCTTACACCAGAAGGACTGCTTCAGTACAAAAGAATGCCTTTCGGATTAGATTCTGCCTCTTCAGTATTTCAGAAGGTCATGCATATATTGTTTAATGGGGACGAAGCGAGCCTGTGTTTTCAGAATGACATATTGATTTATGCCGATAATTTGAAGCTTTACAGTGAAGGATTGGGCTATGTGTTACAAAAACTATGCTCGGCAGGGATGACGATGAGCAAGCAACAATGCCAGATCAACAGACAAGAAATAGAATATTTAGGCCAAATCATTTCAGTTGAGTGTATACGTCCCAAAAGACAACTTGCTGATGCATTAGAAAATATGCCTAGGCCAGTCTCTCAGGAAGAGGTACAAACCTTCCTAGGTATGGCAGAATATTACTCAAATTTCATCTGTGTTTATCAAATACACAGCATCCCTATGCAAACTCACCAAGGGGAAGAGTGATTTTGTGTGGAGCAATGAATGTGAAGAAGAGTTTAAATCTATCAAATCAGTGTTGGCAAGAGCTTCTGGTCCAAAGAATTTCAGGAGTGACAGGAAAACCGTAATAACGGATGCCAGCAATATAAGTCTGGGCGTAGTGGTTACTCAAGAGGAGGATGGAAGAGAATTTCTTATAGCGTTTGCTCCCAGATTATTGAAAGGAGTGGAAAGGTTGTACGCCCCCATTGAGTAGGAAGCGTTAGCAATCTCGTTCTGTGACGTGGAATGCTCTGCTCGCTGTGGGAGCAGACTCGTGCATGGGAGCTGGGTGACGTGAAGAATGCAGGCTGCAGCGGTGGTTGAAGCGGGCAAGCGAGAAGACGGACTATGGTGTGGCTCGTCATCCTTCCATGTTATTTAATGTACCTTTAATCCAAGTTATCAATAAACTGCTCTGTTACCTACCTTCCGCGCCCTCAATATATGCATGCCACAGTATTGTTTCATTTCATTGAGAGGAAGACATGGAAATTCCTCGCAAAGCTTGAAAAAAGTCACTAATTTGTGATTATATTGCACGTATTATTACACTTTTCATATTGTGCAAGGGAAAGGGCGTGGAGTTTGACGTTCCCACTCCTGTCACAGCCGAGCCCGGGTTCCACCGAGGAAGCCGTTCGGGTGGCCACGCCCCCTCCAATATTTAAATCCCAGTTTCCTTCTGCAGTGGAAAGAGTGAAGGTGTTTGGTATCCCACAGGGTGTCTGGCGAGCGAAGGGGGGCGGCACACGGGTTGCAGCAGAAGAGGCTTAAGAGAGGTGGTTCAGGAGTGGCAGTGTATGTGAAAAGCTGTGGGACACAAGGTGCAGTGTGTCTTCAAGGTACTTAGAAACTTCTCCCATTCGTCTATACTTTCCCTGCACCACCACGCATGAAACAGAGCCACTAAGACAACAAATATTTTTTGTAAACTTTATTTATGAACAGTTTCACATACTGCACAATAAACATAGAGTACACCAAGACATTAATAAAAATATTACCCAAAGGCTACACAATATTGCTACTCAAGGAGGCAGCATGAGGCAAGCAGACTCACTCAGCCTTGTACAGTGGAAAGTAAATAGCCAGAATTAGCAAGTCTCATGTCTTCGTCAATCCTACGGAGCGGGATCGCAACCAGCCATCCCTCCCCCAACTACCATACCATTCCCAGTTGTTACTTTAGACAGCAAAAAGGCACGCACTGAGCCCCAAATAGCCCCATGCCTAGAACTAGTGTGCTGCATTCTGCAGTATTCTG
Organism: Ambystoma mexicanum; assembly: GCF_040938575.1. Classification (NCBI taxonomy): domain Eukaryota; kingdom Metazoa; phylum Chordata; class Amphibia; order Caudata; family Ambystomatidae; genus Ambystoma; species Ambystoma mexicanum. Next base: position 1,358,526,564 of record NC_090930.1, on the reverse strand, counting down.
CAGTATTCCTGTTCAATATTGCAGCACCACGCCAGGTCCTTTAGCCATTTTGCTGCCATATGCACCACAGGGCTTCACCAGAGCATTAAAATACAATGCTTTGCAAGCAGCATGCAGATGGACAGCAATTGCTTCCCCGCCCTAGGAATCCCCGGCAGCTATCCAAACATACAGCATAATATGTCCTGAACGACTTCCCTTTAAATCATTCACCCTGTCATTTCAGTCACTTGCTGCCAAAAGATTGCCGGAACAGGACTGCTCCATAGAACATGAATGAAACCTGCACTATCGGTCTTACATCTGGGGCACCGACCATCACTGAACCTATCAAATTTCTTCTGAACCACAGGCGACATATAAGCCTGGTGAAGAAGTTAAACTTGTATGAGCTTAAACGGGAATTAATCGCCACCCTTCTAGAATATAAGCACATATATTTCCACCTCCTGTCCCCCAATTCGTAGCCAATATACACCTCACACAATTGCCCGCAAGCCGGCGCCTCCCTTGGAGCTGAGCTTAACACCATTCGATAAATGGTCGAAACCACTCTAGTGTTAGCAGCATGACCCAAGTACTCCAAGAGGGGAAATACCCGAGGTTCCGTAGGAAAGGATACAGACCAAGCACGAAATCCGTCACAGATTCTAAAAACTGAAACGTCAGCCCAAAAGCATCACCTAACTTGCCCCTGACTTGTTCCCAGGAAACAAACTATTATTCACCCCAAAAAGAGGCCACTCCCTCTGAAGCCTCCCACTGCATGTCATGCCAGACATTGAATATCCCAGATGCCAATTTCAGGGGTATATGGAAGAGATACCTGCATTATCCGGCACAACCTCCACCATGCATGGCCCGTACATGGCAGTGAATCGAAAAGGCGCTTATCATTAATCTGTCTAGAAATTGGGGTGCTCTACAGGGGAAATGGGTAAGCCGACCGGCTTTCAAACCTGACATGTGGGAAAGGCTGGGTGCCCGGCATCCAGTATATAGTGAACGACACCTGCGCAGCCAGGTAATACAGCTCCAAATCGGATACACCTAGGCCCCCTTACTCCCATGTCCCAATTGGCATTTCCCATTTGATTCTGGGTGCCTTTGGGCTCCACGGCAGCTTAATTATTAGTGACCTCAGGGCTGCAAAAAATTGGGCTCAAGGCCACACCAGGACATTAAGAAATAAGTATAACAGCTTAGGAAGAACAACAATGTTTATGATCGTTACTTTCGCCATTAGTAAAATTGGGAGCAATACCCACCTATCAACCTTGCTCCATGATTATCCTTAAGCAACTGAGAATTACTTCTTCTCACTTGTACACACAAATACTTTGTCGAAATGTGCTCCCAACTCAACCGTTCAGATCCCATGGGCGACAAAGTAGCCTCATTAGGTGGAAAAAGGATTGACTTTGACCAATTGACCTGTAGCCCCGAGGAAAACCTCCAAATGACTCTATTTGCTGCGTGAGAGGTTCCAGATTACTACTCAGGTCCATGATGTAAAGGACAATATCATCGGCATAGAGTGAAAGCCAGGGGGAAGTCCACAGGGGCTCTGGAGCAACCACACTTTAAACGCCGGCAGAGTCTGCACAGCTCAGCTCTTTCCAGCCCTAAGAGCAACCAGCTGACCAGCAAAGCAAAACCGCCCATCACCTCATAACCAAAAGGGTGCCGTCCCCCTGGCCACTCCTTTGGTCCACCGCATCAGCATCACAGTCAAACCTTGCACAACCATGCCCAGCCAGCAGTTCAGTAGACCTGCCTTACTCTCGTAGAGCAAAACACAGGCCTCTGTGTCCACCTAGAGCATGGCCCATGGGGCTATAGCTCTTCTGCATGCTCCTCAAGGGGCCCTCAGGAGTGTCCTCCTTCAGCCAGTTCCTCCACTCCAAAGCTCAGTAGTCCCAGCTCACGTAAAGAAACAATGGTGCAGACAGAGTGCTCAGGCTGCCCCTCCACTGGCCCAATTGACTCTGGTTCTGCAGGCCAAGCCTCCTCCACTCTACTGATGGGATGGGGCACTGCCCTCAGTTATCCACCAACTCCATATGGCTCCACCACTCCCAAGACCTGTAAACACTGCAGGGCCCCTGCCAGGGAGCCACATGTCCACTCAGTGAAACGCTGCACCACGCTCCAGCAGCCCACAGCATTACTACAGTAGCAGCGCAACTGCTTACATTACAGTGGGGCTGCGCCTCGCCGACCAACTCTCTCCCTCCGCCCTGCTTACATTCTCTGCATTGTGGTGCCGCCGCCATAGAGGGTGGGGGAGGAGCCCCCGCTCCCACAGGCCCCAGGGACTGCTTTCTAACCTACCAAAAACCGGCACTCCATTGGCCTCACCTCTCTGTCCGCCCACTAGCAACATTGAACACCAGGAGCATCAGGAGGGAGCTAATTCCACAAATATTGCCAGAGCTGATACTAAAACGACAGGGGGCCTTCCTAAGGGATTTATTAGTGCCTTAATCAGGCACAACCCTGGTGCAAAGGGACTGGAGGATAGGAACGAGGCAAACCCAGCCCTTCAACATTTCAAGGCTATGGCTACCAGTAAGCAACAAGCTACAAGCCCCATTACCCTGGAAAGTCCCACAGTTGGGACTGGCGTGGCATCGTGACATTAATGCCTGAGTCTGAGAGGGTGTTGACAGGCCATCAATGTACTATTACTGAACGATCAAATTGGTGACCGCGGGAGGGTTTCCCAAGAGAGACAGTGAGGACTACGAAACGACTATATCCCAGGACTCCCAGCCTTATAATGCCTGTACCACTCCCAGGCCAAAATAGTTCTGTAGTACCCATGAAATCAATGAAAGTCAAGGCTACTGCAACTAAAGAATGCACTCCTTTCAAAACTAGTCCTTTCCCTATTCCTACGAGCGCAGCCACAAATAAAAATGAGACTGATTTGGGCAAGTCTGATGAGAGTGGTCCATCTATGAGCCCCTTGCTGGGCCCTAGATCTGGTGGTGTCCCCACCCCAGACAGCCCTGACAGCCCTCTCACTTTATGCAAAAGCGACCCTGCTGACAACAGGGCGCCCATGGCCACCGATGTAAATGCATCCTTATTATGTCCGAACTAGCAGACTTGAAGAGGCTGATTCTGGCCCCTGTGCAAGCCCAAGGGAGAGTGGGAGTTGTGGGGGACCACCAAATTATTTGATGGATACTCAAGGGGGCTCTTAAATCACCAAAGGAAACAGTCCAACATAACCCTGATGTCACCACAAGGGATGCGCCAGTAAGCATGGGTCAGAGGTTACCCATGCAACAGGAGAGAGGAGTTACCCAAATATAGCCAGGGCCAAGAGGTTGCCCCAAGCCTCAAATTACTCTGAACCCCACGTTTCTAATCCAGGAGCAGGGTCCCAAGCAGTCCAACCAATTGAACTGCCCATTGTAAGGTGGCCAGAACATTTGGTCAGCACTAATCCACTGGTCATGAAGTGAACTAGTAGGCGCGACCATGCAGCACGAATTCCGGTCACACATGTTGCATATCCAGCAGTGCGCAGCAAGTGTCCTGGGAATAGCATGGAATATAATAAGGCGAGGGAGGTTAAACGGGAGGCATAGCATTCATTCATCTGGTGCCCAAATTGTCCCCAAACCATCGGGAAACTAGGGAAGCACTTATGAATAAGTGTACACATTGGTTTTGTACTGTTGTGGCTGTCAATCCATTATCCAAGAAGACATTATCCAAGAAGAGATTATCCAAGAAGAGATTATTACCTGCACCAGAGTGTACTTTGATCGGGAGAGTACTTTTGATTTTGTGAAGATAGAATTTAGAGACCAGAGAATCGTCAAAGGAATCCTGAGCATTAATGCAAGACGCTGTCCTAGACCAAATAGTATGATTGAAATTACCCCCAGCATAACAATGTGTGCATCTCTGAATCCAGGTGTCCATTACAATGTCCCGTGGTATCTGGTGCCAACGGAGAGCCACTGGGTAAAAGGTTCGGGGCTGACCGAGTTGGCTAGGGTATTTTGGACCCTCAGTAGATCAGGTGGATCAGAAGGCAGCCCAATTAAGTTACCCCTAGTCGATTAGACTAAAATGAAACGGAGATATGTGCACTCTCCTGCTGGGTCTCCAAGGCTGCAATTGTTATATCATATTGTTATATCAGCACATGGAAGGAAATACTGCGATTGATAATTGTTTTTTATTTACTTGTATGTGTTTGGATGAACTTTTATGGACTCAATGGCCAAAATAAAGTTATTGATTGATATTATGCTCAGAAGTGTCACTCGTAGGCCTTTGTCTGCTGCAGGAAGCAAACGTGTCAAAAGAAGTTCACTGTTCTCGTGCCTCTGAAACACTGCATCTCTGAGAAAAGAGAAGATACGACATAGTACACACAGGGAATCCTACACATATTCTGCCATGCAGGGCTACAAAATATGCAGCCATTAGGGTAGGTCGGATAGGAATGTGGAGACACAGTTATGCACGTAAGCACAAGCCGTCAACCTTCCCATCCTTCTTACTATGCAGAAGTGGTGTTTGCAGTGGCTTAAACTGCCCATCAGGTTTTGAAACACCACATACTCTGGCTATCATTTTCAAGTCTTTGTGTTCTCATACAAACAACTATGGCGTAACAACACCCATATAAGAACACTTACCTTAATGAGAGAGCATGGCAATACACTCATCAACTAAGTGGACAACAGCAAAGGTAAGCAGTGTGCAGACCATTCAATGAAGTTTCTGGTAGAGCCGCCTTCATTTACCTGCCTGATGTACAACGGGTCTGCTGAGCTTCGATTGTGGATCTCGATCTATCATGGAAAAAGCAGGGAGGAACCTGCTAGAACATGCTGCCAAGCGGGCAGAGCGCACCATGGATCACTTGATTGACATGGATTGGAGGAAGAAGATCCAGCAAAACGGAATGCCTAGAGCCCGCCAGGAAGGGCAAATGAAAAGGAGGTAGTATTTGGCAAGTTATCCAAATTAGCAAGGTATTAAGCGGTGGAAATCGAAGTGAATCAAGTTAAGGAGGAGGAAAGAGAAGGAAGGTGGAAAAAAAATCTCCATCCTAGCTGAAAAAAACGTTTTCAGTATTTCTTTTGGACTGCAACCAAACCACTGAACTCAGCACATCCAATCCCAGTTGGAATTCGCTTGGCTAGTATAATATTGGGCGCCAGACTCTGCAAAGGTTCTGGAATGAAAATCTCAAGCGTGTTGCTGCTGTGTCCTAAATACCAACATGTTGCAAGGAATGAAGATATGCTAGGCCTCAGAAAATATGCTAAAAATTGACCTAACCCTTTTGCTTTCCTACATTATTCCAGTAATACAAACAAGATGCCTTTCAGATGCCTTCTGGCATCATGGAAGATGAGTGAGAACTGGCTTAAGTGCGAACCTAACTAAGATACAATCTCCTGAAAGGAAAACATCAATTCCAGTCAGACGAAAAGGTCAGAAATCAAGGTTTCATTGAAGAAGCAAAAGTCAAGATGTCCTTTCACATCAGAAGTTTGCATTTCTGTTTTAGCATTTTTCTTCTCGTTATAACAAGGTCTGCAGTAATGCAAGGGACAGCGTCAAAAGGCCAACAGGCTGGGATTCGAAAGAAGCAGGACTCTCGCCTCCATCTGCGCCTCATTATTCCCCCCGTAGGCACATTTGTTTCTGAAGATTATACGTGAAGGAGAATGTACTCGCTCCCTGCTCGGGGGTCAGTGGTTCGCTTCCCACTTAGCCACTTGCAAAACTGCACACCACGTTGTGTAGTAAAGGCCAACTGTCCCTGCACACCATGCGCTTGATTGGCTAGCGGCAAGGCACACTTTTCAACGGGGCAGTTTTATCATGTCACTTTGCAACATGCCCTCTTTGTTCGTTTTCCAAATACGTCATTTTCCCACGTATGATTTGATTGTAACTTTATTTATTTTTAGTAATGTCCAGTGAGGACAGAAAGTAGCAATAAAAAATGATTACTTGATTCCCATTGGTTATGAATATTGTATATGTATATTTGATTTACTAGGTGTTGTCCGTGAAATGCAGTCACTTCATGTTACCACAATTAGGGATGGCGAAGGTGAAGAGCTGAACTTGTACCATTCAGGTCAGATAAATGCCAGGGTGAGAGGGAGGGGTGAGGGTAAATGCAAGCAGGTATACACAGGAAGGTACACATACAACGGCAGATCCCCAATAATGGCACAGCCCTGCAAAATTCAATGAAAAGAACCCTCACACAGCAGCACACCACAGAAATAACAATACAGAGAGGAACCAGGGAAATTACCCATTATAGGGTAGACAGCCACCAGAACTAGGTGATGAGCCAAAGACAGGCGCGTGCAAGGCACACACCTAGAGACATGGGCCAGACTAGACCCCTATGAGCACCTTAGCTCAGGAGTAATGACAGCGACCACCCTTGAGGTCACAGAAAACAATGGCAATCAAATCTAAGCATCAAAGTATTTCCTGAAGAGGAAAGTCTTTTCTGAAGCAATGGTGGCCGCTTTCAACCCGGAAGTGAAAGGGGGTACCACAGGCAAGCCCCCACAACACCAAGGGTCCTACAACTGAATGCTTTCCTCTTGGGCCCACAGACAACAAGGTACCGTGTAGACGTGGATCCTAGGGACCTGGTCAGACAATAGAAAGTCATCTTATGTTTCAGGTATCTAGGCCCCATGTCCCGGTAAACCCGTGGATAGAGCAGAGTCCTTAAAGGAGATCTGGGTTCTCAGCCAAGAGACAATGAAAGGAATCCTAGGCAGGAATGGCGAGGTCACTGGCTTTAAAACATAGTCACTATCTGTCCACTTTATTTTGGAAAACATTTATGTGATGTCCTGTTGACAGAGAATTGGGCTGTTGCAATAGTCTAGCCTCTAGAGAACCAGCGCACTGGCCACTTTCATCAGGTGAGGGGCATTGACAAAAGAGAGAACGTGCTTAACACGTTTAAGCTGGAAGTTAGATCTCTTGGATGGCTGTAGGACTCAAAAAATGGAAGAGAGGAAGTTATCAAAGTTGGCACCTGGGTTCCTGGCCGTGAAAACCAGAGTAGTCTGCGTGCCCATGGAGGAAGGTAGGGAAAAGGTAAGGAAGGCGAAATTGTAGAGTCCATACAAATAATGTTACTGATATTGGCTGAGTTGAGCTGCGAGACAAATACATTATTTTTCAAATACCACCCCTGGACGTGAGGGAGGGATGATGAAATGCAGCTGAGGAGGCTGAGCAGAGTCGCCCACCAGCCTGAGGGCGCTTTGTGTATTATCGGCATAGATCTGAAAGGTTCAAGCGAAGGGTGAGGTGGGATCTGCCAGTGTCCCGCTGGAGGGAATGCTTCGAGTGCTCAGTTGAAGGGATTATTTTAGAGATGCCAAGACCCGATAGTTCATGCACAAAATCGTGCTGGTCATAGGTTTTGTTGCTGCACTTTGACATTAACTAAATAAGGGGGAACGTTGCCTTCTCTTATAGCTACGTTTACATTGTTCATGTGATTCAAGCTGAACATGTGAAATGTAATGTGACATTAGGCCTGTTTTTTCCACACATCATTTGTCATGTGGAACTGTCTGATTGAGTGGCGCTCATTGTGAATGGCATAAAATAAGGGAGACGGCTATTAAAAAGCCAAAGAAAAACGAAGGATGGCTAGACAGTTAAACCCGTGGAGCTCTGATAACCCATTGAGGCACCAATGAGTCGAGACATTTGATATGTGTAGTTGAAGTGGATTGTGTATGGAGTGCATTTTACGCTGCTTGTCTGCAGTTTTGCCTATTTTACGGTTTTGCAGATGACTGAGCCCTTTGTGTTCGTTGTTGTTCAGTCTGTAACTGAGCGTCATTGAGGTCCTGAAAAGGAGACATTATGAAGTCCAGAGAATCATTCTCGTGTGAATAGTTAAGTGTTCTATGGTTGGAGACCTATGGTTGTTATCAAGCTTTCTTGAAAAGGGGGCGCATGTCCTTATCTATGGGGCGACGTCCGAAGTTGGTTAGTTGCAGGCTATCTGGGGGAAAGCGCTACAGGTTTGGAACAGCTTGGCCCCTGCTAGAGAACACGCCCGGAGAGCTGGGCCTATAAGATAGAAAGCTGGAATATTATCCGATGGGATGCAATGCCACAATTGGCTGCCTCAGTAGGAATTTGCTCATTTTCTCTTGCACTAATTCTGGAAGAGGCTCAGTCCTCTATTTTTGGGGCCTCTAGGTTGCGTGGGGGGAGGGAGGGGTTGAGGTTTGGTGGAAGACCTGCCTTAGCGCCCCAAGGAGCTTGCCATCGCAGATTTCAATACCACCGTTAAAGCGCTTTGGAGCGCAGAGGCAGGAATGAGCAATAACAGGGGGACACGCCTGTTTTAAGGTGCAGGGCCTGATATTGTTTCTCTCTGCAGAATATAATAGCAAGGCAATCTTCCAGAGGTCACTTTAATCGACTGCCTTGTGATTTTGGAATATCACTGTTTTATTCTCACAAAGGGAAGGTCATGCCTCTAAAACCTGCGGGGCAGGTAAATCCCTCTTTTTGTCTTTTTCTAACAAATCTTGCAACCTTACAAAACCACCTTTTTTTCTGGCTTTGTGCATGTTGTGTGCAACAGTTGTTCAAAAAGGGTACGGAGACCATGGATCGTCATGAGACGCTGTGGACCTGTTACTATGAAAAGTGTCAGACCTCTTTCAAAATCAGCCCCTAAAACGATAATGGTTAGGGCATACACGAAATACGTCAACGTAGCTAGTATGGTTCCACTTGGCACGAGCTGGATGGCGAATGAAAAGAGTTATTTGCTTCTAATTTCTGCAGGGTTGCTTGGTATCAACCTGCTTTGCCTCGTGTTTCTACCATTATGGACAGACATTGTAAAATGCAAAGGTCGGTTCTGACATAAACAGCAAAAATGAAACAAGAAAGATAACATTCACCAACCACCAAAGCACAATAGCCAGGGAATAGCATGCCACCATTGTCATTGCTAGGGAATAGCATGCCAACAGGGTCATTGCTAGGGAATAGCATGCCACTGGTGCCATTGCTAGGGAATAGCATGCCACCAGTGCCATTGCTAGGGAATAGCATGCCACCAGTGCCATTGCTAGGGAATAGCATGCCACCGGTGTCATTGCTAGGGAATAGCATGCCACTGGTGCCATTGCTAGGGAATAGCATGCCACCAGTGCCATTGCTAGGGAATAGCATGCCACCAGTGTCATTGCTAGGGAATAGCATGCCACCTGTGTCATTGCTAGGAAATACCATGCCACCAGTGCCATTGCTAGGGAATAGCATGTCACCAGTTTCATTGCTAGGGAATAGCATGCCACCAGGGTCATTGCTAGGGAATAGCATGCCACCAGTGCCATTGCTAGGGACTAGCATGCCACCAGTGTCATTGCTAGGAAATACCATGCCACCAGAACCATTGCTAGGGAATAGCATTTCACCAGTTTAATTGCTAGGGAATAGCATGCCACCAGGGTCATTGCTAGTGAATAGCATGCCACCAGTGCCATTGCTAGGGACTAGCATGCCACCAGTGTCATTGCTAGGAAATAGCATGCCACCAGTGCCATTGCTAGGGAATAGCATGCCACCAGTGCCATGGCTAGGGAATAGCATGCCACCAGTTTCATTGCTAGGGAATAGCATGCCAACAGTGTCTTTGCTAGGGAATAGCATGCCACCAGTGTCATTGCTAGGGAACAGCATTCCACCAATTTCATTGCTAGGGAACAGCATGCCACCAGTGTCATTGCTAGGGAACAGCATGCCACCAGTTTCATTGCTAGGGAATAGCATGCCTCCAGTGTCTTTGCTAGGGAATATCATTGCCACCAGTGTCATTGCTAGGGAACAGCATGCCACCAATTTCATTGCTAGGGAACAGCATGCCGCCAGTGTCATTGCTAGGGAATAGCATGTCACCAGTGTCATTGCAAGGGAATAGCATGCCACCGTTGCCATTGCAAGGGAATAGCATGCCACCGTTGCCATTGCCAGGGAATAGCATGCCACCAGTTTCATTGCTAGGGAATAGCATGCCACCAGTGTCTTTGCTAGGGAATAGCATGCCACCAGTGTAATTGCTAGGGGACAGCATGCCACCAATTTCATTGCTAGGGAACAGCATGCCGCCAGTGTCATTGCTAGGGAATAGCATGTCACCAGTGTCATTGCAAGGGAATAGCATGCCACCGTTGTCATTGCTAGGGAACAGCATGCCACTGTTGCCATTGCTAGGGAACAGCATGCCACCAGTGTCATTGCTAGGGAATAGCATGTCACCAGTTTAATTGCTAGGGAATAGCATGCCACCGTTGTCATTGCTTGGGAATAGCATGCCACCAGTGCCATTGCTAGGGGCTAGCATGCCACCAGTGTCATTGCAAGGGAATAGCATGCCACCGTTGTCATTGCTAGGGAACAGCATGCCACTGTTGCCATTGCTAGGGAACAGCATGCCACCAGTGTCATTGCTAGGGAATAGCATGTCACCAGTTTAATTGCTAGGGAATAGCATGCCACCGTTGTCATTGCTTGGGAACAGCATGCCACCAGTGTCATTGCTAGGGAATAGCATGCCACCGTTGTCATTGCTTGGGAATAGCATGCCAGCAGTGTCATTGTTATCTGCCATGAATTCTAATTGTCCTTTGGTGAACATTGGATATATATGACCTCTTTCAATCTTTTTCCTTTAATGAGAATATTGTTTACTCTTTTTTTTTACATAGGGGTTCACCTCCCCCACACCGCTCCACACTCCACCCCTTCAACATCTTTCTCCATCTCAGCCATTTCATACCTTTCTTTCCCGTTTTTCCACCTTCCTTGTTCACTGTTGCATGCCCCATCCCGACATACACATATATCCTCTTTGCCACAATCTTTGCCTGAATGATTGTGTGGAAATGTTGCATTCTTAGTGGACTTTTTTGAATTGGCGAATGTACACAAGTAACATAATGTTAAAGTGAAACATGGCTTCATTCCCCACTCATCCCATATAATTCTAAGTGTACCTGGTTGTAGCGCCTTGATGACTGAGGGTTATGTGCGCTTTATAAGTGCATAAATAAAGTAGCAGCCGATGAACAGACTAAGCTGCCCAAAGAATATTTGACACTGTATGCTGACATAGGAGTGGGGAAATACAGAGTGAAATGGACAAAACAAAATAAAGGAATGCATTCATAAACAGTAACCACAACTTGTGTGTAGGCCCTAGAGTGGGAGAAACTAAATCTCCACAATATACTCAGATTAATGTTAAATGTGCATGCCCTCGTCGAGCCATCCTGGTTAGGACATCTTACCCAGTCAGATAAAATATTGAAGAAAAATGCACACTCCCTACATGCGAGGACAGCAGGAGGTAGAATATGCGATCTTTTCTCCGCCACCCGTGTTGGTGACCAACACCCCACTCTGAAGATGAGGGTGTAGGCTCTATTAAGGTTGGGTGAGGAATCATTGGAGCAAAATGAGCGGTAGCTGGTCTTATACTTGTAGAGTCGAACTGCCCAGCTGCCAGTAGGCTTTACCCTCTTTCCTTGTGAGGGTAACTAGCTGAGCTCACAGGGATGCATTCATGTTCTCACCTTGTGAAGGTGGTTCAGCGCTTCACGGTGGCTCTCTGCATACAGAAATAACATTTTGTGGGGGTTGGAGTGGTAGTTGTGGAATGAAGCCTTAGTCAAGATTGTCAGTTGTGGTCAATTAAGACAATTGTCCCATTTTTAGGGGTCACATCAACTTTGATTGTGTTGAGGTTAATTACATATTGCAAAAGTTCACTCTTCCAGATCCCCAATGGTGCCCTTAGTGCAAAAATGAAAACGAACAGCATGGGCTGTTAGTTATTTCTGGGCGGATATCTCACGAGTAAAGCACTGGTCTTTGATATAAGAGCAGCATGATCTTGTGAGTTCGAATCCAGAGGTAGGGCCGATTTAGCCTCTTACCCTTTCAGTATACATACACACATAAATTGAGAACCACTAGAATTGGGTAATAATAACATAACACCTCTTATTGTGGTGCTTAGAAACTGGAGGAATCCTGAGAGAAGTGCTATGTATGAACACAAAATATTATTTTTATTTAATCACCTAAGTGATTCACCATTGTGACCTGAATGAACAGTTCACATACATGCAAAATACATTTTAATAGCTTTTTGGTGAGGAAAGGTGAAAATGGTATATCGCTAAAAAATAAATATTAAAATATTCTGCAAACATTTGCTGAGAACCTTTGTAATGTTTACTTTGTCCCTTCTTTTTCTCTTTGGGAATGCATTTCATCAAACAAATTATGTGTTCTTCTTCCAGTGAGCGTTTTTTTTTCTTCATGTTTACATTACATTTGTGTGAAATACCCTGACTTCCATATGCCACATTTGAACTTAAACAGCACAGAAAAAGTCAGACCATATGCAAGCATATGTATTGACAGGTGCTAATACTTCACAGATCTGGCAATCCAAATTTCACATATTATGTATAGCGCCATTAGCTAGTTATAAATAAATGGTGTAGGTTTAAGCTTAAAAATAGTTGTATTTCAGGGACTTCGGATATAGGGAGAGATGTAACATGCAGGATGAAGAAAATACTCCTGGTGTGAATATCCTGAGCCCACTGGAACAAGTCTATATTGCCTTGACGTTGTAGCACAAATTCTTCTAAACTTTGAAGCCCAATCTCTTTGAAACTAGGTGTTGTATTGTCCATAATTATAATTATAATTATAATTATAATTGTTCTTTTATGATATGATATGATAGTTTATTGCTGCTATACAATTGCTTGACATAGCATTTCCTTGTGTAAAAAGAACTTCCTAAAAGTTGCACCTTGTGTACCAGAAAATAGGCGAAAAAAAAAAAAAAAAAAAATTATCTCTAATTTTATATAGTTAATTTTATATGTTGAAAGTAAATCTTGATTTTATTTGTTTATCTGTAAAAATGAAAATTTGTAAAGTTGTACTAACAACTAATTCAAATAAAAAAAAAAAAAGATAGTTTATTTATATAGCGCCTATACACAATGTGTTTCAAAGCTATTCAAGGAAAGGGAGGGAACAAGGGAAAATACGACGACATTCTGACAAGCCATGAACAGTAAGGATGTGAAATTAACTATCGTACTCGGCCTGAGGACATTTCAGATAGTGCAAGAGCTAAGACATAGATAAGGAAGGGAGGGGGAGAGTGGGAAAGAAATGGAAACAGACAGGCGACTACCGTAGTAAGCCTGACAACATTTCTGGTAGAGCCGGAGGAAAACAAAAGGTGAGGGAGAGGGGTGCAGAAAGGGCGGGGAGGGACAAAACAAGCAACTATCATACTAGGCCTGACAATGTTTCAGATAGTGCTGGAGAGAGGGGGGTCGGTAAGGGGATGGGGGAGTGATAGACGAGGTTGCTATCATACTAGGTCCTTCATTATAGTGTGCTTAATACCAGAGAATTGTTTCTAAGTGTGGGATCGGGATTCTAACCTGTGTTGCACTGTGTAGTCTTGTTTCCGACAACACGTTGCCCCTGAGATACCCCCCTCATAATTAGATATTGGTTCAGGCCCTATAGTTAATACTAGGTATAGGGCTTTGAGGCACAGGTCACAGCTGCTAAGACCTACTCTGCTCACTTTACAGAGATCCCTTGGTCCTGATATTTCCTTCTTTTTCTGGACATTCATAGCTAAGAAACAGTTGAGATACTAACCATAAGCATGGTTAGTTATAAATGAGTAAGGGGTTGGTGGTTTCTCTTTACTTTCCCTTTACTAGACAGGCGCCACATCACCGTAACCTAAGGACAGTCACAACCAAGTTGATCTTTTTTGTAATACTTGTCAAGGAAAGATAGCTCTTCTATATGGAAACCAATAAAAAGAAACATAGTTCTCATTTGCATTTTGGCATTCAAAGAAGGGTTCTTCAAATCTAAATATAAGCCAAGTCTAGCTACGACATGGTGATCTCTGGCACTCCATAATTATTTTGACCAACACCTACTGTTGCAATTTTATTATCAGCTGCTGGTGGGGACATGGTCACTGTTTGAGAATGGTGCCCAGAGCTAGATTACAACCTCTCCAGGCACAGCAGTAAACTAGGCTAATAGTGCTCCTCACCTATTAGGATTGCTGATCAATTGTCATGCATTGAACAGGGCCAACGGCTTCACTTGAGTTGGCCGCATTGAGCACTGTGTCCCCTTCCTCACTGATAGAGATTCTGCTCCAGGGGGAGGGATATATGGCTGTCAAGGATTACATCTTTCCTGTACTTTGACTCTTGGCTGTCAGGACCCAAAGTATTTCAAGTGAATGCGGGCGGACAACATTGGGTCCCTCCCTTATTGATCTTATAAGACTTCTTGGCATTTATTCTTTATTTTATTGTTTAAAGCGCAGACCTAGCTTGAGAACAGCAGAGCACTGAACAAGGTGTGGGTAGCAAGCGTTTGTGCTGACATCTGTTAAAAGTAATTCAGTGCCGTGAGTGTTGGGATGTGCGTCAGTTTGTGCCTCCATTGTGATTAGTCCATGGTTAGGTATAACAACAGGTATCTACTGGATGCCTAACACACGTGCCCCTTAACTGAGTCATTGCTGTTACTCTTTCTCTACTTGGCTGCTAGAAATGTTGATGCTGTTGCTCTTCCTGCATTCTTGGGTTAGATGGAGGCCACCGTTCTGATTTCCTGGATGCTCTCCCATGGATTCATTATAATTATGTGGAGTGTAGTAGAGAGAAAAGAGACTTCTTCTTGCTGTGTGCGCTATTCTGCTATTACATTTTGCATCTGTTCACTGCTGAATTTTGTACACCTAGCGGGAGCCCGGCTTTTCCACCTATGCATAATGATGGAATCAAGGGGTACAGTATGAGTATACAGCTGTTGCGGTATAAGGCAATGCTCTAAGGAAAGAGATAGGGGGCTCTTTTTTAAAACTGATTGAAGGAAATTCTCAACAAACCTGTTTGGTAGGGCTGAAAACAAAGCAGTTCTAGGAATGATGAGGCTGCTCGTTGGTCTTCTCTATGTGCAGGGTGCTGGCAGATTAAGCATTCAATGGATGTGCTAACACATGACCCATTCGTCTTCTGAGCACCCTCATGTTTATCTCTCTGATAGAGTAACCTCTGGATTACAGACATGATTAGAGAAACCCCCTTCTGGCTCTGCACTGTCAACAAGAGCTCAAATGAAATACCAACCGTCAGGTATGCTTCAGAACATCAACACAAACAAACCAGCAAATGAAAAAATGCGGACAAACTGGAACAAAATAATTTATCAACTAAGACACCTATTCTTGTTTGTAGTGACAAAGCTCCACCGGCAGCAGTCCTCCAAAAAAGATAGAAAGCAAACCAAAGGCTGGTTATATCTCTCACTCTCTTCAGGGAACCAGTAAATACCACTGTGGACTAACTCCTTTCAGATGTCACAAAGGAAATCTCTCCTGATTTAATGATCCTGCAGACAGTGCCAGTGTAATCAATATTTCAATAATGGGTAGTCTCTTTGCAACATGGTCATGAGCATCCACATCTTCTGAACAAAGTTTGTTTTAACCAAATCTTTATTTCTTAGCTCGATTTACATTTACCAATAAATTGCATCTCACTATGTCACACTGTGTGTTACATTTTAGTCAACTTCTTAAAACTTAAACATCAGTAGTCAAGGTAATCAAGAACACCCCCTTTCCTCCCCCCAGTCCTTCGGACGGCTCTTTCAGTCTTGATGCTCAGTTCTCTGCTTGTTCCTCCTCCTCCTCTAGAATACCCAGTGCCTGCAGACTCTTTGGGATGTATAGGTGCAATGTGTCCCTATTTGCATAGTTTATGAATGGGGACCAAACTCTACCAAATGTCCTCAGTGTCCCTCATATTGTCACTGTCATCTTTTCCACATCCACTGTGTCCCATATTGTATGATGGATGTTTTTTTTTCATCCTGATTCCACTGTTTTGCTATGCATCTCTTTATGTTTGCCCACAGTTTTCCGGTGTTCCCCCTACCCTTTGTTGCTTGTCAAATAAAGTGCCTAGGAGTATTGCCGTCCCCCCAAACTCCCTGCCCACCTCCATTATTTCCAGCACCTTGGATTTCACCTCCTGCCAGAAATGCTTGAGCCGCTCACACCCCCACCATATATGTTCACTCGTTCAATTCCTCCCACAGGCCCTCCAACACTCTGCGAACCTCGTGGGGAACATTTTGTGGAGCCTCTCCAGGGTATAGTGCCAGTTGTGTAGAAGATTACATTGTAGCTCTTGGTGTTGTACTGAGGTGTATGGCATGTACCAGTTCCTTTTTACCCTGTCCCATAATTTGTCATTGAGCGCCTTCTCTTTTACATTCTCCCATGTATCCATCAGAGCCCCTTCCTCCTCCACCTCCCCAGCTACTAGGGCTATATTGCTGAGATCAGACCCTGTTGTTTCCTGCGGATGACATTTGCTTTTCCCATTCTGTGAACTCCCTCAAGGCCCCTTCCGTAATTGTGGGAATTCCCGCCCAGTGTCTCAGTTGTTGGTACGCAAATCGGTCCTCTTCTTTTAAACCTATTTCTCTTTTACAGTCTCCAAATGACCAGAATTGCGTCCCTTCATAGAGATTGCTGATTACTCTCACCCCCCTTTCTATCCATCGTTTGAACCTACCATACTCTTTGCCCCGTGGGAAGGAGGGATTCCCAAACAAGTGTGTGTGCAGTGATGGCCAGGGTGATAGTTTGGGCCTCTCGTTCATCTTTTCTAATCAAAGGTTTTAAGCAAACAAATGCTGCATTTGGTAGAAAACTACTGAATGTTCCCACTACTTACCCTAAACACAATTTACCACAAATAACTGTGCATCCAGTAACCCACTGTCCGTTTGTTTTGTTGTAAAGCTTCAGGATATAGATTAAGGTCTGACTTATCTTCTCTTTTATTCATTTTCTGCTTTCACACTTACGAAAGTGTTTATGAGCTAAGGAGATGAGGGGGAGGTTTTGAGTGCAATCTTAATGGATATCCACAAGGGCCTAAAATGGATGTTGTTGAAATTATTTGTGCAAAGAAACAACTTACATTGCATACAGAAACAATGAGAGAAAGATTGGTTTCTGGCATTGAATGCTGGACTTTGCAATCCCTACAAAGAGGGAGACTTTTTTCCTGTCCACTCTTTAGCACTCCTATTTTCGTACCATCAAAGAGCCATGCACATTGTCTTCTTCTAATATACTTAATACATTGAGGCTGCTGTGATGGCCCCTCTTCAGGGGAGAAGATGCAGGGTTTACAAAGTCCACTGGAAGATTGTCTTTCAATGAATGTTCTTTATATTTTATTTTATTTTGGGAATGTATTGTTTGAGTTTAGCTTCAGGAACCAACAGAGTGATGTACATAGATAGGGCAACAGGCAATATACTAGATGATTACAGGGGGGGGGATTCCTTCCAACGTGGCATTTATTACCATTATAGTATAAGCGGTAGCAGGGGATAGTTAACATGTATAGTGAGCAGAGACATGTAGAACTGCTGATAGAGGTTGTGGTAGTGAACAAGGGGTTAGGATGAAGACTGAATTGGAAGGTTTGGGAGAGTCTTGTGGGATCAGTGTGGTACCTGTCTACAACTGCTACTGGTTATGATAGTTATAGAGGTGTGGGAGCATGGTTGGTGTTCCCCTATGTTGGAAGCAGTTAAACCTTGTTGTTTTTAAGAAGAATGGCAAATAAACTTAGTTCCCATAATCCTATTGGCATGTTTCCCTTTTAAATTGGGATAATACATTTTTTGCAAAATGTTTTGCAAATTAGCTTAAAAAGATCATTATCTGGGCAGCAAGGATCATGCTTTTTCCCTGGGTAGTTTTATAGTTCCTCACACCAATTTGGCAGTGCCTCGATCGACATGGGTGTCCCGACAAACTCCACATTTTCTTGTACCTTTATTGATGTTGAGAAATTAGAGTGGTGTGGTATTTCTCTTATCCACCATTCAAATCATGGGGTTTCCTGAAGGCTCTGGTGAGACTGATCAAGTTTTCATTTGTGGACATAACAGTGACAATAGTGGTCTGCAGATGGCAATCTAATTCCCAGTAGCATGTGGAAACACAGAGAAGAAGGGTAGTATAAGCGGTAGCAGGGGATAGTTAACATGTATAGTGAGGCCATCACCATGCGTTTGTTTGCCACCTATGTTGTATCTCTTGCATGGGTGATTTACCAAGATGGGGTCATGGTGCCCTTTACATCTTACAAGAGGGAGTTCAGCAAATCACTCTGTGCTCCCATTATTAATCATGAATTTGGCATGCTATCTGCGTATTGTGTAAATATGTATTAAACTCAAAGCGCCATATTAACCTCACCACCCTACCTGAGTCCACCAGTTCTTTAGTTGTATGTGTGGGTGTAAGGCTGACTGCATGACCTTGCAAGACTGGTGAGAGGAATTATGATAATTTACCAATTTATTTAGGTGCTGTGAGAAAATTCTATTTTCACATATAATTTTCTCTAATTTTGTTACACTAACAATTCCTCCTAAATTATTATAAGTAAAGTAAAGTAATGACACAGGGACTGGGTAAATGTTTTTTTTCCCTGTCACATTTTCAAGAATAACATTTGGCCTTGCAGGTAAACCACAGGAAGTGATTTTTTGGTGATTCTTTGGTGTACATGGCAAGATCTCACTATAACATCTTTTGGTAATCACTGAAATAAAGTTTAAAGTAAAGACTTGTAGAGCATATATTTGCAATTGGTTTGACATTCAAGGTCAGCATTGAAAACCTCAAATACATTATTACGTACAACTCCTGTATAAACTCAGGACCCACAGAGATATTTTCTGATAGGGTGGTTGGTTGGACATTGGTATACATTCACACGACTGAGAAAGCAGATTAATCAGCAAGTTATTTGTTCCTTTGACCAGATTACAATAAAATCCAATCTCCCAATTGAATTACTTCAACATCACAGATCACTTACAATGACAACGGGTCTATCTTTCCATTAGTCAATCACTGCGCTGCATGCTTCCAAGATACATACAGGTTGATGATGTCTGTGCGTTACAGGCTTTTTTAGACAATACCACAGAGGTTGGTTCTGGAATAGGTAATTGGAAAATCATCCAAATTATCTCTGTTTCCTGTCCCTGTCCATGGAAAGCGATGAAAGGCAGTTTAAGATATTGCTTCTTGGTTTGTATATCCAAAAGTTATCTGCTTCACAACTACAAGGCTGGATGTTCTTATTAGCGCATTGGAGCTATTATTGATCACCTCTAAACAGATCAGAATGAATGTATTGCAACCAATAATCCAGGCTATCAACCCATTCCAAACATTGTGAACAGCCTCCCTTGCTATTCAATTTTGTTTTATTTTAAAAGCAAGTCCTAGCAGCCTTATGGACCTTCGTAGGGGCGATTAATGGTTGGGATAGTGCCATTCCCCCACTTATTGCCTTCAGATTTTCTTCAAGCAATAACTTGGGGGCAGGCATTATCACATGATACTAACACCTCCATCAGTCTACAGTGCTTAAATATTAGACTCCTCTTAAAATGAGCCGGTTTTGTCCAAAGCAAGAGTACATGTGCCCTAGCTCTACTGGGATTTCTGCAGACCCTGCCTATCTGATTGTTGATATTATGTGTTTGACACAATTAAGTTAGATATTGCATGTTAACTTGAGTTATAATTTTAGAAGTGTCATTTTCAGGAGACATTTATTGGTCCATGAGATGGTTGATCCAGTTTTCTCCCCATTTTCTTTAAATCAATTATATGATAGCAGTTTATCTGTCTTTTACCTGTTAATTGAATGACTCCTCTGTGGGAGACTGGTACTCAGAATATTGTGTAGTATGTTTTATTAAACAAGGATTCCTCTGCAGTCAAGATTGCAATTGTGTATTAGTTTGTTTAAATTCCCAATGAATTACATTAGGTTATGTTATGTTTTGAGGAATTATTCTGTGTTTCTTGCTCAAATCAAATTGTGTCTAGTCGGGTCTTGGGTAGTATCACAAATGTGAATTCTGGGTCATTGTTATATTTGGTTTAAAGAATTGATATGTTTGTAATTTTGTATTTTTTATAATAAAAAGTAGTTTTACACTATATCTTTTTCAACAGTGATCAATTTTATACGTCATCTACCCTACTCGCAAACTCCTTCTTTTACCTAAAAACCATAATCTGGGTTTTAAAAGATCTCTCTCTCCTTCTGTGACTTCGTATTTATCTGCTTCCCTCTTCCATTGACATCTTCAAAAATGTCATGAAAGTCATTTGTTTTTGATGAAACGAATCATCAAACTGCATATCCACTTCTTAACCATATCTGATTTCTTCTTGTCAAGAACTTTAATGTGGAGGAGTGTCTTTCTCGTCTTCCTCTCAGGACCTTTGAAATGGCTTCAAGGTAGCATTAAACACTATTCAGGAAATATACACACATAGATACATGGGTTTGGCTCATAAATAAATGGCTCTTAAATAAAAAAAATGATTAATTTAGTAATACCAGGCAATCATGTTATATAGTGATGTAATTTCATAAAGGTATCATGCTAAAATTCCTTCCGGTGGCAGGACCCTCACCCAGTAAGGCCAGCGTTCTGTGATGGCAGTAGCCCGATGCCATTTTATGGCCCACTACAGCCCATTCTGTAATGGGCCAAAGTAGTGTTGCAAAGGCCATGCCTACAAGAGGAAATTCATTGGTGGGTCCTGATTTGGGGAACAAATGGTGACTCTTGACTTCCAGCCAGAAGCAAGCCTGCTCCTGTGCTTATTTTACTGTTTGTGTTACCAACAAATGTCCCATTCCTAAAGTGCTATCCTGAGTATGTAATGACTGCTTCTGCACAAAGGGGCTCGTATATGATGCCCCAACATTTATGGTATTTGTATTTGAAAGTGACCTAAAATGTGAGTAATAATGATAATACTAATAATCATATTAATAAATGAAGACATTTTCAAAACAGTATGGAAAACCAAACAATAAATCTCTACAATTAAGGAACGTGTGAATCCAACATATGAATCATCAAATCATGAAGAAGGTGGGCGTGTTGTATCAAAATGTACATCCATTCAAAAGAACATGTTAAACTAAGCACTATTGATTTTCAAGAACCTAAAGAAAGAAGTAAACACTAATAATGTTTAACCATTTTTATTACAAAAATAAAATAAATATTTTTGGGACTTCATTGGTGCCATAGACTTTTCCATTATTTTCTCTAAAAAACCCTTAATGTTAATAGACTGGGCAGATGCATTCTTAAAGACACATACATGTGTCTATAGAATTCTAAAGCACATAACACGAGAGGGACGCAGATTTGAACAGTTTACATATGCCAGCTTTGATTAAAGTGTAAATCACGCCTTTCTGAGGAAAGACGTTTACTGTTTTGCCATGGAGGAGCTGGAAAACCACATATTGTAAGTATGATGGATATCTGACACACAGGGGGTCTACACAGTGCCCAGTACCATGACTTAAATACTTTTCTGGACTGGGAGCCAATACAGCTCTTTAGAGGCTAGCTGATATTGCGTAACCTTTTGCAACTTCTGGAGCATCTGCATTACCTTCCTTCAGGCCACTGTATTGATGACGCTACAGTAGCTCAGCGGGGAGACCAGCATAACCTTGGCAATGTTGATCTGAAATGTTGTCTAGAGCAGCAGGAGAGCCTTTCTCAAGATCCTGAGCTGTCAATTGAAGGTGGTGGTTGTAATCTGTAGAGAGACACATCGGCCTCATTACGAGGTTGGAGGTAGCCTTGCCGGTTTTACCAGCAAGGCTACCTGCATACCGGCATGAAAATCAGGCACCCGCGAATGGGCAATTACCGGGGTATTCCTGCCCCACCGGACCTGGTAATTGCCTTTTCGTGGGTGCTGGTGCCGGTATATCCCCATTCCCATTTCAGCCCCATAAGCTCAATGAGAATGGGGATGTCTGTAGCACCGGTACCGCTGAGAACGGTGCCGGTGCTACAAGCTTGCTGTGCTCGCGGGTGCCTTTCATTCCGCCAGGGCAGACCTGGAGGAATGAAAGGCACCCGTGAGCACAACTCAGAGTTTGCCAGTCCAGTAACAACGGTACCGGCAAGCATACCGGTACCGTTGTTACCGGACCGGCAGCCTCGTAATGAGGCCCATAATATTTCTGGGTGAAACATTTTTTTCAATTTTTGTGTGTTTGTTTTCAGTTCTGCTAACATAGTTGTGAGCCAATCAGTAGCTTGTGTCTTCCGAGTTATTGGTTTATACTAAAAAGAAAAGGTATAACAGCACCAACATATTATGTGTCATTTTCACTTTAAACCAAACACCAATGATATATGTTACTGTCCTGCTGCACTGCTCAAAACAAACATAATACAAAAAATCTGTTTACCACATGACCCCTACCTACCAGATGACTTCATTGCGATTGAGACAGATGCAGGAAAAACGTATTTCTGTGGGTTGTCTCATGTTCACCCCATTCTGCATAGTCAAGTTCAAGTCCCTCTGCATAGTCCACTATGCTTTCTGGGGCCAGGGCTTCTACTACCTAAATACTCTCCCTCCAGAGCCCTCCGCTCAGCTTCCTCCAACTCTCTGCAGGTGAGCCGTTTCTCCAAAAAGAGATTTGGGGGGTAGATCCTATCCTCTGCCTGGCTCTCTCTGTCATATTTGTGGGGCTAATTTGCCCCAAAATCATGCCACTCGTAATTAGCTGGTAGTGTAAATAAATGGTGATTATTTTTTTCCCGCCATTTTTCCTATATTCGCTGAACCCATAATGAGGATCTTGGACTCAGACAGTATGTTCTGCTTACAAGCAACCTATGCCACAGATTTTGTAATATGTCCATCCAGATACTCTTTGGCCTAGCTGTCCGCCTTGAGTTTAGATGCCAGCACAGGGGACAGACTGGGAAGTCATATCAGAGAGATGGAGAGAAAGAAATCATGGCTTGGCAGGTACCACAGCAACAGAGAACGTTTATAACCACTACATTTGTGTTTTGTCACAACCATCTCCTTTAATATTGTGACTATAGAAAGCCATTTAGGCCATAATTGTGTGTCACTCAGGCCCTTTACAATAAAGGTGTTGATCTTTAACCGAGAATCACGTGTTCTGTTGATCCCACACTGTCCCACTGCCAGTCATCAGAAGGTGTAGATTGGCTGCCAGCAGGCTTCTGAGAGACTCAATATTGACAGGGATTAGAGAGAGTAATGATTATATTTTAAAAAGCTAAAAATTCTAAGAAGAGGTATAGAGGTTGAAGCTGAACCTCTGGTTCATAAAAATGTATGTGCATCCCTTTTGATAACATGCAAATGCGGTGCAGATTCATTTGCATCAGTGTTCATGCAATTGCACATGTGCAAATGCAAGGACAAAATGCATTTACAATGCTCTGAATCTTTTGTAACAAGGCCCTAGTTATATTTGTCTTATTAAGGTCACCACATCACAGCTTCTTCCAAATGAAGAAGGCAGTGATCTACAAGAAACTCATTGTGTGGTGTGATTGCCTATATTTTACTGTTCAGCGCTCAAGAACTTCCAGTCTGGGAATTTCGATGCCTACATTGGGTTTGTATGTAAAAACCTTATTCAAATACAATTCATCAAAGTATACAAAAATAAATATGAAATACAATCATGTAAAAGGTAACATAAACAGTAAGAATCCCAGAGCCCTTAATATAAAAGTATTTACAGTACACAAAACCAAGGGTTGGTTACTGATTATTAAAAAATAAAAAGCATCATTACACGACTGAACATTAAAACATTTCAAAATCGGAACCTGATAAAAGGCACGAAAATGAGTATATTGAGAGCATAAAAACATGAAATGTAGACTTGTTTTCTCCTTAGCTAGACAGAAAGACAACGACTGCTATGTCTTAAGTCCCGATTCTTCCAGGTAGCAGCTGCCCAAGCATTTAGTGGAAGTAAATTACAGTGTAGCCTCATAATACCCCATCGTTCATACATGCACTTAAAACAGCTTAGCTACGGCTGAATACCTTTAGTTGACATAAGTAGATAGTTTGCAATCTTCAGGTTTAAGGCACCGTCAAACTCCCTAAATCCTAATGCAGTAACGCATCATTTCGAAATGAGATGTTTGACCTCCGTTTTCGATTGTACAAAATTGATTGGCCATTAAGAAGTAGCTTGAACCACAGCTAAAGAATTTAAAATATTATTAAACATGGGAATCTTCCTGGCCAAAAGGCAAGAGGTAAGACAGTCCAAAATTAAATTTGAGAGTACAGCTTTGGTATTAATGCATGTCGGAAGCCGCATCTTAAGCGGCGCTCTATACCATGGCTGAAAGAGGCATGAGATGCCGAGTTCAATATATAGTTTATCTCTCGGGGCACAGTTTTGCAGGTCCGATAGCCTACGGAAAAAGTTGTTTTCGATTATCTGCAATTTGAAGGGGTCTTTGAACAGGGACTTCATTTCACCAAAATGCCACAGGTAGCGGAAGTGAAATCATGCGACCCTTGACCTCTGATGACATCACAGGACGTGATGTCATTTGACTGCACTCCAAAGTGATTAGAACCTCCAACCTGCAGATGATACACACATTGCAGCAGCGAGCCCTCAACCCACTGAGCTATCCTACCATCTATAGCTATCAAAAAACCAACCACTCCAGAAACAAAGAGCAACATGCTGCTGGCCACAGCCCAGGAGCCTCAATTAAAAAAAAAATGTTTACACAGTTTTTTTAGGGGTAGCAAGGGAGACCAGAGGGGTAGCAAGGGAGACCTCAGGGGTTGCAGTGACCTCTGGTGACCCCTAAATGACATCCCTGTCCTTGAAGCCCCAGAGCTCTGCTTCATAGGTCCCTATTGCCTTGACTCTTCATAATCATATGGATTGGTAGCTATGTAAAAGCTATGTCAAATGTATTAACTGCTTCCACAAGATGGGTCATTTTTCTGGGAGCTGTACTTATATGTTCAAAACACCTCAGTTTTTTTAGAAGGAAACCTAGGGAACGCCTTTCTCAGGTATAATATCTCTCGACCCAGCAGTATTAATAAAACTCCTTTTGGTTATTTTTTGGGGATAAAACTAATGAGCCCTGATTTGGTAGCATTCACTTTTAAGTCAAGGGAGGCCATGAACCCAACATATCAGGTGATCAGCTTTCAAAAGGAAAAGTAGTCCTGGTGATGAGGTAAAACATTGCCCGCATACGCCAAGACAGGTATTATTTTTCGAGCCAGAAACAGATGTATCCACTGGGCCTGTTAAGACTGCTTTTTATACGTTGCATATATATAATGAAAACAAAAGGGGCACTATAACACCCCCCCCCCCCCGCTGAACACCCCTGTCAATTTGAAACCACAGGGTGCAATACCCTAGGAGCCCAATTTTAACGGCTGCCCGATCACCATTGAGAAGTTCTATAAGCACTGTTAGCAAGTGCCCTGGAAGCCCTTGCTGTCGCAGCACCCTCCACAGTTTTGACCTATTGACTGAGTCAAAAGCTGTGGAGAGGTCCATACATGTCACCAACATTGATTACTGCTTAATGTAATACGAATTTTCCACAATTAAACAAAGGTTGAGCACCTTATTTGCAGTACCCAAGCAATCCCTGAAGCAAAGTTGAGAATCCGATCAAATATGATTAATGTCGACCCATTCTCTAAAAGGGAGAAGTGGTGATAAGGGGAGGGAAGAACATAGTTGCTTTTTTTGTTGATTATAGACAGTAGTGCATTCCTTCAAGATGATGGGTGTACATCGGATACCAATATTACATTAAATAGTAAGTACAGGTTGACAGCCCAAAAATGCGGGTAATATTTGAATAGATCAGGAGTTCCCCATCCGGGCCCGGGGCTTTACAATACGTGGGCCCATGACATTGGGTCTACCCTTGTAGGCATAAAGTCACCCTGGCAAAATGACCATTGGATAGGCTTGAATGTATAAAAGGAGAGAAATTAGGATACTAGGGGGGACAGATGTATCCGTTCTAGGCTTATTTCTGGGGCGCTTCCAGAGAAGGCAGGCTTTTAAATCTTGCCAAAAGAGTGTGAGGGGCGGGCCAATTCAGGGGATAAAAATTCACTGGCAAGCAACACGTGACATGGTAGTGGCACACTGATCTATGTGTTAGCATAAAGCTAGCTCGTGCAAACAATGACAGCTGCTAAACTGAGCTAAGCAAAGGTTATCGCAAGGGTAGATATTTTCGATTGGGTCATATTGAGCTGAAATGAAGCATCTTGAAGTATTCCGCATGTTTGCATGCCACTTGCTGTGAAAAGGGTCGGTTTGCACGAAAAGTGTCTGCCTGGCAGAGTGAAGGGATGCAGATTTGAGCGTTCTTGCTCTGAATGAGCTAATGATTGCAGCGGTGAAAAAGAGCAAATTCCTTGTCCTTCTCTCGGGCTTTACAATTGAAGGTATTTGCAATAAGCTAAGATCTGATCATTTGGAAACCGTACTGCATAAAGCATCTCTCATGGCAGCTCCTATTAGAATTCTTTCCCGTTGCAGATCAATTATCGAACCTGCAAGTTTTGCACTCGGGTAAAATGCAAAAAGCCACTATATTCCCCTTGGTAGGACAGTAGCTTTATGGTCTGCTGGATGTTTGGACTGACTGCTATCACAGCAAATCATAAAAGTCGTGGACGTTGCATGAATCCCAAAAAAATCCATTGACCTTTGAAAATGAATGCTAAATCGTATTGTCCTTTCAGAAAGGAAACACAACCCAGCGCATAGCAACTGTGAAAAGCGAAAACCAATAAAGTCAAGCAATTCTTCACGCTGAAGAAAAATCATTAATTGTATGTAATGGAAAAGTTTGGAGGAGATCAGCCAATCACAAGGGAGATGGTTGTGGTGTTTAAGCCAATACATTAATGCGTTTGATTAATTTTAAAGATTTATAGCGTCTGTTACTTGGCTTTCCAATCATAAATGATGAGTGCTTATTCAATCGTAGAACTTTCTCGTACTATTTGGTACTCGTACTATTTATAGCATAATTTGTGTGTTGCTTTCCGCCAAGTTTCACAAACCATGGTATTCACTTCAGGGACCTTTTGCATCTAAAATGGCACACAACCTTTCAGCAGTGGCAGCGAGTGATGAACATAAAACCATTTTATCGGCTCATGCCGATACATTACAAAAAATGTGGTATGATTTGGATCAGTACGCTGCTAAACTCCTGGTGCAAGAGATAGTAAATATAACTGTAATACTTCATTAAAAGTTACAATTAATGCAAGGGGGAGATTAGTCAAGAAGAAGAATCCAAAAATTAATGATGCTATTCCTGTGACTAAAGATGAGCAGAGGAAATGGTTATCCACATTTTGTCTACCTTACCCAATAAAAGGCTCTGATGTTTAACAATCACTTCATGGAACACCAGGGGGCATAGATACCTAGTGCAGAATGATAGCGTGGCAACATATTAACAGACACGCACATATTTATAATTCAGGAAAATTGGCTTAGAACAGAAATAGCCATTGATGGATTTAAAATATATCAAAAGAATGTCAAGCCGAATGTGCTGGGATGGCCTGCATGGGATTAACAGGCCGATTCATGGAATAAATGTGCGCCGAAAATCCCGGCGCAGAGGGGCCAATACGTGCGCTGCGCCGAAAATTAGCGAAAAGCGCAGGGAAACCAGCGCACGTCGATTCATGGAAGTCCGTGCGCAAGAAAAGCAGAGGACGTGCGCTGAAAAAGCGCGCGGCGCAGGCCGGCGCACAGGTCAACCAACGTCGTGCGCCACGGCCACTGCGCTATCACTCCGAGCGCAGCGCACAGCTCTAAAGTAGGCGGAACACAGGGCGGGACACTCGGAATGGGGAATAAAATGGGGCACAACACTCGGAATGGGGAAGAATGTGGGCGGCACGGGGAAAGTATAGGAGGCAAGTGCGCGGAACGCCCACACGCTCGCATACAACACGTATTCATGCAATAGAATAGGGCAAAAAAGCGCACGCTCAAAGCAGCGCACAGGCACAAACAGGCACAAACACGACCGCCACAAGAAAGCAGGCGGTAGCGTCTCTGCGCCTGCAAGAAATGTGCGCTAAAAGGTGCGCCAACAAATAGCACCTATATACAGACATGATCAATGTCCAATACTGTGGCCCTCCAGGACAAATGACGTACAAAGGGGTACCCACAAACACAGACACGCGCTGAGAGAAAAAATAAACGTGTGCGTGCATACCGGGGTGCGCGGGAAGTTGCACACGCGATATGGCCGGGTACGTGGATTACAGGGGTGCGCGGGAAGTTCCACACGCGATTAGTCAGGGTACGTGGATTGCAGGGGTGCGCGGGAAGTTGCACACGCGATATGGCCGGGTACGTGGATTTCAGGGGTGCGCGGGAAGTTCCACACGCGATTAGTCAGGGTACGTGGATTGCAGGGGTGCGCGGGAAGTTCCACACGCGATATGGCCGGGTACGTGGATTTCAGGGGTGCGCGGGAAGTTCCACACGCGATATGGCCGGGTACGTGGATTTCAGGGGTGCGCGGGAAGTTCCACACGCGATTAGTCAGGGTACGTGGATTGCAGGGGTGCGCGGGAAGTTCCACACGCGATATGGCCGGGTACGTGGATTTCAGGGGTGCGTGGGAAGTTCCACACGCGATATGGCCGGGTACGTGGATTTCAGGGGTGCGCGGGAAGTTCCACACGCGATATGGCAGGGTACGTGGATTTCAGGGGTGCGCGGGAAGTCCCACACGCGATATGGCCGGGTACGTGGATTTCAGGGGTGCGCGGGAAGTTCCACACGCGATATGTCCGGGTACGTGGATTTCAGGGGTGCGCGGGAAGTTCCACACGCGATATGGCCGGGTACGTGGATTTCAGGGGTGCGCGGGAAGTCCCACACGCGATATGGCCGGGTACGTGGATTTCAGGGGTGCGCGGGAAGTCCCACACGCGATATGGCCGGGTACGTGGATTTCAGGGGTGCGCGGGAAGTTCCACACGCGATATGGCCGGGTACGTGGATTTCAGGGGTGCGCGGGAAGTTCCACACGCGATTAGTCAGGGTACGTGGATTGCAGGGGTGCGCGGGAAGTTCCACACGCGATATGGCCGGGTACGTGGATTTCAGGGGTGCGCGGGAAGTTCCACACGCGATATGGCCGGGTACGTGGATTTCAGGGGTGCACGGGAAGTTCCACACGCGATATGGCAGGGTACGTGGATTTCAGGGGTGCGCGGGAAGTCCCACACGCGATATGGCCGGGTACGTGGATTTCAGGGGTGCGCGGGAAGTTCCACACGCGATTAGTCAGGGTACGTGGATTGCAGGGGTGCGCGGGAAGTTCCACACGCGATATGGCAGGGTACGTGGATTTCAGGGGTGCGCGGGAAGTTCCACACGCGAATAGTCAGGGTACGTGGATTTCATGGGTGCGCGGGAAGTTCCACACGCGATATGGCCGGGTACGTGGATTTCAGGGGTGCGCGGGAAGTCCCACACGCGAATTGGCTGTGTGCTCCCAGGCATTACCTGTACACCCTCCACGGCCCCTGCAGGCAGCACACACCACAGGGAACTACCCTGCACACCTGCTCATGTCTCCCACCACCCCCACCCCCCATCCACCAGGGACACCCTCCACCAGGCCCCCACCCATGTCTCCCACCACCCCCACCCCCCATCCACCAGGGACACCCTCCACCAGGCCCCCACCCATGTCTCCCACCACCCCCACCCCCCACCCCCCAGGGGCACCCTCCACCAGGCCCCCACCCATGTCTCCCACCACCCCCACCCCCAGCACTGTGGGGAACCTGCCAGCAGGCCCCCACCCATGTCCAACCCATGTCTCCCACCACCCCCACCCCCCATCCACCAGGGGCACCCTCCACCAGGCCCCCACCCATGTCTCCCACCACCCCCACCCCCCATCCACCAGGGACACCCTCCACCAGGCCCCCACCCATGTCTCCCACCACCCCCACCCCCCATCCACCAGGGACACCCTCCACCAGGCCCCCACCCATGTCTCCCACCACCCCCAGCACTGTGGGGAACCTGCCAGCAGGCCCCCACCCATGTCCAACCCATGTCTCCCACCACCCCCACCCCCCACCCCCCAGGGGCACCCTCCACCAGGCCCCCACCCATGTCTCCCACCACCCCCACCCCCCATCCACCAGGGACACCCTCCACCAGGCCCCCACCCATGTCTCCCACCACCCCCACCCCCCATCCACCAGGGACACCCTCCACCAGGCCCCCACCCATGTCTCCCACCACCCCCACCCCCCATCCACCAGGGACACCCTCCACCAGGCCCCCACCCATGTCTCCCACCACCCCCAGCACTGTGGGGAACCTGCCAGCAGGCCCCCACCCATGTCCAACCCATGTCTCCCACCACCCCCACCCCCCATCCACCAGGGACACCCTCCACCAGGCCCCCACCCATGTCTCCCACCACCCCCACCCCCCACCCCCCAGGGGCACCCTCCACCAGGCCCCCACCCATGTCTCCCACCACCCCCACCCCCCATCCACCAGGGACACCCTCCACCAGGCCCCCACCCATGTCTCCCACCACCCCCACCCCCCATCCACCAGGGACACCCTCCACCAGGCCCCCACCCATGTCTCCCACCACCCCCACCCCCCATCCACCAGGGACACCCTCCACCAGGCCCCCACCCATGTCTCCCACCACCCCCAGCACTGTGGGGAACCTGCCAGCAGGCCCCCACCCATGTCCAACCCATGTCTCCCACCACCCCCACCCCCCATCCACCAGGGGCACCCTCCACAGGCCCCCACCCATGTCTCCCACCACCCCCACCCCCCATCCACCAGGGACACCCTCCACCAGGCCCCCACCCATGTCTCCCACCACCCCCACCCCCAGCACTGTGGGGAACCTGCCAGCAGGCCCCCACCCATGTCCAACCCATGTCTCCCACCACCCCCACCCCCAGCACTGTGGGGAACCTGCCAGCAGGCCCCCACCCATGTCCAACCCATGTCTCCCACCACCCCCACCCCCAGCACTGTGGGGAACCTGCCAGCAGGCCCCCACCCATGTCCCCCTGGCCCCAGGTCCTGACGATACACAATCATGGCAGTAATGGCCAGCATACCCAGCACAAACACCCAGGCAAGGATTGCATGCACCCACATAGTGAATGCAATCACATGACACAACCCCAAAGGCAAGTATGCAAAAGAACACATGTCCGTCACACACACATACACAATGGGTGCAAGTGAATGTCAAAACCCATATCATGACATGTAAGAAACCAAAGAGAAAATAACACAAGTGTAAGATAATATAAAAATGTATTAAAAACAAAAATCAAGTAAACCAATAAAACATACAACTATGTGGCAAAGTAAATAAAAGGTCCATGTCCGAGAACAAAAATGATAAACCAAAAAACAAAGGATTAAAAAATCAATAGAATTTGTCCAAAGCAAAACCATGTAGTAGGAAATCAAAGAAAAACCATTACGTCATGGTGTAAACAATAAAAAAATTAAAAAATGTATCTCCCAAAATATAACAATATATACAGGAATGTTCCAGGGTCCATGAGCCCAACACCACAAATGAAACCTAATACTAACTAATAAAATAAATATGTACAAAAAAGTGGCCATTGTCCGAGCGGTCCAAAATAATAAAAATAAATAAAGGAAACCTAGCACTAACTAACTAAAAAACTATATACAAAGGCAGCGGGCTAGTCCTGCGGCTCACTTGGTGATGCTGGCCAGGGCATCCTCGAATTCCATGTCAATGTCCTGGAGGCGGGACTCTGTCCTGGCCCCGAGGTCTCGCAGGGACAACCCCATGTGCTCACCAAAATCCCTGCGAGCCTCCTCGAGGCACTCAGCCCGCCTCAATGCCCGACGCATGGAGATCTCCGCCCTGGCCATGGCGAGCCGCTCCTCTTCCGCCCGCTGCCGCTCCGCACCTATCCGCTGGCCAAACTCCTCCCACACGGAACACACCGCCATGCCAGGGTTGCCCTGCCCTCCGGCCGATGCCTGCCCCTCTGATCTTGATGGCCCTGAGCCATGATGCCTCCCACGTCGAGCCCGCTGCTGCCTCCGACGCCACTGCCTCTGCCAGCACGACGGCATCCAGGCTGATGGTAACCACCGACGCCGTCGTGCACGTGCCTGCCCGATGATGCCGGTACATCTTCCATCTGCTGGGGTCCACTTGCTGTGTCGTCCACCCCTGCTGGACCTCCGACTCCCAACTGTGGCAGGGATGGGATCCCCACCGAGCTGGCTGCATTGGTCGGGGCAGGTCCACAGGAGGCCATGGTGGCATCTGGGCCGGAAGACGGCAAGGAGAACGACCGGTGGATAGCCTGCACAGAGGAGGAGAGGGCCGTCAGATTGGCCAACACATGCAGGAACCCCCCGAACATGGCCGATCCCAATTGGGCCACGTCGGCACGGTGCACTTCGTGATGACGTGCGTGCTCCTCCCGGGAAGCACGCACGTCATCACGAATCACAGCCGTGCGCATCGCGACCCCAATCAGGACCTGCTCCACGCGGCCAGGGGTTCCCACGGCCGCAGGTGGAGGGGAGTCAGTTGACATGGACATCCCCACTACCTGCGGACGGGCCTGGGACGGGGCATCCCTGCTGGTGCATGGTGGTGCACTCACAGGGTCAGGGACAGCGACATGCACAGGCACCTCCACGGTGACCTGTGCTGCCTCCTGCCCCTGGCCCTGGACTGCACCACTTGCACCAGCAGGGATGCTCCCACCAGGCCCCATGTGTGCACCAGTGTCGGCCTCCTCCTCCTCTGTGCAAACCACCAACCTGGATGGCTCCTCACCGTCTCCCGCCGTAGCAGGCCCCTGTGGGGGCTCACCCACCCCTTCCGCTGCAGCCGTGGGGGCATCCCCGCCGCCTTGCTCCACAGCGCCGTCTCCGCCCTCTTCTTCACTAGCCGCTGCGTAGAGGGAGACAAAGGACACAAGCATCAGGCTACTGTAAAATGGTCCCCTAGACAGGAAG
Organism: Ambystoma mexicanum; assembly: GCF_040938575.1. NCBI lineage: Eukaryota > Metazoa > Chordata > Amphibia > Caudata > Ambystomatidae > Ambystoma > Ambystoma mexicanum. The sequence continues at coordinate 1,358,493,394 of NC_090930.1, read as the reverse complement.
CAATAGCAGATGAGCACCCCTGTCAAAGTACACTTCCATCATGTCCCTCCACAACACATGGGTCAGTCCAGGCAAAACACACACAGTAACAGGCATGGTGCATGCCATGCACATTTCCATGCATGTCCAATTGACTCTTGAAACATTCAATGATATGTAACTCACATGCATCATGGCTCATGCATATCACATGCACACACTTCACCTCAGTCACATCCATCTGGCCCCAAACACAACGAACACAGGCGAAACAAGGGTAAGTTGGGTGCGTCACAGAATCTGTGCATTGTCACACACATGTGTCATGCATCCATGGCATGCACAAGTCACAGACACGCAGGTCAGGCACACAGACATGGCTACCATATATGTACCTGGCATCAGCACCCATCCTTCACCCCCATCCATGTCCAGGTACAGAGACTGGCATGCTCTCATGTCCTAAATCTGCATAGGGCTCCCCATGCCACATTTCAACACATGCAACAACCATGTGGGTCACACATCACTGGTCGCACATGCATTACCATGATGTCCCTGCACACATACATGCATACATGGCCCATGGCACACATACAGGCAAGTATCATAGAACCAGCACACCGCAACATGCCCTGTCTCACACAGTAATGCTTGCACACTTACCGCTCAACTCCAGACGGGCCTCCCTCTCAAGGACCTGGGCGTGGAGCGCTGGGCGTACGCGTTCCAGGACCCTCTTCTGGATGGAACTCATGCGGCCCCGGCCCCCCTCCACGAGGCGCCGGGCCTTCACAAGGGTCCTGGACCTCAAGTCCTCCCAGCGCTTCTTGATCTTCTGGACGTTGCGGGTTGCCACCCCCTCCGCGTTGATGGCAACCACACAGTCGGCCCAGATCCTCTCCCGTCCTTCCTTGCTGGCGCGGGACGATCCAAAGAGGGCATCATACTGCCCCAGGACATGCTCCACCAGGACACCAACTTCGGTGGCAGTGAAGCTGGTGCCCCTCTGCCCCTCTGGCCTGGGGTTGCCACTGGTGCCAGATGTCGAAGTGCCCGACATGGCAACCCCAGAGGCAGGTGTGGGTGGGCAACTGGGTCCTGGGGCTGGGCTGTGGAGCGATGTAATCCCAGTTGGGAGTCTTCAGTTCCAGCAGGGGTGGACACAGCAACTGGACCCCTGCAGATGGCTGATGTGCAGGCACCAAATGGCAGGGCACGGTGGCAGCAGGCAGGCAGGCAGGCAGGCAGCAGCAGATAGCACGTGGGAGGCTGCTCAGGGCACTGGGGGGGCAGTAACTCGGCCTTCTGGGCAGGAGCGTGGTGTTCCGTGTGTTTTCGGGTGGCCAGCTTGATACGGAGTGATTTGGCACGTGAAATTCCTGCACGTCAGCGTGAAATCCGAGGAAAGGGCCTTAGCGCGTAAGTGCGTCAGCACGCATACGCGATTCTATTGGACCAGAGTCCCTCACCGCGTAAGCGCGTCTGACGTGATCCGCACGGGCGTTCCCCACTCAGCACGTGATGACGGAGCACACGTGGAAATACTGCACGTCAGAGTGTCATCGCGTGTAATTGGCCAAAAGTGCGCGTACACGCGATTGGCCAATGTACGTGTATTACATCGCGTGTAATTGGCCAAAAGTGCGCGTACACGCCATTGGCCTATGTACGTGTATTTCAGGGGTGCGCGGGCACTTACACACGCAAGTACGTCAGCGCACCTGTATGCCTGCTGCGTGGGAATTTCCACACGCTATTGGAGTGGGAACTAGATTCCAGGGGTGCGAGGGTCACACGCTCGCCTAGAACACGCGCAAGGCATTAATTTGCGCACTTATCAATAAACAAGCCAGATGCCAGGATGAACATACCGTTCCTAGCAGCAGTGGCAGTGGGCTACCAAAGAAGGAGGAGGAGGAGAGTCAGGGCCAGAATATTCACACCCAGAACCAGCCTATTCGGGATGCCTGATGACCAGGTGTATGGGAGGTACAAGTTTCCAGCACACATCATACTGGACCTGGTCAGTGAGTGGGAGGATGACCTCACATCACCCACCCTGTGCTCCCAAGCACTCAGCCCCCTGCAGAAGGTCCTGAATGTACTGCACTTCTTGGCCACTGGATCCTTTCAGCGGACAAGTGCCATAGTGGGTGGTGTGTCACAGGCCACGCAGTCACGCTGCCTACACCAGGTCTTGAACATCATCACTGCACGGCCATCAGTCCGCAGGCACATATATCTCCCCAGGACTCATGCAGAAAGGCGGACGTGCATCCAGGAATTCTATGGTGTGGCTCAATTCCCCAAAGTGCTTGGTGCAATTGACTGCACACATGTGGCTCTACGTCCACCCAGGGCAACAGAGCACATCTATAGAAACCGCAAGCACTGGCATTCCATCAACGTGCAAGTTGTATGCAATGCCAAGGGAATAATCACATCAGTATATGCCAACTATCCCGGGTCCACCCACGACAGCTTCATCTACAGAATGTCTACCCTATGCCGGGACCTAGAGGCTGGCCAGCATGGAGATACATGGCTGCTTGGTGAGCATGAATGCCACTGCACATGCATGCATGTCAGATACTGGGTCATGACACAACACCACTAATGATACCCATCACCACCTCCGCAGGGGACAGTGCCTACCCTATCAGCCCCCACATGATGACCCCAATCCGGAACCCCACCACGCCACCCGAGGTAAGGTACAACACAGCCCACATTGCAACACGGGGCATAGTGGAGCGCACATTCGGAGTGCTGAAGTCACGCTTTCGCTCCCTTGACCGTTCTGGCGGGCAGCTGTTATATGCTCCCCGAATAGTGTGCAGGATCATAGTGGCAGCATGTGTCCTGCACAACGTTGCAACACGCCGGGGCCTGCCCGTGGACATGGTGGTGCCCCCACATCCACAACCACATGCACGCCCGCTGCGCATGGGAGGGGAAAGGGCACGGGGGGAGGCAGCCCGTACGCAACTGGTGGCCAACTTCTTCACCTAGGAATCACAGTGCTGGCTAGTGCACACTGCTCTGGCACATACCATCTGACAATCAATGATGACACTACCTGACAATGTCACAAAATTACTTGACAATAAACTGTCAGATACACTTCAGCCTGAGATTGTTAACATGGAAGTGTCACTATGTGTGCACCCCTACCTACACATACACCAGCAATGCATCACAACGAAAAGACACAACTCCATCAATCAAATATGCATTGCCACAGGCGATTCACTACATGACAACATTGCCATGTCACCCATTCCCTTCACAGTCCCGCCACTGAGGACACCATATCATGGTATGTGAGAGCAAACAAACTGGCCATCACAACATGACACCGGTGTCACAAATAGCAGTGCCCCAAATGGTACATAGCCGCACTTGAACAGCTAACCGCGCTGGAGCCACTACTACACACCTGTGTAAGAGTAATTTCAATCAAATTACACACCAACCCACCCTGAAGCCCACCCAAACAAGACACAATGCATGTAATCAATGGTAGTCTCATTACCTGATTCTGCTGGTATGTCCTCACCGTCCAGATGTACAGTGATGGCGCCACGCAAAAGTGTCAGTGCACATCTACCGACATGTAGTCTGACTCCAGAGAGTATGCCCGTGTGAAGAACTGTGTGAAATACCTGCAAAACATGAGCAACATATGTAAGTAGAGGCACATATCAAACCATCATGCATAGTTAGGTGCAACAACAATGTACACTATGAATGTCTACACAGTATTGACTATGGACTGGCCAACAGCTCATGGGAGTCCAATGTCACCGTGTAATTTGCTGTCACTTGGGCACACCCTTTGCAAGCCCATGGAAACGGAAGCAGGAGGGGTGTGGATGTCTGCTACCCAAGCATCGAAACCAAACTCAGGACAAGCCTGCATGTGCCCAGCCACAATACAGTGTATGCCCAGGTACCCACACAAGGCAACACTCTTGGAAAAGAAAAAAAAATATTGAGAAAAAATGGCCATGAAAGGGCCGGCGGGGGGGGGGGGGCACCTATGAGGTCCGAGGACAGGATGCACGCCACAATCCACCTGTGTGGATCATGGGAAACTAAAACACCCCATAGGCTCGTGGCCCACACGGCTACTCTGTTGTGGGAGATGAGTCGCTATCGCTCTGGCCAGACCCTGCAGCTGACTCAGGAGGTGGGGGAGCTGCCTCAGAAGATGGTGTGACAATGGGAGGCAGCCCACGCAAAGCACGAGTTTGCTCCTCCATGGCTGCAAGCAGGCGGGTCTGGTAGTTCTGGTTCTGGGTTGTAATCATGCGGAGGTCCCCATGCAGTAACTTCCGGGATGACCTGACCTCCGCACGAGTTGCCTGCATCTCGGCCGAGAGCGTCCGTGTCAGACGCTCCAGCTGCTCCTCTGTCCTTCTATGGGATGAAGCCTCAAGCTCTAACAGGGTCGACCTGAGGTGATGGAATTCTTCCCTCAGGCCTTCCCTGTGGCGCTGGGACTCCATGGAAAGTGATTCCCGCAGAGTCGCCAGTGCCGCCCGCCTGTCCATGTTGGACGCCAACATATCCTCCCTGTGTGCCTGGCAGATGGACTCTGTAGCCTGCTCCAGTCGCTCCATCAGCCTTTCTGGGGGGACAATGGAAGTGGCCACCCTATCCATGGCCTGTGCAATCATCTCGGATGATGCTGCCTGTTGGTTGGCCATACCGTAGATGGATTGCTCCCAAGCGGTATTGCCAGGTGGCATACGGCCACCACGTTGACGGGCACCACACCTGCCTGGGGCAAGGCGGACTGCGCCTTGCTGTGCCGGCAAGGCCTCAGGCTGCAGGACTGCATTCCCTCTCTGATCTGCAGCCCCAGGAACAGGATCAGAGATTGTGTGGTGTGGCCCTGCATCCGTAACCACCGGAGGCTGAGCTGCCGACACTGACATCCCCATTGAGGGCAATGGCCCGGCTGCAGGTGGGTCGGACAGAGGAGATTCTCTCCCAAGAACACTCACCTGCGACTGCACATAGGTGTCATCCTCCGAGTCTACACCTGAATACTGCTCGGGGGAGGAACCCCCAGAGACACCCCTCGACAGCACGACCTGCAGCACTTGTGGGTTTTCACCCACAAACACACCACGTCCCTCACTTGTGGAAGGTCGGCCCGGGTTGCCCTCCTGGGACGGCTCAACCACCACATCCCCAGCATCAACAAGTTCTTCGTCCCCTGCAAAGACATGAAAGAGAAAAATGGAAACAGGCATTAGCACCATGGCATGCAACAAGGGCTGATGAACAACAGAGGCAGTAGTTCTACGACACATGTCCCACATGACTGGGAGACCTCCTATGCATTCACCATCACTGGGTCTGTAGGGGAGGCTCAGGGCATACAATGTACAGATTGGAGAGCAACGCCTGCTCACCATGCTGCCTAGCACTGCCATCACACATTGGCCGGTGATTGCCATGTCAAAGGCACATGCCATCACACACATGGCATGTGACATAGCCACCAAGTGAAGAGGGAGAGGAGGGCAACTTTTTTGGATTTCAACCACTCTGGTCCTGACATTGCATCATCACATCAATAAGTTAACATGTTGTACATGGATCTGCTAGTCCAAATTGGCCACGATGCACAGTGCCTTGTCTACATCAACAAAATGCAGTAAACAATGAGATTCCACCTCCCCATCACCTGTAAAGGAATCATATAGCATTCGTGAAGCACCGGTCCAGAAATGTATGAAGGTACAGCGGAGCACTGAGGGGTGGTGGGGCAGAAGGGGATGCCAGTCAACAATCCTACTGGTGCTGGTGTCATTCATGTCACGCAAGTGCAGGGGTGGGTGGCACAATGAAGTGCAAGGGGAAGTGGCGGCTGGAAGTGCTGTACAAGGTAAGTAGGACTTAACGTCAAGGGCAGATGGTGTTAGGCGCAGACAAGTGCTGGGGGGGGTGGCCTATAGGGGTACAGATACAATCATGCAGTGCTGTGGGCTCGGAGGGGACAGGGGAGGTACACACTGCATCTGGCTCGGCAAGGTCCTTGCAGATTTCTATGTGTCCTGCAGAGTTGTCACATGCCGCAGATATGTGCCCTTGGATTGGGGATCTCATCTTGGTGAAAAGGGTGAGGCGCTATTGCCTTTGGAGCATGTGGCAGGCCAGTTTGCCAGAGGATGAGCATGATGCAGGACATTCCCTCTCTGCCACCCGGCACCTGTGGTCTGGGTTCACAAGATCCGAGTCATGCCAGGACTCTGCATTGGCATGGGGCTTCAGACAGGTGGTCATGACCGTGGCAAAGACATCCAGTGTACCTGACATAGAGTGGAGCATGGAGTGGGCCCTGTCAGGATGGGAGTGAGCCTAAGGGGGAGCTGGATGGGGGGGAGATCTTGGCAGCATGAGCCTCGACTGACACACACTTCATGGGTTGGAATACCAAGAAGGTGTGTGACAGTGGTGAGGGTGGCTTTGCCTGTGGGGTGGTGAGGGTGAGCTGGGAGGAGAGGAGAATGTGATCACTCCAGGAGAGAGGAGTGCAGAGATGGACGGAGAGGGGAAAGTCAGATGAGATCAGAGCATCAAGAGTGTGCCCTGCAGAATGAGTAGGGACAGACGGGAGTCTAGAGGGTGAGAGGGAGTTGCTGAGGTCACAGAAAGGTCACGTGGGGGGGTCAACAAGCATGCAGGTGGATGCGTACAGCACCAAGGAAGAGGATTTCTGTGTCTGGGGACATGAGTGAGGAGGAGAGGTGAGGACACTCAGAAAGGAAGTAGTACATTTGACCAGTTTTCCCAGACACAGTACGCACAGTTTGTGAATGTCAAGGTGTGGTAGAGAGAGACGTCACACAAGCCATTCCAGAGTGGAGTAGGTCTAAGTAGGAGTGACAGTGGCAGGAATACCCTCAGGGAAGCCAAGGGCACACCCCCCCTGCACAGTAGTGGCGGGCCAGGGAGAGGGTCTCCTGAACATCAGGTAGGAGTGTGTGAAGGATGCAGACAGAGCTGGCCGTCAGACATGTTTCCATGAGACCAAGGATGTCAAGGTGCATAACCTCATGTAAGTGACAGATATCGGAGGAATGCCTGATGCAGCCGCAGTGAAAGGAGTGTAATTGTGGAGGAGGTTGACAGCCTTGGAGGATTTACGGGGAGTGCTAGAGATCAGAGGTGCAGCATGTGTAGGAGTTGGAGTGGGAGGCGGAGAAGGATCATGGGAGGGTGCAGGGAGGCAGTGCAGGATTGATGAGGAGAGAGGAGGGGGGACAGCAGGAGAGGAAAGGAAGTTGATGAGATGTGGGTAGCATTTCTCAAGGAGAATGAGGTTGGCCTAAGGGCCTTGGACTGAGATGCTCCCATTACCATGCACATCAATTGTGGCCTCTGAGGATTGGAAGGAGGCCAGGAGTACACCCCAACGGGTCCCACCATTGATGGTGGAAGAGGAGCAAGGAGAGAGAGATAGGGACCATGTGAAGGGTCTATGGGACAGGCAAAGGCATGTATGAGCAGATGTCAGTGAGAGTTAGCTTTGAGTAGGCTCAGATGCACTTGTCAGCAATAGGGTGGGTCGCATTGGAGGGCAGGGTGCCCTCATTTGACTGTTAGCAAGCAGGTGTCGTGAGTAGGGCACGATGGTCTGAACTGTAGAAGTCAGGGAAGATAGACCATGAAGAGCAGCATGGAGTGTGAGGGAATGGGGCTCGAAACCAGACGGTACCAAAGCACACAGGTAGGAGGTGGATGTCAAGGCAACATCCACAGTATGACAGCATGTTGGTTGGCATTTATATACAGAGGACGCATTAGCATGTGGTATCATTGCATGTCAGGCATGTGAAGATGAAACTTGATTGGCTGGGGGAAAGTATAGGAATGGTATGTAAGACATCAGATGAATAGACAGGGGAGTATGAGCAACAATGTAGTGACAAAATGACAATTCAAGGGCAACTTCCATGGTGTAGGGCCATATGTGCACTGTTGCCAGTTGGGATAGTGCTGTGGGCAGATGGTGTTGCACTGAACATACTGGATGAGGCACATGGGTGCCACTATCAACTCTGCCACACACCCCCTTGACAGGCACCCAACATGAATGCTTCACACACACACCATGCACATGGATAATACACACATGCATGTGCACTCACCGGATGATGCCTCGTAATCAGGGAGATCTCCCACACCTTGGAGTTGTCCCTCGGTGACGTAGGATCCAGCTACGGACTCGTGTGGTGTGAGTTCTATTTCCTGTGCTGGGGACCCACCTCCAGTCACCAAGGTTGCGGCATGACTTGAGGCCAGCTTATCCTTTGCCCTGCGCTTAAGGTCATTCCAGCGCTTCTGGCAATCACTAGCTGTGCGCCTCACTACTCCAAGGGCACTTATTCTGTCAGCAATGGTCTGCCAGTGTGCCTGGCGTCTGGCATGTGTGGTCTTGGACCCTGCAACGATGACCATTTCCCTATCATGATCTGACACATACTGAACAAGTGCATTCAGTTCGGCGTCTGTGAAGCTTGGCTTCCTTGATGGGCCGGACTGTGCAGCCGTGCCTGGGGCATCAGCCTGTGCCGGACGTGCACTCTTCCTCTTGCGCTTGGAAGGGGGTGGGGATCCAGAGTGTCCTACGCCGCTGTGGACACTAGGGGCAGGAGCCGTGGTGGACTCAGTACTGGGTGTGTGGGATTGCACACTCAGCATGGGAGTAGGTGCAGGCATTGGGGGTAGTGGGATGGGGTCAGGCCTGATCTGAGGTGCATGAACTAGGACCGACACAGTCTTGGCAGGGTGTATGAGAGGTGGGGTGGATGGAGCCACACCCTGGCTACGGGGGCCAGCAGATGACCTATCTGGCATAGATGCGCGTGCCCTGATGACACCAATGTGCACCGGTGCACGTGCAGTGGACCTGCTGACCTGGATGTCAGCGATGGGATCACCCTCGGACAGGTCTGGTGCCACAATGGGCTGGTCCGACAAGGGCTGATCAGGGTTGGTATCAGCCACATGACCCTCAACTGGGGGGGGGGGGGCATGGGTGTCCCTGACTGGTCCTCCAGACTGGGGGGGACAGGGGCACCCTGCAAGTCACAACCACGTCCCCTAGTGGATCCTCCACGGCCACCACGTGTGGCTCGGCCACCTTTGCCACCCTTACGGCTTGCACGCCTCCCAACCATGGCACTGATGTTATTGTGCGTATGGGAGTCGGTGTGCACAATTGTCCTGGGCAATTGGGTGTCAAAGGGGTTGGGTACCAGATGGTATTCGTACCCTAGTGCAGTGGCAAGGCTATATGACACCCCTGGGGAAAGATGACGGGTCACGCAACGCACAGGCACCCCAGAAAAGTTAAGGAACGTGCACAATACCCCTCCTAGACCACGTGTGCTGATGGAAAACCCTGCACTACGCTGTGGCATCCAGTAACACAATGAACGTATGCGTGTCACACGCAGCCTAGAATGACCTCTGAAGGGGTAGGCTACACACGGGGCAAGCACAGAAGTTAGATACGTGCGTGACTCACCGTCTGCCAGGTAAAAGAGCGTGAAAAATGAGCGCGTTTGGTTGGCAACACCCCCGCCAAAAGAAGATGTGTACGCTGTCTGAGGAGACAGGACAACAGTAGAAGGGGACACTGTTTGAGGGAACAGGCCCAGGTAAACCAGTACAAGAGGAAAAAGAGAAAAAGCTGTCAGAGGTAACAGGGAGTACGAACTGGAAACGCCGTGAAGTAAATCGCGTGTGAAACGACAAGAAGTACAGAATTCACCCACTCGCTCTCCACGAAAAGCACGTACAGGGAAATGGTGTTCTACACTACCTTATATACAGGCCCACACGTACAGCGTCACTTACGGCGTGTACGTGCTTGGCCCATGTTCACCAATCACACGCTTTGTCACTTCTGCGTGTGGATCCTTTTTCACCAATCACACGCTTTGACACTCCTGCGTGTAGCTCACTTTTCACCAATCACACGCTTTGTCACTCCTGCGTGTAGATCCATTTTCACCAATCACACGCTTTGTCACTCCTGCGTGTAGATCCATTTTCACCAATCACACTCTTTGACACTGCCCGTGCAGGTAACTATAGACGCACATATGCTGGTGACGGGTTTTCGCGCGATTCGCTGAGTGTGGGGTTTTCACGTGCAAAATCACTCCCTATCAGGCTGTCCACGCGTTCAAACACGAAAGACCACGCTCCTGGCCAGGAGGCCAAATTACAGTCCCCCAGAGCCCTGAGCACGCTCCCACCTCCCATCTGCTGCTGCCTGACTGCCTGCTGGCCACGTGCCCCACAGTGCTGGTGGGTGGGGGTGGTGGGAGACATGGGTGGGGGCCTGGTGGAGGGTGCCCCTGGTGGATGGGGGGTGGGGGTGGTGGTAGACATGGGTGGGGGCCTGCTGGCAGGTGCCCCTGCACTGCTGGGGGGTGGGGGTGGTGGGAGACATGGGTGGGGGCCTGGTGGAGGGTGCCCCTGGTGGATGGGGGTGCAGGGGGACATGATCAGGTGTGCAGGGTAGTCCCCTGTTTTGTGGGCTGCCTGCAGGGGCCGTGGAGGGTGTACAGGGTACACCTGTGAGGGCCCACCCAGCCTATTCGCGTGTGATAATTCCCACGCACCCCTGTAATACACGTACCCTGGCCAATCGCGTGTTGAACTTCCGGCTACCCCGTAATACACGCACCCTGGCTGTTCGCGTGTGATAATTCCCGCGTACCCCTGTGATACACGTTCCCTGGCCTATCGCGTGTTCTACTTCACGCGTACCCCTGTAATACACGTTCCCTGGCCAATCGCGTGTTGAACTTCCCGCTACCCCTGTAATACACGCACCCTGGCTGTTCGCGTGTGATAATTCCCGCGTACCCCTGTAATACACGTTCCCTGGCCTATCGCGTGTTCTACTTCACGCGTACCCCTGTAATACACGTACCCTGGCCAATCGCGTGTTGAACTTCCCGCTACCCCTGTAATACACGCACCCTGGCTGTTCGCGTGTGATGATTCCCGCGTACCCCTGTAATACACGTTCCCTGGCCTATCGCGTGTTCTACTTCACGCGTACCCCTGTAATACACGTTCCCTGGCCTATCGCGTGTTCTACTTCACGCGTACCCCTGTAATACGCGTTCCCTGGCTGTTCGCGTGTGATAATTCCCGCGTACCCCTGTAATTCACGTTCCCTGCCTAGTCGCGTGTAGAACTTCCCGCGTACTCCTGATTTGAAGATTGCCCGCTTTGCTTTCCTTGTTTGCCTGCCCTGTGAAGTGGTCCAGGGTTAGCGCAGCCCTTAGCGATGATTTAGCGATTTTGATGGCTTTTCCTTGCGCGAGGGCGTTCTTGGGGGCGTTACTGGCGCTGCTGCAGGCTCGCTGCGATTCTCTGCGCCACGGCTGGTTTGGGAGCATGAAATCCATGAATACGCTGTGCGCGGAAATCAGTTTTAGCGCACGTGCCTGGCGCAGACTATCGCAGGCGCACGCTGTGCGCCAGCCGCGTGCGCTACTTGTGCGCTGGATTCTATGAATTACCCTGTAAATGTTTGGTGTACGTAAGGATCATAACTCAAAAGAAATCAGTTCTGCTGAGATAGATTCAAATATTTTTATTGTAGAAATTGTAGCTAATGATGGATTAAACATTTTACTTATGTAGATCTACGACCCACCGGGCGGTATACATACTGAGCACATTCAATCTTTACTGTATAAAACATTATTACGTAGAATGCTACATTAGCCTACTGAGTTCATCATCATTGGGGGTGATTTAAATTCCCATTTTATTGAGCAGTCAGGTATGAATCAAAAGATTGAGAACCTCCCAAGTAGTATTATCAAGCAGACAGGAAGTAATAGGCAGGGCAGTTGTTGTAGAGACTTCTTTCAGATCTGGAAATGGTCATGCTTAAGGGGGAAGTTCACTCAGAAATGTTTTGTCCAAATGGATAGGGCATGTATTATTTAGGCTATTTCGATCGATCCAAAACATGTTTCTTATGCATCTTACCTTCAATTTTCTCACATTTATGCATGCAAAACTCCCGCTTTGGAAGCCACCATCTTGTGCTAATCTTATCTGTTGATCCATCACCCTATATGACAAGTTGATAACCTTTTTTTTATTCCGGTATCTGATGTATAAGTTCTAATACATTCAATTTATTTAGAAATGGACTATTCACTGTTGCATAGTCATCAATACTTTTAATGTTAAGATTATTATCCATTACTATATCTCTAATGCCTATTTCATTCCTTATTGGATCTCACTAAAATCATTATTCCACATCTCGACCTCTGCATCTTCATACATATAATATGCATTTTGTCTTTCAGTGCCAATCAACACATGCTTATTTTTTATTGACAGTTCATTAAATTGTTGCTCTAAATATTTTATGTGCATGTCTTCCATAATAGAGTGTTCTATTACCTTGTTATTCATCTCTTTATTAATTGCTGGTTTATTTACTAACCAAGATTTTTGGGAGCCATGTTTCTTACCATCACTTTTTCCTTGTTCTCATATTTTTAGTTGTTGTGTCTAACCAGTTGAAATCGATCTTTAGATTCTACACATATCACATTCTCAGTCGATGTTTCTGCTAATGCCAATGTCTTTTTAGCACTCTTTTTATTAGTTTGGACCTTTTGTTGTTTTCTATTATATAAACGCTTCCTGTCCTTGCTAGCTTTATGCATATCAATTACATTTTTAATGTGAGATTCAGATGTTGCAGCTAGAATTATTGATGAGTTCTCCTGCAACATTAGAATTGAGTCATTAGCATTGCGTGAATGCTGTTCCAGGCTAAATCTTTGAGCTTCTATCACTGTATTCGCAGTCAGCCCAATTATTCCCCCCTGAACTCCTTCTTTTCTAGTATCACTAATATTATATAAAGCAACTTCCACCAACTTAATTTGGCCCTCTTTCAATATCTGTTGATCTTTGTACATAGTGCTACAGAGAGTGAAACATGCTTTTAAGATTTTCATATATTCTGGGTTAAATCATTCATCTTCATCCGATTAAGCTGAAGTTAAGTATGAATCCTCATTTATAGGTGAAGATGCATAAGCCTTTGCAGCAAATTTAGTCAGGTCAGGTGTTATATCCAAATTCGTGTGTGGGATCTCTGTTTCTTCAATTTCACTATCACCATCATTATTTGTGTTGCTTCTTAAACTAAGAACCATATTTAATAATGAGTTATTATCTATGGGTTCCAATTCTAGTGAATCCATTGCAGCCAGGGGGTTAGTAAGTGTCTAAGGTAGCAGGCATTGATGTGGTTAGCTTAACTACTGGTATTAGGAAGGAAGTCTTTTTTTTTTCTTGACCCATACCCAGGTCACCCCCCTGTTCCCAAACCGCCTCAATCACACCCACTGTCGCAGACTTAGTTGAAAATTTACTTTGGGGTTTATTCTTGTTAATTGGCGTCTTGCGCTCTCCATTACATTTAGTCCGTTTGCAAGCTGATTTTATCGCACTACGTAGTTGGTACCTTTTCTCAGAGGGAATTTTAGCCCAAATTTATTATTTTCAGTTTTTAAATATACTAATCAGACCAATAGTTGCTGAGAGCTAGACACCACCTGCTATGCTAGTGGTATTAATGGTCTACGTCCGTTTTACCGGCCGTTGGTTGAGCCGTCGGATAGAACCTATAGAAGTTGCAGCCCTGTAGTCACAATCTTTGCCAAAAGAAGTAACCACAAGAGAACCGAAAAGCCCACAAGGGTTGGTGCAGAGGGGCTGTTCATCACCGAGAGCTAAGCGGGTGCAGTCTGCACTCGCTGCCTTCCTCCCGCTCTTGCCTTTACCCCTACGCTCACCTTATTTGTCCCTTGGGCTATCAACTCCAAGGCTGTGTTTTGTCCACAATGGGAACACACCAGCAAGCCAAACAGTCAGTACACAGGACTCTGGACACTGCAATCCTTATCCCACAGACCTTGGTCCTTGCTCTATATTATAATACTGCTTGTTCCGACAGATTTAAGGAATAATCTTACTACTGTGAGACTATCTAGTGTGAGAAACATGTGTCACTCTGCGCGTGTATATTGTTCCTCTGAAAACAGTGCTAAAGGCGGTCACCACTGTTATGCCAGGGTAAGAGCCTGCCTTACCGTACAAGCAGTACAACGGGTCAGTTTAATACAGATTATAACCTGTACAAACCAGGGTTAAAAGCTCTCACCTACATTAGCAACGTCCAAGGCACAACACAACAGAGCAGGCAATGCGAACCCGAGAAACAGCAAGTGCCGGCGTTCAAGCCCCTTTGCGCTATGTACAGGGATCACTCAGCTCTGCTTCCCTCTCTCGTCTCCCGTCTCACTGCACCACCGCTTGGGAGGCTAGAGGAAAGGACCATCACAAACATATTTACGTCACGTGTCAAGCCGCACTGCACTCCCAATATTCGTAGCAGCCGCTGCCGACTTAGTTTGCCACATACATATGGTAACACTTCACCCCGGTGCAATTAATTGTTGTTGTTTCTGTTGTAAGTTGTTTGTTTAAAAATATATTTTCGACTACTTCTTCTGTGACATTACCAATAGTTGGTATAGTTTTAATGTCATTAGTGGAAATCTTTATTGCAAAATCCTGTTGGCTAGTGATATATGTGCATTTATGTTTCTTTTTTTGTGTTCCCTTTTTAAACAATGTTTGTGGTGTTTTCCTTGTTTTCTATTTCCTTTTACAAATGTCTTTTCCTACTGCAATTAAATAACAAAGGATACATTGTTTATAAAATACTATCTTTTGTTTTTTAATGTACCTTTACATTTTTAGGTTTAAAATACAATTGTGTTTTTGGTTTTTGTGAAAAATGTAAATTTGGTGAATGTTTTGGTGTGTTTTTATAATAAATTATAGTTACAAGATTAAGGATGATGTTTTTTTGATGTGTTTTTTTTCGTCTTCTCTTCTCTTAATGTTGATATTTCACCTATACAAAAGAAGACATATTATTAAACTATGTAATGTTGTGCTGTTTACTATATTAACCTGTATGTTATAATTATAAAGACAATTGATACTACTGTTCACATTTGCATTAACATTTTGTATATAGTGCTATGTTTAGTACGCTAGTGACTACAGTCATATAAACATTTACTATGTAGTGCTATTTACAGTACAGTAGTGGCTATATCTGTATTAATTTTAAGCAAGCATTACAAACATAACTGAAGTTTGTGTACAAACTTGTTGAAGCTCTGCAGCATATGTAGCGTAGTGACTCATCCAACTGTTTACTGTACACACCTGTATGTTATAATTAGGACATTACCTGCTACTGCTTACATTTGTATTAACATTTTCTATCCTGTACTATTTATAATACAATGGTACCTAAATAAATTGTGGGACTGTTAACTGTATACACCTGTATTCTATGATTGTAAGGAAATGTGATGCTACTGTTCACATTCATATTAACATTCAATATATACCTCTTTGTTATAACTTTAGACGTTAGTGCTTACATTTGTATCAATATTTTCTATAAAGTACTATTTATAGTATGCTAGTGCCTTCATTTGTATTGACCTTTTATACATAGTGCTATTAACAGTACCCTAGTATCTACATTTTGTATATAGTGTTTTTAATAGTACACTAGTGGCTACATTCATATTAATTGTTATCTAGCATTACAAATATAACTGAATTTTGTGTACACACTTTTTGATGCTATGCAGCATATGAAGTTTTGTGGCTAGAAACACTTGTGTACAGGCGAGTTATATATGACTTATATCATATATTATATCAAGTGTATTGACTCATTAAAAAAATAATAGTGAGCTACTGTTCAAAGTTGTATTTATAGTGTATATTTATTGTTCCATTGCATAATAACAATTAGTGACTAAAAGGGTAGGTTTCATTATTTACAATGTTGACATTTAAACATTAGTTCCATTGACTGGTAAAAAGGTGATGATTTTAAATAATAGACAAAATATTAAACTGGCTACACTAAAGTCTCTAAAGGAGATGTTGACATTTTGAAATTTGCTGCAATAAAAATGTAATACATTATTTATTTTAATGTGTAAATGAAATAATTACAGTTCATCATTACTAATAAAAAGGTATATAAGTTTGTAAAGGGTACTGTGAGGAGTCCGAAATTTGAAGCGGACAACCTTTTGAAGGTTTTTCAAAATTTATGTACTCAAATGGTTGGTTAAACGTCTCACTTTCCCTACCCTGACAAGGATTTCACTGCCTAAAATAAACTAAAAGAAACACTCTAACAAAAGGATTCTGTCCCTTACACTTAAACATACACAACTTAATAAGGCAATATGTGACAGTTCAACAGCAACAAATGTAAAAGGTAAATTCACATCATCAACAATTGTTTCTCCTTCTAATCTGGGTGAATCTCCTTCTCCAGATTTAAGCAGGATTTTCTTAAACAGTTCCAAAAAGTGTAAGAAAATCCTCTATTGTAACAAACTTCAGCTTTAGTTCTCTTTTGGTTCCCACTTAATATCAAAACGTTGCAACTGCATAGCTCAAAAGTTCCAACTTGCTTTCAAACAATAATTCCAAGTGTTCAATATAGTTTTCCTCTTTTTACATGCAAGAATGTTCTTGAAACACCTTCTGTTCAGCAACTCAGAATATTTCCTTACTTCATTGGTTTCAACAAAATGGTCTTTGTCAGGATATTTCTGCACCAGTTCACAAAACCACTTGTTTGACAATATTAAATACTTCTGCGGCAGTTTGCACAACACTTGCTTTGTAAGTACTTCTGTGGTAAAGGCTATTCTCAAACAGATTCGCAATGTATTTTGCTCTACAACATCAAATATAAGAAACATTTCAAGGAAACAAGAACCACCCTGATGTTATTTGCTATACCAGTGTGAGTGCCACACTCTCTGCAGGTTATGCTGCATTCCTTCTGAATGTCTTCCTTCAGAAGGGGAGCCTTCCTGCCATTCTTGTTTCTCCACATTTTCACTAACCAACTGCTTTAAGGAAGGCATGGTATCGAATTTAAGACAGACACAAGTGACCACAGTTCAAGGGTGTGTATTGAACTTCAAAAATAGTTTGATAAATCCCTATCTAATCCTAAATCTACAGATGGCAGCAAGCTACAACCATCAAATAATAATAACGCAGTCCTAGTGGTGTCTTGTCAAAATAAAAGGGCATATACTAATAAGCCCATTGCCAATCCTTACCTCTAAATACAAACAGTGTGGGAAACAACTTTACAAAAAAGAAAGAAGTGTTCACAAAATGATATGTCAGGATGTTAATGCTGTTGGCTTTCCTTCCCCATGTTTTCAGCACAGGACAAGGCGGGGGGAGGGCGTGGGGGGCTGGGGACCAAGTTCAGAGCTCAAACGTTTTCGCATAACTTGGGTTATACTGAGGGTGACCGCAGTTATAGAAGAACACGGGAATGAAAGTGCATCACATGAAACTGAGCATTGGGGGAATGTGAGAGGGCTAGGGAGGAGAAAAGGACCAGCGAGGAGTGGGGGGAGCATGATATGGGTAGGGGGACCTTGGTGAGTGCCTGGGAGGGCAGGGGATAGTTTTGGATTTTGCAAAATGTTGCAGTATTTTTAACTCCAACCAAGCTCAGCTCAGCCTTATATGCACAAACATGCAGTTCGAGGACCATGTACATACCCAATTAAATACATTTTTTTTCCAGTTTTACTTGTAAACCATGAAATCAATTTAACAACGTTTTTTCATTGAATTTCATAGGTTTTTATTAGTGCAACTTAACCATAACATCTCTTTAACAAAGTTTTTTCATTGAATATATGTATATGTTTATGATACATTTTTTAGAAGAGATGAAACTGCTACATCGAGATGGGGAAGAGACAGAGGATGACCAACAAGAAGAAACACACCAGCACAAACAGGATGAGAAGAGGACAAAGAGGACACGGACAGTCAAAAAGAGCATACATCACAAAAGCATCAAATGCGCTCTTGGAGACGGGTGGGGTTGAAAAATTGAACAACCTGAAAAACATCAACCTTTCCAACAGAGAACTCTCCTTGGCTGAACCGGAGGTTTTGGCTAAAGGATTAACATTTTGCCTCTCTACTAAATGTTACTACATGCAAGCAAATATTGATTTATACTGCTTCATCAGAAAGATCAAATTTGAAAAATGTTTTGAGAATCAAGACCAAAGTAGAAAAAAGGTTTGCTATATCTCGGTCAAGACCTCCAGCTGAACCATCAGAGAGAAACCAGCATTAAGTGCCTTAGAAGCACTAGAAACTGTAAATAATGCAGTTGTGATCAATAACAAGACTAGTGATCTGACAGATGAGTGGAATATAGATGTATCTGAAAGATTAGGAATATATACTATGGTTCCAGTGGACAGCAACTTAAAACGTAAATCTAAATTTACTCCTGCCATGGCAAACTGCCCTAATGTTACTTTTTTACTTTTAGATTATAACACAAGCCAATGGGAAAGTATGAATTACCAATCTGAAAATACTTGATGTTCTGTCCTGAATACAGCCATCAACATCAAAACCAACGGCACTGAGAGAGTGTACCGGATGCGTTTAAAGGGCCGAAACATATGTCGACTTGTTAATAGGAATCTTATACTATCTGTTTCCTATCTCTCAATTTAAGAACAAAATGCAGGGTGTTTCGGGTTTAATGTATAATCCTATACCCTATATCGACATGTTGGAATAAAATAGAGCGGTGGCTAAAGAGGTATATGAAAAGAACAAACCAACACCTGCTCCTAAAAACCTGAGTTGGATGTATAAATGCTGCTGAGATCAAGGTCATTGATCCTTTAATTGGTTACAAAAATATGTTCTTGTGTCTACAGTACTATATACTGTTTTTCCCATTTTTTTACGAATGATTTTTGAATTGTCTGTACTTGTCCCTATTCACCATGAAAGGTATGGTGTCCACACACCAGCTAGATTGTAAGTGGATAGCACAGTTTCGGTTTTTATGTGTATAGGACTTTCTTTTGAGCCCTCTTTTATATTTTGTCAATGTACAATAGCTGTGGTATGACTAATCTTTAACTAAATTAGATTAGCTTGGTTCTAGCCTTGTGTTCCTCAGGGGCTAAATGTAGGGGTAGTCGACCTATCACTTTGTCTTTTGTCATATAGTCTCCCAATCCATAGTGTCGACCCCCCGTAAACAAAAAACAGGGAGTACTCATTCTCTAAATACTGGCCGTTACTGTGTGACAGAATATTGGAAGTCATCCTGCATTACGGATATTTGATCTTCAAATAATCTGAGGGGTTTTAGTACATAATGTCTATGTGGATTATTTTCCTTCTCTTACATCATGTGTTTCTATTTATAGTATGACATTTCATACATTTGTGATATTGGTATCAGATATACTGTTTAGTCTATATAATGATGTACCCTTGTGAACTACAGTGATTAGGATGGTAGTCCATATGCCTGATGCACTGGTCGTTCTCCAATATTCAAGTATGCATTCTGGTTATTCTTGATTGATTGACATCTTTGCCTCACAGATCTAATAGCATAGACAATTACTGATTGCCAATACCCAACATATGAGCATGATATGATAAATTATAAACCTGCTTTAGTGTGTGTAGCTCTAATATGCACTTGCACTTTATTCAGGATAGGCTCATATAATGATAAGCACTTAGTGGGTACCAAGGTATATGTAATGCCACATCTGGATACGCCTATGCCTCTCCTTGAACATGAAGATGAAGATGTTTCATATACACCTGTGACTGTTTAAATGCACTTGCAACTTTTTATTATTATATCAACGTGACAATCACTCATCTGTTGCAAAATGCATGCGCTCAGATATTGTCCTTTTTAACATGATATAACATTACGTTGCTACTAAATGCACTTGCGTATGTATTGGACACATCAGGTTGTGGAAAGACTGCTAATATGCATGGGCAGCATTCTAATAATGCTTTACCATTATTAATAGCCTGTGGACCACTGGCACTTGACGTTACTCTTTTAAACCTGCACAGATGTGGGATCAAAACTAGTAGGCAGGGGATATAGATGTCTTTAAACAATTGATGCTACGTGTAGGGCGCGCGAAGGCCCTAGCCAGTGGACCATAAGGCCGCTGGCTAATTCCCTCTGTGTTTTTACGACATACTCTTACAACAGATTACAGATGTAAATTGTGTAAATGTATGAACGCCAGCCACCAGAAACACCTTTACCTTGCAACATACTCTCTTAATACACACGCGCTTATGACATACGCTCATATTACAGACACGTCACCCAGTCGCCTGTGCATAGAAGGGCTAGAAAACGTGCTAAATTAATGGACATGTTCTACACAAAGTTAACATGTATATGTATGAAATGTACATTACTACACGTATCAAATCTGACAAGAAATTCAGGACTAACGTTGATGTTAATTTTCATATGGATGAAAGATGTAAATTGCGTAAATGTATAAAATGTAAATCGTATGGCTTATATGCCATGTGTTCATACTCTGATACAATCATACAGCAAATGCTCATCCTACATAATACATTATATAACATAAGCTCATACCGTATATGCAATATCCATGCAAAATAACACTGAAATTAAATATTGAAAAGCCTTTCTAAATCAAGAGTTAAGGTTAATTTCACAACAAGTTGAAGGGCCTCATTGCATGTCGCCGGTTCTGCCGCCTGAGATCCCAGTGCCACCGGGAAATTACAAGTCCCGGCGGCTGGGACATCAGGCAGCGGAAAGTGTAAGTCCCCATTTGCATAGAGTCCCATAGGACTCCATGGGAATGGGGACACGAAAGCACCGACCCCGTAGCAAGGGTGTCGGTGCTTCCGTGAAAACTCTGCGGCCGGGTGCCGTTACGCCTGGCAGGTCAGACCTGTCGGGCCAATGGCCCCTGACCACAGAGTTTTAGTGTGGCGGTCCGGAAAGGGTGCTGGTACGGTGCGACCGGCACCCTTATTTCCAGACCGCCACACTTGTAATGAGGCCCAAAGTCTACAAAGAGTGAGAATAAAACGTTGTCAGTGTAATCTGCAATTATGAAGGACACCCCCACACCACAAAATGTAAAAAATAAGATACCTGGACACACCAATGTCCAGGTTTGCGGCCCAATCCATCTTGTGGCCTTGAAACACATGATAAATGCGTACAAATGAACTCCTCTGGGCACACTTCCTCCGGAAAGGTGGATACGACAGTTGGGGTCAAGGGGGGGGTCACACACAGGAATAAGGGCAGAGATTATGCAGGAAGTATGCAGGCTGAGGTCCCCAAGCAAGCTGCAGAGAGTGCAGGTAGCAGGGAGGTGAGCTCTGTGTGCAGAGCACAGCCTGCAAAGGGGCACAATGGGAGCTGAAGTCATACACCTTATGTAGCTAGTCTGTACCCTGCCATGTCTCTGCTGGATGGTGATATAAATTGTTAATGGACAAGGGAGTGGACACCAGCCTGAAGGTGTCAACAAGCCCCCCCTGTAACATGAGTGCTATAATGCACATACATCCAGAAGTAGGTGTCAATGAATGCACTCTGCCTGTGTTATATGGGATCCTGCTTCCCAGTGATACATTGCATGACCAGGTCTATGATCGCATACGGCGGCCGGCAAGGAGGTGACAATAGGGCTCCCTGGGATTCCCCCTTTACTTAGCCACATACATTTACTTTGTCATACATTCTCTTCGCCAGACATTGACATCGTCATACACTTACTTTGTCATGCCTTTACTGTGTTTGCATCTTCACATTGGGAAGATGTTAATGGATGTGGTCAGGATAGAGTAAGGTTAGGTTTTGCTGATGAAGGAGTAGCACGGGGAAGAATAGGGGGTAGAAAAGAAGGGAGGGTGCTGGGGGTCTCCCCATGCACTGACACAGTAAATGTTTGACGAAGTTAATATGACAAAGTAAGCACATACATCCAGGCCCAGGCCCTGATTGAAGTCTGAATTGTGAATCTGTGATGGCTAGTTGACCCAATCTACTCTGTCTCTTCGGGTCTGAAACCAACATTAAGGATAAGCCAGAGGAGGTAAGGCATGTGCTCGTTCAGCAGATATACACCACCTCTGGTGCTGTACCGCTTTTGATAATTTGGGTGCTGTTTTTTTAAGGACAAACATTATCTGGAATTAGTAATCCTCCAAATGTGCAGTGCGTTATTGCTGGGTGCCAGAAAGACATCCTGACAAAGCTCACCTCTTGAAAAGGACTCTAGTGGGGTCAATTCCACTTGGGAGGTGCATCAAATGGCTCATTTGAAGAGGGTTGCGTGAATCCGGCCAGAAGCTCCAGTGGGACATTGAAAAGGTATGCCATAGCAGAGATGGCTCATTTTGGCCTCATGGTTGCTGGGAGGGATTTAATTGTGCAATCTCGATCCGCACAGGTGTTCTGCTCGAGCAGAAAGAAACACTGCCCCGCCTCATCCATCTCTTACCCCTTAACAGCAGACGCCCATCGTCCTTCCGAGGTAGAACAGAGCCATCTTGTAGGCAGCAATATCTAATAACTAGGTATCAACCGAGGAGTAGTCAATATTTAAGATGCAAATTAAGAAATAGCTGCACAGCCACTACCCATACATTGCTGCTCACTGCAGAGGCGTAGTGGCAGTCCGTTTTTTTACAGTAAAACTAAAGATCTTATTAGGAGCATTTTGTTGTGAATATACTCCATATCCAGAGTGAATATATTTCAGCAACCGCCGAGTTCCTTTAACTTGCAGACATCTCCGGATTATGAAAATTGCCGTCCAGTGCGTTTTCATTGTTCCTGCCCAGAATCGGGTTCTTCCGCCCACGTGCAGGGGCTGTGCCCGAGGGATGGAGGAAAAGAGTGTTGATTGTTTGCATTTATGTATTAGGTGATTTTTTGCATTTATGAGAAATCTTCTGCGTTTGCCTAGTGCACTGTGCAGCCAAATGAATTATGTTACCTTTATTGGCACATGATTGATGTGTTTGGTTTACATAGTAATATGTTTCGTCCTCTGCTTGATCTCACCTGGGTCATAAGGTCAGGCGCGACGTATGGCAGAGCGTTCCGGCCTTCTGCGCATGCGGGCGGCGGGGGAACCACTGAAGCCTAACGAGCTTGTAGGGAGGTTACCGAGTCATCTGGAGTCCAGCTGGCTAGGAATTGCGGAAGGTGGAAGTACACGTGGAGAAATCAGTAAAGTTCAGTCGCCATTTTGTGAAATCAAATTAAGCGAATGCAGTAAATGATACCCATGGCTTTTTGCGAGGCATGTTTCACAGATAAAAGTCACTAAAAAGAGATCACTCCTGGTGCCTTATGCCTTGCTGCAGTATGAACATGCCCTTGATAAAGTGCATGGCCTAAGTGCCACCACCCCTTGCCCACGTATATATATCATCCACCCAATAGTTGACTGTTCCACTTAGGTGTCCTCGTGTTGGGCTCCATCCGAGAGGTGATACCTAGAACAGTCAAACATTAGACAGAGGTCCTGGTTTCTCACACACCTGCCATCAGTGGGCAGAAGAAATGACTTTAAATAATGTTTTAGAATACTCAGAGAAGCCACCACGTGTCAGCACTAGCTGAATTGTTAGTGTGGTAGTATTACAGCTGTGCGGTTGTTATGACCAATGACTTTGCTATTTGGCCTTGGCTATGTTACGTTACTGTGATTAATACCATTCCCTTACTCCAAACTGGTGAAACAAACTATATTCCTATAGGGCTTTTGATGCTGAATCTGAAAACGCAAACTACATTCACTTCACATGGCAAGCACAGTGATAGTGGGTTTAAAATACCAGGAAAAGGTTCAAAACTCAACGCCTGACCCATATTCTTCATGTGTCAATTAAAGCTGCGCAAAATGAGACATGGTTCACGTTTCTACAGCCTTCCCAGAAATAATTTTGATTTAAGGCATTTTTGGATTATTTGAAAATCATTAGGCAATCAATTAAAGTCAAATTATATGTCATTTGTCCTAATGCTTATACCGTGAAGAAATGCACCTGTCATGGTGCCTCCATTTTCTAATACTGCCCCAATGTTTTATGCACTAGGGCAAACGTTGCCCTACTGCTAATACCTTGGAACTTTGCATTTGCTTCATATCACATTTTTAAAGAAGCTATTTCTTATATGATGGCATTGATTTGGCATAGATCTCTTTGTATGATGTATGCAGGCTCTGGCCGTAATTTCGAATGCTATCTAATAATGCCTAACCACACTCATTCACTCCTTCTTTACTAGATCCTCCTGCCCTTTCAGGTGGTGTCACTTCAGGCCTAAGAAACTGCTCTCAGCCATCTATACCCCACGTAGCTCATCTGAGCCCATCTGTGCAGACTCAGGGGTGTTGCTAGGTTTGTAAAAGATCTGGGGCTACGCTAAAGTGGGTACTATCGGGGCTCGAGGCTTGTTAGCCTTGTGGTTGTAGCCCCAGAGCTTCTATCAGGGGGCTACAATCAAAAGACCCAGGGATATAGCCACCACATCCCCCAGCAACGCCTCTCTGTGCAGTGCTCCAACCAAAAGGACCTTCTCCTATTCCAAATATATAATGACGTAACAATTAGTCCTTTTGGTTTGTGCCTGGGTGATTTATTCTTGGATAATCTACAAATCCCAATGTGCTGTTTGCCTCTATATCAAACACCTAAAATGTACACTTTCTGTAAAGCTAAACAACAACATTTTCCATTTTCTCTTTGTCTGCCAGTGCTGATGACTGCCTAATCTGCATTAAAAAGTTGGTCTTGCAGAACAAAACACCTCTGAACCATTGTGTATCAAACCTGTTGCGTCTTTTCAGATGTGTCCCTGCTGAGATTGCCAGATGGTGGCTGACCAGGGTTGTTGGGGTGCACGTACAGCATCCAGCCAGGAATAAAGGTTCATGTTGAGGAAAACCTATTAGAATGCAATGCCATTGGAGCAGAGTGAAGGTTGTGCTGTGGACAGTGCATGCATTCTCTTAGTTAGGTTTGATACATATTATAGCAACACAAAAAGAGCAACACATGAATTAATGTTGTGGTTTGTGAGATATGGCAGCATTACAGGCAGGTGTTTGGTTGATGTATTGTAGTGCAGTAGGATAGTGTGATGTACGGGAAGATTTGAAATAAGCGGAAGATGTAGTCATCAAGGCAGCGTGGCAGAAGTGAGGTGTATTAACATGGCAGAAATGTCACTCTTTTGGATGTTAAGGCCTAGCACATGATCTACAGAAGAGAATGCAGGCCTTGGTTTGGAGCTGCGGCTCTGGTAGTTCAGCTCCAAAAACAAATCCCCTTTCCCGTTCCCCAGGAGAGAAGTCAAGGTCAGAGGCACCTAGCGTGCGCAGATAAGTACTAAATATATCTGGCTCCAGTGCCTGAACATAGTGGGAACAGAACGTTAGTTTGTAAAAGAGCAGGAATGGATGTGCCCTTTGAAGGACACATCCATGAGAATAGGGCATAAGGCTCTGTGATGACAAAGAGAAAGGCAAAGATTTAGAACACTACTGCCCTTACCCCGGGGCGGATACCCCATATGAGTTACACCTAGACACAATTTAAGTAAACAAATCCTTGAAATTCAGACTCGAGAGTGGTGCTGTTGTCACGTCATCCCTGGGACACCTGGGGTTGGGAGGAGATAAGGGAGAGCCATGTCTGTAACGATTTGTGATTTGGTTCCGAATGAGTGGAGGTGATGCCAATAAATCTAGTACAAGGTCGGGTGTGCAGCTCGTGTGCACTATGGCATCTGGGTTAGCGAGGAAGCCTATTGTTTAATCAAAGCATAGTTGGTCTCGCTAGGTTACTTTGATAGTGTTTGAAACAGGAGGGCGCACATCACATGATGGTCCCAAATTTACAAACCTATTGATAAGAAACCACCAATCATACACCTGGGTTTGACAGTGACAATGTAGGGGACCACATGTCTAGGGGAATGGGGGTAGCATAGATCATGCCAATGGGGGATTAGCATGTTCGCTAGGTGCTAGCCAATTGGGGGGGGGCGATTATGCAGTACTCATTATTATGCACAGTATTCATAATTTACGGCCTGCTAATATATAACATGTAACGCTTTGGACATTCAGAGAGCTCCATGCCAATATGGCTCTACAGGACCATCTGAGACCTTGTCTTCTCTTGCAAAGAGGTGCAGTGATTATTCTGTCACTTGGATTAATCTTACTGCCCTAATTTCTGGCTGCCATCCTTTCAGGGTGCAGGGTGCTTCTAGATGGTTTTAAGAGGATGTACCTGGGCTACTGAGACTTGCACTTGGGACTATAATGGCTACAGCTGGTGGTAAAAGATTGTCTTGGTATGTCATGTGAGTACATGTAACTGTAAGTCCTTATGTTAAACACTGTCTTGTGCATCTCATCTGTATCCTTAGTGCTTTCATGCACTACTGTGACTTTCACCATGTGAAAGACTTCCCGCTTTTACTTGTCGCCACTGTATTCCCTGCCCTGTGCTACCTGTCATTTCTCTCTTGTGTCCCCTTACTCCACTGAATCATCTCTCTATTTGCACCATTCCTCTTTATGCCCACTCCCCACCTGTTCTCTTCCAACTCAATGTGCTCCTTCCTGGTCTTCCACTCACTGACATCTTTTTCCCTATGTTCCTTCGCCCTGTGCTCCTTACACAGGGAAGTTTCACACCAGGCAATATCCAAAACAAATAGCTTTTTGAGAGCTAATTATCCAAGATTGCCCGTGCTATGCTGGGACGACTGGCAATATTTGGCCGGGGTGGCAAGTTTACTTTTCTGGCCCATACTGCAGTGGCTCAAGCCCACAGAGCAACATACCCTACTTCCAGAACAAGCAATCTCAATACCAACCTCTGCCCTCACACACCTTCTCACGTATACACAGTAGACATTATTGACATTACTTTCCGTTTATGCAACATATTTTTCACTTATGTTTGTGGTTTTTTAGAGTCCCTGACTCCTGGAAACTCTTCCACTTATCAAATATAGTAAAACTATTTCACGAAAAACTTTACAGCAGGCTCTCCTCCCATCCCATCTTTAGTTCTTATGACAATGTAAAAAGGTGGTGAAGCTAGAGAATTAATTGATAGGGCAGATGCATTGCTAGTTTGCTCTCAGAGTCAAACACAAGCTGGCATGGCAAAAGACCCATTCCTGGCATCCTACCCCCAGCCCACAACACAAAACCCACACATGCAGCATGTGTATCCACCACCTACAACATAAGCTCAACAATTGTCATACTGCTTCCTCACCAGTATGCTTAACAGGAATTGTTAAAATTATAATTATTTATAGAGTAACACTATAGAGTATAAATCCATATGGCTGATGATTTCTCTACAGATAGTTAAGGAAAATAAGACATCATGATGAACAGCGATTTTCCAAGGATCACATAATGTATTAAAAATGTGAACGGTGGGGATTTCAACACTGTCTTCCTTGATCCATAGTTTTCAATTCAGAAATTAGTGGAGACTTCACCTTCTCCTTTTCCATCTTAAATATTAGAAACAAAAGAAATGTTTTCTGGAAATATGCTATTTAAGGGATAAAGTAGTAAACTGTTCAATAATAGGGTTTTCAAACCACCAATGGATCTACAAGTGGGAAGCCTATTAATCGTCTGTGTCCATTTAAAATACAAATGAAAAACAGATTTTTACAAATTTATGAAAATGTACTATACTTGTAATCTTTGCCTGTACAATTGTGTGGCACCGGGTCACATGATAAAGTAATTTGAAAAAAAATATAAGAGAAGTAGTAATTGAAACATATTCATAAAGCAAATATGCATCGCTTAGACAGAAAAAGGAAAGGGGGTCAATCCAGTCCCACAAACGGGGGCAGTGGCATGCGGGTGAGACAAAGATCTCAGCAAAGTCAACTTGCTGACCTACCATTTCGGATGTGTGCTTCTGTCTCATTTACCCTGTTTTCCTTACCCATCATCCAATGGTGCTCTTTCCTTGCAGTACATACTCACTGCTGCCCTATTTCTTACAATGAACTTTCAGACCTCTGTTACCCTTGTGCTCCATCATTTAACTATTAACTCAGTCTGTTTAGTTTGCACGCACCTCCTTCCCTTGCCCATATTGATCAGTCACCAAGTCCTTGCCACTGGCACCCTTTAATTGCCCATCACACCATGCCCATTTGTTGCCCTCAACACCTCCATTGCCCTGGCTTACATCTCAACACTAGACCACCTTGATTTGCCAGTCAGCCTCTGCCAATCACGACAAGAAGCCATGGTCAGGTTCTTGCTGGTAATAGTGGCTATGAGGTATGTACTTGGAGAATGCAGAGTGAAAGACGACAGGTGGGCATGTGGTCCCAAGTTGCACTTTCTTGGAAAGTCTGCTGCATATTTCACCTCAGAGTGAGAGAGGACTGCAAGGGGAATGCACCGTGGACCTGTTGGAGAGGGAGCAAGGGCGGCACATTATATTTATGTATGTTTTCAAAATAGGTGCAGTGTGTGTGTGTGTGTTTCAGTTTCTGTGGCAAGGTTAATGTGACAGTGGAAGGATAGCTCAGGTGCAATACGTTTGACTTGGAAGTAAGACAACGCAGAGCAACACAAGTTTGAATCCCAGCCCAGCGGTTAGAGACTGGTCTCCGGTATTAAGTGTGTAATAAAAGATTAATTAACTAATCAGTCAATGTGTTTTAATGTATTTGTGGCACTGTAAAATATAGGTGTAAGGATGCATCTGTATTCATGTGATTTTGTTCTATATATCTAAATCTAGTGTGCATGTGTGTCTTGATTGTCATATAAGAGAACAGTGTTCTGGACAGGTGCTTCCCTTCAGTAGAGTGAAAAGGGTTTGGACAAAGTATTATGTTTTGGGGGTAAAAAGGTGGGCATCTCAGATTACCCCCTGTCGCCACCCTGTTGTTATAATGCATAAAAGGGACAAAATGATCCCTTTTGTCCATAAAGAAAATCAACAATCATAAAATGAGCCACTACTGTAAATAAATTTAAAATCTTTTTGCATTAGTGCCATGGGAAGTGGTATTTCTGAAATATCACTGGAGGTATTCCAGAAATATCAGCTCTGCCGGTACTAAACTTTGAGTAGGGTGGATTTTCCGATATGCCACTGGCAGAGCTGGTAACTTTCTTTAGTGGTATTAAAACATCTGCCCAGCTATAAATGACCCCCCACCCCCGCGTTTGTAGTCTTCTAATAATTAATACCTGACTATAGTATCTTTATATGTGTATTGTTTAACTGTGTCCAAATGTAAGTGCCACAAACTGTCCAACAACAATTTCTATAACCACCATATAAGTAACATCCATGGGTGCTTTCAGGGTGCTATTGCACTCTTTTTGTGTGAACACACTGGCACACTGGCAATCAAGAAATTCACCAGAACATAGGGGAAGCATTAGTGCAGAATCAAACTGAGGACAAACTGTAATAAGATATGGACCCTTACATCCTTAGCAAGTAAGAGTCGTGCTAAGCTGCTGTGGATTGTAACAGACCAATTTTGTATGGGGAACAGTGGTGCCAACATTACCATCCAGGGTCACAGAATCTGTTATTTAAATGCATACATTGTCACTGAGGGGTATTAACATGCCCCTGCAGCCTAGACTCCCCTCCCTCCAACTCACTGGCAAGGCACATGCGTGGTCGTGCTGAAATCAAGATAAATGCCTGTCCCGATTTACACAGAAACTGAGCGGGCTTTGCAGCACTCAGGTCCTTTGTGGCAGGCTAGATTCTGAAGGATTTCGTTTTTTTCAATGATTTTTCTTTTTACATTTTGGAGCTCTGGCCCCTAGTGAACAGCCCAGCCAGTCTGGTGGGCCATTGACCCTTTGCGCCCGTTGCCTGTCCGGCCCTGCATAGTCTATATGCCCTGTTACATTTTTACTTCGAATCAGGTTAATAATGTAAATCCGCCATGAACGTACCTTTGACTTATATAAAACAATGTCCTCGAGCTATTTCTTCCCTTTGAATGTATGTTTTCTTGCTAGTTAGTGGCCTCCAAGCTTTCACAGTAATGCCGTAGCTTCAACATTGCAGATGTGTAGACCATTGCTTACTTGTCCAGTATTTGTCTCACGGGATTTCTATTGCATGTTCACTTCACTAATGTGCTTAAGGAACAGTTTTGGATTTAACAGCTGAGCAGTCGGTACATGTCACAAGTGTATTTTCTCGTTAGTAAAATCCAAGCTTTTCTTCCTGAATTGCTTATGACACAAACATTAGATTTCCCGAAAAATAAATGTTTCAGATAATGGAATATGAGACTACAGCGGCTGTACAGTCTTATATAAATGAGAAACTGCCATGTAACCTGAGTCAATGCGTCACGCTGTTTTTTTTGTTTACAACCGTATGCACATTGTTTCTTTTCTATTAGCATCTCGTATTTTAAAATAAAGAAAGAAACACAGTGTTTTGCGTTGTGTTTAGTATCAAAGGACATTTACATATTGCTTTTTGGTGTTTTTAGTCAAGAACAGTCACCAATTCGAGAAATCCAAGAGAACCAACCATTTCGACCAGACCCTTGAGAAAAAGAATTTGGGGAAAGGGAATGTTTGTATACCTTGGGAAGAGGAATATGGAAGTGTAAAAGGGGGAAACAAGAGATGGAGGGGACATAAAAGGAGGCAAAGAAGAGGAGTGTGAAGGGGGCTCGAAGGGCCGTTTGGGGACTGAAATGCCCAATTGTTTTAAAAAAGGGCAAAAATAATCTGAAAAAAAGAAAACACACTAAATGAAGGGGAAAACAAGCACCTTGTCATTAAAGAGTAATTTTGATTTATGATATATAGCAAGATTAGAAAGATTCAGTACCTCTCCCCGCACCTTTCCTCATGTACCAGCCCTGGGAGGTTTTATTGCATTCTTAAAATTAATTAATAACAGTTGTCAAAATCATATGCAAATAAATCATCGTCAGGAAAGGCATTGAAATTAACAGTATTTTTTAAGTGGTACAATCAACCTCAGTGGTGATGTGACAAGTGCCACTCATAGGAGAGAAGCCGGACATTCTACGGCTTGATTGGATGATGCAGAGTCGTATACTCAGCTGAAAAGCTGTGCTACTCTAAAGACCCTAGGTCTAAGAGGGCGATGCCTCTTCAGTTCGGTCCTAGACAGCAGTGGATACATGGTTGTTTCTGATATACCCATGCTCAGTGTTTCAGCGGCACTGGTGGCAAATTTCAGTCCGATTCATGGAATAATTAGCGCGGCGCAAGTGGCCAAAAACTTGCGATTCGCAGTGGAATAGAGAAAATCGCAGTGCAAGTGCGAAAATCGCATGGAAGGCCGTGCGCGAGAAAACCATCGGATGTGCGCTGAAAAAGTGTGCGGCGCACGTTGGCGCACAGGCCATCTAACGGCATGCACCAGGTCACAGCGAAAATCGCACAGGCCACAGCGAAAATCGCACATAGCGCGGCGCACACAACAAAAGTAGGCGGGACACAGGGCGTAACACTCGGAATGGGGAACAACTTGCCAAAATGTGGACGTCACGGGGGAAGTACAGGGTGCAAGTGCGCGGAACGCCCACACGCTCGCCTACAACACGTATTCATGGAATCGAATAGGGCAAAAAAGCGCACGGTCAAACCAGCGCACAGGCACAAACACGACCGCCACAAGAAAGCAGGCGGTAGCGTCTCTGCGCCTGTAATAAATGTGCGCCAAAAGGTGCGCCAACAAATAGCACCTATATACAGCTATGATGAATGTCCTATACTGTGGCCCTCCAGGACAAATGACGTGCAAAGGGGTACCCACAAACACGGACACCCGCTGACTGAAAAATAATGTGTGCGTGTATTCCGGGGTGCGCGGGAAGTTTCACACGCGATTTGGCAGGGTACATGGATTTCAGGGGTGCGCAGGAAGTTTCACACGCGATTTGGCCGGGTACGTGCGCGGGAATTTCCACACGCGATTTGGCTGGGTACGTGGATCTCAGGGGTGCGCGGGAAGTCTCACACACGATTTGGCAGGGTACGTGGATTTCAGGGGTGCGCGGTAAGTTCCACACGCGATTTGGCTGGGCACGTGTATTTCAGGGGTACGCGGGAAATTATACACACGATTTGGCTGTGTGCTCCCAGGTATTCCCTGTACACCCTCCACGGCCCCTGTAGGCAGCCGACACCACAGGGGACTACCCTGCACACCTGCGCATGTCACCCAGCACCCCCACCCCCCAGCACTGTGGGGCACCCTCCACCAGGCCCCCACTTATGTCCCCTATCACCCCCACCCCCCAGCAGTGCAGGGGCAGCCTCCACCAGGCCCCCACTCATTTCTCCCACCACCCCCACCCCCCAGCCACCATGGGCAGCCCCCACCAGGCTCCCACCCATGTCTACCACCACCCCCACCCCCCAGCCACCGGGGGCAGCCTCCACCAGGCCCCCACTCATGTCCCCTATCACCCCCAACCCCCAGCAGTGCAGGGGCAGCCCCCACCAGGCCCCCACTCATGTCTCCCACCACCCCCACCCCCCAGCCACCGGGGGCAGCCTCCACCAGGCCCCCACTCATGTCCCCTATCACCCCCCGCAGTGCAGTGGCAGCACCACTAGGCCCCCACTCATGTCCCCTATCACCCCCACCCCCCAGCCACCAGGGGCACCCTCCACCAGGCCCCCACTCATGTTTCCCACCACCCCCACCCACCAGCAGTGCGGGGGCAGCCTCCACCAGGCCCCCACTCATGTCCCCTATCACCCCCACCCCCCAGCAGTGCAGGGGCAGCCTCCACCAGGCCCCCACTCATGTCTCCCACCACCCCCACCCCCCAGCCACCATGGGCAGCCCCCACCAGGCTCCCACCCATGTCTACCACCACCCCCCAGCCACCGGGAGCAGCCTCCACCAGGCCCCCGCTCATGTCCCCTATCACCCCCACCCCCCAGCAGTGCAGGGGCAGCCTCCACCAGGCCCCCACTCATGTCTCCCACCACCCCCATCCCCCAGCAGTGCAGGGGCAGCCTCCACCAGGCCCCCACTCATGTCCCCTATCACCCCCACCCCCCAGCAGTGCAGGGGCAGCCCCCACCAGGCCCCCACTCATGTCCCCTATCACCCCCACCCCCCAGCAGTGCAGGGGAAGCCTCCACCAGGCCCCCACTCATGTCTCCCACCCCCCCCAGCAGTGTGGGGCACCCTCCACCAGGCCCCCACCCATGTCACCCACCACCCCCACCCCCAGCCACCATGGTCAGCCTCAACCAGGCCCCCACTCATGTCTCCCACCCACCCCACCCCCCAGCACTGTGGGGCACCCTCCACCAGGCTCCCACCCATGTCTACCACCACCCCCACCCCCCAGCAGTGCAGGGGCAGCCTCCACCAGGCCCCCACTCATGTCTCCCACCACCCCCACCCCCCAGCCACCATGGGCAGCCCCCACCAGGCTCCCACCCATGTCGACCACCACCCCCACCCCCCAGCCACCGGGGGCAGCCTCCACCAGGCCCCCACTCATGTCCCCTATCACCCCCACACCCAGCAGTGCAGGGGCAGCCTCCACCAGGCCCCCACTCATGTCTCCCACCACCCCCACCCCCCATCCACCTGGGGCAGCCTCCACCAGGCCCCCACTCATGTCCCCTATCACCCCCACCCCCCAGCAGTGCAGGGGCAGCACCACCAGGCCCCCACTCATGTCCCCTATCACCCCCACCCCCCAGCCACCAGGGGCACCCTCCACCAGGCCCCCACTCATGTTTCCTACCACCCCCACCCCCAGCAGTGCGGGGCCAGCCTCCACCAGGCCCCCACTCATGTCCCCTATCACCCCCACCCCCCAGCAGTGCAGGGGCAGCCTCCACCAGGCCCCCACTCATGTCTCCCACCACCCCCACCCCCCAGCCACCATGGGCAGCCCCCACCAGGCTCCCACCCATGTCTACCACCACCCCCACCCCCAGCCACCGGGGGCAGCCTCCACCAGGCCCCCACTCATGTCCCCTATCACCCCCACCCCCCAGCAGTTTAGGGGCAGCCTCCACCAGGCCCCCACTCATGTCTCCCACCACCCCCACCCCCCAGCAGTGCAGGGGCAGCCTCCACCAGGCCCCCACTCATGTCTCCCACCACCCCCACCCCCTATCCACCGGGGGCAGCCTCCACCAGGCCCCCACTCATGTCTCCTATCACCCCCACCCCCCAGCAGTGCAGGGGCAGCACCACCAGGCCCCCACTCATGTCCCCTATCACCCCCACCCCCCAGCCACCAGGGGCACCCTCCACCAGGTCCCCACTCATGTTTCCTACCACCCCCACCCCCAGCAGTGCGGGGGCAGCCTCCACCAGGCCCCCACTCATGTCCCCTATCACCCCCACCCCCCAGCAGTGCAGGGGCAGCCTCCACCAGGCCCCCACTCATGTCCCCTATCACCCCACCCCCCAGCAGTGCAGGGGCAGCCCCCACCAGGCCCCCACTCATCTCCCCTATCACCCCCACCCCCCAGCAGTGCAGGGGCAGCCCCCACCAGGCTCCCACTCATGTCTCCCACCACCCCCACCCCCCAGCCACCATGGGCAGCCCCCACCAGGCTCCCACCCATGTCTACCACCACCCCCACCCCCCAGCCACCGGGGGCAGCCTCCACCAGGCCCCCACTCATGTCCCCTATCACCCCCACCCCCCAGCAGTGCAGGGGCAGCCTCCACCAGGCCCCCACTCATGTCTCCCACCACCCCCACCCCCCAGCAGTGCAGGGGCAGCCTCCACCAGGCCCCCACTCATGTCCCCTATCACCCCCACCCCCCAGCAGTGCAGGGGCAGCCCCCACCAGGCCCCCACTCATCTCCCCTATCACCCCCACCCCCCAGCAGTGCAGGGGCAGCCCCCACCAGGCTCCCACCCATGTCTACCACCACCCCCACCCCCCAGCAGTGCAGGGGCAGCCTCCACCAGGCCCCCACTCATGTCTCCCACCACCCCCACCCCCCAGCCACCAGGGGCACCCTCCACCAGGCCCCCACTCATGTCTCCCACCACCCCCACCCCCCAGCCACCATGGGCAGCCCCCACCAGGCTCCCACCCATGTCTACCACCACCCCCACCCCCCAGCAGTGCAGGGGCAGCCTCCACCAGGCCCCCACTCATGTCCCCTATCACCCCCACCCGCCAGCAGTGAAGGGGCAGCCTCCACCAGGCCCCCACACATGTCTACCACCACCCCCACCCCCCAGCAGTGCAGGGGCAGCCTCCACCAGGCCCCCACTCATGTCTCCCACCACCCCCACCCCCCAGCCACCATGGGCAGCCTCCACCAGGCCCCCACTCATGTCCCCTATCACCCCCACCCCCCCAGCAGTGCAGGGGCAGCCTCCACCAGGCCCCCACTCATGTCTCCCACCACCCCCACCCCCCAGCAGTGCAGGGGCAGCCTCCACCAGGCCCCCACTCATGTCCCCCTGCACCCAGGTCCTCACAATCCCCAATCATGTGCGTTATGGTCAGCCTCCACAGCCAAAAGGCCCTACCAAGTAACCCATTCACCCACATGGAAATGGAAATTACATGTTACACCCCCAATGTTCATAAAGCAAATGAACCCATGTCCGTCACACACAATGGTTGCAATTGAATGGGAAAACACCCAACATGACATGCATGAAACCAATGAGATGATACCACACAGTGAAGTATGAAAACAAAATTGTATTAAAAAAAATTGAATGCAAATGAAATAAAACAAACTACAATGGCAATGAAAAAAATATTAGCTGCATGTCCGTCAAAAAAAATTAAAACTACAAATCGAAATTCAAAAAAATGTTGTCCAAAGTCACATTAAAAATAAAATCAATCCGAGAGAGAAAAATAAATGCAAAGACCATTGCTCCATGGTGAATAAATAAAAACAAAAAAAATAAAACAATCCAATGAAGAACTATGTACAAAACATCCAAGGGTCCATGAGCCCAACTGAACAAAGGAAACCTACAAAAAACCCTAACTAAAATGCAACTATATACAAAAAGTGGAGCAGTGTCCGTCGACTCCAAATCATAAGAAGAAACAAAGGAAACCTAAAACTAAAGAACTATATACAAAGGCGGCGGGCAAGTCCAGCGGCTCACTCCGTGGTGTTCCGGGCCAGGGCATCATTAAACTCCTCTTCGATGTCCCGGAGGCGGTCCTGTTCCATGGCCCCGAGGGTCCGCAGGGACGACGCCATCTGCTCCTCCAACCCCCTGCGGAATGCCTCGAGGCACTCGGCCCGCCTCAGGGCCCTCCGCATGGTGTTCTCCGCCCTGACCATCGTGAGCCTCGCCTCTTCCGCCCGCCGCCGCTCCACACCTATCTGCTGGCCCAACCGCAGCCACACGGAAGACACTTCCTGTCCTGGGTCCTCCTGCCCTCCGGCCGATGCCTGCCCCTCCGATGTTGATGGCCCCGAGCCATGATGCCTCCCACGTTGACTCTGCTGCTGCCTCCGACGCAACCAACTCTGCCAGCACGACGGCATCGAGGCTGATGGAATCCACCGACGCCGTCGTGCACGTGCCCTGCCTGATGATGCTGGCACATCCTCCATCTGCTGGGGTACAGTTGCTGTGGTGTCCACCCCTGCTGGACCTCCGACTCCAGACTGTGGCAGGGATGGGATCCCCACCGAGCTGGCTGCATTGGTCAGGGCAGGTCCACAGGGGGCCCTGGTGGCATCTGGGCCAGAAGACGGCAAGGAGAACGACCGGCGTATAGCCTCCACAGAGGAGGAGAGGGCCGCCAGATTGGCCGACACATGCAGGAAACCCCCGAACATGGAAGATCCCAATTGGGCCACGTCGACACAGTGCTCTTCGTGATGACGTGCGTGCTCCTCCCGGGAAGCACGCACGTCATCACGAATTGCACCCGCGCGCATCGCAACCCCAATCAGGACCTTCTCCATACGGCCACGGGTCCCCTCGTCCACAGGTGGAGGGGAGTCAGGTGACATGGACATCCCCTCTACCTGCGGACGGGCCTGGGACTGGGCATCCCTGCTGGTGCATGGTGGTGCACTCACAGGGTCAGGGACAGCGACATGCACAGGCCCCTCCACGGTGACCTGTGCTGCCTCCTGCCCCTGCCCCTGGACTGCACCACTTGCACCAGCAGGGATGCCCCCACCAGGCCCCATGTGTGCCTCAGTGGTGGCCTCCTCCTCCTCTGTGGAAACCACCAACCTGGATGGCTCCTCACCGTCTTCTGCCATAGCAGGCCCCTGTGGGGGCTCACCCACCCCTTCCGCTGCAGCCGTGGGGGCAACCCCGCCGCCTTGCTCCACAGCGCCGTCTCCGCCCTCTTCTTCACTAGCCGCTGCGTAGAGGGAGACATAGAACACAAGCATCAGGGTACTGTACAATGGTCCCCTAGACAGGAAGCAATAGCAGATGAGTGCCACTGTCAAAGTACACTTCCATCATGTCCCTCCACAACACATGGGTCAGTCCATGCAAAACACACACAGTAACATCATGGTGCATGCCATGGACATTTCCATACATGTCCAATGGACTCTTGAAACATACAATGATATGGAACTCACATGCATCATGGGTCATGCCTATCACATGCACACACTTCACCTCAGTCACATCCATCTGGCCTCATACACCCCAAACACAGCGGATACAAGGATAACTAGGCTGCATCAGTGAATCTGTGCATTGTCACACACATGTGTCATGCATCCATGGCATTCACAAGTCACAGACACGCAGGTCAGGCACACAGACATGGCTACCATATATGTACCTGGCATCAGCACCCATCCCTCACCCCCACCCATGTCCAAGAACAGAGACTGGCATGCTCTCATGTGTAAAATCTGCATAGGGCTCCCCATGTCGCATTTAAACACATGCAACGACCATGTGGTTCACACATCAATGGTCGCACATGCATTACCATGATGTCCCTGCACACATACATGCGTACATGGCCTATGTCACACATACAGGCAAGTATCAGACAACCAGCACACCGCAACATGCCCTGTCTCACACAGCAATGCTTGGCCACTTACCGCTCAACTCCAGACGGGTCTCCCTCTCAAGGATCTGGGCATGGAGTGCTGGGCATACGCGTTCCAGGACCCTCATCTGGATGGAACTCATGCGGCCCCCTCCACGAGGCGCCGGGCCTTCACGAGGGTCCTGGACCTCAAGTCCTCCCAGCGCTTCTTGATCTTCTGGACGTCGCGGGTTGCCACCCCCTCCGCGTTGATGGCAACCACACAGTCGGCCCAGATCATCTCCCGTCCTTCCTTGCTGGCGTGGGACGATCCAAAGAGGGCATCATACTACCCCAGGCCATGTTCCACCAGGACACCAACTTCGGTGGCAGTGAAGCTGGTGCCCCTCTGCCCCTCTGGCCTGGGGTTGCCACTGGTGCCAGATGTCGAAGTGCCCGACATGGCAACCCCAGAGGCAGGAGTGGGTGGGCAACTGGGTCCTGGGGCTGGGCTGTGGAGCGATGTTATCCCAGTCGGGAGTCTTCTGTTCCAGCAGGGGTGGACACAGCAACTGGACCCCTGCAGATGGCTGATGTGCAGGCACCAAATGGCAAGGCACGGTGGCAGCAGATGGCACGTGGGAGGCTGCTCGGGGCACTGGGGGGCAGTAATTCGGCCTTCTGGGCAGGAGCGTGGTCTTCCGTGTGTTTTCGCGTGGCCAGCTTGATACGGAGTGATTTGGCACGTGGAAATCCTGCACGTCAGCGTGAAATTCGAGGGAAGGCCCTTAGCGCGTAAGCGCGTCAGCACGCATACGCGATTCTATTGGACCAAAGTCCCTCAGCGCGTAAGCGCGTCTGTGACGTGTCCCGCACTGGTGTTTCCCTCATAGCACGTGATGACGGAGCACACGTGGAAAGACTGCACGTCAGAGTGTCATCGCGTGTAATTGGACAAAAGTGCGCATACACGCGATTGGCCGATGTACGTGTATTTCAGGGGTGCGCGGGCACTTACACACGCGAGTACATCAGCGCACGTGTATTCCGGGGTGCGCGGGAATTTCCACACGCTATTGGCCTGGGTACTGGATTTCAGGGGTGCACGGGAAGTTTCACACGCTCGCCTACAACACGCGCAAAGAAACACGTATGCGAGTAGGAAGCAGGCATACGTCGACCCGCGACGCATAAATTTGCGCGCAAAAAACTAACAAGCTCAGACGCCAGGATGAATATACCGTTCCTAGCAGCAGTGGCCGTGGGCTACCAAAGGAGGAGGAGGAGGATAGTCAGGGCCAGAATTTTCACACCCAGAACCAGCCTTTTCGGGATGCCTGATGACCAGGTCTATGGGAGGTACAGGTTTCCACCACACATAATACTGGACCTGGTGAGTGAGTGGGAGGATGACCTCACATCACCCACCCCGTGCTCCCAAGCACTCAGCCCCCTGGAGAAGGTCCTCAATGTACTGCACTTCTTAGCCACTGGGTCATTTCAGCGGACAAGTGCCATAGTGGGTGGGGTGTCACAGGCCACGCAGTCACGCTGCCTACACCAGGTCTTGAACATCATCACTGCACACCCATCAGTCCGCAGGCACATATACCTGCCCAGAACACCTGCAGAAAGGCATGCTGCCGCCCTGGATTTTTACGGTGTGGCACGATTCCCCAAAGTGCTAGGTGCCATCGACTGCACCCATGTGGCTCTACGTCCCCCCAGGGCATCTGAGCACATCTATAGGAACCGCAAGCACTGGCATTCCATCAACGTGCAGGTAGTATGTAATGCCAAGGGAATCATCACCTCAGTATATGCCAACTATCCCGGGTCCACCCACGACAGCTTCATTTACCGAATGTCCACCCTAAGCCGGGACCTAGAAGCTGGGCGGCATGTCGATACATGGCTGCTTGGTGAGTATGAATGCCACTGCACATGCATGCATGTCAGATACTGAGCAAGGTCACAACCCCACCAATGATACCCATCACCACCTTCACAGGGGACAGTGCCTACCCTCTCAGCCCCCACATGATGACGCCAATTCGGAACCCCACCACGCCACCCGAGGTAAGATATAACACAGCCCACATTGCAACCCGGGGCATAGTGGAGCGCACATTCGGAGTGCTTAAGTCACGCTTTCGCTCCCTTGACCGTTCTGGCGGGCAGCTGTTATACGCTCCCCCAGTAGTGTGCAGGATCATAGTGGCAGCATGTGTCCTGCACAACGTTGCAACACACCAGGGCCTGGCCGCGGACATGGTGGTGCCCCCACATCCCCAACCACATGCACGCCCGCTGCGCATGGGAGGGGAAAGGGCACGGGGGAGGTAGCCCGTACACAACTAGTGGCTAATTACTTCACATAGAAATCACACCCCTGTGGAGTGCACACTGCCCTGGCACATACCATCTGACAATCAATGATGACTCAACCTGACAATGATCCTGAATGTCTGGAGAATCAACCGTCAAAACCATATCAGCCTGAGATTGTTCACCTGGTAGTGTTACAATGTGTGCATCCCTACCTACACAGACACCACCAATGCAGTTTCGTGAAAAAACACATTCATGCAGCTAAAATGAATACCCACTTGCAAAATGCAACATGAGGACAGTGCCATGTCACCCAACCCATCCCCAGCACCGCCACACGACACACCATGCCATGTCATGGGTAAACAAAGTAATCCCACAACATGACACAAGTGTCACAAAGTACAGTGTCCCTAATTGAAACTCGCGACACCTGAAATGCTCACAGTAATGCAGGACCAACAACACACTTGAGCAGGTATTTAGCAATAACACTTATCAGCTACTGACCCTCAAAACTACCATTAACATGACATTACGAATGTAAGGAATTAGTAGTCTCACCACCTGGAAATGCCTGCACTCCCACCATTTCCAACTGACTGTACAGTGTTGCCGCCATGTAGAGTTGTAGGTGCACTGCTGCCAACATGGACTCCATCTCCAAAGTAGAGGGCCTTGTGTAGCATGAGGAAAGGACCTGCAAATTAGGAGGTAGACATGGATGATGAGTTACACACCAATGCAACATGCAGTGTACAACACAACAGCAATATGCACTAGGAATGTATACACAGTATTGACTAGACTACCCACACATGTAGTGGGAGTCCAATGTCACCATGTACGTCAATGTCACTTGGGCACACCCTTTGCAAGCCCATGGAAACTGGAAGCAGGAGGGGTGTGTGTGACAAAAACCCAAGCATCTGAACCAAATACATGACAAGCCTGCATGTGCCCAGCCACAATGCAGCGTATGCCCACGGGAGCCACACAAGGCAACACACTGTCCAAAAAAAAAATAATAATAATAATAATAATAAAATAAAAACAAAAATGGCCATTAATGGGCCCGGGGGGTTTGGAGAGGCCACCCAGGAGGTCCGAGGACAGGGTGCACACCAAAACCCACCTGTGTGGATCTTGCGAAAAAAAAAACACCTCCATGGGCTCATGGCCCACACGGCTACCCTATTGTGGGAGTATCACTGCTGTCGCTATTCTCACCATCTGGAGGTGGTGGCACTATGGGAGGCAGCCCACGCAAGGCCCTAGTCTGTTCCTCCATGGCTGCAAGCATGCGGGTGTGGTAGGTCTCGTTCTGGAGGATGAGCGTGCGGAGGTCCCCATGCAACAACTCACGGGATGCCCATACCTCCGCCCTAGTTGCCTGCATCTCAGCTGAGAGCGTACGGGTGAGACGCTCCAGCTGCTGTTCTGTCCTTCAGTTTGTTGAAGCCTCAAGCTCAACAAGAGTCGTCCTGAGGTGAAGGAGTTCCAGCCTCAGGGCTTCCCTGTGGCCCTGGGACTCTATGGAGATGGCTTCCTGCAGAGTCGCCAGTGTCCTTCCTGTGTGACTGGCAGATGGAGTCGGTTGCCTGCTGTAGTCGCTCCATCAGCCTTTCGGGGGGGACAATGGAAGTGGCCACCCTATCCATGGCCTGAGCCATCATCTCTGATGATGCTGCCTGTTGGGTTGCCATACCGTAAATGGATTGCTCCCATGCGGTATTGCCAGGTGGCGTACGGCCACCACGTCGGCGGGCACCACACCTGTCTGGGGCAAGGCGAACTGCGCCTTGCTGTGCCGGCACTGCCTGAGGCTGCAGGACTGCATTCCCCCTCTGATCTGCTGCCCCACGAACAGGATCAGATGTCGTGGAGTGTGACCCTGCATCCGTAACCACCAAAGGCGTAGCTGCCAACACTGACATCCCCATTGAGGGTTCTGACCCTGGTGCAGGTGGGTCGGACAGAACAGAATCCCTCCCAGGAACACTCACCTGCGACGGCACGTAGGTCTCATCATCCGAATCAACACCTGAGTACAGCTCGGGGGAGGTGCAGCCAGAGACACCCCTTGAGAGCACGACCTGCAGCAGTTGTGGGTTCTCACCCACCACCACACCACGTCCCTCACTGGTGGTCGGTCGGCCCTCAGACCCCTCCTGGGTCTGCACCATCTCCACAACCCCAGCAGTATCAGGTGCGTCTTCCCCTGCATAGACATAAAAGAAAACAAATGGAAACAGGCATTAGCACCATGGCACACAATGAGGGCTGAGAAGCAACAGAACCAGTACTTGATTGACACATGTCCCACATGACTAAAACCCTCCCATGCATGCACCCTCACTGCGTTTAAAGGGGAGGCAAATGGCACACATTGATGACACCAAGATGGAAGATGAACACATTTGCTGCATGCTGCCTAGCAGTGGCATCACACAATGGCCTGTGATTGCCAGGTGAAATACA
The DNA here is from genome assembly GCF_040938575.1 of Ambystoma mexicanum. Lineage (NCBI taxonomy): Eukaryota > Metazoa > Chordata > Amphibia > Caudata > Ambystomatidae > Ambystoma > Ambystoma mexicanum. Next base: position 1,358,450,519 of record NC_090930.1, on the reverse strand, counting down.
CATGCCATCACACAGATGGCATGTACCATTGCAATTGAGTGAAGATGGAGAGGCGGGCAGCACTTATTCATTCAGTCCAGTTCCCTCATGTAATAGCTTTTCTAATTCAAACAGGTCTGATTTTTCACCTGGAGCTGCCAGTCCAAAATGGTCCGATTGCACAGGGACATGTCTAAACAAATGATATCCAGGTAACAAAGTCACTCCACTTTACCATAGCCATGTCAGACATGTGACTAGAGGACTGAGAAATGCCTAGTAAAAGTGGTGGAATGCAAACAATCTGCCTGAATGAACAGAGAAAAATAAGCAACAATGTTGTGGCAAGGTGACACTTCAAGGGCAACTGGCGTGCTGTTGGGCTAGATGTCTACTGTTGGCAGAAGGGATACTGCTATGGCCAAATGCTGCTGCGCAGAATGTATTGCATGAAGCACATGGGTGACCCAAACAACTCAGGCGCACACACCCTCACCTGGCACACAAACAGAAGCCCTCACACACACACACCATGCACATGGATGACACACACATGCATGTGCACTCACCGGACAATGCCTCATAATCAGGCAGATCTCCCACGCCTTGGATCTGTTCCTCCGTGACGTAGGTCCCAGCGACTGACTCATGTGGAGTGAGTTCTATGTCTTCTACTGGAGACCCACCTCCAGTCACTAGAGTTGCGGCATGACTTGAGGCCAGCTTATTCTTTGCCCTGCGCTTTAGGTCATTCCAGCGCTTATAGCAATCATTGGCTGTGCGCCTCACGATTCCAAGGGCACTTACGATGTCCGCAACGGTCTGCCAGTGTGCCTGGTGTTGTGCAGGTGTGGTCTTGGATCCTGCAACAATGACCATTTCGTTATCATGTGCGGACACATACTCGACAAGTGCATTCAGTTTGGCATCCGTGAAGCTGGGCTTCCTCGACGGGCCGGACTGTGTAGCCGTGTCTGGGGCATCAGCCTGTGCCTGACGAGCACTCTTCCTCTTCCGCTTGGAAGGTGGTGGTGATCCTGAGTGTCCTACGCTGCTCTGGACACTAGGGGCAGGAGCCCTGGTGGACTCTGTATCAGGAGTGTGGGATTGCACACTCAGCATGGGAGTTGGTGCAGGCATTCGCTCAAGTGTAAGGTGTCAGGGGGAATGTCAGCAGGATGGACTAGGACCGACACTGTCCGGGCTGGGTGTGTGAGAGCTGGGGTGGATGGAGCCGCAGCTGCCCCTGCAGCCTCTCCACCCTGCCTACTTGGGGCAGCAGATGACCTTGCTGCCCCTGATCCACGTGGGCTGATGACATCAACGTGCACCAGCGCACGTGTCATAGGCCTGCTGACCTGGAAGTCAGCCATGGAGTCAGCCAGGTCTGGTGCCACAATGGGCTGGTCCAACAAGGACTGAGCATGGATGGTGTCAGCCACATCACCCTCAACCAGGGGGGGCGGGGGGGGATTATGGGTGCCCTTGACTGGTCCTCCACACATGGGGGGACAGGGTCACCCTGCAAGTAACGACCACGTCCCCTACCGGATCCACCACGGCCACCACTTGTGGCTCGTCCACCTTTGCCACCCTTACGGATTCCTCGCCTCCCAACCATGGCACTGATGTTAATGTGCGTATGGGAGTGGCTGTAAACTATTGTCCTGGGCAATTGGGGGTCAAAGGGGTTGGGTACCAGATGGTAATCGTACCCTAGTGCTCTAGCAAGTCTGAATGTGACCCCTGGGGAAAGATGACGGGTCACGCAACGCACAGGAAGTCCAAAAAAGGGAGATAATGTGCACGCAACCCCTCCTAGACCATGTGTGCGGAAAAAAAACCTGCACTACGCTGTGGCACCAAGTAACACAAGAATGAACGTATGCGTGTCACATGCAGCCTAGAATGACCTCTGAAGGGGTAGGCTACACACGGGGCAAGCACAGATGTTAGATACGTGCGTGACTCACCGTCTGCCAGGAAAAAGAGCGTGAAAAAGAAGCGCGTGTGCGCGTTGGCAACACCCCTGCCAAAAGAAGAATTGTACGCTGTCTGAGGAGACAGGACAACAGTAGAAGGGAACGCTGTTTGAGGGAACAGGCCTAGGAAAACCAGAAAAAGAGAAAAAAGAGAAAAAGCTGTCAGAGGTAACAGGGAGTACGAACTTGAAACGCTGTGAAGTAAATCGTGTGTGAAACGACAAGAAGTACAGATTTCACCCACTCGCTCTCCACGAAAAGCACGTACAAGGAAATGGTGTTCTACACGTACCTTTTATGCAGGCCCACACGTCCAGCGTCACTTCCGCGTGTATGCGCTAGGGACATTTCCACCAATTACACGCTTTGTCACTTCCGCGTGTACGCGCTAAGGCCATTTCCACCAATTACACGCTTTGACACTCGGACGTGTCTTTCATTTTTTTAACACGCAACATTTCAAACGTGTGCCATATTCAACGTGCACGTGACTTCATAGACGCACATACGCTGGTGGCCTTTGGGCCAATGAATGTACAGACTTGTGCTGACGCGCTTACGCGCTAAGGGCCTTTCCTCGAATTACACGCAGACGTGCTGGATTTTCACGTGCAAAATCACTCCGTATCAAGCTGGCCACGCGTTCACACACGGAAGACCACGCTCCTGCCCAGAAGGCCGAATTACTGCCCCCCAGAGCCCTGAGCACGCTCCCACCTGCCATCTGCTGCTGCCTGACTACCTGCTGCCCACGTGCCCTGACATTTGCTGCCTGCACATCAGCCAGGGGTGCTGTTGCTGTGACCGCCCCTGCTGGAACTGAAGACTCCCGACTGCTTTTCCATCGCCCCACAGCCCAGCCCCAGGACCCAGTTGCCCACCCACTCCTGCCTCTGGGGTTGCCATGTCGGGCACTGCAACATCTGGCATCAGTGGCAACCCCCGGCCAAGGAGGCAGAGGGGCACCAGCTTCACTGCCACCGAAGTTGGTGTCCTGGTGGAGCATGGCCTGGGGCAGTATGATGCCCTCTTTGGAAGGTTGCGCGCCGACAAGGAAGGACCGACTCGGATCTGGATGGACATCGTGACTGCCATCAACGCGGAGGAGGTGGCAGTCCACGACTACGAACGTGTCAGGAAGCGCTGGGAGGACTTCAGGTCCAGGACCCTCAACAAGGCCCGGCGCCTCCTGAAGGCAGCGGATGCTAAGGGGCGCCGGGGCCACTTGTCGGAAGATCAGATGAGGGTCCTGGAACGCATATCCCCAGCGCTCCACGTCCAGGTCCTTGAGAGGCAGACCCATCTGGAGTCGAGCGGTAAGTGTATATGCATACTGATTGTAAGCTGTGCGTGTGGTGTGCCAGGAGTGTGCAGGTTGAACATGTATTTTTATGTGGGCAAGTAGGGGGGGTGTACAGGGCCGTGAGGGTCACACATGCGAGGGGTCTCATGTGTGACACATGGATGGTGCTTGTGTGTGTGGGCTTGCATGGCACAGGATGTGGAGGAATGATTGTCAGGTGTGACATGGATGTCGATCGGAACACTGCGACAGTTGGCGGAGCTGTACACATGCATGCAAGTTTGGTGGTGTGTGTGCATGTGTAGTGTACTCCCTATGTTGCATGTGATGTGTGGATGACCTTTGGCTGCTCATGCTGTTGTATGTGAATGGATGGTGCTGGCTTTTGCAATATGGCTGTGGTATGGCTCATGTGTGCAATTTGAAATGACATGTGTGTTGGGGATTGTGATGCCATGTCTGAGGTTTACCAATGCCGCTCATGTATGACTGTCATGTGTGTATGAGTCCATTGTACAGTGCCCTGATTCCTGTGTTTTCTTTCTCCCTGTCTGCAGCGTCAACTGATGAAGAGGGCGGAGAAGGTGCTGTGGAGCACAGCGGCAGGGGTCGCACCACCAGCCGGAGACGCAAGGCCCGGATCCCCTCCCAGGTTCTGATCTCGTCGGGGAGTGAGGAGTCCGGTGCCGTGTCCCAGGCCGCAGCTGCCGAGGGGAGGTCCAAGAGGCGGAGGTTGGAGTTGGACTCCTCGGCAGCAGAAGGGGCAGCTGGGACCCCATAGGGCCCAACGGAGGAAGATGGCACGGAGTCATCCAGGTTGGTGGGGGGTTTGGAGGAGGAGGAGGCCGTGTAAGCGACAGAGGCGGGGCCTGGAGGTGGGGATTCCACTGGTGCTAGTGGTGCAGTGCAGGATCAGGGACAGGAGGCCGCACAGGCCGCCGCGGAGGTGCCTGTGTGCAATCCTGTCCCTGCTCCTGTCACTGCATCATCTTGCACCAGCGGGGATGCCTACCTCCAGACCCGTTCTCAGGGAGGGGATTGGCTTACAACACCTGGCCTTCCTCTCCCTGCGGATGTGGCTATCCTGCACCAGGTTGAGCCTGTCCAGGGTGGGGTGGCGTTGCGTCAACGGGCCATGTGAGCTGACCTGCAGTCTTTTCATGATGAGTCTGCACGTCTTCTCGCATGGCTCGTTGACCGCGTTGACCCACTGGGACAGCTCACCAGGGCTGGATTCCTCCGTTTCCTGGACCTTGTTCCGACCACCTCCTCCACGGAACCCCCTATGCCCCAGTCGTCCTCCATGCCATCTTCCCACCCATGTGTCACCTGGGTGCCCTGTGGAGCTGCCTCCGACCGTGTGGCCAGGCTGGTGGACAACAGATCCCTGCCACAGTCGGGAGTCGGACGTCCAGCAGGGGTGGCCACATCAACGACTGCACCCCAGCTGGAGGAGGATGTGCAGGCACCATCGGACAGGGCACATGGACAGCAGCAGCTGCAGCAGCAGGAGGCTGTAGGTGGGAGCCACGATAGCTCGGGGCCTTCAACATCGGAGGGGCAGGCATCGGCCGGAGGGTAGGAGGACCCTGGACGGGAAGTGTCTTCCGTGTGGCAGCGGTTGGGCCACGCCATAGATGCGGAGCGGCGGCGGGCAGAAGAGGCGCGGCTCACGATGGCGAAGAACTCCATGCGGAGGGCCCTGAGGCGGGCCGAGTGCCTCGAGGCAATCCACAGGGAGTTGGAGGTGAACATGTCGGCGTCCCTGCGGACCCTTGGGGCCATGGAACAGGACCGCCTCCGGGACATAGACGAGGAGTTCGATGATGCCCTGGCCCGGAACACCACTAAGTGAGCCGCTGGACTGGCCCGCCGCCATTGTATATAGTTATTTAGTGATAGGTTTCCTTTATAGTTTATTTTTATTTGGAGTCGACGGACACTGCTCCACCTTTTGTATATAGTTCCATTTTAGGTTTTTTGGTAGGTTTCATTTCTTCTGTTGGGATGATGGACCCTGAATACTTTGTACATAGTTGGACTTTGGATTTGGATATTTTTTTTACTATGAATATTTTTTTCCATGGAGCAATGGTTTTCTATTTCTTTTTTCCCTTCATTTCCTTTTTATGGACTTGAACTTTGGAAGACATTTTTTTGGATTATCATTTATTGATTTTAATTTGAAAAGGGACAGCCAGCTTAATTTTGTTATTTTTTTACGTGTGTATTTTGTTTAATTTTGATTGCCATTACTGTTGTTTTTAATACATTATTTCGATTTTTTCATTCTTCAATGTGTGGTTTCATCTCATTGTTTTCATGCATGTCATGATATGGGTTTTCAGGTTCACTTGCAACCATTGTGTGTGTGTGAGACACATGTGTTGATTTACATTGTTTGCATTGGAGTAGTATCATGGGTGCATGTAATACTTGGTTGTGTCTTTGGGCTGTGGTGGCTGGCCATGAGGCCCATGCTTGAGGATTGTCAGGGCCTGTGGGCAGGGGGACATGAGTGGGGGCCTGGTGGAGGCTGCCCATGGTGGCTGGGGGGTGGGGGTGGTGGTAGACATGGGTGGGAGCCTGGTGGAGGGTGCCCCACAGTGCTGGGGGGTGGGGGTGGTGGTAGACATGGGTGGGAGCCTGGTGGAGGCTGCCCATGGTGGCTGGGGGGTGGGGGTGGTGGGAGACATGAGTGGGGGCCTGGTGAAGGCTGCCCCACAGTGCTGGGGGGTGGGGGTGATAGGGGACATGAGTGGGGGCCTGGTGGGGGCTGCCCATGGTGGCTGGGGGTGGGGGTGGTGGGAGACAAGGGTGGGGGCCTGGTGGAGGGTGCCCCACACTGCTGGGGGGGTGGGGGTGGTGGTAGACATGGGTGGGAGCCTGGTGGGGGCTGCCCATGATGGCTGGGCGGTGGGGGTGGGTGGGAGACATGAGTGAGGGCCTTTTGGGGGCTGCCCATGGTGGCTGGGGGGTGGGGGTGGTGGGAGACATGGGTGGGGGCCTGGTGGAGGCTGCCCCTGCACTGCTGGGGGGTGGGGGTGGGTGGGAGACATGATTTGGGGCCTGGTGGGGGCTGCCCATGGTGGCCCGGGGTGGGGGTGGTGGGAGACATGGGTGGGGGCCTGGTGGAGGCTGCCCCACACTGCTGGGGGGGTGGGAGACATGAGTGGGGGCCTGGTGGAGGCTGCCCCTGCACTGCTGGGGGGTGGGGATGGTGGTAGACATGGGTGGGAGCCTGGTGGGGGATGCCCATGGTGGCTGGGGGGTGGGGGTGGGTGGGAGACATGAGTGGGGGCCTGGTGGGGGCTGCCCATGGTGGCTGGGGGGTGGGGGTGGTGGTAGACATGGGTGGGAGCCTGGTGGAGGGTGCCCCATACTGCTGGGGGGGGTGGGTGGGAGACATGAGTGGGGGCCTGGTGGAGGCTGCCCATGGTGGCTGCGGGGTGGGGGTGGTGGGAGACATGGGTGGGGGCCTGGTGGAGGGTGCCACACACAGGTGGGGGGGGGGGTGGGGGTGGGAGACATGAGTTGGGGCCTGGTGGAGGCTGCCCCTGCACTGCTGGGGGGTGGGGGTGGTATTAGACATGGGTGGGAGCCTGGTGGGGGCTGCCCATGGTGGCTGGGGTGTGGGGTGGGTGGGAGACATGAGTGGGGGCCTGGTGGAGGCTGCCCATGGTGGCTGGGGGGTGGGGGTGGTGGTGGACATGGGTGGGAGCCTGGTGGGGGCTGCCCATGGTGGCTGGGGGGTGGGGTGGGTGGGAGACATGAGTGGGGGCCTGGTGGGGACTGCCCATGGTGGCTGGGGGGAGGGGGTGGTGGTAGACATGGGTGGGGGCCTGGTGGAGGGTGCCCCACACTGCTGGGGGGGAGACATGAGTGGGGGCCTGGTGGAGGCTGCCCCTGCACTGCTGGGGGGTGGGGGTGGTTGTAGACATGGGTGGGAGCCTGGTGGGGGCTGCCCATGGTGGCTGGGGGTTGGGGGTGGTGGGAGACATGAGTGAGGGCCTGGTGGAGGCTGCCCATGGTGGCTGGGGGGTGGGGGTGATAGGGGACATGAGTGGAGGCCTGGTGGAGGCTGCCCCTGCACTGCTGGGGGGTGGGGGTGGCGGTAGACATGGGTGGGAGCCTGGTGGGGGCTGCCCATGGTGGCTGGGGTGTGGGGGTGGGTGGGAGACATGAGTGGGGGCCTGGTGGAGGCTGCCCCTGCACTGCTGGGGGGTGGGGGTGGGTAGGAGACATGAGTGGGGGCATGGTGGAGGCTGCCCATGGTGGCTGGGGGGTGGTGGTAGACATGGGTGGGAGCCTGGTGGAGGGTGCCCCACAGTGCTGGGGGGTGGGGTTGGTGGGAGACGTGAGTGGGGGCCTGGTGGAGGGTGCCCATGGTGGCTGGGGGGTGGGGGTGGTGGGAGACATGGGTGGGGCCTAGTGGAGGGTGCCCCACACTGCTGGGGGGGGTGGGAGACATGAGTGAGGGCCTGTGGAGGCTGCCCATGGTGGCTGGGGGGTGGGGATGGTGGGAGACATGGGTGGGGGCCTGGCGGAGGCTGCCCCTGCACTGCTGGGGGTTGGGGGTGGTGGTAGACATGGGTGGGAGCCTGGTGGGGGCTGCCCATGGTGGCTGGGGGGTGGGGGTGGTGGGAGACATGAGTGGGGGCCTGGTGGAGGCTGCCCCACAGTGCTGGGGGGTGGGGGTGGTTGTAGACATGGGTGGGAGCCTGGTGGGGGCTGCCCATGGTGGCTGTGGGGTGGGGGTGGGTGGGAGACATGGGTGGGGGCCTGGTGGGGGCTGCCCATGGTGGCTGGGGGGTGGGGGTGGTGGTAGACATGGGTGGGAGCCTGGTGGGTGCTGCCCATGGTGGCTGGTGGGTGGGGGTGGGTGGGAGACATGAGTGGGGGCATGGTGGATGCTGCCCCTGCACTGCTGGGGGATGGGGGTGGGTGGGAGACATGAGTGGGGGCCTGGTGGGGGCTGCCCATGGTGGCTGGGGGGTGGGGGTGGTGGTAGACATGGGTGGGAGCCTGGTGGAGGGTGCCCCACAATGCTGAGGGGTGGGGCTGGTGGGAGACATGAGTGGGGGCCTGGTGGAGGCTGCCCATGGTGGCTGGGGGGTGGGGGTGGTGTTTGACATGGGTGGGGGCCTAGTGGAGGCTGCCCCACAGTGCTGGGGGGTGGTAGACATGGGTGGGAGCCTGGTGGGGGCTGCCCATGGTGGCTGGGGGGTGGGGGTGATAGGGGACATGAGTGGGGGCCTGGTGGAGGCTGCCCATGGTGGCTGGGGGGTTGGGTGGTGGTAGATATGGGTGGGAGCCTGGTGGAGGGTGCCCCACAGTGCTGGGGGTTGGGGTGGGTGGGAGACATGAGTAGTGGCCTGGTGGAGGCTGCCCATGGTGGCTGGGGGGTGGGGGTGGTGGGAGACATGGGTGGGGGCCTGGTGGAGTGTGCCCCACACTGCTGGGGGGTGGGAGACATGAGTGGGGGCCTGGTGGAGGCTGCCCATGGTGGCTGGGGGGTGGGGTGGTGGGAGACATGGGTGGGGGCCTGGTGGAGGGTGCCCCACACTGCTGGGGGGGAGTTGGGGGGTGGGAGACATGAGTGGGGGCCTGGTGGAGGCTGCCCCTGCACTGCTGGGGGGTGGGGGTGGTGGTAGACATGGGTGGGAGCCTGGAGGGGGCTGCCCATGGTGGATGGGGGGTGGGGGTGGTGGGAGACATGAGTGGGGGCCTAGTGGAGGCTGCCCCACAGTGCTGGGGGGTGGGGGTGGTGGTAGACATGGGTGGGAGCGTGGTGGGGGATGCCCATGGTGGCTGGAGGTGGGGGTGGGTGGGAGACATGAGTGGGGGCCTGGTGGGGGCTGCCCACGGTGGCTGGGGGGTGGGGGTGGTGGTAGACATGGGTGGGAGCCTGGTGGGGGCTGCCCATGGTGGCTGGGGGGTGGGGGTGGGTGGGAGACATGAGTGGGGGCCTGGTGGAGGCTGCCCCTGCACTGCTGGGGGGTGGGGGTGGGTTGGAGACATGGGTGGGGGCCTGGTGGGGGCTGCCCATGGTGGCTGGGGGTGGGGGTGGTGGTAGACATGGGTGGGAGCCTGGTGGAGGGTGCCCCACAGTGCTGGGGGGTGGGGTGGGTGGGAGACATGAGTGGGGGCCTGGTGGAGGCTGGCCATGGTGGCGGGGGGATGGGGGTGGTGGGAGACATGAGTGGGGGCCTGGTGGAGGCTGCCCCGGCACTGCTGGGGGGTGGGGGTGGGTGGGAGACATGAGTGGGGGCCTGGTGGAGGCTGCCCATGGTGGCTGGGGGGTGGGGGTGGTGGTAGACATGGGTGGGAGCCTGGTGGAGGGTGCCCCACAGTGCTGGGGGTGGGAGACATGAGTGGGGGCCTGGTGGAGGCTGCCCATGGTGGCTGGGGGGTGGGGGTGGTGGGAGACATGGGTGGGGGCCTGGTGGAGGGTGCCCCACACTGCTGGGGGGGTGGGAGACATGAGTGAGGGCCTGGTGGAGGCTGCCCATGGTGGCTGGGGGTGGGGGTGGTGGGAGACATGGGTGGGTGCCTGGTGGAGGGTGCCCCACACTGCTGGGGGGGTGGGGGGTGGGAGACATGAGTGGGGGCCTGGCTGAGGCTGCCCCTGCACTGCTGGGGGGTGGGGGTGGTGGTATACATGGGTGGGAGCCTGGTGGGGGCTGCCCATGGTGGCTGGGGGGTGGGGGTGGTGGGAGACATGAGTGGGGGCCTGGTGGAGGCTGCCCCACAGTGCTGGGGGGTGGGGGTGGTGGTAGACATGGGTGGGAGCCTGGTGGGGGCTGCCCATGGTGGCTGGGGGTGGGGGTGGGTGGGAGACATGAGTGGGGGCCTGGTGGGGGCTGCCCATGGTGGCTGGGGGGTGGAGGTGGTGGTAGACATGGGTGGGAGCCTGGTGGGGGCTGCCCATGGTGGCTGGGGGGTGGGGGTGGGTGGGAGACATGAGTGGGGGCCTGGTGGAGCTGCCCCTACACTGCTGGGGGGTGGGGGTTGGTGGGAGACATGAGTGGGGGCCTGGTGGGGGCTGCCCATGGTGGCTGGGGGGTGGGGGTGGTGGTAGACATGGGTGGGAGCCTGGTGGAGGGTGCCCCACAGTGCTGGGGGGTGGGGTGGGTGGGAGACATGAGTGGGGGCCTGGTGGAGGCTGCCCATGGTGACTGGGGGGTGGGGGTGGTGGGAGACATGCGTGGGGGCCTGGTGGAGGCTGTCCCACAGTGCTGGGGGGTGGGGGTGGTGGTAGACATGGGTGGGAGCCTGGTGGGGGCTGCCCATGGTGGCTGGTTGGTGGGGGTGATAGGGGACATGAGTGGGGGCCTGTTGGAGGCTGCCCATGGTGGCTGGGGGGTGGGGGTGGTGGTAGACATGGGTGGGAGCCTGGTGGAGGGTGCCCCACAGTGCTGGGGGGTGGGGTGGGTGGGAGACATGAGTGGGGGCCTGGTGGAGGCTGGCCATTGTGGCTGGGGGGTGGGGGTGGTGGGAGACATGGGTGGGGGCCTGGTGGAGGCTGCCCCATAGTGCTGGGGGGTGGGGGTGGTGGTAGACATGGGTGGGAGCCTGGTGGGGGCTGCCCATGGTGTCTGGGGGGTGGGGGTGATAGGGGACATGAGTGGGGGCCTGGTGGAGGGTGCCCCACACTGCGGGGGAGGGGGTTGGGGGGTGGGAGACATGAGCAGGTGTGCAGGGTAGTCCCCTGTTTTGTGGGATGCCTGCAGGGGCCGTGGAGGGTGTACAGGGAACACCTGTGAGGACCCACCCATCCTAATCGCGTGTGTAACTTCCCGCGCACCCCTGTAATACACGTACCCAGCCAAATCGCGTGTGGTAATTCCCGCGCACCCCTGTAATACACGTACCCAGCCAAATCGCGTGTGATTATTTCCGCGCACCCCTGTAATACACGTACCAAGCCAAATCGCGTGTGATAATTCCCGCGTACCCCTGTAATACACGTACCCTGGCTTATCGCGTGTAAAACTTCACACGTACCCCTGTCATACACGTACCCAGCCAAATCGCGTGTGATAATTCCCGCGTACCCCTGTAATACACATACCCTGGCTAATCGCGTGTAAAACTTCACGCGTACCCCTGTCATACACGTACCCTGGCTAATCGCGTGTAAAACTTCCCGCGTACCCCTGTAATACACTTACCCTGGCTAATCGCATGTAAAACTTCCTGCGTACCCCTGATATGAACGTTACCCGCTTTGCGTTCCTTGTTTGGCAGCCCTGTAAACTGGTCCAGGGTTAGCGCAGCCCTTTGCGATGATTTAGCGATTTTGATGGCTTTTCCTTGCGGGGGGCGTTCTTGGGGGCATTACTGGCGCTGCTGCAGGGTTGCTGCGATACTCTGCGCCACGGCTGGTTTGGGAGCCTACAATCCATGAATACGCTGTGCGCGGAAATCGGTTTTGGCGCACGCGCCTGGCGCAGACAATCGCACGCGGACACTCTGCGCCAGCCGCTTGCGACACTTTTCTGCGAAATTCTATGAATTACCCTGTTTGTCTGTAGAGGTTCATGGGACCAACATTTTGTGTGTGTTCCTTAGAGCATGGAAGGTCAGGGCTGAGTTGTTTCTATGGTTATTAAGATTGCCCTTGCAAGAGCCTTCTGCTTGAACATGAGGATGAGACGAGACAACAACGATGTTTGCATAGAAATTAGAGAGTTTGCTGTTTGACCTTCAACCACTGCAAATGCAATGCATTATGGTGAAATAATTTGCATATAGCGTACCGAATATTTAATGTGGGTGTTGTGAAGTAGTGTTCTAGTGTGAGTTAAAGTTTAATGTGGAGTGTGATGCACAATGCTTTATGTTTTGGAAATATTACTTTCCAATCACGGTTTGTAGTGACCTTACAGTTTTCTTTTCCAATGTTTGTATAGTTTACTGTTTTTAGACAGTTACCTAAATATCCTGTAAAAATAATGTTTTTTTTTCAGCTTCACTAACTCCCTTAATATGTATGTGATCTGTGTGTTTGTGTCCTTTTGTGTTGAGTGAGTGTAAATCTTCCTACCCACCATCATGTATGTCGGCATCCCTGGTCATGGGGTCTGGTTGTATGTGTTCAGGTCTCCATGTCAACGTAAGCAATCGCTATCCATGTCCTTGGCTGATTGGTGGTTGTGTGTGCGGGTGTGTGTGTTTCCAAATGCACTGCCCTGGTCCACAGTCATTCGGACATTGAGTGTGTGTTTGTGCAACCCCATGTCATCAGAATTACAAATTAATTAATGGCATGTGAGAGGGACACGCACACGTTACCTGGGATTAAATCTGCAGACAGTCAGAGTGGGATGTGCAGCGGGGCATTGAGAAACTGGTTAAGATACATATATTTTCTTAAGGGCCCCTTAACATTTTTATATTTGTCAGTGAACAAAAAAAGAGGGAGGCAGACATGTGATGTCATCAATGACATTTGTGATGTCATCTTTCATTTCATGGGTGTTAGTCTTAGCAGTGCACAGTGGTGGCACGAGTTATGGTTGCTTAGCTTACCATCACTGGCGAATTTCTGGGATTTTTCGGTTTTACTTGTAACCATAATATGGATAGGTTGTTATTAGTGCAAAGTAACTATAAGGTCCCTTTGAAATAGTTGTTGCATTGAATTTGGTAGGTTTTTCTTAGGGCAACTTAACCCGAATGTCTGCTTAACAACATTTTTTGTCAGTGAATTCCATAGGATTTTTGTAGGGCACTTTAACCATAACGTTCCTTCGGCGCAGTTTTTTCAGTAAAGGTGAAAGGTTTTTATTAGCGCAGCCTTACCATAATGTCCCTTTAACAATGTTTTTTGTTAGTGAATTTCACAGGTTTTTAGTAGGGCACTTTAATCAGAACATTCCTTCACCATAGTTTATTCTGTAAGGGTGCTAGGTTTTTAGGAACGCAACTTTACCATTGCAGGCTTTAACAATGTTTTTTCACCGACTCCTTGGCTGCCCTCATGACGAACTTGCTGGAAGCCCAAATTGGCCTGTCTATGTATCCATTTGTGCTACCCCTTCCCTCTCCTAATAGTGTAGGTGTATCTTATAGAAATTAAAGGTGTACATGTTAAGTGTTGGTGAGTGTATGAGTGTTTTTTCTTTTTGTGTTAACATTTCATGGTGAGTGTGTGGCGCACAGTACTGTCCGAGATGGCGGTGGGTAAGCAATATGGATGTTTCCTAGGCAGACTGCACCTGGCCGGTGTATGTACAATCAGAATACAGGTATCCGTAGGACTGCAGTACTAGCCGCATGTCTGCATCTTTTCATGCACTTTTAATTAGTTGTGGGTACGGACATCTCTCTGTTCCACAGCTATGCACATGCATAGGGCGTCCTCTGTGTGCTAGTAACACTGCCCCTGTCAGCAACCCTACAGATTCATACGATAGGCTACCGCATTTCAAACAGTTGTACCGCCTATGTATTTTACTGTGCAAAACTACCAATGTATGGCTGCAGCCGGGCTGGCTCTCCATGGAAACAAGGAACACCAGCCTCCAGTGTACAGTGGGCGTGTTAAATGTCCCATTTATTTGATTTATTAGCTGCTTGTCTTTCCATGACCCGTGAAACAGACTCAGCGTCTCTGCACTGAGCACTGTGATGAAAAGTGTCAAGGGTTCGACTGCAGGTCGTACAGCTAGAGAAAAGATTCACCTGCAGGTGTGACAGTCTCTAGTGAGTCTGCAAAATGGCAAAGCTGGTGCTGCTTAGTTACTCACATACAAGTACATTTAAAGAAAACCAAGTGAACAGCAGATTCTTCGGATCGCAAAGAATATTAGTGGTACAGGCCAGCTCCTGAAGAAGCAGCTCCAGACTGTGTTGGCCTGTGTTTGCCTGTGAGGCCTGCAGTCATCAACCAGCAGCTACTGACAACCTAAGGGTGGTTCAGGCAGAGGGTGCAACCATTACGTCTCCCTACTAAACTGACCAATCCAAATGAATCCTATCATATTCTCTATTCGCTGGTTGCCTGATGCATCCAGTCCACAGTTTGTATAGTAATCCCATTTAGCCTGAATGTGTTAGTCAGCCATTAATGTACTCCATTAACTACCCCACCTGTCTCATTGCCCAATATCTTACTGCCTAGGTGCTTAGCCTACATGTTGCATTTCTGTCACAATCAGCATTTACCCCACTTGTATGAAAAAGCCTTTCTGATTTGTGTAAGGATACGTTGCATCAAACCTATTGGGTTAGTTAGCCACAGTTTATGGATGGGGTAGAATTGTGAATATTAGCTTGCGTCACATCCAGACAGAATTGTGAATATTAGCTTGTGTCACATACAGAGAGAATTGTAAATATAAGCTTGTGTCAAATCCAGACAGAACTGTGAAGATTAGCCTGTGTCACATTGAGACAGAATTGTGAAGATTAGCTTGCATCAAATCTAGACAGAACTGTGACGATTAGCCTTGAGTCACTTCTAGATGGAATTGTGGATATAAGCATGCATCCCATCCAGATAGTGATGCCACTAAACAACCCTAATAATAAAAAACTCACCCCTCTGCGTACATTTTTTTCAAACTCTGAACTAAACACAACCATACCTCTAAAGCACAACAAATCACACACACTTCACTGCACCACAACAACAAAACAAACCACACATAGCCTCGCACCACAGCACATGAAGGCTACCAACCAAAAACACCCCTAAGCTCAATGAACGATGTAAACCGAACTGAAGCTGCCAACAGCACATCATATCTCGCTTGCTCTTTCTATTGCTCAGTCCTACTAACGTACCCCTACCCTCTTGCTTTCCAGATCCGCCAGAGCGCCGGGGGACCACTCTGGGGCTGACAGTGCACAGTATACATATCCTTTAACATAACATAACATAACATCCTTTCTTAACCTGCCCACATGCTCTTTGGCCTTAGAACTACCCCACTTACACCCCTTATATAATTTTAGGGCAGTTTCCAAAAACATATCAAGATCTTGAATCTTAGTTGATCTTTTTGGCCTCACTCCCTCCCTGTTATTTCCTCTATTCCTCAATGTTCACCTCACTCACCTTAACATATCTATTCACCATAAAGGCTATAAAGGAAATTGCACCCTCATCCACTGTGTTATCTGTCATTTTGAGGGGCACAGCTGAGAGCTCCCTGGGACTCCAAGGGTCTGACAGCTACATATAAGTATATATACAATATGTCTTAAATAGACTTTAAGGGGATGTTAGGTTTACAATTATAAAACACCTTCAGTGATAGAAACATACTGAAATTCAGTGAAGAATATTTTAGTTGATGGAGCATTATGGTAAGCCTGTAGTCTTAATTCGGAAATTCAATGAAAACAGCTTAGTTGAAGGAATGTTAAGGTTGCAGTGCAAAATTCTAAAACCATGTACATTCCCTAGTTTGTGTAAACTTTACAACCACAACGTGTGCCCACACCATGCACTGCTCATACAGACACATATAACATCACACATTCCATGCCATCACAAATGGCTCTTATATGGTAGTAGTAGTATTAAACATTTCTTCTCAGCACCTTGTGGTATCAGATCCACAGGTCCTGCATGGAGGCCACAGTCCCAGCGAGGCAGGTGCTGAGGCTGAACATTTTCCAGTCAGAGCTCATCTAATCAGAATGCAACTTCATTCTAAGACCGAGTCCTGCAAATACTGTGAATATCCATGGATCGGGTCCAATATAATTGTTTTCTCTTTAGCCAATCAAATTGAAGCTTTGCAGTTCAAAATTGCAGGTCTCAAGATTTAACTGCCAATTTGCCAAAATATATATAAGATAAAATTCTCCAGATTTCATTTTAAAAAAACACTGAACCAAACAAAGATTTCAAGTTGGCCCAGATGCCATCAGCAATGGTTTGGTATACATCTGTCGAGTGTTTAATTCTGTAGGTGACTGCAAAAAATCACCATGGGAGTTTGAATGGGAGTTTCAACTTTTAAGATACCGTTATACATTGGATGGAGCTTCACAAAACTTTCCAAATTATTTTATAGAGGATGTTTATGTTTTGGCCAGGTGTTGTGCAGTTCCGTTGAACTGTGCCAAAGTTGCAAGCATCTCAAAAATATCTTTTCGTATGGAAACACTGATCTAACCATAGCTACACAGTTGTTACCGTAGACATTTTAATACATTTGAACATGTAGTTTTTATATTGTAGCGGAGGGGGTGTGGTGTTAGGGGACAGCCGTATTGGGGCTACACCACAAAGAATGTGAAAAAAGAGTAACTCCAGACTGAATATCCTGTCATGTTCCCAGTCAAGGAGTGAAGCACTCTGTTTTGATATGTGGTCCTTACATTGACTCTCTTAACTCTTTAACAGTGAAATGTTGTTGTGCAACATGTCTTATGCTTACAACTGCATTCTTCCCGTATCCCGGTTTGGAAATGTCTGAGGAAACTTGCATTTCTATTTGATTGGGAGGTCACGGTGATGTCTTTTCAATTCTGTGCTCATTAGTATGCACATTGTGGGGTGCAATATGTAAAAAACAAATCAATAACAGTCACGGAAGGTTTCCTAAGTTATCTGCCTTTACGATAATCATTTATGTCTTTTTAAAGTCGTTTTGCTTTGACTGCATTTTTCTGAATCAAGAAAACGAATGTTATGGTTTTTATTTGCCGTTTTCGCGTTTTACCTTTCAATCTTGCTTAGGTCATGAATTTGTATCGTTTGTCACGTGAATCGCTGTTATCTGCTTCTATAAATATGGAATCGGTGACAATGTGCATTTCTGCCATGATCTGTTTACCAGATAGTTTATTCTAGCCTCGGGTGCACATTTATTTTTTTCCATCTCAGGTCTAAAAGGAACTGGTAGTAATGACCAAAATAAACTGTCATAGCAATTTTATGACCGTTTTCTACACCACATATTATTTATGAAGTCCTCTGCTGTAATTGGAAATTTATAATGAAATCATATACTAATTCACTCCAGTAGACAGAACTTCCACAAATAAATAGTTTCAACCTTTTCCTGAACATGAGCGTGAGTATACTTTCATCCAAAATGCACACCTCATGGAAAATGGAAAGACACACATCTGCACTCTGGTGTGCAAGATCGAAGTGGGAAAACATATAATTCACACACATATGATATATTTTGGCAGAGATACCTTTTGGTGCTGCTTAACAAAAAAGTCAACATTGTTTTTTTGGGAAATATTTAAACAAAATGGCAAACCGACTACAATGTTGGTTTTCCCAAAATAATAATACAAAATTGAGCAGAATAGTATGCGTTGGGTGGGGCCGTACACAGTTTAGATATTAGTAAGTTATGTGTAGGTGGTGCTCACTCTATGACACATGAATGTGGAATCAACATGTGTATAGCAAGAGCGTTGGTCAACTATGGTATGTGTTAAAAATAAATACAGAGACACTCTTTAAATTAAAATTTTGCGTACTGGAATCCATGACATTCCTATCTCAAGCAGACAGCACCTGCTACCTTTTGTGTATTTTTTATGATAAAAAACATACAAATATAAAATTGTATTTCTTCCTGTTTTCTTATTTCCACATGCCAATTAATGACAATAAAAGCATATGTACATAATTCTTTTTTCTTCTTAATACTCAGGCTAATTTCAAAGTAAATGAGCTTTTCAGACCTTGACTGACATGTTTTAGTTTAGGAGCTGCATTACTGTCCAGTCTTCTTCAGCATAGGGTGTGTTTTCCTCTAAACGGTCTCTGACATACCAATCACGTGATCATCGAATGCAAGTAGTACGCGTGTCACCAGGCAATGCCTGTAGGTGCAGGTGCTGTTACAAGTGTATTATGAATCCTAATAATACCAATCGTCTGCATGGAGCCAGTGTTATCTCTGGAAGCTGAATACTATCTGGAATCGTCTTGAAGAAAGCTATGCACTTGGGATTCCTATAGAGTCATAATTACTGCGGAAATAAAAGGGCCAGATAAGAACTCAATAAACTTACTTCACTGTCAGAGTAGCTATAGGGATGTGGAGGGCAATTTACGTGGATTATGAAACTGGTTTGTGTGGTGTGTTGGCCCTAAGTGGGCTCCATTGTGGTGCGTGGTGGCAGCCTTTGTGAAATCTGACATGCTATTTTCAGAGCATATTCAAGTGAAAAGGGATTGAAACTCATCCCTGAACTTGTTCCAAGAGTGGGCAAAGCAGGTATGTTCAATTTCAAGCCTATACTGCGTTAAAGGGGGCATGTGTCTAATTAACTTGTCCTTTTAGAAGTGTTCAATGTCAGTTCATCATAATGGCACTTTTATTCGACTTTAAGATTGTATCCTTTGGTTATTTTAAAACTGACATGAATATTTGAAAGTGAGCCATTGTAAAGAGTAGGTCTAAAGGAAAGGATCCTATGAAACATGCTCTGGGAGTCAAGCAAGCAACACTTGAATACTTTTTTGTTAAATCAGTGTTGCTGCCAGATGTTGTGGGCATGCTCATAAAAGAAAATATTTTCAGTGACCACGCAATGGTCACTTTGGAATATTTTATATTAAATCAAGGCTCAAAGAGCTCTAGAAGGGGGAAGTATTTAAGTGAATCACGCTGCAAGCTCCATCAACTGGTCAGTTAAAAATATCTCTTGAGCTTAAAAGACAATTACGAGGAACGTAAAGCACCCTCTGTATGAATTTGAGCTAATGACTAGTGAAGAGATTTAACACTGGCTTGTAGCTTTTACAAAACAAAATGGCCAGTTCATGCCTCCTCAATTAGTACGAGATGGTAAAGGAGAAAGGATATATGACCATTTAATCAGAGATCAGAAATGCGAAATGCGATGAGAGTTACGTAAGATCAAAAATAGTGGTGAAACTAAGATAATAGTAACAACTGCTAGCAAAAGAAATAAAAACAAATACAAGAATTACTTGTTCTGGTGGAAGAGTAAGTGTAAAATCGGTGAATGGCAACATCTGGCTTAAAGCTTTGACTGCTAGGAATGGTCGTGATATATGGAATTTGCTGGGTGAGGCTAAGAATAGAAGAATTATCAATCCCATCAGCTAACTACAATGGGTAAAGTACCTAAATAAGCCAGAGGAAAATGAGGAGGGAGGACATGTACTTAAGAATAGCGGGTACATCTACAATAATGAGCTTACACTCGATGAGGAGGACATTATCTATAGAATAAATAGATTGCAATCATCTAGGACCTAACTGTCTTGGCCAATGTCGTCCTAAAGCCAGAACCAGAAATGTGGGCTAAAATACTACGTATATTGTATGACAAAGTCTTGAAAAGTGGTCAGATTCCTTGCTCATGGCAGCCATAGATATTGATTCCAGTGCATAAGAAGGGCGATATATTAGATCCCGGACACCAGGAAGATATTTGCATCCTTCTTGTTGCAAAGAATGCAGGGATGGGTAGCACAAACTGGTATCCTGGATAGATTCCAGACAGGATTTAGGTAAGGGTGTTCCACAGTGGATAACTTTTTTTTTTTAAATATATTTATTATTTTTACATGAAGTAACAATCAGAACATAATGAAAGCCATCTCCCCCAAACCCCCCCTTCCGGGATAACTCCGTCCATGCAAAGTTCTCGCGAAATTGTGCTTCCTCTTCACGTGAATAGATCCAGTATCCTTATTGTGTGCGGACACCATTGTTCCTTGTAGTCCAAATGGAGGCATTCTATCGCTTGTCCCCAATCCTTTCTAAACCTCCCATGTTCTCCTTGGATGTTATATGTTAACCGTTCCATAGCCAGATGCGTCCACACCCTACGCGTCCAGTCTTCTGCTGCCGGCGGATTTTTATTTTTCCAGTTATGTGCCAACTCCAGCCATGCCCCTATCAACAGACCCTTAAAGTTCCTCTTCTGCGAGGTGTTGAGTGTTTTATCCTTGGGGTCCCATAGGCCCCCCAGCCATACCTCGACCCCCAGGTGGTCTGTCCCCGGGAACATTTTATGCATTTGGGCCTTAATTTCCCCCCAATAGGTGCTCAATTTAGGGCAATCCCACCAGATGTGTCGCCAATCCCCTTGCCCCCACATTCCCTCCAGCACCTGTTCTGGGAGTTGGCAAACATCGTGTGTAGTCTCTCTGGGGTGTAGTGCCATTGAAGCATTATTTTCACCCACATTTCTCTATTTTGGATGGCTCTCGTCAATTTTGAAATCTGACGCCAGATATACTCCCATCTGTCCCTGGAGAGGGTATAGCCCAGGGTTTTCTCCCACCTTTTCATATATTGCCATGTGGTTGGTTCCGGTTGTGCATTAATGTATTCATATGTATTTGAGACAAATTTGCGGGTGCCTGTTTGCGTCATAATGTACTTTTCAAAAGGGGTCAGGTCTCTAAACATTGCTTCTTTTATTCGTGGGGTACGTAACCAGCGGCAGAGCTGTTCATATTTAAATCGATCCTTTGGTGTTAGATTCAAAAGCGTTGTGCAGTCCGCAAATGACCTTATCTGTTGGTCTTCTTGCATGTCCCCCACCATTTTGCACCCGGCCTCTTCCCATTCCCATAGGCGCCTATTTCCATTCCCGGTGGGAACTCTGGGTTGCTAAACATTGGCATAAATGGAGCGGGATCTTTAGTCAGGGTTTCTTTTTGGGTATCTGCATCCCACACCCCCAGCGTAGTCTTCAGTATCTCACTTACATGCGTATTGTCGTGTTAAAATCGATTGTTAATCCATAGCATATGCCTGGTGGGTGTCCTTGCCACCGCTCTATCCTGCCTCTCCCAAATTTTTTCCCCTCACTCTGGGATCCATTCCCTTAATACCCACAGTTGGGCTGCATCATAGTAGTTCTTAAAATGTGGCATAGCGCACCCACCTTCCCCTCTATTCGCAGTCAGATTCGCATTTGAGATTCGAGGGGTTTTGTTTTGCCAAACATATTTGGACACCTCCTTCCTAAGAGCTCTAAAGAACTCTCTGGGGGGTCTTATCGGGAGGGCCTGAAATAGGTACAGTAGTTTAGGGAGTATGGTCATCTTGACCGCCGTGATTCTACCCCACCAGGGAGTCGCCAATGGGTTCCATTTTAATAAATCTTTTTTAATATTTTCCAAGATTAAGGGGTAATTATGAGCATAAAGTTCATCAATTTTCCCGGTGAGAGTGATACCCAAATATTTGATACCCGTGGTTGCTACCTTCAATTGGCAATCTGTCGCACTTGCGCGGATTTCTTCTTTGTTACCTGCCAGGATCAGTATCTCTGATTTTTGCCTGTTTATTTTTAATCCCGAGATCTCCCCAAATTTGTCTATAACTTCCATTAGATGTGGTAGGGACCGCCCCGGGTCTCCTATAGCCACTAGCATGTCATCTGCATATGCCACAGCTTTGTGCTCCTGTCCCGCCATTTCTATACCCTTTACCTCCGGTATATCCCTGATTTTCGCCAGTAAGGATTCCAGATAGATAGCATATAAAAGGGGGGAAAGTGTGCACCCTTGTTTCGTCCCTCTCTCTAGGTATACTTTATTCGACAATCCGCCATTCACAGCTATTCTTATTGTCGGGGAGTTGTAGTTGGCCCGGATCATGTCGATATATCCTTCACCCATTCCCATTTTTTTTAGGACCAGGAATAGAAATGTCCACTCCACCCGGTCGAACGCTTTCTCCGCGTCCAGAGCTACCAGTGCCGCTGGGGTCTGTTTAATGCCTATTTCTTCGACCAAATGGAGGACCCTACGAAGGTTGTCATGTGTCTGCCGATTAGGGACGAATCCTGATTGATCCTGGTTTATCAGTGTAGGGAGAAGTGGGGCAAATCTAGCAGCTAATATTTTAGTATACAGTTTTGCGTCTAGATTTATTAAGGCAATGGGGCGGTAGGCGGTGGGGCATTGTTCCTCCTTCCCCTTTTTATGGAACACCAGTACATTTGCCTCATTCATGGTTTGGGTCACTGATCCCTTCCCCCCAAAAGTATTATATAGGGACGTGAGTACAGGAGCGAGGATGTCTTTGTATGTTTTATAAAAGAGGGCGGTATATCCATCCGGGCCCAGTGCTTTGTTCATGGGGAGGGACTGTATTGCTGCATTGACCTCTTCTATTGTAATTTCTTTTTCTAAGTTTAGCCTCTCTTCCTCCCCCAGTACGGGGAGTTGAATCCCGGCGAGAAAGTCTTCTTGGAGATCTCTGTTACGGAGATCCGTAGTGTACAGTTTTTGATAGAACCTTTCAAGTACCTGCCCTATCTCAGAGGTTTGGGTCCTCAGTTGGCCTGACTCATCTTTTAAAGCTTTTATTGTTCGCATCTGCTGTGTACTTTTCAATTGTTTTGCTAGGAGTTTATCGGCTTTATTCACCTTTACATAGTACCAGTGTTTTGTGTATAGAAGTGCCTTTTACGCTTTTTTCGTACGTAAGGCTTCTAGCTGCCCCTGCACGTGTCTTAATGTACGCATGATTTTCCTAGTGGGAGTCTGGATCAGTTTTGCCTGTATCGCCCCTATTTGTGCTTCTACTTCCTTTTCCCATTGGTGGTTCATTTTATCTCTCTGTGCTTTGAGTGCTATTAGATGTCCCCTTATTACCGCCTTTAGAGCGTCCCATACTGTGTCTTTGTTTGTGTCTGGGAGGTCATTATCAGCCAAGAAATCTGTGATATGTTCCCTGAGCTTCTGCGCCGTCACGGGTCCCTTATTATATCCTCCGGGAGGCGCCAACTCCACAGCCTGTGTAATGTGTGGGCCAGATGACGGTCATCCACAAAGGGGCATGGTCCGAGAGGGTGATAGGTTCAATCTCTATCTGTTTTAACTTACCTATGAGGCTCAGTGAAACCCAGAGGTAATCTATCCCCGAGGCCGTATTATGTATGTGCGAGTAATAAGTATAGCTTTTTCGTTCTGGGTTGGCATTGCGCCAAGCATCAGCAAGCCCAAGGTGCGTGATTTTTTGCTTTAGGTTTTTCGATGGGGCATCTTGACTATGTTTCCTGGGCCCGGATCTGTCTAAGGATGGGTCCCACGCCATGTTAAAGTCCCCCCCCCAGTATTACCTCTCCAGCGGCTTGTTGATCTATTTTGTCTAGGACCTCTCTTATGAAGCCATCCTGGCCTGTGTTGGGGGCGTATACTGTTGCCAATGTCAGGGGTCGGCCATCTATCGTTATAATTACTATTAGGCTTCTCCCCTGTTTATCTCCCCATGAGAACTTGACGTGTGCGTGCAGGGAGTCTCTGACCGCTATGAGAACCCCAGCCCTTTTCTCTGGCGCGTTTGCCTGAAAGATTTGGTTGAACCCCCTAAGGCGGAATTTATGCTTGTCTTGGGCCCTTATATGTGTCTCCTGGAGCATTACGATGTCAAAAGCACCCTGCTTAATGGAATGTGCTACTTTTTTACGCTTGACTGGATAGTTTAGGCCCCTTAAATTCTGTGCCAGGATCTTTATCCCCATGTGTCTTCCCGTGTTGGGTAGTGTGCCACAGATCCTCTCGTCTCTTTTGCAATTCCAGAGTTATCCCTGGGTTTCCCCTGTCCCCAACTCCCCCTACCGCCCCCCGTTGTGTCACGCAATCCCCAACTGGCGTGTTTCCCTCCCCCCCTACCCCAACTGCCCTGAGGATGGCATGATTTACTACTAGCACCTCGGCGTGTTGCCTCGTGCCTCACGCCATCTACCGTACTCAGGGATAACTTTGAAGGGGATCCTAAACCCTTCGGCATGACTTCAGTGGCCTCCTGTGTCTCTTCCCCCCCCCGCGGCACCTGTGTCTTGGTCTCTCGGATTCTTACTGTCTCTGTCCTGTCCCCGATGGCTGCTGTGTCCTGCTTCTGCTCCAATATTCTAGACGTTCCCCTGTGCGTTACTTCCTCCTGCTTGGTCGTCTCTCTCTCCTGTTCATCGTTTTCGTTCCCGTGAGTGTCGTCTTAACGGGGGGGCCTGAGCCGCTTGCCTGCGGGGGGTCTTCATCTTGGTCCTGCAGGTTCATAAGTCTTTGCCCTTCTTCCCGTGAAGTTATCCTTTTTTGTGTGCCCTCCCACATTGGATTTCCAAGTTGTGCGTTAGGCGGGCCAAGTGTTCCTGTGTTTCTGCAACTTGTTGTGTCTCTTCCTCCATGTTCTGCACAATCTTCTCCAAGGTGTCTGTTCTTTCTCCCAGGCCTGATACTTCAATTTTTAATTCCTGCATGGCCCATTTGAAATCGGACTTCATAGCATCCAGATGCGCATTCATTGAGTCCATGAGTTGTGCTTGGAGTTCCCCGAACCACATCTTCAGATCCTCTTTTGTGGCCATGTCTTCGTGGGGGGGGTTCATTCCCAGGTCGCTATTTGATCGTTTGGGTGTTTTCGCCTTGTCCGTGGTTCCTTTGCCCCCCCCCCAGAATTGGGCCAAGTTGTGGTCTTGCTTCGGCGGTTGGTTTGAGGGGTTGGTTGATCCGTGCTTCCCTCTGGATTTTGACATTTATGCCTCCTCGTGGAAGCTACTCAATGGGGACCGGCCCTGTCAGCGTGTTTCTCGGTCTGCGCCCTCTGCTGATCTTCCGTAGTCGTCTGTCCCCGATCCGTATGGATCTCAGACCGGGGTTCGCCTGTTATTACCCCTAAGAGCGGGGGGAGTCACCGCTGTATGTGTCCGCTCCCCACCTGAGGCTGGTCCCTGTGGAGGTGGGGAGCTTCCCCAATTTATGACTGTATCTTGCCGCTTTGGAGGATCCCTTTTCTCCTCTCCGTACATTGCCTGTGGCCTGTGACCACCAACGGGCCGTGCCCTTGCCAATGTGTGAGGGGGCTCTCGGAGCGGGGGAGATTACGGTTAGTGTGCCAGGCTTCGGGAGTCCATGACTCTTGTTGCAAGCCTTTTGCTCTCTCCCCTCAATCAGTTCGATCACGTACCTTAAGAAAGTGCCCGGCTTCGGGCTACATTCTTCCCAATGTGTGTGGGGCCCGGAGAGCGGGGGACATCGAGGCTAGTGTGGCGGCTCCAGGCGCCGTGCCTTTTGTTGTTCGTGCTGAGCCCTCGCTCCCTTCCCTCGATCTGCTTGGACGTGTATCTTATTATTTTGTGTCGTTTCCCCGCATCCGACTCTGGGGCTGCTTCTTCCTCTCGCCCTTCCAAGCGGCGCCGCGCTGGGGTCGCCTCTGTGCCCGGTCTCGGGTATTTCTCACGTCCGAGGCTCGCAGGGGGGGTCTCCTCCTCCGCGATTCCCCCGCCGATTCAATCCGTGGGCGCGGGGGACGCGTCTCGTGTTCTGCATCACAGGTGGGCGGCCTTGATGTCGGGTCCCGCTCTGCATCCGCTGCTCCCGGAGTGTGGGTCGATAGGGAACCGCGGGTCCGCCAATGTGTTCTGGCCGCGCTGGGGTTTACCGCCGTTGTGTATGGCACCGATGGGCCCTCATATATGGGGGGCTACGTCTGCGGATTTCCGGGGACCGTTTCCTCCGTCTACCTCATCGAGAGATCCGCAGTTGGGCTGGCTGCTGTATAGGCCCGGGAGGGGAGAGCCGGAGCGCGCTCAGGCACGTCCTCTCTCCAAGGCGGCCATCTTGAAGTCCCACAGCGGATAACTTAAGGATGATGGATATGTTAATCGAGAGAGCGTGTGTAAAAGAAAGTCCCGGTTTTTATGCCCTCTTTATCAACTTCAAATCTGCATTTGACTCTGTTAGTAGAGCAAGGTTGTGGCACAAATTGGAATCTCTGAGTTGTCTGGATTAAATTCTGCATTTTCTAAGGATGTTCCATAGGAATAGGTGGTACTAGTTGGGGAGGTGACCTTGACCAGTCCTATTGGTCTACGGGGAGGAGTGAAGCAGGGCTGCATATTGGCTCCCTTACTTTTCAATCTCTACCTGGCAGACCTGCCTTGTATTGGGTAAGGTTAAGGGTTGCCCCATTGAAAGTAGATGGCAACCCTTTTCCTGTACTGGCCTACACTGATGATCTGGTCGTCCTCGAACACACTTTTATGGGCCTGTAAAGAGTCACAGGGGAATTTTGACAATATACACAGAATAACAAATTGACCATCAATAGAGATAAAACCCAGGTAATTTTCTTTGGCAGAAAAGGTGTTGCAAGACGAGCCCTCAGTATTAATGGTGAACAAATTGCATACACTAACCAGTACAAATATGTGGGAATTACAATTGAGCCCCGGAGGTGCTATTTGGAATGTATTAGAGATTGTACAGGAAGGGCTAAACAGTTAACTGCTCTGATTTCGCATCATGTAGGGAGAACCAGAGTTTTCTCAATGGTGAATTTGAGAATGCTGCACTGCCAATGCTTCATTCCTCCAGTGATTTACGGGTTGGAGGGCCTCACTATAAGCAATTGGGTATGGTTGCAAAGAATTAAAAGCTCCTACGGGAGAAAGCTATTGGGCCTTCCACCCTGCGTACCCATGCAAATCATCCGTTTAGAACTTGGATTGATTTAATTAAGATCTCTGGCGACTCTACAACTAGTACTACTTTTCATAAAGGCCAAGACCGGGCATAACGGGCAACTGTTGTATTCCATTGGGAAAGAGAGGGAAGCAAGAGATAGGGGTGCTTACGTGATGCAAATTAACCAAGTATTTGACTACATAGGCTGGCAACCTGATTGGAGTGAGAGCTACCACATTATTAATTGAGCTTTACAAGAAAGATAGAAATGTGGGACTGGGGTTGTAATTTTAACCATCTTTCCAGCCATAAATCATATGGGTTTATGACCACAACAATTTACAAGTATAAGACGCCACAAGCCTACCTTTCCTTGTGCCTATCTAAGGAACTACAAAGGTTTATACTCCTTCTACAGGCCAATATACATTAAATATCTGGTCTCTCAAGTACACAACTTGATACCATTAAGGATCCCTACTTCTGGATACGCTACCTCATTTACATTTCTGAAAATGGCACTTTATAGAATTTGGTTAGAGGTTTCCCCAAAACTGATCAATGAAGTATTTATTACCTATGGGGAACTAAGGAAAATGTTGAATTAAATGTGTTTTTGACATGATTTTTTTTTTTTAGATGATACCTACATTAAGTTGTTAAAGCATGAATGGATTGGTCTTGGTTTGGTGCTGTTGCTCTAATAACACCTTGTCTGTGTTTTAAGACACAGTATGATATTTTATGGTATTTATATTTTACTGGTGTTGTCATGTCTATGATGTATATGTTATAAGGTATGTTCTGCATATGTGTTTGATGTCATAGTGATATGTACTTTTGTTTGTAATGTGAACGGTTTTAATGAACTAAAGCACATTAATAAATAAATAAGTAATGTTGATGCCTGGTTACAGTAGTCAGGTTAGTATACCTTGTAGACCTGAAGGACTGATACAAGGAAAACCCTGAAAATCGTAATATGTACAAGTGCAACTTTAAAATGGCATATTAGATGCAGACTCAAATTTGTGGTAGATGGATACTGACTCTTATACACCTAAATAACTCTCATGCATTGGGCTCCCATGGGTCCCAGGATGCCCATATATGGACCAATAATGGGAAGGAGTTGGCATATGTGTATTTTTGCATCAATGGGAGAACTGTGATGGGAGTGGATTATGCCCCTATTTTTTATGGGTGGAGCACATATAAGTGCCTTTAATCTAGTCTTGATTGCCTACCTCTTTCACTTGTTGGTCATTTCAGTGGTTGTGGTGTACTGCTTATTCAATTTGTTCTTTGATAATCCACCTTTTCATCTTTTTTGTGGAGCAGTATTTTAATGTTGCGTTTGCACTCTTAATGGTTTCAATTATAGTCCATTTTAAATAATTGTTTGTGATTTTCAGACATATGATGGGCCTCTTTGACACTTGTGTTTGTTTCATTCTAATCTCAGAGTGTTTGTTTCATTCTAATCTCAGAGTGTTGGTCTGCAATGCATGTACTTATGTTTCTTCTTGTAATTCCTATAGATTGATTATTACATGAACACCACATGCATCATACAACATCAGTGGTTTTACAATTGGAAAACATTTTGGTGGCCATGTTTTTGGTCACATGCAACTCCTTACTTCTGGAATGTAACAATCTTAATGCATATAGATGTGTTACCTACTACCAAAGAAAATTATTGTGTTCTGGTCAAATGTACAGCTGTGCTCCTTCTGCACGAAGGCAGCTGCACATTATTTAGTTATACTCCTTACAAAGGAGTGAGACAATTTCAAAGAAATGCCTATACAATACATAGAGTTTCAAGCTTGTATTTTTAAACTTAATGTGACCAGGACAGTTCCAACTTCCTGGACTACCACAACGAGAGGCTGCTACCTTCACGTTCTAGGATACAACAGTTCATGTTTTTCAAAGACCCTTAGGGCCTGTTTCACAGACGCACTTTATAATGGAGTAATCCCATAGGAAAACGCCCTGTTAATCGCAGCATGCTTCTCATTTTCTCATGTAATCAATGGTTCATGGGGACAGCCTCCTCTACCAGTCTCCACACCTCCTGTTCCTTAGTACACTTTCTGACCAGCAGGTCACATTTAGGTTGCTTCTTGACTGTTCTTGGATTTAGTTGTGGTTTTCTTTGTGGTGAGCAATGCAAGGATGTTCTATGTACCTCTCCTTCACTTCATTCAGCACTTTACATTCTTCAACCTCTAGCAATACTGCACTGGCGCCATGTCTAGTGTGGCTCACTTGTCTCTTGCGCTCTGTATTTCTGTATTTCTGTGCATGTCATTATTTTGCAGGGAGATGGATCCCACAAATCTCATCTTCACTGGTCACTATCGTATTCAAGTCAGATAACAACCACACCTCACTTTCCTGCTGGACAGTTCTCAGTTGGAGACTTGGATGCTCCTCTAATGTGGGGATGCAATGGTGTCAGAATTCCTTCTCCAAGCGTCTTCTGGACACCCACTATGCTCACTGATGGATGCCCCCTCGATGACATGCAAGCGATGTTTTATCCCTAGTAAAGTGCTGGCCCTCCCACAAATGGTGGAAAGGGTAGAAAGTCTCCTCATGCTGCATTCTATGGAGCTCAATATATGCTACAGTATGTCAAATGACTACTACTCTCGTCTCTGAAATTCTGAAGACTTCGTTTTAGGAGCCAACTTGTGAAGTTTAAGATCCCAGAATAATAGAGGGCTGCTTTACCAGCAGGCACCTATCAATAGTGTGATGACCAAACAGTGCGCAGGAATATGGAGCACTACTGGTCAATTCAATTCAATGATTGAACTCAATGCTGCATGAGATGATGGATCATGTGTACACATTAAAGGACAGTCTAAGTGAAAATGTTCTGATCTGTTGATGCCCAAAGCAATACACAAAATCCCTCTGTGAACCCAGTAATTTGTGCCCTGTACACTGTTTGCTCAGATGCACACTGTACTCATTCTGCTATGCTTATATGACCCCACAGTTTTTTAAATTGATCTTGAGCAGATCCAATAACAGCAAATCTTTCAGTCCTGGGTGTTTACTTTCTCTCTTGCCACAAACTTTTGAGTTCAAAGGAAATCCTTCAATCACAGACATATTTAGGACCTTCATCTCATGCAGCATTGAGTTCAGTCATTCAAATTGTCATGCAAGGATACTTTAATAACTAGCTGACTGCAATCTTTATTTTTTGTGGATGAGTCAGACATAATATTAAACCGTGACATTTTCAAAACGTATAATTATTTTATCTAATACCAATACAATATCTTAAAGACATGAATTGAAAGATTGTCCTTTTGATCCGTTCCCTGATAACAAGCTGCGTTTACTCATAATTTCTATGACAAATTAATTATTTTTGCAGCTTTTTCTCTTTTCCTGAGCAGTAAAAACAACACAAAACCACATTGTAAAGTGACATTTCACACTTTCTGTAATGAAGATGCTATCTAGAGTCCAAGTTATCAGTCAACTCAATGGTGAATGTTATGTATCGATATTTGATATCGGTATGGCACATACTGTCATTGTTATGGCTTCGAAGTGCTGTGGGGTGGAAAGCCCTTCACAAGACTGTAGTATGTGAAAACATGGAAATACAAGATGATTTCATTGAATAAGAATAGTAATTAGAATTAGGTGACTATTCAATTACTAGTAGAGATGACTAGTTTAAAATATTATAAAGACTATGCAGGTCACTGTGTTCAGGTGCATATATGACTGCTATATCAGTGACTATGTGACAGCGGGACTGATTTTCCCGTGGGACTCAGCTGTATTTTATGGTTTGCAGTGCAAGCGGTAAAATGGGTAAATGTGAAAATGGGTGTTATTTACCTATCAACCCCTAGGGCAACTGTCTACAGTTGAGAGCTCTGCTATATGTCTTTAGATACCAGCACGCCTGGTTGATTATTGTAAGAGCCTCTATAACTTTGTCTCAGCAAACCAAGTGGTATCCGAGCAACAGTTAATGAAAATAATAGATAGTGTATTTTGCTCTATTCAGGCCTAAAATATTAAAGTCAGAGAATAACAGAAGGGCCAATATAAACACAAGGATGAAATAAAATACAATTCTCTAACATCACACAAACATATGTATGCCTCTGCCACTAGATAACTAAAGAAAATAGTGTCCTATACAATCCCTCACATGACCACAAATCACAGAAACTAATATTGCATATCCCTTGGTTGGAAAAATCTAGCATTCGAGGAAAATCAAAATGTTTTAATACACTCCTTAAAAACAATCAAAAACACCAGCACCTATTAAAGCTCACAGAATTTCTGCAGTCCCACCAGTTTTAAAACCTCCTTTGGCTGTCATTAACAATCCTCTGCTGGTAGAGGCCCTGCTATCGGCTCTGCCAGACCGTTCAAGGTGCGTTTGTATTTATAAGATGCTTCTTTCAAATGTGCGCTGCCCCATTTTCCCATAAAGAGAAAATGCAGTTTTTGAACAGCTGTAGCGCAAAAACCCCTGGGCATATTTTGGACAAATAAGAAATAACTTGAGCAAGAAGCATTGATGTTGTGTCTTTACTGGTCTGGGGTAAATCCATCCAGTAGTTATTAAAATATTTGACAGAGAAGGGGGTGCCCTTTGCTCCTTAAACCCTTTACATCGATCAGCCTTGCTGCTTTGCAGCAGGGAGGCTGAGAGAGGCGAATAACTTTTGACTTGCTGAATTTGGATAAAAAATGTTCTAAAGAAAATGTTTGTCAAGGCTCCCCCCTCAAACTGGAAATTTTGGGGACAATTAGTTAAAAAATTAAATGGGTATTAAGAAAATAAAAAAAACCCAGTTTTCAGCCTACTTCCATTAATTTCCCCCATAGAGAAAAACTGCAGTTTTTGAACAGTGAAACTTTTGGAGGATTTGGACCAAAATAAGAATCAATTTGGGCACATATCATTGACTTAATGTCTTTAACGGTTTGGGGTAAATCCATCAGGTAGTTTTTAAAATATTTGACCGAGACATGAGGGGGGTCCTGTTCCTTAAAACCGTTTATATATATATATATATATATATATATATATATATATATATATATATATATATATATATATATATATATATATATATACATATATATATATATATATATATATATATATATATGTATATATATATATATATATATATATATATCAGCCTTGGTGCTTTGCAGCAGAGAGGTTATGAGGCTTTGTAGAAATCAAAAGCCACCAGTTCTTTTTTATTCAATGCAAGTGATTCCTGAAATATTACTGGGAGAAGCCACATATGAAAGAACTGAAAACACTATTCAGAGGAGGAAAAAGGATGCTCTCAAACTTTGTAATGTACTTCCCCACAACCGAACAGAGTCTAATAACGTTCTCGATGTCAGAAAGAGACTCAAAACTCCTCTGTGTATGTGGTCACTCCTAGGGGGAACACTGATTGTTTTGAACGACAGAGCTTAGGCCCTGTCAATAACTTCACAGGCATAGTCAACCATCTTCTTGGAAAAAACATCAAACAAACTTCCAAAACACTGCTTTTAGGAGACCTAAACCTTGGATACAATGACAAACTTGACAAAGCAGCTACCACTCTCGCCAGAAACCTCACAGATCTAGGATTCACACAAATAGTTACTGCCCCAACCCATAATAAAGGCTGTATCTTAGATTGGGTGGCAGATCACAATTGTGGCTCCACCCTCAACTCTAACACAGCCCTTCCATGGTCTGGTCACAACTGCATTCAATTCTGCATCCCCATTTCCTTATACTCCAAACTACTAATACCCGCAGCGGCCAAGATAGCCAGAAGTGCCAAAAAACGTACAGCAGACAATATACGTCCCTTTCTCAACAACCCCTGCCTAGCACCTCCTTTCTCCTCTGACCCCAACATTCTAGCAGAGATCTTCAAAGACACCCTCACCCATGCCATCAACGCCGCAGCTCCTCTTGAAAACAACAAAGAAAAAAAATAATTTCACTTCAACTCATGGTTCACGGAGGGACTTATTAAATCTACGCCAATGCAAGCGGCAAGCCTTCATAACATGGCAGGCCAATCCCTGTGATGCCACCAAAGTAGACTATCTTTGTATTTCTAAAAAATACAAAAATGCCATATTTAAGGCGAAGTCAGAAACCTACATTAAGCACATCATGGAAGCCAACTCCCACTCAAAAGAGCTTTTCACCATCTTTAAAGAGCTCACCGTCCCCCCAATCTGTACAGATGAGATTGTTAAGGATGAAGCCTGGTGCAATAGCATCCAAACAGCGATGTTAAATAAAATAGACCTTCTTCAAAACAAAATAGCAGAACACTTCAAAGTTCTGCACCCCAAACAGACCCTCTCCGTCAATACCTTGAAAGATTAGCACACCTCCAAATTTAATTTCTCTCCAATCACCGAATCAGATGCTCTCCAAATCCTCAAACAGCTCAAACCATCTCAATGCAAAGGCGATATATGCCCCCCCAAACATCATTAAAGAGTGTGCGGCAACCCTCACACCGATCATCACAGTATTCATTAACGCCTCATTCAAGACGGGCAAAGTCCCTGACAGCCTTAAAGAGGCATGGGTACGTCCGCTCTTAAAGAAACCAACCCTGGACCCTGCCCAACCTAACAACTACTGGCCCATTACAACGGTTCCTTTTCTTCTAAAAATCTTAGATAAAGCTGCACACATGCAGATACAGTCCTACCTGGAAAACAACTCTGTCTTAGGTAAAAGGCAGTACGGATTCCGCAAAGGTCATGGCACTGAAACCTCTTTACTAGATCTGAAGATTCAAATTACCCTAATTCTAGATAAAGGCAAGAGGGCCCTTCTGCTCCTCCTAGATCTCTCGGCGGCATTTGATTTAGTCGTTCATGCCATCCTCACGAACCATCTCACTCAGGCCTCACATTTTTCCGAACAAGCCACAAACTGGATCACCTCATTCCTCGAAGGAAGAGTAATGAAAGTGTTTTCCAAAATAGCTAACGCAGAGCCTACCATCATCAAGTATGGAGTCTCTCATGGCTCATGTACGGCTCCTACCCTCTATAATCTTTTTACCAAACCTCTCTTCGATAAATTGGACGCACTTGGGATCACATACACCAACTATGCTGACGATACCCAAGTGCTCCTCCCGCTCACAGGACTCTACCATCAAGACGCAGCCACCATCCAGAATATATACGCCACCATCCAAGCATGGATGGCCATGAAAGGCCTATGTCTTAACGGAGATAAGACCAAAATTTTCATCCTTGGTCAAAAATCCACTCTCACGAACCTCGACCCACTCTACACCAACTTCTGCATAGACAATTGTGTCATCCCAGTTCTACCACCTGTTAAAACACTAGGAGTCCACATTGACGCCTCACTCTCCATGGACAAGCAAGTCAACTCCATTGTTTCTGCCTCTGCCTTCAGCACTAAGCTCATTAATGCCATCAAACCTTTCCTAACCAAAGATAACTGCCTTTCTATTGCCAGAGCCACCATTGGATCCAAACTAGATTATTGTAATGCGCTATTGGCTGGCACCTCCAACTCCAATCTCAATAAACTCCAAACAACACAGAATAATGCACTAAGAGCAGCTCTCAATATACCAAAAAGGGACCACATCGCGCAAGCCAGAAAGGCAGCACACTGGCTACCTGTCAAAGAGCGCATTACATTCAAAATACTTACCACCGCACACAAATGTATCAACCTGTCTGCACCCTCATACCTGTCTGATATGCTAGCCAGATCTCACTCCACCAGACCAACTAGGCAAAGCCACACCAACCAACGTAGGGTCCCACGCATCAAACGAGCTACAGCAGGTGGAATAAGTTTCCCCTACATTGCCCCTAAGCTATGGAACGCACTACCTAGCACGCTCAGAGCAGAAACCTCTCTCACTGCCTTCCGAAAAAAATGAAAACCACCTTGTTTAACTAATTCTTCTTCCTTTGTGTCGTTTACTCTTTTCTCCTCCTCTCCTGTAGCTACTACTCTTCTCTTGCAACTAAGTAATGACTTCACTGTATGTACAACAAGTCATTTTCATATCTGTAACAAGCGCCACGATGCCCTCTGGGCTGCCTGTGCGCTCAACAATTGTGAATAAATAAATAAATAAATAAATAAATAAATAAATAAATAGCCTGGCCATAGGCACTATATTAATGCCAATACAATAGCATAGCAAAAGCAATAGCAATCACATCATTCTAGAGGATGTGAGTGGGAAAGAAAAGTTGAGGATTTGGCAGTGGGTTGGGGAACCAGTTACGGATAGAAAATGTTCAGTTCCTCAGGGAAAAACATGTGAATCCCACGTGTTTACAGTGACAGTGGCGCAAGAAACACTCAGAAAAAATGTTTGTCACATATGAGTGTTGGCGGTAATGGAAATGGGTTAGGGAGGGAAAAAGCAATTGAGTCAAGCGAGGGGACTTGGAATAAAGAAGGGGGACACATGGTGAGTGCCTGTGAGGATGTGTAATACTTTTTAATTCTGAGCAGAATTTCCTGTTATCATGGGAATCAGTGACCCGTCACTCTACCGCAGGAATTTCTATTACTGAAAATTATTACTGTGAAATGATCGCTGAAATAAAGAGTTAAAAAAAAGTTCAACATCTGCAGTGCCTATTTCTACTGGGCAAAGGGCAATTGGTGTTTGGTAACACATGAACATTGTGACATGGCCAGTTGCCATGGCAAGTGGGCCCAAAAGAAAGATATTGGTGAAATGTACAGAGGCCATGGCTAGTTGGCCAGAGGAAACTAAGGGATAGCAGAACCCTTGAAATTCAGTGAAAAATCCTTGGTTAAGAGAGTTAAGGTGATCAGATGATTCAATGCAACAAAACTCCTGAAGTTCAGCACTCGCATTTCAATAAAGTCCATCTCAGAGAAGAAAATATGTCACACGGATCACATCTCCTTGGCAGGGGGTAATGGGTCTCTGTGCCAATGATCGTGGCTGGTGGGCCCCAAAGAAACCTATTGGTGCAATATATACAGAGGCCACGGCCAAAGGCCATGGGTAGTGGGCCCGAATTAGCCTATTGTTGCAACATGTACTTGGCCAAAGGCCATGGCTAGGGTTCCATGTAATAATGTCACCACAAAAATATCGCCATACAAAAATATTGCTGAAAAATTGTCGTTTTTTGTGGTGACATTATTGCATGGAACATGCGGGGACACCCCCGCAACCCCCAAATTTATACATTTTTTTAAAAAAAATGTTTTGCCCCTGCCGCCATATATTTGGTCACCCAAATAATATTGCCACAACATTTTCCCGGCGATATTATTTACGGCGACCATATATGTGGCGATATTATTACCTGATACCATGGCTAGAGGGTCCCAAAGAAAACTATTGGTACAGCATGCACTGTGGGCCTATTGGTGCAAGATGTACAGTGGCCATGGTCGAATCCCATGGACAATGGCCATGGTTGAAGGCCACGGCTTGTGGGCCCCAAAGAAACCTATTGGTGCAATATGTACAGTGGCCATGCTGAAGGAAGAAACTATAGTATAGCAAAACCCTTGAAAAACAGGGAAAAAACTTTAGTTAGGAGCGAGTTAAAATGATCAGATTTAACGTGCAAAATACATAGGAACAAAACCTTTGAAATTCAGTAAAGAAAACCTTGCTTAAGAGCGAGTTAAGGTGATCAGTTTAACGCAACAAACCCCCTGAAATTCAGCAATCAATTGCATTTCGAGCAAGTCCACATTAACAATGCGCCCCCTGTTGCACAGCGTATGACCATAATGATGGCATCATAGATTACAAACAGTTTTTACATAAGAACCATTGGAAATGCTTTTGGTAATGACTCAGGTTTTCCAGTTGAAATGTATGGAAATTACTACCACGTAGAAGCTTTTATTTTGGGAGAGCAAAATTGCCTTGATCTATTAAAGTGTCACAGAAGCGGCAAATAGATAATTAAAATCAAGAGTACTCAACACATTCATTAAGATAGAATCCTTCTAGTTATGTGCAATGTTCCTTAGAAGAATGATGCTGGTCATTTAAATGTACATTTTCTCTTTAGACTGAAAGGGAAAAACCAACCATCTTTCCTATTTCACTTTAATGAGTAGATAACTCCAGTCTGGATTTTTCATTTAAACTATGGTATTCACAGGTAAAGACGTTTATGAATCCCTGCAAATCTGTGAGATAAATGGTGCACTGAACCTGCCCAGATATAATTTCTCTTTACAAAGCACCAGGATAGGTAGGCTCATCAACCAGATTCCATCCCCACCAGTAGATAGGGTCTTCTATTCAATCTCTCCACCGGCTCCAAAAATGCCTCTCAGGTAATCTGGTTTAGTCTTGGGAAAATCCTCTGCATTACATCTGGGAAAGTCCTTTTTAAGGAGATTTCCAGTAGTTACATCCAGGCTCTCTTCATTTTCTGTTTTCCCAAATCTCTACCTTCTTCTATGTGTTTAAGTTTAAATACACTTCAAGCCCACCCATGCAGCATAATTTGATTAATAGGACAGATCCATTGATAGGATCCCTTCAGTTACTCACACCCACTAGGCTCCTTCTCTTTGCTTCGATTTGCCAGTTGAATTATCTTTGTCATAAAGGGGTGTGTTCGCTATGAGGCAGCCTCTACAAAATTGGACTGGAATATGTCTATCTCTTATCATTCCTGGTATTGACATGTGATATTAATACAAATTATATATGCAGATTTGTAAGACTATTCTCACTCCAGAGACATTCTTTATATTTGTGTGACTGCATGAATAACAGAGATATTAAAATATTTGAATACATTACAAAAATCAAACATTTTAACAGATACTTTTTATATGTATGTGATTTGTGTTTTAGTTCGGAATACGATGTATTCGTATTTTTTAAATCGGACAACTGTTCTAAAGTTACAGATGAACATGTTGTTCCACTTTTCTTCTAAATAGATTTTTTTGTACATCACATTTTAATGTACAACCTAGCTTGAATACATGTGTTGCTAGGACCTTGGTGCCAACAGAATATCTGCCGCTATGAGCATGAGGCACTTTAAATAGGCTACTTTATTCGAACAGTCAAGTTCGACATGAAGCCTCATGGCTTCAACATGTGTCAGCAGCATTTCTAGTCTATTGAGAATTTCAAATGTTTGATTTTGCACTTGTACAAATAAATGTTACACATTAAATGTGTCTTATATTGAATACTGCAAACTTCTTTGTCATTATACCCAGTATACAGCGCATACTTGTGGAACTGCTGTTTTATTATTCCAATAGTCATTGGCTGGGGTAGCCTTTAAGTTCCACTCGAATCGCAGCTGACTTATTCACACTATCTTGTTTAGAATACTGTATTACATGTCTAGTCCCAGAGCACTCTCAATCTAGATACCTGCAAACATTTGTCTTTATTTATAACACCACTTTTATCATTTCTGTTCATAAATATACTAAGGGCCTGATGTACAAGCGCATTTTACATTGGCACAATCCCATTAGAAAACACTTTGTAAATCAGGCCTTAAACCGCTCATTTAATTTGCTATTGATATTCTGTCTATCATTATGTTGAAGAGTACACAAGTTATATAGTTAAAAATAATTCCTTTTAAATGGCATCATAGATTCAGAAGCTCTTTTGCATTAGCTAATTTGTCAGTAAAATGTTTGCTCTCATTATGTTTAACATTAATTACATGATATTGTATGATAAACACATTCAACATTTCTATTGTTTAATGGAAACCATTACATTTAATAAGATAATGCCTAACAAAGGGAAAAGTCTGAGTTTAGTCAAATCTGCCCATTTTATTCTGTAATGGCTCCTTAAAGTCGTTTTTGAGATTATTATTATGACTCTGAAGTTTCCCGTGATTAGTTATGTGTTATGTGAACAATTAATGTTTATACATTTGAGCCATAAAAAACATAAAGAGGGCTCTTAGGAGTACCAAGAAGATAAAGTGATTAAGAAAGGAGCTAATTGTTGTTGGCAATCAATTTTATAGTATGGCTTTTAGAAAGAACACCATAAGGCCTAATTTGTTCACTGCCCACTTCTTTTAGAGGATGGCACTCTTCTCAACATGTATATCTGGAAGCAGAGCAGCACCCCTGCAGTATCCTACGTGGACATACAGGAGTTTGAAAGCAAAAGTTAAGTTTGACAACATTGTTCTATTGCTTACCAGCTCAGCAAGAGCCCAAGTGTAGTGATTAGCTTCAAAAGGCTAACAAGTAAAATGAAGAGATCTGCTTTAATGGGTAAAAGAAACATTCTGGAATGGTGAAAATGTTTAGAAAAATGAGTGGAACACAGTTTCTGTTGAGTCCCATTCCTTTTAACCTGTGTTTTATTGTCCATGTCCGGGATTGTGTAGGTAATGTCTCTGCTCAAATGCCCTCAGTTAAAAAGGAAGTATGTGGACCACTTGTTGTGCCTTTAGGAATGTATAATCCAAGGAATTCAATTATATTTAAAAATGTCCTGCCAACACAGTTTATGACACTGCCTCAACTGTTCTGATTTGTTTGACACTTGCTGATGAAGGTTATCAACTCACCAAATGAATACTTATGTCCTTGCCCCTGTGTCACTGTGCAGGATTACTGTGCAGGATTACTGTGCAGGATTACTGTGCAGTGCGCAGTGGCAGCCGGTGGAGGAGATAGATATTCATTTTTCTTGATAAAAGGATCCAATCAGCAAATATGTATATCCAAAAATAGTTGGGAATGCTTATTACCGTTGTCCCATGTTTAGTAAGGGACTATTTTATATCAGAGTAAAATTGTTTCAGATATTCTGCTAAACGCCACTACTTGCAGCAAGTATACAATATCTATAACCAGAAAGGCAATGGATGCTTTTACATTTTCCAAATAAGGACTCCAGCAAACTAATGACACTATTGACTGAATAAGGTCTTGTTTTTTAGTTGTCACACAAACCAGTGAGAATTGGGGGCTTTACATATTCCAAATGATTTTGTTTACAGCATTTTTGTACTCCAGCTTTTAATTTAGGAAACCATATATACGATTTACTTTGTGACTTTAGTTAAGCTGTAAAATACAATGTTCATTGTTTTCTTGAATAACAAATGTAGTAGATTTGAATGTTCATTCTAGACAATAAGAATGATCATGTCGTGGCGTGGCTTGATGGCTACGTGAGTGGAGGTTCCTTGGAGGAGCTCCCGATGATCCGATCCTGATCCTGGGAAAAAAGTGATGGTTTTTGGCAGACTTTCGAGCCCACGGTGCATCTAAAGGCGTATGAAAGTGGGGGGCATACGGTGTGTGCCCTCCCCAACAGCGAGACTGCATATTCACGGAACTAGACCCCGAAGAAGGTGGCGGTCGCGCAAAGGAAGGGGAGCACCCAAGATGGCCGCCTGTGGACAAAGGGCCATAAAAGTTCCGACGAGCTGAGGAAGACAAGGTTGGTCGGAACGTGGGCGAGCCCAACCAGATAGACGGGTCGCATGCGCCTCGGGCTGAAAGTAAGAACATAAGGGCGAGCCCCCACTGCAGAGGCCATGGGTCGTGGCGGGCTAGCAGAGTGAACCCAGGTTGAGCAGAACCTCGCTGAGAAGGGGCCGGCGAGCGAACCCCGCAAGGATACAGCTGGGCGTGTGGGCCCAATCGACGCAACAGGATGTCTTCCAGGGTGGTGCGACCCCGGATCAAGCAGCCTACGATGGAGACCTATGCTAGGTCGCCCTCGGGCGCGGAATGGGGCAAGAGCAAAGAAACCCCTGCGGCGGCGACGGACCCACCGGATACCATCCAGGAGGTGCTGGCAGCAATTGCTGACCTGAAGGTGGCCTGGGAGACGAAGCTGGGCCTGGCCATGAAAGAGTTGCAAGAGGGCCTAAACCTCAAGATAGGAGCGGTCCGAGAAGAAGTGAACCTGTTGCGCCAGGATGTGCGAACGATCGCGGAGCGCACTGGGAAACTGGAGAAGGAGTTGGCCCCGACCGTGGAGGCGTGCAATACACACGCCAAGGAATTTCATGCCCTCGTGCAGCGAGTGGGCAATTTAGAGGACAGAGCAGAGCAGGCGGAGGGGCGCGCCAGGTGCAATAACATTCACATAGTGGGGGTACCGGAGGGAATGGAAGGATCGAACCCCACGGATTTCGTTGAAACCATGCTTTTGCAGGAGATTACAGGCAGAGAGCTGACCCAGGGGTTCGCGGTCGAAAGGGCGCACAGGGCCCTGACCAGGAGACCGGCCCCAGGAGCCCCCCGCGGCCGTTGATTGCAAAGATCTTGAACTATCGTGACCGCGAGAAGATTCTCGAATTTTTCCGGAAAGGGGGCACGATAGAAAGGGGGTCAGCCAATATAACAGCGTATCCGGATTGCACGCTGCTTGTACAACGGAGTTGAATGAACTTTGGAACGGTGAAGCGGAGGCTCAGAGAGGCAGGCCACCGCTACATGTTGCTTTACCACGCTAAGTTAAAGGTGATTCACAAGAACAGATCCCTCTTCTTTGAGACGCCGAGCGACGCAATGGAATGGCTGGATATGCAAGGTCGACCACAGGAATCGGATGCCCAGACAGAAGCGGATGGAGATAAGTAGCACGCTGCAGAGGCACCCGTGAGGCCATAGCTATGACATTGGGACTAGAATATAGTTTGATATTGTGCTTGTGTGGGGGAAGTCACGGCATCTGCCAGCGGGTCCCCTTGAATTCACTTCTCCTAAATAGATGACTGGGAGCTCCTGGGGAGCAACCTCTGCACCCGATAGTAGTACACTTAGTTAGGTCACTGTTAGATTGGTGACACCCCGCGGGGTCCTTGTTCTTGGTCACGAGACGGGTCCAGACGTGGGTAGGCCTGAGATCCAGGGATGGAGCTGGGCTATTGTTGGGGGTTGGTGGGGAGAGGGGGAGTTGTGTGCAGTGGTGTGAGGTTGGGGAAGGAGCCAGGAAACGACCCTACATGGGGAACATTATGGGGAGGGATGGGACGGAGATAGACCGACTAGATGGCATCGGGTAATCTCAGAATTGTGACCTGGAATGTACGGGGCCTCAACAGCTACCTTGAACGCAACAAAGTGATGATGTATTTAAAGAGGATGCGCGTAGACATAGCCCTGCTGCAAGAGACCCACCTCACTAGGGAAAGGCTGGAGGTGGTCGGGAGGAAATGGAAGGGC
Source organism: Ambystoma mexicanum (assembly GCF_040938575.1). Taxonomy (NCBI): domain Eukaryota; kingdom Metazoa; phylum Chordata; class Amphibia; order Caudata; family Ambystomatidae; genus Ambystoma; species Ambystoma mexicanum. Next base: position 1,358,408,616 of record NC_090930.1, on the reverse strand, counting down.
ACCGTTGTGGGGCTGGCGTACTCAGCATATGCCAGAGGGGTTGTCACTTGGGTGGCGCCCCACGTGCCGTTTCGAGTGCTTGATTCTATGGTGGACCCGGAGGGTAGAATGGTGGTGGTAACGGGTCTCTTGAAAAACAGAGAAATACACATCATAAATTTGTACGCCCCCAATAACGATACAGCGGCTTACTTTAGGACCCTCTACGGTAAACGTGGCCCCCTGGCGGGGGGTACGGTAGTGTGGGGGGGGACTTTAAGTGTACCATAGACCCCAGTATGGATAGGTCCAAGAACAGGGCAGGAAAAACGGCACCGGCGGCTAAAGCGCTGAGTACCCTACTGAAAGACCTAGGCCTAGAGGATGCGTGGAGAAGGCTGCATCCCACGGACAGACAGTACTCACACTACACAGCGCCACATGATTTGTACACAAGGTTAGATTACATGTTTGTGACAGCCGGAATAGTGAGAGAAATAGAAGGAGCAGAATACAAAGCCTGAGTGCTGTCGGACCACTTGCCCTTGGTGGTAGACTGGAGACACCAGCCCCCACGCCCGCAGATCCCTACATGGAGACTTAGGACTGAGGCTCTGCAGGATGAGGGGTTTCGGGAGGGCCTGAGGGACGCCATTGAAGAATATTTTGATACAAACACGGGAAGCGTAAGCTCTGTGGGCACACTGTGGGAAGCGTTTAAGGTGGTGGTGTGTGGGGTAGCTATTTCCCAAGTTAAGGGGCAACAGGGGGGGTCGAAAGGGAGCTCCGGGAGGCAGAAAGGGAGCTAGAGGAGCTCACGCGTTGCGTGAGCACCGCTCATGATAACAGAACCAAAGTAGAGGAGCTACAGTTGTCCTGCAGTGCACTCTGGGATAGACTGTGCAGACTCAGCCACAGGAAATATACGGAGAGGATACACGCAGGGGGCGATAAGCCGAGCAGATTGCTGGCTTGGCTGTACAAGAGTGAGACCCCCCCCCTCGGTGATTAGTGAGATTCAGGGCGAAGGAGGTAGCATATGCAACACCCAGAAAGAGGTAAATGAGGAATTCCTTAAGTTTTACAGACACTTATATGAGGACACGGGGGAGGATATGGGCCAAGACATACTAGACACATTGGGGGACATTGAGCTGCCCACCTTAGATGATCTAGAACGTTCTGAGTTGGATGCACGCGTCACCTCGGATGAGCTGGAGGTAGTGATTCCGAACTTGCCCACTTGCAAGGCGCCGGGTTCGGATGGGCTGCCCAGCGAGTTCTACAAAACATACCAGCAAGAGTTGCTCCAGCCACTGCTTGCCACTTACAACGAGGCCTATGAGAAGGGAGAACTCCCGTTGTCCCTCTGTGAGGCTGTAATCATCCCACTCCTGAAACCAGGCAAGCCGGCCGTGGAGCGCGGGTCTTACAGACCGTTCTCCATGCTCAACCAGGACAGCAAAATACTCACGGCGGTGCTGGCTAATAGATTGAAGAGGGTGATGAAGAAACTGATACACCCAGATCAGACGGGATATGTTCCGGGCAGGAACATCACCGATAACCACCGGAGGCTACACCATGTCATAGACCAAACTGAGGAGGACACGGGCGAGCTGGCCATAGTGTCGTTAGACGCTGTCAAGGCCTTCGACTCGGTACGATGGCCCTGGCTGAAAGCGGTCCTGAAGGGGTATGGAGTGGGACCCGGATACCTCAGATGGGTACAGTTGTTTTACAGCACCCCGATGGCGAGGGTCAAGACAGGGTCCACGGTCTCAGATTCTTGGCAACTGGGCAGGGGGACCAGACAGGGATGTCCCTGGTCACCTATGCTATACATACTGGCATTGGAGTCGCTGGCAATATGCCTGCGTCAACAATATGGGGAGGTGGGCATAAACACGGCCAGTGGAGAGCATCTGATATCATTATATGGGGATGATATGCTCCTTTATTTACCCTACCCTGAAGAAAACCTACAGTACGTCGTAGAGGTGATAGAACGGTACGCCATCCTCTCCGGAATATCGGTGAACCCTGGAAAGTCCAGCCTGTTCCCTTTGGGTAGATATAGGAATGTCCCGGTGCAGGGGCTGCCTGTTCTGCCAATACCATGGCAGCCCGTAACATTTAGGTATTTGGGAATAAACATTTACCACATGATCGAGACAGAACACAAGCACAACAGGGAAAAGGCGATAGAGGGGATTAAGAACAGTATGGTATTTTGGTCCAGACTGCCCCTGACCATGATGGGGAGGGCGGCCTTGCTCAAGATGGTGGTCCTGCCTAGACTCTTGCACTTTTTTATAAACGTCCCGTTTCTGATACCCAGGAGCCTATTCGCGAAACTTCAGCGTGTGTAGGGGTTTTGTGTGGGGCAGCTCTAGGAATAGGTTGGCCCTGTGGAAGCTCCAGAACCCGTGCAACAGGGGGGGGATAGGCCTGCCTAACTTCGAACTCTATTACCTGGCTGGGCAGCTGCAGTACGTGGCCAGGTGGCTCTCGACTGAAGATTTGGCGGAAGCCAGGCTCCTGCGCGAAGATACAGCCCCATACTTTCTGATGGAAGTGGTGTGGTTGGGCAGAGATAAATGGGTGGGCAAGGGGCAGTTACTGAAGTTGGGCTGGGAGATCTGGCGCAGGACATGGAAGATTGGGGGGGACTCGGAACCATACTCCCAGCAGGCCCCTTTGGCGGCTCTGTGTCGGAGCGACTCCCAACTACTTGAATCGGTCCGCAGATACTGGGAACAGGTAGGCCTAGCCACCGTCGGGGACATATGGCAGGAAGGGGAGGCGGTGGACTTTCAGCGGCTGCAGGAAGAGACGGGAGTACATGGTGGCCAATATATAACCTACACTAGGCTGGTGAAAAAGACTAGAGAAAGATGGCCGGAGACAGTGCTCGCAGAGGATCCAGATGCCTCCCTGGAAACCATGTATGATGTATCGCAGGGCGGGCACGCAATATTGAGGATATATGAGCTCCTGCGAGCAAGGGCAGGGAAGGAGTTGCTCCAATTGAGACAAGATTGGGAGGAGGAGGTGGGAGGACCCATGACGGATGGGCAGTGGGAACGGGCCCAGAGGTTCCATAAAAAGGTGTCCCGTAACGCGAGATTCCAACAGCTTCAATTGTATGTTACCCACAGGGCTTATTTAACCCCCGGGAAGATTGCAAAGTTTGGGGGATCAGCTATACAGCAATGCCTCAGGTGTGGGGAGGGGAACGCGGGACTGCTACACATGTTTTGGGCTTGCCCGGAGGTGCATAGATTTTGGAACGAGGTCAAGACGAAACTGGCTGGCGGGGGGGTGGTGCTGGATGTGGAATCGGCCTGGTCATGCTTGCTTGGACTATTCCCTAGACCCCGGCATTTGAAACACATAAGCAAGATGAAGGACCTGGCCTATGTCTTGGCCAAACGTAGGATCGCCATGGGCTGGAAGGCGGCCCACAGACCTAGGGTGGAGCTATGGTGGACAGACCTCTCGAGGTGGGCGGAAGCTGAATCCGTAGTCTGGTTTGAAGCGGTCACCAGGGGGGGCAAAGAAGAAGTAGGGCCCTTGCTGGCCTGGCAGCAATTGGTGGCCTCGTTGGCAAACCCTCACCAGGGTGACAACGAAACAGAGGACCCGGTTGATGGCTGTCTAGGTAATGTGCCACCCAATGATGTTTCCGTAAACGATATGTGAGAACTGGCTCTAGTTTAAAGGGGGGGGGGGGAATTTGACAATGTGTTGAAATATGATGCTTTCTATGTTTTGAAACAGTTGTAGTGTGTTTGTTTGACTTTAAAAATAAAATAAAAATATATTTAAAAAAAAAAAAGAATGATCATGGCTGATTGTCAAGAATGACTGTTTCTCTCTCCTGTCTATTTTAGTGTCTTGCATCCAGATTAGTGCTAGCTCCCTTCAGATTCTGTGAGTGATGAGGATGTTTTCTTTTTTTGTAGTGATCTCACTGGTAGACTACTGCCTGCTATCGCTGGATCCCTAACTGTTCAAAAACCCTTCAGGTTCATGTGTTACTTTGCCTTAAGGATTTTCCTATCTGTGTTGTGGTTGAAGGCAGTTCTTTTGAGTGACTTTACAAACATCTTCACTTCCACACTACCTTTTCTCTTTAGGTCTCTCTCTCGCTCCTTACAACTCACTCCTTCACGCCACTTTCCACTCTTTACATCGCTATCTCTTTCTCCTTTCTCTCTGTCTTTCCTCTTGCACTCTTTCACTCTCTTCCTCCCTCTGTAGGAAATTACTCTCTTCTTTTTCCTCTTCTTTGCCCCATCCCTGTCAACATTTCTCTGGGCTATCTCTCTCACGCCCCCATATCGCTCTCTGTCTTGTCTCTCTCTCTATTGCCCCCTCTGCCACCCTCTCTGTGCCCCTCCCTAACCCAGTTCCAAAGCCTTATCTCCTCTGGAGCCATCACCTCCGAGAGCATCATCTTCTTGAGCATCAGAGGAGGTCGGTGCAGCAGGTTTCCCATATAATATCAAAAATGAGTTCTGCTCTACAACGTAGGGCAGTCCTAGAGGGCTGACAAACTCTTGTTCTGTTAATGAGGGGAGGAAGGATAGCTCAGGGGCAAGGTGTTTGTCTTGGAAGCAAGACGAGTAACAAAACCGATTTGAATCCCAATCCCGCGTTTAGAAACCATTCGCTGATATAAAGCACGTTATAAATGAACAAAAAAAGAAAAAAGAAAAATGTGTCCATAATGTGTGGTAATAGTTGAATAAGGCCTAAACCAGTAACAATACTGAAAAAACTAAACTATTGATCCGATATCATAAACAATGCGTAAGTAAAAGTGCAATGCAAATTTGCAGCAAAGGGTGAGGTTGATTTTTGAGCTCCATGACTGATTGTACTGAGAACCTGATGCAAGGATACTTCATGAACTCCAAAGTGCATTTCAACAAACACACTTTAAATGCCACGTGCTGCACAGCTGGAGGTGTGAGGAGCAACATAAGGGGGAACGAGGTCCACATGAACCCCTTTGGAAACGCACTGAACGTGTCTACACTGGCATATCGACAGTATTTCATCGCCTAATTGAAATGGTAAGCACTCCTGCTGTCTTTTGATAAGAAGCGCTAATGCCCCTATTTGTGTAGGGGAATAAAAGTCAACACTAGCGGGACATGTTCTATTCATTTATGCGCCATCTAAGCTGTGTTTGTTTAAACGGGAAGGCCGATTTCCGGCGCTAGTCCCCCACCCCTCTTCTCATTCTGACAGGGAGAGAATAAAGAACACTGCAGTTGCAAACCCTTGACAAATCGACCCTTTTATTTATAAGCCGACTGAAAATGAAATCCCCTTGCATTTCCACCCCAAGATCCTTGCTTTAATCCTTTAATATGTCTTGAAATAAAGGAAATTAGTAGGCTTTGTTTATTCATTTCTGAGAGTAGTCACTGTGGGTATAAGTCTATTGGCTCTTATTTACAACACTTAGATTACCAAAAACGCACGCAAGCAAAACACTTATTTCTAAGCAATTGCTTATTAAATGATTCAAATGTTGTAATATATGAGCCAGGAAATAAATCTGCACGCTTTACCTCTTTCAAGGATGACGATTTAATTTATTGATTGTGAGATAACACTACACACCCCTTGCACTTATTAAGGTTGCAAATCCGTTATCAGAAGCGACATAGTGAGCTTAACAAGGCATTCCTGGCCATGTAGACATAAAGAGATACATGCCCAGACAACCCAGTCCAGTGAGAGAGCAAGAGAGATCAATTTGATCTCTTGGAACATGGCTGGCCTCAAGAAGCACATGGCCGTTCCTGACTGCTGTGACTGGGTCCGGGGCATGACTTCATATGTTTCCAGGAAACATTGGACATGGATCCAACTAATTTCGATAGCTATGAGGTATATCGGGTGCCAGCCCAGAAAAGCCCGAAGGGGAGGCCCTATGGGGGTGGCTGGCCTATTGGATCAGCACAGCCCTCGATTTCCAAATAACTAAGGTTGACTGTGACACGCCCGATGCACAGTATTTGGTACTTAATTCCCAGGGTTTCCAACTTATATCCCTCTGTAACGTGTATAATCAGGTGGCCAACAAAAACCCAAATAATGCCATTTAGGAGATTGGGAAAAGAATAGAAGCAAGCTTGAGCCATGACAAAGTGAACCATCAAAATATACTCTTGGGCGATCTCAATCCCCAAATCGAGCCCCTGAAGATCTTGAGGGGGCGTCGGATGATTTCGATGAGGCATGGGACATCCCACGCCTGGAACCTCCCCCATTGGTTAGAACTCACCCCATGACTCTTAGCTTTGCCAGTAGGTTACTGAGTCTGGGGTTAAGGGCTTGGAATTGGCGCTTTACAAAGGACCAGCCGCCAAAACCTACCTTTAAAGAACCCAATGGAACTTCCCATATCAACTATATTCTTCTTTCAGCTAATCTATGGGGGAAGATAAACGACTTTGAAGTCATGAGTACCCAGGACAGTGACCACCAGCCCTGGACACTGACGCTCACCCACCTTGGCCGAGAGGTCCCTCTTAATACTCCCAGTTTTTCAGTGCACCTGCATGGTGCATCTAAGCAGCGGGTAAAATGGGATGACCTTGATATTACAGAATTGAAACCTCATATATATGAAGCAATCCTTCCCGCCCACGAAGATTTAGCCATGATGGAAATGGGGGACACTGAGATTCTCTCTTCCTTCAATAAATTAGTTTCGACTATTCAACCGTTTGTAACAAACCTAGTAAAAAGGGGGAAAAAACATGCAATAGAATCCCAGCCATGATTCGATGAGGACTGTAGACCGGCGAAATCTGAAATATTGAACAGCCTAAAAAAACCTTCCATTTTTCATTTGTAATTCCACACTACATTTTTTTTTTAAGCATGGTCATTGCGATCTCAGCTGCTTTAGAGCGTGCTTTGGCAGATCAAAAATTAAACCATAATTGTATAGACTAAAAATGTCAGATCTTTTTCATAAATATCACAGTAAAAAGGGCATGTCCTTCCCAAGGATGCTTGTCTGCATGCATCTAAAAATGAATAAACATTTTAATGGGGGCCTTGCTAACTACTAGACACCTTCCTCGCCCCACCAAGTGATCCTCTAGCTTAGTTTTGCATTGATAGGTTTGGAAGACCATCCCATGCGCGGTAAGGACTAATTCCAGTGGATGCACAAACATATTGCACAGAAGAGGCGAGAGAGGGGGGGCTGAAGGATTGCACAGGTACTTGAGTGAACGAAGGGACAGCATCTGGACTTGCTATGCCTGAATTACCGGAAAGGACCTGACTTCCTCTAGCATCATGCCCTTACCTCCCATGCAGCTTTCTTTTCTTGGCAACTCCTGGAGGCCCACTGTGTTCAAATCTGCCAAGAGCTCAAGCAGGGTCCAGGTGCCATGTTACCTTTCAATGGCTTCCATCAGCATTGTATCTTGCCCATGTCCTCTATAAAGCGACTTTATGACACTTTGAGTAGATGTGGGGCTCCACGTAGCCTTCAATATGCTGAGTGGCATGCCGCTCTTTGATCTTGACCAAAATAAGATATTGGAAATGTGTGTGTTATGTTATCCATGTTTGACAATATAAGAGTAGCACCTTTTAATAAGGGAGGATGGCCGGAGATCCCAAGCTTGGTGATGATTCTAGCTATGATTGACACGACTTGCAGCCTAAAAAAAAAAAGAGTCTGTGAGAGAGAAGTGTAAATACCCAAATGATGCGGGGTCTACATTTGAGCCTCCTTAACAGTGAAGACATATGATCTTGAGTGGCCTGAATGATATCCACAGAAAAGTGTGTTTAAGAACTAAAACACCATTTCTGGAACGCGGTCCGACGATTATGTGAACTGTGTTTTGCTCATTTTAGAAGTATTACAATCCTTTATTTATAGAGACCGGCCAATGCAGGATATGGCCTTCCCTGTGGGCTGCGTCCCTAGAGTTTTGCCTCATGCTTTCAATTTGCTCTCACATACATGTTTTAAAATAGAAAGGATTTTTAATATGAAACACAATCGTATATGATAATTTTTAAAAAAGTATATGAATAGTCTTATCTGACGTATGGGAGCAGTCAGAGCGAGCACTAGGCATGGCCAGGTTATTTGGTTGCTGAAGGCTAGGGCCTCCATAGGTTGCAGCACTCAAATGTGTTCTAACTAACCTCGATTTTATATTCTGGGGTGGGGGGCTGCATGCCAGCGCACATCCCTTCACTTCTCCCTCTGGGGCCCTAACACGTCTGCTCCCCCCCACCACCCTTGCCACCTATGAGGCCCTGAAGAAAGACCTCTGCCTACACCCCCCAGCAGCCCCACAGACTCAGTCCTGCAGGGCAAACTGGAGTTTTGCAAATACCGAACTACTCAACACTCCTCGTAACAGCCAGAGCCTTTAAGTTGGGAGCTCTTTATTAGTGACTGTTCATTGGAGTCTTAATACATTTTAACCTTTCGGTGATAACTATAATAGGAAACAAATGTTTCTTATGAAAAAGGCACACAAATCTCCTGTTGGCTCTCACACATTTGTCATATTTAAGTGGATTAAAGCGTGTCATGCAAACGTTTAAACAGTCCCCCATATGTGCATGTCTGTGTATTGTTCACATCAAAAGACATTCGCTTTTTGGCCTAACTTCTCATTTTCATTACATTATAAATGCATTCTACCTTTGTCAAACACATACCATGCCACATCATTCACACAAACGTTTAGTAATAGCAAAACCCCATTGGAAAACGCTCTTTGAATTAGGCCCAGTTTCTTTTGTTGTGTTTTTTAAGTTTTGAAAGTACACTGTCAAATCCCATACACCATTTTTCACTCTCACACTGAATTATATTCGGTTACTTTTAGTCTTTCGTTGAAGATGGTGGAAGTAGTCCTAGTGGCATGTACTTTTTGCTCCAATTGCCTGAGTGGTTTATTTTGCTTGTGTACTTTAAAGTCAACTCTATCTAACTGGCCATTCTTGAAAGCCAAACACATATTTATTCCAGGCACAGCTGGGAAGATAGATGGACGCGTGTCTAAACTGGAGACTGGTCTCAAATTGCTGCTTCTCCGCTTAGAGTGAGTGATCCTGGGTACAGCTGTATCTGACAGATTTGGAACTCTCTAGAAGAGATTTAGTTCAGACTGTCCACTAATCAAAACAAGCCTCCCTCCTGATATTGCGCCATATAAGAATACCAAAACCAATAATAATAATGATAATACTATTATTGATAATATTAATTATAACAATACAGGGACCATTCCTATAGTGCACACATCACATCGTGTATTTATATCTGGGCTTATTCCTGACATCCTCTTGTAATTTAAATTCCATTGGTTTCTCCGGGTATCAAGACTTACTGTGATGTAATTTTCTGTGATGTCACTGAGATGTTAATTCATGTGCAAATTATGGGGCTCCGCATGTCTTTTGCCGCTCACGGTTTCCCAAATCCTGGATCCGGCTTGGAAAACAATGGATTACAGCTGACATTAGAGCAATGTTACTGTGTGGCGATGATTTGAATGGAATAGTTTTAAAGGTTTTCAAAGTGTAGGTTGTTATTGACCATGGCACGATTAAACAATGTTTCAGAAATAAGCAACAGGTTTGGGGCAGGTTACGTGAAAGTTCCAGATAGGAGAGGAATACCCTTCTGCAGACCTGACATTTAAACAGCAGCTCATACAGCAGAGTGGGCCAGAAGTTTGAGTAAAGTTCCTGAGGGTGCTGGGGATGCGGCCACTTTGATGGCAGGAGGATGGACTGCGTGTGTATTTCTACTACCTCATGAGGAGTCGGCTTAGCATTGGAATGCCATCTGCTTAATATTTCCTCATGCCCCTATTTCAGTGGCTCATGTTTCAAACAATGGAGAGGCAGGCATGCATTGAGTCAGGAACTAGTACCCTCCGAGTACAATAAAAAGTAACCTAGAGGCTTGTCTGAAGGGAATGCCACAAAGGTGAACAGTAAAGAGGATATGGACATTTTTTCAGAACACCAGCGACTACCAATGTTCACTAGTAAGTCTGCTCCTAGTTAGAGGAACTGACAAAATGGTGCTCTACTGGCCGAGACAGGTCTGAACAGGATACACTAACGGGCCTGTGTACTCTGAACAGCATTCAATGTTGAATGTTGTCTGTCTAAATTGTCATCTGTTTTCCCTTGTTGATACCTGGAAGACAGACTACAAGATACTGTTGACATAAAGTAATTCCTTTATTCTGTTGTCCTCTGTACTAATTTACAGAAAAGGGATACGAGTATGTGTACTTATTTGGCATTTGTTGAGTGCTTTACTCCAAAGCGCTATACAAAAAAAGAGACAGTACAATAACATGAAGATTGATTCACTTGCAAAACATTTTCAGGGAGAGCATTAGGATTGAAGGGGATAGTTCCTTAGAGATGTACGGAAAGAAAGGTAAGAAGTAGTAGGGCGGAAAGGTAAAGGAAGAGAGTTCCAGTGATAAGGCGCAAGAAGAGAAAATGAACAGAATCAGGATTGGGCACAAGGAGGGCAAGGGACACATACTAGAAAGTGGGATTGAGAAGGAAGAGAACGAGTGGGGGCGTAGAAGGAGACCAAAGATGACAAATAGTTGGGAGTAAGACCATAGAGGGACTTAAACACAATACAAAGAAAATAAAATTTAAGCCGGGAAGAGAAAGACAGCCAACCAAGCGAGGAGAGAGGTTGCAAATGGAATCACAGGGGGATAGCTGATAGAGAAGACGACTAGAAGCACTGAAAATCGACTTCATGGGGGCCCAAGCGAGAAAGAGGAAGACCAAAGAGAATAGCAGAACAGAAAAAAAGGCGAGAGAAAAAAGAGATTAAATCAGGTGTTTGATAGCGCCAAAGGTAATAAAAAAAGCAGGCTTCACGAATATTAAAGAGATGGAAGCGACAAGACCGGGAGATAGTAGAAATGTGAAGAGAAAAGGCAAAGTTTGTCTCAAGGTAAAGACCGAGCTTACAGGCAGAGCTGGAAAGAGATCGAGAGGAAGGAGGGAAAGAGATGGAGGGGGGAAGGAATGGAGGGGAATAGTGGTAGCAGGGAATAAGAGAACTTCAGTTTTTGATGAGTTTAGGACATGAATGTGATCTGACATCTAAAATTTGATAGCAAGCAAACAGAAAGATACGTTATTGTAGATAGCTGCAGTGAATGAGGAGAAAGAGAGGAAAAGTTGTGTGTCATTGGCATAAAAGTGATGGGAAATCCCAACGTATGGGATAATTGCAACAAGAGGAGAAGTATAAAGAGAGAAGTAAAAGAGACCAAGAACAGAGCTTTGGGGGACACCATGAACAAGAGGAAGGGGTGCGAGGAGGAACCAGCCTAGGAGACAGAATATCTGTGGTTAGAAATATAGGAGCGAAACTAAGCAAGAACAGAGTTGGCAAACCCAAAAGAAGCCAAAGAAGCCAAAAGCAGTGTGTGGTCAACCGCGTCGAAAGTCTCAGCTAGATCTAAAAGTATGAGAAGATAAGAGTGCTTGGGGTAATGACCAGAGAGCAAAAGATCACAAGCAGATAGAAGAGCAGTCTCAGTTGAGTGACAGGGACGGAAGCCAGACTGGAGAGAGGGAAGAATAGAGTTATCATTAACAAAGGTAGAAACCTGAGTATAGACTAACCTCTCAAGTAATAGCAAGAGATAGGGAAGAAGAGGAATTGGACAACGTTAGAAGGTAGAGAAGGGTCAAGAAATGGCTACTTAAGAATAGGGAGAATAAAAGCATGCATAAAGCAAGAAGGAAAGATCGATGTGAAAAAAGAGGTGTTAAGTAGACTTTTGAGATAGGAGACAACAGAAGGATAAACTTTAGGAATTAGAGAAGATGGAATAGGATCAGAAGTTGAACCAGTGGGGTGGGAACAAGTCATAAGATAAGAGGTCTCCAGGTTAGTAATGGGGGAAAAGGAAGAGATTAAGGAGGTGGGGGAAGAAGCAGGAGAAAAGGTTGAGGGAACAATGGCAGCATGAAGAGAAGCGACTTTAGTAGAAGAATGTGTTGCAATGTCAGAAGGAGTAAGATTAGAGTAGAGGGAATGATCAGGGGTAGGCAGTGATAGACGATGAGAAAGAGATTGAAAAAGACACCTGGGGTGAGAAGATTGGGCATGCAGAAGGTCAGAGTAATAATTACGCCTGGCTGCAAGAAGAGCCTTGTCATAGTGAGAGTGATAGGATGAAAAGGAGAGGGAATCAGACCCAGAGGGGTACTTGCACCAGCGAACCTCGAGATGACATAGCATGGGAAGAGGGCATGCGAAGAACAGAGAGGTGGTAAGAATACAGGATAGCAAGAAATAGAATTGATGTATGCTGCAGGAGAATCTATGTTATTACTGCGCTGCCCGTAAATGCGCAGACAAAAATGTTGACACCATTTACGGTGCAGCGCAGTGATCAAATAGATCACTTTATAGGCGTCCCCTGGCCCGCATTCCCTTAACCAAGCACCCCCACCTCACTTACCTCTGCGGCACACACATTTATTTGGATTCCTAAAGTGCTCTAGCAGCCTAAGGGCATTGAGGCGCTGTTACATGAGGGAAAGCTTAGTTACATGAAACGGCATTGCTTTCTGGTTACAAGAGGTGTAGCAATGTTGGCACAGGTTAAAGCACATTAGTGAAATAGTAGGGAGAAGCGTGCGCTGCCGACTCCCCACTATCCCTGTGGCATTGGTTCCTCCCACTTACGTGGGTCAGAGCTGATGCCGCAGGGTGCATTTTATTTTTACTTTCTTGTCCCCCACTTACCAGAATGGTAAGCGGAGGATACCCCCACAGGAGAGCGGGGGACACCCCAAACCCCTGCTCTGCTTGGGTGCAGTAATGGGAGTCAGAATTTTGTGCACCCCCAAAGTCGCAGTGACTGCGGGGACGCACAAATGAAGACGGCATTTTTGTACAATTCCCCGCAGAGTAGTCAGCACAACACTCTAGTAATGCTACTGCCTCCTTTCCCACAACAGGCACACTATGATCTGTCAGTGAGTGTGGTGTCACGATTTGTATCTTTCCTTTTGCTCCCTAGAAAAAAGATTTTTTCAACTATTTGAGGATTCCAGGGCAATCCTTCTGCAATATGCACCTTGATTAATCTTCTTATTTATCTCTTGATCCTACGTCCTCTGGTTATGCTTTACTTTTTTAGACAGATCCTCTGCTAGTATGGTGTTGAAGCACCACCACCACATCAGCTCAGGTGGGCACCTCCCTGTTTATCCAGGAACTGTGTTGATGAAGTTCTGAAGTGGCTTAAGTGGCTGACGTAAGACCTGATTCATTAGAATTTCATTTGTTTCCATTCTGTGTTCCACCTTCTAACTTGTACCAAAGAATTGCAACACAACATCATTTGCATGCGGCCATGAAGGTGTTCTCTTGTGAAGTGTGAACTCCACGTAAGTGGACATTTTATGAACTATGTTTATTAAATGTGATGCAGATATCCTTCTTTCACTCTTAAACGATTGTCCATGCTGAGGAATTCATCAGTTACTTCATGCTTGAGTTGGTGTCATATGCGCACAATAAGAAACTGTTGTCACTACTACCATGAGTAAGTAGCTCCCTGAATTCAGTGACAAAACTAAATCACATACCGTGTATGGAACATTCCGAGGAAGTGCTGACATGTTTAGAAGGGCTGGGTTGTCTGGCTGGTATAATCATTGCCGCAAGTTGCATGGTTGGAGCACAAACGAGAGTTTGTACAATACATGGTTTTGGGTAGTGGCTATTTCTCTGTGGCATTTACAAGCTATCTTAACAGTGATATTCTTCAGCTTTTTAGGGATCACAAATCTCGCTTTGTTGTCAATTAATGCTGTACATTTCTGAGTCATTTTTGCTCTTCAGTGCTGACATCATTGGGCCGCTGCTGCTTCTCTCCACTCTGTCAGCTACTGTTTGCATGTTTGGATCTGCTGATGAAACCCATATAGGGAATGAATATTGCATCAGGAAACTGATGAATGTGTCTACAATTATGAGGTCTGTTTCTGAGATTGTTAGAAAGATGGTGTTCACCAGATTGTGTTTCTTTCCAGGTTTGTATATCATTTTGAGATTGATTTCCTCATGGTGGAGACAACATTCTTGTTGGTGGGTCTATTTAGTCAGGGAGTCCATACATGGCGGTGAGAGAATGATTATCTGCTAAAATGATGTATTGTTTTATGTAGCCAAAGATTTGGTAGTGTTCACTTCCCGAGAGCAATGCAAGTCCGTTTTCTGGTTGCGAATAAGCACTCTCTGTATCTAACCAGATCCTGCTTGGCATGCAGGCAACTTTACTTGTGGAATGTCTTACCAGTCTGTGTTGTGCTAACAAGGATCCCAGTACCTCTATGTTGGCATCTACAGCTAGGTGTGCCCATAACTCAGGATTAAAGTAGGAAATGTGGTTATCATAGGTAATACCCTCCTTGATTCTGAAAAGTGCGTATATATATATGGAAGTCCACTAGAAAATGGCTATTGCAAAAACATCACCGTAAAATCAATATAGCTATGCTCACATCATATTCTACGAATAGCATTATCTGAATTAACTTTTTGCATTTAACATCTCAGGAGTGTTTTCAAGAGCCGCTACTTTCTCTGGATCAAGCGCCATGCACTTATCAGAAAACATTTTGTGGTTGTTTGCGTTGCTATGAAGGGTGACATGGCCTTACAGTTGAGTCTGGATTATTTCCCTTAGTGGGTGGACCAAAACTAATTTGAATTTTGCTGGTCACCAATCAATTTGTGGTTTTAGTTGATCGCCTTAAATGCAAGCCACATGGGTGTCTTGCTCACTGTGCCATAGAGAATCAAGTTCCACCTCGTTCACATGTCTGGGGATTCTCGTGTTCCCTTCTAGCCTAGGGGTCATAGTTTAGCAATTTGAGCTCAACTGCTTGTATCGCTAGCAGGACCAGCATGGATTTACATATGGCTGATCCTCTTCTGTAATGGTCTAGACAGGATAATAAACATTGGTATAGAAAGTTGCCCTGAGCAATGCCAGTGGTTAAGATTAATTGAAACCCCTCCCTCCAAGGCATTTTATTGTTTGGATTGTTTGCTTGGTCACAGGTTTCCAATTTTGTTGTCAGATGTTTTGTTTATTACTGATGCATTCACAACAGACTACTTCTTTCCTTCATGCTACTATTGACACTTGCTTATTGGCATGTCATTGATAGGGAGTGATCAAAATCCTCTCAAACTTGTTTCATATACCCATTATGGTTCATTTAAGGCTGTGGTTACTATGGCTGTTAGTGAAATAGAAATTTGAAATGAGAGAAATAAATATGCGATGTGATAAACTTGATTGGCTATTAAAGTAAGATCATCACTAGCGCTTTAAGTCAAATCCATGTGTGTTTAGACCATGCATTAATGCCCAATGCAATAATAACAGAATTCACTGTTATTTTATGAGGAACAAACCCTCATATAAATGAGGTTGCACATACATAGCTGGTTTAATGAGAAATCTAGAAATGAAAAAGGAACTTAACTGAGCTTCCCTCAGATTTACTCTTTTAGACAAATTAAACTTTGGAACTGACAGGTACAATTACAAATACCTCTTGATAGTTCTGCTTAGTAACACGTAGACTGATATACAACAGACTTCAGGAGTGGTTGGAGGATGACAGACGAAAGGTAGAAACATTAGTGGGTTTCAGTTGAGGCCTTGGCATGAATGAATAAGCATGAAATCTATATCTGCTTATGGCAGAATACATTGTAATTAACTGGGCCCGTGTTTTCTTGACCTTCATGTACCTTTCCTCAGTGTTTGATTCCGTCAATCATGTTAAGATGTGGTGGGCCATAGACCAATTGGTCTGTATGGGTCTGCTGAAATGTTTGGAAGGTCACAATAGGTTGAACGCTTAGGTGAAGGGGCTTGTACTGGTACCACACCAATATAAAGGTCTGCCTGTCAGAGGCGTGTGTAACCTCTATTTGCATTGCTCACATTGTGGTATTTCCTTATGCAGACAATGCTGTTCTACTTCACAGGACTCTGAGAGTTTTCCAATCCTTGTTAGACACATATTTGAGTCAAATGAAATCAAATGACCTTACAGTTAACAATGAACAATCGGGCATCTTATCACTGGGCCATACTCCAAAGAAACAATCTACTCACTAGTTAATGACAGCACATTACTGCAAGCACAAGGATTTGATTACTTTAAGATAAGGTTTACCAGGAATATGACAGGGTGTGTCCATATATAAAAGCTTTTTCTCATAGTTAGGCACCCAGTGGGTGGTACATTAAAAGTCTATATCCATAGATATATCCAGCCTATAAGAACAATTCCAAGTCTCTCAGTCAAACACATTTTCTGCTGTTAGTTACTAGCCTTCGATATGGAATGGAAGAGAATGGACCTCATTCCAAGTGTGCCAGTCCAGAAACAACGGTGTCGGTAAGCTTACCAGCACTCTTGTTTCTGGACCAGCACACTACGGGTTTGACTGCCGGAGCCGCTGTCCCCGGCATGGCTGACCCTGCCGGGCACAGTGGCCATGGTAGGCAAGCCATCACGGAAGCACCGGCACCGGTAACAACGGTGCTGGTGCATCCGTGATCGCCATTCCACTAGGACTCTATGGGAATGGGCACTTACAAATTGCTGGTGCCTGACTTCCCAGACCACCGGAGTTGTAATCCCCTGGTATTACCAGGAAGTCAGGCGCCGGTAATTATTTGGGGGTCCGACGGCAACCGCCGGTATCACCGGCAGGGTTACCGCTGGACCGATAATGAGGCCCAATGTCTTTTTGAAAAATTCAATGGTGCTTTCACTACCTCACTGGGCAGCTTGTAGAGAACCTGACATGCTATTCATAGAGGGTTTGGAGAGATTGCAACCAACTATTTACTGGCTTATGGTTAGAGCATAAAGATGGTCATTTTCTAGTTTCTCAGCAATAACAATAGTGTGCACATTTGGGAATTTCAACAATCAGAATTGCAATTAAATACTTTGCTTTGTTTTGGGCTATCAATATGTTTATTGGGCCACGTCAGCCTGCCATAGTACACGTTATTGACTCAATAACACTTTAGTAAAAAAAAAAATGAATGCATATAGCAATGATCTAGTGTAAGGAACTCGTGGTGGCAACAGTAAAGACAGACACAAGTGATCACAGTTCAAGGGTGTTTATTAAATTATTGAGGATGTTTTGAAAAATGCCAAATCTGAACCTAAATCTAAGATGAGCACAAGCTACAACCATCAAATAATAATAAGGAAGTCCTAGTGGCATCTTGTCAAATAAAAGGGCCTATACTAAGAAAAACCTATTGCCAATCCTTATGCTAAATATAATGATTTTTCGGATAAGGTTCACAAGAAAGAAAGAAGTGTTCACAAATAATAAAACAGGATGTGGTAGCCGGAGTACTCCCTTCCCCGCGTTTTGAGCATGGGACGAGGCGTGACTACTGAGCACAGCACACGATGGAGCTTTCCCAGCATGAGACAACAGTTCCGCTCTCAGATATCAGGACCGTCAGTGGTTAAGTCTCTTTTCTACAAAAAGTCTCTTGCCCCTGGGCACCTGATGTGTTCAAAACAATAAACAAAAGTTCCTTTCTGCTTGTACGGTGATGTCTTTCCATCCCTGGATCACCTCTTCCAGGCTCAGGTCGACAAACAGTTCCTATCGATATCAGGACCTTCGTGGTTGACTCTCTTGCTCCCGAGGGCCGGATAGGTTCAAAATAACAAACAAAAGTTCCTTTCAGATTGCACTTGGGGTGATGATTCTTAGCCCTGTGTCCCCTTCTTCGCGCTCAAACCCCCTCGAATATCAGCCTCCCTCCTTCGGGTGCATTCTAGCTTGTATTCAAAAGATTTCTCTGTTGCATTCATGTGTCGGTGGGGTGATTGCTTTCCAACCCAAGTTCCCCTCTTTCGGGTTCAGACCCTTCTCGAATGCTTTCCTCCCTCTGTCGGGTTCACTACGGCTCTCATTCACACGCTTTCTTCTTTTGCTTTCACAAATCTTTGGGTGACAACTTTTCACCCTTGAATCTCCCTCTTCTGGGCTCAAACCCTTCTTGAATGTTATCCACCCTCTGTCGGGTTCACTATGGCTTGGTATTCAAAACAATTTCACCTTTTGCATTCACAAGTCTTAATGTCTTTTTGAACAGTTCATTGCGAACATCCGTATGTCGGGTTCACTCCTGTCAACACACTGTTCTTTGGGACCTCAGACTTCACCCCTTTCCATCGGTATCCCTCCCTCAGGTTCACTCTTGCCAATCATGCAGTTCTTTCTCTTTTCTCACTATACGGGATTCACCTCCCTTAGCTTTTTAGTTACATATAGGTCAAAGACTTTCGACTGTACAGGGGGTTTTGCTAGACCCCTGTATGACCACTCTGACCTTCTCCTTGCGGTTCTCCTAAGGCCTTCTATTATTGGTAGTTCAACAAATGGGGAATCAACCAGAGTCTCTTGAGTGAGCACCCACATGGTGCCGGACCCCTCTGCAGCTGGTTTTCCCTCAATGTACACAGTTCTTTGGAATTTTCTTAATTTTCCACTTTGGGACTTTCATTGAGCACAGTTCGGTTTCTTATTGGGTCTCCTCTTGACTCACCGGCTGTGATGAACCGCTTCACTTTACTTGTATCTGTAGTCAAGGATACTACCACGGTAGCAGGCATCTCTCTGTGCAGGCAAGCTCTGTGTACCATTGACTTCTTGCTGCAATACACTCTGGCTAATGTTTGTGGCCTTCCACCGAGGCTTCGCAGGTCTGGGTCAGAAAGTTCAAGGTTACCTCCCTACTTGTCGCCCCTGCGGTTTTCATTGCCTTTCTCCTCTAGAACTGCCATGCTTGGATAGCTCTCTCTTTGTGCAGTCTGCCTTGCTCATATTGTGCTCTCATACTCCACCTTTTATCCCTGTGGGGAATGGAAAGGGCCGTCAGGTGTGTGTTGTTACTATTACTATTAATTGCCTGACTCTGCCTGACCCTTGTGTGGGGGGGTTGTTGAGTTTCCAAGTATCCTAAGGGGTAGGATGGGGAAGAGGTGTTTTATGGAATTATAGCCCTCGTACTAGGGGGGTCAGTAAACTCAGAAGGGTTTGATTGGTAGGGTTTGTGAAGCAAATGGGAATGGTCGGGATTATTATCGTGAGATGAATGGGGGGATTGTGGGAACAGCAGTGTTTTGTCAAAGTACACGGGGAGTTTGGGAAAGAATAATCAGAGGGCCATGGAGACAGATATTTCAGAGTATGTGGGTAGAAATCAGGAAAACAGGGATTCTGGGAGTTGTAGCTTTCATGTGCAATGAGGTTTGGGATCCTAGAGCATTTGTTAAATATGGAGGTGTTGTGGGATTTGGGCAAGAGAGATTTATAGGGAGGAAGGAAGACAGATGTTGTACAACCTACAAAGGTCTCAGAGATCTCGTCCTCCTGTCCTTCTTCTCCGGTATAACAGCTTGTCTCACCTGGGATATTTCCCGAGCACAACTCCAGGCTCCCCTACCCAGGTGATTCTCCCTCACTCGTCCACCCCCAGGGTTGGGATCTGAGAGCGCCAGCCCATCCCTGGCCACTTGAATAAGGGATTCTGGAAGTCTACATGGGAGAATACCCTCAGGTGTCTCACACTAGCTAACTACTTTTGAACATCAAACCGCAATTTTCTGAGAAAGATACTGAAAAGCATAATTAAAGAATGTGTGACAGTGAACAGCATCCTTGATGATGGTCTTTCAAATGTACACTACTTGGAACACTGAATTCCAGATAATGGATATCAAACCAAATATACTGTCATCTATCAACTGATAACACTTGTCCTGTCAAGAGCTTACTGTTAGGAATGATTTTCTATACTCTGGCCTGGTGGACAGATCTATAGAATGTCAACCGTATTGTGACAGGGACAACTCTGGGGAGCTGTAGCCAAACCAGTTCAGGTAGCAGAGACAGGCAGTTTAGGCTAATTTCTTCAGAGGTGGTGAGCTTGTAAAGGGTCCACAATGAGTTCACACAATGGGAATCACAGATTACACTTAGACAGGATGTATAAAAATACAACAATTATTTATTGGCCAAAACACACTCTAGAAAAGGGACTACTGGCAAGTCCTATGGGACTCCACAGGAATGGGGACTTACAGTTCCTACCGCCTGATATCAGGCGGCGGTATGGCTGTTACGGGTTTGCTGGAAACCCGCCGCTTACTGGCACATTTTCCAGCATCCCCTTAATGAGGCCCAATATGCCTAGTCAAATGATAGATTTCTTAAGTGAGAGAACAGCATTACAATTTGTAATTGTGTCCCAAGCACATGTTTCGTTTAGAACACAAACTTAATGAAGATCTGTTATCAGAATACATGACTTTGAGGCTCAGCCACCAAAGTAACTGGTAGTTCTCATGGCCAGAGGTCCACCATATGACACAGCAGGGCCTCTTATCATTCCTTAGATAAACCCATTAAGCTGGGAGGCACCAACAAGAACAAATGCTCATCTTAAAAAGGTAGGGGAAAATACATCCAAATATATATCCATTAGCTTGGTTTTCAAGATCTCTGTACATTTTATAGATCAGGTCTGGTTTGCACAGTAGAAAGGATCAATGAAATGTAGTCCTAGCCATATTCCAACCTTTTGACTTATGGTGGAACCAATAAAATTCCATGTATGTATACCTGTTCTCATGGCTTGGAAACTAACCCAGCTCTGTTTGGATTTATAATTATCAAGGAACAACTCCAAGGCACAAGAAATAATAAAAACAAAATTAGAGATAGGTAATTTGAATTGCACCAAAGATGACATTACATTTTTACTTATAACTTCTCAATGCAGTGTTTTTTGGAAAATGCAAAAACAGATTAGGAATCGACAGAGCATTCCCCATAATTCAACTGTAAACAGTATCTAGTTATCTCTCTCTCTATATAAATAATCAGTAATCAATAACTTTACATATTTGATAAACTTTTTCACATGTATGCTACTGGGGCATGCAACATGTCTACAGAGCAGGATTATCATGGAATACCATAAATCTATATCTCAACGACGGGATATGTTTGTAAAAAAAGTTATGCAAGAAAAATGAATGTGGGTCCAAATCTGACCAGAACCTTTCTTCATAACACAGCAAAATATGTTGGACCTATCATAATAATGGGTGTCTATCACTGGGGGTGTCAACATGTGAAGCGAGCCAATGATAAAACCTGTCCAATGAGAAAATTCTGCAGCAAATGACACATGGTTAAAATGAATCAGCTATATAAGCCTAAACACACAGAACTTAGAAAGTTCTGTGATTCTTGGCAAGTCTGCATACCGAGGACCCTGCCCAACAGGAGAAAACCTACTGTGGGATTGGTTGAGGAGTATGAAAGCCAAATTATATCAAAATGACGGGAGCAATATGTTAAAAATACTGGCCTCCAAAAATTCGGCTGAATCCTGGAGAATCATCAATCAGGCTACAGCAGGACATCAAATAGCTGTCCAGACAAATGATGTAAAAGAGGAAATTTGGATTAAATACTACTCCTCTATATACTCCAAATCTACCCTTGAACAGCTTTGTCGGAATATTGAGAGAGATGACAAGATAACCCTGAAGTTTGAGAGAGATGACATTCTTTATTTTATTCATAAGTCCAGCAGATCACGGGCTCCTGGTCCTGACGAATTATCAAACCAGGTTATGAAACAATATTCTGAACTATGGGCAGACATACTAGACATCATGTTTAAAAATATTCTCCATACACAACAAATTCCAATCTCCTGGAAGCATTCAATCACTATTCCAGTATACAAAAAAGGAGATTGAGCTAACCCGGCAAGTTACAGGCCAATATCCTTGCTTGATGCGCCTAGCAAAACATTCTGTCGCTAAGAGATCTGAATGAATGTTCTAAATTAAATCTCAAGAGAGATCCCTTTCAGTCAGGTTTTGTACAGGGCCTTGGAACATTACCAAATATGATTGCCATCAACTTATTGAAATCACAATATGCTACCTGTAAGCATACACTTTATTTTGCATTTATTGATTTCCACATGGCTTTCCATTCAATAGATCAAACTTTATTATTTGATAAACTGAAATCATTTGGCTCTCCTGCGTCTCTACTTGCCTTGATAAAACAACTTCACTCAGAGACATCAATGCAAGTTCGTCTCGCAATGAGCGGTTATTTAACTGCGAAATTTAACACCTATTCAGGACTCAAACAAGGTTGTATAATATCCTCTATTTTGTTTAACCTTTTTATTCTGGACATGGGAGCTGCCTAGCTTAGTTACTTTATGCTGATGATTTAGTTTTGATATCCCAGACACCACGTGGACTCCAAAATCTTTTATCAGCATTAACAGCCTATGTCACTAAAAACAACTTGGTAGTGAACATTGAAAAATCACAGATTATGGTTTGTAAGAACTCGAAGAAACCACAGAGGCTTTCCCTGAAAAGATGGACCCTGTGTGACAAACCCAGTAAAATAATACAAGTATTTAGGAATAATACTCCCGAATACTGCAACAAATACTGTATTTCTTATTAATGTACAATCAAAATTAGTTTCCTTGAATTCCCAAGCAAAAATCTTGATCCATAAATTTGGGAAATTTACATACATCTACTCCTATTCTATGAGCAGAAGGTAATACCCATACTAACCTATGGTATCGAATCAATGCTATACTTTTCTGATAATGTATGGAATAAACTTGAGGCACGTTTTTGGCGAAAAGTGTTATGCCTTCCTGATTGCACGCCGATGCCGGTTATAAGATATGAACTGGGTATAATCTCCCTAGCCACTCGAGTCAAGTGGCGAATGTGCACCTTTTTTAGGAAATCCCTTATGAATCTTGAAACTAATAATATGTTGAGTGTGGTAGCCCGCCAATTAACTATATCCAAGTCTCACCTTCCAAATAGATGGCACAATTTGGTTTTAAATATGTTAACCGAGGGAGACATTACCATCAAGCTTCTGCTAGAAAATCAAATTTGTGCCAAGAGTAAATTCTATCACTGGGACTGGATAACAAACAGAGAAATCTGTTTAAATTACAAGGATTTTGGGACACACACCTTTGGCCATAAAAAATTACGTTGCATCTCTTCCTATTTGTTGAAATGTCCTTCTCCAATAATAAGGAAGAAATACTTACGTTTCAGACTCAATCAGTGGCCCACTAGAGATATACTTGTGAGGAGAAAAATCCTACCACTGAATATGAATTTCTGTAGATTTTGTAAAAATCAAACAAAAAAGGAAACTTTACAACACGTTATAATATCTTGTCCGCAACTGAATGTACTTTGCATAAAACATTTATCTAATAAGTTAAATCTTTTAAATGCAGCTGAGGATAATGAAATCTGGATCTTGCTTTTTCAAAGTCTTAAATTCTCTGTATGGAAATCAATAGTACAATTTTTAGATGAAGTATTTCCTGAAGAAAATGTTGTAACTTCTTAAACAGAAATATGTGTTTTATACTTTGTATTCTAATCTGTATGTAATACTTAGACTAGTTATTGTGAATGAAAAACCATATAATGTTATGTTTTATATTTGTTTATGTGATTATATGGAAATTTAATAAGTGTATTTGAAAAGTTGATTCAGCAGCTAAATAAATAAAAAAACAAATGTGGGATTATACCTTGGGAATAGCTGTGGGATCCCCTTGAGAAGGCCAATGGTACACAGAAAACTAGAAGCAGAAAAAAGAGCTAGATTCCCAGAGAAGGGTTTTGGAAGCAAAAGACAGACTGGAGCCAAATCTGACTGTGTGGAGCTGCCTGGAGGTGTGATGTCCCACCTGTTCGGAGCCTTTGAAAGACAACCCAAGAGTGTACATAGAAATCCCTGTGCAATTGGATATATATATCCTCAGAAATCCTTTACCAGCTAATCAATTAAACAGGGACAGGGCTGTAAGGGATGCAATTGGGTAAGTGATTTAAAATATAATAGCATAACATGTTGATCTTGAAATGCACTTTGTCCTTTGTTAGTATCCAAGTAAATCAAACCCTGTGTACAGATGTACAACGTATTCAGAGTGGACCTCTAGAGGCCATCATGGCATCAAGCTCATCCTCTGATAAACTGGCCTGTGGCCTTCTCAAAGCCAATATTGTCTCTCCATTCACTCCAAGAAGAGGGCTGACATCCAGGCCTGCATCTCTGAAGCTTCTAGCAAAATGGTTGAACTCTTTAAAATCTGCACGGAACTAGCCAATCCTTCAGCAGTCTCCACCTCACCTCTCCCCTCCCAGGCCCTGCACTGCTCTGGCCACACTCTTCACAGCTAAAACTCATGACATCCTGAGCCTTCTCTCTTCCTCCCTCTCCCCTCCTCCCATCCCCCTGCCACCCTCCGACGCTCCTCCTTTCCATCCACTCTTTCCTCCTTCTCTCTTATCACGTCGGACGAGGCCACCAGAGTTGTCCACTCTATGAAGGTCCCTTCCAAACAGGTCTCCCTCTGTTTTTCAGAAATATTAAGGACAATACCGGCTCCCTTGCCCCTGCACTCACTGACTTCTGTAATCACTCACTGGGTCTTTCCCCTTTCGCATTCAATTGTGCGCCCCTCTGAAAAAGCCTTCTGCTGACCCCCCATGTCTGGCTAACTACTGCGCCGTCCCTATCACTCTCTTCCTTGGGAAACATCTGGAGAAATTGGTCTTCCCCCAAAGGACCAAGCATACTGAACTTGTTGGTTGCCTGCACGACCATCAATCTCGATTCCGAGCATCCAAAGGCACAGAAACTGCTCACCTGAACACCTGTGAAGAATTGCTTGCATCTCTTAACTCCAACTCACCTGCTGTTATCATTCTACTTGATCTATCCTCTGCTTTTGACATGGTCAACCACTCCATCCTCATTAAACAGCTTCATGATACACTTTGTATCTCGGAGCATGTACTGGACTGGCTGACCTCTTTCCTCACTGACTGTCCCTCCCAGGTTATCCTGGGTTCTTTATCCTCACTTGCCTCTATCTCCACTTGCAGCTTTCCACAGGGCTCTATCTTTTCTCCTTGGCTCTTTAACATCTATCTCGCCTCCCTTGCTCACCTTATCTCCACTTTCTCCCCTCACTTCCAGTATTATGCAGATGACACCCAACTCTTCTTCAGACTACCCTCTGCATCCCTCTGTCTTCCTCTATCATTCCTGATTGCCTTGTTTTGGTGTACCTCCAATTATCTATTTCTCAATGCCAGCAAGACTGAGATCCTTCCTATCGGGACTCCTGTTCCCTCTTTTCTCCCTTCACTCTGGCCACCCTCGAAGGGATCTCATCCCCTCCCTTCCTCTGAAGCCAGAAACCTGGGAGTTAGCTGTAACTCCTATTTCTCTTTCATGCCTCACATCTTGGACCTTGCCAAGAAGGCCCATTTCCAAATCTACCTCATTGTCTCGAGAGGATAGCTCAGGGGCAATGTGCTCACCTTGGAAGTGAGACGACACAGAGCAACACAGGTTTGATCCCCGGGTCTGTGCTTAGAAACCTCTGGGTATTAAGTGTGCTAAAAATAACCAATCATATCATATCAGGGGCATCCTCCCTTTCCCCCACTTTTCCCCAGAAACGTAATGCCTCCAGAGTTCTGGTACTCTCCAGGCTGGACTACGGCAACAACATCTTCCTTAATCTACCTTCTTCTCTTCGCCCTCTATAGCGAATTCAGAATAGGGCTGCAAGACTTCTCCTTGGCCTCAAGCCCAGGGACCATATCTCTCCAGCCCTAAAATCTCTCCACTGGCTCCCGGTTGCTGCAAGGATCAAATTGAAATCCCTCTGCATCATCCATAAGGCTGTTTGGGGCCAGGGACCATGCTATCTGCCACTTGCTCTCACCAAATACTCTCCTTCCAGATCCCTCCGGCTCCAACTCTCTGCTTGTCAAACACTTCTCTAAGCAGAGAGCAGGTGGCCATCCCTTTCCTCAGCTGGCTCCCTCCTCTGGAACAATCTCCCCCTTTCTCACCATCTTGAGCTGGATCTCCTCAAGTTCTGCAAGCACCTCTAGATTTTACTCTTCTCCTCCTTCTTCCATCTGCCCCTCTCATGCTAAACCCACAGTCACTATGATTGGTGGCCTGGGCCCTCATATATCCTCCTGAGTCCTGGCCTTCTGTCCAATCACCTGCCACATTCACGCCCCACGGCACTTGCCTTTGGGCACCCTGGCCTGTGTTGTCGCACAGGCCCTGCACTTATTGTATTGGCTGGTGACCCCTCTTCCATCAAATGGTCACTGCCTGGCACTTACATGTTGCCTTTGCAACTGACCCTCTGGCACTCCCCACTCTGTGGAACCTCTAGCACTTACCCCTCCTTCCCCTGCCACCTCTATCTCTCTGCACTTGCGTGCTCTGCATGTTCACAAGGCCTAATAGGACAGCTTCTGTATTTTGCTCATCGCTGTGATCATATTCCATTGTCTTACTGTTCCCTTGTTCCCTTCCCTTTGCCCTGTGGGTGCTTTGAAACACAATTACCTGAAGTATAAGCACCTTACAAATGCCCAATAAAATAAAAATAAATAAGGAAGGAACTCGGCTTAACATCAATGCATACAATAGTCGTGTGGACAACCTTCTTCTTGTAGCACAATTGTGTATTGTCAAACCCCCCATGAGGCTTCTCTGTGTTAAAGAAAGCGATAGATGAAAACACTGAAAGATACCTGCATGAATGGAGGAGTATCTGTCAAGCAATTCTCGCAGATCTTGTAGAATCAGACAAATGCTTGATCGGGGACCCCAACAGGACCAAACGGAAGCTATATTTGCAAGACTGGATTAACACTCAGCAAGAGAGACAGTCATATAAACTGTATGGGAAACCCCTATGGGAAGCCAGGAGATTAAGCACATTACCAAAATACTTGCTGTAGTTTCCTAATCGTTACTTAAGAGCCCAGTACATGCGCTTTCGTCTAAAACCTGTTCCCCACAAAAGACATTTTGAGGCCAAGAGCACCGATCACTGGGTTTGAGATATCATGCAGACTGTATCGGACAAAATTCACACAGATTTGTGCTCTTCAGTTGTGCCAGACATTAAAATAATACATTCAAAAAGCTAGTGTCAGCTTGAAGTGTTTTATTCAGGTCTTGAAATTTCATTAGTTTCCCATATGTGCTTACACGTGTTTCGACTACCTCGGCCTTTCTGAAAGCTGGGCTCAATAATGTAAATTTTCACTACAAAAGCTAATGAATCATATTCCACAGCATTATACTTGTAACATATAATATTTGATGTTTTATGTGTGTTTGTGTGAACAGAAAGGAATGGATTGGTTTTAGGTAGGGTTGGTAAGGGAAGGAAGACAGTAGCATCCACCATTAGTTGCATTGAGTCTCTACATATATAACCAATGTATTTCATCAAACCTCCAAAACACCTGGTTGCAATTTTACACATATCAGTACTGTAACCATGTCACTCCTTTATGATGGCAATTTAAATTATCATTGCCAAAAAAAAAGTGACTCTGATTTAAGCAGACTTTGAGTGGCAAGTAGGATTGTGGGTTAGTCAATGTGCCTTCAGAGAATTATAATTTCATGTGCATGTGATTTTTAAATGAACCAATATTCTGTGCTCTCCTAAAAAGAAAGAGTTCCCCAACCCAACCCTATGGATTAGTAGTTCAGCACATCACACTGTGTATCATAAGTAAACTAGCTTAACTACCTGGCTTTGCCCGGGATTTCAATTCTCAGATTTTTAAATCTCTGATATGTAAGTCTCACTTCAGTTTCTTCAGCAGTTGTATTGCTTCGGTTTTTAGCAGCACGAATTCGCAGATCAGTAAGTCTTGCTTGAGTTACTTCAGCAGTTTCCTTCCTTCGTTGTTTAGCAGCACTAATTCTCTTAACAGAAAGTCGTGTTTCAGTTTCTCCAGCAGTTTCGTTGCTTTGATATTTAGCAGCACAAATTCTCTGATTAGTAAGTCTTGCTTCAGGTTCTTCAGCACTTTCATTGTTCTGTTTGAAAGAATGTTGAATTCTATCAGCTACATGGTTTTGAGATTGTCCTTCTTCAGAATGTTGATCATGTTTCAGCTTTCAAAGTTTTTTTATGATTCAGATGGGATTAAACAATGCTCTCTTTTTTCGTGGCATTTCTGTAAAAATATATTTGTGCGATGAAAGAATTAATGAAAGGAGAGAATGCAGAAGGAAGAAGTCTTTTTGTTAAACATGGAACCTAATTCAAATCAACTGATTCAACTATGTCATCGTCAAATAGTAGCAAAATTCCATTTGATGTCATGTGGGTGAAGCACCTGTCCTTTACAAAATGTTGCGATAGAAATTAAACAGGCGTTGATCATGCTTCAGCTTCGATGCGTGATGATGAGTACTTTCTAGAAAGTACCTGTAAATGGCGGTGTAACACCACAAAATGTTGTGTTGAAATAACTAAGCAAAAAAAACCAAAAAGACTACTTATCCCAGGAGCAGGACGACCTATCGAGCCAGAAATAGTTGCACTATTTCGGCAATGAAATAAAGAATATCCCATGCAAAATTCATGATACTAGACCTCACCATTCATGAGGAGTTATGCCCCCAAGCACGCCACATAAAAACCCACAAAGACAACTTTGTTTTATATAGATAGATAGATTCCTACTTTATAAGCCGACAGAACCATAAATATTGTAGAAGTATGCAGGGAATGAGAATGTTATTTTGTGTTTGATCCATATGATATTGATTTTCTCAGATGCCAATACTTGTCAATGACATGAGAGTAAATCCAGCGAAATGTCTATTTAAAATGTTTCTATGATACCAACATTTGTCATTGATGTTAGAGAAAATAAAATGTAATAAGAAAACATATAAAGCTGATAAGTGGTGATAACTTAAATATTCATTGTATATTGTGCCCTTGGATAAGCTACAGGCATTTGATTTATACAAATGAATGCTTGTGTGCATTGACTATCAGTGAGAAAAAAAGACAGGCAGGTTGTTTTGGCCTTTTGAGGATAAGCTGCCTGTGACTGTATATTAGTGTGGGAAATTTCCCCAGCATACCATTAGGGGGCCACCTTTGATGTTGATTTGCTATTTTAATAAAACTAAAGATTTAGATCAAATACAGCCTGTTTTTTGTCCCAGACGTTTGTACTAGGGTTATTGTGAAAGGGGGTGTTACATCAAGGGTACCATATCTGTACAAAAATACCTTTAAAGCTAAGATATTTAACAAATCACATAACAATGGGGAACCATTAAAGTGCTTGAATTATGTTGCTGAAACGTCAGCCATAAAACCTGCCTATAGATTTCAAAGGAAACCAAAACTCAAACCTTATCTCTTCATTCTTAACAGATATGGTACCACCCCCGTCACATCAGCAAAGGTATCGGGCCTTTTCAGTTTGTGATCTGGTAAGCTCAAAATAAAATCGGGTTAAACCAGATGCTAACGAGTACAGAGAGCATGATGTGTACTATCGCCACCTCCCATCGCCTGTGTTTGTGTACAGTTATCTCTATGCTGTGAAGTGGCCATAACCTGAGATGTCAGCACAAGTACATAACTTGTAAATGAAAAATATAGAAGGTACCAACAATATGTTCCAAGTACTGACATAAACTGCACCATGCTCACATAATTTCTAGTTGTCAAATGTCCAGATACTCAAATCATCGGCGACGTAACTACGTATTGCCCTGAATGCCGAGGTACTCACATCAAATACAGGCTATTTCGAACAAAAGCAAAGTCCTCACATGATACACCATCTAATTTCCAGGTACTTACACAGAGAAGGAAGTACCAGTGCATTCATTAAGTTATAGGCCACACATTGCCATTACATTCCAGATGAATAATAATAATAATAATAATAATAATAATAATAATAATAATAATAATAATAATAATATAATGTTCACCTATAATAATAATAATAATAATAATCAAAATAATAACATAATGTTCACCTAATGTCAGGATTCTCCTGCTGCTCAGCACTGTTTAATGGGTCTAAATCCTTCAGAACAGCTGATTGGATCACACTAGGTTTCTACCTTGTGACACATAGACTGGTCCTATGTAAAATGCAAGTGCTTAGCGAGTGACCCATTGTCTCCTGAGATATTATAATCATATGAAAATTACACACTTCATGCAATGCCACCAAATGTGCCAAATTCTCACATGATATGCTAGGTCTTGCAAATGATTGGCAAATACTCACATCCTATGCCTGGAATTGTCAAACAGGAATGGGCCATGGGGAGTGCAACACCCTGCAATACCCCTCTTCTAAGTAGCTTCCGTTCCTCATGAAAAAGTCAGCTGTATCAGAAGGGCAGACAGGCAGAGGTGTGCACAAGCACTGGGAGATAAGCATGGGTGCCTGATCTCCCCCCCACCCGCGTCCCTGATCCTGCTCCTATAAGCAGAGTTGGTGGATGTTGGAAAGAAAACTCAACATCACAGCATCCTTACTCTCCTTTGCCACCCACATTTCTCTAAGGCCCTTCTGTAAATAATTGTTGAACTAGGTAGTCGGGTGGAGCATGTGGACACTTCTCTAGTGATGTGGATTCACATAGCAGGTTGACCACTCGAAAGCCAGCAGCAAGGTACAGGAGCTCCAGGCCTTGCACCCCTCTTGGTGCCTGGTGTAGAAGGCACTTGTCTGCACACTTCCTGGATGATGCATGCTGAGCTACACTGACTCTGCATACCCGAGAGAATTGCCTTCAAAGAACTCTGCACTGTTTTCAAACCCATCCACCTCAAAACTCCATCTTACCTTCATGACAAACTCAAACCGATCATCCACATAAACACTGGACAAGCCAGCCAACACCTTCTACACATTCGACTCTGCAAACACACAAGCACACAAAAACAAGCATTTACCCACTGGGCACCCAGGAAATGGAACACCCTACCTCTCCACATACACACTGGATACACCATCACCACTTTCAGAAAGAGCCTCAAAATGTACCGGTTTCCCAACTCATAACCCTGCCCTCCGCCACTGCTAGCACTTGTCTACCCTAATCTTCCTATCCTTGCCTGAACATATTTTATAGTTGCTTTATTTCAACTCCCACGTTTTCAATATTTTAACCATGTAATGCGCTCCTAGACCCTTTGGGTAGGGCTAGTGTGAAACACAAATTCAAATATTCAAATAAATAAATCCCTCTGTTCAAATACATTTGTCTTGGCTCCTTTCTGATAGTGGCAGTCACCTTTCCTATTCTGGGCAATGTATTTTGCACATACAAATTTAGAAAGCTTGACATTTAATGCATTTAGTCATTTTAAAGATGGAAGACAATTGATCATTAGACTGTTATATTTCCAGAATAGAAAAATGGTATACTCACACGTTTCAGAAAAACAAAGATTTACACTAGATTACAAACTAAATACTCTATTATTTCGAAAATCCCAGGAAGCTCACCTTCCTAAAATGTACTGAGAATTGCCGAGAAGCCGGAGGATGTGCACAAAAATGCATTGATTTGTTAATTGCCTTGGAGAGAAGAAAAGGCCCGGAGAGCTCCTACTACTTTCCTTCAATACAGCAGCCAAGACAGGCCATCAACTGTGCAGCACGTGAGCTCTACAATGGCCTCTCCAAATGTCACTGCGCATGAGAGACGGCAGAAAGATAAGTGCGTGCAACTTGGGAAGT
The DNA here is from genome assembly GCF_040938575.1 of Ambystoma mexicanum. Taxonomy (NCBI): domain Eukaryota; kingdom Metazoa; phylum Chordata; class Amphibia; order Caudata; family Ambystomatidae; genus Ambystoma; species Ambystoma mexicanum. The sequence goes on along the minus strand of NC_090930.1, from coordinate 1,358,376,804 downwards.
GCAGAACCCATGCTGTGCATTCTGCATTTTGCAGGCTGGGTATTGTCAATTGTTTTGGTAAGATGCTACAAAACTCTTTAACTAAAGATTGTTTTTCTTCTTGCAATTCAACTATGTACTAATGACTCTAATATTACATATTTAAGCCTATGTAGGTTCATGTGTGTCCTGGCCACATTTTATGCAGCAAGAACAATAATTGCGTTTTTGGGTCACACTAAATTAGATTGTTTGGTGTCCGAAAGAAGCATATAACAGCAATTGCATATCTAACTGAAGAAGCGTGTAAGAAACAACCTTTTATATTTTTCAGATTAATTGGGCTATTCATCTCTGTCTGAATAGAAACTGCTTTCTTCAGCTCTACATGGCATTTCTTTTCAGAAGTACAAGAACCAAATATTTGGGGTTTGCTGTACACTGTATATATTATGTTGTAGGTCCAACTCCAAAGCCTCGTATGCCATGTATGCACTTGCTGCACTTTAGAACCACACAATGAATGACTTCCCACCCTAATCATTGCTTATAAAAACCCCTAAAAGTGTCTATTTAAGCAATATTACCCAAGCACGGGGGGCATTACCAGGCCAGGTAATGCCCGGACAGTTAGAAGCCTGAGTGAATCGATCGTTGAACCAGTCTGTGAGTGCAGGGTGTTCTGGTAGGTCTGTCCGAATGAGTCTTGGTGATTCTTTGAGTTAGATATTGCAGGGCAGATTTGGAGATGCATCTATGGGTAATTGTGAGTGTTTTGAACGAGATTCCTTCTTGAATGCGGAGCCAGTGTTCTGATCTACGGGCAGCTGAAATGTGTTTGGATGTGGGAATGTTCAAGGCAGCTCGCAGGGCGTTGTTTTGGATAGTCTGGAGTTTTTGTATAGTATGGACCGAGGTGCCTGCGAAAAGAACATTGCAGTAATCTAGCCTGGCACCCACGACTGCGCGAGCAATAGTTAGGCAACTGCCTGGCAAGAGGAAAGGTCTGGCAGCATTTAGGAGTTTAGTTGAATAGGCTGCTGAGTAGGACATAGCGCTAACTTGGCAGGTTAGGGAGAGTGTAGAGTCAAGGTAAGCTCCAAGGGTTTTTACAGCTGGTGGGACTGGGATTATTGTGCCATCGATGTAGAAGGGTGAGTACTCAGGGTCAAGTTTTTTTCGGCACAGCTCGGGGCCCCACGATAAGCAATTATGTCTTCTCATCATTGAGGCAAAGGCCATGAGTCACCATCCAGGCTTGGATGGTGTCGTAGGTTGTGCTCAGTGTGGCAGCATCATCTGTATAGATGCCACAAAGGGGAAGGAGAATTTGGGTGTCATCAGCGTATTTGGTATACGCTATGCCAAGGGAGTCCAGGAGGTCAAAGAGGGGCTTCGTGAATATGTTGTAGAGTGTCAGCAAGACGCAAGACCCTTGGGGTACACCCAGTTGATAGGGGAGGACTCTGTGCTGGCATTCTAAGAGAATACTTTTATTACTCTACCCTCAAGGAAGGAGGCAATCCAGGAAGCCATTTCTGGGGAGAAGGAGGCTGCTGCAGTGAGGGGATGGCAGAGAATATTGTGATCGACTAAGTCGAAGGCTGCGGACAAGTCTAGGAGGAGCAGTAATTCAGGTTTCTTCTTGTCCATAATCTCATCCATCTGATATTTTAAGGTTGAGGATTGCTGACTCTGTACCATGCCCTGGGCAGAAGCCAGATTGGCAAACTCCTAGGATAAGGTTTACTTCTAGGTGGTGTTGAATTTGAACATGGGCTCCTCTGTCAAGAATTTCTCGTAGGAAGGGGACTGTTGTGATGGACCGGTAGTTATCGGGTAAGGCAGGGTCGAGAGACAGTTTCTTTAGGAGGGTCAGAACCCAGTCTTCTTTGAGGCCGGGAGGTACCAGGCAGGATGAGAAGGAGACATTTATGACGGCTGTAATAAACAGTGCCACTGTCTCAGCACAGACTTTGATAGAAGTGGTTGGGGGCAAAAGTCCCCTTTACATCTAGATGGCTTAAGGATTTTTTAGGATGTGCATGGTGTCTTGAACAGAGATTTTGTTGAATCTGAATAGTGAGGTGCCTGGAATGTTGGAAATGGAACTGTGGGTTGCCATTATTCCCTGGCGAGAGTGGTTTAGGCTGGCTTGTTCTTCAACTATTTATTTCTGAAGTGTCTCAATACTTAGTAGCATAGCATTCTGTATACTGAAGCATCAGACTAAATATTTAGTTACAGTGGATGCTAGTAGGACTGAGGCTTCTAATTCCCGAAGGGTGGTGAATAGTTCTCTGGTGTCTTAATTGGTGTTGGTTATTCTTGTGTTGCAGGTTGTAGCCTTTGCTTGGATAATGGCTTTCTTGTATTGTTTGGAGAGGATTGATCATTTCTTTTTGAGGGCAGCGGTAGGGTTACTTTTCCAGCTAGTTTCTACACGTTTCTTTTCAGTTCCAAGAGCTGCAAGATCCTGGGTGTACCAGGAGTTGACTTGAACTACAGGTTTAGCCTTTTTGAGTGCTAAGGGGGCAATTGTATTGATTGCGCTGGTCAGAGTATTAGTGTATAGGTCCACTAGAGTTTAGGGTCAGAAGCCATATGTCATGGCAGACTATCCAAGGGTCGCCACTAGTATATTTTTTATGTCCTCTACTGCTAACTTTTGCACTGCTGTCATCCACTACATCTAGTATATCCATTTTCCTGCACCTGCGGTCACTGAGGGTACCCTACACCTCAAATTTTCCTTGTCGATAGGTTTCCATGGTATGTATTGAGCTTGCCCCCTCCCATTTCCAGTAAAGGGAACTGTGTCAACCCGATCTCCACATCCAATCTCTCAGTGTCTTTGGTGGCAGTGAATGCCTTTGCCAATTCTTCCCTCCTTCATGCTGGAAGGTCCCAAAGCCTCTTTGTTTATGAAGTTACATTGTGCATCTGCCCGATGTAACCCTGGACCAACTTGGTTTCTCATCCTTGTTGCCCCGCAATCTTGCTGTGTCTGTGTATGCTCCCCATGTCGAGGTTCGATCGTGTGCTTCCCTGCCGATCAACGGGTCGCCCTCACTCCCTACCAAGTCATCATCAGACTCATTGTCTCCCAAGTCAATGTCGACATTGTCCCGGAAGCTTAGTCTCCTTAGGAACGCACCTCCCTGTGTATCCCCTTCAATGTCCATTAAGTTCTCGCAGTGCCCCTCATGGAAGACCCAGTATTGGGTTTGTCTGACAGCATAGCTGCCCTATCAAATTTCCTGCCGTGATCTTGCCCTACTTGCTCATCTTTTTCTTCATCATCATAAAAACTTGCTAACCCAACCTTAGTCATCTGTCTCTTAATGCATCTTCATCATCCTCTTTGTGTTTGCGCTCTATTTCCAGCTTCCATTTCACACTAGTTTCAGCTTCCTCCTCTCCCTGTTTATCAAAACCTGCTTTTCCTTCCCATGTTCTGCTCTTTTATTCGCTATCTCCTTGAGCTCTCTCTTCCTCCTCATCTCTCGTTGCTCACACTATTTCTCTTCTACCTTTTGATTTTCTCTTCACCCCCTCTCGCTTTCCTCCTTTTCCTGTTTTTCTTATCCCTCCACCTCTTTCATTATCTCTGTCCACTCTCGTTCTTCACTGTTCTCTTTGCAACTAGCTACTTCCTTACTCGCCCCTCCTGTTTCTCCTGCTGTCTTCCCCTCTAATTTCAGGAGCATTTGTCCTCCTACCTAGCCATTCAATACTATATTCTCCAGCCCCTTCCTTCTTACCTCTGTTCCCAGGTCACATTCCCTTTTACTTGTTTGCGTTTCGCTGAATACCCCTTTTCCAGTTCTGGCTCTCGTTGGTCCGCCTCCTGCTGGTGCAACCCCTTTCTGCCCCTCCTCCTTGGTGTATGGTAGAGGTCAGAATATTGGATTTGTGCACCCTTTCGCTGCTCTTAATTCTCATATAGGGTATAATCCCTGGGATTCTGCTGTAGCCCCTTCATTCCCATCTTCAGAAGGAGGTGGGGAAGTGGGAGCTGATGACTTTTCGTTCGGGGTCTCCTGTTGGCTCAGCATCCATTGATGCTGTGCCACTTCCCCTCCATCGTCCTGGAACATCTTCCAGTGCTTGAATATTGCCATACGATTGCTCAACTTTTTCCTGTTATAAACCTCTTGTATGTGTGTGTGTAACGGTTGCTGCACATATTTGGAGAAGCTTCCACCCTTTGGCCATGGCTTAGACAATTTACCCTCTGTGCTTCGTGTCCATCCCGCACTTTATTTACAAATCATATCCGTATATCGGAGAAGGGCCATTCATAGATGCTGTAGGGGCGTGTCCCCTGTACCTTTACCACAATACATTGCTTTTGAACACTTACTTGACCTCAAGTCCAGGTTTTTTACACTTTCCTTGTTATTCACACTCAAAAATACAGTTTATCTTTTTTTTTCAATTTCACAGATACCATTTCTTTTCACAATATCACAAGCCTCTCTGGCATCAACCAACTTCTTAGGCGTGCTCCACACACTGCCCTTCTGCAACTCTCTGCCTCCTCAAGCTGTAAGGAAGGCATGGTATCAAACAGTAAGAGAGACACAAGTGATCACAGTTCAAGGGTGTTTGTTGAACTTCAACTTGGTTTGAAAACACCTATCTAATATTAAATCTAAAGATGGTAGCAAGCTACGACCATCAAATAATAATAACGCAGTCCTAGTGGCGTCTTGTCAAAATAGAAGGGCCTACACTAATAAACCTATTGCCAATCCTTATTTCTAAATATAAAAAATGTGCTAAACAATGTTATGCAAAAGAAAAGTGTCTGCCTAAAACACTATCGCCGGTATTCCCATGTAGTACCAGAGATGGCATTTGATCAAATCCTGAATTGGGTGGACGGTGAAATCAACGGTATTTGTCAAATTCTGGCCTTTTCTCCGTTACCACCCAACTCTGAAAGATTCCCTAAGTCTGTGATCGCTTTTCATTGCTTTGTGCAGAACACTTTTCTCTTAAATGAACAATAAAAGACTCACATGCAAATCAACACCAGATTCAGATATATAGATACAAAGTCACAAGAACAAAGATACATCCTTTCACCTATACTTTACACTGTCACAAATACACCCCAACACATTACCCCACTCACAGAAACTGAAGCACACACCCTTCACCTTATTTGAAAATACACACAAATATAATAGGCCTCTCTTGTTCCCTCTCTATCATCAGGTCCAAGTCACATTCCCCTTGCAGTTCTCTCTGTTTCCATGAGTTTAACTATGCAGCCAACTTTCCAAGAAAGTGCAACTTGGGAGCACAAAAAAGCCACATCCCCTTACCGTCTTTCGCTCTACATTGTCCAAATGCAAACCCCATAGCAACAATTACCAGCAAGACCCCAACCACATCTTCTTGTCATGTCTGGGAAAGGCTAACTGGAAAATCAATGTGGCCCAATGTCTAAGTGTAGGCCAGGGCAATGGAAGGTGGTGAGGGGAAAGGAATGTACTTGGTGTGATGGGCAATTAAAGGTCATGAGTCGCAAGTAATTGGTGACTGAGCAGTGTGGGCAATGGAAAGAGGTGCATGCAAGGGAAGGGAAGAGGATTAAGTTAATAGTTAAAGGATGGAGCAAAAGGGGAACAGAGGTCTGAAAGGTAATTGTAAGAAGCAGAGGCACATTGAGAATGTGGTGCAAGGGAAGGACACCGGAGGATGATGGGTAATAAAAATCTGGTAAATGAGATGGAGGTACACATCCAGAACAGTAGGTCAGCAGGTTAACTGTTGCTGGGATCTATGTCTGACCTGCATGCCACTGGACCTGATAGTGGGCCTGGCTTGACCTGTTTCTTTTTTTTCTGACTAAGTGATGCATACTTGCTTTATGAACATATCTTTCTATTAATTCCTATCTTATATTTGCTTAGGTTTCTTTATCATGGGACTTGATGCTTGCTTTGAAAGTGCACCCATTGTACAGACTAAGATCATAATTATATATAGTTTTCATTATAATTATAATCTAAGTCTGTTTTGAAGATGTATTTGCCCCAGGATACTGACAATAAATATGATTCCCCACTGTAGATACATTGGTGCTTTGAAAACTAGATGTATTCAACAGTATACTAGTTTATCCCTTGAAAACTACTTTGCTGATTTTACTCTATAATTGAAGATGTAATACAAGAAGATGTAGTCTCCCCTGCTTTATGAATAGGAAACTGTGAAACTAGGAAGATAGGGCTCAAATCCTCACCTTCCACACTGCATATATGATTTGATCCTGAGCAAATCACTTTTCATGACTGTGCCTTATTGTCCTTAACCATCGGTAGATGCCTCACTCATATGGTCTTATACTCTCTTTTGTCACTCTATGAATAATTATAATTTTAACAATTTATCTTAAGCATGCTTGTGAGGAGGCAGGATGACAAATGAGTCTTATGTTGTGGTGGTGGGTACACAGGGTGCAGATATGGGTCTTGTGTTGTGTGCTAGGAAGGCAGGATTCCATGTATGGGTCTTTTGTTGTGGTAGTTCATGTTTGGCTCTGAGAGCAAACCCAGACCACCAGGTTCAGCAATTGCTCTACTCTATGAATGAATTCACTTGCTTTGCCACCTCTTTCAATTGTTCTCAAACAAAAGATGGGATGGGATGGTCGGGGATGTAGTCTCCTGTCAAATTACAAACTGTTTCACATTGAAAACTGGGCTCAAACCCTAGCGTTCCCATTTCACCAAATCTATTATCTTGGTGAAAGAATGTTTGCTAAGTGGGAGGTTTTTCAGTGGTCCGGGTCTTTAAGGAACCGCAAACATAACTGAAAAATATGTTGCTTGAAAGAGAAGTAATTTCAATAATTTCTACTCTATATATTTGACAATATGTGGGGCGGGGGCTGGAGGTTGGTATTTTGTTTAAGAGTTCTAGAAGTAGGGGTCACTGCACTGTGGGCTTTGATCATTACACTGTGGGCCAGAAAAGTAAACTTGCCCCCGAGGCTAAATGTTGCTAGTCCTCTCCTGAGTACATTACACATAAGCACGCTGCACCATTTTCACAAGGCTGTGACCACAACCTATCCATGCCAGTAATGGTCACAATAAATCACATGCATGAACCTGCTGCTGCCACAATCTCCGTTTGCCAGTAATGGTCAGTCCAACACAAATGCATGAAACTCCTGCTGCCACAAGTTGTTTGCCACTAATGTTCACTGTATATCACAAGCAGTTGCTGCCACAATCTATGTTTGCCAGTAATGATCACTGTAAAAAATATGCATGATTGAATTTGCTGCAGCAGCCACAAACTTTCGATGTCAGTAATGGCAGGAAAACTGACAGTAATCAGCATTACTCTGCCCCCCACCCTCCAACCCTCACATACAAACACTTGCATGCAAACCCACTCTCATGCCAAGAGACACACTGTGCAAACTCATACTGTGATGCTAACTGTTAGCAGCTAACATGCACACACACGGCTACACATTCACTCATCTAATATTACATGCATGTACACATACACAAACGCACCATGCCTTACATTCAAACTCACATGCAAGCATACATGCACATCATACAAAAACACAATTACCAAATATCTTGTCTCTTCAGGCATCAGAGGCACAGGTGGCAGGAGCATGGGCACAGCTGCAGCTTTAGGTGCCAGGTGAGAGGAAATGAACCCAGAAGGACAAGAACACGCAGGCAATGCCAATGCTTTGCTGTTCCACCGACAAGTGTAGCGTTGTGCGGCACACGTGGGCGCATGTCTATATTTTTTACTACATTTGACAAATCAGGACTAGCACTCACAGTGGAGTGCCAGCCGTGTGGAAGTCAAGGAGCGTGAACTGGAGACCAGGGAGGAGTCAGGGTTTGCAAACCTCCCACCCTCCCCCTGGATCTGTCACTGACAAGGGCCACGACTGCTTAAAGATGTTGTGGAAAAGAGAACATTCCTTTCAGCATTTAAGAAAAAAAATGTCTTGGTTTCCTCGGCCATTTATGATCTCAAAGACAGAGGTTAGTCTATTTACACGTCATGATTTTCTGCCGTGGAGACACCCGCTGCACAGTCCAAAACAGAAAGGCTAATTTATGAAGGCAGTGCCCACCTTCTGCAATAACAATCGAGATCTTGATATTCGAGCTCTTAAGCTTAAGTTTGTAAAAAGCCAAACATGAATCAATTGCTACTAGGAATTCTGAGAATTTAGAATGGGGACTCTCACAAGATGTATTCAGGGTGAGCTAAAGATGTAGGAAAATTGCAAGGAGCAAATTAGTTGAATCAGAGTAAAAGATACATGCCAAACAGTAGAGGAGAATCGGCAAGAGGCCTGAGGATCACCACAGTGTAGAGGTGCAAAACATTATGATAGTGACAGCATCTTCCCTGCCAGTTCAAAAGGAACACATCCAGTCTATGGTCAGACCCCGAATCCTACTCTCGTGGGAGTTTTAACAAGATGCTGTATGCCATTACAGGTGTGATGCACACCGGAGAGCTCTAAAGGTACCAAGGCGCAGGCCATGACTGATTTTACTTCTATCCTAAGGTCATCAGTAATGGACACTGCAATAGACTCTGTGCCACAAAGTGGATGAAACCCAGCGTGCACCGAGTCGGAATGCTATGCTGTTCCACAACAATTTGAAAGTTCATCAGTCTCAGCTCTTTCCTGCAGTTTGGAAGGGAATAGAACATTCCAGTGGGAGCAAGAACACTTACTTGCCTTGATGAAAGTGTGTGACGAAAAGGAGAACAAACTGGTTCATTGCAGAAAGTTGCATCTGTGGCTCTAAAAATAAAGAAGATAGGGTAGCCTGTTCTCTATGAGATAGAAACATCTTTGGGTCTGCCTCCAATGGGATTCATGTGCCATCGGTTCTTGGAAGTATGTCTAATTTATATTATGGAAACACAATTGTTCCCAGGTGGTCCTTTTCAACCTAAATGATTATTTTCTCACATCCAACATTCCTTAAAGACAAATTACCGGGGCTTATATCTCTAACCTCCACTATCAATATATTACTCTGTAGGGTCTTATGATTGTATGTTTTATAATTTACTGTTTTATATGTAAACCTTTTTGATGAATTGTTGTCTTAAATTGAAAAAAGTTGATTTAATTCAACTAAATTCATTAAATGAAAAAAGAATACCCTCAACCAGATTACAGCTGGTACAACATTTTACACATAAGCATAGTTATATGCATATTTATGCAGGCATACTTTTCAAGACAAACAAATAAAGGAACGTTGACTATTAGTACTGCCAATGGGGTTAGCTTTGTTGCACCCCTGCTTTTTTCAGGACGTAAGAAGTGTTTTGATGTAGACAGGAAAAACATTCATATACAGAAACCCTACAGAGAGATTAGATAGTGCTGGATCAAACCTTCACTCCACCAATGGGCAAAATAAATTCACTCCAATATCTACGTGCAAAAAGTAGTGAAAGCCTCCTTGGCACATTCACAGAGATATTTGCATATGTATATTTGTATATGTACATTTTCCACTTTGTTGACCACATACATTGTTCCGCGTCTAATTCTGAATTTTACCTAGCAAATTAACTTAAAGATGCCATTATTTTCATTTTGCATCAGTATTCATACATCTTAATAGCTACAATCTCCTGTCGCCCAGAGCTTACCTACTTCTATTTCTACAGACCCATGGGAGTCGCTTAGTGAAGTGTGCCAAGACGACCGGACCAGCATATTTTCCATGTTCATTAACTCTGTTTTCATGCCATTCTCTGAAATATAGGCAAGGGAGAAATCCAATACTAATGAAGTCCCTTGTTCAATTACAAAAGTCGACTCCCATGGCTGAAGGAGATCTTAATTTATTCTTTGATATTTAACATTTCCATTGCCTCACATCTTCCACATGACTCAGTGAAGTTTCACTGCCGAGAGGAGAATTCCTCCAAATCTGTTGCACCACTCCACTCCTTAGCTTGAAATTATGATGGCATCTTACTTACAGAACTTACATCAGTGTTGCAGTGGAACCAAGTTACTCAAGCTTGGGGAAAGCACCACTTTCCTGCATATGAGAAAACTGTGTTATGCTGAAGGACTCGCTTCACTCAAGGTTTAGTTCCTCCCTGGAACTGGTGGGCTCCAAGATGGGGTTTCGCCCTATGTTAGGAGCTGTGCCGAGGCTCGCAACATATAGTGGATGCAGCGCTTTGCAGATGAATGAAGTTGGCTGGGAGAACTAGAAAGAATTAGTGATGAGGTTCTGTGTTGTACAGCACCATACTTCAAGGTCTCGCATGTCCCTCCCTTCTGTGTTAAAAGTGGGGTGAATGGAAGTCTACTCACAAGAAGTCGTGGAAGCAGTCCAATTTTCTGGGAGACCTGCAGTACTAGATTTCATCTGGGGAGGTCGCCCCCCCCCCGATCTCCTGGATTGCGACAGCATTCTGTCCTCATGACGTGGCGAAGAGGTCACCACCCGACAGCCCTAGGTTGCGGCTGTGTCCTGTCCTCATGGCATGGTGAAGAACCTTAGCAGGCATCTTCCCTCCCCCCCACCACTTAATGCTACTAGGTTCTATTGTTAAAGGAGGTTTAAACGAATGTCACAAACAACGAAAGGGGCAGTTTTTGAAAATTGATGATGAGTATGGTAACCATTTTAGAGTGAGTGTACCGTCCCTGGGGAAGAGCATAAGAGGAAAACAGTTGTTTAACCCATTTAGGAATCATGTTGCCTAAACAATGTTCAGGAAAGGATATAGGTAACAGTGGTGTGCACAGGAAGTGGCCTGGGGTGGCACGTGCTACCCCTGGAATCTGATTGGCCACCCCAGATGCTAGCCCATTTTACTAAACTATGATAATTTTGTGTGTGTGTGCTCGTACTTCATGCCACCCCTGCGTACGTCAGTACCCCACTTGGGCCACCTCAGTCAAAAGAGTCTGGACATGCCACTGGTAGGTAACTAGGGAAGGACCTGGTCAACCATTATGTATTTAAAAGACTGTTTACTTCTATTTTTCACAGTTAACACCTTTACATTTCTGAGTTTATTGTTGCTTTAATGTGATACATAGCAAGTGTTTCATCTGCTATTCCACCATTTTCTTTTCAGATGTGTGCATTTTTTTATCGTCAAAACTTTCACTTAGAAGCACAAAGATCATGTGGGAGCTTGTGCAGGTAGAAGGATATGCACTCAGAAGCCAGAGCATATATATGTTCAGACTGCTTCATCATCTCTCATAGAACGCCCCACCGCTCATTTTCTCCCATGCACAGACAAAGTCAAGCATGAAGAATTCTAGGAGACTGACACGCGGCTGGTTATAAGGATGTAATCCGTAATAATGAGAGAGTGTCCTTCTAATGAAGTTGAAGAGAGTGAATTGTCTGAATGATACTAAATAGGAGAATTTGTCCTGGCAGTGTGCATTAGCCAACTGTCGGCGCAACCCTCCTAGCATCGACCATCATCCAAACTTGTTAACACTGGCACTACGTGTCTTTCCTCTAGATTGCAAACCAAAAACATTAGCATTAGGAATTGTTTGCCTTTTCCTAAGCTTGTTGAATTTTGCATGCTCTACCTGTGTCATATATTAAAGAATGTGCTGATTTTACATGCCATACTTTACTGGAAGGTTAAATGAACCTCCATGTATAACCTGTAAAATCCATTGCATTGTCTTGTGGCAAGATGTCGTAGTGGGGGCTTGTCCATAATGGGCAGGGGAGGTGAACGTCCACCCCTTCTGGACAAGCCACAGAAAGGTTAGATAACCTGCCTTAAAGGGGTAGTTTGGTCACAAATTGTATTGGCACAATCATTTGGGCATGTAATTTAGAGCATACATTGATCGTTCTTTAAATAAATTCCAATGCAACTTACCCAGGTTTTTCTCACCTTTACACATGCGAAAGCGACGGGTCGGGTACCACCATTGTGTGTTAATCTTATCCATTGATCCATCTCCCTAATTTCAAGTGCCCTTGCGGCACTTATTCAGATCACCCACCCCTAACACTGACATAACTGACGCTCACGCCCCATTTCACAATACCAATGCACGTGTCAACTTCCCCTGTACACAATCTATTGACGTGTCTCAATGAAAATGCCAAGACGCCTCATTCCTCGACAAGTGTAAGGATATCCTTTCTGATCACACAACGTTGGAGTTTCTTTGTCCTTCGTGAAAGTGTATTTAATTTCGATCTTCTCTGACTTGTTTCTGCAAGTGCGACACACTGAGAACCGATACTTACACTGCCTAAATTGAATTAATTCAGTAGTCGCTTTTAATTTCTTATATTATGGAAAAAATGTTTGTAGCAAACCATATTTAAACATGTGTCCTTGCTAACTTTTAAAGTTTGAGCCTATTAATCTTGTCTTTTCACAATGTATTATTGTAACATGACTGTTCTTCACTTGTCTTTCTTTAACTTTCAGTGTTAACGGGAAACCTTTTCTTTACTGTATACAAAGAAAAACTTTTTATTTTCCTCACTGTTGATTCTGTGCTTCTTCACTATTAAGGAACTATGGCAACAATTCAGTCCTACCTATATGAGACCGAATATTCATTAGAGGAAATCCTTGAAAGAGGAAAAAGTCAAGACGATGTGGAATCAGATGAAAGTCATGAGATCAATCACTGGAGCCTAAACCCAGTCGCATGGAACACGATTCCACCTGGTGTACCTGCCATCACCGTGAGCTTATGCCTACTCTGTTGGAGAACTGCTGTTGTAGAGAAAATTCTGGCTGCTTGGCCTACATTGCCAAAGAAGACACACCACCGTTCTGCGTTAGTGAGCTGCATAACTTCCGAGACGCCTGCCTTTCAAGATCTATGTTGCGACTGATGATGGTCCTTATGCACAAACTTTGAGCTACAGGTCGCCCTCGTAATCTGAGTAACAAGTAAGTTCACTCTATATATGTTGTGTGTTTGACAACCGAGACAGCTAACATAATATGTTGTCCTCCTACATCAATATAACTTTGATGGATCACTGATGAAATAATTTTTCTGTAAATTGAATAAATTACTCATTCTGGTCTGAAACCAAAGTGTTCTTCTTAGCTTTATCATCTGAACAATTATGTTACTTTCACTTAGAAGTATCTCTCCAACTGTTTTTGCTGAAATGTGCGTCCACATTTCTAATTGATCCTTACTTGAAATCCACAGAACTGTCAGTACTTTTCACGAAAAGGTACTTTTTAAAGCATAACAATGCCTTACATTTTACAAGGTAGAGCAAACAAAACAAATTCAATTATTGGGTTATTTCTAGTAAACTATTTATGTATCTGTTACGCAGGTTGTACAGACTTGTGGCATATTGTGCCTTTACATGGTGGATTCCTGGAAACTGGGATTTCACGTTCGATGAGTAATACCTGCCTGTGTGGTTCGAGACATTTTCTTGATGAATATGCCAGTCACCACAGACAATACTGTGGATTTATACAGACAGAACCTCGACTGCAGCAGTATAATTTGTAGTTTCATTGCCATCCACTTTACCAAACGTGATAGAAAGCATAAGAAATGTGTTAATCTGAACAGTTAGAACATTTTTGTAAGTCCACAATACGTCCAAACATCTAAGAGTATTGTAAAAGATGGTGTGCTTTAACAAGTTTACTGGCCTATTGCTCTCCACTCATCCACATCCATCCCCCCTCCACTATGAATGGCTGTTCGCACCTATGGGAGTGCACTTGCAAGGCAGCTGGGAGGATGGGAATTGTTCACATGAGCACCCTTATCCACATGGCCATCCCAGATGCGGTGACCCCTTCCCTGCAATCAACATATGTCTGTGTCCTTTGACTGTGTTCCGTGCCTATTACCCTCACTTCATCCACATCCATCTCCCTCCGCTATCAATGGCAGTTTGCACCTGTGGGCGTGCGATCACAAGGGGGCTGCACTGGTTGGATTGGGGAGGTCAAACATTGTCACAGTGGTCTGGTGGGTGTGAACGAACACGTCAGACATTCACATACACACCCACTTCTGTAATCCTCTATAAACAATGTGGGAGTTAACAAGAAAACATCTGTGAGATCGACAACGGATATCGCCAGCTCTTCACTTGTTGCTGAGTCGGCCCATCTGTTTTTCTAAGTAACAGTTAGTGAACTTTTACTGTTGTTTTCTGTAGTGTCATTGTTCTCGGCTAGGTCACTTTCTATTGCTTTATACTAAATGTACACCATATTCTCATTTTATTTTATTCAAAAAGTCTACATCATTATCAACCGTCCTACACAATTTTATCTCTGTACATATAGCATTACAGAGTATTGTTTCCAAATGGAATCTTTCGTAGTGCATTTTTTCAATGCATGTTTGCTTTAGGTGCCAATTTTTATAAAGTAAATCGTTTTTTATTATCAAAGGAATATGATATTTGATTTACTCACTGTGTTATTATTATTTTTTAAACCTTTATTTATTATTTGCTTGACTAGATGACAGAAACAACAGAACAGAGCAAAAAGCATAACACTACAGTTTTATAGTAGAGTAGACTGAGTCATTACACAGCGACGGTGTAGGGGTTGGGTGCAGCACCATTACGGAGGATGCTAGCATGTAACAACAGTCAATGAGGAGATTGTGGAGCTTGGAGGCCCAGATGGAGCTGTAACCACACTTCTAGCCGCTAACAATGATTGCAAGTATGCACGAAAGGGGAGCCATATGTCCCGGGGTACACAACCCAAGGACTGCAGAGAGATCCAACGTTCCTCAGTGTCAGAAGCCCCGCTGACATCCCGGAGCCATTGGTCCACCGTGGAGACAGCAGGTCAGAGCGAAAGCAGAAAAATACAATGTATAGCGAGAAGCATACAGGCTAGCCAGCCTGCGCCTCCCCCCTCCCCCCATGAAGCGTGGAAAACTTGTGGAGCAAACAGTCAATTGGGTCAAGAGCAGTAGTGTAATCAAGCATTTCAGACAAAGTCATGCACATTTTCTCCAAGCATTCAGTAATTTTTGAGCAGGACCAGACCATGTGGAAATAACCCCCCTGTCAGTATGGCACCTTGGGTGGCAGGGGGAGTGATCCTGTGACATACTGTGAAGCCTGGCAGGAGTGTAGTGAAACCTATGTATTACCTTAAATTGAATTAGGTAATACTTTGCATTCAGGGAAATCTCAAAGGCACGTCTTCATATGACTTCCCACCTTTCTTCGGATATATCAGTGCCCAAATCCCTACCCCAAGAGTCACAGAGCCTGGATAGGGGCTTATTAATTCGGCCCTAGAGCTGTCTATACATAGTGGACATGGCTCCAGAAAGTACAGTTAACCCAGTCACCAGTGTAACTAGTGGTTCGTCCGGGGACTGTGCAGGGAACCCAGGCCATGCCTCTCTAATAGCTTGTCGCAGCCCAGCATATTGCAGTCATCCGGAGGATAGCCCCATTAGATTCCTACGCACTTCAGGCCAGCTCGCAAATGCACCCTGTACATAAATATCACCAAGGGACGAATAACCATCCGCAGCCGTTTTGGCCACCGCAGCCTTACTGATCGTAGGGAATCCTGGTATATAATTCCATAATGGCAGATCCCTATGGAAAGGGTGGGGAACGCCCGTACGCCTTCATATTTTGTCCCAGTCTAGAGCCGTAGTGGGCGCTGGATTAGGGACCCCCGGGTCCCTCCACAGGGGTGGGAGGAACAACAAACAGAGTTCTCTGGGCCTGGAAGTAAGGCATTCGAGTGTCATGTGTGGGGGCTGCGGACCCTCAGCTGACCAATAGGCTGCATAGTGAGCCTGCGCCACCAGCCAATATGTTTCAAAGTCCGGGCCTGCTAGGCCACCTTGACTATGAGATCTAACAAGAGTGGACCACTTCAATCTCATTGCTCCTGAGTGCCACAGGAAACCATTTATGATGGATTTAAGCTCTGCAAATAGCACAGCCCCAGGCCAAAGAGGAACTTTCAAGAACCGGTATAGTATTTCGGGCAACACAACCATCTTGAGAAGGGCGACTTTGCCTGAAAGGGTGATGGGAAGTTTAGCCCAAGAGCGCAGTTTAGGCCAGAGCAGATGCAAATAAGTCACTAGGTTCTGCCCATATAGCGTGTCCTGGCACCTCGTAATAGTGATGCCAAGATATTTTATTTCGGAAGGGGCCCAGGCGAACCCCATAGGGTCAGCGAGGGCCATAGTAGTGTCCTTCAGTGGAAAGGGTTTCCGGTTATATTTTCGAAAACACATTTTTGACATGCCATTTTGTCGACACAAACATGCCGAAAAAAAAAATTCAGAATGTATTCTTTTTTAGTTTATGTTTTATTTTTGTTTCGTTAGCAAAAAAAAGAGTCACTAAAAAAAACAGGGGTTTGAGGGGAGCCGCCCCCCCCCATTAAGAACCCCCCATTAAAAAAAAAAAAGCTTAAAAAAGCATTCCAAATTTTTTTTGTTCAGCATTTTTGTGTTGACAAAATGGCATTTAGAAAATTTGATGTTCGAAAATGTCACTATAAACCGCAGAAAGAGCTCAGATTTGGCCCGATTAACCTTGAGGCCGGATAACAAGCGAAAACAGGAGATATCCCTCATAATAGGGTTGAGATTCCAATATAGGGTCCCTAATGAAAAGCAATGCATCATCTCCGTACAAAGAAATATTCTGGGGTGATCCAGCCAACCACACCCCCGAGTGTGCATGTTTATGCCTTAGCATGTTGGCCAAGGGTTCCATAACTATAGCAAAGATAAGTGGGGAAAGGGGTACCCCTGCCTGGTCCCCCTGCAAATTTCAAATGGCCGGGAAAGGCAGCCGCTAGAGCAAAAGCTAGCTAGGGGGAGGGTATATAACAGCTTGATCCAAGACACAAAGCAGGGACCAAAGTTTCACCTCTCCAGCACCGCCCAGAGGAAGTGCCAAAAGACGGAGTCAAAGGCCTTCTGTACATCGAGCACGGCAGCCTCAGCCCGAGTCTTAGGATCCATCTGGGACAGGACATTGAATAATCGACACAGGTTAAGAGCCGTGGAGCACCGGGACAAAGCCGGATTGGTCCGGGTGGATTAGATGTACCATATATGGGGCAAGGCAAGCACCTTAGCAAAGATATTAATGTCGCAATTAATCAGGGATAGGGGGCGATATGAGCCACATTGTGTGGCTGGCTTACCAGGCTTAAGCATGACAGTTATCAAAGCCTCCCTGAGCGTTGGGGGAAGCACCCCTTTGTTACAATTTTCCTCCCAGAGGGCAGCCAGGTGGGGGGAAATGAGGGATTTATAGCTCTTATAAAAGTCGGCAGTGAGACCATCCAAGGGCCTTATTGGAGGGTAGAGCATCAATGGCACTGGAAATCTATTTAATCTCCATAGGAGCGGTCAAGGTTATCTCGAGTTTTGTCAGATAGTACGGACAGTGGTATACCATCTAAGAATGTATTCATGGTAGCCCGAGAGGCCTTGACGCTATTGGTATACAGAGAAGCATAAAAAAGCGGAACAACTAATTCACATCACCTTCGGCATGAACCATCGCCCCATTGGGACCTTCTATCAGAGGAATATGCCATCCCCCAGACTCCTGGTGAACCAACCTTGCCAACAGGCTGCCCCAACACTTGCCCTCACCGTATTGCCTAGCGGCCATAGGGCTGTCTAGGAATTTCAGCTCCCTCTCCGCCGTCCCCCTGAACCCATTTCACCAAATTGCACCCAGCATCAAGAAAGTCGGGTCATTGGCCTACAAATCCTCCAATGGCCAAAGAGTGTCCTCCCTCCTCCGGATGTCCCTATGTATCGATTTAAGGATGCCGGATTCCTTGGCTAGAGCCATACCATAAATGTATGCTTTGAAAGCATTCCAGAGAACATCCAGGGAACCCACCCTGCCCACATTGATATCAAAGTTGTTCTTGACGCAATCCCCTAGTTCGGCCCTGAATACTGAATCTAACATTGCTTGGGGTTTAAGCATCCAGGGCCGCCTGTGGGTCTGTTGTTCGTCCCAGGTTAAAGTTAGGGTGATTGGGGAATGGTCTGAATATGTCCTCGGGAGTATATCAGCACTAGATACGCAATTAATACATTCCCCAGATACTAAACACAGGACGATCCTGCAATGTGAGTCCTCCAAAGCAGCATAAATAGATGCAGGTCAGGTGGGGGCCCACTGGGCACACAGGCTCCAGCTGCAAGTCTCCAGCAATATTGCAGCGCGGCACCCAGGGCCACCAAGGGCTGAGAAATCCAAGTTGGAGGTAGGCTTCGCAGCGGGGTGCGCCACTGGCAGGGCACAAGCGGAGAGACGGCCAAACAGCAACCCATGGGGAGGGAGCCCTCTCGGCCGCAGCACACAGTCCTCGCCCCACAGATCAGGCAGAAGTTGCCAGAGGACTCCAGTTGGGAGAGCATCCCTGTTGCCGTGGGGAGCTGCCCAGGGGGGACAGCATCCAACAGCGCTGTAACGTGTGTGCAGCCCCCACAGCCCGCAGGAGCTCCACAGATCCCCGGGGTGGCGGGCAGGAAACACAGCATCCACAGCAAACCGTCGGGCAGGCAGAGCCCGCTGCTAGGAGTTATCAGCCGGGGTATCCGACAACACCCAGAGTTGGCCACTTCGGAGCTGTGGGCTTCAGTAAGCCGCGGCGGGCAGTAGAATTCCCAACCCTGCCGGATAAGGATGGTATCTCCGCGAAGGTGGAATGATAGGCTGCAGAGCACTCATTTAGGCAGTCATCTTAGTGCGTGCTGAACAGCACCCCCCGCTGTGATACTTTTTTAATAGTATATTTCTTTAACAGATCATAGGGACAATCCAACAATGCCTTCTTGTATCATTTTGGATTGCACTAATAACAGCCATGCTAAAAGTCAGAGCAGAGTCCTGCATATATTTCCAAAGGATATAAATTTAATAAGAAAATGGCTCTTGAGCTGGGAATTTCCAGTGTCTGAAATTGTTTGGTGCAATGGGAGCCTTTCCAAACACACACTCACATTGCGTCCTTTAAAAATAGGCAATTTTTCTTAAATTACCATGTGTGCCTTTACGTAGACCGCACTGATGGAATTACAGACCGTTACCATAGAGCAAACCACAGACACGTCCAACATCCTAATGATGAGGCCAAGCAACTTGCACACACATTTTTTTTATTGTTTTTTATGTGGCTAAATTATAATACTAATGTCCATTTTCTATTGAACAATGGTATGAATTTAGACATTGATTAAATGATTGTGATGCTACACCGACCACTATTACGCAGTCAACAGCAACCTCACTCGTCTTTCAAGTAATTTTTTAAAATATTCCTTCAGATGCGACTACACAAAATATGTATTTGTTCAAGTTCAACTTAAAACATATTGATTATTGTTATAAATAATATAAGCTTTTGATATAAACTGGCTTGTAGGTTTCTTTGTCAATATCGACTACCTTTTACATGTAATTTGATGTTGATGTTACATCTTTATTATTTCAATTACTGTTATATAGGCGGTGCCTGGAACTTCAACAATGTACTATTCTTCTACTGCAACCGGTCTGGAGGATGAGCTATGAAAAGTGATACTTTATTGTTGTATACTAATAGTTATTGATTAACAATATCTTTTTTACAGTTAAGATAGCTTATTTTTTATATTTGCAATACTGTCAGCAAATTGCAAAGCATTAGATCAACAACTTTGATGTATTTATCACAGAAACACATGCAACAATGAAAGTAAACCTTCAGAAAAATGTACTTTGTCGCTGAATAGCATATACCCTTTCACTATTAAAATGGTGTATGTTTTTGTTCATAAACATTAGCTGCTTAGCGAAAAATGGAATGGGTGAAACTAAACAACATTACAATGCATTAAATGGGCCACAATATCATCAATCTGTTTTGCTCCCTGCGATCTCTGATGGTTATCAGGTACAGTTTTCAAATATGTCTTTTTAAAATGTTACATCTACACAGTGTTTGAATTTATGTTTAACTGATATTGCAAGGTTAACAATCATTAAATTAACGTTCTCCAGATGTACTTTGTGAGAGCAAAGATTTTAACATTAAATTGTTGAACAATTTAATCAATGTTCTTTGAATTTGTTATGTACCAGGAATGTACTGCTGAAGCGGTCGAAATTGAAGAGACACATGGACAAGAGGTATACATAATATATTGTAAAATATCAGTTATCTTCCATTTTAACTGTGATGTAATATTTAATATGTTTTAATGGTTTCCATAATGACATTGTGTTATAGCTGTATGTATGTATATATGATTCTTTAAGTGGAAGAACACATTTCAAGGTTTATACAATTTCAAAATGCTGTTTTTCAGCTTGGTCTGCTTGTCAACAAATCCAATTCGTCTTTTTCAAGGAAAATTCGGAACACAAGGGTACATAACAGAAAGGTTTAAAAAAATAGTTCTTTATCAGTTATTTCATTGATATTACATTTTCATGTTGTCATTCATATGTTCTGTATGTGTGCTATAAATTAAGCATGTTTTTTTTTCTCTTTGACTTGAGGACTATGAAGAAGAGGATCATAAAAACAACTACACAAACTAATGATGTTGCCTGCCAAACCGTTGTCACTTGGGAGTCGCTACATTCTGAGGCTCAGCATGGTCCTCGCAAGATTCACTGTTGTGATGCAGATGTCCAGTGGCCGGAATTTGAATTGAATGTCAGCTGTGACCCATGGAAAATAACCCTAGGTCACTGTTACAGCACACAACGTCACTGTTGGAGAAGGGGCTCTGAATTTTAACAGTTAGACGCTACATTTCAACGGTTTGACTCAGCATTGTATCATGCACATTTTAGCATGGGCTTGAACTGCAACTGGGGCTCAGTGTGAAACGTATTACTGAACTCTAGAGTGTGAGTGTCAGGCAGCATTTAATAGATGCCAATGCACAGAGCACATGATTGAAATTGCACTTTGCTTCAGGATGATATTTCAATAAACTGAGCTGCACTAAATATAATACTAAAATAAATTAACATACTAATGAATCTAACCTCAGTCAACATGTATCTGAATCCCTTAATAACATTTAATGCAAATTAGTCCATGATGAAATAAGCTGAATGGAGATTGGGAAAATGCATGATGCTTTGGAAATGGGAAATTAAACATACAGCCTGAATCTGCGCTGGGTGATTAAATAAAAAATGTGAAGATCCTTTCTACTGAAAACAGGGCATTGTAATAGGTCAAGGAAAGATGTATTTTGCTCTCCAGCAATGAAATCACGTGCCATTTCAGTGGAATGATCTGCTCAATGGGGGGGGGGGGTTTCTTTGAGTGACAAGCGGATTTGATAAAAAAGGGTTTTGAGAGGGAGTAGCATTCATTCATATTTGGGTACTGGGAGATGAAAGAGCAGAGGTTGGCTAGGCAGACGGAACTCGGTGCTGACAAGCTGTCTGATGCTGAAGCGGTCCTTATCTGGTTTGACCCTGGGGGAGGCAGGAAGAAAGATTGGGGAAGATCTCCATGCCAAACTGAATCAGAAATACTGCCAACATATTTAGGTAAATATGATATTAAGTGAGGGGCTGATGTTGTGAATGAGATCAGGTATTCTAGATTAAGTAGGTCAGTTCATTTTAGGTGCTGTCTATTTTTAACATGCATGTAATCCTGCATTGATGTTTTGCAAAGTCTCACTGTGTTTTTTTTTAAAGTATATTTCTCTTGCCAAGTTCCACGAGGCCAAGGACAGTTGGCAAGACTTGGCACAGATAAAGCACTGATAGCTATCACAAGAAGAAATATATTTGCACTGTGAAATACAATATGGGCATAATTGTCATTTCTGTGTAACTTGCATATTTCTATTTTACGATAAAAAAAACAGATTCCAAAGTAACTTTTAGTTTCATTACATTTATTCTGCATTGAGTTCCTTTTATTTGACATGCATAAAGTGACAGATGCACAGTAAGAAATATCTCAAAGTAAAGTTGCCACTGTGTAGTGTTTATCTAGAGAGATTGAATGAATTAGAAGTTTTTCAAATGCATGCTTTACAATTGTTGAAACTCAGCCAAAAGGGCTCTCAGTCACACTCACTCTCACTCTCTCTCACACAGACTGTCTCCCACACATTTTCTCTCTCATTCTCTCACACATACTCTCTCACTCACACTCTCTCTCACTCACACCCTCTCACTCACACTCTCTCTCACTCACTCTCACTCTCTCTCATACACTCTCTCACGCTCTCACACTCGCTCTCACTCTCTCTCATACTCTCTCTCCCACTCACACTCTCTCTCACTCTCACATTCTCTCTCACACACTTTCTCACTCACACTCACTCACACTCTCTCTCACTCACACTCTCTCACACACATTCTCTCACTCACTCTCTCACTCACTCTCTCACTCACTATCTTACTCTCTCACTCACTCTCTCACTCTCTCTCACACACTCTCACTCACACTCTCTCTCACTTTCTCGCACTCTCTCTCTCACTCGAACTCTCTCTCACTCACACTCTCTCTCAAAAAGTCTCTCTGTCTCACTCTCTAACTTTCTCACTCACTCATTATCTCTCACTCACACTCTCTCACTCAATCTCACTCTCTCACTCACTCTTTCTCACACTCTCTCTCACTCTCTCTCTCACTCACACTTTCTCACACTCTCACACTCTCGCACAATCTCAACTCTCACACTCTTTCACTCACACACTCACACACTCTCCCACTCACACACTTTCACACTCTCTCACTCTCTCACTCTTACACTCTCACACTCTCTCACACTCTCTCACACTCTCTTACTCACACACTCACTCTCTCACTCTCTCACACTCTCATGCTCTCGCTCTCACGCTCTCACATTCTCTGACTCTCGCTCTCTCACTCTCTCACACCCTCACTCCCTCACTCTCTCACACTCTCACACACTCACACTCTCAACATAACTATTTCATACTGTCTCACTCACACACTCACTCTCACTCTCACACTCTCTCACACTTTCACACTCTCACACTCTCTCACTCTCTCACACTCTCTCACATTCTGTCACACTCTCTCACACTCACTCTCTCTCACACACTCACTCTCTCTCATATTCTCTCTCTGTAATTTTTATATGCAAGCTGTATCCTCCAAAAAGTTATTTGTTGTTCCCAAGAGGTGCAAATAGGTTCTCCTGGGCAGATAAAACCAGGTGTGGTAATGACCGAAAAAAATAGCGGTGTGACTCAATTAGTGTGGCAATGCATATGAAGTAGCTATTTAGCTATTACCACACTTTTTCTCTCTCGTTCTCTCACACATTCTCTGTCACTCACACATTCTCTGTCACTCACTCACACTCTCTATCAGTCACACTCTCTCTCACTCACTCTCTCACTCACTCTCTCACTCACTATCTTACTCTCTCACTCACTCTCTCACTCTCTCTCACACACTGTCACTCACACTCTCTCTCACTCTCTCACTCTCTCTCACTCACACTCTCTCTCACTCATTCACTCTCACACTCACTCTCTCTTCTACTCACTCTCTCACTCACTCTGTCTCATTCTCTCTCACACTCTCTCACACTCTCACACTCTCAACTCTCACACGCTCTCACTCTCTCACTCACACTCTCTCTCAAACTCTCTATGTCTCACTCTCTAACTTTCTCACTCACTCATTCTCTCTCACGCACACACTCTCGCTCACTGAATCTCACTCACACTCACTCTCTCTCCCACTCACTCTCTCACTCACTCTGTCTCACTCTCTCTCTCACTCTCTCTCTCACTCACACTCCCTCACTCTCACTCACGCTCTCTCACACTCTCTCACTCTCACTCTCTCACTCACACACTCACACACACACACTCACACACTCTCACACTCTCTCACTCTCACACTCTCACACTCTCACACTCTCTCACACTCTCTCACACTCTCACATTCTCTCACACTCTCTCACACTCAACTCTCTCACTCACACACTCACACACTCACACACTCACACTCTCTCACTCTCTCACACTCTCACACTCTCTTGCTCTCTCGCTCTCTCGCTCTCACACACTCTCATGCTCTCTCACTCTCATGCTCTCACATTCTCTGACTCTCTTGCTCTTTCACTCTCACTCTCTCACACTCTCACACTCTCTCACTCTCTCACTCCCTCACTCGCTCACACTCTCACACACTCACACTCTCAACCTCACTCTCCCACACTCTCTCACTCACACACTCACTCTCACACTCTCACTCTCTCACACTCGCACTCTCACACCCACTCTCACACCCACTTTCACACTATCTCACACTCGCTCACATACTCTCACACTCTCACATACTCACTCTCTCTCACATTCTCTCTCTGTAATTTTTATATGCAAGCTGTATTCTCGAAAAAGTTATTTGTCGTTCCCATGGGGCGCAAATAGGTTCTCCTGGGCAAATAAAACCAGGTGTGGTAATGACAGAAGAAAATAGCGGTGTGCCTCAATTAGTGTAAAGTAGCTATTTAACTATTACCACACGTTTTCTCTCTCATTCTCTCACACATGCTCCCTCACTCACACATTCTCTCTCACTCACACTCTCTCTCACACTCTCTCTCACTCACTCTCACTCTCTCTCACACACTCTCACACTCGCTCTCTCACACTCTCTAATACTCTCTCTCCCACTCACACTCTCTCTCACACTCTCTCCTACACACTCTCTCCTAAACACTCTCTCACTCACACTCTCACTCACACTCTCTCTCACTCACACACATTCTCTCACTCACTCTCTCACCCACTCTCTCACTCACTATCTTACTCTCTCACTCACTCTCTCACTCTCTCTCACTCTCTCTCACTCACACTCTCTCTCACTCATTCTCTCTCACTCACACTCTCTCACTCACACTCTCGCTCAAACTCTCTCTCTGTCTCACTCTCTCACTCTCTCCCTATTCTCTCTGCAGTTTTTATATGCAAGCTGTATTCTCGAAAAAGTTGTTTGTCGTTCCCATGAGGTGCAAATAGGTTCTCCTGGGCAAATAAAACCAGGTGTGGTAATGACCGAAGAAAATAGTGGTGTGCCTCAATTAGTACGGCAATGTATATAAAGTAGTTATTTAGCTATTACCCACTATTTTTTCGCAAGCACATTTTCAGTATCTAAACTAGGTGTTCAATGGCAAGTGCTTGGGATCTGCAAAACACATTCCGTTAAGCATTTTATTTGGATTCTAATCCATTATTTGATATTTGGGGTGCACTACACTCTGCCATGCATATGGATCTTGTGTGTTTCTGGCATGGCTTAAAGCTGTGAGACATTGTGCAGGAAATAAATGGGAGTCCACTCATTTCTTTCATTAAAATCAAGCATTTATATGGATTTCATTTTACATTTCACTAGTTCATACATGAAGTGAAATGAATGGACACATGTCGCGCAGCGATATAACAAAATTCCATATGGTGATTGCACGATAATGTGATCTTTTTGGATTTTTAATAGTAAAATGCTGTGGAGAATTCTGTTTCTGAAAGTGAGATCTGCTGATCAGATCCAACATTCATAATGCTCTATGACAAAAAGCATAATGCACACATGTTCCTTGCTGTGACCCACTCCTGAAATCGCAAGCATCTTCCCTTCAGTGGCAGCCAAGCAGGTTTAAAGTTAACATGTATTACTGGACCCACCTGCTGGAACACAAAGTTCCAAAAGGCAAAGGTGATCTTCTACCCTTCTGTACTTTCGGTTCAAAATGTTATAATTGTTTTCCCCAGCAGCCTGGTAGCAGTTACTGATATCTAAATATAAGCAAGGTCTATTTATGACAAAGTTGCTACTGAGATTAAAAAATGATACAGCCACAATTGGGAGTCATATTATTGTCATCTTGGTGAACAATGACCTAGTCATGACTGAGCCTGGTGTTTATTAGCCATCTGACCTTGGTGCGGCAACCACAAACATCTTATTCCCAACCGAGGAAGTTTATCTTTATTCCTCCCTGAAGAGGGTTGGGAACATTTTATATTTTACTAGGGGTTCCAAACTTCTTGCAGAGGAGACACTCTGGGTATGCCATTGGGAGACTATGAACACTTGTTACATTTGCATGGATTTGACTATTAACAATAGGCTTGCTCTGGGTCAATCTGCTGTAGCTTTTTGCCTATATAAGTGGGGGAGATGCTCCCCTTTGTTAATTCATCTTTTTACTCTCAAAGAAGCAGGATTCACTGGAACCTGATTCAGAGTACAGTCTACACCGAGGTCTCTGGCAGAGAGGTGATGGTTCAGACCTTCAAGAAAGAGGAAAGTTCTTCTCCCTTCCCATCCTAAGGGCATATTTGAATTGAAACTGCTTTGTGGGCAAAGCCTACTGCAACTGAAGAGCTGGTACCAAGGACCCTGCAATTGGATGTGATGGTACCCCTGCAAGTGCCCTTTACAAACCTTCTTAGCTGGGTACAGCAGGAGAAAGGACTTTTTGAGCCAGCTTGACTGCGCTCGACTCCTTTCGAGCCACTACATACTGTGTGGTGCTGCCTTTGGCACTCAATGAACTTCAAACTGCGTACTTGCTCTTTGAACCGTTCAGACACTGACTCGACCTGCTGGAAGCGATCGATTTGACCATCTGCAATGCCAATTTGAGCCTGTAGAAACATTGTCTTGCTGCCGATTCAACTGCCAACTCGGCCCACTGAGAGACATCAACTCGACCAGCATTAAATCTGACTGAATCCGCTGGAAACCCTTACCTGTTATGTTATGTTATCCTTATTTCTTAAGCGCACGTTCGCCAAAGGCATCATGGCGCTGGCAGCTGTAGCATGTTATGAGGGGCTAAAAGAGATGTGTCTACATGAGACAGCGAAAGACAAGATGGTCCACAGTAGTACGCAGGGCAGCGGGAAGGGCATTCCACGCCTTTGCGGCAGCCACTGAGAAAGCCTGTCCGCCGGCACGAGAGAGTCTGACATGAGGGACAGCCACTATATAGGATGACTGAGAATGGAGACAGCGAGATGGCCCATACCGTGAGTATTTTTGTTGAAGATATTCTGCCCCTATGCCAGAGAACACGCGGTGAACAAGACATAGGGACTTCAAAATAATCTGCTGTTGAACTGGCAACCAATGAAGCTCCAATGAAGCAGTCTGAGCAAGGGGGTCATATGCACCCCATTGGGAGGGTGCAGGATGACTCTGGCAGCAACATTTTGCAGCAGTTGGAGGCATTTTATGAGAAACCGTGGCTGAGCCAGATACAACGAGTTACAGTAATCAACTGCACTCAGCACAAGGGCTGCCACCACGGGAGCCTGGAATTTTTCCGGAATGTAGGGAAGCACCTTCTGGATAATACGTAGTTTGAAATGAAAGAGGGGGGCTTGTGCCTACAACCAGGACCTCAGTTTTATTTCTGTTTCACTTAAGCCAATTGCCTGTCATCCATGCCCCAAGATCTTCCAGACACCTCCTAAAATGGGCGGCCATGTCAGGACGAGTAAGGCGCAGGCGCAGCAAGATCTGTGTGTCATCTTCGTAAGAATTACAACTAAAGCCATGACAGTAGATAAGAGACAGAAGGGGCGGATATAGATGTTAAAAAGTATTGGAGAAAGAGCGGACCCCTGAGGGACATTGCAGCCCAGCATCATAGGTTTGGAGAAAATTGGGGGCAGGGAGACAGATTGAGAGCGATCAGAGAGAAATGCAGTGAACCATCTCAAGACCAGTCCAGACAGACGGGCAAAGACAGACGGGAGATCAGGGTGGGGTGGTCCACTGTGTCAAATGGCGGTGGACAGGTCGAGCAGCAACACTGCTCCAACTCCTCCCTGATACACAAGATGAGCCAGGTCGTCCATCACAGAGTTTAGGACTGATTATGTCCCTCTCCCTGGATGGAAGCCCGATTGGAAATAGTCAAAGAACCCAGAAGTCTCGAGGAAAGTGGAGAGCAGTGGGGATACCAGAGCCTTCAACAACTTCATGAGGAACGGGAGGAGTGAGATAGGGCGGAAATTTGCAAGAGTAGGGGGATCAAGAGAGGGTTTCTTGAGAAGAGGGATCACCAGCGCATGCTTGAGAGTCACAGGAATAACACCTTCACGTGAAAGAGGTGTTGACAGCAGTGGTGAGTAGAGGGATCAATTCAGCCGAGATTTCTTTAAGAAGAGTCAGAGGGATAGGATCAGCGAGAGGGCCGATTTGAGGTGCCCAATTGCTGCTAGCACATCAGACTCTGAGAAAACTGGGAAGTCTGACCAGATATCACTAGGGGGGACGGATCCATAGGAGTAAAGACTGCAGCTGGTAAGCCGGCTCCCTCCTCAGTTTTAGCTGGGGCAGAAATGGATTGCACCAGATCAAAGAAGGCCTTGGGCTGGTTTATAACTGATTCCACCTTGTGGGAGAAAAACGTTTTTTTTTACTTCAGTAACAGCTTTGTTATAGGCTGATAGGGTGAGGCGGAAAATACGCTTAGATTCAGGAGCATAACCAATGCACCATTTCCTCTCAGCTTGTCTACATCTAAGTTTAGCTGCTTTGGGCTCTTCTGAGAACCAAGGTTCAGAAGTGAAGTGTTTTGCTTTCCAATTTTTAAAGGAGCAAACAGATCAGCTGCTGCGCTGAAAGAAGCTTCTATTGATGCCAGAGAGCAGGAGGAGTCCGACTTGCAATGAGATGTCAATGAGGCTACTAGTTGCTGGTTTTTAACTTTATTCCAGCTGCGTCTGGGGATAGCAGGTTTAAGAGGAGGAGTAATGTGCCTGTCCTGATGGATCACAAAGGTAACAAGGAAGTGGTCCGACCATAATATAGGAAGCGTAGGAGAGACTGACATAGACTCCTTAGGTGCACAGATAGAATCAAGTGTGTTACCTAGCTGGTGAGTAGGCTCGCTGACAAGCTGGGGAAGGCCAAGGTCAACCATAAGAGACAAGAAATTAGAGACCTGGGCGAAGTGTGTGGTGTTACCTGAAAGATTAAAATCACCAACAATCAGGAGGTTGGGATATTTAAGCTGTAGTTCCATTGCCAATACAGGGAACTCCAAACAAAACAGACTGTGTGCTCCGAGAGGTCAGTAGACCACCAGAATAGTCAGTGTCAAAGAGGGAAATATAGAAATCCAAGCAAGGAGGCACTCCATTTTCAGAATGTGTTCCAATGCAATTATGACTGTTTAGCTCAAACCATCTTGGTGCTGGGGCGCCATTGGGGAAGCCTGGCTCAACATTCCCAGCTCTGGCTCGACTGCACTGAAGCTCCTAGAAGCCTGGATCACTGCTGTTGGGCCACAAAGACAAGACCATATGGTATTTAAGAGGGCCTGTCCCCTGGCATGCCTTAAATATATCTAATGACTATCACCATCACCTTCTCTACCTTTGAAAAACCTCTTCATAAAGTTGAACGTTTTGCTGCTGGAATATTTGCCTTAGCACTAACCCATTGTGCCCCTTTTTTCTAAACTCTGCTTCCTCTGTGTTTCCCTTAAAGGAGCGGGCCAGTAGTGTTTGTTCTAGTTTTGTACATTTTTGTTAATTTAATTAAAGATCCTGGTTGTAAAGAACATTGGTTGGTCATTATTTTAATTTGATAGCACAGTACTATTGTTGCTTGCATTACTTTGGTGGCAACTTACACTCTCCTGAATAGTCAAGTCTGCCCTAAGCCCATGTTACTATAAGCGCTGAAGGAAGTATACATGTTGGGCTGTACTTGTTTCACATTAATGATTGGGATTACCACTGGTATAGTAGTAGTGTGGGGCTAAGTAGGGGTTTGAGCCTCTGATCATCCCTGTACTCCTGCACAGCAGTAGTCATTTCATCATCAGTGGTCTGCATGCCATGACTCCCCAGATGTTTGGACTTCAACTCCCACACCACCCATTTTTGACTATGCTGGCTACGATTAATTGGTTGATGGGATACACAGTTCAAAATATCTGGGGAGACAAAGGTTGCAGTCCCCTGTGCTAAGCATTGCTGGACAGCATTCTAACAAGTCCTCTATATGGAAATATTTCCTGCTGCCGTGCATGGGGTCTAAAGAGTGGAAGATGTTTCTCTGTGATCTGCTATGTTGAAGATTCACAGAGGGAACTCCAGCATTTGGTTCTGTGCCAGGCCTCTCAGGTGATGATACAAAGTCGATTGCATGCAAAATGTCTATGTTGCGGTTCTTTATGCCAATAGCTCCAAGTAGTAATCTCCACTGCTGTGGGCTGCGCATTGGCAAAAATGGGTACAGAGGACATTTTCTCGGTTCTTGATACTGTGTGTCGCTATGCAGCGCATCAAAAGAGGTGGTTATATGGCCCGTTGTTGCCTGGGTTAAGGTATTGGATGCACACTCAGCTCAATGCAGTGTTCATTTATGCTTGCATTATAAAGATCTGGTGATTGATTATTGCCATTGGCTGTCATGCAGGGTCTCAAGATGCAAATGACAACAAATGGTTGCAAAATAGTTCTATGACATAGGTCTGCAGCCTTTGGATCGCCATATATTTTGGACTACAACTACCATCAACCCTAGCCCGTACAGGAAATGGTGAGGGATCATGGGAGTCATAGTCCAAAACATCTGCAGAGCCAAAGGTTGCAGACTCCTAGGGCACCGTAAACAAACCTATGACATCAACTGAGTGGAATGCTCTTGCTTGTGCCTCAACACCCAAGTGATGGAAGGGCTTTCTCTGAACAGGAAGGTCTTTTACTGGCAGTTCGGTTGCGACCATACTGGATTTTGAGGATGTGTGGCATGTGATTTCGGATGTCTCAAATCATGTGTCTTGAGACATGCATATATAGAGTATTACAGCGCATCAAAAGATGTATGGGTACCAGCAGAGAGAAGATTTTGTATTGATGTCCATGGCAGGTTAGATTTTATTGTATGTTACACATTATTTACCTCTCAAATGTCTGAGAGTTCCTAAGTGCTAAAAGGCCAGTAATTGAGGTAAAGATAAACTAATCAGCTAATGTAACAGTGAATGATTGGAGATACAGGGCATTAGAGGTTGTCCAAAGGAATGTGAAACTTTATCTTTATTTGATTCACAGAAACAAACTCCTTCAATAAGAAAGAGTTGTTTCTTATCTGAGATTATTCAAATCAGGAGTCTTCAGCTATGGCATCAGTTATGGCTTGTTGAAGAAAGATAGCTGTCAGGAAAGGTGGTGCAGTATTGTGTGCTCTTCCACAGATACTTAAGCCTCAATAATGTTCCCTTGTAGATGTCAATAACTCCTCAAACATCAGCATTCTTTTGGTGTTGAAGGTTCTGTTCAGCATTGGTGCCTCGCGTGCCTTGCATGGCGGTTTGCACAACAGTGCAAGATGAATGTTTGCATCAATTAAACATGAATCCTCTTTCTCTATTGAATATCCACCCATACCATAGGAGATGTCACAGTATAAGAACATTGAAATGACGGCATTTTGTCAGAGATTATAATAATTAAAGTAACAAGAACAGCTTGGGAATGAATCCCTAAATGTTATAATTAATAACTATAAGAGAATTACCAACTTTAAGAAGTGTGCTTGACCTCCTTGACAATTCACAGTATCACTTAGGTGAATACTATGACGTATAAAAATACATTTTGAATAAACATTTTATTTGGCTTTCATAAACACCCTCCTGGTCGAAACATGTGTCGGCTTCACAAGATGAAAATATGCACGATAAAACGTTCTCTTATGTTCAGGCAATTGATACTCACAAATGACTGACTGAATCCAAATTTGATAACAAGCTAACTAAATCTGAAAGGTCTAGAAAGGGAACATGCGCGACAAGGCACAATATATTTAGTATGTTACTTAACACTCCCTTCAGTGGTCTCCCACCTTGCTGAACTCTTCAACCTGTTCTTCGACTACGCTTGCTTTCCCTCTATTTTCAAAACGTCCACCGCCATACCTCTCCTACAAAAGCAAGGGGCTGACCTGAACCTACCGGTTAACTTTTGTCCTGTGTTTCTCCTTCCGCACTACTCTAAAGTTCCTGGGAAGGGTTTTGTTCAACTATCCGACACATTTTGTAGACTTACACAACCGTTGTGAGCCCCAACAAGCAGGTTTACACTTGCCTATGCTAAGTACTTCAACCTATCCTCTATCCTAATTCTCCTTGACCTGTACACTGCCTTTGACACTGTCTATCACTCTGACCTACGTAACACACTCTCTTTTCTTGGGATGTATGATCAGGCCCTTGCCTGGACTGAATTCTAATTGGCCCCTTGCCAATTCTCTGTATAGAATAACATCACATCTCAACTCACTCCTCTAACTGTTGGTGTTCCACAAGGCTCTGTCTGAGGTCCCCTACTCTTAACGCTATACACCCATGCTCTTGGGGCACTAATATCCTCCTTTTGTTTCTCATACCAAGTGTTCATAGATAACACACACATATACTCTTTTCCTAAACTCTCCTCTGACCTCTCTATCAAAACGTCCTCTGTCTCTCTGCCTTTAAATATTAGATGACTTTGCATTCTCTGATGTTAAACTCCTCTCCAAATACTCTGTCTCAAATCTTCCCCTGCCAATCCAATTCCCACCTGACACTCTTTCCTACTCTTCTTCGGCCAGAAACCTCTGTGTCATCTATGACCCTTCTCACACCTTCTTTATTGTCATCCCCCTATCCTCAACCACCTAAATAATAGAAAAATAAGGCACATTTTTCCTTTCAACACCGCCAAGCATCTCTTAACAGCTCATGTATTCTCTAAACCAGACAACAGTACCAGCATTCTCTTTGGTCTTTTCAACTATGCTTTCTGTCCTCTTGACAAGATCATTAATTCGCTACCAGAACTCTCTTTGAACTCCCTCACTTCACACCTACTTCCTCATACAGGGGTGGATGGCTGACATTGCAAACAGGGACAGATTTAACTGTCCTCTCCTAGTTCACAACTCTATCCAATGTAAGGCACCACCATATATATCCTCCTTTACCCAACTCTACAAGCCTTCTCATAATCTCTGCTCTGCTACCTCGACTATCATTGTGGCCCGTCACCCTCCCTGCGCTTCCTCTCGCTTCTGCTCTTTCTCTCTTGTTGCTCCACTTACATGGAACTCTCTTGCCCTGGACATCCAAGAAACAGTCCTCACATATTTGTTCAAAAGCAAACTAAAAGCCTATCTCCTCACTTATAAGTTACCCTCTTAACCCACGTCTCATCTGCCAGCTAGCTAACATTTTTCCCAAACCTATAACCTGCCTCTGTCTCTCACTTTCTCTGCTTCCACTCTAGAATTTCATCCATCATGGTCACATCACTAACGCAGCTGGTCATAGCGCCTACCTGCATTTAAAAATGTTTAATGTTGATTGTCTTTTGTCTTTGTAAGATCAGCCATATATTGTCCCCAGTCACTGTTTCATTTACACCCCTCCACAAACGAGCCAGAATGGGACTCAAACTCATCCCACTGTAAGAAGCTCACTGCTTCCTATCAAATCTAATTTTTTATCTATTCCATGTTCTTTTGTGATCAAAAGAGCATTGCTCCTTCCTGTAAATAAATAAATAAAATCATAAGTCCAAGCAGAAAAATGTGATTGTGAGGAGGGCACCTAGTTGTTATGCAATGGTGGAAGAAGAGGCAGCATTCACTTCAGAAGAAGTAATTTTAAAAAAAAACAAGACTTGGGCTCTTTCTCAGTCTTAGCAATCATGTTTAACTGTTTAAATCAACTCATTGATTGTAAACCTTAGCTAAAGAGAGGGAACACAGCGCCACAATTTGGGGCTAGCAAGTTTGTATAAGAAAATGTGATTGCTCACAACCATGGATGCGGAAATGGTGGAATGGCAAGCTTCCCAGATTGATCGGGAGTGAGTAATGGGAACTACTGGTGGGTGCAGCTGGAAATTACTTTCGGGGTCAGTTGGGATAGAAGAATTTTAGAACAGGCTGCATTGAATACCATTGAAAGTGCTAAAAAGAAATCAAAGCTCTTACTCTAGTCTCAGCTGACTCCTGGAACAGTATGTCCAACAAAGTTAAAACGACCAACTCAGTGCCCTTTCTATGAAGAAACCCCATCTGGAATTGATCCTAAAAGACTTCTAACTCGTCATGCTTCTGTAGCTATATGAGTATAACAGGATTAAAGAGAATTTGCTGGTTCTGGCAAAGGTAGAGACTATGCCATGGTTTTCTGATTAGCAAATGTCAAGGGATGTTTCTTCTTAAGAGTGGAATAACTACTGTTCTCCTACGGACTGATCCGAATTATATAGACAGATTTCTCGCGACCACATTATACTATTTATCACCTTTAAAACCTGTTGCAGTATGTGTCCAAGCTAGATGTCGTCTCGGGATATTTGGCTGGCACAGCTCCTGCCGATAATGGAGAAAACCCCTTCCCAGATTCGAAGTGCGTCAGGGGAGGGCTGCTCAATCACCATGGAAACCATGTTGTATAGTGTCCTGAACGTTTGGGTCTCATTGAAGAATAGTATGAAGGGTGTTTTTCCGATATCTTCTTCCAGGTCCATTTTTATTTGTACTTATCGTGTCCTGAAAACTATTTTCCCATTTGTTACTTAGAGCCTCCTGCGGTGGAATTAGTGCAGCTTGAAAAGGGCAGGTTGAGAGAGACCACAGAGAACTAGAAAAATCTTTCCATTGACTTCAGAGGCTTTGCAAATGTGCTTGGCATAGAGGTGTTCTTGGGGCCTGAAATGGCAGACTAGCATTTGTGACCTTTTTATGAATGGTTTAAAACATTGTATACAAATACATTAAATCCAGGGGGATGCAGGTTGAGTCACATCCACATAAGAAGGGTTGTCTAGATTGTGGCGTTTACTAACTCACCACACCAACCGAGGCAAGGGATTTGGAAACGTTCCTCTTAGCAGCTCTGATGGAAAAAACAGGAAGTCCAAGCCTCTAGTAGCACGTCTCAATCCCTGCTGCTTGTATCCTTTTGGTCTCCAAGTGTTAAAGAGATAATGTTATTTTTGGAGCATTGTACTCATAAACGGGGGCATCGAGCAGCAATCAGAGTCTGGAACAAGCAACCTTGTTGTCCACACTCCATCCCCAAATTCATTGGAAAAAATGTGTGTAGAGATATCGCGAGACTTCCGGCACGGAGGGCACGGAGCAACATCGGCTCTCGTGTGCTCCTCTCAGGAACTGACCTGAGGCATATCTGTGGGGACCAAAGACTCATATAGTTGGAGCAAAGTTGCAGGGCCTGTTGCCCATTGAATTAAAGCAGAGTTACTATGCATTTAGAAGTTGATGTCAAGAATTGAATAAATAATCCTCATCAGCAACTCAGCAGTCTCCCGTGTGTTACTAATATTATTATTATATAACATAATTGGCGACGAGGATCACTACTGAAACCCACGCGGCGCCATGCAAGGAGCAACACCACCACCGCCATTCCTTCAAACACCAGGTAGGCCTGCCATTCCTTGGCCACAATGGTAACCCTTATTCACCACATATTTAGAGGCCTTGGGTGGTTCAGGCTACATGGCAGCGAGACACAGAGCAATGCTACTGAATGCCCTGGCCGTCGAAGGCCAAAGAGAGTTTAAAAGTCTCACCCCTGAACCTGTAAGTGATTTCAATCCTGCACTCCAACTAAGTCAACACCTAGTATGGGATGTCCAATGGAAACCCTTATTTATATATTTTTATGTCACAGTTCTTTTAATTCTGGATGATGTACCCTTATATAACGCCCTTCTCTTTGAATCCGCCCGGCCTCACTGAGCCAAGAAGTAGGTTTGTTTTTCAAATTAAAAGATTTATTAGAAGAATTGAACAATATATAGATTACACTTTTATGAATATGAATAATATCTGAATATCACACTTATGAATATGAACAATGATCAGCAAGGGGTAATATGACAATATCGACAATCTCTTTAATCAATTAGGAGTAGGAATGGGAAGAAGAATGTAGCAGAGAATACTTTGTATGGTTCAAGAGATTGCAATGATAGGAGGAAATGCAACAAAGAAATAAAACTTGATATGACTTCAATCAAAAGACACTATGATCACTCTTTCCTCTGTTACTACTCACTCCCCCAAACATGCAATATGAAGATATGGAACAAGGGCACACAGGTATCAGGAATAACAACCAACAATGCAGTTCAATCCCAATTCCCCCCCAGCTAGCTTAGAGAGAACAGGTATGATATTAAAACAGGTCAATTGCTTTTAAATGTGGTTTGAATTGAATGGGAAAAATGCTACAAATTATTTTAATTCGCTAAATGAAATTCAGAACTAGTGAGAGTTGCTTTAGATTGGTTCAGGTCAACACTAGCAATGATTATAGAATGATTAGCAGATGGAAAACGAAATTCAGAAGTTGAAAGCAAGAAATAGCTATTTTTACATGTGGTGAAATTGAGCCAAATTTCAAATTGCCGCAACTATTCGGCGTGCGGGAAACGTGATTGCGGTAAAACTTTTCTAGGACGTATGGTTCAAAAGTTACAGAGGTTTTTGTGAAGGTAGATTTTTTAGAAACAGAGTCAAGGTTCAAAAATGAAAGATGCGCTTTAAAGATTAGGAACCAAGATGGACTTATACTAAGGAGCTATGAAAGTACAAGATACCCAACGGGACAACCACCAGAACAGGGCGCCTTCCGCTCTGATTGCTGTGCGCCAGGACAATTGACCTTCTTCAGAAAATACCAGCGCACATATGATTATCGCTACAATTATCACAGACTATATATTGAGAAGAATTCAGGATGGACACAAGATTCTATAATGCAGTCCTGGATAGGTTGAACTGGATTGAATAGGATTACTTTAAACTAAGAGATGACTATGGACAGTTCTAGACTAAATACTCACTCCTATGGTTTTGGAATGGAATGGGCCCATCAAAGATCTGATCAAGGGTTTGGACTTCACTCGCCACCGGACAGGTCTCAGGCACTGGGTTCTGCTCTCAGCAAGGCCCTCTGGTCTGCACGGCCTCTTGGACTGGATCTGACGGGTTGGTTCTGGGTACAGCTCTGCTCTATAGGTCTGGATCTTGGTTCTAGCATGAGGTTCTTAGCTAGAAAAGCAAAACAGCTCAGCCAGGCTGCTGAATGGATTTTGTGGTGCCCCTTGGAAGTTTAGGGGTTAAAATCAGGTTTGCAAGATTTTAAAAGGCCTGCTGAAAAGGGTTAAGCTTTTTGGATTAGGCCTATGCTTCAGGGTTCTAGAGTCTGGTTCTAGAGTCTGGTTCTGGAGTCTGGATCTTCCTGCAGGGTGCTTCGCCAGGGGATCAGTTGATGAGTGAGAAAGTGTGTGTCTGTGGGTCCTCAGCAGTCCCTATTTATCCATTTTCCAAAGTGGGTGGGGAGGCTGATTGTTTATGCCCAACCCTCTAAGGATCTGATAGGTCAGAGAATTCCCTGTTCCCTGATTTGAGAAAGGAACAGTGTGTCATCATGTGTCAGAGTGATGCTGCCATTTACAACGTAGGAAAGACCTCCCCTTTGCTTTTACTTAGAATATCTATTTTTCCCAAAAAAAACATATTTCCCATATGCACAACTTGTTCATAAGACATATTTACATGATAGATTAATTAAGGCACGTCTCTGTTCAAGTCCCATGTTCCTACGAGTTTCCGTTCACAAATGACAGTTTTTGTGCGCTTTTGGTTGGTTACACATTTTCGGATCTGTACAATTTTTTACATATATACA
This sequence comes from Ambystoma mexicanum, assembly GCF_040938575.1. Classification (NCBI taxonomy): domain Eukaryota; kingdom Metazoa; phylum Chordata; class Amphibia; order Caudata; family Ambystomatidae; genus Ambystoma; species Ambystoma mexicanum. Next base: position 1,358,339,042 of record NC_090930.1, on the reverse strand, counting down.
TGCACATACCATCTGGTCATACTTCTGTAATTTTTCATGTTCCTAGCACAACTATAATAGCCACAATATTACAAACTTTTGTTGTTCAGTCTCAGAACATCGCACAGATTCCAGATTAGTTTTAAACTGTGAGTGAATTTTTCATTTTAATAATCTCTAACTTTCATATTTTTGTCAGTTCGGTACAATATTCTAGAAGTATTTTCCTTAAACATATATTTAATCCAATTTCAAATCCACATTTTCAGTCTGGCCCGCCTCCAAAGTCTTGGCTGAGTCAGAAAGTCACATGGCCGCCTTCCTGCCAGGGCAGTTTCTATTGACGCCCCAAATTAGCATCTCCATTCAGCTCAAGGGAGCCCTTTGTCTGCACTCAGAGCAACAGGCCATGGTGCCCCTCCCAGTTCCTTTTCACACCAGCCTGCCAGTTTCTTAGCAGAGCACAGGAGAACAGGTTCCTTTGTTTAGGGAGGAGGTGTGGAATGTGTTTGAAGCCCAGTGTGGGAAACTTTAACTTTAAACACAATGGCCCTCATTACAACACCGGCGGTAACCAATGGCGCTATTAGCACCATGGTTGCTGCCGGTATTGTAACGAGTCCACCATGGTGCAATGGGGAATTACCACCCCATTCCAAGGTTGGCGGGGCAATAATTCCCCATGCACCATTGGCCCTTCCCCATTCCCATTTTTGCCCCATAGGGCTCAATGGAAATGGGGAAGGCAGTAATTATGGTACCGCAAATTGCGGTACCGTAATTACCTTCAAGGTCCCTTTGCGGGTCCCTACTTTAACGGCTGGTCCAGACCAGCCGTTAAGGTCGGGAGCCGCAAAGGGACCTCGTAATTAGGCGCTAAGGAGTTAACGGCACTGCAGCCTTTTACGGCGCCGTTAACCCCTTAGCGCCAGGGTCGTAATGAGGCCCAATGTTTGAAATTGTCTTGTCTTAAAATATAACTTACATTTTTAACAAATACATCAAACAATTTCTTACTTCAAGCCTTTTTGGAATATAGTTTTGAATTGTATCCACCTCTTAGGCTTCTGATAGCAAGTCTTTCTTTGGCATAGTTTGAGTTCAATTTACAACTTTACACCTGACAGATTTTAAATCTGCGACTTCTGACAGAGGTCAGTAACGGTACTACACCCATTTTTGACAGATTTCTTCCAGCTCAACCATCCTCAAAAGTGGACTTTGTTCAGATAATATATACTTCTGTGGACATTGTATTTATGCGGATTCTGGAAGTAGAATGATGTTCACCACCCAACAAGGAGGTTGGATCTTTTTGTGTGGTTTGTGAGCCATGATTTTTTTATTTTTGACAGCCAGGGAAAACTGATTTTTAAAACAGCTCTGTATTTATTTTGCAAAGATTTGGCTCTGTGGGCAGCCAAATGATGGGTTTTGGCAGTGGTCTCCTGTGTTACCACTGACATAGGCAAAAGTGGATTGCGGCCTATTTTTCAGATTTTTACTGTGTACTGTCTAGTGATTTTTAGCGAGCAGCATGCTTTCCAGCGGCCATTCTGATGTTTCTGCTGCAAGCAATGCACAGTAACGTTGCAGGGCCTGGACTAGTGGGTTGAAACATCCCACAAGCCAGTGGCCGGCGACAATGATGACGTATTTAAGGAAGCTGTTAGAAGAATAGTCAAAAGGTTCGCCAGCAAGGAGAATACTGTTCTACACAGGATACGGTTTTACAGCCGCAAACAGGAAGCGTCAGAACCAGTAGACGATTAATGTGACCAAACTACGCAAATTGGCGGCGCTGCGCAACTTCAGAAACAACGCAGAAGGATTGATCTGTGACATGCTAGTGGTTCATACCAACAGCAGAAAGGTGCAAGACAAGTTCATTCCAGAGAAAGAACTGCAATTGGAGAAAGCCGTCGAAATTGCGAGATCAGTGGAAGAGACTGCAGGTAGGAGGAAAGAATACGCAAGTGCGCACAGCCCGGCAGAAGTACAAGCGATAGCTTTCTGCCCAAAGAAGGAGAAACCGATCTTCGACACGAGAGAAGGGAAATGGGCAAGGAAAGAAACGTTAAAATGTCACAGGTGCACCAGCACGAAACACTTGGCCTTTGACAAAGAGTGCCCAGCAAGGGACAAAGAATACTCAGTGTGCAAAAAGATTGAACATTTCTCAAAGTCTCCAGTGTCAATGCTGAACACAACACAGAGAGGGAATCGTCCTCTGACGAAGAGGGGAGGCCAACTGTTATAATGGTGAACAGCCCACGGGCCAGGAGAGAAAAGCCCCACTGTGCCATCAAAATAAACAGACTGGAAACGAGAGTCATGGCTGACTCGGGCTATGATTTAACTATAATACCCCTGCCCATGTACAAGGAGATGATGGGAACAGAGACAGTCAAAGTGTTCAGCACTTGGCACAAGCCCACAGTGTTCAGAGATGCATCCATTGACCTACTGGGCTACATCAAAGGCAAAGTGGAGTTCAAAGGGAGAGAGACCACCACAAAAGTATACTTCAGTCAAGAAGGCCCAGCAGTATTAGGGTGGGATGATCGGGCAAAACTGAAAATCAAGCTGGACCCCAGCACAGAGGAGCAGGTACTGTCAGTCAGTTGCAGAAGAGCGCTGGTAGCTAGAGAAGATTATCCAAAACTATTTTCGGAAGGGCTTGGACACATCAAAGGCTTTGTCCACAAAATACTACTAAAAGCCCACGCAGTCCCAGTCAAACACAGAGTAAGGCCAGTAACTGCGACTGCAAGAGACACGCTCAGAAGCCAACTGGACAAAATGATGAAAGAAGGCACCATCAAGGAAATCGAAGCATCAGAGTGGCTGAGCCTGGTTGTGCTTATAAAAAAAAATAAATTCACAAGAGTTAAGGGTATGCATTGATCTCTGCAGTCTAAACTTGGAAGTAATCGTGGACAGCTACCCGCTACCGAGCATCAACAAGTTAATCCTCATGATGAAGGAGGCCAGAGTGTTCTCAAAGTTGAACATGAGGAACACGTACCATCAAATACAGTTACATAAGGAATCCAAGCCAATGACCGCATTCATCACCCCGTTTGTCACCTATCAGTTTACAAAGATGCCGTTTGGTTTATCATCTGCAGCCTCAGCGTTTCAACGCATGATGGGCGCGCTACTACGGAATGTCAATAACGTGTCCTATTTCCAGAATGATATCCTGGTATACACTGTAGACGAACAAACACATGATGCCATGTTGAAGACAGTCCTTACCAAGCTCCAAGAAGCGGGAGTAAAACTAAGGTACGAGAAATGTGTACTCAAAGCACAAGAAGTCGAATATTTGGGGTACAAGATATCAGCGCAAGCCATAAGCCCCAAACAAAACCTGCTGCAAGCAATAATCAAAGCTCCCGAACCCACCAACAAAAATGAGGTGAGGTCATTCCTAGGCCTGGCTGAATATTACGCCAAATTTATCCCCAATATCTCAGAAACCTCAGCCACGCTTTGTGAGCTCCTCAAAAAAGGGTCAGACTACACGTGGCAAGAAGCCCAGAAGAAGGTGGTGGAAAGCATCAAACAATACATAGTGGAAGCACCGTGCCTGCAACCGTTCAATCCAGACTGGGGTACAGTCATTACCACGGATGCCAGCGCATATGGACTAGGAGCCGTCCTCAGCCAGAAAAAGGGCGACACGGAACATGTGGTTGCTTTTACCTCCAAGGCCCTATCACCAGCTGAACAAAATTATTCCACAGTCGAGAAGGAGATGCTGGCCTGTGCATGTGTTGTGGAACACTTCAGGGCATATGTATGTGGCACAAAGTTCAAGTTAGTCACCGACCACAAGCCCCTCATCCATATGCTCAGCCCAGGAGGCACCAAAGTGTCGACACCCAGGTTAGCACGCATAGCAGCCAAGCTGCAAGAATACACTTTCGAGGTACAACACATCTCTGGGTGGAAGAATTTGCAGCAGACAGCATGTCAAGATTGCCAGAAGGAAAAGACAATGCCACCACCTTCTTGCAAGAAGAATGCATTATAGCATCCATTACAGATCTCAAGGCCCCAGACTACCTAGAGCTGAGCGAAAGACATTGGATGGAAGAAGATGGGAAAGACCCCACCATGGTGAGAATCAGGGAATGCATCAAAAATGGATGGCCAGATGAAAGGGCAGTGCCAGAAGGAATGAAAGTGACAGATGAAATCTCAGAGACTGACGGCATAATCATGAAAACCGACCAAGTGATCCCGCCCACAGGCATGAGGAAAACCATCCTGTGCAGTGCCCATGGAGGTCATTTAGGAAACACCATGACGCGATGCAGAGTGAGGGAAGCCTACTGGTGGCCTTCCATGGATCCAGGAGATATGTACAATGATCGAAAGATGCCATGAGTGTCTCAACAGTGACAAATGCTTGAAGATTAGACAAGCGCCCATGATTCCTGCTGAGATCCCCGAAGCTGTGTGGTCAAAAGTAGGCCTTGACTTTATTGGACCACTGGAAGCAATGGCGCCCAAACATCGATATGGCATAGTGTTAGTGGATTACCTAACAAAGTGGGTTGAAGCGGAGTGTGTCCCCAACATCACGACTGCCACCGTGATAGAAGTCCTTACCGCCATCTTCCAGAGGGAAGGGCTCCCCAGCGAGTTAGTGACCGACAACGGGGTACAGTTAATATCCAGAGACATGGAACTGTTCCTGAAGAAACACAACATTTACCAGAAGAAAGCAGCGTTATATCATCCCTAAGCCAATGGGCTTGTGGAGAAGGCCAACAGATTTATCAAAGGAGCCATCCAATTAGCGACCGCCTCGGGAATGGATCCCCTCAAGACGACCCAAGAGGCCATCGCAGCTCACAGACTGATTCCCAATGGTATCAACCAAAATCTCCCCATTTCGCATGTTGAGAGGGAGAAGAGCAGCCTCCACACTAGTGCCACCATGTTCGGCCAGAGTAAGAGAAGACGAGGAAGAAAACATGTCGGAAGTAGTGTGGAGAATAGAGAACAGCAAAGCATGCATGAAAAGGTGGGGCGACAGAAGAAGAAGGACAAAACAAGAGTCGGAGGTAAAAGAAGGAGATTGGATTTAAATACGTTTACCGACCAAAGACCAAATGACTGGCTCAAGGTTCAGCAGACCCATAAAAGTGATTCACAGAGGCACCAACCACATCCGCACCGAGGATGGCCGCACATGGAACATGGAGAGAGTAGCCATGTTTGAAAAGAGGCAAGAGAGAGAAAAGATCCATGAAGGACCCAAAACCTATGAAGTACCGGACAGAGAGGCAGAGAGAGAACGAGAGCCGTAGACATGCAGAGGAGAAGTCGATGAGGAAGAAATTGAAGCAGATGCAGCCATTGTGGAACAAGAAGATGATCATAAGCAGGACACCAGTGGCGAGAGGGATAACCGGCCGAGAAGGGAACACAGAAGACCGTTGAGATACAATGACTATGTCCTGCAGTAAGCTGTTTTGTATTATCAAAAGAAGGTGTGTAGAGATATTGCGAGACTTCCGGGTCTCGCAAGATCTCGCGGGGAAAGCAGAAGAGCGGCTCCCGTGCGGCGCGCGTGGCAGAGAGCTTGAAAGAGGGCACGGAGCAACATGGGCTCTCGTGTGCTCCTCTCAGGAACTGACCAGAGGCATATCTGTGGAGACCAAAGACTCATATAGTTGGGGCAAAGTTGCAGGGCCTGTTGCCCATTCAATTAAAGTAGAGTTATTATGCATTTAGAAGTTGATGTCAAGAATTGAATAAAGATGCCTCATCAGCAACTCAGCAGTCTCCCGTGTGTTACTATTATTATTATACAACAATGTGTTTGTCTTGTTGCGCCATTCATGGTCCCATTAACCATATCTCAGGCCTTTAGGTAACATGTCCTCCTGCCCTCCCTCCTCATCAGCCCTACTCAAAAGTCTGTAGAAAATGGCACTTGCATGCATTTCACCTGGACAGGCACTGTAGCATAACTTAGACCCAGATTGTTATTTGATACCTACATTATCGCTAGACGCCCATATACTATTGGCAACATTGAAGGCAGCTCTTGACGCTAAGCAAGGTTTCTTTTCTAACCCAATTAAAAGAGACTGGGTGGGAACAGTTTTTCCCATACATGGACCATTGAATGCATTTGTGTCTCGGATTTGTGTCCCTCTGTGTTTGTATGTCCCTATTAATTGACTGATAAAGTACCTAAGAGCATGTTTCTAAAAGTCACTACAAATTAGTCAAGAAATGTTAACTGTCCTGAGTTTGGCAGGGGTTGGATGAGAAGCAAAGAGATGACAGTCGCAGTGGCATGTGGCAATGTCCATTTTCCCCAAGGCCCATGCTGCTCTAGGAGGCTAGCTGCAGATGTGCACCGTGCCCTAGAAAGAGAGGCATTGCTAGGGTGGGTTGAGGGGGCTACAGCCCCAGGTCTTTTGGTTGTAGCCCTGGATAGAAGCTCACGGGCTGCAACCAAAAGGCTAGCTAGCCCCGAGTCCCGACAATCCCAACTTTTGGATCTTTTCCAGACCTAGCAACACCCCTGCGTGTGCCTAGGTGTATAGCCCACCCCGTCATGATTTCCTAACTACACCACTGGCTTTTCAAGGGGCGTGCTGTACACTGGAAATAGGGGGCGAGAATGGGTGTTTTGTACTCAAGGGATGCTTTTAAATTCAAACCAGGCGACGCTACTTCATTTTAGAAAATACTTGAATGTTTTGCAGTTTACAAAGGTGTTCGACAATTGCCATTATCTTCATTCGAAATTGTGGTGATTTTTCGACATTTGAATGTGAATAAAAATGGGGAAAAAAACACGAATCGATTCAAAGCACTTGCGTCTTCGCAGTGAACTTGTTCAGCTGGTTGAAAAAAAAATGCTGCGTCACTCTCTTTTCCTTATTAGTATTCCCGAGGTGATTAAGCGGAAGCCCAGACATATAATACCTATTGGCGAAGGAGTAGACAGGGATCATTGTGCTGTTCTGAGGCGGCCCTCTTCACTATGGCTGAACAAGTGAGCCTTAAGCTGCCTTTAGGGCCCAGGCACGCATGGCTCCACACTGGTAAATGCATTCACACAAGAGGTCATTGTCCCCACTCGGTAAAACCAGAAGATTCTGCTTACTGCAATCCGGTTGCGTTTAAATGGTGGTTAATTGAAAAAGAGGGGAAAGCGCGTGTCTTTTTCTATTTGTTACCACTTTACAAAACATTTCTTCCTGGGGGTTCTTAGCAATTTGACAGGTGTTGCATAACTTCTTGTCGCTGGGGGCAAAACGCAGACACGTATATTACGTTGTGCATGTGTTTGCACAGGTTGCAATGCAGCAACGAGTGCACACCAAATACAGTCTGTATTCCTTCCAGCTCACTTCGAAAAAAAGGTTGCAGTAAAGCCTTCCATTCCGCCTTCGTCGGCTGCACGCCTTTCTTTATTTCTACCGTTCTCAAGGCAGTCTACTGAACCCACGAAATACTGGATGACTTAAGAGAGTCATGGTGACTGGCAGAATCCCCCAAGTTCAAAAACAAATTGGACACATTATTAATGACAGGAGCAATAACGGTGATCATGAAAATTAAGGGCGAGCAACGGCAGACCACTCCATGGAGAAATGCTGACAGCCACAAATACGACGGAGGCGATCTCGCCACTCAAAACTGCCCGCCCACTTCACTTTTTAAGAATTACATTGAAACATATTCAGCATTTAGAGATTAAATTTTATTTGTTTAGATGAATGTCTGCTTGTCGTGCCATGAGTTATACATGAGGCGGTGAATGTTGCATTGTTAGAAAACGTGCCAAAGTTAGGAACAGGCCTGGTTGTTGGGTAGATGCTCAATACTAGCTGCTCCATCCTTGAGAGCCACAGCATGGTTTGAGACACTGGGGCTCTTCTGTCACCAGGACTTTACTATCAATGTGAATACGAAAGTGGCCCCACCAATCAGAACACTCAGGTCCACATATAGCTGCTCCGTCTTTAAATGCTCATCTGTTATCCATTCTTACCACTAAGTGCATGCCCTCTGATGCCTGGCACCATGCTTTCCTGCTGACTCCACTGCTCAGTCACGCCCATGGATAGTCCCAGAGGGTGAAAATCTCCATCACGTGTCTGACAGAAACTCATCAATAATAAAGGACTGCATCCCGTAGTACAGTTGTTAAATGTCTTCATATTTCTCCCCAGAGTGCCCACAGTTCAAAGCCCCCTCTCGTTTGAATGCATGTAGCTCTGCCCAGATTTCCTGCCTGTAGAGCCTGGCTATTCAGGGCCTACAGAATATGAAGAAGGCCATTTGTTTGCCTACCTCTTGTGCATTGTTACAAACACACCCGGGACGACGACGACATCCACGGGTTGCTGATGGCCCTAGAAGACTCATCACCCCTGAGCCAAAGGCATGTTCACATCATCCTCTAGCCGGCATGGTCGTCCAACTCTGTGCCTCGAGGGTCATAATCATGATGGGTTTTCAGGATATCCCTTATTAATATTCACGAGGAAATCTGTGCATATATTTAGAAGCATTGTATGCAAATTTATCTCACAAATATTAACGAGGGGTATACTGAAAACCCATCACCTAACCCCCAAGCAAATAATTCCTGTGGTTAAACCACACCTGGTGAAACAGCACTATGACTGGCAACAGGAGCGCAGTTACACTCCTTTGCCACATTCAAATGCTGCTTGTCATGTATACTGCATTGAACTTTTCAAATCTAACTTTGTCACTGAGGGACACATTCAGGGTTCCCACACTTTTAACTTCAAGTACATAACTGAACTATGGGGGTGCGTACAGGGGCGCAGTCACAGGGCAGGGGATGCAACTAGCACCTTACATATTAGGGAATTTACTAAACAAATCCTACTCTCATTTCAGACTTACAATATACACAGATCAGCAAACACAGGACTCCGGCCACATAGGTACAGCCCTCCAGACGGAAAGGTCACTTTCTCTCTTCTAATAACCCTACCTCCTGCATCATCCTTTTTTTATAGAGTCACTTTGGACTTAGATGCATATAGCCAAATTACTACGCAATTCCACAATCTATGGGTGATATGGGAATAGGAGAAACTTAAGCCATCCAATTCAACAGGCTCCTGTAATGATATGACTGTTGCTTTGCAGGAGTAAGGGGAGGAGTAGTGGATAAACTCCCTACTCTGCTACAAACTAATACTACAACAGCCGTGTTCCCAATTCCAAAGGTGAAACAGCCACAACTCAAAAAGTATATATCCTTCACCTCTCTCAGGTGGCATGGGCCAAAGACAAGCTATGCTCTTCAGGAGTGTTATGAGCAAGCATAGAAGCAGATCCAACAAAAATGGTTCTCTGGTAACAAAATAAAATAATATCCAACTAAATAGGACAAGTCCCGCCCCCACTTTTGAAAGCAATTATGGAGCTCTATGAGGACACATAAGCTAGGGTAAGATGAGGAATGGGGGGGAGTTCAAAATATTTCTCTGTTAGTAAGGGAGTAAGTGAAGGATGTATCTTGGCTCCCCTTCTATTTAATTTGTTTTTGATGGGGTGCTCTGTGGATTCCCAAACAATATATAGGACACAGCGTCCCTTGGGGGTGAGAAGATTGGATTCTCTTTTTCGCTGACGATGTAGATCTCTTGTCGTGAACCCCATCAGGCCTTTTAAAATGGACAGATAATTTTTCAAAATGTTGTAAGAAGCAAGGCCTATAAGTGAACACAAATAAAACAAAGGTGAAGAGATGCTGCAAATGACATGGGTGGCAGTCTCCACCAATTTCAGCCTTAATTCTACATCTGCCAATGTTATCTAAACATTTCACGACTGAAATCGTTAATGACGTTTCATTACCAGTTGACAACCGCAACCAAAAATCATTTGTTGAAAGCCAATCCTGTTGGTCCAGATAGCTACACAACATCTGGTTTCTCTCATCTTCACACCGAAACAGTCTATCACCAGATGTTTTAGAGATTGACTGAGCAAGGACAGACCGCAAAATCATTCAGCTTTATCCAGCTCTAATCCGTGCCTAAAATTATTCTAATTTTCCAGTATTCAGGAAATGTAATTTGAACCACAAGAATTGACTCCTCTAGTTTGCATCTGTACATTTTGACAGATACCACCGTAAAATACCTCCTGGTTGATCAATCCTTAAACAATGGTTACACATTCTATAATATCCTTTTTTATCTGTGGTTTCACACAATCCATTTGAAAGAGTAATTTCTTGACTTGTAATTAATTTTCAATTAAATCTTTTGAGGAGGCTGATAAGCTATTAAAATCTTTTTTCGCAACCAATCACAAAATTATATAGAGCTCTGTGCTTTCTATCTAGAGAGAATCTTTAAAATCTCAGAACAGGGAATCTTTAGGAGGGACTATAACAACCAATAGATAATTACAATCTTCAATTTTTGCCACACTGTCAAATAAATTAATCCTAATTAAAATCTAATTAATACTATCAGTACACAATTTGGCATTCCTAATCCTTTTTGTCCAGAACTTACTTTCCATTTTAAGCACCATTGGTTTGTCGCATATATGTACGAAATCTCCATGTCATCGAGCATATACGCAATTGGTTTAGCGTTATAAAACTTAATTAGCAGTATGACAGATAATTAACAATGTGTAGCATATATTTTTTCTCATCTGTGAGATCTTAATGGTGCCTTTTGCCATAAGCCACTTCTGCAAATGTACTTTACTTGGCCCAGTTACCAAGTCAAAGCCCAAATATTTAGTCTGTTTTGCAGGTTCAATAGCACACTTATTTAACTTGAAAGTTTATCTATACAGCTTATTGGGCTTTGGACAAAATCTAATCACCTTCGATTTCTTTGGATTTAGTCACAAGTCATTGATTTCTGTGTAATGACTAATGGACTTAATCAACCTCTGAAGGCCCACTTGAGTGTGATCAAATAAAACTAAGTCATCCACATATGCGATCCAGTAAATATTAACACCATTAATCTTTGGAGGGACAAACAAAGACTGAGCTAAGGCCCCACCAATGTCAGACATATACAAATTAAAAGGTCAATTTTTGTAAATTAAGATGACTATCGATCGTTTTCAAAATCTGGGCATAGAGCTATTTTTCACAATATTAGGAAATAAAAAAAACAAAATAGCTGGCTATAGATTAATGTTACTTTTTAAGATACAATTTTATAATCCATTAGGGCCAGGAGCCCAAATAAGTGGTGCTTTTTTAATCAATTCAGCGCTATCATACAAATTCCCTCTTTGTATCAAGAGGGGAACAATGAATACAGATACATTTTGAGAGACTGTTTACAAAACCGTTTAAACATACTGTTAAAAAGTCAAAAACAGTTTGTTTATATTTTTTAGAATATATTTTTGCATTTGTTTTTAAATGTTTGTGTATGATTTCAAGAAAGTTATATTTTTTTGTACATTTGAATACAAAAAGTAAAAATGTAACATTGCTTCAAAATATTATTTTTTTTGCCGGTGCATTAGCATTTCCACTAACTAGATCTGAGGCGATGGGACGAGTCAGCATCTCAAATTGGTTGAGTCTGCTCTAAGAGTTCCAATAATGTAAAGCGGTTCTTCAGTGGCCATTGGCTCAAAAACAGTTGGAGTGAAGGAAGGGAGATGGGTTGCGTAAGCGCCACGATGGGGCGACAGCAGATCAAAAGTAGCAAGTGTGAAGGCAGCTCTGGATGCTTTTAGCGACTCGAGAAGAGCCCTGAGACGGCAAATAAATTGAGAAAGGAAAGTCCTTGATCTGCTCTTCCAAGCTGGGAAGGTTTTTAGAGTGCACTTTTGTGGTCCTGCACCTCCAGTTTCAGGTTCTTTGATACCAGTGGTTTCAGCTTGCAGTAGGCCCTGTCCAGCTAGATGTTTCCATAGGGGGTTGTCACACCACTTCAATAGGCAATCTTCTACAGTGCTGTTCCAGGGTCTTCTACCTGGTGATGTCATACCCAGAGCACTTTGCCTGCAAGTGGGGAGAGGGTAAAGAAAATTTGGCAACCGTGGGAGGATCCAAGATGAAGGGATCCTTCTGTGAAAGGATGCTTCTTTCCTAAATACTGTAACTCCGGCCCCTGCTCCTGTCTGTCTGCATGAAAGGGTCTCTGCTAATTACCACCTAGATGGGATTTCCTTTGGCCAGGCAGAACCTCTCATTTGAAGCAATGGACCTCTCCCTGCCCTCTACAGCAAGTTCCTGCCTTCCGGTGGTGTTGGGTGTTTTGGGTGAAACTCACGAGACAGTGAATCCATAGGAGGCCATGACAGAAAGGTCAATAGAAATCAAGCCTGCCATAAAATAGCACCAACTATTTTGTCCAGCATAATTGTGTTTTCTAAGTATCACAACCAGACATGACTTAAATTTAGATTTTTATCTGCCTTCAGGTTCTGAGAGCAGACATTACATTATTTATTTTACATGAAGATATTGTATACACCAGTCTCTAGTATCACTTTGTCCTGCCATGCTGTCAAACTGCAAGACAGCTGCTAAGAGGTGTCAATAAATAGGCCCAGCAAAGTTACATTCTTACACTATTCTTTTCAACATGTAGCATTATGAAAGGTGCTTCTGATTGGCACTCTCCAGCTACAGAGACAGATCTACACACAGTGCTCCGGATACCATTTTGGAGTGGGAGTATTTTATTCCCTATGTTTTAAAGTTTAGAGTAAAATAAATTGTAGGGAGTAGAAATGTAAGTTCCATTCCTAAATTGAGCATTTAAAAAAAGTGGGAAAAATGTTTTAATTGAAAAACAAAAATGTTTTGCAATATTTTGCACCAAGTTATTCATGCACATTCAAAGATATTATTTTACCTCTTCAGATAAGCAACAATAGTTTCCTCCTGTGGCACAACGTGTACCTCTATTCCAAACATATCCATGGAGCTGCATGGATTTAAGTATATGTTTCTGTTTCCTATGACAGTATTTGCCTTTTTCTAGCAGGCTAAACGTGTCCAAACCACCCCTCAGATGCAGGGCTGTCTGCCTACATCATATTATTAATAGAAATAAAGAAAGCTCCGGCTTTTCCACTTCTGGAGAGGGCATTCTGTCGCAGCTTCAAAATACTTCACACTGTTCCTGCTCATTTTAACCCATTATGTGACCAACCAGACTTGATCTGAGTACATCTAACTGGTAGTACCAGATCTGCCAGAATAAACCTCTAAAGATATCGGCCTATCAGCATTACCGCTAATGTTCTACACTTCCTCACCCTCGAATTGGGCAAGTCAAAAATATACCCTGACCAACCTCACTGAATTTCCATACCTACTCCCTATTGATTGATATTTTATTTCTATCACGCTCGTACACAAGTGTTTCACTTACAGCTATGGTGTGGTTACGACACCTTCTTTCCCAAATCACCCCACCCCCCATCTTCCCACCACAGACCTAGGTCTAGAAATCTATGCATCAGCACAATATGTAAAAGCCACTCGGACATGCCTCTGTGTCAGGAGACCACCACAGGCATGGTATAAATGTTTATCACATAACATGACCAAGATCTTGGATATAGTGATGTGAAAAACTTAAAATGAGAGATATATTTTCGGATGCAGACTTTGTGCTAATCAGCCACCAGCTTATTTTTGTTACACATGTTTTTCAGGATTTCATTTTCCTAAACTTGAACTCTTCGATGTTGCCAGGAGGGCGATATCTGCCTTCTGTAGGTGTTATCTACGTTCATAGAAAGTTCAGAAAAGAAAGTTTCAATGACATCTTGCTGTTGTAGAAAGTTCGCAAGGTGTAGGGGTGATGTGTTTTACTAGACAAACGAAAGTGATATACATTGATGTTTGGGACCTCAAAGAGCCCCTACTCAAATATGACTAGACAGAAAGAGCAAAGCCATGACGCTTTCACCAACCAGAAGAGGCTTGGACCGGCGGATGAGTATTTCCAAGAGAGAGCATTTGTATAATGCATCAGAGACTTGTGAATGCATGTTTCTGTGAGAGAATTTGCAATGCAAAAAATTATCAACCATTAAGTCAACAAAACAGTTCAGCAGAAAAATAGTTTTTGGGGATACATTATAAAAATGTTTGAATGTCACAGTTTAAAATGAGGTTTGATCAGAGGAAACTGCACCTCTTCCTTACCACTCACCGAAACGTACGCGTTTCTTACCCATCTTCTCCTCACTCGCAACGTAAAACCCATGAAACCCGATTAGTGTTCACAACTGATGCTGAAAACATCCTCCGAGAGACAGCTTCTGGACGTCTTCACGTGAAACCGAAGACTGGCTGAGTAATGCCTAATTAATTCCCCCCCTGGGGTGAAGTTACTGTCTGTGAAGTAGGTTTCGCTCATTAGACTGCCATGGCATGACCTTTTGTTTGGCACGCTGCAATCTTCAGAGACTGAGGAAAGCAACATGTTTCTCAGCACAGGAGAGAAACGAGCAGACAGACGGTCTGCCAGCTCTTTCTGAACATAGTGATGGCATGTAGCAGACCCCTTATTTAGAAAACAAAAGCATTTAGAAAACCAGTACGTTTGGCTTTTGTATAAGCATTGTCTAGGCAGCGGGCAGATATTCACCATTTGCTAGGCAATGCCATAATTTGCCCTGCACCCCATTGCCAGGGATTGCCATCACATGTCCAGGTACTCACATCATTGGCCAGGCATTGTAAAGCTGGTAGTAGGAAGTGAAAAAATGCCTTTAGGACTTTATGCAGCTCAATCCTGAATGCTGTAGTGGCACACTCTGACCTCCCCTTGGAGTGTGAAGCATGCTCTGAACATCATTCTGTGCTGCATGCATCCTTTTGCAGCACACCACTTTCAAACTATGCAAACTATGTATACATTATAGAATGTTATGTTAGGAATGTTATGTTAGGAATGCAGTACTTAGACTCACAGTCGCCTGTAACAGTTGGGAATTCATAGCCGCACCACGAATCGGTCAAAACTAAAAAGACAAAGCATGTGATGTTCCCGTTTTCAGGGTTGATTGAGGATCACAATGCATAACAAAGTTGTTTTTTATGTGTATTATTGTGTTAGGATCAACACTATGATCTTTCAGAATACGTCACAAAGATAAGAAAACAGAATGAATACATATTAAGAAAACATTTCAACGAGAAAAGGATTATTAGGAGACATTTTTCTAGCAGTAACCCATTCACAATTCATATAGTATACACAGATACAGAAGCTAAAATCAATAATTCCCCAATACATGATCTAAAATAGTCAATTCATTAAACACTTAAAATACCTAATACTCGTAACATTCTCACAACTTCAGAAGTTAATTTCCTAAATTCATGCGATTCCATGTCTGCAACACTTCCATCAGAAGATATTCTGAAACACGTCCTAAGTATTTCGTTCTTGCTCCACCAACACAGGACATTCAACCAGAATATCTTTATGGGTTGAACAACACCATCAGCCTTGCAAAACGTACAGATATTACTACTCAAATTCTGATTTGTAGAGCGTACGTGCAAGATTTCTCCAGTTGGCAAAAGGTTTAAAGGAAAACACAGAAAGTGTTCTCTGGTAGTGGGTCAGGGGAATAGGTTAAGATACTTAGGCAGAAGACCCAGGGGTTTATCTACTAGTGCAAATGTAGAATGCACTTTACAATTCCTGGTTTGAGCTATCGTGTCAATCCAATCCATTTCTTTAACTTTCTTGTTTACCCTTCATGGATTGTCCACCATATCTCTTCACCCCATCCCACAGTGATCTAGCATACTAGAAGTGTATGCCTGCATAGTGGTTAGTACATTTGATGATTCATTATGCATCACCACTTTGATTTCTTCATACATATTTTTAGAGGGTGAATACATTTTCCCCAAGAGTGATGCCACTCTCAATTGGAGCCAAACTTGGAGAGAGGAGAGACCACACTCATACCACAAGGAAGCCATGGGCATAGAAGCGGGCATGCTCAGAACCCTTTTACAGATTCTGCCCTCAAATCTGTCCCATGGCAACCCAAACACTGCTTGCTCGATTTCAAGTCCATATAACACATTTGGAACTGCCTACATAAAATCTTAGCAAAGGCTTAGTTGAGAATGTACTATATTTATGGTATATTTTCTGCATTTGCTAACCCAATTGGTCCATTTCATTCACAAATATTTTCACCACAGCTTCCTTATTCAATTGTTCTGTCATAAAGAAGCCTAAATAAATCATCTCACTCATATCCACAATTTGAATCCCATCTAAGAACCATTTAAATATACAGCCAATGTTCGTATGCGCATGGAAACTGATGATATTACACTTTTTATGATTAATAACTAACCATTGCTTTTTGTTGGAGGCCGGGATCAAGGCATGGCCCAGTGCCATGGAATTTCTGGTCCAATCAATTGCCCCCTCAACTGTGGGTGCGGTGGCCTGTTTTTTGCATAGAGCATGGATCTTGAGAAGAAAAATTGTAGCACTTTGACTGGAAAACAGGCTGCGAGTATAGCTCTTCTGCTATCCCAGTAATCCCTTTGTGACAGTTAATTGCCATCTTGCTATGTTATTTGTGGCTATGTGGCGAACTGTTGGAACATTTTTTTTTAGCAGTCATGTATTCGTTTTGTTTTTTATCTTTCACCTGTGTTATTTGCTTTGTGTATTTGTGATAATTGATTGTGTGATTTTAATGTATTTTATATAATGTAACCTGATGACTTTATGTCGAACAAAGGTTTAATAAACAAATAAACAAAGCATAAGCACTTAGGGCTGTAAGTTACCGCTGAATACCAATCAGAGTAGCATCTAGGAAGGCAACATCGTCAGCATATGGTAACCAGCTAATTCTAAGACCTCCTATCTTTGGACTAATTAACATAACCTCCTGTAGGGCTTCTTCTAGATCTGCTACGTACAGATTAAAAAGGCAGGGAGCTAAGATGCAACCCTGCCTGAATTCTCTTGTAGTCACAAAACTATCTGTCAAATTACCAATGAAATCCAGTCTGACTTTTACCATTGTGTTCTTGTGAATATATTCCAGGCTGGATAGCAATGAGGGGGTAATATTCCATTTCTTCAATTTTTGGCAAAGCAATTGTCGGTTGACAGTATCGAAAGCTTTGGGGAAATCTATCATTGCTACATATAGAGCCGGGATAGAGGATTTCTTAGAGGACCAAATCTTGTCTTTTAATACTGCCAAAATCTGACCATTTATGGTCATTGCCATCTCTTTCCTGAACCCGGTCTGAAGTTCCAAAAGAATATCTTTTACCAGAGCCCATTCTTCCAGATTTCCTAAAACTAAGGCCACGCATATTTTACTGTCAACATCCAACAGTGAGGTAGGCCCATAATTGCTAGGATCCTCACGATCGCCTTTCTTAAACATAGGTATTATTATGGATTCCTTCCACGTATTTGGCATTATACATTGTCTGAGGATAGCGTTAAAAAGGAATGTTAGCAATAAAGACCACTTCTCTCTGTTGGATTTCAGTATAGCATTAGTTAACCCATTGGGTCCAGCGGCTCGTGAAGTGGAAGCTTTGGTAATTAGATGCTCCATATTCTCTCTCGAGTTTTAAATCCCATACCAAGCAATTTGGGGTATTCACAGCTAATTTAATGTTCCCATTCACTGCCATCCATTGTAAGCGCCAATTGGCTTCACTCACCCCATTGCTCTGGGACTCAATTTGCAAATTACTCATATTGTTCATTATTGACCAGAAATTCTGTGCATTATTATGGGAAAGAAAATTAAGAATTACTTCCCCATTGATTTGAACCACACGATATCTGTGTGTATGCATCTATTGTTTATATGTTCGAGCTCACTCACTTTTCTTTACACAGTATTTCTCACACTTTAAATCATTCAATCTTAACTGATGTAATTGATGATGGTAGATCTTCTTTCTGACCTATACTATTAAATCTATGCATTTGGCTAGTTCTCCTTTTTTGTAAACATTTAGGCATCTCATTTTCCAATATAAACTCTTTAAAACCGAGACTTGAAAATACCTCTGTCAATTGTTCCAAAGTAGCATTAATGGAGAAATCTGCTAATTACTTTACTAATCGGTCTCACCACTTTTAAATTTTAGGATCTGATTACCTCCACAATTTACTGCCAGATCACTATGACCAATAGATGATGTTCTTTAGGATTCAACTTAAGTGATGTGAGAAGAATGTTGTCATCACTTAAGTTAGTTTGTTTCACCTCAAAAGAACTAAATAGGTCAAACAAATCTCTAGTGAAGATTACATAGTCAATGGTCGATGACTGACCCCCTCTTTTATATTGACCTTTATCAAATCTACAATTATTAAGGCCATGTGAATTTAGGTAACCAACCAGAATAACATGGGATTCACCAATAGACCACCATGAGCCTGTTATCTCAGATATTTTGTTAAAAAATATATGTAATTCCATTACAGCTGGGTTCCAATAAAGATTTAAAAGGAGGACACATAGCTTATTTCCGTTTTCTCCCAGGACAATGGAAACTGGCAAAAGAACAGGAAAATTATCTGACACAATAGTCATAGATTTAATTTGAGAGTTTCTAGTTGCTAACAGTAATCCTCCTGAAGGACGTCCACCAATAAGTTTCACGGCTGGTTGCTGAATAATGGTGAATCCATCTACCCATAATTTAGAGGAAAGTCATATTTCTTGGAATACGACTATATTGCTCATATTAAAACATTGATTTTCTTCCTCATATTTCATGAAACTATTGAATCCTGTTGTATTCCAAACTAACAAGCGTATTATGCCTGCTATCAAAGATCCTTATTACCATCATCTTCCTTTGTCAATTCACGCATCAGAGTGTCAAGCAGCCATGACCAACTCCCTTGTGCATCACCAATACTTACATTTCTCAACCTATCAATAAAAGATCCAGCCTTTCCCAACTCATTGCTTATATTACTGTTGTCAGTCCTGGAATCTTTAGCCTGTTCACATTTAACCCCATCAGATATATTTTCACTCCTATCCCCTGTTAGGCAGAAACCTCTGCAGTTTCCTGTACCTCTGGGACCACTGCAAAAGATTTAAGACTACAGGTGTTTGGCTGTAAACCCACTTGGTAGCAGTCTGTACCACACAGATTCACTTGGTAGTTGTGGCTGAACAGTCAGACTTCCCTCAAGAAGAGTTAGGCAATATACAGAGTATTCACAATAGGTCAAAAGAACACAGTAGAACAAGTAAACGCTGACCAGAGCTTGGTGTAAAAGAGATATAATTATTTATTTAAAACCACATCTAGTAAAACACACAGACACTAATATTAAGCAGTTCAAAAACACAGTCACTAAAAGATATACACTCCCTTAAAAGATTATTAGACAATTCTAAAGAAAAAGCCCCACTTATTTTCAGACAGCGGTGAGCACTTAACGCAGATGGCACTCTAATAATTCGTTTTAAAAGGGAGAGAAAAGCAGAGTATAATTTGCAACAGATCCCAACACTTTCACAAGAACACAACAAGAGAGGAAGGCAAAGTAAAACCGTGAAGTTAGAGTTCAGAAGGCCGGATCCACTTTAAGAGGATCCGGACGAAATGTGTCCAAGGTCACACGGTTGAAGTGCACAATAGTCTTGAAAAGGTTCAGAAAGAGTTGGACCAAAGAAAGGGACCAGTTATATGGTCAAGGCGGCCAGCCCAGTCCAGAAGGTTAAGGGATTATTATTACCTTGTAGCAATCTTTAGAAAGGGAGGCCTGGTGGACACGGTACCTTAAAGTGGTGAGAATACTCCAGCGGGGGCAGTTGTTCGCACTGCCAGGGAAGAAACCAGCCGCGGAGTTCTCAGGTAAAAGGGGGGCTCCTTTTATTCGCGGTCCAGGGGTAAGTGGCTATCCGGTTGCCGGGGTGCTTGGCACGGGCAATTCGACCACAAGACGTCCTGGGATGCGAGGAAAAGAAGGTAAACTGGTTGTGCCCACCAGTCAGAGGAAGAAGACTCTCCAGCAGGGAGATCTTCTTTGTCGTCGGGAAGTGGTGAGTCGTTTCCGCAGGGCTCCACCGGTGGTGTCGTCGTAGCAGGTCGGCTCGCCTTCTCCCTCGTCGGATTCTCAGGTCCTGTGGCGACTTCTGAAGTTCCAGTCCCAAAAGCCCTGCTTTTATGCAAGAAACCCCCATTCATTCATCCTAGCTGTCAATCAAACATGCTAAGTGGTGAGCCGGCCGGCTCACCACTTGGGCCAATCACACAAGAGTGCGACTTGAGTTGCCAAGGCAACTCAGTCCAGGGTGCCTAAACCCCCTCCCACACCCCCTGTGGTACCCAGACAGAGTGGCACCACTTTTGGAGGCTTCTGTTGAGAAGCCCGCCAAAAAGTGGAACAAAGGGCTCGACTTGGGTTGGAGTCACAGAAGAGAACACAAACGCCATTTTAGAATCGAGTTCTGGCAAAAAATAGCAACCAGTGAATTAATATTGAATAAATAACCTGGCGGTATGTTCGAGGCTATACGAATTAAATAATGAAAGTTGGTAACCTCGAAAATTGGGAAAATCCCATAGAGATATATTCGCGGTCGTATATAAAAAGTAGTATCCACTGCCACCAGCCAAAACTCAATCAGGGGGGACAGAGACGTGCCCCCTCGAATAACAGACCCCGGGGCAATCGAATTGCCCCGACCAGTACGTCCACAATATGATGGTTTGTACTGGTTTCTGTTCGTAATTTTGGACTAGTATAGCCAATGGTGACTTTACATGCCCTGGGAGACAGTAGTCAGTCCCAGAGTATGGAGTCTATGGTGGGGTGTCACTATGACACCACTATGTCACTGCACTGAGGGTGCTGTGTAACACACGTAGTAAAAACACATGAGACCCTATGGAGTAAAAGACCCCATAGCCCATAAAACACATTAACAGTCAAAGGAACCCCTAAAATCATGCCCAAGAGAGTGAGGAAAAGAACTCACTCTTGGCAGGAGAAAAAACAAACTCCAGAAATCCAGCAAAACTGCTGGGGGACTCACTAGGTTAGGAAATTCAGCCTAAACAGAGAATTCTCCCTAACACTCGCCCCCCCCCCCAGACTAAGGGACAGGAGGATTTAATCCGCTCCTGGATGAATCTCATACCTCTAGTCGATGACATACATCCTAGAGAGACCATCGGCATATTGGTGGAGACACCCTAACTTATGTTCAGTGGTAGAGTCAAAGGTTTTCCTTTGTAAGCTATATGACCTACAAACCCTTTGAGGAACATCAGTCTTTTTAAAGTTATAGGGGATCTGGTTGACCAGTACCTCAGAAGTTGTTACAACTTCTGAACCTGTGTTAGGCTTTTTCAAGGGGTCCTTATAAAGGATTCCCTTAGATCTAGAGGGGCCTCCAGAGGTCCTCACCACATCTCTGTTTGGAGAAGGTTGGGTTTTAGGCCTCTTGGTTGGAGGGGATGGGGATAAGCAAGGTACATGCTTCTCATTCCTTTTAGAGCTACCTTTACCTACTTTAGGAGTTTCCCCCTTAAGACTAGGAATTGGGTTGGAGACTCTGTGGAAGGTCCAACAGTCTGAAGGTTTTTGCCCTTAGACTTTTCTTTTCTGGTTTTCCACCAGCACTGAGAATTACCAGTTCTCATAGGCCTAGTTAGGGTTCCAGTAGGTCTATCCCCCTCTTCCTCAGAAGCAGGGGGAGTCACAGACTCTATAACTGGGGGAACAATGATGGAGCTTGGTTGGTGCTCCCATTTCCCTAACATTTTAGCCTGAAATTTGCCTGGGTTAGAGGTCAACTTACCAACACCAGGGCTTGTAGTGGGGGTCTCAGTAGAGGTTCCCACAGGCTTAGAGTAGTTCCTTAAGGTGGCCTCTCTAGCCAATTTGGTTTGGTTCTGGGTCTCCATACTGGGAGGCCTGGGGGTACTGGATACTACTCCTAGAGTTCTTAGATCAGAAGCCCCCCACCACCGTCCAGGACCATAGCGGAGACCTCGACTCGACGGAGGCGGCGCGGATCCCCTCCAAGGATCAGCAGCATCTGGCCATCTGCCCCCCCATCTGCCCCCCCCCCGGGCACCCCACCGCATCACAGGAGCCCCCTGCGCCTCCAGAGCCCTAGATCCGCTCGCGCCGACATTTTTCACTAAAACAAAATGTCGGGCGCGATGCGGCCCGAAAGTGAGGCTGGGCGTTGCACGTTGCCTAGCAACGCTGTGTAGGCAGCCCTTAAGGCCACACATCTGCCGGCAGGCGGAAGCCGGCGGCCACCCAAGGCCAACATAAGGCCGTCTGCCCTGTTTGCCCCCCTCAGACCCCAATCGCCGTGGAGAGGGCAGGAGCCCCCCACCACCGTCCAGGACCATAGCGGAGACCTCGACTCGACGGAGGCGGCGCGGATCCCCTCCAAGGATCAGCAGCATCTGGCCATCTGCCCCCCCATCTGCCCCCCCCGGGCACCCCACCGCATCACAGGAGCCCCCTGCGCCTCCAGAGCCCTAGATCCGCTCGCGCCGACATTTATCACTAAAACAAAATGTCGGGCGCGATGCGGCCCGAAAGTGAGGCTGGGCGTTGCACGTTGCCTAGCAACGCTGTGTAGGCAGCCCTTAAGGCCACACATCCGCCGGCAGGCGGAAGCCGGCGGCCACCCAAGGCCAACATAAGGCCGTCTGCCCTGTTTGCCCCCCTCAGGCCCCCATCGCCGTGGAGAGGGCAGGAGTCCCCCACCACCGTCCAGGACCATAGCGGAGACCTCGACTCGACGGAGGCGGCGCGGATCCCCTCCAAGGATCAGCAGCATCTGGCCATCTGCCCCCCCATCTGCCTCCCCTGGGCACCCCACCGCATCACAGGAGCCCCCTGCGCCTCCAGAGCCCTAGATCCGCTCGCGCCGACATTTTTCACTAAAACAAAATGTCGGGCGCGATGCGGCCCGAAAGTGAGGCTGGGCGTTGCACGTTGCCTAGCAACGCTGTGTAGGCAGCCCTTAAGGCCACACATCCGCCGGCGGCCACCCAAGGCCAACATAAGGCCGTCTGCCCTGTTTGCCCCCCTCAGACCCCCATCGCCGTGGAGAGGGCAGGAGCCCCCCACCACCGTCCAGGACCATAGCGGAGACCTCGACTCGACGGAGGCGGCGCGGATCCCCTCCAAGGATCAGCAGCATCTGGCCATCTGCTCCCCCATCTGCCCCCCCTGGGCACCCCACCGCATCACAGGAGCCCCCTGTGCCTCCAGAGCCCTAGATCCGCTCGCGCCGACATTTTTCACTAAAACAAAATGTCGGAGCGCGATGCGGCCCGAAAGTGAGGCTGGGCGTTGCACGTTGCCTAGCAACGCTGTGTAGGCAGCCCTTAAGGCCACACATCCGCCGGCAGGCGGAAGCCGGCGGCCACCCAAGGCCAACATAAGGCCGTCTGCCCTGTTTGCCCCTGTTCGCACCGGGAAGCTACCGTTACCGTTGGACCTCTAAGATTACACACATTCTCCTCATTAAGGTTTCATTCTTTCATTCTTTCTTGGATTGCCGTGGATGATCAAATTCATACTAGGACATAAACAATGTGAGTACTGTCTCTAGCTTTTCATTTGCTACTCTATCTGTTACCCATATCACTTGCTATTCCCTATGGCCAAGCTCAGCCACCCATTGTCCGATGCTGTGCTTTTGATCGTTATACGGGTCTGGCTCATGCTGTGCCTGGTGTTGTGCCCTATGGTCGCCTACAGACCACTTTTGAAGTTGTGTCGTGCCCTATGGTCGCCTACAGACCACTTTTGAAGTTGTGTTGTGCCCTATGGTCGCCTACAGACCACTTTTGAAGTTGTGTTGTGCCCTATGGTCGCCTACAGACCACTTTTGAAGTTGTGTTGTGCCCTATGGTCACCTACAGACCACTTTTGAAGTTGTGTTGTGCCCTATGGTCGCCTACAGACCACTTTTGAAGTTGTGTTGTGCCCTATGGTCGCCCTTGTGTTGAGTCCCCCCACTCACAGCACTACCAAGTACAGAATCATGCCCTTAGCGTCCTGCAAGCTCACCGCTGCCGCCACCACGCTGCTCACCCTCCTCTCCACTCTCACTACTCTCAAACTCTATCCTCCGATCCATCCCCTCATCCACACACCACCCAGCCCACTCTTCTGCCACAAGCATTTCGCTATTAAGGATATCACACCTACCATGCCAGATCGTACACCCTGTGTAGTAACTCTGCACAGACTAGAAAGACTTAGAGCGCGCACACAGACCCCAGAACTTAGCACACTAGCCCCTCCCACGGAATTCAGAAACTATAGACTGAGTTCCCGCACCACCCCCACACGCTGTCCCCGCACGGAATACCCACACACCCACAGTCCACCACCCACTAACCTAGCCACACCCTGCAATACCACCTCACAGAACATACCAGACACGACCATCACTCACACCTCCACAAGCAAACATCACACACCTCACATCAAATGTGCCCTCCTCAATGTCCGATCACTCCCAGCTCATGCCTCTGATATCCATGACACTATAACCAGTAATAACATTGACCTCTTAGCCATCACCGAAACATGGTTACATGAAGCATCAGGCCCTGCCGTTACACTTGCGCTACCACCAGGCTTCTCCATACTCAGACAAGATAGGCCAGATCGAATAGGAGGCGGAGTAGCCCTCATCTACAAAGAGAACCTACAGCTCCGACCTATCAGTCACCCCTCGACCAACAACTCTGACCTCTTATCGGCCAAACTCACATTGTCACCCAACAGCACCATCAACATTCACCTACTATACCGCCCCCCAGGCAATTCCCCAGACTCCCAGGACAACATCTTGCACATCCTTAGCAACAATATCAAAAGCTCCACCAAAACCATTCTACTAGGGGACCTCAACCTAGGATTTAATGATCCCAAGGACAAATCTGCAGCCACTCTCACCAAGGAACTCAATGACCTGGGCTTCATCCAAAAAGTAGAAAGTCCTACTCACATCAAAGGCCGCATACTTGACTGGATCGCAGACCATAACTGCCTCTCCTCTATCACCTCCAACTCCTCACTGCCTTGGACTGACCACAACTGCATAGAGTTCTCTATTCCTATCACCAAACACCTTAAGACTCTGACCCCTGCCAGCGCTGCACAAGTCAGAAGCTCAAAAAAACTCACAGAGGAGAACCTACGCCCATACCTCAATACCCCAGTGTTAGCCCCCCCATTCGCTAGCGACCCCAATATCCTAGCAGACATATACAAAGATGTCCTCACCAAAGCTATCGATGAAATAGCACCACTTGAATGGAAAAAAGAAAAGAAATCCTTACACTCCAACTCCTGGTTTACTGAAGAACTGCACTCAATGCGATCCCACAAAAGAGCAGCACTAAAAAACTGGCAATCTGACCCCTGCACCAATACCAAAAACATATTCAATTTAATCTCCCACCAATACAAGAGAGCTATCTCCAATGCCAAAGCCAACGCCTTCAACACTCGTATCGCCAATGCCAAGTCTCACTCCAAAGAGATTTTCACAATCTTTAATGAGCTCATCTCCCCCCCTAATACTCCAGATGAAATAATCAAAGATGAAGCGTGGTGTACCAGCATTCAAGCTGCCATGCTTCACAAAATTGACCTTCTCCAAAAGAAAATCAAAGACCACTGCAAAGCACTTCCTCACCAGACAGGAACCAAACCGACCAACACCCCACCCACTTCCTCCAAGCCCACCATACCTGACTTCTCATTCAGAGATGTCACTGAAACAGAAGTTATTAACCTTCTAATAAACCTCAAACCCTCCCCATGCAAAGGCGACATTTGCCCACCTAAACTAGTCAAAGACTGCGCAGACTGCCTTGCGCCGCTCCTCACGGCATTTATCAATGCGTCCTTTAAAACAGGCATCATCCCAGCCAACCTCAAAGAGGCTTGGGTCCGGCCTCTCCTAAAAAAACCGACTCTTGACCCCTCACAACCCAACAACTATAGACCAATAACCACTGTGCCATTCTTGCTGAAATTACTGGACAAAGCCGCACACTGCCAAATCCAACACTTTCTGGAAACCCACTCCATCCTCGGGACGAGGCAATCGGGCTTCCGGAAAGGACATGGCACAGAAACAGCCCTGGTAGATCTGAAGAGCCAGATCACCCAAATCATGGACAAAGGCAAGCCGGCTCTTCTGCTTCTTCTAGATCTCTCAGCCGCGTTTGATCTGGTTGATCACAAGATTCTCACCTCCCACCTCACGCACTCAGCCAACTTCTCCAAAGAAGCAGCCGCCTGGATCACTTCCTTCCTCGAAGGCAGGGCCATGAAAGTCTTCTCGGACATCGCTAACGCCACACCCACGACAATCCACTGCGGGGTCCCTCAAGGTTCCTGCACTGCACCCACACTCTATAACTTGTTCACCAAGCCCCTCTTTGACAAACTTGACTCATACGGCATCACCTACACGAACTACGCGGACGACACACAAGTACTTCTACCCCTCTCAGGCTCATACAATGAAGACGCAAAGGCACTCCACACTATCTACTCCATCATCAAGGCATGGATGGCAATTAATGGCCTCTGCCTCAATGGTGACAAGACCGAAATCTTGATACTAGGTCAACAGAACACCTTAGACAAACTGGACAAACTGTACACTAACTTCTCAATTGACAACTCCATCATCCCCGTGTCCACAGCCGTCAAGACACTGGGAGTATACCTTGACTCTTCGCTATCTATGACTAGACAAGTCAGCGCTATCACTTCCACATCCGCACACACCACCAAACTTATAAACGCCATCAAGCCCTACCTCTCTAAACCTAACTGCCTCTCCATAGCGAGGGCAACCATTGGAGCCAAATTGGACTACTGCAATGCTCTCCTAGCAGGCACATCAGCCAAAAACATAAAAAGACTACAAATCACACAGAACAACGCTCTCTTGGCCGCTCTTAGTATCCCAAGGAGAGAGCATATCACCCAGGCCAGGATCTCAGCCCAATGGCTCCCAGTCAAAGAACGGATCACCCTCAAAATCCTCACCCTCACTCACAAATGCCTCTCCCTCTCCGCCCCGCCCTATCTTTCAGATACCATCCTCAAACCTTCCTCCACACGTCCCACTAGGACGCAATACGCTAACCTACTCTGCACCCCACGCATCAAAAAAGCCAAAGCCGGAGGTCTAGGTTTTCCCTACATTGCAGCACAGACATGGAACGCTCTCCCTTCAGACATCCGAACGGAAAACTCACTTCCCATCTTTCGCAGGAAACTGAAAACCTTGTTCCTTGCTAAATAACTAGCAAACTTCAGGAAGCCATGTAAATATACTGCCTTGCTATTGTATATATTTCCTCTGTAATTTATGTACTGCTTGTAACTGCAGTTTCCTTTGCAACTAAGATGTCTGTAACAAGCGCCACGATGCTTCTGGGCTGATGTGCCCTCAACAAATTTGAATAAATAAATAAATAAATAAATCATTCCCCAACAGGACTCTCCCAGGCACCTCAGTCTGAACACTGACAGGAATCAACACTGTCATGTCATTACACTGAATGAGGGCTGGTAGAATTGGAACCATTTGGACAGGGCCTCAGAAATCTTAGTGGGACCTTTGGGAGCCTTAGCAACATCCTCAGGCCTGAAAAAGCTTTCATCCACTAATGTTCTGCTGGCCCCATAGTCTTGCCTGGCAGGAGTATCTTGGCCATTGACAAGAACACTGTCCATATAATAAACTTTAGAGTTTTCTGGTATAGAGTTGTACACACTCCTATTCTGATCAATAACCAGACCCATGGACTCTACTGTTACACTTGCTTGAAGACCCAAAGATTCTTCAGCAAAGACTTCAAAGTGAGCACTAGCCATTTGGACTTCCTCCTCAGGAGTGAAGGCTAAGGAGACTGTGCTGATCCCTGTAGGTTTACCCTTACATCTGGGATCTCCTTTGATGTGGTCAGTTGCCCCACAGAGATAGCATGTTCCAAATGCTCTCTGGAAGGGTGGCTTGGCCCGACCTCCTTCTGGTTTGTGACCAGAAGGTACACTAGCCTGTTGTGGTTTACCCTGGGGCTTACCCTGGTTATTTTGTTGTTTGGGGCCCTCTTTGGTTTGGGAGGTATTAGAAATCTCTTGGTTCCCTTTTTGTGGCTGCTTTCCCTCATCCTTTTTCTGAGTGACCCCTGAATCCTTGTGGGTGGCTCTGTTGGCCACCCACAAGTCAGCAGCCTTAGCTAGCTTCCTGGAATCTAATTCCTTTGAATCAGGCAAGTGCTGTCTGAGCTCAGGAGAGCAGGCATCATACATTGACTCCAACATAACAGGATTTCTCATTCACTCATAAGTGTTCACCTTGTAACCCTTAATCCATCCATCTAAGTTTTTCAAACACTCACTCACCCAGGTAGCCCAAGGGGTACCATCATTCTTTTTGAGGGTCCTAAACCTCTTAAGGTACTGGGAAGGGGTCTTCCCAAATCTAGCTATCAAAGCTAGTTTCACACATTCATAATCCTTCTTATCCACCTCCCCCAACTCCATTACCACATCAGTTGCAACAGGGGGAAGCCTAGAGAACAAACAGGGAAGTAACTCATTCCCTGTGATGTCCTGGAGCCCATGATTATACTCAAACATGTTTAATCAATCCAACACATCCAACTTAGGTTCATACATACCCACTAATTCCTTAGGCATCCGGGGTCTTTTGGGACTGGAACTCCTAGAGGAACCAGAGGAGAGAGAAGCATTTTCCACAGACAACTTTTTCATTTCTAGTTCATGATTAAGCTCTATTTCTCTGAGTCTTAACTCAGCTTGCTTCTGCTCAGCCTGGGCATTCATTCTTCTGAACTCTAGCTCTTGGTTTCTTTCAGATTGAGCAATAAAACGTTTGTACTCTAATTCAAGCTTCATTTTTTCAAGTTCAAAATAAGCAGGGTTACATGTAGGACCTGGTATAGGCCCAGTAGGTACAGTAGGTAAGGCAGACAGAGGCTCAGAGTGGCTAACTTCATTAGGTTCACTTTCCTCTTCTGACTCATTATCAATACTTTGATTCAGATCAATACCATCACTGTTTTCTACATTTGCTGGGAGGGGGGTAGATTCCTCTGTACCTCCCAGACTTTGGTTTCCTAACAATCTTTCTATAAGTTCCATTTTCTTGCCCTTCTCAGAGAGATTCTTATGTCTATACAATACTTTTAAGCAATCAGCAGTTTTGGCAGACAATGATTCGAGGGAATAACTCTCCATAGCAGACATAGTTAGAAAATCAGCTTTTTAGTGCTAAGCTCTGTGGTTAGTTGTCCTAAAGTGTTCAAAAAGCACACTAAAGTGTATACTCAATACAAATCCCACCGCTGTACACCAGTGTTAGGCAGAAACCTGTGCAGTTCCCTCTGGGACCACTGCAAAGATTTAAGACTACAGGTTTTTGGCAGTAAACCCACTTGGTAGCAGTCTGTACCACACAGATTCACTTGGTAGCTGTGGCTGAGCAGTCAGACTTCCCTCAAGAAGAGTTAGGCAGTATACAGAGTATTCACAATAGGTCAAAGGAACACAGTAGAACATGTAAACGCTGACCAGAGCTTGGTGTAAAAGAGATATAATTATTTATTTACAACCACATCTAGTAAAACACACAGGCACTAATATTAAGCAGTTCAAAAACACGGTCACTAAAAGATATACACTCCCTTAAAAGAATATTAGACAAGTCTAAAGAAAAAGCCCCACTTATTTTCAGACAGCGGTGAGCGCTTAACGCAGATGGCACTCTAATAATTCATTTTAAAAGGGAGAGAAAAGCAGAGTATAATTTGCAACAGATCCCAACACTTTCACAAGAACACAACAAGAGAGGAAGGCAAAGTAAAACCATGAAGTTAGAGTTCAGAAGGCCGGATCCACTTTAAGAGGATCCGGGCGAAATGTGTCCAAGGTCACACGGTTGAAGTGCACAATAGTCTTGAAAAGGTTCAGAAAGAGTTGGACCAAAGAAATGGACCAGTTAGATGGTCAAGACGGCCAGCCCAGTCCAGAAGGTTAAGGGATTATTATTACCTTGTAGCAATCTTTAGAAAGGGGGCCTGGCGGACACGGTACCTTAAAGTGGTGAGAATACTCCAGCGGGGGCAGTTGTTCCTGGCAGCGAATGCAAGTCGGTGCTTCATCCGGGGGAAGAGAGGATCTCGTTGGGGCGGAAGACATGAGTCCGTTGCACTGCCAGGGAAGAAACCAGCCGCGGAGTTCTCAGGTAAAAGGAGCAGTCCTTTTATTCGCGGTCCAGGGGTAAGTGGCTATCCGGTTGCCGGGGTGCTTGGTATGGGCAATTCGACCACAAGACGTCCTGAGATGCGAGGAAAAGAAGGTAAACTGGTTGTGACCACCAGTCAGGGGAAGAAGACTCTCCAGCAGGGAGATCTTCTCTGTCGTCGGGAAGTGGTGAGTCGGTTCCGCAGGGCTCCACCGGTGTTGTCGTCGTAGCAGGTCGGCTCAACTTCTCCCTCGTCGGATTCTCAGGTCCTGTGGCGACTTCTGAAGTTCCAGTCCCAAAAGCCCTGCTTTTATGCCAGAAACCCCCATTCATTCAGCCAAGCTGTCAATCAAACATGCTAAGTGGTGAGCCGGCCGGCTCACCACTTGGGCCAAACACACAAGAGTGCGCCTTGAGGTGCCAAGGCAACTCAGTCCAGGGTGCCTAAACCCCCTCCCACACCCCCTGTGGTACCCAGACAGAGTGGCAC
Organism: Ambystoma mexicanum; assembly: GCF_040938575.1. Lineage (NCBI taxonomy): Eukaryota > Metazoa > Chordata > Amphibia > Caudata > Ambystomatidae > Ambystoma > Ambystoma mexicanum. The sequence continues at coordinate 1,358,308,258 of NC_090930.1, read as the reverse complement.
CACTTTTGGAGGCTTCTGCGGAGAAGCCCGCCAAAAAGTGGAACAAAGGGCTCGACTTGGGTTGGAGTCACAGAAGAGAACACAAATGCCATTTTAGAATCGAGTTCTGGCAAAAAATACCAACCGGTGAATTAATATTAAATAAATAACCCGGCGGTATGTTCGAGGCTATAGGAATTAAATAATTAAAGTTGGTAGCCTCGAACAATGGGAAAATCCCATAGAGATATATTCGTGGTCGAATATAAAAAGTAGTATCCACTGCCACCAGCCAAAACTCAATCAGGGGGGACGGAGACGTGCCCCCTCGAATAACAGACCCCGGGGAAATCGAATTGCCCTGACCAGTACGTCCGCAATAGGATGGTTTGTACTGGTTTCTGTTCGTAATTTGGGACTAGTAAAGCCAATGGTGACTTTACATGCCCTGGGAGACAGTAGTCAGTCCCAGGGTATGGAGTCTATGGTGGGGTGTCACTATGACACCCCTCTGTCACTGCACTGAGGGTGCTGTGTAACATACATAGTAAAAACACATGAGACCCTATGGAGTAAAAGACCCCATAGCCCATAAAACACATTAACAGTCGAAGGAACCCCTCAAATCATGTCCGAGAGTGTGAGGAAAAGAGACTCACTCTTGGCAGGAGAAAAAACAAACTCCAGAAATCCAGCAAGGCTGCTGGGGGACTCACTAGGTTAGGAAATTCAGCATAAACAGAGAATTCTCCCTAACATCCCCCACATTCCATTAAGTGGTAGTTAATATCTCGGGGCATTCACTCATTTTCTCACAGGCATTAGTATCAATGTCATTCCCCCAAATACTTAAGTTAGTGAAAAATGGTTCTAAACTTTTACTCATTTGTAATTGATTTCTTGTACTTGTTGGAAACTTTCTCTACCTGCTTCAGCATATTAAGATTGCAGCCCATCATTCTTTACACCCTTATTATGCACTTTTAGTACCAGAGTTTGATCCATGTCCTTGGGCCTCATTACGACCCGGGCGGTAAGGGATTACTGGTACCGGTAAGGGCACTGGTGCCGGTAATCCCTTACCGCCCTATTCTGAGGTCCCTTTGCGGGTCCTCCCTTAACGCCTGGTTTTACCAAGCATTAACGACAGGACCCGCAAAGGGACTTTGGAGGTAATAACGGTACCACAATTTGCAGTACTGTTATTACCGCCTTGCCCATTCCCATTGAGCGCCATAGGGGCAAAAATGGGAATGGGGAAGGGTCATGGTGAATGGGGAATTACCACCTGCCAACCTTGGAATGGGGCGGTAATTGCTCCATTCACCATGGCAGAATCGGTAAGGTTCCGGAGGCAACCATGGCCCTAATAGCGCCATGGTTACCCGCTGGGTCGTAATGAGGCCCCTTGTTCTTTTTTTATTAACACTAATGGATTAAAGATTCAAACCACTTGGTTTCTGTGAGCCTATAACTCAGAAAGTTTGCAAATCATCAAAATCAATTTGCCGAAGGATATCACCTCTAGGTTGTGATGTCTGAGTGGCCTTATTACTATTTCCCTGATCCCCGTCAATCATTATATCCTTAGCTCCTACACAAGGAAATACTTTCCTTTGAATTGTTCATTTAAATACTGACTGTTAAATCACTACACTTGAGCCTCCCCTTTTTGTTTGAGTAGCCATATCTAACTGATAAGAATGGGGATTGTCTAGTGAAACTCCCTAGTCATATCCTCACTAAGTCTCCTAGTAGAAGCGTAAACATCCTCTTGACATTCCCCGAGATGCGGATTTCTAAAGAACTTTCTAGAATTGGACCTAATCTGATTTTTCTGTCCACTTTGGGTTTTTTGTGTGCCTTTTTGGAATGCCTTCTTAATTCTGTGGGATCTTTTCTATGCGCTTCTAGAATTATATAATCTCTGCTTATTTACAGAATTCTTGGTTATCTGAACAGTATCCCTAGATTGTTCTTATTCCACACTTCTAGGATGGGACAGAATTCTTAACCCTTCTATAATTATCTTCTCTCTAACATTAGGTAATAGATTCTCAACACGAAGGACATCTTCCGTAGTACCCACTTGTTTGTCACATCTGATTATACAGAAGCATGTTTCTGGTTAAAGGCCCGATTACTCAGTATATCATTCTTAACATTCAGTTCACTCAGTATTAGAGCGTGTGCTTTTTCCTCATCTCTAATGTTGTCATAGAGTTCTACAAATGCAGTGAGTATAGAGTTAAGAGCTGAGATTGATTTCAATGAAAGTTTTATCTGTTCATTTACTTCCTTTACTGTATAATGAAACATTTCTGGGCCACTTACATTGGTCCCTGAGCTAAATTGCCGGTAGTTAACAATTCCACTAACTGTGACGTAAATGCACAAGTTACCTCACCAATAATGGATGATAGGTCTCCTTCAACGAGTTGTATGTGTTTGCCAGGAAGGCCTAACTGCCCTGTGCCATCCTTTTCATTAGTACTGGTTTGGTCAATATCAAATGCAATACAACTAACATTGCCCACACCTTCCAGCATATTATTGTGAGACAGATTCCCCAACCCTTCAAGTTGTCTAATTTCCGCACTAGTTCCTGCCTGAGGTAAGAAATTTGTAATCTTCTGGCCGGAAACAGGTGTACCATTCTGTGGTAATATATGCCTCAGGCTCCTGAAACCTTTGTAGACCTATGCAAGTCAAACTATTAGCTGATGCCTTAAAATGATGAATTGAGTCCAACTGCATTCCAAGGTCATGACAGATTACACCAGCACATCCTCTGTTTGAACTTGTGCCAGAGAGGCATTAGGAAGAGTATTAATCTCCACTTCTATTGGTATTCCAATGGCATTGCTCATATGAGACGGCCCGGTAGGTCTTCCATAAACGGAGACTCCATAAAAATTGCTTGTTTTGGCCTTTTTCGCTGCGTGATTCTAGGTGTGCAGGTGACATACTTAGACTTGAGGTGAGCTTCTATTTTGAGGCACTATTAAAATGCCACTGTGAGTACAGTAAATAATATTGCTGATATTGCTGATATACCATAAAGATGTAAAATGGCTACTAATAGCAATATGTTGTCTATGTTCTAGCGTAACAGAGAAAAGTCTGCAACTGTGGCAGATCTACACGCCAGAATAACTGCTGCGTCATGCACAATAATCCCGTAATACACACCTGGCCTTTAAAGCCCCAATTTGTACTTGTAAGCGGACTGTTCTTTCACCATATTATGATTACAAAGCATCAGCTGTATGCAAAGTATCCCTGAGTGTACATTCACACGGATCATCTAGCTTGCACCATAAATCTGAGGCCAATTGCCCTTATAAGCGCTCAAAGGTCGAGACCCGCAGTCGCTCCCTCAAGGTAATTCAATCACAGTATTGATAACAATTTTTTCTTTAGAGAACTCAAAGGCCTCAGACCCGCAGTTGCTCTCTTATAATAATTCAACCAACATGTTAATTAAAAAAAGCAAAGCCACATGCAAAGCAGCAGAGCCACATGCGAAGGAATGCTGACAGTGTTGGTGCAATAGTCCTTAAATCACACAAACTCATCTTTAATGAGACAGTTAACATCAATTCACGCTCACACGGACTATATGTTCAAAGCGTTTGAAGATTTGAGAAAACACTCAAACCATCCAGACCGTGGAGCAGATGGAGCAAAAGGAACTCCAAGGAACTCCAAGTCACTCCTTCGATGGCAACGCTGCTTTCCAAGGAGAATGCCGGTATAATAACTGCAGATGTACACGCTCACACTTTTGATAAAATTTCAAGCTCAAACAGCCACAGTCAAACAAGGGAGCTCAAAAGCATCTGGCCGCAATCGCTCCCACGTTTGTGTCAGCTTAGAAGTAATCAATACAAAAATAAGCAGAATGAAGATACCGTTACCAGTGGCGGTCCAACCTACAGCCATTAAGCAGTTCACAGAACACTAGACTGCAGCCCTTCGCGCTGGCCACTAGGATATATAGTACCGCCTTCTTAGTTTGTTAAAGGGCCAGCCTCTGCTTGCACACAATAGATAGCACCGCCTTCTTAGTTTGTTAAAGGGCCAGCCTCTGCTTGCACACAATCAATAGGACTGCCTTCTTAGTTTGGTAAAGGGCCAGGCTCTGCTTGTACATAATAGATAGTACCGCCTTCTTAGTTTGTTAAAGGGCCAGCCTCTGCTTTCACAAAATAGATAGCACCGCCTTCTTAGTTTGTTAAAGGGCCAGCCTCTGCTTGCACACAATAGATAGCACCGCCTTCTTAGTTTGTTAAAGGGCCAGCCTCTGCTCGCACACAATAGATAGCACCGGCTTCTTAGTTTGTTAAAGGGCCAGCCTCTGCTTGCACACAATCAATTCCTTGCAGTTTTTCTTTTTCAGAAATCTCCTTTCCGCTTTCAAACACAGGCCTGCACAGAACACTTGGATCCAACAAGAAGTGGTTGAACCATATGATTTGTTTTGGTGGCTGTGACTGCCAGCAAGTAAGCAGCAAACAAGGTTCTCTCTGGCACTGTTAGCACATAGAGCTACAGCTTTATGTCTGGGAGTACATATTGGTATATCCCTGATGTCTTTTGATACATTTTTGCTATTATATTCTGCGTGAATATTCACTAATCGTTGCAAAAAATATTGCTTAACTATTTGTTTCAGATTTGTTATCCAACAACTAGCATAAGAGATGATGGTTCAATGTTTATTAAGCACTCAGACATGTGGCACATGCTATTGTGAAATCATCTCTGTATTTTTGGATGAGTGCATGTAATGCTTTAAAGTAACACATGGAATGCTTTAAGTAACCCATCTTTGTGCATACCTCTTGGGAAACTCGTATACTACAAACAGGAGCGTTGGCTGAATGAGACCGTCCGATGCTCCAATAGCATGTGTGCAGAAGAAGCTGCATGCAGTAAACTGAAGTTAGGCGTTGATGCCATGTTCCTCCTGAATTCCTCTAACTCATTGGGCCTCATTATGACCCTGGCGGAAAGCCATGCCTATAATACAGGCACGGCTGCCACCAGAGTTGTTTTTTTTCCGGCACCCTGGAATGGCTATGGGGCTCAAATGGGAATGGGGAAGCCACATGAACCGGCACCTTTCGTGAAGGGTGCCGGTACATGCGGCATGCTGTGCTTGCGGGTGCCGCTCTGCCCGCCAGGTCCGATCTGGCGGGCAGATAGGCACCCGCGAGCACAACTCCTAGTTTGCCGGTCCAGGAACTACGGTACCAGGAAGCTTACCGGTACCGTAATTCCCAGAGCAGCAAACTTGTAATGGGGCCCATTATGTGGTAAGACGCTGGGAAATACAGTGTGGACTCGAGAGAGCTTCTTCATTTTGTTCTCAACAGAAAAGCTAACATGAGTTTTGGTGCACCTATTACTTTAGCAAAAAGCTACTGTTTCTTCTCTAAGTTTAATCTGTGCAATAGGACATGTGGTAGGTAGCGTAGCAAAAGCAATGCCCTTTATATAAACACAGAAACACTCAATGTGAATATGCTATGCCGCCAAGAGTAAAAATCGTTCAGTTTACCCAGAGTATTTTAGTGACAAAGGCTACCAGTTCAGCCCTAGGTCTTTCTGCTAACACACCGTCCCCTCCGTTTGGGATTTAGCTTCTCAATATTACCTCTGCAGTATACAAAGGTTGAATGTCGCTCATTGGTTTATGCTTCAATTGACGTTAATATTGCAACCATAAGAATCCCTCTCTAAATAGCATCAGTGATGCATTGACCCTTTGGGATGAAGGGATTTTCCATGATGACCTGCTGTAAGCACATGTTTGGGTTACTCCCAGTGCAATGGGGGAGGAGTGGACCAACCTAACCCCAAAAAGTAAGTCAAATTTGCTTTTCAATATTGAACATGTATTTATATATAGTTTCGACCATGGGGGATGGGCGAGGTTGGTGTTATATTTGAGGGATTTGTGTAGGGATCTCACTGGGCCTCATTACGAGGAAGGAGGTAGCCATGCCACTTTTTGCAGCATGGCTACCCCCATTCCGGGTACCTGGTCCAGGTTCGCTGAATGGGGAAATACCGGGCCATTCCAACCTTGGAGGGCCCGGTATTTCCCCATTTAGGGAACCCGGACCCGGTCCATCCCCATTCCCATTTGAGCTCCCATAGGGCTCAATGGGAATGGGGAGCATGCTTACAATGGGCCCGTTAAAGATGGGCCCGTTGTTAGCATGATGGACCGCTCGCGGGACCCGCTAAGGACGTCTGGTAAAACCAGACTTCTTTAGCGGGTCCCACGAGCAGACCTCGTAATGAGGCGGTAGAGGTCAAAGGGGCCGGCAGCTCTAGCGGCCCCGTTAACCCCCTACCGCCTTCCTCGTAATGAGGCCCACTGTGTTTGATTGTAGTTTATAGTGTTATTAACTGCACATTTTCAGTAGGGGGAAACCTGTGGAAGCACGAATTGCACCCTTGTGTTGACAGAAGTGGCTGCCTGTTGCAGTGTCGGTTTGACAATGAGACCACTAAGGTCCGTTCCTCTCTATTCTGGCACACTGCAGATCGGGATGCAAAGATGAGACGCGAGCTAACTGGAGGCAAAGGCAAAGGCAGAGGTTACTGCAGGGTTACCGTTGCCATTATCGGCCACTGCTGATATTGCACTGACACTGCTTGAGGTCGAGTGAGTGGGTGAGCCGGGATGTGCCTGGGCTCTTTGCTGAGCTTCGGGGGACCGGAGTGTTTGCCTTCTTGTCCTCCACCTCTCTGACCTCACTGACACCTTTCTGGCAGTTTGAGCATCCACACACACGATGCACACACACACACACTGTGTTTGCGATCTTGGTTGTGATCTTGGTTGAAGGCTGAAGGAGGACAGGGGTCAGTGAGGGGGGAGGGGGAGGTCTGGCAACATGAGGAGTATACTGTCCTAAGGACCGAGGACACGTCTCATTTACTGCCAGACCCCTTGTGCCCCTGACACCAGATTACCGTGGACTGCTGAGAGCCAAATCCAATAACCCTATAACTAAATAACCCAATAACCCAATAATGTGAGTAGTCGGAAGTTGGCCCTACCACCTATTACACAGTAACAATGGGGGCAAAACTAAGGACTACTCTTTGAAGCTGAAAGAAAGTCAAAAGCAAGGTTGGTGCATCTTTTTAGGCACCATTCCATAAAACAAATGTGGCCACTTGAAATAAGGCCAGTAGTAGGTACACACAACCAATCCCAAGGTGGGCCCTCAGAAGTCGGTCTACCCTCTAGCTTTTAAATGAATCTATCATGGATATTGGTTTAATGGCTGTACCACCAATAGAGGAGACCCTGGGGGAGGGCAGCACATCTACCTCCATCACCTCAATTGACACCTCAATTGACAAGACCACAACCCCCAACTGGGACCTCTTGGAACTTTGAGGACGATGATGCAGGGTGTGATGCACAGCGAAAATCTGGAGTTAGTCGCCGTGGGACAATCTCTGGGTTAACCCTTCCTCCAAGGAAAATATCAAGGATGGAGCTAGGGTCCAAGGGTAGCAAAACAACTGACAGGACGTTAATGGTGGCACTTGAGAGGACAATTGACAGGCACTACAATGAGGTTTTCTTGGGACCTGCAACCTATCAGGTATGGATCCTTAGACTTGCAGTAGCCCGTTTTACTGGAGTAATCACTGACCCGATGAGCCAAACAAGATACGTTGACAAACAATCAGAAGGATGTAATGTAATTATATCTGATTTAACATTGCAAACTGAGAAAAGTATTTCATCTACCACAGTGGTAGATAGTGATGCTACTTGTGGACAGCACCAGTCTCATAGGACCCTCTTAACTACTTGGAAAGATCATAGTATATGGAAAGTCGCTCCTCGGATTGCCTATATGACGGGCTGGAAGAAAGCAGAGAGCTCAAGGGGGAGGCCAAACCCTCTGGTGCCCAGCAATTTGTAGCGATAAGCAGTGGAATTCTGGAGCTTTGACTAAACAACATCTGTTTATCTATAAATAATGTTAAGGAAGTCACTGCTACGCTACATGTTGCGCAAGTCTCGCGCCTAAAAGACGATTTGTGCTTGGATAAGTGCTTAGAAATCATCTTGAAACTGATCAAAGCTGGCAGCATCAATGGGCCCTTTGACGCTGCTAGGCCCCATAAAAGATGTGCAAGGGTGGAAGCAGGAACACAGAGTGTATATGCAACCAACCTCATAAACAGCAGGCTTCTAGCCAAGGCAGTGTAAATAAGGCCATTGAGGACAAGGGCCCCTGTTATAATCTCTGCCAACGGAACTTGCATAACACAGCCAAAAATTAAGCATCTAGAATGCCCAACGGATAAGCGCCAAACTAAAGCTTGTGGCGGCATGGCACAGGACAGAACTGAAGGTGTGACACCACTACCACTGGTTGAGATAACAAACTCGAGAACTCCAGGGAATCATGATAATGGGCCTCATTACGACCCAGGCGTTAAGGGTTAACGCCGTCACTAACCCTTAACGCCTATTCTGATTTTAACGGCTGCTCTTAGCATATTGAAACTGTTTCCCATTTCACAAACAGCATTTTGGATGTAGTGAGAAACCAGTTGGTGTGTTCTAACTGTGTATAGTTTTACAGTTCAGAAGGGTATTTTTTGAAGCCCTTATATACCTTTTAGTGTCTGTTGTGCAATAAATTCAATAGTTTTACAGGTCAGTGACAATATTTAGGTTTAAAGAATATTAAGTAATGGAAGTGTCACTGCATTCATATGCAGTAAAGTGACCTGAAGTGGTTGTGGCACCAGTGTGGTAGACCATGCCTACTGTTGGGAAGGTTTTCTTGCCAAGAGATACTTGCCCTTGTGTGAAGCTTGCAGGTGTTTTTGGTAACATCTACGTTGTACCTTAAAAGCATTACTATTACATTTGGCTATGTGAGTTTATGTGTAAGGTTGAATGATTGTCTGAATTGCAAACACAGCATAATATGCCATGATTTGCATTTTGCACCAGCTGATGAAATGGAATGGATTCACAATTATGTATAGATACATACACAAATTGTTCATTAGGGACTTGCTCCCGTGCAACATGGTTGCGGAGAGTGCATGTATGCTTCCACGCATATGAAATCTGCAAGATTTCATTTATAGGTATATTTTTGCTTCCTAGTACTTGCAGTAAGACCATTAGAAATTATTGTGGATCTTCCTGTGTGTTTATGGTGAATCATATTATTCCTGCACAGTAGTCCAATTTTTGCCTTATTCCTTAAGTGCTGTCAGGATTATTTGTTGCATTTCTATGAAGGACATGCATTTACAAACACAACTGGTCTGAGCCGTTCAAGTAAATGTTTTGAACAACTGGTGGCAATTGGAACAGAAGATTGATTGCTACATTTGCATAGCAGTTTACGCCAGTTGTGTTGGAAAATGTAAATGCATCAGAGAGTTCTGTCCCTGTGTCATTTGCTGGACCTCAAATTCTTTTTTTATAAGACATATTTCTCTGTGTTTGTGCTGTTGGATGTGCACTTGCATTTCCACTCGATAGTTTTGTTGTCGTGCTACTTGATGGAGTAGCAGTTGTTTTTTGTTTCTTTGGTGGTCGTTTTGGGAGATCTCTTATAAGTTCTGTCTGCATTACTTTTCTTTTAACAAGTTTACCATTTTGAGGAACAGGGTACATATTGAGATGGGTGTGTAGAGTGTACGTAATCTGTTCTACTCCACGATGCAAGGAATGTCAACCTTGTCTTTGTCTGCATCAAGATTGACTAGAAATAGTCCTTCAAGTGTATGTAGACGTGACAGTGCTACATAACTCATACCTTCTTTAAAGACTGTGCTGCCAATGTCAATGCCTGATCAAGGGTTAGACCTTGCAATTTGTGAATTGTGACTGCATATGCAAGAGACAGAGAGATGTGTTCTCTGCGTACATACATGTATTTGAAAAGAAGGAATCGTGCAGTTGAGCTTCCTATCCTTTTAACTTTTGAAAGTTTGTCAAAGTGGATGTTGACAAACTGAATGTTGTGGTCATGTGGATACGTCTGGAAGCCAACAACTATTCCAATTGCTCCATTAATTAAAACCTTGCTCCACGTCAAGGTTACATTTCAGAATGACTATGCAGTTTAAACACAAAGTTAACATTTTCTCCAAACCAGCTGTGTTGGAGATACGTTTTTCTAAGCTATTCAGTCGTGGTGTTGCTTGTTGACACATAGGGAGTGTCATGCTGTGCACTTTCAGTTTGTCTGTGCAGTTAATATGCACTATTGGTTGAATTTATTTTTTAACATTCTCATTGATTTGTGTACAGCTTGCGAGGGTTGCCATTAAGGCCATACATTTTACATTTTAGTGTTATAATTGTTCCATGATACCAGGAGCAGATGTGTCATGGCCATATAGCTCATGGATGAATCTACTATTTAATATAGATTGTGCATCTTTAGAAAGAAGACCAGTCCTAATGCTTTTAAAAATGTTAGCATAGGTGAGGTCTGCAAACTGATGCATGTTTTGAGTTAGTTCTCTGTATTGGAAATGTTGCCAGAGATTTACATTTCCTATGCTGCCAAGTGTGTTGCAGCATTGTTTGTGTCCTAAGGTTTTAAAAATAGGTTCACCTTTCACTTGTGTTAATTGTAGGGGCTCTCCAAAAACAATAATGTGTTTTCCTCCAAAGAGATCTTTGTAGTCCATTTTGAGGACTTCTTGTAATCTTAGGCGAATTAAAGCTTAGATTGGAGACCATGCTCACCTCATCTACTAGGAGCATTTTCATTTGTTTCAGAATGATGCGTAGTTCAGTAGCAGCTTCTGTTGATAGTTTGTAGTACTCTAATTTGTTTTGGTGTTATACTGGAAGGAGCAGTAGTCGGTGTAAAGTGACACCTCCTATGTTGCAGGCAGCTAAACCTGCGTGGGCTGTTACAACAGCTGAAAGCTTGTTGTTTGTTAACTTTTGGAGGAATTTGCTGATGATTTTTATTAAGAATGTTTTGCATGAACCACCTTCACCACTTACATAGAGAAGTACAGGTTTATCATTTTGACAGCTAAACGTTTTACTTTAATGCTGAAAATAATGTTCCATTTCTTTAGTCACTTCTAGGAAAATGCTACGTTGCTCATCATTAAGTTGTGATTTGAGCAGTGCCAAGTTTTCTTCTGATTACTCATATTGATACATGGTGTTTTCTACTTCACTCCTGGCTAATTCTGCTTAATTTACTATGAGCCGATCTTCGAGTGGTTCTTGGATTTCTGTAACAGAAGGTTGACTGCCCTCAGGAGTGTGTTTATTTAACTTCTTCCTCTTGTTGGCATTCCTTGTCCAACATGTTTTTGTACTGCTTGAAATTTACATGAGTTATACTACTTCCATTTGCATTGAAAGCAGCTTCAAATGAGTCATGGGTGCCCGATAAATCTTCTTCTTTTCTCCATGGTTTAGAAAATGTTGGCATAGGGACATGTAGTAAAGTTCCCTATGTTGAGGTGTTTTAAATGATAGATTTATATGATTAAATAAGCTGAGTTTGGTAAGTTTTATGAGGCTGTCTTCACAAGTTTGGACAATGTATTTTCCATTTTTTTCATCTGGTTTAATAATAAGCTTGAAGGAGAAATGGTGGGCTATGTGGTATAGGCACATGTTTTCCAAAGCAGTACTTCTGTTTGGGTAGTATGTGTCTAATACATTGTTTTTCAAAATGTCTTGGCTGTTTGGTTCATTTTTGGCTATTGTTTCTATGTCTTGGTGTGATTTCAGCACTCTTTTTCTGGATGCAGCAGGACCCAGGCTAGGCCAGACTATGTGTTCAGATTTGCCATAAAAGGCTGTGCCTGTTAAACGGTCTGCAGATTTGTAGCATCCACATTCTTTATGGGACAGCATTTTTATGCAGATGAAGTGCAGCATGGCAATAAAGCGGTGCTGAAAGTATCTTCACACATTTACAGGGTCAAGAGAGCAGAGTTCTCCTGGTGTTTTCATGTCTATCCCTTCTTTGTTTTGGCTTCCTATGCATAGGAAGTCGTGCAAGTCCTCCCATGCATATTCTGCACAACTCAAAGTGTTAATCCATGTGGGTGGGCCAAGGTTCTGTAGCATACACTATACAGCAACATGACATCAGAACCAGTATTCTTTTGGACCACACGTGTTTGCCAAGAGATCTGTGATACTTGACAGCAAAACTTACTCTTTGTCTTTTATCTTTTGAAGTAGTTAGATAGCAGACATGTTTTAAAAATTGGAACCTGTTTTCAATGTGTGTGCAACTCCGTAACAGAGTTGCTAGTTCACTTTCAAACAGAAGGTGGAATATGTATTCAATGTTTTGTCTGAATCTGGGGTCTTCAGAATACATTTTGTAAAGAGCTGTCTTCTGATGCTGTTATTTGTGTGCATCTTTCATCATATCTTCCCCCTTTTCCTGTAGGAAAAAGTAGAGGAAAGGCTTGTTCTTCTACACTTTTGTACCATATACTGATTGGAGATCCTTTGGCTTGACGCATTTGATATTTTTCTAGTGCATTATCTATCGTGTCTTTGGAGTGTAGTGGGTGAATTGTACTCTGGTCTAAAATATTGGATGCTGTAATAGGATCTACAAGTTCAAATTGGCCAATTGGTGGGGAATTCTGAATTATTTCGGTGGTTTCCTTTAGGTTTTGTTCAATGTTTATTTCTTTGTAGTACTCATTGTTCTCTTTAAGATATTGTAAGGCTTCTCTAACTTTGTTTAAGTCTACTAGTTGTTGCCAAATTATTTGTCTTTCGTTGGTACAACATTCACTAGGATAATCAAAGATTGATCTATTGGCCGTTGCACTCCTAGAGTGTCTACATTTTCTTTAAGATCTAATGGCAAATAAAATACTTTGCTGCAAATGCCTTTTAGTAATTCAGAAAGAGGCAATTTGGCTGTTTTGGGTTGAAGGTGTATTATAGCTTGAAATGGGTGCACTGTTTGGATTATAATGCTCTCATACAAATTAAGCTGTTGGACAGGTTTTGGAAGTGGGAATATGTCCAAGTTATTAGTGATACCCCATGAAGGTATTTGTTTATTATCAGGCTTGATATTTCAGTATGTTCGAAGTATTCAGGGGTTAGTCATTTTTTATTTGTTTTCTGCAATAAGATAGAGAGCTAATTGGAAGCATTGGGATTCCTCATTGTCTTCTATTTTGTACGTTATATCTACAGTTTTGGTGCTCTTTTCATAAAATGTTCGGCGACAACACACACATACCTGGTTTGGTACTTCAGCAGATGTGCTTTCAAACTTTGCTATTTATTTTTTGTACGTGTTTATTAGAAGATTGGCATTGTAATGTTTTCACTACTCTTCCCTAAAGTTATTGGATTATCTAAGTGATCTTCACTTCCAAAATATTAGCTTTGAATGTTGTCTATTTGTTGAAGGAGTTCTTTGGCTGTGCCATGTTGGAGAATGTTATTAAAATGTTGTAGTTCTAAAGCAGGACATTTTGCATAATACAGTCTCTGGACAAGATTCCGTATAGTGGAATGGTGTGTTTTGATATGGTGGAAGGTGCTTTTGCAAGCAGGTCCTGAAATACAGGCTAATGAATGTCCTCGCAGTCCAGTGTAATTGCGCACTGGACTGAAGTCCATGGTTTGCAAAGTTTTTATTCCAATTTTCTTTTTTACTTTCACACAGTGATTGAGGAATTGGCATAAAGATTTGAAGGAATGTTTCTGTACAATACACATTGAGGTGCAGGGCCATTTGTAGACTGGACGGATTGGTTCTGTGGAATGGAGAGTTGATTTTAAGTTTGTTGGGGACCTTTTTTCAATGAGGATTTCTTGTGCCATAATGGCGTTGTCTACCATTTCATACCCTCGGCCACTGCTAAGTATGGCAATTGGGTTTTTCTGCTCTTGTTTACATGCCACTTCATTGAAATATGGTTCTGTGCTGCTTGTGTGAATCCACTCACCTACACAGAAGTTAGCAAAGGTGTCTATGTTGACATTGCGCATGTTTAGAAGTACTTTTTGTAGTTTACTGATTCATTTTGTAAGTGGTTTCATTCTGGTTAAAATTCATTTAAACAATTTTCTTTTGAGGAGCATTGCACTGTCCATGAGAGCTTCCAGGATTAGTCTTCTGCAGTAATTTTTATGGGTTGAGCATGACTTTTCTGCTGTTTTTATAAGATTGTGAAGTACTCTACGGTGGAACATTTCTGTAAAAATTAATTTTTGGCAATGCTTAACTGTGGCTACTTTAACATTGATAGATGTGGTGCTAGTGCTATTATTTATTCTTCTTAATACATTTATTTTTATTTTTACTTTTTGGAAGAGGGGCTATCCTTTTTTTACTGCTAGCTGCTTCCGTTTTGGTGACTGACTGTATTAGCTGTTTTGTTTGAACATTTGCTATAGATTCTGCTACAGGTTGATGAGTATTGTGTATGCTTTCAGTTTTATCTTCTCTATATTTTGTTGTTTTCTACAGAGTTGCTTATTAGTAGGCATTCTGTTCTGTCTGTTGGAGAAAAAAGTGTGGGTTTGAAAGTTGTGCAATGTATTTGCATGCATTGTGAATGAGTGTGTGACTATCAGGGTAGACATAAATAGAGGGCTGTGTGATTGTCCAATGGGCTGTTATTTATGGTTGGGAAGGTTGTAAGAGTAGCTGTGTTTATAGATGTGTGAAGGGCTTGGTTCAGTGTGTAAGATAGTGTCCTGTGCATGAATAAGTAAGGACATTAACACGTTTTCACAATGCTAGTGGGTGTTACAATACTGGTGTACAGATGAGAATATAAAGAGTGTACCTGTTGAGGTGCAATGAGTAAGAGTGAACTAAATGCTGTTGGTTTGGAAATAATTTTGTAGGCTACTATATGGCGACAATGCACTGTATGAGTAACAGAAAGAATACTACTACAGTAGTGCACTTACTTTTAGGATGTGAAGCATACTTTTTGTCAGTTCTTTATCTTCTACGACAGACGTTTCTGTCTTTTAAGAGTCTGTTCCTCACTGCAATTGGTAAAGAAGAAAATTAGTGGGTATGTGTGGAAATGGCAAAGTAATTGTAGTAGAAGACATTAATTTAAACTGTAGGAGGAGTTGTTGGGAAGAAGAGGTAGTAACATTGCACATGATTATGAGTATGGTTGTAACACTGCTGTTGCTGCAGGCGGGTTGCCACCAGATTCTAGTTAGCTTCCCAGTATCACTAGGACATTACAGGTCATATTGGCCTCCAAAGTCAGGTGGTGTAAAATGTTAGTCTCTATTTGTGTGCAGTTGCATAGCACTGTATGGGACATGGGAGCATTGGCAACGTTGGTAATGGGGCCGGTGGTTCAATGATAAGTATGCCCTATGGTGCTGGAGTTTTGAATGTGTGAGAGTTGTTGGTGCACTATTGGAGCACTGCAAGTCCTAGTATGCAGAGAAAAATGGAGACGCCAAGAAACATGTTCAGATTAGAAAGGAGAATGTTAGTCTGTGCAATTTCATTAACTTTCCCACACATGCATGCTTGGTATGTGAGTGCTATTGCAATATGTTGGAAATCATTTCCATTTTGGTTCATTTATTTATTACAAATTACACACAGGACTGCTGTAAATGTACACATGCATTTATTTGGTTTCCTTCAAATGGTACTGAAATGAATGCTTTTAAACACATTTGTTTTTTTTCATTTTTCAAACCATGTATATGCTTTGCTTTAGTGACATACACCCAGTTTTCGTTTTGAGTGTGTATTGTGGGAGTTTTAGTGCAGCTTTGTTTGTTTGTTTGTTTGTATGTTTGTTTGCTTTGTTTATACTGCGCACCAGACCAGAGGGTATTAGGGTGCCAAAGGCAAAAAGAGGGTTGTTCAGTTTAGGTTACATTGCTGCGCATTACAATACAGTTTGACAATACAAAATGTATAACGAAGTAAAAATAGTACAGGCAAATATCATACAAGTAGGCAGCAACAGACAACGAAGATGTACAAAGCAATTATATACAGTGATAATGGTAAGGGCCAGATGTCGTGTTCCTTAATCCAAATAATAAGGCTGGATCTAAAGCGTGGGTAAGACATATCCTCCCTTAGGTGGGGTGGGAGAGAATTCTAATTTTGGGCAGCTTTGACTGGGAAGCTATTACCCCCTGTCTTGGAGCGTTTGAATCTCGGCACTCAAAGTAGGTTAGCAGTAGCTGTTCTGGAGGGGCGGTTAGTGGATTGTTGTATGAATCTAGTGGTACCGTACCGTGGGGCAGCCATGTGTAAGCATTTATGAATCAGGGAAGCTGATTTGAGGAAGATTTTATCTTTAGTGGAGAGCCAATTGTTAGCTCTTCTGAGGTCAGATATGTGGGCTTTCCTAGGGATGTTGTGAGCTGCTCTTAAAGCATTATTTTGTAGGGTCTGAATCTTGTTAGTAATATATTTATTGCACCCTACATATAGAGTGATACAATAATCCAATTTGGATAATGCCAATGCTCTCGCTAGTGTAATGCAATTGTTAGGTGTGAGGAAGGGTCTAGCTGCTCTGATTAGCTTACAGGTGTAAGCGGTGGCGAGGCCATGGAGTTTACTTGTTTTTTTAGGTTAAGAGTGGAGTCTAGGTAGAAGCCAAGTAGGAAGGTGGTTAGTAGGAAAAGTAGTTTAAAAAATGACAGGATGAAGGAAGAAAAGTGATATGGGCAAGCATGCATGTTGTGGTAATATATTGAAGTTTCACATAGCCTCTGGCACTTAAACATGCTGTGGAAAGGTTCAACTGTGATTTTCTTTTTTTCACAAAAAAGACACAGAGTGCTGCTGAAATTGCATATATGTGTTTTGAAAGTGTTATGAAAATCTTCATTAAAAGAAAAGTTTGCAACTACACAGCATTGTAAGTGAGTGCCATTTGATGTCAGGAAGTGGGACAAACAAGAGTATGATTATTGAGTAGGTTAATGCAGGCTAAGTGGTAGGAACCCTGTTGATATGCTTTTGAAAAGAGTTGGAAATGTAATTTTAAAAATATATGCATACCTGTACTTTGTGTTGATAGTTGCAGATGTGGATGAATCTGCAAGTAGAAATCTTGGAGAGTTTTACAGTAGTTTCTGATGCAGTTGCTTGGGAATAACAGTAGACCTGTACTCTGAGTTTTGAACAGTACATCTGAAGTGTTGAACCCGAGATGGCATAGTTAGATGTAGAGTTCTTGGATGTGATTGGTGGATGGGTGTGTGACTGCTTAACAGTAGCCAATGAGCAAGTGCTGCAAAGAGTGAAGTGGAAAGGGAAGAAGATCTGACCTGTGTTACTGGGTCAGCAGACACTGCGTGTCTCATCCAGGTCTTTTCAGGATGCCTGGCATGGAAAGGGGACTGTGGGGATTATCCAATCAGGTCTTCTAGTTGTGCTTTAAAGAAAGAGAGGGTAGTTTTCATTGCTGCATGTAGTGAAGATGGTTGTGGTTGCAGAGATGGAGAAAGTCAGTGCGTGGATGGTGGGAGTTTGCTTTGTGACTGATTTGCAGAGGTATACAGAGATAAGTGACATTTCTGCCAACCTTGGATTTGAGGGAGTGGAGGCTTTGTGGTGTGCATGGCCACAATTTGAAAGGTGTGCTTGAAGTTTGTCGATGGATGTCCTTTTTTAATACTCCGGATGTTCTTGTCGTGCAATGTGGATGACTACATTTGGGGTACATTACTGCAGTAACTTTGCAGAGCGCACCGAAGGACTTGCTAAAGGCACTAATGCTTCTTTTTCCATGTGCAAAGGTGCTATTTTCGCACATACCAACTAGAGAACTGTGGAACTGTCCCATTTTCTACTGTCCTCCGCAAGATGCAGGAAGGTGTCTTGTGAACAGAGGCATATCTTCTTTTTTGTGCAGTGTTGGGATGGCCTCTTTAGAGAATGCGAACATTAATTCTGAGAGTGTGAACTTTTTTGCTGCAGATTGAATTGATCAAATATTGGAAATGCCATTTTACTTTATAATGTAAGGACTGCTTTCAAAAGGTTCATGCAAGCCTGTAAGGAAAAAAACAAGAGAAATGCCCCAACAAATTGAGAAAAAAAGCCCCTTAAAACAAAAGGCTCTTTTCAGAGCCAGCGCTAAAGAGAAAATACCTTACCCTGGGTTTAATTTCTCTCCCCACCCCCTCAAATTGGGCGATCTGTCTGTGTACACTGCAGTAGTCTGCGGACAGTGCATGCCACATCCGAGGCTTTTGAGGATGCCAGGCATGGAAATGGCACTGTGGAGCCCAGGGGATTGGCCAATAAGGTTTTCTGGGTGTGGTATGCAAGGAGAGAGTGTGGGAGAAGGTATGTTTGCTTGCTGAGAGGAGTGGAGATGGCTATGGCTATGGCTATGGCTGTGTCTTTCAGGAGGCACAGTATGTGGATTTTGGGGGACTTGTGGATCCATTGGTTGCAGGTGGATGCAGAGCAGTGTGGGGTGGATACACATCTTGGATTTCCTCATGTTGATGTGAAGTGGTATGGAGTGTGCATCATGAAGTGGGTGGAATTGCTCCTATTTGTGGCAATTTGGTCATGCTCCAACATCTGGACATTATCATTGTTCATTGTGGGGGGAACAGTTTAAGCCATGTAACTGGAATATCACTGCAGTTCGCAATGAAGGAGACATTTGGGAAAATGATGGACATGTTTCCGAACTCTGGAGTAATTTTTTCCCGTATTGCCCAGAAACAGATGTGGCTGTGCTCCAGTTAATTTAATCCACAAATGGAGAAAACGAGGCGCAATGTCAAAAAGGCTGTTTGTGCATTTTTGAGAGATGTGGGCATGACGTCTTTCGACGTCTTTCGATAATGAAAATATTAAATTTCATAGCACCATTTCAAAGACCCTTGTAGAAAACAGCCGTTTTCTTGCTGTCAGGCCATTGGGTTTCCGCCGTCAGTTGATTGAACCGGGCAACGTAAGACATAAGGGGTTGGCTGCCTTGTTGTAGGTTTAGCAACTCTAAATCTGTGGCTTGAGTAGAGTAACGCATGTCAAAGACTTTGCTCATAGCAGTCAAGAGATCGTCACAATCGTACAATAAAGGGCTATTTGTTTCCAACAAAGGGTTAGCCCAAGCAGCAGCTGTGCCCCCTAAATGGGAAAGCACGAAGGCTGCTTTTGTGGTTAGATCAGGAAAAGATGTAGGACGGCAAAGAAAATGGAGTCGGCACTGATTTACAAAGGTTCTATAGGTTTTGGGATCACCCGTGAACCGTTCCGGAGGGGCCAAGGGAAACTGAGTGGGCATAAGCACATTAATAGTTTCCTGTGGGGGTGCCGTAGTCCCAGATCCAGATGCAGTAGCCATCGGCACCTGTGCTCCCTGAGGACTACCATGTAGGGCGTCTTGCATAACGTCCATACGGTGCCGTAACATGTCCTGTGCTGTAACCATTTCATTTCTCAAATCGCTGATCAACTGTGTCAAAACAGCTAAAGGATCCGTACCCTCCATGGCTTCTGATTCTGTCAGAATGTACCAAAGTATTAACTGAAAAGGATACAATACTCAAAAGGATACAGGAGGTAGGGTCTTCCGGATCCCTGTTCACACGATTTGATAGTTGTGAAGTCAATTGAAGACCTTCCAAATGATACAACCCTCTGGCTGATAAAACAGGCAGAGCGATGGATCACTGGAAAGGGCGTGGGTAAGGTATAGAAAGCCAGCCTAGGACAAATTAAAGTATCATGAATAACTGCTCCAACCTGAGTATGATGAATTAGATAATGACAGGAATGTTCACACTGACCTTTAGTTTAGGGTAGAATAATCCAGAAGTCTCTTGATGGATTTGAATGAAGAACAAACGACAAGGAAGGGGAAATTAGTAAGGGAGACTTATCCCGAACGGAACGAGGCTCACGCTAGATACGGGTTGAATTCACCACAGGATAGCGTCCAAAAGTACAGTTCAATGTCACCTTCCAATAATCCTTGAAAAGCTTCCTTCCCACTATAGGGGTCAATCCTTCTGTTAATTCCACAGATGCAGGAGTTAGAAATAGCGCACTTTTTAAGGAAAAACAAAGTACACGCGGTTATAAACAGCCGCGAAGAAAATAACGTTTGAAGACAACGTGCGCGTGTGGATTTTACACGCGGGCAGGATTCACGCAGTCTGGGCCAGCCGCGTGTGAAGACAACGTGCGCGTGTGGATTTTACACGCGGGCAGGATTTACGCAGTCTGGGCCAGCCGCGTGTGAAGACAACGTGCGCGTGTGGATTTTACACGCGGGCAGGATTTACGCAGTCTTGGCCAGCCGCACTTGAAGACAGAGAGCGCGTGTGGATATTACACGCGGGCAGGATTCACGCAGTCTGGGCCAGCCGCGAGTGAAGACAACGTGCGCGTGTGGATATTACACGCGGGCAGGACTTACGCAGCCATGGCCAGCCGCACTTGAAGACAGAGAGCGCGTGTGGATTTTACACGCGGGCAGGATTTACGCAGCCTTGGCCAGGCGCGCTTGAAGATAGAGAGCGCGTGTGGAATTACACGCGGGCGGTGTTCCCGCAGTCCGGAACAGCCGCGTTTAGAGACAACGTGCGCGTATGGGATTACACGCGGGCAGGATTTACGCAGTCCGGGCCAGCCGCATATGAAGACAGAGTGTACGTGTGGATGTACACGCGGGCAGGATTCCCGCAGTCCGGACCAGCCACGCTTGAAGACAGAGAACGCGTGTGAATTATCACGCGAAGGAATAGCTCCAGGAATCAGCGTGTGGCGGAACACACGCTATTGAAGGCCCAAAAGTAGCTGTAGAAATATGCCAGGATGCAGATCAGAGGTTCAGCTACACAACGCCAATAGATTCGATCAGAAGCAGCGAGTGAAGTTTCTACGCTGCTTAAATACGTAATACCGTAGTTCACGTGACGAAGCAAAAGTCACGTGAAGTTAGCGACGTGAAAAGTGCAAACGTCGTTTTCCCGGTAACGTATCGAATAACCTCCATTTGGAGTAGAACGGTCTAGCTGTTCTACGAGCGTAGCGTCCAGCATGCATGACATTTTCTTTCCTTGTGTCAAAACAGGCTAAAGAATCATGGGTCCCAAACGAAAATCGCAGGAACCCCTAATAGCAGCACAAAAGCACAAGTCACCTCACCTCCTAGCAGCCATCGAGGCGGCGGAGCACCACGGTTGGGCATGGGTCAGGGAAAATATGTATGGCCTGCCAAAGGAAGGGGCACCCATACCACCCAGTCAAGTTGATGACACAACACCATCAAAGAGAAGGAAGATAACAGTCGCAAGAAAAGGTAACAAAAAATTGGCAAATTTATTCGAAAACATGTCTAAACTACAACAATTATTGCTCAAAATCAGGGGAAAACAACTACCCTCCACAGGGGAGACTGGGCCCATGAACCTCACCACACCTCTAGAACCCGCTATAACAGTGACCCCCCCGCACATGCAACAACCCCAACAATACCGGTCTCAGCAACACTACTGCCACAGGTGCCTGCAACATCAACAGCAGCCAGCACAATTGCGCCAACAGCAGCAACAATAGACCCAACAGGTGCTTTAAAAGCATGGGCAACCCCCATCACAGACACTCTGGGCCAGACAGGGGCAAGCAGCAACAACACAACAGACATAGCAATGATCTGCAATGCCCAACTAGACTTAAAATTGAAATCCTTCCAGACTGAAATACTAAATACATACAAAAGATGCCTAGCATGGAACATTGACGCCACAATCAAAGAGGCCATATGGGCCAAAGAGTTCATCGAAATCTTCTCACTTATAGAAGCCCAATGCAAAGGGAAAGATGCGTTTAGGGATCCCAAAAAGATACAGGAGAAAGCCATAGCCAGAAACGCCCAGGTAGAACAGAACTGGGAAAACTGGTTGCAGGCCTTTGCCATATTGGCACCGATATATGAAGAAAAATTCCCCAATGATGGCAGAAAACTATGGGCATACATGGATAAAATAAGAGAAGTAAAAATCGCCCAGAAAAGAAAGATCTGTCTATCTTATGATATTAGATTTAGGAGAAGCATGTCAGAGAGGCCAGCTATAGAATGGGCCGAGGTCCAGAATGACTTATACATGCTAAACACCGAGCCTCCATCAGAGGAAGAGGCCTCACAAACAAACTCCAAAAATAGCAAAAATGCACAGGGCCCCAGAATTAATGACAACGAAAAATACAAAAAGGGGGAACAGCCCTTTCGGAAGAACCAGCCATGGGTGGCTAAGTCTAATGCCCGCAAGCAGAACAAAAACCACTCTCCAAAAGCCAACATTCCATGCAGGAATTTTGGGAAAAACCAGTGCACATGGGGGAAGGAATGCTGGTACAAACACACTTGCACAAACTGCAAAGGTGACCATGCAGCAAACAACTGTACCAGACTACCAGCAAAAAATACAAAAGATTAACATCCCCACCCCCACCAACCACTGTTTTAGTACCAGGCAAAACTCCCGTCAACCCTAACAAATTTAGAGAAGCACTCAGAAATTATCCAGACAGGGAAATCAGCAAAACAATATGGCAGGGTTCCCCAAAGGTTTCATCATCCCCTTCAAGGGCACAGGGTCACAGAACGTCCCGATGAACCTAAAGTCAGCCAGGGACAACCCCCTGATGGTGGAGAACAAAATCAAAAAGGAACTACTACTAGGCAGGATTGCAGGACCCTGGGACCACATGCCCCTCAAAGACTACATAATATTGCCACTAGGTTTGGTCCCCAAAAAGGAACCTGGGAAAATGAAGTTAATTCATCACCTATCCTATCCCAAAGGCCAATCGCTAAATGACGGCATACCACACATGGAATCCGCGATATCCTACACACACATCCAAGAGGTGGTAAGACTCATACAGGAATGTGGCAGGAATGCCCTGATGGCCAAACTGGACATTGAATCCGCTTTCAGACAATTTCCAGTCCATCCAGATTCCCAGCAATGGCTAGGCTTTACTTTTGATAACAAATACTATGTGGACAAATGCCTCCCCCTGGGGTGCGCAGTATCCTGCACCCTATTTGAGCAATTCAGCTCCTTTTTCAATAGGCTTTCCAAAAACAGAGACCAGGGACCAAAATAGTACATTACCTCAATGATTTCATGGTAATGGGACCAGCACATTCTGATGAATGCAGCAGGGCCCTGGCGACTCTAGAAGGAATGGCCTCACAGTGGGGCATACCCCTAGCAAAGGAAAAAACAACCAAACCAGCAAACAACATAATTTTTCTGGGTATTGAAATAGACTCTGCAAGGGGCTTATGCAAACCCCCCCCAAAAAAATGACAGAACTCCTGGACAAAATACAAACCCTGACATCAAGACACAAGGGCACAGTAAAAGAAATTCAGTCATTAGCAGGTAGCCTCAACTTCGCAGCCAGAATTATTCCTCAGGGGAGGTTATTTTCCAGAAGTCTGGAGTTGAAAATCAAATCACACACCAAACCCCACCTACACATCCGCTTAGGCACACAGGTGAAACAAGATCTGGAAATTTGGGGGAATTTCCTTAAAAACTTCAACGCGATCTCACTTTGGCGAACGCCATTGAACACATGGACGAAAAGGGTCCTTTACTCCGATGCAGCCGGGAGCAAGGGGTTTGGAGCCATATTAGACTCATAATGGGTGGCAGGACACTGGCCCAACACATGGCAACTGGCAGGGTGGACAATAAATATCACCCTCTTAGAAATATTTCCCATTTGGCTAACCTTACACATCTAGGGCAAGCAACTAGCTAACACGGAACTCTTGGTCTGGTGCAACAACATGGCTGTAGTGGGCTCCTTAAACAGAAGGTCTACCAAATGCTCTTTAAGTACTGAAAGTCCTGCGAGCCATCACGCGGTCACACTACAAGAAAACATTCTAGTCAAAGCAAAGCACATCTCGGGGGCAGATACTAACATTGCAGATGCTTTATCTCGCTTTCAGTGGCCAAGATTCCGGGAGCTAGCGCCACACGGCCAGGAACAGATGACGCCAATACCAGCGGAATGCTGGACAATAATGGGAAATCAAGAATAACGGTATCAACGCCAGTGCCAGAGAGCCCAGGCCGGGATGCCCAACAAGAACCAGGCACCTCAAAAACGGGTGCAAACAATATAACGGCATCAACGCCAGCACCAGAGAGCCCAGGCCGGGATGCCCAACAAGAACCAGGCACCTCAGAAACGGGTGCCAACAACCCAGGGTTCCTAACAGAGCTGGCAGAAAAAGCACTGGCAAGCACTACCGCAGCACAGTACAGTAAGTGCCTACAAACAGTATTTAGAGTCACAGGTTTAAGCCATGTAGAGTTAATAACTATTAAAGACATAGAAATATTTTTTAAAATGGGCGCACGAACAGGGCTTTAAGAGAGACTGGGCAAAAAGACACCTAGTTGCAATCTCATATTTCTCAAAAATACAGGGCGATTCAGACCCCACCCAGAACGCCCTCATTGCCTACGCAATGAAAGGATGGGGCAGAATAGAGGGCCCCCAGGAGGACACCCGCACCCTCTTGACTTCAACAAGCTGGTTCAAATAGCAAGCCAGCTGGAAGCCATATGCTGGCATCCATACGAGATCATATTATTCAAAACAGCCTTTTTCCTGGCATACTTCGGTGCTTTCCGGGTAGGAGAATTTATCGCCTCCAGCACCAAGGCCACTAACGGCTTGGGTGTCATGGAGGTCAGGGACAGACAGGAGAGCGTCAGCATAGAGATCCAACAGTCAAAAACTGGGGCCAAAAGAACCATCAACATTTGTTGTATTGATGAGACAACAAACTGCCCAGTTTGTATCACCAATCTTTATTATGCACAAAGGCCCAAAGAGGGGGGGAGGATCCTAATACACAAGGACACCTCGGCACTAAGCCGCTACCAATTTAAAGGGGTGCTGATGAAAGCAATCAGCAAAGTAGGGTGGGACCCAAAGGGTTTTGGCACCCACTCCTTCAGGATAGGTGCCGACGGTATCCAGTTAAAATTTCGAATGAACAATTTCGAATGCCTTTTTGTCGAAGAAAAAAAAAATTGAAAAAAATGGCAAATATATTTTTTTATTTTATATGTTTTTTTTGGGTTTAGTTAGTAAAAAAAGTGTCAATTAAAAAAAAAAACGGGAGGTTCGGGGGGGAACCCCGCCATTAAAAAAAAAAAAACATTCGACATTCTTTTTTCCTGCATTTTTCATTCAAGAAAAAGGCATTCGAAATTGTGACATTCGAAAATGTCACTATAAACCGGCGCCACCACCTCAGCATGGCAGGAGGCTTAGCTCTTTAACAGCTAAAAAACATAAGGGGATGGAAGTTAGATTGCTACAAAAGATACATCAGACCACAGCTAATGTAGCCACCATCCCTCATTTTGGTTTCTCTTTTATTCCCCCCCCCTCCCTGCAGAAACGACAGGCGAAGGGAGGACCCCACTCCGATCAGCATGGATAGTCGGCCACTCATTTATCTTCAGGACGGGCCGATGGGCAGAAGAGACCAAAGAAAGGCCACCCTTCAAAAACACCATTGCATCATGGTGGGGATACAGAGGCCTAAAATGGTCCGATATCCATGAAACACTAGCAGAGCTTGTCGTATACAGAGACCCGCCAGAATTTCTGATTATACACCTGGGGGGCAATGACCTGGTTTCCATTGGAAGGAGAACCTTATTCAAGGACATTTGCTCCTCCCTATCAGGCATTTCTCACAACTGGAGGGGAACAGAAATATATTTCTCTGCCATCATACCCAGAAAGAAATGGCAAGGGCCCAACTGCTACAAATCAGTAGACATTTCTAGAAGAAAACTGAACATGGGGCTAGAGAAATTCTGTACAACAAGAGGACTGGGCTTCATAAAGCACCCGGCCATTACACTGGGTGACCCGGACCTTTTTCTCAAAGACGGCACTGATTTATCAAATCAGGGCATGGAACATTTCTTTCGAGAAATCACTGTGCCCCTAGCCTTCAGGGGTTGTCACTAGGAGATACTTTCGGGGGAACGCGGTCAGCCGTCATCCTGCCCGCATGTGGCGGCACAGGCCAGAGGGGGTAACTTCAGGACCCGGTGCCCAAAAGTATGTTACTATTATGATATGTGATTACTGTTATCTCCATAACGATATCTGTACAATAAAAACCTACGGCCTTTTATTGCCAACACGTAACAACATTGTCTGAGCCAAATTATTCAGGGTAAGGTTAAGCGTCGGCCAATACAATGCTTGCATATGGGTGCAGCAGTTATGGTCAATGCCGCAGGGCCGTCGAAGGCGAGGCAGGGTAACTGGTGTTACCATCAGCAGGCCAGGAGAGGGGCAGCCCAACCCCCCCGCTGTCTGCTCCTCTCCTCTTTCTAACTACAGAGACACGCAGTCTCTGCCGCACAAAGCTGAGGAAGGGTGAGGTGTGAACAATCATCTCACCCTTCCTACAAGCAGCAAGGTGCTAAGCACCTAAGGAAACCAACAGTCAGGCAGGGCCCAGGTTCAAAGACCTGCCCCCCCCCCAGGGGGCCAGACAGTTGGCTATCCGGCCGGGGGCTGGAACCCAGCCCCCACTACGATACACATCAAAGACCCAGGGCTCCCCTGGGTCTTATAAATAAGAGCAGCATGCTCTGAGAAAACACAATCTGTTTGTGGACCCTGAACGGGGACCCAAGCAAACAGGAGGTTCACTGTTTACTCAGTGTCTTCCAACCTTTGCTTCTTTACCACAGAACCCTCGCGCCCTACAAAATAAGGGAGAAGAACAAAGGAAATGAGGTACAAGGCACTGTGCGGTGCCCACAACTAGTCGTGGGACATGAGAAGGTGGCACGGGCCAGAGGGGGTAACCTCAAGACTCGGTGCCAAAAAAGTATGTTACTATTATGATATGTGATTATTGTTATCTCCATAACCATATCCGTACAATAAAAACATACGGCCTTTTATTGCCAACACTTGACAACATTGTGTGAGCCAAATCATTCTGGGTGAGGGTAAGGGGTCGGCCAATACAATGCATGCATATGGGTGCAGCAGTTACCCTTCTTCATCCCTTTCCATGGGCAATGCCCTCCCCCTTCTAAAACCGAAATATTTTAAGGGACTTTGTCGTAAAGCACTCGGTGTTCCCATTGCCATTTCAATGTTTATGACTAGATCACAGACATGCCTCACCTCAACTCATATCGCTAAAGGCAGATGAATCCATTGCGAGATAGCTGTACACATTGATTACAGGCTTGGGCAAACATGGCTTTCTGTATTAAAACACGTTTGAATGTATTGGCATTTTGTCTTAGTTTTTGGAAGGTTAAATCCTCTGAGGACATGTTCAATAATATATTGACAAACGCATCCCCATTTTGCTTAACCAGTTCAAACATTCCTTCAACTGGAGAGTGAGATAGTGGGCCTCATTACACGGACAGCGGTAACCATGGCGCTATTAGCACCATGGTTGCCGCCGGTATTTTACCTATTCCGCCTTGGTGAATGGGGGAATTACCGCCTCATTCCAAGGTTGGCGGGGCAGTAACTCCCCATTCACGAAGGCCCTTCCCCATTCACATTTGAGCCCCCATAGGGCTCAATGGGAATGGGGAAGGAGCAAATAACGGTATCGCTATTAGCGGTACCGTTATTTGCCCTGAAGTCCCTCAGCGCGTCCCTTCCTTAACGTGTGGTCTGGCCACATGTTAAGGACGGGAAACGCTGAGGGACCTCGTAGTATGGCGCTAAGGGATTACCGGCACCGGTGCTCTTACCGGTGCCGGTAATCCCTTAGCGCCATCCGTGTAATGAGGCCCAGTATCATGCATGTCCCCTTCTGGTGTGTCGTGTTCTTATGGGTAGTGTAGACACATACTGTCCACGTGTCATGATTCTACAAGGCCCCAGAGGTGTGTCGTGGGTACACAAGGCCGCTATGGATGAATTCTAATGCACTGCTTTCTTCCTGGGTCCTGGCGAAGGGGAGCTTTTCCTGCAGATTCTGGATAAAGATCAAAAGGGCGCTCTTTTAGCCGCACTCCATCTCAAGCATGCTTCAATCATTTGATTGTCACGAAATTGTAATTTGATGACTTCCGCTCGGCAGTGTTAGGTGAAATTACAGGGCTCTGGCATTGGTGCTGATTGCTAGAAGAGACGGCGCGGTGAGCGGCAGGCATGCATGAAGGAGCACCGCCATACCTTCAATCAGTCGCGATTCATCACCGAGTGGGAAGATGCTGCTACCGGGGCGCCAAAAGGTCAGCATTTCTTTAACTTTGAATTGATTTGTTCGGACCAACGGCTGAAGGGTGACATTACTAGGCACACAGTAGTCTCTCCACAGATCATTCAATAGACAGAAAAGTGTTGAACAAACTACATGAAACCCCTCCCTCCCACTGGTCCTTTTCTTCAGACTAGCATGTCCCATTCTCTGCACGTGCCCTGCAACGTAATGGCGCACGTAGAGTTTAAAACATAGACCTGCAGCGAGGGAACCGCCGATAAGGCCCAAGCTACAGGTATATAAAGCTATTTATTAGAACACCCTCAGCAAATCATGGAAATAGAAAAAAGATAAATGAATAATACATTCATCAGAAATTAATATTGGGAAAGGGGTTAGAGGATGGAAAGGGTAGTTTTGTTAAGAACAATATTTATTTTAGTTCGTGTCATTGTAGTAAACTTACACACAGTGTAGTAGTATAACGTGGAAGCTGCTATTTTACAGGCATTTTCGGGTTGTGGCTCTTTTTTTGTAGGTTAGTGGGAGGTAATTAGAATTGGGGGGTGGAGTATCCCAATGTGGAAAGTCCATGCAGGTGAGAGCAGGTTTTTTTTTTCTCACCAGGAAGATAATTAGTATTGGATGGCTGGAAGATTTAAATGTGTAAAGTTAATCCGCTAGTCAGTAGTTATTTGCTGTTTTTAGTAGTCAGGGGAAGGAAGGACCAAAGTTAGAAGTTTAACATAGAAATATAAATATTCCCAAACAAAAAAACAATAGTGTATTATAACATGGGCACTGTTAACATTTAACACAGATGTTTATTTAGAAACATGTATTGTGAACATTGATCTAGCAAGTGGGCACTGTTGGGAATCAACTGTCAACAAACTTGACTTACCTTTCTTTCGCACGTTTACTTTTGCGTGTGTTGCAGCAGTGTTTCTTCCTAACGTTTTCGAGAAAGCATCACATTGGATGATTTGTGAGGGGTTGGGGCCACATAATGTACGCGCGCACAGCAGCAATGCGATTAATGAGGTGACCAGCTGCGAGCTAGGACGCGGCCCGATGAGGAAGCGGAGGCAGCATCAATTAGCTACTGGGCTGTGATGACGGCGCCATGGCGCCGCGGCAGAGGTAAGCACCCCTTCGATTTGTCCAGGCTATATTCAATCTGCGGCTATATCAGTATGTATGGCCCGCAGGTAGACCAATCAGGTGCTTGGATACACCGTTACTTAGGGTGTTCTAATGCACTTTATGAGCGTCCACGGAATTCGAAAAAGCACCGGGGTAAAACGCAAAGGTCAGTTTGATTGTTCGCCGTCTTGCAGCTGCATTACAGGGATCGGTGAGAACGGGGACGACCGAGGTCAGTGACCACAATTCAGTAATCAAAGCACACTAACTGTTTGAAGCCGACAATGCATGAAACTCATGCTAGTTTTTTATAATGAGAGTTTTTCTAAAACAATGTCCAGGTTTTTGGATGGTTATGTACAACGTGTTTTCTTTTCGTGCACTTAAGAAGTCAGGAAAGAATGCATTTTTCACCCACTGAAGATAAGTTCTTTGGATCCTGTGTGTCTCATTCCCTGGAAAATAAACGTTTAGTGAGGAAGCGACCCCCCTCTGGGTAGGCGTCTGTTGTCTGGCGCTCAAGACCTGCATGCAATTGCACTCAATGAACATCACGGCCATTATTCCATACAGTTACAGTTTGCAGGACCTTGGACAGCAGCTGCAGCGCAAGGCCCCTTCCTCAGCAATGTTTGCATTTACCATATGAGCTGAAGCCTTGTTTTATTTCAAGAGGAGTGCTTAATTCCCTTAAAGGATTCATTTGAAAAACCCTCCTTGCGCTTTGCTGCAACTCGTGGAGGGTGCTGCAATGCATGCCTTTGGCTTTCCACCACGTTCATTCCTACAGCACTCGCTAAGAATCCAATGATTGCAAGCAGTAGTCACATACATTATGTTAAAGGATATTTATACTATGGACTATCACCACCTGAGTGGTGCCCTCGCACTCTGTCAGATCTGAAAGGCAAGGGGGTTGGGTAAGTTAGTAGGACTGAGTGGGAAAAAGTGCAAGAGAGCTGGGATAGGCTGTTGGCAGCTTCAGTTCGGTTTACACGGTTTGCTAAGCGTAGGTGTTTTTTTTGGGCGGTAGTTGTCATGTGCTGTTGTGCGAGGCTGTGTGTGGTTTGTTTCGTTGTTGCGGTGTTGTGAAGTGGGTGAGGTTGGTTGCGCTGTATAGGTATGATAGTGTTTTGTTTACAGTTTGAGAGGTGTAAGCAGAGGGAAGAGATTTTAGTGGGTTGGTTAGTGGTGGCACTCAACCCTATGCCCTCTGCTTTTGCCTCCTGTGGCATGTGTCCCTGCCAGTGATGTGAATTATGGTCTCCTGTCTATACTCTATGCAGAATTGTAGGTTCATAGCAGGACTGCTTAGTGGTGAGGCATCCTCCACCCCTTCTACCCTGTGTTCAGAATAATGGGGGTCTACACTGATTTGTTCCCTGTCATATCCTGGTGTGGAGACACCATCACCTCCCTGGGCCCCTTTAGGGAGGGAACCTCTTCCCTGTTCCCTAGAGCTCTCTGGGCCCTGTGGTTCATCTCTTCGGTCGCCAACCGTTCACCTTTAGCTCTAATGCCCTGTCTGTGATTCAACCTAGGAAACTCCCATCTCTCTCCCTAGCCTCTGGTAAGTCCCTCCCTGCAAACAGGTGCACCCAGGTCTCCTTCCCCCTGGGATGTCTCACCAACTCCCTGCAATTTGTCGTGGTTTGGTCTAGTACTTTATCTTGCCATTTGTGTGTTCATTCCGAGCGGTATGGGCGTTGCTCATTCATTTTTGTCTGTTTCTGAGTTGAAGAGCCAGGTTTTTAGGAGGTTTTTTTAGGTGATCTTTCATATTTCGTATTTCTCTCAGGAGAGAGTTCCAAATTTTTCCGGCTAGGCAGGAGAATGCTGATGCACCAAGTTATTTCCTTGTGTATGGTTTAGGTTCCAGGTGGATGTTGTTGCTGGATCTGAGTGTTCTGATCGGTTGGTAAATGGTGATTTTCTTTTGTAAGAATTCTGCTCCTTGGCCGTAGATTGTGTGTTATGCACATTGGCCCTCATTACAACCCCGGCGCTAAACCATGGCGCTATTAGCACCATGGTTGGTGCCGGTGTTGTAACAAGTCCGCCATGGTGGAATCGGGAAATACCGCCCCATTCCAAGGTTTGCGGGGCGGTAATTCCCCATGCCGCCATGGCCCTTCCCCATTCCCATTTTTGCCCCTTAGGGCTCAATGGGACTGGGGAAGGCGCTAATTACGGCACCGTAAATTACAGTGCCGTAATTAGCTCCTAGGTCCCTTTGCGGGTTGTTTTTTTAACGCCTGCTAAAAGCAGGCGTTAAAGTGCCACCAGCAAAGGGACCTCGTAATCAGGCGTTAAGGGTTTAACGGCACTGACACCTATTACGGCGCTGTTAACCCCTTAACGCCTGGGTTGTAATAAGGGCCATTGTCTTGAATGTGATTTGTTTTTTGACTGGCAGCCAATGCAGCCTCTTCAGTGCTACATTGATGTGATCCCTTCATGGGAGTTTGAGGAGAAGTCTGGCAGCTGTGTTCTGTATATGTTGCAGTTTCTTTAGTAGATAATCTGGCATTCAGAGGTATAGGTTATTGGCGTAGTCTATCCTGGACATGACCAGGGAGATGAAGACCAGTGTTTTGTGTGTGAAGGAGAGGAATAGTAGAATAATTTTGATTGTGTGCAGGCGGAAGAAGTATTTCTTTGCTTGCGGTTCTAGGATAAACTCGTTTTCCATTAGGATTCCAAGGTTTTTGACTATTTTGGATGGCATGGGCACTGTTCCTAGTTCTGGGGACCACAGATGTATTGGTTGCTTCCCTGGTTTCTGATATATAATAATGATTTCTGTCTTGACCGGGTTGATTTTTAGGCTGGTTGTATTCCTCCATTCATAGAGTTCTTTGAGACAGTTACGAGCATTGTGTTCTCCTCTTGTACATCTTCGATCTTGTAGATTATTTGGGTCTTATCTGTGTAGTTGTAGCAGGTGTGGCTGTGCCTTTTGTTGAGGTTGATTAGTGGAGTCATGTAGATGTTGAAGAGGAGTGGGGGTAGGGAAGATCCTGTGGTACTCCACAGGTGGTGTCCAGCTGTGTGGATTTGAGTGGTTATAGCCATACTGCCTCTGTTCTTTCAGACAGAAAGATTTAATCCAGAGCTGCACTGTGTCGGTGATCCCCAATTCTTCTTGTCTCTTGATGAGGATGTTGTGGTTGACTGTGTAGAACGCTGCAGAGAGGTCAAGTAGTATCAGTAACGAGTCTGTGTTGGAATCTGTGTTGGAATGTAGGTAATCCCAGAAAGAGATAAGGGTCGTCTTTGTCCCTCTCATGGGTCTGAAGCTGACTTGCGCCTGGTTCAATAGTTGGTGGTTTTCCACATGTTCCAGAGTTTGTTCATAGACGTAGGTCTCTAGCAATTTAGCCGGGTAGGGAATGTTTGATATCGATCTGTAGTTAGAGAGGTCTTCCACATCTCCATTAATCAGAAGTCATGCAAGCTAACCCAAAAGCACAGCATAGTAGAAATTACAATAGGAAATATGGATATGATGTATCAAGCTAAATCGAAAAAAGAAAACAAATGGTCCATGTTTGCTCATAGTCCTCAAATTATATCTAAACCAGCAGGGTAATGTATGCTGTTAACTTGTGCTGTGGCTCTCAAGTGGATGTGAACTTCCTGTGATGGCTACTGGGGGGCCCTGTGGCTTGTTAGATACATTGGCCTACTCTACTCTACTCTACATTACAAATCAATGGGGTTACCCTTAATTTTTTAATCCCACTGTAACATTTATTTTAAATTGCCTCACACGGATGAGCCCCAGTTAAGGTGAACCACGTATGTGGTCTCGGGAGTTCTCTGTCTTGGGTTGTTAAAGATATGCAGAATTGAGTCCTGCCCTGTAGGGTAATAAGTGGTGCCCCAAAAGGTAATGACAATGTTCTTATCTGAAGCTAAAAAGGCAATCTTCAGTGAATTTGAATACCCGCAAGGCATTGCTTTGTGGTTCGGAACTGGAGCTGAAATTCCACGGATGGCTACTGGGTGGCACTGTGACATATGCAGGTTGATAGCTGAAATGGCCTATTCTACTGTACAGGTAGAAGGATTTTCCCCTCATTTTTTAAACCCAGCATAACATTCATGGTGTTTGCTGTTAACTTCAGCATGTAAATGGTTACTCACAGGTTCCAACTTCCTGGCAAGCTGGACCTAATAACAACAAAAGCAAACGCTCATAGATTCAAGATGCCTCTAGCCTGTCTTATGGTACTGGATACACTGACAGTTCGAATGCTACATTTACATGTGAAAAGTGAAACTTCAAATTCTGTTGAATAAGTAGAACATGTGCTTATGTAAGTTTGACTAGTGAGATGCGATGATCCATTATCTAAGGTGGGTACATAAATAATATTAGGACCGGATTAGGAAAATGCATCCGCACTGCACTGTCGGCGCTCAGTCCCACGGTACCCCATATTCTCCAAATGTATGGAAGTTCATTCGTTACAGAATCCTGCAATGTGTCCTTCTTTTTCAATTTCTTTCATTGTAGAGAACATACTGCCAGTGATAAATTATTGATCTGCCAAGATTACTTTTTCACCAGGGTGTGTGTGTGTGTGTGTGTGTGTAGACTCATCGGTTTTCCAATGATATAATGATATAATATCAGTGGAAATGTATATTTTCCACTAGAAGTAATCAAGCAATAAACCCGACAGACAAAGCCTCTGGACCGAGTTACAGGCAACGGGACACTACCAGACCCAGTAATGTCCCTTCCAGAAGGGTTTATTCTATTAGCATCCCAGCATGTAATACGGGGATACTCATCGTTTTTTTCCAAATTGAGAAACAGCGTGTTTGGCATTTCTCAACTTGAAAACCACGATGGCTGCCATGGACTAGGGAGAAGGGAACTACATGTGGTCCTTTCTCCCTTTCCATGGCAGCTGTTACCATGACAGGGATGTGCAGGGAACGCAGAGGGGTCCCAGCGTCGGTAAGGGACAAGGGAATTGCAGTTAAGTGTGCTGTTGGTGGGTGAGGAATGTGGAAATTGAGGTTGGGGGAGCTGGGTCTAAGGGGAAAAGGGATTAGCATGGGCACACTTACCTTCATCCTCAAGCCTCTGAGGAGGCTCAGAGCGGGGTCTTTACCATAAGGTAAAGTCCCCATTTCGACAATCCTGATTGGCTGGGGGCCACCCTCCTCTCCAGACCCTGCTGCTGCATGTTAATTACCAATTATTGCCAGCAGTTTTCATTTGATCTAGCACTGCTGCAAACCGTGGTTGTACCATATCCTAACTTGCTCTGTCTTTTTCTGTGACAATGGGCCTGTGCACACTTGTAGCACAGTGCAATAAAGTAAATTAGTGACGTGTGGTCTTTGCAGTCCTTTTTTTCTTACACTGCCATGATTAGCTAAACATTGTTCATCTCTTTTCTGAAACATTAAAATACCTCTCAACAAAAAGTTACTCGTTGGATATTTTGGCTCCAAAGAGATAATTTATTTCCCCAAGTATCTTTCCTTATTAAAATGTTTCCCTTTCTGCTTTCTGTATAATGTAATATGTATATGGGATAACATATCCCTACTGTACGTTATAAGTTCTGCGCCCAAATAGAGGAACGAGGCGAAAGGTCACAGAACTCTGAGGTGTCTTGTATCATCCTTTTTACATATAGTAGGGGGTATTTCATTACTTATAATGTATGGTCACCACACACTGTTAACCCCGGCCTCTTGCTTATTCTAATGTAAGATCTTCAATTAGCTGGTCCATATAATCAACGTAGAATCTGTTTGTATTTTAAAAAAAAGTTAATATTTAGATTTGAATGTTTTGCAGAGAAATAGTCTGAACATTTTAATAAAATGCATTGAAAAACGAATTTATTTTGTACTTTAAGATAAGTAATAATAACATGCAACTTCTTGCTCACGTGTGTTAAACTTAAGCAGTGCACAAATTAAACATTCTACCATAAATAGTTCCTTGGGAATTCATTGCTGTAAAGTGTCAAAGAAAACTATTTCACAAGCAATGCATTGAAGAGCTTGCAACAGCTTTAATTAACTGTGCAGTGACAGCTGGAATTATGAACTTTGCTGGCTCAAGCAGCAGGCATTGTAATCACAACTGAAGGGTAGTAACTAATTACAGCGCAGTTGTGATGTCATTATTTTATTACAGACAAGTTGTGAAGTCACAACTAGCCTGTAATAACAAAATTTTTTCCATGCTTTTATTTGGATATTCCAGT
Organism: Ambystoma mexicanum; assembly: GCF_040938575.1. Classification (NCBI taxonomy): domain Eukaryota; kingdom Metazoa; phylum Chordata; class Amphibia; order Caudata; family Ambystomatidae; genus Ambystoma; species Ambystoma mexicanum. The sequence continues at coordinate 1,358,272,616 of NC_090930.1, read as the reverse complement.
CTGTCATGTATTATTATAGGAATTATTTTTACAATAATTTCTTTTGAATATTACTTTTTCATTTAATACCACGTTTTGCTCCTTTTTCATTTCTGTCCCCTTATTTAAGCTCTTTATATTTTTGAGTCATTGTATGTGGCCCCAAGGTTTTATTATTGCCTGTCAGCTGCCCCAGCCACAACATTCCCACTGTGTTTCAAAATTGATTTGTGATGGAACGTAGAAAGATCTTTTTGAAAGAAAGAGTTTTCAATACAGATATTTTATTTTTTAAGTGAAATTGTTCCGTAGGTGCATTATTAGAAAGCTACTTCTATATCTGTGTGTTTTCTGCATTAATACTGTTGTAATGACTTGTTGTGTAACTAGCCAACTAACCTTGTGTTTGCCTTTCTAACGAAATGAGATTTTAAACATTTCAGGTTTTGATATCTTTTTTTGTACTACCTGAGAATATTATGCTGTGATGAAATAAGATGCATTAGGTGTTGAAGTCACTAAGAACTACTACATCAGATGATAAAAAGAAAAAATGAGGGGAAGGAAACGGTAAAGAGTTTTACAGCCAAGGCTCAAATGCAAGGAATGCAGTACTGTTATGGTCTTGTCGAACAGCTACAGCTACACTGCACCCTTCCCTTGCTACAGTTACATAAAATCAACACACACACAAAACCAAGACAGGATATTTTCTTCTAATAGTTATTTTGATAAGGTTAAAATGTGGGCATGTTTTAAACTCCAAGAACCAATACCAATGTTTTCCCTGGGACTTGCAGTACCGAAATGGGATATTTCACCTTTCGTTGTAGGTTATATAGTGCAGTGGCGAAGTGTCCAGCCTGGAAACCTGACAACTGCGGTTTGATCCCTGAGGTCTTAATGAATTAAAAGAGAACATCCATGTTTCTCTTTTAGCCTGGGGGGGACTGTGTCCACCCTCTGAATAAAATGGGGGGACTCTGTCCCCCCGCGTGTACCCTCGACTTGAGCCCTGGCTCAAACACAGAAAAGACTGGAATGCTTTAGCCAGGTAAATGTAGTAATATTGAAACAGTGAAACATTCGTAACTGAAAGCAAAGTGTTATGTAGTGTAGTTGTATAGCTGTTAGATAAGACAATCACACCACTGCATTACTTGCATTCCACCCTTGAAGTAAAACTCTCTTACTGTGCCCTTTTGCTCATTTTTTGCTTTTTATCATCTGATGGAGAAGTTCAGTGTGACTTTGAGACCTGGTGCATTATTTCATCTCTAACATCATATGTGCAAATAGTCCATTAAAAGGAATCAAAACTCAAACGTTTTTGTGATTTTTTTTAAAAAACCAGCTTAACTTGGTGGCAAACTTGTTTTGCACATAACAAAATGAGATCAAATGTTCTGGTACCAAGTCAGTTTCTTTCATTGTACTACCGATTGCAGGTGTCTGGAGAAAAAGAGAAGCAAGAAGTAACTCAAGATACATTTCAAAGTCAGAAAACCCATAAAAACATATTATGTTTTAGGGGTTTTTGTATGACACTTACAGTATGCCACATAGTCACTTTAAAACATTAAAACGTACTTCAACAAGGTGGATACGACAGTGAAACTGCTTTAAATTTCTGATATGTTGAAATTGCCACGAATCTGCAATGTTGAAAAGGGAGAGTGCTTATGCATGGTTCTTCATGGGGGATAATTGCAGAAAAGGAGTTAATTAAAACTGTTCATGCTTTATATAGATCTACAATAAAAGGTGTTGTCACTGTGTTGGGAAGTCCTTTTTGGGGGCAAGAATCAGTCAAATGAAAATGGCTTGATCGATGGCTTCCTCAGGTCTCTCAAACATTAAATTTGCCTAGAGACAGACTGCAAAACAACCACATCTAATTATGAGCATCATAAGACTACTTCCATTGAATAGCACAAATCCATCTACCCTGTAAAAAAGGACAAATGCACCACTGAAATCAGACAGGCCACAAATGGGTCCAACAATTCATCTCCCATCCTCTGACGCCATCTTCCAAGAAGATGTCATAGCCCAATGATAAGTGCTGGCTTATAGATCTGCACTCATTCTTCAAGTTTGAAACTCAACAGGGCTGACTTTCAAGTCTTTATTCTGAGGTAGATAAATTGAGAACAATTATATTAGGTAATAGTAGTACCTGTTATTCACCGTCTGGGAAATGTTAAACACCCCATTACCAAGCGCTATATGAAAAACACGTAACAGCAAGCTCTTTGCTATCCTACACCCTAAGGGATTTAAGGGTCCAGGATAACAAAATGCCTGTATTGCAATGACAGCAATCAAGTCACTTAAGCAAACAAATATGTACAAAAAAGCATTCTGGACTTCTTCTCTACTTACTGGAACACTAACCTTTCAACCTTGTCTGGTATTTTATCATCTGGAATGCTACTATTAATGACCATAACAGACCAATTAATAATGTTTTTATTAGAGTGCTGGATAACATTTTTGCTGTAGAATTTTTCTTAGAAACACTGAAGCTCAAATAACTTAATCAGCAACTGATTATAGTTGTATTCCGAGAGGGCTTCAAAAACCACATTTAGGCACAGTCAGGCCTGTATTGTTGCTGCTGGAAAAAGTGGAAATGCTCAGCTGAGGAGCAACGCAGAATATGCACCTGCCAGATCCACTCAGTGTTCGTTGTGAGTCGGTGCACATTTTGGGGACATTCTGGAGTTTAAGATTTGTCTGTGTGTGGGTCATGTAAAATCTGATGATGGATATTTAGCTTCAGATTGAGGGTCTTTGTGCAAGCTGAACATCTCTGAGCAGTAAGTAGTTCTTATGCAGTGGCAGGGAGGCTTTATCATATCCACTTAGTGGTACATCCTCGTTCATTCTTGGGTACAGCTATTTTTGCTAAGCTCTTTTCATCAGATTCATTTTTTCGAGCTTGTGAATGCAACTATCTTTGATGCATAAATTGATGTTCTTGATACTTTGGATTGCCTACAAACTTTGCTTCCAGATGTTTTTGGTAAGCTGAGCAGGGTTACACAAGATAAGGCAGACAGCTCTTTACTGCACTGTTTTTCTTTTTGAAGGTTTTAAATCGGTAGGAATTGCTTTAACTCCTCCTGTTCTAAGAGCAGAGCTACAATTCAAGAAAGAACGAACAGTGACAACACAGAGATGGTGCCGGTGGAATAAGGCATCTCCAATCACTCCTCCGTTGGAGAACTTAAAACACACTCATTTTATGAGTCTCTGCTTCTCTTCAGAAACAATTTATGCTGCAACACAAAGTCTTTTCAAAAGGAAATGTAACTTAAAGTTCAAACCTGATCTTGAGACATCCGTAGCCATCCAGCTTCCCTAATTTATATAACAAAAAGTGAAAGTCAGTGGCCCCACACACAATTCCCAAAACCTACTCTTCAGAAGTCAAGCAATGTCTAACGCACAAAACAAATTATCTTGTGGGCATGCGCTTGAAGCGGGTAGTCACAGGCTGGTCATTCTCCTCTTGCCTCTCTGCTTTGCTTGTCTTTTGCAAGTCCCCACCCCTTGATGTGGACCTTCTGGTCCCTGTGCCTTAGTGTGCCTCTTCATCTTTTGCCAGCCTCTCAGCTAACTGATCTGGATTCCTATTGGTCTTGAGCTTTCTAAACGTCATCTCTTTTTGCCTTCCCACCATTAAGGCTTTGATTAACATCATGACTTAATCTTTCACTGCCCTGGTCCCTGGTCTCGCTTGTCCCTCCTGGAACGTAAGAACAGTTCTGGTTTCTCAAGTCTTCCCTCCAGGACCTTGGGTTCACCTCTGGTCCCTTGTCTGGTCCTTGCTGGACTTTAGTTTCAGCTTTCAGTTTCTTGACTGGTCACTTTTGGAACTCAGATTCAACTGTTGCCTGACGACCGGTCCCTCATGTACCTTGGATAAGCACACTTGGATGGGTATTTCTCCCCCTCACCAGGGTTCTTGTTAGGCAGTTAATATTCTTGAGAAACCCTTCGGCCATGGGTTATCTCCTCCTCCCTGAGCCTTTTGTGTGCCTGATGAAATGAATGCCCTTTAGTGCACACCGTTCAGTTCTCTTGGCCGGGCGGCACCTTACCAAACACCTGTGGCAAGAATGAGGTGGTCAGGACTCTTTCAGCCTTGGGTCTTGCAGTCTCTCTTAATGTGCCAGTCTTCCTTCAAACCATCTTCCTTCAGACTCTTTCTTCCTCCAGGTTATACCCTTGGAAAATGGGAGCACACGTATGCCTGGCTGCCTCCTCCATGGCATCATCCTTTACTGTGTCTAGAATTCTCTTCTTTAGTGATAAGGTAGCATGAGCACACTTGTCTGCCAGCCATTCCCATTCGTTATTCCTCCTTTTAGTTTAAACTCTCTTCACGGATTGGTTGATCACTAATCATTTACTAATTATTCCAGTTATGAAGTTTTTCTCTTTGTGATTGGTTACTTTTGCTGGTGTGCTGGCTTGTTGCCCTGCAGAGCAGACAAGGCATTAAATGCTTAAGTGGCGTTTAGGGCCATCTTGGAATTCCACTAAGTACTTTGTGTAAGGCTGAACATCTCCATCTCTCAGCTGGACTCCTCCTTCACTCGGGATTTCAAAGCACAATATGGCCTAGGTGCCTCTTGGATACTTTCTTTCCGGTCTGGTGCCACTTGTATTATCTTGAACTCTACGGTCAGTGTGGTTTTGCAAAATAGAATTTGTGAACCCTCTCGTCTAGACAACTTGTCTCCCACCTTGCACATGTTCAAAGCACTATCTATTTTTATTTTTTATTTGTAAAGGACCAAGCCACAGGCCCGTAGGCATAAAGGCGCTAAAGCAAATAACAGAAACACTCTAAACTAAAAAAAACACTCACCTGCTGTGATTCTCAGAACTCTCTTCATTTCAAAGTCCCTCGAATTAAGGAATACCAAATCAAATCATCCACTCTCATTGGCCAAATTGCCAGCCAACAATGGAATTCCCAATAATGGAATTGCCATACCTTGGAGGTGACCCACCTTGTATTAAAGAGATGGGAGTAACACATGTATATTTTAAATGCTCTCTATAGATGGGTACTGGGAAGGCATCATGAAGCAAGACACAGACAACAGACTTAAAATTCAAAATAAAATACTTTATTCAATCAAATGTCAAGATGGTAGCAGGCATAACTTGCCCTGTGCTAATGTGGGATTTCCCTACCTGAATGAAACTGATGAAAGTCTGAGTCCAGCTATAGCTAACCAATTTGTAGGGATGTCAATATCAAAAGAAATAGTGTGCAACTCAGAATTCTGAGCTTCTTCCAGCTCACAGCTTTCTTTCAGCTCCCCTTCTCCAAGTATAAGAAAGTTACACAAAAAGGTCTCAAGATTACCTTTCTTCAGTTCAAGGTGATATAGTTCCGACCCAATTCTCGTGGTTCCCTTCGTCAAGTTCCAAGCAACACAGTTCATAGAAAATACAAAGGTCTTGAGGCTTTGTTCTCAAGACTGAACAATGCAGCTCCTCAATGCTCAGGGTTCCTTCCCCAAGACTATGGGCCTGATTCACATAAGTGATTTACAATAGTGCAATCCCACAGGAAAGCACTCTGCGAATCAGGCCCTTTATCTTTATAGTCACACTGGGCCTCATTACGAGTCTGCTGGTCCGGGAACTACGGTACCGGTAAGCTTGCTGGTACCGTAGTTCCCGGACCGGTAGACTACGAGTTGGGCTCACGGGTGCTTGTGTGCCTGCCAGGTCAGAGCTGGTCGGCACACAGTCGCCCGCGAGCACAACACGTCGGATGCACCATCACCATTCACGAATGGTGCCGGCGCATCCTGCTTCCCCGTTCCCATTGAGCCCTATGGGGCTCGAATGGGAATGGGGAAGAATTCTTTCCAGTGCCCTGGAATGGGCAATTACCGGGTCTGCTGGGGTTGTAATAATAATAATTTCAGCGGCGGCCGTGCCTGTATTGTAATGAGGCCCACTGTCTTTAAGTTTCCAATATGTAGGGCTCACTGGTCTAGGTGCAGTTGTCAGACCAAACGGTCCACCCATCACAAGCCGCACAACAAGGATCCCTGACTCTTGGCCTCTTGGCTTCGATGTATATCTTTAAAATCTTCTGGCTTTTCCTTTTCAGCCTCTTGGCTCTGCCATCAGTTCTCACACATCCTTTCGAGTCGTTAGCCTTGTCACTCTGCATTTATTCACAAAAGTTATGTTAAGGATGTTTTACTTACACCCACCTTCTAATGACTCTCTGTCACTCTTTTTGTAATTTGCTTTCTCCTGGGCATTGGGAATATTCATTTGGTTCACTTGGTTTGTTCCATTCACTACTTAAAATGCTTTACTTCAGGGTTTTGGTTAATTCGGTATTCAATTAGCATTCATGCTGCTTAATTGTAAAGTTCCACTCAGTGCGGCATTCAATCTGCATTCGTTTTGCTGTTTTTAAAGTTCTATTCAATTAGATATGCAATAAACATTTGTTTCAATAGATTTTTAAAGCTTCATTCAATTAGGTAGGCCATAAGCATTATTTTCATGTAATTGTAAAGTTCAATTTATTCGGTGTTCAATATATGCTTGTAGGAGCACCCCGTTGCGCACACGTTTTCCACTACACTCACCGGCTTGTGGCTTCTCTGTTCGATGGTTCTCTCTTCTTCGCCTGCACTGTGGAGATTGGGAAACTCACCCTTTCCCTCTCTGTTTGCCCACTGCGTGTCTCTCTTCCCATGCCGGCAACCGGAATGCTGCTTTGCGGGCGCTGGCTTTGTCCTCCTAACTTTATGATCTCTGGCAGCTCCTGCTGCTGAGCACAGGTCACGGAGGCTTCCAGACTGGCAAAGCTTACACGGTCCCCATGCTATGAGCTGTGGAAGTCCTCTGGGCAGTTTGCTGGCATCCTGGCTCCTCGTCCGGTTCCACCATGCCTGTCTCCTTAGGAACACAGTTCCCTGCTGACTCCTTCCATCCAGGCCTCCCACTTGCTCCCTGCTCTACTGCTCTACTCTAGCAGTCTCCTTTTATACACCTGCAGCCCCTTGACAGGCTGCAGGTGTGGGTCTCTAATGAGCCTTGCCCAACCATAATTACAGGGACATGCCTGACCCTTACAGCTCCCTGCAGGTATTTTCCTCGTCCCAGTACCAAAGTGGTGAAAGTTTGTGGTGTTCACTAGTCTTAACAGTACTGAGACAAAATAAAAGGCAAGCCTAGTGTTATATGTGGGGAAATGAGGAGAACAGCTTTACAATAATCTATAAAGATTGGGGGAGGGTATGGTTGAGTCTCAACAGTGTAGAGGGATACCATGTGTCTCCTAATGGTACCACACTCCCAGTTTCCAAAGTCCCTCAACTCAGGTGATTCTCCCTCGGTTCTCCACCCCAGGGTCGAGATCCAAGAGCGATGGCCTTTCCCTGGCCAACTGAGAAGAGGATGCAGGGGATCTAGGAGTGAGAATACCCTCAGGTTTCTCACAGTACATATTCCTATAATTTGATAGCATACTCCCCAGGAAGGTACCACATTGTTTCATTATGAACTAAAATAAAGTCTGACATAACATGGATCAAACTCTTAATACAAATTGTTTTGACATTAAGATGCTAGACTTGTTCAATATTAGCGTATTAGTTTGACTCCATTCCCTTATCTTCAACCCCTTACCTTCGATTACACAACATTCACCTTTGTACACAGTCTGTTCTTGACTAGAAAATTCTAGAACAGGATTAGGAGTCCCAGAATTAACATTCTGGAGCTTGACTTGGGTCACAACATATAGAGGTATCCAGTTAAATAAGCCACCAAACTCCAAGGATTGCCTGAGCATGGTCTCAAATGCCTCATGCATTCAACATTACATTCTGTACTAACTTAAAATGTTCCAAAGATGCCTTGGAAACACATCCCTATTAATTCAGCACTTAAATCACCTAAGGAAACAGCCTTCTTTTGCATGGCTATAGTCCACCTAAAAGGACTGACATGCACCCATTCAATCACAAAGCATTTTTCCCTTGCTGAGTCACTCCCTCCTTTTCTTTGTAGCATGTATTCCTATTTTCCCATCCTCTTTTCTTTCCCTTGCTCATTTTCTTTCCTCCACTAGACTAACGTATGGATACCTATGGAGAGGGCACTGTGCACCACCCTAAGCACAACCCTAGGATACCTGCAATTACTATGATGGGGATTTTATGCAGTATCAAAGAATATTAACATAGCGTAACATAACTTGGGAGATAGAGAAAGAGAGAGAGAGAGAAGGAGGGAGGGGGGAAGAGAAATATTTTCGTCCTATGGAGTTATTTCTGCCAGTTTATCAAAGGCTCTAAGTAATGAGGTGAAAGATCACCTGTGATGGTTTTGTGCAAATAGACCCAGTGATCCACCATTATCCCAAGATCTCTTGGTGGCAAAGCATGTTCCTGTCCCTCGGTACTCCCTACCTCTCTTAAGGAAAGGAGGTGGGATTTCAGGTTTTCCATAGGATGTAGGCTTTTGGTGACTTTTCTCTGACAGTGAGACTAGACATCCCTTTAATCATTAATAATACACTTTGAAAGAATCCAATTCAGAATTGGCCTATTGTAAAATGTATGTATTATTGCTCCAATGTTGGGGTCATCATGATTAAGTTTAATTGGAAGGTAGGAACAACACAGCCTGAAATCACACATGATACTGTCAGGATAAGCATAGGTCACATTCTCTGGTTGGAGGGGGCTTAAGGAACCTCCACAATGGGGGTCATTACAAGTTTGTCGGTCTGAAAAAAAAGTGCTGATAATTCAGTTTACTAGCACTTTTTTCAGACTGCGCTACTATGAGATGTAATGCCGGTAACACTGCACCGGAAACACTGCACACTGTGCCACCGCTGCCGGTAAACAAGTCAGTGGAAATATCGGGACCTACTGCAACACGTGCCGGAAACACCAGCACAATGGAAATAAGGTGGCATTACGATGGTGGTTTTTCTGGAAACACAGGCACAAAATTGCTGGTACTACCAGCAAATCTGTGCTGGAAACACCGGCACTGCAGAGCAGGTGGAAAACGGGTCCCAGGTGCACACAAAAAGCACTGAAACTGCTGAAATGGACCACACCCACACCACAAACACTGACCAACACAACCATGCTTCCACTCATAGTTGTAGCAATGGACCTGGAGGTGCTGCACAGTGGAGTGCAGCTGTATGAGCAGGAGCTGCATCAATGGCAACAGGAGGACAGGCAGTGGAGGAGGAGGAGAAGGATGCTGATGATGAAGAGCAATGCCATGCAAGTGGCCATGCGGAGGCGTGCAGCAATAGCCCGCACAAGTGCACCACTCTTGGCCCTGACTGATGGCAGATCCGTACCCTGTTCGTCTAACAGGGAAACCAACCTGGAACTGGTGGGGCTCATGCAGGATGATATTGAGAGCAGCAAAGGCATCTGGACAGCCATAGCACCCCTCTTATCGCAGCCTGCATTTCCCAGAGTGCTGGGTCAGATCCTGGATGCCCTCATATGACATGTGACCCAGCAAATCACCCTCCCAACCACCGAAGCACAGGTCAACGCCACCAAGGCCCGCCTCCATGCACTTGGGGCATGCCCAATGTGTTGGAGCACTGGACTGCACACAACTCGAGCTGGTGGTCCCCCATGCAACAGAGGTGTACAGGAACTGTAAGTTGTATCACTCACTCAATGTCCAGGTAACCTGTGATTAAGACCTCACCATCACTCACTGCTGTGTCCACTTCCCAGGATCAATCCACGACTCTATGGTCCCATGGAACAGCACTCTGCCGGCATACATGGCATGCTATGGTGACAGCGGACCTGGCTATTGGGTGTCTGAAAGCAGAAACACACAGCCATTGCTGCATGGCTCATAGGCCGGGGTGGGGTGGGGCTTGCTGGCCCCAATGCATGTCCCACAGCTACCATGACAATGCAGGCCCATAAATGGCATTCACAATTGAGTGGCCCCGACTTACATCAACCACACAAAACAACATTGGGACACTCCATCTCATTCTGAGCACATATGAATAAGCACATACAATGCACTACAGGTACCAGAATGCAACACAGCCATATCACAAATCCCAGAGTACCTCTACTCAGTCACACCTACTCCCATGTGACAGATGCCCTGATGAGACAAGGTGCATGCATGGGAACACAGCAGCTGCGTGTGATCCACAGTCACAATCAATACCACTGCTGTGCACCATTACCCACACACATCAGATTTGAATGTGAAAGGGAACGCCAATGCACTTTATGCACTGCACATTGTACACTGGTGCAGACACAGTGTGCTGTGCTAGCACTGAAAGGTGGGTGACACAGAGGTGGTATCCCAGTGGGAACTGAAGGGAGAGGGGCAAGCCATCCACACCATTCCATGAATGGCCACAATGGGACCAAAGTGGGGATTGGCCTCCAATGCATTTTGTGCATTTGATTCTACACACAATGTGCATGCACAGCAATCACAGTGAAACCTGTATTGCGGGTTCCATGCACTGTGTGAAGTTGCAGCCGTGGCAGGGGCATGTCAATGCCCAACCCAATGTTGACACATAGGCATATGGGTGACCCACATTATGGGCAGTCAGTGGGCAGTCCTCTCCTGCCCCCAGCAACCCATCACAAATTACCAAACCCTGCACACACAGCATGTACAGCAGTTGCTGTCACAGGGTGCAGCAGGGCACATGAGGACCCTCTACATCACTGTCCCAGATACATGTGTCAGACTCACAGACATTCATTGATCAAAGCACTGTCCAGCAAAATGGTTGTTAAGGCTCACCTTGTGTCCCATCCCTTGCAGTTGATTCAGGTTATCCACTACTGCTGTGGTTGATGACTGCTGTCAGAGACCCCCAGATTCAGCAGGAATTGGCCTACTATCATGGACATGTAAGAACCTGGGCAACTATTGAGCAGACATTCGAACTATTAAAGGCACGGTTTTGATGCCTGCACCGGTCGGGGGGTTGGGGGGCACTAATGTACAGGCCAGAGAAGGTGGGAGGAGATAGACCTGGCCTGTGCAATGTTGCACAATATATTCATCAGATGCAACATGCCCCTGCCCCTGCATATGGACATGCCACCAGCAGACGATGAAGATGGGGATGCAGCTCAAGCAAAGGTAAGACACATGGATATCAGGGATGGGCATATAGCCTGTCGGGAAATAATTGAAAAATTATTTTGACCACACAACCCATGCCCCTCACTGCATGTGACATGCAGCACCAACAAAGTAGATCACACAAATAAGGGATTGTTCAAGATAATACATTCATGTTGGTAGCACAAAACTTCAATGTGCATTAAACACTGTGTGCCCCACTACCCCACCCCAAACACTCCCTCCCAAACACTCGATCCCCAAATACTCGATCCCCAAACACACCCTCCCCTAACACACCCTCTCCAAATACACCCACAAATCAGTGTCAGTAACACAGTTGGTCACAGTCACTTTCTTGGCTTTTTGTTGTCATGGGCCTTGCCTCGTCCAGGTGACCCAGACATCCGCTGGGAGCAGGTACTTGGGCTGCCCTGGTGTGAGCTAGCTGGTGTGGTGATGGTGTAGGGGGGGTCTGATCCATGGACCTCCCTGCAGTCGTGCTGTGTAGGTCAGAGGGACTGAAGGTTGGCCTATGGCAGAGCGTGTGGTCCAGGGAGCTCTCTGTGCTGTCCTTAGCTTCATGCTCCATCCGTAGATGTTACCAGATATGAAGGTAGCTGGTCTTAGGTGGCCATTGGAACCTCTGCCGCTCCTACTCCCTCAATGTCTTCAAGGCGCAGCACTGTGTTGCATGTCTCCTCCAAGGACAAGAGTTTAATTGGGGAGGCCGCCTCACCTCTGGTTGCTAGGCATTCCCTCCTATGGGCTGAGAGCAGGTCTGTGCACTCTGAGCAGGAGGTCATCCAACCTCTTCTGGCATTGATTAGGGTGTGGGGGACAGGGCCCCCAGCCGACACCTTCCGGGACCCCCCATCCCATATTGCTGGCTTTCTCCATTGGCTTGTTCGCCTGTGGTCAGTGGCAAAAGTGTCTTCAGCATTAGCCACAATTGTGTCTGTTAGGGCAGTTAATTCTAAATCTCAGAACCGCAGACTTCTGGGACACATGCCTGACATGGTGCTGGTGTTTCAGTGAGTAGATGGCTACAGGAAGAGGGTGATTTTATATTGATTGTGTTTTTCAAAATGGCCGCAGACAAGCATCCAGTTCCTGCAATGACACTGTTTCCTGTCCTGGTGTTTTCATTGCCAGTGTTACCATCAACAGTCACTCCATTGACAGTGTGTGTGTTGTTTGCCTGCCGAACTCTGTGTTTAGGGTGTTTTTTTAGTTTACATTAACACAGGCATTTCTCAGTTTTGCTGGTGTTTACATCATGCCGGTGGCACCAATTCCGGCAAGCCAGTTGTGTGCTCCCGCGGGGTTGTAATGTGCCAGTGATTCTGTTGTTGCAGTTGCCGGAAACGGTACTACCGAAATGACGGAATCACTGGCATTTTAGCACCGGACTCATGATGAGGCCCAATTTCTTGAAATGACAGTGCATTACTGCATTATTACTTAAGGAATTGCATTTTTCTTTCATGGTAGCAAAGTCACGTGATAGGCACAGCTCTGGCATTCTGATAGATAGGTTGCTAACATTTGAGTTTGTCCATGACTGGGAAGCAACACTGTCTTTATTACATTTCACATGGCATTTCAGGCCACAAAATGTTCACTTGACTAGTCATGGTTGTAGAGCTACATGAGTACATCGCTGATCTCTGGCATGAGGTCAGCCTGTTCTTCGCAGGTTTGAATCCTGTGACATGGTTTACTTAGCCTGTCAACATTTTGAGGTTCATATATCAAGTACCGTTTTAAAATGGGGAATAATAACACTAGTTACTGCAGCTGAAGAAGTCTTGCATGAAGTGCTACATACTTACACAATATTATTATTGGTGAGTGATAATCCTACTTTGCAAGTGAGAAATTGTATGCTGTGTTCATGTGGAGAAATAGCAAAAAAGAGAGAGAAACTTTTATGCCTTGTCAGTAGTTTACACCTTTACATTTTGCATTCTTGGAAAATGTAGCTTTGTTGCAATACTGGACACATGAGGGAATAATACATGCATAAATACAAGAGATCAAGTGCTCAGTTGAGATACAAAGGAAGAGTTCAGTCAAGAGAAAAGAAAACTGGATCAGCAACGCTGATGCATCAGTGTGATTAATTGCCATATGGCATGGGTGTGTTAGCCCCGGCTTTTTTGATTAATTAATAAAATGATGCTGATAATTGCCTCTCTGAAAGGGTAATCTGATGAGCAGATTCCCCTTACATTAGCTCCATGCCAAAAGCCTAGTGTGTATCTCTGTCCTGCTGCATCAGTATCCTCATTTGCAGCACCTGCTCTACCAGTACCACAGAGCCGGAACAGAGGCCACAGTTGCCCATATGACAGATGCAGTGACTGCCACGTCCCTGCAATACAGGGGACTGTGATGAATCCAACAGCATCCTCACAAAAACCGTACCTAAAGTCTCCTATCAGGTGGCCAGGGAAAGGGAGATTATTCCAAAGCCTGACCCTGGGGGCGGTGTTAGCCGGGAGCATCACCGGGGGCGGGGGGGGATAAGAGCCCCAGGGCAACATGAGGACCTTGTGCAATGAAACGCAGTATGTCTCCATCAAAGAAGGGAATGTCCTTTATACCAACACATGTAATGGCATGCTGTCAAAAAGAACTATTATTCCCTTAAATCAAGTGTCAGAGTATGAGTGAAGACAATCTTAACCGGTCATATAGTAAGAGTGAGAACAACTCTTGTAAATCTTCTAATTTAAATCCTGACACACCTCATTACTCTGTAAAACCATACATATATTTAAATCCTTGTGCTACTCCTTTAAGGAATATGCATAGGAAGAGAAAAGAACTTGTTGGTAAAAATTCCATTTAGAAAACTAATTTTGATGTTAGGGACTTCGAGTCCCAGAATGCACAGACTGCTGGGATGAAGAAGAGGGCTGCAGATGCACAAGGTTGCAAAGTGCAGCCCATTAAGACTAATGACCCGCAGCTGAGGCTGACTTAGAAGCTTAAAAGGCCCCCTCAGGTGTGGGCCATTAAACCAAGGTGGAGGAAGCAGAAGCAGCCACAGCAGCATGAGGGTAGTATTAGCAGTTGGTGGAGGAGTTCTGGACTCTCCATGAAGCAGCAGATGAAGAAAGTGTGTGAAGAGCCAGGACGCCGAACAGCCAGACGCTGGGACCACTGTGGTGAGCAAAGTTGATGCCAGGGCCCAGAGGGTCATAAGTGCTCAGAATTTCATCTGCAGAGGTTGTGCAGCAGAAAGTGCACTTTTTTGTGACTTTCCCCATGGTCAAGCATTCACCAGTGGCGGGTGAGCACCAGGTCGCTAGGAGAGCCTTGAGGGTTCTGTAAGTGAAGGACACGAGCGGCAGGAAATCACACAGAAGAGACTGCCAGGCTGTGTAAGAAAACAGGAACCGAAGAGTTGGAGGCAACGAGGCAAACAAATGTGCACAACAGACCCGGTAAGTTCACTGTTGCATTGTGACCCCGGAGTGCTCTGTGAATGCCCACTGGCCGAGTCCAGATCTGATTTTGAATACCAAAGTAACGTAAACTAATTAATGATTGTGATGCATACCAAGCTTATCAAAACCTAGGCAGTTGGCCTGATACGAGCTTAGAAATCCAATCTGAAGGCTATGTCTGTTATATATTGTGTCATAGTAGAAGCCAAACATATAAAGGGGCAACACCTTGAAAAGTGAGTGCAAACCACTATTGCCAAAGCCAACAAAGACTCATACTAAGGCGATTGATAAACAACCAGTGCTACCCAAGCTGAAAGAAGATTGTTGAGCATTTAAGTGTTTGTGAAGAATAGTGCCCATGTGTAGAGGATATTATATTAAGAGATGGCTTTTTTAAACCTACATTGCCAAATCCAAAGAAGTGTGAAGGAGGAAAAGAATTATTATCAGCTCTTCGTTAATAATACAGAGGTGGAACAAGATTGGCAGGAGGGCTGCCCTTATGACAAAAGAGGTTCAGGAGGAAGAACGCATAGCCTGTATTGTGTGTGGCAACTACACAGGTGTAGTGAATAGCACCAGTGTGATTCTTGTTAACCTTGAGGAAATTCTAAAAACGAATTTGTTTGAAGCAGAAAAAAAAGAGTTATTATCAGCACTTGGTTAATAATACAGAGGTGGAACATGATTGGCAGGAGGGCTGCCCCCCTGACAAAAGCGGTTTACGAGGAGGAAAGTATTACCTGTCTTGCATGTGGCAAACACATAGGTGTAGTGAATAACACCAGTGTGATTCTTGTTACTCTTGAGGACATTCTAAAACCTAAATTGTGTGAAGCAGAAGACAGTGATAAAACATTTTGAAGTTGACCCTTACTACAGAAGTACTTGGAGTTAATAGTTTGGCCTGGCAAGGGAGTATACCAGGTCATGGGTCTTTGTACCAATTGGTTATGTTCAGGCAGGAGAGTATACCCGAACCGAGTACTGCATTAGTTTGGCTTGGCTGGCATTAGGGAGTAGACCAGGTCCAAGAACATATGTGACAATTTGTTCTGTTTTGGCACCAGAGTATACTGAGGGTTGTAGTAGTACTAGTGAACCTGGCATGATAGTAAACCTGTTGGAAGTTCATGAAATAATTTGGTGGGGTAAAGCTTATGAAGCAGCAGTTGAAGAATCACTGAAGAGTTTTGGTGAAGTAGTACTGAAACTAAAAGTGGTGCCAACATATCCTGACAAATACATTTGTTTTGAATTTAATGAAGTACTGAAATATTCTTTGTTGATGACAAGAAACTTCTTCAAGGTCTTTACTGAAATATATATTGTTGATGCCAAAAAAGACCTTGGCTACAAGTTGAAAGAGGAAATCTTTGTTGAACCTATTGTGAACGATCCTTGGAATACAAGTTGGAACTTTGTGTTATCTAGTTAGATCAAAAAGAGAAATGACGTGGAACTTTTTAAAACAGGATTTCCTTATCCTTTTTAAACAGTTAAACAAAAGCCTGTTTGATTCTGGGGAAGGGGAATTCGTCCAGGTTTGGTGTGAATTCTACTCTTATATTTGATGTTATTGAACTGCCATATACTTTCTTGTTGATTATGTGTACATGCAAGTACAAGGGACAGAAGCATTTTCTTAGAGTGTTTCCTTAAGTTTATTTTAGGCAGGGAAATCCTCCTCAGGGTATGGATAGTGAGGCGTTTATCCAACCTTTTGAGTTAATAAAATGTCATCTTTTGAAAAACCTTTGCAAAGTTGTCCACCTCACATTTCTGACTCCTCACAGGCTGCAGTTAAGATATGCACCCCTGTGCAAAAACTATGATGAGCATAAGTAGCCCAAGCTGGCGGGAGGTCAAACTCTAAAGGTAAGCTATTCCTGAGTTAAGGCATGGTGTTGATTGGACAAAAAGCCTTTGAGACAAGGTATCCACTAAGAAACCCTATTTGATTTGTCCCCAAAGAGATGACAGTCTCCTGAGGGAGACCATCAAACAAGTGTGAAGAGGTGAAAAGGAGAGGCTGGTGACGTCACAAGAAATGAGCGTGATCCACTGAAAAGGATGACCGAAGAAGAGAAGGCATAGATCTTATAGAATATGATGGTGAAGTAAAGAATCAAGAAAACGTTGATGTGCGGAATGAAGATTGCATGTGTGAGAAGCAATGCAGAAAATGCAAGCCGTTTTATAACTGTACAGGCACCATAACACAAGTAGACTAAGTAATCATGAAGGCTGGCTATACGTAGTAAATAGACTGCAGGCGGTGCTGCAATATATATACATATATATTACATGGCCACGGTAGTGGCCATGTAGTTATGGTTAAGTTGGTGTTTCCATAGGAAGAGCACTTTTTGGGCGGCTTATAACTTCGCTCCCCCTGGACGAATCCTCACCAAACCATGCAAAAAAAGTATATGGCCCACTCTGAATTGTTTTGCAAAGTGTGGTGAGGATTCGTCCAGGGGGGGAAATTTATAGGGGGGGCCCCAAAAATGTTGTTTTTTCCCATAGACATAATGGGAAAAAACTTTGCTCACGCCTACAGCCCAAACCGCTGGACGGATTTACACCAAATTTACGGCAGGAGCGGCGGCTTGGTTCCTAAAGCGTGCTTTGCTTTATTTGGTGTAAATCTGTCCAGTAGTTTTTTAAAAAAATGACAAAAATGTAAGTGAAAAAAATTAGTGATATCTGTGTTCGCTTCGCGGACACACTTCACTGTTCGCTCCGCGGACAGGACGGTGATTGGGCAAGCAGCTTGCGTGATGTCCGCGGACATCTGACGTGCTCTCTCATTGGATGCGGTGAAAGTGTGCAGTGCGTCTGGCTTCAGAGAAGCCCGCCATCTTTGTTCCTCACATGAGAGGCTTTGTCAGTAGGAGCGGGATCTGCCGCCTGCACAGTAAGTCCCTCCGTGTCTGTCTCCTGTTCCTCCCACCCCCGCTCATGCCCCATGTGTCCTTCTTGTCCCCTCCACCCTCACTCATGCTCCGTGTCTCCCCTGTTCCTCCAGCCCCCCGCTCACGCCTTCGGGATACGGTGGCCAGCGGAGGGCTGAGTAACGGGATCTGCCGCCTGCACACAAATGCTGTGTGCCTCTCTCCCTCCCCCCACCCCCCGGTCAGGCCCCGTGTGTCTCTCTCCCTCCCCCTCCACCCCCGCTCATGCCCCGTGTGTCTCTCTCCCTCCCCCCCACCCTACGCTCATACCCGGTGTGTCTCTCTCCCTCCCCCCCACCCCCGCTCATGCCCCGTGTGTCTCTCCCCCTCCCGCTCACCCCCCGCTCATGCCCCGTGTGTCTCTCTCCCCCCAGCCCCCGCTCATGCCCCGTGTGTCTCTCTCCCTCCCCCCACCCCCCGCTCATGCCCCGTGTGTCTCTCTCCCTCCCCCCCACCCCCGCTCATGCCCCGTGTGTCTCTCCCCCTCCCGCCCACCCCCACTCATGCCCCGTGTGTCTCTCCCCCTCCCGCCCACCCCAGCTCATGCCCCGTGTGTCTCTCTCCCTCCCGCTCATGCCCTGTGTGTCTCTCTCCCTCCCCCCACCCCCGCTCATGCCCCGTGTTTTCTCTCCCCCTCCCGCCCACCCCCCGCTCATAGCCCGTGTGTCTCTCCCCCTCCCACCCACCCCCCGCTCATGCCTCATGTGTCTCTCTCCCTCCCCCCCGCCCCCGCTCATGACCCGTGTGTCTCTCTCCCTCCTGCCCACCCCTGGCTCATGCCCCGTGTGTCTCTCCCCCTCCCGGCCACCCCCCGCTCATGCCCCGTGTGTCTCTCTCCCTCCCGCTCATGCCCCGTGTGTCTATCCCTCCCTCCCACCCACCCCCCGCTCATGCCCAGTGTGTCTCTCTCCCTCCCCCCACCCCCGCTCATGCCCCGAGTGTCTCTCCCCCTCCCGCCCACCCCCCGCTCATGCCCCGTGTGTCTCTCTCCCTTCCCCCAACCCCCGCTCATGCCCCGTGTGTCTCTCCCCCTCCCCGCCACCCCCGCGTGTCTCTCCCCCTCCCACCCACCCCCGCTCATGCCCCGTGTGTCTCTCCCCCTCCCGCCCACCCCCCGGTTATGTCCCGTGTGTGTCTCTCCCCCTCCCCCCACCCCCCTGCTCATGCCACGTGTCTCTCTCCCCCTCCCGCCCACCCCCCGCTCATGCCCTGTGTGTCTCCCTCCCTCCCCCAACCCCCGCTCATGCCCCGTGTGTCTCTCCCCCTCCCGCCCACCCCCCGCTCATGCCCCGTGTGTCTCTCACCCTCCCGCCCACCCCCTGCTCATGCCTCGTGTGTCTCTCTCCCTCCCCCCGACCCCCGCTCATGCCCCGTGTGTCTCTCTCCCTCCCGCCCACCCCCGGCTCATGCCCAGTGTGTCTCTCTCCCTCCCGCCCACCCCCGGCTCATGCCCCGTGTGTCTCTCCCCCTCCCGCCCACCCCCCGCGCATGCCCCATGTGTCTCTCTCGCTCCCGCTCATGCCCCGTGTGTCTATCCCTCCCTCCCACCCACCCCCCGCTCATGCCCTGTGTGTCTCTCTCCCTCCCACCCACCCCCCGCTCATGCCCTGTGTGTCTCTCTCCCTCCCCCCCACCCCCGCTCATGGCCGAGTGTCTCTCTCCCGCCCGCCCACCCCCCGCTCATGCCCTGTTTGTCTCTCTCCCTTCCCCCACCCCCCGCTCATGCCCCTTGTGTCTCTCCCCCTCCCCGCCACCCCAGCTCATGCCCTGTGTGTCTCTCCCCCTCCAGCCCACCCCCTGCTCATGCCCCGTGTGTGTCTCTCCCCCTCCCCCCACCCCCCGCTCCATGCCACATGTGTCTCTCCCCCTCCCGCCCACCCCCCGCTCATGCCCTGTGTGTCTCTCTCCCTCCCGCTCATGCCCTATGTGTCTATCCCTCCCTCCCGCCCACCCGCCGCTCATTCCCTGTGTGTCTATCCCTCCCGCCGCCCACCCACCCGCTCATGCCCCGTGTGTCTATCGCTCCCGCCGCCCACCCCCCGTGTCTCTATCCCTCCCCCCGCTCATGCCCCGTGTCTCTATCCCTCCCGCCGCCCACCCCCCGCTCATGCCCCATGTGTCTATCCATCCCGCTCCCCACCCCCCGCTCATACCTCGTGTCTCTATCCCTCCTGCCGCCCACCCCTGCTCATGCCCCGTGTGTCTATCCCTCCCATCGCCCACCCCCCGCTCATGCCCCGTGTGTCTAACCCTCCCGCCGCCCACTCCCCGCTCATGCCCCGTGTGTCTCTCCCCCTCCCGCCCACCCCCCGCTCATGCCCTGTGTGTCTCTCTCCCTCCTGCTCATGCCCGTGACTCTATCCCTCCTGCCACCCACCCCCCGCTCATGCCCCGTGTGTCTCTCCCCTCCCCCCCGACCATGCCCCGTGTGTCTGTCCCTCACGCCGCCCACCACCCGCTCATGCCCCATGTCTCTATCCCTCCCGCCGCCCACCCCCGCTCATGCCCCGTGTCTCTATCCCTCCCGCCACCCACCCCCCGCTCATGCCCCATGTCTTTATCCCTCCCGCCGCCCACCCCCCGCTCATGCCCCGTGTGTCTCTCCCCCCCACCCCCAGACCCCCCACTTATGCCCCATGTGTCTATCCCTCCCGCCGCCCACCCCCCGCTCATGCCCCGTGTGTCTATCCCTCCCGCCGCCCATTCCCCTCTCATGCCCCATGTGTCTCTCCCCCTCCCGCCCCCCCCTGCTCATGCCCCGTGTGTCTCTCTCCGTCCCGCTCATGCCCTGTGACTCTATCCCTCCCGCCGCCCACCCCCCGCTCATGCCCCGTGTGTCTCTCCCCTCCCCCCACCTCTGCTCATGCCCCGTATGTCTCTCACCTCCCTCCCACCCCCGCTCATGCCCCTTGTGTCTCTCCCCTCCCCCCACCCCGACCCCCCGCTCATGCCCCGCGTGTCTGTCCCTCACGACGCCCACCACCCGCTCATGCCCCGTGTCTCTATCCCTCCCGCCGCCCACCCCCCGCTCATGCCCCGTGTCTCTATCCCTCCTGCCACCCACCCCCCGCTCATGCCCCGTGTCTCTATCCCTCCCGCCGGCCACCCCCCGCTCATGCCCGGTGTGTCTCTCCCCTCCCCTCCACCCCCCGACCCCCTGCTCATGCCCCGTGTGTCTATCCCTCCCGCCGCCCACCCCCCATTCATGCCCCGTGTGTCTATCACTCCTGCCGCCCACCCGCCGCTCATGCCCCGTGTGTCTATTCCTCCCACCCCCCGCTCATGCCCTGTGTGTCTATCCCTCCCGCCACCCACCCCCCGCTCATGCCCCGTGTGTCTATCCCTCCCGCTGCCCACCCCCCGCTCATGCCCCGTGTCTCTATCCCTCCCCTGCTCATGCCCCGTGTCTCTATCCCTCCTGCTGCCCACCCCCCGCTCATGCCCCGTGTCTCTATCCCTCTCCCCGCTCATGCCCCGTGTCTCTATCCCTCCTGCTGCCCACCCCCCGCTCATGCCCCGTGTCTCTATCCCTCTCCCCGCTCATGCCCCGTGTCTCTATCCCTCCCGCCGCCCACGCCCCGTGCCTCTATCCCTCCCGCCGGCCCACCCCCTGCTCATGCCCCGTGTCTCTATCCCTCCCGCCGCCCACCCCCCGCTCATGCCCCCTGTGTCTCTCCCCTCCCCCCCACCCCCGCTCATGCCCCGTGTTTCTATCCCTCCCGCCGCCCAACCCCCACTCATGCCCCGTGTGTCTATCCCTCCCCCACTCATGCCCTGTGTCTCTATCCCTCCCGCCGCCCACCCCCCGCTCATGCCCCGTGTGTCTCTCCCCTACCCACCTACCCCCCACCCCCCGACCCCCGCTCATGCCCCGTGTGTCTATCCCTCCCGCCGCCCACCCCCCGCTCATGCGCCGTGTGTCTCTCCCCTCCTCCCCACCCCCCGACCCCCCGCTCATGCCCCGTGTGTCTATCCCTCCCGCCACCCACCCCCCGCTCATGCCCCGTGTGTCTATCCCTCCCACCGGCCACCCCCCGCTCATGCTCCGTGTGTCTATCCCTCCCGCCCACCCGCCGCTCATGCCCGTGTGTCTATCCCTCCTGCCCACCCCCCACTCATGCCCCGTGTGTCTATCCCTCCCGCCGCCCACCCCCCGCTCATGCCCCGTGTGTCTATCCCTCCCGCCGCCTACCCCCCGCTCATGCCCCGTGTGTCTATCCCTCCCGCCGCCCACCCCCCGCTCATGCCCCGTGTGTCTATCCCTCCCGCCGCCCATCCCCCGCTCATGCCCCATGTGTCTATCCCACCCGCCGCCCACCCCCCGCTCATGCCCCGTGTGTCTATCCCTCCCTCCGCCCACCCCCGCTCATGCCCCGTGTGTCTATCCCTCCCGCCGCCCCCCCGCTCATGCCCCGTGTGTCTATCCCTCCCACCGCCCACCCCCCGCTCATGCCCCATGTGTCTATCCCTCCAGCCGCCCACCCCCTGCTCATGCCCCGTGTCTCTATCCCTCCCCCCGCTCATGCCCCGTGTCTCTATCCCTCCTGCCGCCCACGCCCCGTGCCTCTATCCCTCCCGCCGCCCACCCCCCGCTCATGCCCCGTGTCTCTAACCATCCCACCGTCCACCCGCCGCTCATGCCCCGTGTGTCTCTCCCCCCATCCCCCCGCTCATGCCCCATGTGTCTCTCCTCTCCCCCCCACCCCCCGACCCCCCGCTCATGCCCCGTGTGTCTATCCCTTCCTGCCGCCAACCCCCCGCTCATGCCCCGTGTGTCTATCCCTCCCGCCCATCCCCCGCTCATGCCCCGTGTGTCTATCCCTCCTGCCGCCCATCCCCCGCTCATGCCCCATGTCTCTATCCCTCCCGCCGCCCACCTCCCACTCATGCCCCGTGTCTCTATCCCTGCCGCCGCCCACCCCCCGCTCATGCCCCGTGTCTCTATCCCTCCCGCCGCCCACCCCCCGCTCATGCCCTGTGTGTCTATCCCTCCCGCCGCCCACCGCCCGCTCAGGCTCCGTGCATCTATCCCTCCCGCCGCCCATCCCCCGCTCATGCCCCATGTGTCTATCCCACCCGCCGCCCACCCCCCGCTCATGCCCCGTGTGTCTATACCTCCCTCCACCCACCCCCGCTCATGCCCCGTGTGTCTATCCCTCCCGCCGCCCACCCCCGCTCATGCCCCGTGTGTCTATCCCTCCCGCCGCCCACCCCCTGCTCATGCCCCGTGTGTCTATCCCTCCCGCCGCCCACCCCCCGCTCATGCCCCGTGTGTCTATCCCTCCCACTGCCCACCCCCAGCTCATGCCCCGTGTGTCTATCCCTCCAGCCGCCCACCCCCTGCTCATGCCCCGTGTCTCTATCCCTCCCCCCGCTCATGCCCCGTGTCTCTATCCCTCCCGCCGCCCACGCCACGTGCCTCTATCCCTCCCGCCGCCCACCCCCCGCTCATGCCCCGTGTGTCTCTCCCCTCCCCCCCACCCCTGCTCATGCCCCATGTGTCTCTCCCCTTCCCCCCACCCCCCGACCCCCCGCTCATGCCCCGTGTGTCTATCCCTCCCACCGCCCACCCCCCGCTCATGCCCCGTGTGTCTATCCCTCCCACCGGCCACCCCCCGCTCATGCTCTGTGTGTCTATCCCTCCCGCCCACCCGCCGCTCATGCCCGTGTGTCTATCCCTCCTGCCCACCCCCCACTCATGCCCCGTGTGTCTATCCCTCCCGCCGCCCACCCCCCGCTCATGCCCCGTGTGTCTATCCCTCCCGCCGCCTACCCCCCGCTCATGCCCCGTGTGTCTATCCCTCCCGCCGCCCACCCCCCGCTCATGCCCCGTGTGTCTATCCCTCCCGCCGCCCATCCCCCGCTCATGCCCCATGTGTCTATCCCACCCGCCGCCCACCCCCCGCTCATGCCCCGTGTGTCTATCCCTCCCTCCGCCCACCCCCGCTCATGCCCCGTGTGTCTATCCCTCCCGCCGCCCCCCCGCTCATGCCCCGTGTGTCTATCCCTCCCACCGCCCACCCCCCGCTCATGCCCCATGTGTCTATCCCTCCAGCCGCCCACCCCCTGCTCATGCCCCGTGTCTCTATCCCTCCCCCCGCTCATGCCCCGTGTCTCTATCCCTCCTGCCGCCCACGCCCCGTGCCTCTATCCCTCCCGCCGCCCACCCCCCGCTCATGTCCCGTGTCTCTAACCATCCCACCGTCCACCCGCCGCTCATGCCCCGTGTGTCTCTCCCCCCATCCCCCCGCTCATGCCCCATGTGTCTCTCCTCTCCCCCCCACCCCCCGACCCCCCGCTCATGCCCCGTGTGTCTATCCCTTCCTGCCGCCCACCCCCCGCTCATGCCCCGTGTGTCTATCCCTCCCGCCCATCCCCCGCTCATGCCCCGTGTGTCTATCCCTCCTGCCGCCCATCCCCCGCTCATGCCCCATGTCTCTATCCCTCCCGCCGCCCACCTCCCACTCATGCCCCGTGTCTCTATCCCTGCCGCCGCCCACCCCCCGCTCATGCCCCGTGTCTCTATCCCTCCCGCCGCCCACCCCCCGCTCATGCCCTGTGTGTCTATCCCTCCCGCCGCCCACCGCCCGCTCAGGCTCCGTGCATCTATCCCTCCTGCCGCCCATCCCCCGCTCATGCCCCATGTGTCTATCCCACCCGCCGCCCACCCCCCGCTCATGCCCCGTGTGTCTATACCTCCCTCCACCCACCCCCGCTCATGCCCCGTGTGTCTATCCCTCCCGCCGCCCACCCCCGCTCATGCCCCGTGTGTCTATCCCTCCCGCCGCCCACCCCCTGCTCATGCCCCGTGTGTCTATCCCTCCCGCCGCCCACCCCCCGCTCATGCCCCGTGTGTCTATCCCTCCCACTGCCCACCCCCAGCTCATGCCCCGTGTGTCTATCCCTCCAGCCGCCCACCCCCTGCTCTTGCCCCGTGTCTCTATCCCTCCCCCCGCTCATGCCCCGTGTCTCTATCCCTCCCGCCGCCCACGCCACGTGCCTCTATCCCTCCCGCCGCCCACCCCCCGCTCATGCCCCGTGTGTCTCTCCCCTCCCCCCCACCCCTGCTCATGCCCCATGTGTCTCTCCCCTTCCCCCCACCCCCCGACCCCCCGCTCATGCCCCGTGTGTCTATCCCTCCCACCGCCCACCCCCCGCTCATGCCCTGTGTGTCTATCCCTCCCGCCCATCCCCCGCTCATGCCCCGTGTGTCTATCTCTCCCGCCGCCCACCCCACGCTCATGCCCCGTGTCTCTATCCCTCCCGCCGCCCACCCCCCGCTCATGCCCCGTGTCTCTATCCCTCCCGCCGCCCACCCCCCGCTCATGCCCTGTGTGTCTATCCCTCCCGCCGCCCACTCCCCGCTCAGGCCCCGTGTGTCTATCCCTCCCCTTGCCCACCCCCCCGTTCATGCCCCGTGTGTCTATCCCTCCCGCCGCCCACCCCCCCGCTCATGCCCCGCGTGTCTATCCCTCCCGCCGCCCACCCCCCCGCTCATGCCCCATGTCTCGATCCCACCCCCTGCTCATGCCCCGTGTCTCTATCCCTCCCCCCGCTCATGCCCCGTGTCTCTATCCCTCCCGCCGCCCACGCCCCGTGCCTCTATCCCTCCCGCCGCCCACCCCCCGCTCATGCCCCGTGTCTCTATCCCTCCCGCCGCACACCCCCGCTCATGCCCCGTGTGTCTCTCCCCTCCCCCCACCCCTACTCATGCCCCATGTGTCTCTCCCCTTCCCCCCACCCCCCGACCCCCCGCTCATGCCCCGTGTGTCTATCCCTCCCACCGCCCACCCCCCGCTCATGCCCCGTGTGTCTATCCCTCCCGCCCATCCCCCGCTCATGCCCCGTGTGTCTATCCCTCCCGCCGCCCACCCCCCGCTCATGCCCCGTGTCTCTATCCCTCCCGCCGCCCACCCCCCGCTCATGCCCCGTGTCTCTATCCCTCCTGCCGCCCACCCCCCGCTCATGCCCTGTGTGTCTATCCCTCCCGCCGCCCACCCCCCGCTCAGGCCCCGTGTGTCTATCCCTCCCGCTGCCCACCCCCCCGCTCATGCCCCGTGTGTCTATCCCTCCCGCCGCCCACCCCCCCGCTCATGCCCCGCGTGTCTATCCCTCCCGCCGCCCACCTCCCACTCATGCCCCATGTCTCGATCCCTCCCGCCGCCCACGCCCTGTGTCTCTATCCCTCCCGCCGCCCACACCCCGCTCATGCCTCGTGTCTCTATCCCTCCCTCCCGCCCACCCCACGCTCATGCCCCGTGTCTGTCTCCTGTTTCCCCCACCCGCTCATGACCCGTGTCTGTCTCCTGTTTCCCCCCACCCGCTCATGCCCCGTGTCTGTCTCCTGTTCCCCCCACCCGCTCATGCCCCATCGGTACACCCCGTTTTGGCATCGCCGGTTCGGCGACGGGATGTTTTAGCACACCGCACACCAATGCACATCTCCTGCTGTTTAGGGAAACGTTCAGTGCCGTGCACTGAAAATGCGAGTTTCAACTTCACCCCACACTATTTTAAAATGAAACTGTTCTAGAGCAGAATTGATCTGCTGGGCTCACGAGGGTGGGGGCTGTGCTGCTCGGAGCAGACTGCTCCGAGCAGCACAGCCCCAACCTTCGCGGGCCCGGCTGTGTACTCTGCGTGGCTTTGGTGCCTGCATGAAGAACTCGCAGGACATTTATGTGCGGCCAGTTCGGCGCGGGCTGCTGCGCCGTGCTGCGCCGAACCGGCTCCTGCGCCGAACCGGCCGCGCCAAATCGTCCCGCGCCGAACCGGCCGCCCAGAAATGTCCTTCTCTGTGCCCCGTGTCTCTCTCCTGTTGCCCCCCACCCCCCGCTCATGCCCCGTGTCTGTCTCCTGTACCCCCCCAACCCCCGCTCATGCCCCATGTCTGTCTCCTGTTCCCCCCCAACCCCCCGCTCATGCCCCGTGTCTGTCTCCTGTTCCCCCCCGCTCATGCCCCGTGTCTCTCTCCTGTTGCCCCCCACCCCCCCGCTCATGCCCAGTGTCTGTCTCCTGTTCCCCCACCCTCCGCTCATGCCCCGTGTCTGTCTCCCATTTCCCCCTACCCCCCGCTCATGCCCCGTGTCTGTCTCCTGTTCTCCCCACCCCCCGCTCATGCCCCGTGTCTCTCTCCTGTTGCCCCCCACCCGCTGGTCATGCCCCGTGTCTGTCTCCTGTACCCCCTCACCCCCCGCTCATGCCCCGTGTCTTCCTCTTGTCACCCCCTCCTATGATGCCCCTTGTTGACCTCTTGTTCCCCCCACCCCCCGCCCAGTGTCTCCCTTCTTTCCCCCCCACCCCCGCTCATGCCCTGTCTTCCTTTCCCCCCCCACTCCCTGCTCATGCCCCGTGTCTCCCTTCTTTCACCCCCCACCCCCCGCTCATGCCCCGTGTCTGCACTGTTGGAACAGGGCAGACACGGGGCCTGAGCGGGGGTGGGGGCCCCACCTTGCCCTACCCCCGCTCATGCCCCGTGTCTCTCCTGTTCACCCCCGCTCATGCTCCGTGTCTGTCTCCCTCCTTTTCCCCCGGCTCATGGCCCGTGTCTCCCCTGTTCACCCCCACCCCCCGCTCATGCCCTGTGTCTCCCTTCTTTCCTGCTCATGCCCCGTGTCTCCCTTCTTTCCACCCCCTGCTCATGCCCCGTGTCTCCCTCGTGTTACCCCCCACTCATGCCCCGTGTCTCTCTCCTGGTCTTCCCGACCCCCTGCCGGTGCCCTGTTGTGTTCTCTTTATACACCCTGCCTTCCCTTTCCCTGGTGTCCATCTTGGTAAAAGATTTTCCTTCCTACACCGGGACGCCTGCCTGCGGTGTCCTGGTTTGGGAAGAAAAATCTCTTTTTTACCACCCCGGGTTCCCACTTTGAGAACCTAGGATGCTAGTGGTCTTCCTCCATTGAAAAGGACGTTATGGTTATGTTGCACTAATAAAAACCTATGAAATTCAGTAAAAAAACTGTGTTAAAGGGACGTTATGGTTAAGTTGCGCTACTAAAAACCTATGAAATTCAGCAAAAAAACTTTGTTAAAGGGACGTTGTGGTTAAGTTGCGCTACTAAAAACCTATGAAATTCAGTAAAAAAACTTTGTTAAAGGGACGTTATGGTTAAGTTGCGCTACTAAAAACCTATGAAATTCTGTGAAAAAACTTTGTTAAAGGGACGTTATGGTTCAAAGTAAAACCGAAAACCCCCTGAAATTCAGCAGTTATGGTAAGATAAGCAACCATAACTCGCGCCACCGTGCACTGTTAACACTAACACCCAGGACATCAAAGATGACATCACAAATGTCATTGATGACATCACTGATGACATCACATGTGCATTTATTTTTCATGAAAACTCTGTACAAGGGATTCTTATAATGCTGACCAAAAACTGTCAAGGATCATTGGGGATAAATATCATGAGCTAATTAGTGCATTAAGCAATGCATTGATATAAATAGCATTCTATTATGAAGTTCTATCCAGTATACTAAGCTACTCATGCAGAAACATAGGCAGTGTGTGCAGCATACATGATGAAGGTGCAATATTCATAATCTTGCCATGTTAGTGAAATGATAACTGCTTTCTTATTAGAGTTTTGCGTACTGTGAAACATGCAATAAGTAGATAATAAAACCCACTTAATACATAATTATTACAGACAAATCACAAAGAGACAATAACACATACAAATATGAGTATATACAGGGACAGTGAAGTAAACAAAAAAGCAGAAGTAGTAGCAGAAAGAGTTCATAACCTAACTGATTGTCTTTATGCAGAGAAATTATTGCTCTGTTTCAAAGTTGCTACTTACATTATGTATGTGTATCACATGATGTGACTGCACCCTAAGGAAAGGAGAGTGAGTACAATGTATACAAATATGAGCATATACAGGGAAGGTAGAGTAATAAAAATAAAACTATGAGAAAGTGCTGATAACCCTAATGATTATCTTCATGCACAGAAAGGATTGCTCTCTTTCAAGCCTGTGTCTTCCGCTATGTATATGTTTCATATGATGTGACTTGACCCTAAGTCTACAAATATTGTACCTTTTCAATTTTTACTTCCTGACTGTTACTGAAGAAAACTATGTGGCCTAGATATGTCAGTAAACGGAAAAAAGGGAGAGCCAGCCATGTGATGTCATCAGTGATATCATCAATGACATTTGTGATGTCATCTTTGATGTCCTGGGTGTTAGTGTTAACAGTGCACGGTGGCACGAGTTATGGTTGCTTATCTTACCATAACTGCCAAATTTCAGGGGTTTTTCGGTTTTACTTTGAACCATAACGTCCCTTTAACAAAGTTTTTTCACTGAATTTCATAGGTTTTTAGTAGCGCAACTTAACCATAACGTCCCTTTAACAAAGTTTTTTTACTGAATATATATATATATATAATCTGGACATTTGATGTCACAATTTTAGTAAGCTCAACCTGTGGAGAAAGGAGGATTGATAGCTGAGTGTGTCACAGCAAAGAAATAAGCTGAAGCTCAAAGATGAACCAAAGGACGGCTGTTTGGCCTGGTGTCAACGGCTAAGGCAGCCAAAACTGGTTATTAGTCCTTGAAGAACAGTGAATGTGAGACGCTGAGGCATCCCTTGTTAAGTTGCAAAGAGAGAACACCCTGAGTGCCAAGTTTCTTTATTTGAGACAAATAAATGCTATAAAATGGGCCGATTCACGGTCTCCTGTCACGTGAGTCCAAGATGGAAATAGAAGTGGGCATGTAGGCCTGAACCTTGATAAGAACATGCTCACACTCCCTTATATTCTCAGAGAAGAGAAGTGACTGCAAGGCCAAGTTCAAAGACAATCTGAATGGCAGAAAGCATGAACAATGAGAGATATTGGGCTAATTGGGTGGGGAGGTATGGGCAAATCCACCCACCAGCACCTGGGGTACCAGCTTAGGTGCTGCTAGAGAAACAAATGTTCCAGAAGGGTACAAGCATGGCAACCAATTGTAGAGGGCCATATAATGAAGGGCCTTATAGTTGGAGAGCTAATGATGTATTGTGTTCTAATAACTGTTGAAGATGACTGGCACTAAGCGAGGGCATAAGTTGGCCACCTGCCTATAGAGATCCAATCACAATCCAATCCCTTATAGAAAGTATACTTAGATACACCCCTTAGTCCTATCACAATCATGCGTAGGTTTTCTTCGCTTGCCACGTAGTATGAAGTCATGTATGACGAGTTCTTGCGCTAAATTTACAGTTTTTTATTAAATGCTTTGAGACCATGCTGTGCGACATCCGTTGTACTCCCTGTTTTCGATAATGGAGAATAAATCAGACATTTTGCCAACTTCGTGAGTAGGTCTTCTTATTGGTGTAAGAGTTATTCTGCATCCAGTCCATCCTGTGACGTGTTACCTTGATTAAAAGGACCATAAGGGTTCATGACTATGGAGTTAGTACCAAAGTCTGACATCTCAGGGTTGCCAAAGGGCCTAGACGAGATACCTGAGATGGCAGACAGGGAAGCCTCAGACATGAAGGGTCTGTCAGAGCTGGAGGAGTTGTCTTCAGCTGGGGGGCCAGATCAGGTTGACTTTTGCCAGGAACAGAGGGACTGTCCAAGACTGGTGGGTCTGTTGAGGCAGACAGATGAGCAGGTACAATGGCAGAGGTTCTGAACCACTCCTAAAAGGGGAAAATATGCCCTATTCCAAAACCAGGAGCTGGTGCAAAGTGGATGCCCAGGACAGCTCAAAGACAAAGAGCCCAAGAATTCTGGGGTAGGGGGATAGCCAGTAGTTCAGGAGTTGGTTGTTCACACAGGTCCCAGGAGTGTCCTACCGGGCTTGGTTCCTGACAAGCCTGCTGGCTACTTGTACGTGGCTGGGACAGCTGATGGTATGTCAGATCATTTCTGTAATCTCTGTGTGGCCTCTACTTATCCTTGTACTCCTGCAAGGCAGAATCCAGTTGGCCACAATCAGTATGCCATTTTTGAAAGGGAGTCTCGTGCCATGTGGTGGCCATTTAAGCATTTTCCTTTAGCTTGGTTCATAAATCTCTCATGCATGTGCTCAAAACCAAAACTTGGAATCAGTTTTATGCCATACATCTAGATGGATACTGGACATAGTAGTGAGTATGTACCAAGCAATAAAAACTGTCTGGCGGTGTGTCTGTCAACTCCCTTCCTTCTGCGTTGATGTGTCTGGCGCTTGTGAGGGAGTACAGATTGTGCAAATAGATCCTGCCATTTGTAAGAAGGAATTGTTACATTTGGTGAGGGCGATGAGAGGTCGAGTTGAGTGTCAGAAGATCTGAAGGGGGATTGGTAGGGCATCACAGGAGATATCAAGGGCTACAACATAGCCTTGGATGAACTGGCTAAGCGTCCTTGGGGTGTCAGCAATGGTGAAATATTAATTTCACTGTTGACTTTAAGAGGAAGGTTGATTATTTTGTCATTCTTTTTATTATTTATTACTACATTACAGCTAATAGTAGCTTTTTGTGCATACCACAATGTCCAATATAAATTAAAAAGAATTAACATCCATCCTAAACACATTATAATAACGCAATAAAATAGTGTTGAGCATACTTACATAATTAGTTACGTTATTAGGATGTAGCAAGAATGATAACAAATTAAAATACAATCATAATCAGCTTATCAAAACAATAAATAAAAAATAGATTCAATCTTCATCCACAATTTGGTTAAGTGGTATATTGTCCCCTCCTCATTTCCCTCATAAAAACCAGACAATAATGTAGTAAAGAGAGAGATATTGGAATTCATGCCACAAGCCACTAACACATTGCTCTGTAATCAGTGCAGAGCCTCACATTCTAAATCAAGTGCATGGCAGTTTCCAAATAGTCATCCACAAATAGTGTGCATAGTCGTTGGTTCCTCGGTATTCCAATGCATCCTCCCATTACACGCAAAGAGGCAACCATGTTAAAGTTAATGCTCAAATATTGAAATATAACCCAATTACAGGTATAAGCTGTAAGATGGGAGCCAGGTCCACAGTGCTCATTGTAATGCAATACGTAGTCATTGGCTAAGTTTTTAGTTAACATATTTACCAGTGATTGCTCAATGTCCAGGTTATTGATGAACTTCTTATGAGCAGAGTTGAGTTGAGTAGATGGATAAGTTGCTGGTATGATTCTATTCCACGTGAAACAAGCACACAGATTCTTATGCAACTTTACAACAGTAAATTGCTGGTCTGCACAACCTCCATCGACATTAGTATAGCATTTGAATGTAGTAGGGACTCGGGAAGGGTGTGTATCACTTTTAGGTACAAATTCAATTTACCTACCAACCAAGAGCGAAGTATAGAAGACATTTGTGGTTCAAGAAAAATCAATTCAACAGGGGTAGCAGTGGGTAACTTAAAGGTGCTTTTTAAGCAACAGTTCCCCATTTAAGCCAAGCTAGTTTAGCTTTTAGATCCCATATCTCAGCAGCATATGACTTTGTTAAATGCGGGACACCAAGTAAGAGGTTTTGTGGGAAGCTTGCTTGCATGACAAGTATGGATGGAGCGGTGGAAGACCTCCTGAATGAATGTGCCCCGTGCGTTTTAAGTGAAGTGCATGTACACCCGGCGGACCAGTCGAGGTTCCAGATAGAATGTGGAAGACAGTTGCCATCAATTTTGTGGGACCCTTGGATGTATTTGGCAGGAGATGCCAGTATCTGACTCTGGTATATACTAGATCAGGGTCCTATCCCCAGTCTGTATTCACAGCTTGCTATGAATTCATCCTCCTTTTCATGCATTTAAAGCTACAGTGACCGTGCTTACCTTTTCAGAATCACACATATCTGTGGAGGCGTGCTTGCACGTGTTTGCTTTCTGTTTTATAGCCCTCTTTTCCTTCCTCCTCTCGGTGTATTGTTTTGGGCAATTGTTAGGGCCTTTGTTTATTGCTGCGTCATTCAAGAAGTTCAATGCAAGGCGAATCAGCACATGGCGACACAGGTTTGCTTTTATCGATCTTTTTCTGTTCATATTTTCTTTTTTTCCTAAACGTCTAATAAAGATGCAGGGAATTATGATGAAAGCTCTTACTACACAAACTGAAAATTGAATGTTCACAGGATCACTTTAATTTTACGAGTGACCACATAAATATAGACAGTATACTTTTTTAAGTTCAAACATGACTAGAGTGTACTAACGGTGCCACCCCACTTACCCCCACAGTGTAAAGATCAGCCGGTGCCAGCCTCATGCTTGAATATGTCAAGATCTGAGATGCAAGCACCACGTGACCTGATAGAGGCGTTCTCTGAGACATGCGTACCATTGAGCTTGGTGAACATGTGCTCTAGAAATCAGCCCTATATATGTTGTAAAAATAAAAGTATACCATCTATGATATGACCGTGCACTAATATTTTCGCCACAGATTATTGTTTCAACACATGGCATACAGTGGGCCTTTGTATGTGTTTTGTGTAGTTGTAAGAATTGATTAAGATAACACAGGCAATAGGTTTAAGTCAATGTTGCCCTGTGCTATTTTAGCATAAGACCAGAAGTAAAAAGTCATTTGTCATAATATTTGCTAAACCGCATAGCTCCTTTGTACGTGGGGTTCTACATAATAAGTTTTACTATTGCCATATTTGGCTGTACTCAACGTGTAGGCATGACAAGGCTCAGTCGTCTTTCAAATCAATGACCTTCTGGTTGACCACAGATCAGAGAAGCCAGCGCATACTCTGTCTGAGTAAAACAACGGGCGGCGCACCATTAACGTATGTATACAAACTTTAATGTCCTTTGGTTGCCCAACAATTGGGGTTCACAAAGGAGGCAGGAAAGGAGGTACTCAGACAAGACACGTAGTAACGGACACTGGATCCCCCACAACCACATAACCAGCTCCCTTCAATACCCTGGCCAACGGTCAACCTTGGAACCCAGAAGACACACACGTTCCACAAGAATCCTGACATCATCTGGAACGCATACACGTGCAGCACATTCCGACACTTCTCCCACCATTAGCAAAACCACATACAGCAGAACGACATGCAAGTAATGACCAGCACAACCGGCACACACCATACACACCCCATACATCTCCCACCAAGCGGCACACATGGCAGGAAACACACTGAAGCCCATAGGAAAGAACAGAGGTAACCAATGCGACAACCAAAAACTGGACTCCTCAAAATGCCAGGGCTCCCACTCCTTGACAGAAAGGTGCAGACCAACGATGGTCCCCTAAATCCAATGCTGTGAACTAAATCCAGATAAAGCTAAAACTCAACACTCCATTCCCTCCTACACCAAAACAGAACAGGAACGCAAAGCCCACTGAAGTACAAAAAGGACACAGTAACGCCCACTGCACCACATCACCTGACAGGAACACAGCGAAAAGAAGCGAAACAAAAAAAAAACTGCAAACTGCCTCTCCTGTACTGCCCCCCAGGATGTCAGACCTGCCACGCCCAAGCACAAACCATGCCTACTGAGAGCATTCTAACCACATTATCAACCTGGCCTTAAAAATAAAATAAGATTCCTTCCACTCTGGACTGCCCTCCAGAGCCACAGGCTTGCCACACCTGAGCACAGACCACAATTCGCACCCTGCGAAAAACAACCAAACACACCAATCCCGTCGGACCTCCAAAAACACCCATAGTACACTACCAGAAATCCAACATCCACAACCTCAGCATTGACTCAACACTGCACCTTAGAATCCAACTGGCATTTTGCCCCTTTCCAAAAACAACCCCTGGGACAAAATCAAAAACTCCAACACCCTAAACGCAAAATCCATAAGCGCCCAGAGTGAAAACCCCCAAAACACTATGCACAACAGGCATAGTCACCAACCCACCGCACTTAGTCACCACGTAACAGAACCCGGCTAGTATACTGCAGCAGACCCAAATTATAGCAAATTGCAAACCTCCACCTAACGCATAGGCTGTAAACCAACAGCCAATGTAAACGGCAGTAACAATGGACCTGAAAACAATGGAACCTACCCGGCATTCCATGACCAACCGCAACCAACGGTCACCACCCCACAATGGTCACACAGACCCAAAAATGTAATCAACATTTAAAGACATCAACGCTAACATCCCTGGACATTCCTCAATCCTACACAAACACTATACCCATAGCTCACCACTTGCCATGTAAGTAAAACTAGTGGACCACCACCCCGGCGCTAAAAATACCAACTTCCCGGAAAGTACACTAACTCTGTGCACCTCCACGCCTCCACGCACAGCTGACCCCACACTGTGCCTACAAATTCATGGAAAGTACAATAACCCAAACACCTCCACACCTCCAACGTACAGCTGACCCCAAACTGAGCCACAGCTTTCACACCCCGGGAGACTCACGTCTCCCAGCAGCACACAGAGGCACCCTAACACACCATCCCACATTACCAACAAATATCTGCAATATTCGCACACTGGTCAGATAACCCCCCATAAACTGCATGTAAACCATACCAAAAACATATTGGAGAAAAGCCACCCTCCTCATGACATGCGACTTTCAAGGAATGCAGAAAATGCTGTTGCTAAACAGCAACTGTTACCCCAAATCCTTAATGAAGACTCCCAACTCCTACTCCTTCATGCTGTTCCACTTACGAAGCAGTAAGTTGGTTACCATTTTGTGCAAACCACCAACCCTGCACCCTAATATACAGATAACATTAGGAATGAAAACGTCCACCAATAAAAGAGGTAAACCATCAGTGTCCTTAACCAAAACCAGAACACAACCCCCGCACCCTCATGTCCAAATCCCATTTAAGAGAACCTAAGCGTCCACCTGTAAGAAAAATAAACACCAGTGTCCATATTCAGAACATTCCAACCCCACACCCTCAAGTCCATGAAAAGTCTAACCCAGGGACAACCTAAACCCCTTCAAGTCACAGAAAAAGGGCAACAACATATCTGCACCGAAAGACACAACAATGGCCCTGACACTTAGACCCCTATAACCACCCGGGAGCTCACGGATACCCCAAAAAACAAAGGACACAGCATAAACACACACAAACAGGCCCAACAAACTCCTACCTCTACCTGTGGCTGCTAACCAAAATCACATCTTCCAGGCTCCAAAAATCCTCCTAAAACGTGATCAAAATAACTTCAGATATCAGCTATGCTTCCCGGACCGTGGAAACAGCACTCTCCCTCCTTGCTCTCCTCCGCTTCCTGATACAGCCGCGAATCGGCACGTACAACCCTCTCAGCCACCGTACTAAAAGGAACCACCTCCAACGCACAATGAGCAAGGCAACGGCCACAGGTACACCAACAGCCCTTCACGTGGGCCAATGCCAAGACTGCGTGCTCCGGTGACATCACCATACTGCCAGGAAACTCAGGCAAAGTGAGTGGGCCGTCCCTCAGCAACTCACTCCCATTGGTGTGCCTGCATAATGGAAAATCAGGGGAACTCCTCCTGCCCATGTCCACGTTTATGTCCATGGAACTCGTCCCGCCCATTTCCATGCCAAGCTCCTTGCCCCTAAAGCTACGAGGCCTCCAAAGTTCACAGACACCCTGGCGCTTGCCTACCGTATCAGTCATATACACCCGCACTTTCAGAGAAAACGGAGATGACGGACCAGAACTACAGTCTGCTCAGATCTATGGCAACCGCTGCAAACGCTCTGCAGCAGATGTCCACTTCTGCCAGCTGGGGTCTCAAAAGCGAGAACCACTTGTGGCAGACTGGCATATCAGGTAAACTCCACCGGGATGCAGCACCACCCGGAGACGGAACACAGTTCCCCGTCCCCTCCGATGAAACTGGTGTTGGTGCGCACAGCTCCCTGCGCTGACCACAGCTACCGCAACACCACACCTAGTGCCCTTCGACCTCTGTGGTAGGTGAAAAGCTGGTTTCACTTCCTAGTAGATGGAGCGGTGGCTGCGAGGAAGAAGATGTCAACGGGGGCAGTGTCCGTGTTCCGCTCTGCTGCACCCCCCTCAGCAGTTCCTTATCCTTTGGCGTCTCCAGTGAAATAACGGGCGCTGCACCGTTAGCATATGTATACAAACTTTAAAGTCCTTTGGTTGCCCAACACTTGGGGTTCATGAAGGAGGCAGGAAAGGCAGGTACTCAGACAAGACACGTAGTAACGGACACTGGATCCCCACACCCACATCACAAGCTCCCTTCAATACCCTGGCCAACGGTCAACCTTGGAACCCGGAAGACACACACATTCCACAAGAATCCTGACATCATGGTGTACGCACCGCACATTACGACACTGAGCAGCTACCTGAAAGGTTTTACATTAGCTGCAAAAGTCTGGACATGAAACACGCAGTTTTCTCGTTGCTGTAAATTAGATTCTCGTGTGAGGTGCCCTCCTTGCTTTCGGATGCTCAGCTTGCGTTTTTATATTATCCCAAACGTCTAGGCATGACTGGAGTCGAGTCCCACCCTAGAACATAGAAGTCTAACGCTACTTTTCAGCACTCAGTATCATCTATTCCCATAATTATCCCCTTCCCTTTCCCACGCCCACCGTCTCCCTCATTCAGCCTCTGTAATGTGCACCCTTCACGGTAATGGTCACGTGTGCTCCTCCCTCATCACAATACACTATGGGCCGGATTTACAAATGTGTTTTTCAGCGGGGAAAATAGCAATGAAAAACGCTCTGTAAATCAGGCCCTATATGCCATCCTTCACACCTCCTCCTCCAGCCGCCACTCCGGCACAAATGCACACGCTGCACTGCTTCCTAGCCGTGTGCTGTCGATCCCTTTCATCTTCGCTCTCTCTCTCTCGCTCGCCCTCCCTCTCTCTCTCTCTCGCTCTCTCTGTCGCTACCTGCTCCTCCTCCTGAGCTCAACCTAAAATGGCATCACAACAGGGCAAAGCAGGTTGCATGTATTGTTTGTTCATGTTTGCGACACAAATAAACGAGACGCTGTGCAAGAAGTAACGGAAGGGGACGCAGGGCAGGAGGGATTGGAAAATTGTAGACTCCGCTGGCCTGGCTAGGGGGAGGGTCCTTTTGTGATGAAATGTTGCATAAATAATGCCGGTGGGGGTCTAAATTCACTGTTTCCATGGAGACCTTTGTGCCTGGCTGAACTCCATTCTGGTCTGTTCCAAGACTGCAGCCACTGTGTGCCCGTGGTATCTTCGATCGATATCATTTGACGGGCTTTCGCCAGGATGGCTGGATGCTGAAGCTGCACGAGCAGCGCCTTTTCTGTCTATCGCGGTTTTTTGTTGGGGTTTTCTTTTATGCTGTGCGCGCTATAGTGGATCGCTGGAAGCGCGCTGTCGGAGCATCGGCGGCGCTGGGAAAGGAGGGGTTCCCCTCAACACTTCATCCGTGTCCCCTGACCTGGTCCGCCCGCCTGGGCTGGATTCCGTTCCATTTTTTGGAGGCAGAAGTTTTTCCGGATTGCTTACTTGTGAAGTCTGCAGAACAGGTAACCCCGTAACCTGTTATTGATGTAGCGCTCTCCCGCTGTCCGCAGCAATGCAGGGCTTTGACATGTAGTGAAACGTATTAACAAAGTTTCCGGAGTTGCTGGTTACACTCAGCTGTTGTGTCTGGACGTTCAGGAGAGGCGGGACAAATATTCCTCACAAATACCAATAAAATAGCCGAGAAATTAAAATAGTGCTTTTATGACACTGTTACGTAAAAAAGTGAAACACACACTGAGGAGCTTTCATCAAAGCTTAGTCAAGTGCTTGTGCAATATATATATTTATTAATGTGGTTATTGATGGCCTTCGTGTTTTTTTTTTACTTGTTTCAAGGCGAGCAAAGTGTGTGCCCGTAATATTTGTTGATGAGGCATTAGCTCGCACATCTCATCGCCAATGGAAGTCATTCATGGCGTGGTGCGTTCACTTCCGGAGGAAATCGATAATCTCCTCCAGCTCAGAGCTCAGATTGCCATTCATTTAGTGAAATCGAGTGAATAATTCATATCCCTTTAACAGGCTTGTGTTTGTGGACTAAATAGTGTTTCCGCTACCCGAAAACCTGCGCCAATAAAGTTTTCCTTACACTAAATTGTTAAGCTCTGGTGGAGAAAAATGTGTGCATGCTGTAATAAAATAAGGCCCTAAAATGAAGCACTTGCGCTCCTCGGGGGCAATCATATACACCCCCTGCAATGCATGACGGGAGATGAGGGCTGCATGCATGCCCCCACCCACGAGCTCCTTCACTCGAATGGGTCACCCGGCTCAAAAGTGTTGTCAAGTTGTACTCGGTCTGCTTCTCATGAGTGGATACGGTGCT
Organism: Ambystoma mexicanum; assembly: GCF_040938575.1. Taxonomy (NCBI): domain Eukaryota; kingdom Metazoa; phylum Chordata; class Amphibia; order Caudata; family Ambystomatidae; genus Ambystoma; species Ambystoma mexicanum. Next base: position 1,358,233,756 of record NC_090930.1, on the reverse strand, counting down.
TTTTTTAAAATTAAAAGTTGTGATGATGTATGTCAGTCTGTAGAATGGCCCTATAGAACGAAGGAGGACTCATTATCGCTGCATAAATACATACTATCAGGTTATTTCCAAAAGCAAATAAGGCTATTAGCAAATAGTACCAGTGGCAGCACTGGTTTTTGAGTTGTGGTGAAGTTCAACACGTTAGTGCTCAAAACGTGTTAGTAAATGTAATACATAAATATAATCGGTTGTCTTTGTAAGGTCAGCATTTTAATTGTAAACGTGGGGGAGTTGGAACAGTTTTAGCATCTGCTTTCTTCCGGGTCAGTGTTAAAGTCAACAGATTTTCTTTGTAAAAGTGACAGCGTTGTTCCGTCTTTTAGTTTTCTCTTTGTGGTGTTCAATTCTGTTGGCGTTCCTTGTTGAATGAACTCTTGCTGGTAAATTGCATTGCTGTTTCTTGAATGCAGAGAACGTTTTCTGTATGCCTGTCTAGAATGCAGCCAATGGACTTCCAACATTCTAATGACTTCCATGTTCCAACATGCTTTACTATTCTGAAGGTTGTTGCATTAAGACACCCTAACATCACCAGGCTGTGGCTAGAAGTTGTAATTGTTTAACTATTTTCAAAGGATGGAGCGCTGAGTCTCCCTAGCCTCATTTGGATCTGGCGGGTCTAGCTGTACCACTTTTTCAAAGCTCTGGTTCCATTTAACTCTACCCTACCATCTAACCATTTCGTAGATAGTGGTGGCATGCACGTATTGTTTACCATTCAAACGAGTGTAGAGTATATTGACGCGCTTATCTACACCATTTAGTTTTTGGGGGAAAAGAGTGGTGCTCTACTTCAAGTAGGTCATTCAACTTTATGGAGTTCAGGAGTCCCGGCGGAAACCTGTTGTTGATGATAGTTATGACGCAAGTGCAGGTCAGAGTCTAAAGAGCAAAAGTCAACAGTAAGCAGCTGGTACATCATTTGGATACACAGAGGTTGAACGTGCCATGCAACAGTTAAGGTTGGGAGGTTCATAAAAAGTTACCAATAGGGCCGAAAACTTCTGAATTGTAATATGCTAAGAGATATGTGAACAGCGTGGATTTATTTACTAGAATTAGGCGTGTTATTTCTTCGGTCTGCAGATGAACGTGCAATGACAAGGGTATTTCACCCACTTGGAGATGGTTCCAGCTTCCCAATTCAGCTCCCAGAATAATGCAATGCTTGTCCCTCCATACCGATGCTCAACAGCGTTGTCTCTATTTGGAGTCTGCTGTAAAAACACAGTACTTTTGTTTGGCTTCTCTGTCAGAAATGTATTTGTTATTGCTTCGTATTTTATGGTAATCCAGTATTCTTCAATTCCTTACGGCACCAAAATCCTGATCTCCAGAGAGTAAGACGTTCACTAGTTTGCCAGCCAGGCCACTGCCTCTCCTCCCCCCGTTGGAACCCTAGCTATGAGTCTCAATGACTGAACCACTTTCCCTGTCCTGCTGATACAAGGAATACGGTGCTTGAAGGAGTTCTTGACAGATGCCCCCTCAGCCTATTCCCCTTAGTGAATCCACATTTGGGATGAAACTAAACCGAGCCTTACTTTGCCATCCTCTGTGTAAATGATAAGGTCAGAGAAGGACGTTAGTGTTGAGGAATAGTCCGCAATATTCCTATGAATGTTCGTCATTTCACCCTTCAGTGCACGCTCAGGGAATGTATCCATTTGGATGTGCCTTTTTCCTTCCCTTTACATAGTAACTTGATGGGAACCCAATCGCTCGAGCGCCCCCGTCCCCTGCTACTAACATGCATCATAAAGGGAGCCGACTGTAAGATCTGCACAAAATAACATTGTAGTGCTAAAAAGGAAACACACACGATAGTGTTTCTTGATGGATCATTCGCATACATATTGAGCTGATATTCAAGTGCAACTTTCTTTGAAACATGAATCCATTAAACTGTGCATCACATACATGAGGGAGCGGCTTCTAGTAAAATAAATCCTTCGCCTGTTCACCCCATTGCTGCAATCTTAGGAAGTGGCAGATTTGCAACATGGGTTCCACATGCAAGAATTGCGAGAGGATCCCTGGCTCGGGGGAATCTGGGAGTGGTGGGGCGGAGGGTGGACGGCGGAATAGGCTTTGAGTGGCCAGAGCTTGCAGGGCCTAAGGTGAAACAGTTATGATTTTAGGGATAAATGTTACAACTTTCATTTTTATTCTTTAATATCTGTTAGACCTGGCCATCTGACCACTTGTCTTCTCACCAAGACGTGGCGATGATAGAATCATAAATGGCTAGTGCTGATTGCCAATCAAGACTGCAAATAAGTATCACAAAAAGTCTTTGATCTCACAATTTATTTAACTGAAAAACATTAACAGCAAAAACATGTTGGACACTTCATATGGTTCAAAGCACATAGGGGCATATGAGCTGTGCTGCATTGTTCCAAGCTGTATTATGTGAGTAAATGTGCGAGTTAAAGGGGGCAGCTACATGTGTCTTGGGCGGTATGGCTGCCCACACCTCCATAGTTCTAGTACACAAAAACACATTTCCAAGATTCATGCATACCCACAAACCTACTACAAATTTACAGCATTTAAATTATTCATCTTTGTAAATGGGTTGAATTGCATATAATGTTATTTTACAAAAATAAAAAGCGAATTGCAGGCAGTAGACGGCCAATGTTAGTACTTACATGCTGTTGGGACCCCTGCATAACTTTTTTCTCTTTTGCAAAATGAGTGCAAAGTAAAGCGTAAAACGGGTGTCAATCACTTTTGGTCATAACAATTTGTTATGTTATGTTGATTTATACCGCACACAGCTACCATTTGCATCATCCCCAGGCACTAACCTGGCTCTGTGAAAGTGTGTGCGGTAGGATAGAGTTGTGCTCTTCTGTTGGTGCTTGCAGAACCAGGAGAAACTGGCGGCTGTGCGTGTCAGCTTTCTGAGTGTGCTTTGATTGTGTGCACTGCTTATTGTGTACAGAGGGGCAACGTCCAGTATTTCAGTTGTTTGTTATTTGCGGCAGCTTGTTCTTATGGTGAATGTGTAGCTTGTGTGTTTTTGTGTAGTAAGGGGAGCCCATATGGGCATGTGTGGTACGTGGGAGGTATGCAGGATAGGAGCGAGGAGGAGGGGTATTTATTAGTTAGTAGTGAGTGGTTCTTTTATTTTGAGTTCAAGTATCCGTACTGTCCCATGATTGCCTTGGGTCTGGGTATAAGTTCGGGTACTAGCTAAATTGAAGATTTATGTTCAGGAAACTATTGGGCATGAAGGGGGTGGGAGGTACGGCAAGGACAAATATCCAAGTCTAGGTAAGTACCTTGTTAAAGTCCCTATTCTGAAGTACATAAACATTTGAAAAGCTCTCCCATAGGAATATTTTGTAAAATAAAATGCAAATGCCACCTACAAATAATGCTTTGCAGTTGGCATTTACAACGTATGCTATGGAATTCACTGCAGGAGGATGCCACAGGAATCCATTGGTTGCCCGCCTGCAAGAAATTCTCATGAAGGCAGAGTGGAAAGAATGAGAATGAGGAGGAAACAGATTCTTGACCCTGTCTCCTTCTCTGCCTGCAAAACAATTTCAAAATGACATAGAGCGGTAAACCATGGCATAATTCGCTTTACGTCTTGGATTTTTAAACCTTGGTTTACCACTCAGGGTCACTGAAAATGACCCTAAAGTGCTTCAATTCTTGATATGTCTTTATTGGGGAAACTCAATGCCTATAACTTTTACATGTAAGTTATGATATTTATATGATTTAGGTCTGCAAACAGTTTGGTTTAAACAAAATACAACCAACAGTTTGGTTAGATGTACAGAAAGATGTACAGAGCATTTGGTAATGAAACAGACAAAAAATATATATAATACATATATTACACAGCCTGCGTTAGCGGCCGTGGAGTTATGGTTAAGTTATTCAACCCATAGGAAGAGCACTTTCTGCGCGGCTTATAGCTTTGCCCCTCCGGACGAATCTTCACCAAACTTTGTAAAAAAAAGTATACGGCCCCCTCAGATATATTTTGTGAAGTTTGGTGAGGTTTCGTCGGGGGAGGGGGCAAAGTTATAGGGGAGATCCCAAAATGTGTGGTTTTCCTCATAGACGAAATGGAAAGCAAAGTTTCTTACGCCTGCAGCCCAAACTGCTGGATGGATTTTCACCAAATTTGCTGCAGGAGCGACGGCTTGGTCCCGAAATCGTGTCTTTGTAAATTAGGTGTAAATCCATCCAGGAGTTTTTGAAACAATAGCCAAAATGTAGGTAAAAAAAATGGTCATATCTGGGTTTGGTCCGCGGACTCACTTCCCTATTAAGTCCGCGGACTTCCTCTTGGATGAATCCGGCCCCACCATGATGTCCGCCGGCATCGGACTTGCCCGCTGATTGGATGGTGAAAGATGTGAGCTGCGTCAGATATTTTGAAACAGTCGCCATGTTGGATGCAGGGACAGCCGCTGTTGTCCGCAGACATCGCAGTAAAAACACATTAAAAACACAACATTGCACTTTTACAAAATAATGAAACAATTTCTGGGGAGGTGAGCGCTGATGAGGATGGGGTGGGATATGGCCATAAAAAGTCACAAAATTTGTGGTATTCCACACTTGAAGTTCGCAAACAGTTCGGGACAGCCCTGTAATCTTTGCGAACAGCTCAGATGTTTGAGGGCATCCATGCATACTTTTGCATTACGGGGTTGGTGAAAAGTAGTTTTTGGATGGATTATAACTTTGGCGCCACTGAATGAAACTGCATTTTGTGATCAAGATCTGACCATGAACGTTTCTACAAAGTATGGTGGTGTTTTGCCAATAGGGAACAAAATAAGAGGGGGGCCCAAAATATTTCAAAGGCTTATACATTTGGTGCTGTTTCACGAATCTGCACAAAAGTTTGCAAACACATTCAAATTTGGGTCTTAAATCTTGTTGCAAAGTTTGGTGGGATTTTGAGATGAGGGGGCAACATTAGAAGTGGGGTTTGAACATTTTTAGATGGCTTATAACTGTGTTGCTGTTTTGACAAATGTGTCCAAAAGATTTTAGAAAGATTATAGACCCAACCTTGAGTTTTTGTGCAAAGTCTAAATGGATTTTGTCAAATTAGAGCTAAGTTATATGATTATATCATGTATGTACATTTTGACACTTTTAAAAAATAGAGCATGGACCAATTTGCAGCAAAGTCATGCAAAGAGCATTGGCAAGGACCTCAATGCATGGTTTTTCACGTGTCTGTTTTATTTTGTGAAAAGTTTCATAATGTAGCTACAAAAATAGTGATATTGTTTTGGTGACTGAGGTATATAGCTTGAAGCCATGGGCAATGGCCAGATTGTACGAGTTGTGGTCTGTGGCCATGGCCAGTGGGCCATGACTCAGACAATCTGGCTACTGGCCATGAACAGGAGGGACTGGCAATGGGGTTAAAGTGGACATGGCCATCAGGAAATGGCTATGTGTAAATAGTTTCAAAATCGGGATAGGTTAGAATGGGAATTTTATTTTTTGCCTTTGGCAAAAATTCTGCCCATGGCTACAGCTTGAAGTGCTGCACAGGATTGCATCAACAGATTGCTGCGACTACCACTGCATACACTCTGAGACAATGCTAATCAGCAGATAATTACTGAGGACGCCGAACCAGGGGCCCACGTGGTCGCCAGGCCGTCCCTTGAAATCATTAACCACCTTTATTTGCGACCATAGTCCATAGACCATAGAGTGCTAAAATCTTCCAAGCTCCAACCATCTTGGACGTCAGCTATTGTGATTCTTATTCACAAAAAGGGCGATCGAGCTGATCCTGCCAACTATCGCCCGATCGCCCTTTTAGATGCAGACTGTAAGATCTTCGCTCCAATAGCACTAAAACATCTTGAAGAATGGATAATTGGTGAAAACCTCCCCTACAAGCTACAGGCAGGATTTAGAAAAGGTCTTTTTACATCTTTAAATGGTTTATTTATGTCCATCCTTGCACAATCAGCAGCCACAAAAGATGGCCGAATACTTTATTGTGCTTGGCTAGATCTTTCCTGCGCTTTTGACACTGTCAATCGAGAGAGCCTCTGGGTAAAACTTCAACAATGGGGCATACCGACTGGCCTATTAGCGATTCTTACAGTCCTTCACTCAAACACCACTCTTCGAGTTAGACTAAATACCCAATGTGATCTGTCTGTTGAGGTATCAAATAGAAATTATATATATAAATAATGAAGCAAGTATGTTTAAAAATGAAATTGGTAGATCGAAGGATGCATGGGTGAGAAAAAATATATGAAAACGTACATGAAAAAATGGGAAATATGAACAAAGTGTGGAAAGAGGGGGAGAAAAAAGAAAAAGAAGAAAAGGAGGTTTATCAGTAACATTGCAGGTTCTAATACAAAAAGGGTGTAAAGAAAGATTTAAGGGGAGTTATACAGCGAACAATGTAAAAAATGAAAAACTGTGATATTTCAAATGAGACTGATTATATAACCATGAACACATTTCAGAATCAATATTTAAGCCAGATATACGCAAGTCCATAGTACAAATCCAATTGGATTCTTTTTGTCGCAGAATCCATTCCTTGTTGCCTTCTCTTGGTAATTTTTCCAGTCTTTCAAGTCCAAACACTGTGGGGCTTCAATGTTGAACTGCTGATGTTCTGTTTCTATGTGTGCAGATAAGGGATATCTGAGATCTTTATTTCGTATTGCTCTGATGTGTTCAAAGATCCTGGTTTTAAGCATTCTAATGGTGCTTCCAATGTAAATCTTGCCACAGTTGCATGTTATCCCATATATTACATATTTTGATTGGCAGTTGATGAATTGGATGATTTGTTTTGTTTGTCCATTTGGTAATAAGAAATCTTTCTTGCCTTGTTGTATATGTGGACAGAGTTTGCATTTTCCATATTTGAATGTTCCTGTTAGCAGTGAAAGGTTGAACATTTCCCTTGATGTTTGAATAGGAATGGGGTTGAGAAAGCTGGGACATATTTGGTTGCCTATTGTAGGCGCCCGTCGGTAACAAATATTAGGTTGTCTTTCAAGATGTTTGTTGAGACTTGCGTCTGTCAAAAGAATATTCCAATACTTGTTCAATGCTTTTTTTGGTTTTGATGGCTTCAGTACGGAAGGTGGTGATACATTTGAGTGGAATTTTTTTCTTTGAGTTTTTGGGTTTATCCGTATGTAGGCAGTCCCTCGAGATGTGTTGCACTTTTTGGATTGCTTTTTTGACCAGTTTGGTTTCGTATCCTCCCTGATGAAATTCTGTTTCCAGTTTGGTAAGATTTTCTTGGTAGATAATAGGCAAGCTGCAATTTCTTTTGGTTCTCAATATCTCACCATATGGGATGCTGTTGATTGTATGTCTTGAATGGTGAGAGGTGGCATGCAGTAGGCTATTGCCAGCTGAAAATGTAATGTAGAGATTGGAGTGTATCTGTTTGTTTTGAACAAAGAGCTCCAGATCCAAGAATTCAGTTTTGTTGGGGTTCACTTGTTTGGTGAAAGAAAGATTATAATTGTTCTGATTGAGATGACTAATGTAAAAATCAAGGGTTTTAGTATCTCCCTCCCAGATGATTAAAATGTCATCAATGAAGCGCCCCCAAAATTTGACATTGTTAGTGAAAAGTTGGTGCTTCCAAGCATGTTTAAGTTCAAAGTAACCCATGAAGAGGTTAGCATAAGAGGGGCAAATTTGGACCCCATCGCGGTTCCTTGTAGTTGCCTGAAAATGTGGTTATCGAAACAAAAAATGTTGTTGTTTAGGAGAAATTAAGCATAGACAAATCATTTTGTTCTGTTGTGTGAAAGACACAGACCTTGTTTTTAGAAAGTATTCTGTGCTTTATCAAACCATTTGTGTGTTGTATGCTTGTGTATAATGAGACCATGTCTAAAGTTACAAATAGATAGCTCTCTTCCCATGGTATCTGGTTCAGTTGTTGGATTATGTGTTTGCTGTCTTTCACAAATGAGGCTAGGCCAACGGTTGAAGATGTGTATCAATGTATTTTGAGATTTTCTCTGTGATTGATCCTATACCATTTATGATAGGTCGAAAAGATGGAATTCCTGTGTACTGTTTGTGGACCATAGGAAGGAAATAAATGGTAGACATGATGGGCTCCTTGGTGATTAAGCAACGCTATTCATTTTCTGCAAGTACATTCTTGTCAAACCAGATGTTGATTGTGTTATTCTATTCATTTTCAAGATCAGGTAAGGGGTTGGTGGTAAGCTTTTCATAGCAATTATGGTCATTCAGATGTTGATCTGCTCTTACATAGTCAGTTCTGTTTAGAAGGATGATTTTTCCCTCCTTTGTCTGCTTGCTTCGTTATGACAGTTGCATCCTGTGCTAGTAGTTTGTGAGCCGTCTTTTCTCCCATAGTAAGATTGTTAGTGGATCTGGAGTGGAGGTTTTTTAAATAGTTATCTCTGATTTTGTTACGGACTGCCCTGTGGAAGATGTCAATCACGTTGTCCGAAGAAAGGGTGGGTATAAATGTAGATTTTGGTCTTAGAGACGTTTCTCCTGACATTGACGTTGTTATTCCTTGTTCTTCAAAGAACAATTCTTTAGAATATTCCAACTCTCCTCCTAAGTTCAAAAGGTCAATTGTGTGTTCTACCATTGTTTCTGAAAATATTGATGGAGTTTGAATGATATTTTCTTTATCAGAGTTTCTTAAAAAAATGTTTTTGAGTTAAAGCTTTCTACAGAACTTGTTGATATCTAACTGTGTTTGGAAATAATTGCCTTTGTAGGTAGGGCTGAAGGAAAGATCCTTACTTAGAGCTGATTTGAGTGCTGGAGTCACCTGAAAATCTGAAAGATTGATAATGAGGTCTATTTCCTCCTTCCTTGTTTTTGTGCTCTTGTTTCTACACCTGTGATTCCCTCCTCTCAAATATATAAATTCTTCAAATGTATCTTTCAAATTAGTGGTCATACAAACCAATGGATTATTTGTTATTGGTAATGAAAGTTGGTGAACTGCAAGGTAGTGCTCTTGTCTGTTGATCTGCTATACAGGTATAAGCCAATTTACCTTCCTCCACCTTTATCAGAAGATCTTTTAAAAGTTATTTCATTTGAGTACTTGATGACAGAAAAGTTACATTTGGTATGAGAAAATCCATTCTAAGAAGCTTCGTAATTCAATTAACCAGCCCATATAATCTAAATATTGTCTCTGTTATCTCTTATGTAGTTTCATTGATGACATGGATTATTCTCAACTAATACATAAATATCATCAACATGTGGCATAAACAAATTAGCCACATTAGGTGCAAAAGCTCAGCCCATTTCTGTAAGAATTGATCTTTATACGTAAAGTAATTCTTAAATAATGCTACCTCAGCAGATTCTAACAAAAACTCTGTGGGTAACATATCTGGCCTTTGCCAACCACTTAAAGAAGCCTCCATAAGATCCTGTTATTCTGCATCTTGAGGAATGCACATGTAGATCAACTCAATATCAAACTCCTCCAATAGTTCCCTGTCGTTTTTAAAATCATGTCCCACTATCAAATAAATAACATCTCTTGAATTGGCCAACCAAGTTGATCTAGCCATAGTTAAGGATTTTAATTAAATGATAAATGTATTCAGACACAGATTCCAGAATTCAACCGCAAACCAACACAATGGTCACAGCTGGTGTATTAGTGGAGTCTTTATGTACTGTCAGTAAAATGTAAAATACTGAAGTGCCAAGATGGTTCTTTGGATTCAAGAATGCATACTCATTCTACCTAATGATGCTATCATAGAAATCATCTTTTGCGATTATATGTTTCTTTATTTTACTGAAACGTTCGGGTCTCCTAGAAATGATCTATAAATGTGTCAAATGCCTCACCAGCTGCATCACCTTTGTATAATCTAGCAAAATGATCTCTGTCATTTTCAGCACGTTTTATGGTTATACTGTCATCTTTCTTCAAAGACTGTAAAATTGTTCTTAACATGATACATTTGTTTGTCAGTACTGTTGCTTCCTATGAATGTTTGAAAATCCTTGAATAATTTTTCAAAATTCAACACCTCTTTTGGCTTTGCATTTATTTTTGAGACAAAAACTTATTTATGCCTAAAATACATAATTTGATCAGAAACGTCTGGTTGTTCTTTATTAGCAAAAAATGATGTCAATTTTATTTTTCATTAAAATTGTTGTAATTCATTCTCAAGAGCTAAAGACAAAGAAAAATATATAGTCGGTACAGATCATGGGTCCTTATTAATAAGTCCACATTCTACCTTGCTTAATGATCTTTCATGTAAACTGAAAATGGATTCACTGACTCATCTACCTGTGATATGAGCACCCCCTTGTGTAAGGCCCTGTTGACCACTGAAATCCTGTTTCGAGAAAAAGTATTGTTGATCTCGAGTCCAGCCTATGGGGCCTTCTCTCCTCCTTACAAGGGTCAATTTTCTTGCATTTCACTTTGAATTCTGTCCGATTCACAATTACTAGATGAAGTATCCGAAAAAGAAACCCATTTTTTTTCTCCTATCAGATTTGTGTGAACACTTTTTTTCTGGTTAACAGAGGTCGACTTTCGCGTACATGTCTGGAATTTGGGAGGTATGCATTGAGGACAGGATTAAAGATCAGTAAAGCTGGCACCTCCACAAACAATATATAAGGACTAAGTTTGTGCTTTTAATACAATGATTATTTATAATTAATTTGTTTAATCATGGTTTCAGGGATGAAGTCTTCTCTCTCTGGACGAGAGCTTCTGCTATGGTTATCATTGATTCATCCTTCGATGTGGAAAGGCAGCATTGCATGGTGCAGGTTATCTTTGCACATTGATATTGATAGTGTTTATCATTTTTTAGAAATGGACATTTTGTGGGATATAATATGCTGATCCTGAAAAAGACATGGCACCAGTTGATAGTTCCATCAAAACTAATTAAGAAAATATGCAATAATGTTTCGTTTTGTGTGTATTTGTGGGTTCTTTTTATTTTATTTGTTTAAATAAAACTGTGATTGAAAGTGAATAATTGTATTTTTGGACACAAAATATTTTTCTATAAAAAAGATTTCATTTTTCTTTATGTAGGAAATGGGTTGTATGTATTCATTTGTATTTTGTCCACTTCTTTCCTTTATTTTGGTACAGTTGATGTGTATGTATCTATAGTGGATGAGTTTCACTATCTAGGTGCAATGATACATTGAATATTGTGAAATTAATTCAAATGTAAGTGATTGTCGAAAGTGATTATAAATTCATCCCATGGGAAACATATGGTTATTAGAATTACCACCGGGTGCCAAGCCATCCAGTCTCTTAAACGTAACAGACCCAGAAAGTCACTCAGCAAGCTGACAGAACTGGACTCACCCTACACACAGCTGTTCTCTGCAGCTTTCAAGTACTTTCAATGGAGATGGCACACACAATTCAAGTTGGGATACCTTTTATTGGACTAAATGGAAATGTTATGCAAAGATGGTACCGTGCTTTAAAAACGCATTGTACCATCTCTGCATAATATTTCCAGTTAATCCAATAAAAGGTATAACAACTTGTATTGTGTGTCCTGTGCACCCTGGGAGGGTACTTTGGCCAATCAGAATGATCGGAACGTGGGCTGTATTTCATGGTAAAAGCCTGTGTTCCAAGCAGTCTGGGTAGCCAGTGCCTGCTTCACTTCCCTTCGCTGCTCCTCTTACTCCTGCCGCACTTAGCACCCGCATAGTTTCATAAGCAGGTGCTAAGGGTGTTTTTTTTTTTTTTAAAGAAAGAAACGTACATTTGCTGCTCGTCCCAGCACTGCGCAGTGCTGTTGTCACCGAAGTCCATTTTCAATATTGATGATGACAGTCATCAACATTGAAAACAAACTTTGAGGATGACAGATGGCAGCAAAGGTAAGTTACTTTTTTTCAACACCATCAGCACCCGTGTAGCAGTGCCGCCCTCAGACATTTTTCATATGGGTGGCCTGATGAGGTCACTGGGGTGGCACAGCAAAACAAACACACAACCGGCAGACGGGCTGGTGCGGTGGGGGGGGCATTTTTATAAGGGTGGCCGTGGCCCCCTTGACCACCCCTTGGTGACGCCTCTGCCATGTATGTACCACATGGGTGCTCATGTCGATAGTATCCTCAGCGGCAGGCTACCCTGTCAGTAACTACACCGCCCCTCTGGTTATGGGACCCTTGCTTTGGCTCTTTGCTTGGGCGTCAGGCCATTACCAACAGGGTAGGCCCGCCACCTTGGGTAATATCGCCTCACTATAAAACTGGACTAAAATTTCGTCAAATCTTTCTTTGCAATAAGATGTAAATCGAAAAGGCCTTTTTGACACTAAAGATGCAATTTGCGCTAAAATACATAACTTGTGCCTTTTTGATAATTCTGTAAAATATGCATTCATGGAATTTAAAGACACACAACGAGAGCTATACCTGTATTGCCTATTGCAAAGTTGCCTTACAATCGTAAACACGAAAAACTGTTGTTAGTTCCACGATAACTCCCGTACATCAGATTTCCTGAAAACATTTGATCTGTTCATAGAAAGCTCGTGGGCAATGCTTAGACCATCTGATCCCGCCAGAGACTTCAGTGGCATCTACTGATCTGCGTCACGGCGCCGTGAACTCTCCCAGGGGCTGGGCTGGCCATTAGTAGGAACGCCAGAGGAAGGTCGCAGGATAGTAGTGTACATTTTCCACTGAGGAATCAAAGTGTTCTCTTATTCGTCAAATCCAACATCTGCTGTTTTACCGTGGAGCTGATATGCGGTCAATGCAATATGGCGTCTAAAGAACGGGCGTGTAGTCGCGAGATTCGTGCAGCTGAAAGTGCAATCGGGTAGAGTGTAAACATGATAGTAGCCATATAGCAGTCTACATTGCATATATGTGGTATGTTCTGAATAATGTGCGCAATGACTAGAGCTGCATGGCTGGGAACATCATTTATCGATTTGATTTTTAAAGTGTTTGAGTGCTCGCTACCTCTCCCGGGATTTCACAGTACTCCACATGTGTATTGCTCTGCAAAAGGGGAAGGAGGCGAGCAGCTGGCGGAGCGGACCCACTCCCAGTCTATTTTAGAATACCCGGCTTTAGCAAACGTTTCCCTGGAGTGACATGAAATCCAGACGAGGTTACCGTGAAATACTTTTTTTTTGTCCACACGCCTCAGTGTTTGCGGAATGAGAACGCTGACCGAGGCAGCAACCGAGCCGCAACACTACCATCAAGGAGGAGCAATGCCCACTCGGGGAAATATTTAATAATACCAGGCGCGAGGCGCTTAGCTCTGCAGATAATGCACGCTTTTAGGAGAAGCTGCCACTTCGACAAGAAATGGAAACTCCTCCGGACCAGCTCATGCTTTCATCTTTCAGAGGTGAACATTTGAGAACCACGAATGTGAGCATTCATTATGGTAATTAATAGCGCCTGCTACCAGGTGCTCTCTAACTGGGATTTCCGGTATGCAGATGCGAGACATCAAATATGATTGTGCGTCATGGTAGATTCCTCCCACGTCCACGCACTGTCATGTTAGCTGTTATTATTCTCCAATTTATAATGCAACTCAATTTATCGTCTAGGATAGATGGCTGGCTTGGCCCTGCAGGGCTTTAAACATCTAAAGAGCAGGCTGTCCCCATGCCAGAGGCGGTGCTATACACATTGCGCCTGAAAGAGCTCCCCAATTCTGCTGGACATTTCTGGTGAAAATGAAGCCGGTATAAACGTGCCCAAATCAGAGGGATTTACAGACTGTTGGGTGGAGATTAGGGTGTCGCGTTCCTCAAACCCTGCCTTAGCATGCATCCAAAACACTTCAGAAAAGACAGATGCCCTTTTCTGTATGAGCTAAGATTTCTAGCTGAGCAAGTTGGCATTTCCAACCTTGGGGTAAACCTTGGGGTATTCCCTTAGTGATAGTTGGCACACATGTCATCAGTGGCGACTGTTTTACGATTTTTATTGCTGACGACATTTTGCAGCTAGGCAAGAATGTGAAGAGGAGTGAAGTTACACATGTGAATGCCGTAGTAGGCAGCAGATTGTGCCATTGTGCCATGAGAATGAACGACGCCATGCAATCATTTGATGCCAACAGTGTACTGAAATGCCTCAGTGGATTTGGATGAACGTATGATGTACACATTTATAGTTTGTCTCATGTGCTGGACTGTGATACTTCAAACTGTAGTTCTCCACAGCAGTGCACATTTCCTCAATATTGCCCAAGTTTAAGTTTGAGTTTTTAAGTGCCTTTTGTGATGGAAATGACTTATGGCTCTTTAGTAACATGCATGCAATGGATGGGATCGCAGAGTAATTCTGAGTCCAAATAATCAAACCAACTCAGGAAGATGGCAAAGAGTCTGTTTTATTAACAATTATCTAAAACAAGGAGGTTACAACATACGTTCGCTTAGCTCTCAACGATTTTCCCATTATAAACATCGTTGTATGCAAAAAATATGTCAGCAGTGATGTCGTACTACGTGGGAAATAATAGAAAACCTATCAAGGGGTGGGATTGGTAAAGGGAGACACCTAAATATACTTTCTATAGGGATTAGGATTGTGATTAGTTGCACACAGTCAGGCGGACAATTTATGCCTACCTCTAAAACATGTCATCCTTAACACTATTAAGTACATAGGTTATCATTGGTCTTCGTTATACAGCCCTCTACAATTGGTTGCCAGGCTCGTGCCATGTCTAGAACATTCGGCTCACTTAGCAGCATGTAAACTCAGACCCAGGTGCCAGGAGATAGACTTGACTTTACCTCCCCACCCAATTAGCCCAACATCTCATCACCCAGGCCTTCTGCCATGAAGATTGTCTTTGAACTTGGCCTTGCAAAATATCCTTGTCTGTGGGAATATATGGGAGTGCAGGCTCTCACTATTATTGTTCTAGGACTCCAAGCTCAACTCTATTTCCATCCTTGGTTCACGTGACAGGAGACCACGATTTAGTCCATTTTTCAGCATTTAAATGTCTTAAATGAATAACACTTGGCACTCTTGGTGTTGTTTCTTTGCACCTTAAGAAGGGATGATTCATCCTTCGCACTTCACTGCTTTGAAGAATCGATAACCTACCTTGGCTACTTCAGTTTTGATACCAAGCCAGAGAGCCTGGCCAGGGGCTTCCACGATCTCAGCTTATTCTTGCTGCAACACAATTTTCTGCCTTTCCTCTCCATGGGACCGGGCTTACTAAATTAATGACACCGATTACCAGCACCTATACAATGGCGGCTTCACCTGCTGTCTATTCACTAAATATAGCCAGCTTCTATGATAACTTAGTCTACTTGCGTTTCAGCATCTGTACAGTTATTGAACGGTGGATTTTCTGCAGCACTTCGCACACGTGCAATCGTTCCTCTCGCACATGAAAGTTTACTTGAATCTCAACTTCGTCATCAGTTTATGTAAGATCCATGCATTCTTCTTCAGCCAGTATTTTCAGGGCGTCACGCTTGTCTCTTGTGATGTCACTAGCTTCTCTCTTTGCTCCTTTCCATATCCCTTCTGGGATTTCCTCCCTCAGATGGTCATCTCTTCGGGGATACATTGGATAGGGTTTTCTCAGTGGGTACCTTCTTTCAAATATCCGGTGTGGTATTGACACAACTGCTGGTGTCAAACATGGCAAGATCTCCGGCCTCCAACATATAGGAGGTGGGGGTGGGTTTTCCTGCCGAGGCATGTAGCTGCTCCTCTACAGAAAAATACAAATACACAATTTACATACAAAATATGAACAGAGCGCAATTAAACAGAAACTATTAAATTACAGTGCGTAACAGAGGAGCGTAAAATTAAAGTTATATAAGTATCAAATTAATAAAACTGCCATGGGCCTTAATGGAAATCTTGCATTTGCCATGGAGAGTGGGCACATTCTCCTCACAATCCTCGTGGATCAGGCTATTTAGCTACAACCCCCAGATTGCAGGGAAAGAGAACACATTCACCATGCAAACCTCTGGAAACAAGCTAACCCCCCAAAATATCTTGCCAGATTAAACCAGCTTCAGAATTTGCAAATGTTTTCTACAATCACGCTTCTAGACCTAATCTTGCAGGCTGCCACTCAGAAACTGACCACCAGCCGTGATGAGGTTCTCAATAAATCACGTTACAATGTAAACAAATGTTCAGTTTTTATTTAAAAAAAACTCTGTACAAGAAAATGCAATTGGGACTCCAAGTCCAGGGGTAATCTGTATACTTTTAGCTTTCGAACGGGGGGGTCCCATCTCCCTACTCCAAAAATGCTTGACGCAAGATGTGTTCACTGTAACCTGGCCTTTTCTGATCTTGAGAGGCCTAAAGGCCATTGCATCTGTTTACCTCTGCCTAGGTGAAGTAAATCTAGTTAGTCTGATGGTCTTGTAGTACCCCTCCTCTAGTGACAGTTTTCCATATCCTGACATTCCTCTCCTTTGCTACCCTGCTCTACTCTACTTTAGTTCCCTGGTCGTATCACTCCTCTCACTTCTCCTGCCTCCACTCTCTGCCCCCCCTGCTGCCTCCACTAACCCCTAATCTCTTGTTGTCACTTCTGCTTCAACTCCCTCCTAATTCTCCTAATTTGGCCCCTTTCTCTCACTCATTCCTTCTCTCTCAATTACACCCACTCACACCCAAACATACAACAAAATTGGTACCACTCTCTTAGTCCCAAAACCTTACCTACACTATCTCGTAACACTGGAAGACTCTCCTCCCTAGAACGTTCTCTGAGCTCCCACTATGTACTAGAGTCAGCTGCTTTCCAGTGTCGCTCTCTTAAGGATCGATTTCCAACTCCTCCCATCTCGTAGGGCTGGAATATTTTCTTAAAGCCTTTATAGGGGTTTTTATACCCAAACACTCTCTAGCCTCGATTTCTGTACAGCTTTCAATATGGTCTCTGGCATAGTTTGTCCTCTTGGTTCCTCCTGTAATCGTTAAGTCACTGTACAAAATGGTATTGGGGAGTGTTCCATGTTTTCCATTAGTACTGTGTTGGCGCGTGATCCTTTAAGCACTGCTGCTGCTGCTCCCCTGTCTGGGGATTGTGTGATAGGTGCTGGGTCTCCCATTTGGCTCCTGAATGGGAAAGGACAGTTCATCTTCATTAAAGAAACCACTTCTTTCATCCTGTTCTGGGCTGTGTATTGCCCGTCTGACCCAAGTACTCGTAGGCTTTGTCGTTTTTCTTTGGATGCTACTGCCTCCCGAGAATCACCTGAATACCTGGTCAGTACAGAGTCTGGTAGTCATCGGCATAGGGAAAGGGGTACCAATGAATAATGCACAGCTCAGCACATTCTGGAGTTCCAAGAATGGGGGCCTCTCACAACTCCCTCACACCGCCTCTGGGGCAAGTCTGGCATTTCCCTGGTCGGTCATCTATACCAGGTGGCGAGACGTCCCCACTCCCAACACTCACCTGGCAGGGTCATACCCATGATCCTGTCACACATCCTTGTCCATAATAGGTACCAATCTCCCAAAAGGTAAAGCAAGGTGTTGTTCAAAGTGACTAATATTTTGTTCTTGACAATCTTTCCTATGCTCTCGTCTCTCTGTGGACGGTAACAGGAGTAACGTAAAAGAAAATGCTGCAGGTCTTCTATGTTGCTTGGACTATCACACCTATTATCTTGGCACATTTTCCAACTTTTTAAGTTACTTGCAAAGGAAATTTGTCACAGCTGGCCAAAGCAAATAGGCACCTTGCTCTTTGTGGCCTGGTCAAGGTTTTAAAGTATGTTTGTTGGAAGAAGTCTTCTGTATAGATGTCAGCTCAAGGGAGATAAGACATTTTCTTCCAATGCACTCTCCATTAGTTCCACATGTTTCCATATGTTTATTTTTTAAAGACTGAACGAGACAGCACCTAACCGTTCTAGCCCAACCTGGAGCCAGTCCCGATGCCTCTGCACCGTATGTTATGGTGAATCTGTGGGGAGATGATAGTGTCGTGCTTATGGACCAATTTAGTAATTACCCTGCCACAAAAGTTTCAAGGGTCATGGAGATGTGTGAGTTCCAGTTTTTATTTGAGGACACCCTGACCCTTGGATACGGGAAGTCAGACGCTTGTTTCTGGGCCATAAAATGCAAGAAAAATAATCTTTGTTTTTTCTCAGATCTATGTCCCTCAAACATCATTGCTTTCTATTTAACTTCATTAATCCCAAATTTGTTCTCAGTACAAGTCTCTTCAGCAGTAAGTTGGACCTGGAGGTCTTTGAATGCCATTGCTTGAATAATAGAGTCCTATGCAGTCATATGCATAGAGCAATAAGGAGATCTGGAAATCCTTCATAAAGGGTGTATCTTCTGTGGTCAGCAAAAGCTCTGCCATTTCCTTTATGTACAGGCAGTAGAATTGGTGCAAAACGACAGCCATGCCTCATACCTCGCAAATTTGAACATTTCTTAGAGATATACCTTGAGCACCAAACATACATTTCAAGGAAGTGTTTGTTGAAAGGGCGCTAATGATATTCAGCGACTTTATGTATTTATGTTTTTTTTCCAATCAATGCCCAGAATTCTCAATTTTACCTTAAACTTGGATTTGTCCACAAGATCAAATGCAGAGGGAAGGTCCAAACAAGTTGCATAAAATGTCATTCTTTTAGCCACACAGAAACTATGGATAATATACTGGAGAATGAAAATATGACCAACAGTTGATAGGAGTGGTATGAAGCTACCCTGTGCAGGAATGTGAATGAACTTTTCCTCAGTCCACCTGTTTACTACCTTTGCTAGTATATGGCAGAACATTTTCTAATCAATGTCTATCAGGCTAGCGGGCCTATCAGCAGTCTCCATATTGGAGAGCATGATGATACTATTGTTAGTTTCCTTCAATTGCTCTCCCGATATCCTTCATCTCTGTCACTTAATCAATTAATAATGTTAGTATCCTAATCCTCCTGTGCGTCCTCATTCCGGTTAGCATCATGGTTAATGCACCTCCAGCTCCCATGGTTCGTATCGTACAATCAGTTTGTGTTTCACTCCAGCAGGGGCCACTCTCTGGGGCAACTATGTTACAAGGCCTTTTTCTGTCCCCTCCTACAATGTGTCATGGGCTGATCAGCATTGTTAACGGTTGATGTGTATGGTCTGCCTGTGTGCCCCTTTTCTTGCTTTTGTGTTTCTTCATGGAGAGGCCAGGCAGTAGGTGGAGTCATTCCTGCAATGCCAGAGCTACCAGTAGTCAGTTTTTTAATTTTGCTTCAGTTATGAGTAAGGTTTTGGCTGCATGGTGGCCCATCATGCAGGACAACTGTAGTACCTGCAAGGTGAGAAATGGATGACACCTGACAATTTGAAGTACTACGTTTTCATCTTCAAGTACCACTGTAATGTTGGACAATATTGTGATCAGGAAAATGTTTGTTTTACATGTTGCGCTATTTGCCACTTTTGACGTGTATTCAATCTATGATCCTGTACCATTTATGATTGGTCAACTGGTAAAAAGCAAGGATCCTGTTTATGGATTTTTTATGATAGCTGGGATGAGATGTTGGGGAACCATGTAGTGATATTGATCATAATTGATTAAGCCATTAATGTTCCATGATTTCAATTATTCTGCCTAAATAGTAGATATTGTAGGTAGTGGGTTGTTCTTGTCATTTTATATTATACAGCACAAGCAAGCCAGGGATCTTCTTCCATTGCAATGAATGAGGTGCACAATAAAACGGGATTCTTTTGTAAGGAGGCCTCCAACCTGTCTCACACCCAACCTCCACAAGCACCCTGTGTTACAGTAGACTAGGACCCACGGCGGTGTATTATCAATTAATATTTTATTAATTTATGATTTAATAGGAAAATAGAATAAACTGTTACAATAGCCACCAAGGTTTGGCAACACCAATTTCAGAATCCTTTTTGGATAAAGCGGCACACTGAGACAACTCAAACATGTATAGCACAAGGATTTACTTTTTACTTCTCTCACCACTACTATCAAGACCGTTCCAAACACCATGAAAATGAATGCAACCAACAGGAAAGTGCATTCGCACACAAAGGATTCTTGAGTCTTGAGTTATTTTACGGCCTAAGTGGTTTGAGTCATAAAAGCTGGGGAGCAGGGCAATTCCTTATCTTGCTCCCTGCACCAAAATTATCTCTACCAGCTTTTGGTTTGCATTTTTAACAGAATGGCTTCATGTTTGAAGAGGTAATCAGACTTTCATTCCCATGACAATGGGCTTTGAGATCTAGTTTCACATTTGAGGACTCCCAGCAGAGAAACAGATCCAGAAACCAAGATTTGCCACCTGACTCAGCGGAAGCATTTTACTTTTAACTAACCCTAGCAAAGGCACACAATCTGAACATGTAAACTCTTGCAAAAGTAGTCTCCTGCAAACAGTGATCACAGGAGGGCAACATGATTATATTTAGATACTTTAGCTGTACATCGTAATGCTTAAAGTGTTCATTTTAAAGGCACATTTGCAATGTCACTGGGGAAGTTTCAGCAATGAAACCTTCATTCTGCTGAAATTCACGTCTCCTTGTAGATTCTGTGAATTATGGTTTCCTCTGTGATGGACTCCTGACGTACAGAACTCCAGTTCATTTATTACAACTTTTGCACACATTTTGAGGAGCATATCTTTAACTGAAAGGGAAAAATGGATTTTACATACAATTATTTCTGTCACAGTAACAGATTCCATTATGCTGTGCAGGCTTGCACACACACTGGTTATTTTCATTTCACATTCTGGATACTGCAATTTCTGACAATATGACTTCAGCTCTTCAAGACTATTTGCAAATGTTGTCTGATGTGTTTGCCTTATGTAAGGCAATGAACATTTTTAGCGATCTCCATGTTTTGATGCTTAATTTCGCTCCTTTTCACTTTGAAATTGCAGGGCCTTATTTCCATGTTAATTCAAAGCAGGCCTTTCATTTTGGGGAGCCCTCATACTGACTCTGGCCTTTAATTATGATGATAAGTTTATTGTTATACTTACAGCACATGCTTTGTAAAACATTTCATATAAAACTTTAAAAAAGAATTCATTGAAGATATAAGCTGGAAATCATAATACATTATGACAAACACTTTAAAAACTTATCCACACTTGGAAGAAAGGACGTTATATTAAGCAGTCAAAAATCTCAGATAAGTGTATATAAAATCGGACAATAAAATAGATTAAATTCATGTCATTGCCTTGTAAAAATTTCAACCATAGACCGGGGATCTCGAGCATCGTAACAGAATTATTGTATGATTTGAAGTATTTCATTCGAAGATGGGTCGTACTTTCACACGTGATGATCAGATGATGCAAAGTTTCTTCGAATAGATTGCCACATAATCTACAATATTTGTGATTATAAATATTTTTGTTCCTCCAACTTGACGGCGATAGTGCCACCGATAAGTTGAATTTGAGCAGTAGATGCCTTCTAAACATTTTGGGATTCGGATAGGCCTGAATGTAAAGTGGGGTAAATTTTTGATCCCTTCTATATTTACAGTAGTCAGTAGCAGAGGGCAATTTTTCTAGATGGGGCATATTGAGCGCAAATGAGCAAACACTTAATTTACGCTTCAACCAATATTTAATATTGCCCCTACTTATATGCTGCTACCTTCATATAGGCACTGATGGTGAGTGCGTTTCAATAGGCCAATTGTGCCTAATGATATGGAGTTATCCAAACTCAAAAAAGCCAGCATGTATGGGGTAACAATCATATCGGTAGGCACAGTCATCACACGATGGAAGAACATCACACATTGTGAAAGGTAACAGTTCCAAATACCTTTGATATCAAACTCCAGGTATATATATATATTCGACGCTTAAGCATTTAGGTACACAGAATAAGCGCCTTAAGAGTTTAGCCTCAAATATGACCGATTCTTTTTTCAATTTGTGTCCCCAAATGGATATAGCATAGGATAACATAGCTGTTATTTTAGAATTATAGATAGTTAAGACGGCTGTTGCACTAAAGCCATTGTTACGACCTATAAAAGCACTTAGCATATTGAATGAGGCCACACACTTTACTTTGGTTTCGGCCCAATGCGGATTCCAATTGAGCTTGTCATCAATTGTGACACCTAGATATTTGTAGGTGGAGACTCCAAACGAACATTAGCTAGACTCCAATGTAAGCGCTTTGGCCTCATTTTCTGAGTGAATACCATGGTTTTATTTTTGGATATATTGATGTTAAGGCCATTGTTCGATGCATATGTGGCGAGTGTATTCAGCATCTGTTGCAGACCAGATGGTGTATAATCCAAAAGTAAAAGGTCGTCGGCATACGCCAGCCAGCCCAGGGCAAAATGTTTTATTTTGATAGGGTGTGCAGCATAGATGTTAAGAGGCAATCCTGTCAGCCAAATACAGGTTGAAAAGTGTCGCAGCTACCATACAGCCCTGTTTTACGCCGTGATTAGTAGGGAAAGATTGAGATAGTTTGCCTATGGCATTTAGACGAATGCAGACTGAGGTGTCTGCATGAAGAAGCATTAGCATGCGAAGCAATCCACTTGGGATCCCCATTGGTCGAGTTTGCGCCATAGATGATTTCTGCATACCGTATCAAATGCTGCGGAGAAATCAATAAAGGCACAGTAGACGGTCAGGTTCCACCGCTCCCAAGAGTGTTCAATAGCAGATGTTAATATGAGCAAGTTGTGAAGGGTGCTGGATTTGGCACTAAATCCAATCTGGTTGGGAGGTAAGATCTTAAATGTATTGATCCATGCGTTAAGTTCATGGAGTAACACTTTAGTGAATACTTTAGATGTTGAGTCTAACATTGCAAGCATTCTGAAATTGGCAGGAATGTCCCATGCTCCCTTCTTGTGGACCGTGAGTATGTTACTAGTTTTCCAAGATTTGGGTAAGGTTCCATGGATGCCGATATGGCTGAAAAGTAAGTGCAAAGCAGCACCCCATAATGGGGGATCACTTTTGAGTACTAGATTAGATATCCCATCGGGGCCAGCTGCACGAGAGGATTTTAGTTTTTCGATGATGGTAATAATGTCTAATATGGAAGCCTTGCATTCCCAAATGGAATTCGGGATAGCAAGGGCCGTATTGACAGTCTCAGTGATGGCTAGGGTCTTTGCTATGTGATCAGCCCATGATGCTTCATTGATGCAATTTATTGTTAGGTCTCTTTGCTTGTTTTTGGATAGAAGGTGCCATATCGCATTACCATCACCAGATAGGGATAGTTTCGCGATCTTTTGCCAGAGTTTTATCTCAAGCTCTTTTTTATGTGATGTTAGCCACCATTTATAGCATTTTTTTAGTTCGCGGATTTGCGCGGTAATAGATAGCTCATTTGGGAGCCGGGTGTTGGAGTGGAGCAGCATTTTAATGTTGGCCCATAGTTGTCTTTTTGCCAGTTGTATAGCCTTGCCGTTATTATTACGTACAGGTTGCACTAAGTTAACTTTCTCGATGACTGATTTATATGAACGTTGTTCAAATGTAGAACTTTGTATATTGTCATGGTTACCGAGTAGTGCTCAATTAATTGATCATGCAAATCCACTCGAGAAGAATACAATTTAATGAAGAGAGTTAGCAAGGTTTGAGCCATTGTATTCGCTTGGGCTATATTGTGCGTTTCTTTAAGATGCGATTATGGCCTTCATTCAAGTGGATTTGACCGTTCTTATCAGTGGATGACAATGTGTGAATTGTTTGTTTGACATCAAATAGCAGACATAAAGGCAGATGGTCACTTTCCTCGCGACACACTACGCCCCTATCTCTAATGAAAGGTAGTCCTAAAGCGTTTGAGAAAATGTAGTCAATGGTGCTGGCAGCAGAACCTTCTATATGTGTTGGAGCCATATGGGGATCAATCACAGTAGAGCCATTCAAGCGAATTAGGTTGTGGATTTGAAATAGTCTATGGCACTTTTTTCCTTGAGTGTTGGAGTCTTGTCTTATAGGATTTGACTGCAGGGCATCATCAACTATTTGATTGACTGGAATAATTACACCAATTTTCGCATTGAAATCCTCCAGAACCCATGTAGGGATGTCATGAGAATATTCTTTTAGCACAGCCTCAACAACCTTCAGGTTCTGTTTTGTCTGAGACATTTTGGGCGGGTCATAAATATTAATTATGATGAAAGTTGAGTCATCATTTTGAATCCTAGCTATTAGGATGTGTAAGGTTGTGGTACATAGTTTTTCTATGGTCCAGGGACTTGATACAGATATGAGCAGCCCACCTTTCGGGCGGCCCAAGGGTCCCTTTGATGCAGGTGAGTGAATAGTGCAACGATTGTCAATTTGAATCTCTCCAGTGAGCCATGTTTCTTGGAGAGCTACTATTTGGAACATATCAATATTACTTATGAGTCCATCAACATCAAACATATGGGTGTACCCTCGAGTATTCCAGGAGCAGAGAAATGCTAACGGTATAGTTCATTCTCTAGTCCCAGTGAAGTGGTCCCTGAAGGACAAAGGCAACCACTGTCAGTAGCCCTCAGGGACAGACTCAGGGGACATAGACTCCTTGGTAGTCGAGATGGCCTTTACTGTTTTTTGAGTCATGCTCAGACAGTTTAAGTTTAGATCCACTTGATGCAGTCGCAGTGGTGGATTTAGATTGCTTAGATGGAAGTTTTGCGTCAGGGATGTTTTGGTAGTTGGGCGCTTAATAGCAGGGATCTCAACCAATTGAGCAATGCAGCCAAGTTTGAGTAGATTTTCCTCAAACCCAAGTACATAGGTCAACGTAGCGTTATTTTTGAAGCATACATTAGATGTATAATGATTTTCTAATTCAATTTGGTCGACAAGATAGATATCATCGGATGTAATTACACGAAGAGGAACTAGTTCGTGGAATAATTTCAGTATTGCAGTTCTATTTAAGGGGACATATGATTGGACCGCAGCAATTTGAGTTAATTGAAGGGCAGCCATCAATGAAGGTTGTTTGGAGAGACCTTGGCTTAAGTTAAGTGTGGAATCGGGGATCACTTTCTTTTCAGTGAGGGGAACAACCCATTCTTTAGGTAGGGTTGATTGTCGAGCTACAATATGGGGCTCTACTGGGATGACAACATGTTCTTCCTATTTGGATTCTTTAATTTCCCTTTATTCACAGCTCCATGAGAAACCTTACTGGATTTAGACAACATTTTCGTAGGTGGACAGGGGTTAACAATAGAGACGATTGGGTCTACATGGGTGGTGTTTTGGGATTTTTTAATAAGCGGGGACAGTGGGATCGCAAACTGTCCCAGACAAGTGGCCTTAAATTTAGACCTTTGTAAGTTTTTTTTGGATTGTGTTTCTATACATACTAATTATGGCATTCTGGGCTATTTCACCATACATTCTCCAATTTCTCAAAACAGGGGTCATCATTAGGTTGTCCTAAACCTTCTGTGATTCATAACGGCAATATTGTCCCATTTGTGGGACAGTTTCATGATGAATAATGATCTTGACAACATCTCCATATCACTATGCAACCAGCCCAATTCCTTCACACTTACACACTCAAGGTCTTTATTCTATTCCGATATTTTCAGGAGGATTATAAATTCAAAACTGAGAGGATTATAAATTAAAAGTAGAATGTATGTTTTCAACTGACAGCATTTGAATTGAATAATATATCGATACAAACTATAACCTTGATTAACACACACATTTGATGATACTGTGTTAATTGAACTGATTTTGGATCAATGCAATATTATATCATTACATATTGTGAACCCTGTACAACATATACTCGGAAAAGGAAAAGAAACGTTAATTGTTGACTTGTGTTACCACATTGGAAAATGTGTTCGTAGTCTAACAAACTTTTCGGATTGGAAACCTACACAAACATTGGCAGTAAGAGTTTTTTTTTTCTCCAAGTGTTTCTCTGCAGCATACGTTTTTCCACCACCCTGAGGGTCCTGGCAGTGCTAACAGGAGCCTTACAATTAAATTAAATTGGCTTTATCTCGCTGCATCCCGGACTCCAGCCTCTAGGCGCAGGAACAGCTATCAAGCCCATGCTGATCGGTGTTGCCTTGGTTCCAAGACAAGCACATTGCCCTCGCACTATCCTCCCAGTCTGTTTACAATATACTGCCCTCCATCCATATACCCAATGTTATGAATTGGCTGATAGATTGATGAGTCGATTGCGATGTGCAGAAAATGTGTGCCTTTTCCAGGTCCTTGATTGTGTGTCCATCGCAAACTGAATCTGTGTGGCTTCTGCTGTTATTTTTTTTTTATCATTCATTGATTGGCCCATACTGCATGACCCTGCAGGCCATGTGTTTGGGCTGCACCATTTTGAGACACTGGTGGTGAGGGGGATTTGCCCCATGGGAAGAGGATACTTTTTCTGTTGTTTGGATTTGTTGCTGACATAGGCACCTGCTGTTAGACTGCATGTCGTGTACAGGGAGGATGGTGATTTTCTTGCCCCTGCCGTGTCTTCTAGGGGCAGTGCTATTCTTTTTTTTTTTGTGGATGTGCACCTAGTGTATTATCCACAGTAACATGGGGATTGTTTTACTCTTGTGTTGAGCAAGTGCCATGATATTATTTTAATGTTCTTTTATGACTCTTTCTGAAGAGCCAAGCCCTTTTTTTGAAGTATTTATGGGGTTGTATTTGAGGATGTGTCCATCTTCTGTTGTATACTCACTTTTTCTTACATGTATCTTTTATATAACTTGTTTTCTTTATATTTGTGTGCTTATTGTCCAACCTCGGCTTGCTCAATCCCCACAACCCCTCTTTCCATTTTGCTGAATTTGACTACATTTATTTCCCTTTCTTTGTTTGATGAACTGCATGTTCTGGTCTTGCTCTGTTGGCCCAGCCTCTTTAACCTCCCCTCAATGTATTGTTTTCTTTGCATATGGGAAAACCATTTTAGTCCGAATTATTTGGCTTGTTAAAGAAAGCCCCACACGAATTTAGCTATAGGGCACAAGGCCTTCACCTAGCTCTGACAAGGGTATAGATTTTATCACGGTTTGAGGATGGTTGCCCTGTGGGTGATGTAAGCACTCAACTCAAAAACATTTGGCTTCAACCATTGCTCCAAATAGCATATCGAAGAGGGTGCATTGTACCCCCTTCTTTTGAAGTTGGGAGTAAAATGATTTTTAGAGAATTGAAAATAATTTATAAAAAAAAATCGTTTTATTGTGTTACAGCTTAACACTGTACGAGTACAGAGCAAGCCTTTCCCAAAAATATAAAAGAAATACCACATGGTTATACAATACAATACACATAATTCCCATTGTCAGTGTGGGCATTTTTCAGGCGAGTAAAACATACCTTACAAAATAAATCCTTTTATAATTCATACTTGTCTGCACCTAGCAATTTATTCAAATAAAGAAAGGATGACCTTAAAGTTCATCTTCAGATCAGGCAGTAATAATAATACAGTTCCTTCCTGTGACGCTGCTCTACAGGTAGCACAGATCTGAACGTATCCGTAGACCTGCATGTGTGGAATTGGTGCGGCAGGCCAGTATACAACCTTTGTTTCCAATTTTTTTGGGAGGATTTTTACACCCTATTCTTTGTTGGGAGTATTTGCCTGTTTTTAGGGAGTGGCATTTTCTGGTACGCTGCATACCTGTAGGGCTGCCCCCCCCGCCCTCTTTGTTTCCTTAGCCTTTGCTTTAAGAACACACACTATTACTGAAAATGGGCATTTTAAAACAACTGAAAAAATGGGACAGCAACTTTCTAGGGACCACTGGTCCTTCCAGCATCCCCTAATTTAATAGACCCACATTTGCAACTATGTAGCACCTGTTTGATTCTTGGCTCAAAACGCATAGGGCCTGATAACAAATTCAGCAGACTTTTCTATGGAAAGACTGCCAAATGGAATTCCTATTACAGCATCTGGTAAGCATTCAGTACCTTGTAAGGTCTGCATGATTCTGAGTTTTGTAACCCCTTCAGTATTTCCTCATTTTGGATTCCCCTAGGGGCTAGTTTGCATAAGGGATGCCATATTCCTGCATACGACGGTATTACTGTATGTTGTAATATCACACCTGTTAAAGTTGAAGACGGCATTGAGGAGTTTCAGATCTTAAATTCAGAATAGGGAAGAGTGGTAGAACATGCAGAATTTCCAAATATCGCATGTTTTAATATTACTGCCAACTCGTAATCAGGCCATAGTCTTATGGTTGTAAAAACCTGACCCACTCATTATGTTATCAGTCCAAGATTAATAGTCCCATACTTGCTCTCTATTCCCCCTCCATGGTCTCATCTCTGCCAGCCTCTGAGATATAGCCTCTGCAGGCTCTCTGTTCTCTCTCCTTCT
Source organism: Ambystoma mexicanum (assembly GCF_040938575.1). Taxonomy (NCBI): domain Eukaryota; kingdom Metazoa; phylum Chordata; class Amphibia; order Caudata; family Ambystomatidae; genus Ambystoma; species Ambystoma mexicanum. The sequence continues at coordinate 1,358,205,310 of NC_090930.1, read as the reverse complement.
CCTTGGGATATAATGCAAGAAGGCACTTTGCTCCGTCTACTACTCCGGGTCATATCTCTGCCATTTTCTGCAGATAGCCCATAACATACTGTTAGCTCCTTCTCTGGGTCTGGTATCCTCAGTGTATCGGATATAGGCATCAGCAGGCTATCAGGTTGCACCATGGGACTCTGGCGGCCCCCTTTGCCTCTCTCCCAGCATTTGATTCTGTCCCGGGGTCTTATTCTCTTATAGGGTCTGCTAGTCTCCCAGAGGCTGGTCCTCTATCAGGCCAGGTGCTCCATTAGCCATTCTCTCAGTTTCATGGTCTGGTTCCTTCCTAGCATCAGTATTTCTCTCTGGTCTCTTACTTCACAAGGTACAAGAGTCCTTTCTCACTATATAGGGGTTGTGGATCCCTTGTCTCTAGAGTCTCTTCTGTTCTCGGAACACCTCTCAGTGTTTCCATTCTCACAGGCTTCAGGAAGAGGAGCCTTGTTTATACTGCCTCATTCAGGTGTTTACTCCCTGGCTGGCTGGAGTGGCCAGGTAGTTTCCTGCAGTGGTCTGATTGGGACTGAGGCTTTGTAGTTGTGAACCCCGGGAGGAGGCTTTAAAAACAAGTTCACTGGCTCCCCATCAAAGGGCGCATCATCTTAAAAACTCTAGCCCTCACCCACAAATGTATCCACAACACTGCCCCCACTGTACCTATCACAGAGAATCACCAAACCAATCACAGACAGACTCTCCAGAAGCGCTTACACCAACCGAATCAACATTCCTAAAATGCAGATGATTCGCGCTGTAGGCTCCAGCTTCCCTTTCATTGCCGCGACCCATTGGAACTCCGTAACACCCCACCTCAGAAGCATAGATTCACATACAGCTTTCCGGAAAGCTATAAAAACTCTGCTGTTTGTATAATGTGGCCCTATTCGGCTGAATAGCTTTGGCTTCTGCCATACCCGATTACTCACTCTGTGTAGTTGAACCCTCATTGCACTGTATTGTATGTAACTTGTAAACATCCTTTGTAAAACATCTACATTCTACATTGTAATGCTAGGCGCTTCACTGTAACCATGTGCCTCTTCCTTGTAACTAAGACACTTTTTTGCAACAGCGTCTCAATGCCTCTGGGCTGCTAGTGCGCTTTACAAATATAAAAAAATAAAAAAATAAAAAAAATAAAAAAAGGCTGATTGTAATTTTGAATGTATTCCATATGCTCTTGTGGTTTGTATGATGGCCACCCTGTTTCCCTCTTGCCCAGGTTTGCTGCTTTCTTTGCAGGTGATGGGGTTTGAGCCACGGGCATTTCACATTTTGCAAGCCTGCTTGCTTCCATTCCCTCTGCATTTCAAATTCGTGTTTCCTGTATGGTTTCAAGGCAATATAAATGTATTGTATGTCCTACCACTACTTCTGATTGAGGGGTGGGGATGTGGGAGGTTCTCCACTGTGCTGTTCTTGCTGAAAGAGGGGGAGGTGCTTTTAATATGTCAGGCGAGTGTCGGGGAGTGTGTCCCTTCCCATTTAGCCGATGTTTGGTGTACCTCACCTATCACCTCTAGGGATCTGGACTGGTGGTTTCATTTGAATATGTGGTCTATTCCTGTTGGGTAAAGGGACTTTGGGGAGGGAGCCTATTCTGATCGGTACTGTCTCAGAGGGATGCCCTGATCTAACACTATTCCCCAAACAGTAGACTGGGCAGCGTCCGGATACTTTGGGAAATCTGAAGGGACTCTGGGAAATGCTGCATGTACCACCTTTGGTTAGCTCCTCACGTAACCTAAGTGCCTCCCTGGCCCACAGAGTCCCCCTTATTCCGGAAGACAGAGGGTGACACAATGTGACTTCATCCCAGCACATCATCACAAACCAGAAGATAACCTAGAGTCACGTCTGCGCAAGGCATCAGTATTCAGAGGGCAGGGCATGGGTTTGCTTCCGGTCGGGCTGAATCAAAGCTTCATCCTTTATAGATGGATATATGTAGTACTATCACATCGGGTAATAGAAGTACCTCTTGTTACTGCACTCAGAGGTGTGAAGAGTAGAACAAGCATTGGCGCACCGTTTTGGCTTTACTAAAATACCTCCTTCAGTTGTGCAGGCCTTCATCCAGGGACGGAGGCCAGGAATGCAGAGCAGAAGGTGCACTGTCCCAGGAGAAGCATGCTAGGTCCCTGTACTCCCCTCACCACCCTCCTCTGCATTGTGTTGCATTGGCACAATGTGATGTGTGTGACATGCCACATTCCTTTAATATGCCTGTGTCTGGCTATTTGGTGCGAAGTGGCCACCCCCTAGTTACCTAGTTAAAATAAACATTGGTGGTGATAAAGGGCCCTCTATGAGCCATAACTAATGACTCTGCTTAGACTCTCCCTATGAGCAAAAACTACACAGCTTCACAAGGTCGTGCATAACTGACACACATGAAGCAAAACTAATGTCGGCACTAAATCGCCAACTGTGAGAGAAAGTTATGCAGCCATACTAGGCGGTGTGCCAAATCACAACACAGCTGTTTCAAAGCGTAGGGGGCCAAAACAAAATTGGGGTGAGAGCAAGAACAAGGGGGTCGTAGGGTTCGTTTAAACAACCAAAGAACAGTAGGAGGTATGGTGCATTCTTATGTAGTAGGAGATAATAGAATATTATGGAAAACCAACGGCGCATGTTAAAGGACATACTTCATTTTAGGATCTCTCGAGTCTACAGTCATTGGACTCCGTTTTGAGGGACGTTGGCAGGCCATTCCAGTGTTTTGCTATGATGGTCACCAGTGTTCTTCCCCCATTTTGTTGTCTTTTGAACTTAGTGGGGGTGTGCATGTCGCTCTCTTGAAGTTCTGAGGGGGGGCTACCTGGGCAGTTTTGTCTAAAATGTTGTAAAGAATTCACATTGCAAGCTAGGATGGCTTCTGGATTCAACCAAAAGCCAGTGTAGGGTTTTGAGCCACATGGAACTTGGGTCACGCCACTCCATGCCCAGGGTCTGCCTGGCAGCGCAATGTTATATGAACCTTAAAGCTGGGTTTGGTATTTGGTGAGGCCTATGTCCGTGCTACCGCAGTAGTCCAGGTAAGACAAGACAAAGGTCTTGTCAGGACTATCTTTTGGGCCATCTCCAAGTAAAGTATAATCTTATGCTGGACGCTCAGTTTGAAGGGTCCCCTATTGAAGAATTTGTCAGTGTGAGGTGTACATGTCATGACAGTCTTGAAGGGAAGGGATAAGGGGTAACATTTAGTAGTCTGGCCTAATGAAGGAGAAATGTGTAGGATTTGGGTTACTAATTCTTGTGTACTGAGCGGAGCCATTTACTATACAAATCATGTTGTGTTACTTGTCTGTTTTATGTTTGCAACTTTAGTTAATAATCAATCACAGTGAATCACAAAAGTGCAAAACATTGTAAATCTTGCCTCATCACACACAATAACGGCTTCAATAGTCTGGAAATCTTGGGTTGAACACGTATGGAAGCTCCCACAATACGTAGGCAGACTATTTATTTTGACAATGAAAGTTAATGCAAATGTTCTTCGCGGGTCATGCAAAATGGCATGTGGCATGGCACTCTATTTACGGTATTTCTAAGACTTTATGATTTCTGGTTTTCCACCAAAGTTGGCCTCATCTTTCAAAGGCCAAAAACTGGGCACAGCATCATTCTTACATGTGCTGCGGAACTGAGTGGACTTCCAGTGAGGACTCCAAATGTAAGTATTTCATGGGATGTAGCTGCCACGTGAAAAGCACTATGCCGTCTCAACTTTATGTTTGTGTCTCCAGCCTCTTGTTGTTTCATTAATTCAGTCTAAGGACCAGAGACAGACACACTGCTCTCGTGTGGGCAGCATTTTGGTTTTGAGATTCACGCGCAACAATAACTGAAACCATGGGCCAGATGATCATGCGTTTGCCGCATTGCTAAACACTGAGCAAATGCTTTGACAATACAAAATAGAGCAAACAGATTTTGGCACAATCCACATTATCTAAATACATTTGCACTAGGACAAAAATGATTCGATTCTTTTTGTACTAACCTCTCCTTTAATTTTGCATAGCTGACATAGGGCCGCGAGTTGGGCGGCAGCCCTTAAATCCAGCGGTAACCGTGTTTCTGCTGCATTTACCGCTCCGCCCAACCTCGATTCTGGCATTTTTATCCCCAGCTCAGAGCTGGAGGTAAACACGCCAGAAAAATTTAAATTTTTGGTGCAATTACCACCAGCGGTATAACGGCGCAGTAATTGCACCCACAATTCCCCATTGGGTCCCATGGGAATGGGGAGTAACGGGTAGCGCCCAACCCGTTATCTGGTGGTAATTCCGCCGAACGGGTGGGCGCTAACGCAAATAAAGTCGGGATACTGGCCAGCTCGTGATGAGGCCCATAGTGTATAAAACATCCTGCTTGAATAATCCCCCTGGTGAAAACACTTTTAGATAATACTCACTGGGACGAAACCTGTTTGATCCACTCCATATCATCCAAGCAGCAACATTGCTGCTGAATTAATTTGCTCCATTCTTTTGTGCATTGGCAAAGTTTGGACAATCTGGCCCACATCTGCGCTACGTCAGATAAATCTGCCATGTTTCTGAATCGCAATTTGTGATTTTTGTATTCAAACTACTGTGATGCCACATTTTGGGCAACATGTGTGGCAACTAGTGCTGCATTTCAAATGCTGCACCGTAAACTAAGATATGAAACTGCCCCACATTTCCCCACCAGGTTAGCTCTTCAGTATTGCCCTTTAGGCGGTATAGACCACTTCGGCCAACTATAAAGCAAATCCTCGCTCCCAGTTTCTGAAAGAGTGCAAACCTTTTTTTTGTTAGTTGTGCTCCCCCCGATTAACATATTCCCTTCGAGCAGTGCTCTTTGTATCGCTAGAAGATGGATACTAGCTTCCGAAATGTCCCTTTCCTTAAATCTTAATAACCATATGAGGCAGGCAGAGTGGGCGGACAATGATTTTAAGGATTTACATCATCTTATTCGAGCAAACACTTTGAACATATTCTGTTTCCCCAGATAAAGATGCATTTGAAAGGCCAAGGTTTCCATAAAACAACGCTCACCGCCTATTTTCTATCGTCGATTACAGTATTCTGATGTCTGGGGTTTTTCTTTTTGCTGATCGTCTATTCATTACCTCCGCAGCATTTTCTGAGCCGTAATTGGAATCAAAGTCCATTGCACTGGTGAAAGCCAACCAACAATATGAACCGGCGGCTTCAGTCCGAGGTGAAGAATTGAGACGATCTTTCTAAGCGCAGCATCACAGACAATAGCACCCCAAGATGATCTTAAACCCTGAAATCTAACAATAGTTTTTATACTTGTGTGCAGGAGTGACTCGCGTGACCACGGATTCTGTATAGAAATGTGCAAGATTTTCCACTCCTGTCCTTGCTATGCCTAAATCGGAGCAAACAGGTGTTAATAGGAACATATACGTATAGAGAGCTTGCCCAGACACTACTTAAGCAATAAACCCCGAGCTGGGGGGGCACATTACTGCATCAGGTAATGCCCCCAGCCCCCAGTTACAGGCCTGAGCAAAGCTAGCCAAGCACTGCTGTTCCCGGTACCAGAGAGGGACCACGCAGCACAAGATAAGTGGGAGGTGGGTAGGAGGGGGGAAAATATGTGTAAAAGGGGAATGGGTGGATGGGGACACGGGGTCAGGTGAGCCCTTAGCTGAGCAGCATCCGGCGGGGAAGATGGCGTCCTCCTGCTCCATGTCGGCTCAGAGGGCGGCTTTACCATGTAGCAAAGCCCCCGGCTGATTCTCCTCATTGGCTGGGATGCATAAACCACTCCCCCACCGGTTACTTATTCTTGAACTTTATCCTTGATTTAGATGGATCATGCCCGCTCCATTTCTTTCTCTGTAACTGCCTTTTTAAATCTCTTGCAAGTAAATTTAACACAATAACATCCTTCTTCTCTCAACACCTCTGATCTACTTCCATTCACAAATCACACATCTAGTGCTCTTAGCAGCACTCTTGGCCCGTTTGCATACCTGGCATAGTGTCTCAACGTGCCACATCCCTTCTAGAACACTTGAATCATCCTTCTTTCAGGCCCACCTACACATATTCCCATCTCCCGGGCGGTCTATCACTCAAATCAAGCTTCGATAAATGCAACACGCTCTATACCAACTAGGCATTGGATCGCTCACATACTGTGGACTTTTTTACTATTTCGCGACATGATTAACACTATTTTGCTCATCTAATTAAAAAAAGCTGTATTATTTGAAAAAAACAACAATGTAAAGAAGAACATGGTTAATCTTAGCACTTCATTATGAAGCATGCATATGTTCCACTATTGCTAAGTTTTTCTGGTAGACTCATCCTGCCCTATCTCTAAAAGTAACACTGTGACCACCATACATGCAGAAAAGCAATAGTTCTGCACATCTTAATTTAAACCAGAATTGGTGACGTCTTCGAGCACCTGCTTGCATTCCCACAATGTCAATATTTTAGCAGCCGCGGGTTAGAGGCTAAAACAAATCAAACGCATAGATGCACTGCTCTTCTTAGATTTCGGATCCGTTCATTTGTAGACACATTGGGCCTCATTATGACCCAGGCGCTAAGTGTTTAACGGCAATTTGCGGCACCGTAATTAGCGCCTTCCCCATTCCCATTGAGCCCTATGGGGCAAAAATGGGAATGGGGAAGGGGCATGGGGAATTACTGCCCCGCCAACCTCGGAATGGGGTGGTAATTCCCCATTCCGCCAATTTCAGACTCCGGCATGGACCATGGTGCTAATAGCACCATGGTTTAGCGCCGGAGTCCTAATGAGGCCCATTCTGTTTGTGGAAACACCAAGGAGAGAGGCAATTTTTATTTGCATTTTTTTAAAATTAAACATCGTATCCATGGGCTAGATCTAGTCATATGGGCCTCATTACGAGTCCGGCGGTAACTGTGCCGGAAAAAACGGCAGTTAGCCGCCGGACCTGTAAACAGTTACTGCCTCTAGACCACCAGGTAACCCCAGGGTATTACAACCCCGGGTGTCGGTAATTCCAGAGGCGGTAACTGTGTTGTTCCCCATTCCCATAGAGTCCCATAGGTCAGACCTGAAAACCCAGTAACACCGCCACCGTCTGTACCGTGCCCCTACATATCGGCATACGCGTGTACACGCGCCCTTTGAGGCGGCAATACCGGGATGCCGCTAACAGGAGGACATCACAAGTCACGCAGGCATGCACCTACCGGCATCCTGAAGGCGGTAAATAGGGCCTGCACAATGGCGGTATTACAGGCATCGCGGATCACCCTTAAATAGCAACCTGCAGTGTACCCAACTGCCACAGGTGCACACAATCACCACAGGTGGAGGCAATGGAGCCTGTCCCAGCACAAAAGGAGCACACCCACACACCACACCCCTTCCCACACCAAAATGATCCCACTTGCTGTTGCAAACTTGGGGCTGGAGGACATGCCTATACTGCTACACTAGCAACAACAACAGACAGCACAGTGGAGACGCAGGTGGAGAAGGAGGATGAGACGGGCACAGCAAGTCCCACCTGTGCAGGCAGTGGCACCACGTAGGCAGCCACCAATCCCTCGCATCAGAGCCAGTCCATTCAACCTAACCCCTGAGCAGATCCACACCCTGTACCGGCTGGACCGGGACACCATCCCCACCATAGTGGACATGATACATGACGACATCGTCAGCCTGATTGAAATCCCCACTGCCATCCCCCCTCTACTGAAGGTAGTGTCTGTGCTCCACTTCCTGGCCACAGGCACCTATCGCACCCAGTGGGCCAGCTGCATGGCATATCACAACCTCTCTTTTCACCCATGCTGACCCAAGTGCTGGATGCCCTCCTGAAGCACGCACACAACCACATATCCCTATGACGGACTGGCCAGGAGCTCGCTGACACTAAAGTTGTCTTCCATGCAGTAGCAGGCATGCCCAATTGCAATGGTGCCCTTGACTGCATCCATGTTGAATTGGTGGTCCCACATGCCATAGAGATTGTGTACCGCAATCGTAAGCAATACCTCTCCATCAATGTGCAGATGGTTTGTGACTCCAGCAAGATCATCACACATTGTTGTGCCCGATTTCCCGGATCCACACATGATGCCATGGTGCTGCAGAACTCCTCGCTACCCCGCTACATGGAGTGACATGCTGGACGACATGCCTGGCTGCTCGTTAAGTCACCTGACAGGCCCATGGCAGTGCAGTGGGGGGATGTATACTCCACCTGGGTGGGATGGGGGGGATGTATACTCCACCTGGTATACTCCATCTGGGTGGGATTGGGTGTTGATGGACACTGCACATACAGCATAACATTGTGTCCCTACACTTTGCAACCTGATCGAGACACAACGATGCCATGCATAAGACCAATATTGCACACCAATGACAATATGCCAGACGTACAAGCAGGCCACATCCCTCAACGCGTCCACTGCACATCAACTGAGCATACCCTCTGCAACACAATTCAGCAACATGCAGTGAGTATGCCTAACGCACATGAATGCAGCAAAGCACAACACAGGACATCTGCACACCCTGCATCATCTGGACAACGTAATACGCACCTGCAGACCATAGTACAGCACACATTGCGACAAATGTACCTATGTGCATACATCCAGCGATACGTGCATGTGAACACCAAATAGCTGCAGCCATGACAGTGATTTCTACAGGTGTCATGTCAGAAATTGACTCAAACATACCTCATTCTGCTCCAATGCAGGTGATGGTGGCTATCCCTTGAAGCCGTGGCTCCCCACCCCTGTTCGGATCCCGCAGAACAGGCACGAAGAGGAGTACAATTGTGTTCATACCCATACCCGTGTTGTGATCAAGCAGACCTTTGGCCTGCTGAAGGCACGTTTCCGCTGCCTCAGCAGGTCTGGTGGAGCACTCCTTTACGGGTCTGAGAAGGTGGGTAAGATCACCATGGTCTGTGCCATGCTGCATAACATGTGCATCCGTAGAAACGTACCACTGCCACCTGACATTGACCTGCATGCATGGGGTGAGGATGAAGATGATGATGGAGAAGAAGCAGCACCCCTGGCAGTTCGTGATGCACGAGATGGCCGTGCTGTGCACCAATCAGTGATTGCCGATTTCTTTTGAAACACCAGAATGGAGACGGTTCTGTGGTAGTACTACACAGGGCACTGGGATCGCGTGCGTGTGGACACAGGGTGTGTGGGGAGTCAGACACTGTGCACTGTCATGAATTGAATACACACACACGAAATGAACAATGTCCAGTCACAATATGATTTTCAACACAACGGGTGTATTGTAAATTTAACATTATTATGGTTGAACCCTCCACCTCACATCCACCCTCCCCCTCCCGCCAACACCAACTCCCCCCAACACCCCAACTCCCCCCTACCACCTAACACCCCCTCCCTCATTGACATTCCACACATGATGTGCCAATCATGTTTTTCCTCAGGATGTAGTTGGCACATGCAGGATAGCCCTGCTAGTGGCGGCCACTCTTTGCTTCTGGAGACAGCATGTCCGTGTGGCGTGCACTGCACCTGGCATGGCGCAAGGGCTTGTTGGAGCCGAGCTGGCAGGTGTGCTTGATGGGGTAGAGGTGGCTGCCTGTGCAACCGTTGGTGCAGGTCGTTGCTGCTGCAGTTGCTCAACAATCCTGCCCAGGACCTGGGTTACTGCTGCCAGACTGTCGCGGATCACCATACTGTTACAGTTCATGGCTACGATGGTTGCTGCATTGGCCTCACGTGTCCGCTGGGTCAGTTCCCCCTCCACCACATACTGGCGGACCAGCTCTATCATGCTATCCTGGCAGGCCTCAAACCTCGTCATGCGGGTCTCCATGTTAGTGGTGGCTGTGGAGGTGGACGGGGCAGTGTCAGGGCTGGTAAATGCTGGACTGCCCTCTGAGAGGGACCACAGATGTGGACTTCCCAGTACTCCAGCCTGTTCTCGCATGGGGCTGACTAGTGTGCCCTGTGTGGAGTGTAGGGGGCGGGCTGGGGGCTTGGGGTATGTGGACATTCCACATGGAGATTGCCGTCCATGTCGAAATGTTCCTCGATGTGGCCCTCTTCGTCGCTGCGGGGGGCTGAGGCAGCTACCTCCCCAATTGAACTGGTGCAGCAGACTGTGTGCTATCAATGTCAGCCTCTAGGACAGTGGACAACTCTGGTGTGTCTTGGGGTGTTGTCTCACTTCTTTTTTCCTTCTCTGGTGGCCTGCCCTGTACTGCTGGTGCTGGCCTGTGTTGCAGTCTGGGAGTTGGTGTTGCCCTGAAGGTGGATGTTCCTGGCCTTTTTGCCTGGCCCTGGTTCCTTGGAGGATGTCGTGGCCTGTACGGCAGGCTCCTGCCCTTCAATGTCAGCATCTGTGCCTCTGGGGGAACAAGAGATACAGGGCATCAGTGATGGTGGTACGTGCAAGATGCATACATCGATGTTGTTCAGTAGTTCACATTTCATTCATTGCATTCTTGTTGGTGTGACGCACAGGATGCTTGCAATAGGAGGGACATATTGGCATACGTCGTGGACTCTCCTTTTTGAACTGATGTGTGCTATGTGGCCTACCGTTGTGTTACTGTTTGCATGATGTGTGACATGTGATGCTTTGCTGTGTGTTGGGTCTCTGTTGGTAATGGGATTGGCACGCAGCAAGCATATCAATGTGCCAGGGTTTGGGCCACCATCTGGAGATGGATCTGTTTATGTGTGTATGATGGGCCATGCATTGACTTGGTTCAGTTTCATGTCAGTAGTCCTACGTCATGCTTTGGTTCTCTGTGGTTTGTGGGGACACTCACCTCCATCTGCCGATGACGGCGTACCCGCCTCCATGTCTCCGAAGCCCTCTAATGACTCCATGCTGATGGTGGTGCTACATGTCTCCTCCCACCTTGTCAGTTTGGTTGGGGAGTGGTCCCCGCCGCCTGTTGCCATGGCCTCTCTGCGGTTGGCAGCCAGGATGTTGCACACGCGGAGACGTAGATCGTCCCACCTTTTTTTGACATCCTTCACTGTGCGGGTGGTGGTGCCAACCGCAGTCACATTTCTCGCCACCTCCTCCCAGATTTCTTTTTTACACAGTTCTGCTGGGCACTTCAGATCTGTGGTAAAGACCTCCTCTGCATGTACAACCAGGGTGTCGGCTAACATGTTTAGTTCTTCATCAAAGAACCTCTTCTTGCGCAGGCGGGGGGTGGATTTTCTTGTTGCCTTGGACATTTTCTATGGATTTGGCCTACTCCCAACTCGGTAGTAGTGCTGTGGTCAGAGGATTGCGATGGCTTGTGTTTTTTAACATGGCCGCCGCCACATTTCCCGTTCAGTCGCGATGACGTTACTTCCGGCTCGGGTATTACGAACCCGGTATTTGCATGATGGTAATTCCGGGTCCGTTATTAAGGGGTTGCTCCTGGGCGGAGGCGGTATCAGCGGGTTCCGTGATGCCGCTATCAGAGGTTTGGGGGGCCTTTAGCAGCATGGCGTGCTGCCATTACCGGCATGGGGGTTCGCGCATGCTTGCGCTCTCGTAATCAGCCGCTATTTGCGGCGTCAAGGGTGCATGGACGCGCTAATACACCATGCCGGTAATGACTGTGTTTTTACTGCGATTCTCATAATGAGGCCCATAGTCTTGGTTTGGTAACGCACATGAAATCAAAGTTTAAACATACCTATGCCCTAAACAAACTATCATTGTAAAAGTGGGCATCAAACCAATGTAGATGTAAACACCTGAAGTTGACTAGGATTACAATCACATAAACAAGGGATTGGATGCACACCAATCGGCAAGGGCGTGCTAACGTACTTTTCTTAGTACACTCCATAGTTCCCTGTGATGAGGTTTCAGGTACTACTCGTGGAAAGACCTCAGAATTCTGCATCAAACTGGTTCTGCTCGTAAAAACCTAAAGACATATTTTGAATGGTGTTAGTTTGGTGGGCACTGTAGTTATTGTGTCGTGCCAGTGAATCAAACACGGTAGTTCTGATTATGTATGACACTTACCCTTCTTCTATGATAGAAAGGCTTGAAGTTTGGCCATTAATTCTGAATTGAGTAATGCATGCATTGTTTTACCAGAACCTACTGTAACACGAAGTCTGTCATCTGCCACAATGGTGTAACGATTCACAGAATTTACAATGTATCGTCAGCCAATCAGAAGTCAAGTCAGTCGATACGCATGGAATAATACAAGAAACATCCTTCATTCTTTGCTTCTTTCATTCAGAAATGTACCCATGTGCTAGTTTTCTTTATATAGTTCGCCTCATTTTTGTCTGCGCTTAGGTATCATTTTGCCTAAAGGGCAAAGAGCTTATCAGCCTCCCATGTGCTCTGATCAGAGTTGTCCCAACCTTGCCACTAGAAGTGCATATCGGCAGACTAGCCGAGGTTCAGAAAGCATTTGTACACTCAATCTAGAACTGTCTTCTTGTCTACAGAATGTGTGTCTTTAAATCCTTTTGAAATGGTTGGAAATTCTCGTTTGAACATATCACACACTGCACCTGCTCCGGAGTCTGAACATCTAGAAGATTATACACAGAGAGCTATTATCCCTTAAGTGTAAAGCGACCTTCTTCTGTTTCATGTCCAAGACTCAGAGTGGGTGGAGGAGGTTTATAAGCAGGTGTGAAGCTCTAGGCACTGCCATTGAGCCTGTTGCAAGCCAGACTGTTTGAATATTTAACCAGCTGGGCCCGGGAAGTCTTTGTTCTTGCAATATGTGTTTTTCCCAAACCCTCTTGCTTTGATTAAATATTTCCTGCTGATACCTGTTGCTGTTTGCTGCTGCTTTCTGTTGTAAGAACCCCCTCCTGTTCCAGTCCCTTGTTGCCGGCCTGCAGTCCCTTTGGTTTCTGCCCACAGTCCTTGTGCTCTCTCTGCCAGTGGCCTAGCACACAATGTGTGGGCTCCCTGTGGGCGTGCTGAGGCCCTCCCTACCCCCCAAGCTCAGCAACAAATCACGGGTTGCCCCACATTCTGGGCGGGCCTAGTCTACGTCACTTGCACAATACACATGACCATGATGCTGTAAGAGCACACTGCACACTGCACGAGAAGAAAGATATAAATATGTGTTTTAATGCATTATACAGCACACTTTCTGAGAAAAATAGGGTAAAAAGAAAGCCAGAGCATTTGCATTTGTTTCATAGTGCCACCAATCCAAAAATCCAATTCATGCAAGTCACCAGCAGTGCACAGGAACATTAATGCTTGGATTAATGTAATGCTTTGCAATTAAACATTCCATTCCACAATTAAAACATGTCCAACTGGCTGCACAATGTAGACCAGTATAGACATATTACAGCAAAACATGATTTTTTTTTCTACACCAAAATGCCAGTCTTGCTACTAATGGCACATATCGTGCCTGCTTAGCCTGGGCGTGGATGACCATTATGATATAGCGCACAACATTTATAAACATTTATACAACCCCTGCCCATCTCACCTCCCGACACTCATCTCTTCTCTAACACCACCCTACCCCAAACCCAAAAAGCAGCTCAACAGACCAGAATTACCTCCACATCCCCTCTTCCTCGTCCCAGTACTTATGAATAAAGTACCTTGCCTCATAGTTAAGTACTGGGATGAGGAAGAGTAGGACTAGGAGTAATAAAGATTACAGGTAACTAATCCAGACATTAACTCCACATCCCTCTACCTCGTCCCAGTAGTTCTGTATGAGGCAACGTGCCTCATACACAGTACTGGGATGAGGAAGAGTAGGGCTGGGAGTAATAAAGAGTACCAATAAGTACATCCAGGCATTAACCACAAGCACACACACATTCACACACCATTCACCATACACTCACACATGTACACCCAGCCACCCATACATTTACATGTGCACACTTTCATCATGCACTCATACACACACACACCCAGGCAGCCACCCATACATCATGCACTCACTCATTTACACACTACATGCTATACATGTACATACACACACTGGCATGCATGTACATACATTTACACAAAATACATTATCTTTCCTTTTGAATCTGTTGCTCCAGAGAAGACGCCTCCAGCTCCTTTCAGCAGGAACCATTGTTCCCATTATGCGCAGACGATCTGTAGACCTCCATGTTGGGGAGGGGGGGCTCATGTGACTTCAAAAGTCACAATGCCTACATTAATAAATAAATCATTTCTGTTACAGTCCCAAATTATTTAGTTACGGTTCAACATAAATAATTTCTTTATGAAGACAGAGTGACTTCCAAAAGAAACTATTTCTTTTTGAAATCATAGGGCGGGCTTTCCTGTACCCCATGTCATGGAGGCCTCCAGCCTGAATGACCTCCATGTCATGGGGTGGGGTGGAACACTATGACTTGAAAAATAATGTGTTTAAGTCACTCTGCCTACATTCATAAAGAAATTTCAATTACACTCCCAAATTATTTCCGTTATGGTCCTGTAATTATAATTGTTCTTTTAAAACGTGCTTAATACCGGAGATTAATTTCTAAGCATGGGATTTGGATTCAAACCTGTGCTGTGCAGTGTTGCCAAGACAAACACATTGCCCCTGAGCGATTTTGTTTTATTTATTCTATTATTATATTTATTTATTTTCCTCACCAACAGAAATGATTTCTTCATGTAGGCAGAGTGACTTCAAAAAGAAACTATTTATTTTTTAAGTCTGAGAGAACCCCCCCAGGACATGCACCGGCAGGGCCCCCAGCACAGCGTGGGCTGTGGGGTCCCACGCTCGGCAATTGCTCTCTGCCAGATGTCTGTTTGCCATTTGCATGTATTCCCTTGCTCTAGGTCTGTAGTTTGTCGATAGTTGTCTGTACTCCAGTCTGTAGTTTCTTTGATTCTAGACCATAGTTTCAGTCCATATTTCCCTTGATTCTAATCTGTACTGCAATCCAGAGTTCCCTGATTCTAGACCATACTTTTCCGTCTACAGTTTCAGTCCACTGCACTCTTGCTCCTAGCCTGCAGTACCTTTGTTAATGGTCTTGCTCTCTGTTTTCTCGTCTTTCCTTGATTGCTTTTGCCCGAGCCCACTAATGCCTTGTTCTATATTTTTTCTTGTGCCCTGAGCGTTTCCTAATTGTTTAGTTCTGTTCTCTCTTGATCCATTATTCGTGTCGTTCTTTTCTGCTGTTTTCCTAGGAATTGCTGTGAAGATTTGCGTTTTTCTTTCCTTAGTGACTGCTCACAAAAATAATTTGTCCAGAAATTCGTTTCTGGCTTTCTAACAGGTAATCTCTTTGACTTTCCTGTGTAAAATTTTGAACTCCTTAAAGTGAGGCACAAGCTCCGTCTGCTAGAAATTAAAGAAGCCACCCATTCAGCTCTCCTTCCTGTCCAAACCTACCATAAAACCCACCTCACCTGCATTTTGCCTCGGGATTAATCTGTGTAACTTGTAAATACTGGCCTCAGGGTCTCAATGCCTCAGGGTCCCACTGTTAATAACATTGTCATTATGTCCTTTATTTGCGGTCACTGGTTTATGTTCCCACTCTTTCTCCTTCATCACCTGGTATTATTCATTCAATCCTACACTGATCTTCTTTGTAAAGGTTACTTACCCAAGGATTGCCTCCACTCGCTGTTGCTGCCTACTCTGTAAGTCAATTTGTTGAAATGTCACCCTGTTCCCCAATAATACAACAGATACAAATACATCTACGTGCTTTGTACATTGCACCAAACCTGTTAACAGTGGGATTGTTTCTAGTTACAGAAGGCAGCCACTGCTCTGTGGCTGGGCCCAGTTAGGCTATTGTTATGGGAATGTTGCATCCTTGTTCATGTCTTATCGACCCGGCACAGAAGTCCACTCCTGCTGCTCCTTCAAGTGAGCATTCAGAGTGAATTACTGCAGTAGTAACTGCTTCAGAAGGATATTGGTTCCCATGGCATTGCGAGAAACCCTCCTACCATTATTTGTTCACCCCAAGTGGGAACTACATGTTTGGTTTTAGTCATGTTCTATACCCTTTTTACTAGCCTGTACATATAGCCTATCTTCACATGTATGCATGCCCCTCTTTCTTAGCGTCTCTTTAATACTATCTCTATTCAACTTTGGGGTACCAATTCCTTCTCTGACAACAGCGGAGACTCAGGCCAGATGAGGACCACACAGTAGCTTCAGCCTAACAGAGCTTGACTTGGCTTGGTTTGGTGACTGCTATGTTAGCATCCAGTGAAGACCAGGTCTGGTCATGCATATTGTTAAATTGACACTCCTGTGACATTGCATGGACACTGATTGCGGGAGGGGAATACATACCACTCTAGCATTGGTTATCCAACATGTGACTCACAGTTGCATGGAGGGTTTTGCAGGTAGGTTGCTGATTTAGATGAACCATGTATTGTCTCCTGACTGCAAATCAACCACTAGGAATATCTCTCTGTGGAGCAGTTGGGGCTCCAAATACATTGCTACAGGATATATAGAACTGTCGTCTTGTCTATCTGTGCCTTTTGAATCCCTTTTGGAAAGGGTTAGGAATTCTGTATTGGACTGCAAACACTACAGGTCTTACAATGCTACTGCTGATGGCTCTAAAAACCTGAAAGATTGTCTGTTATATCCAGAGGACTACAGTCCCAGGAAGGCAAAGGCACTTTTATTTCCTTCACTTTCCAAGGCCCAGGGAGGAAGGATTGGAGACGCAGGTAATTAGAGGGCCAGACATTGCCCAAAGCCTAATGTACATGGCTAGCAACAATATAGTGGCTGCTATGTTGGCATCCAGTGAATACCAGATGGGGCCATTTACGTTTTTGAATTGGTACACCCTGCAAGAGTACGTGGCTGAAGAATGTAAGGCGCAAGGGGAAATACATACCTATATGGCACTGATGGGCCGCATTTGCATGGAGGGAGACTGTGGGTGGGTTGCTGAGTCTGATGAAGCATGCATTGTTATTAGAGATCCAGCATGCAAAGTCACCAATGGAGAGAGACAAATTAATGGAAAGCAAAAAAAAGGGAGAAAACATGAATTAGTTGTGACACGGAAGAGATGAGATTGGTGTAGTAGAATGATTTTGCAGAGTCAAGGGCAGAGGATAGTTTCTTTGGAGATTCCTGGTAAGTGGCAACTCAAGAGGGGGAAAGGGTTTTGCATCAACGGGAAGGTGGAGGTAAGTGCTTGTTTTCATTAGTTTGTTGATGGTGCAATCCAAGGTTTAACAGGTGAACGAGAGGGAATGAAAGAGTGAGTGGAATGGTGTTGCTTGAAGGGAGCATTAGTTACGTGATTGACGTCAAGAAAGTCCTTCTAGAAGGAGTCAGAAAGCGGTGGAGAGAGGACCTGTAGGTAGGACTTGACCCACATATTGAACCATAGTCAGGCCAGAATTTGCACTTAGTAATTGGTGAGTATGTAGGGGAGCAGAGTGAATGGACAAAGATTTGGTGAAGTGTAGGGGAGAATGATCAGTGTGAGTGGGGTAGGAATCAGAAAGGAGTGAGAGCATGGGAAAGAAGATAACAACGAAGACCAGTGAGTCACCATGAAAGATAGTAGGCTGCTTGTGATTGGTGACCAAGGGGTTGCTAGATAGGGTGGAACCAAGCTGTAGACGGTCAACTTTCATCATGATCAGGAGGTTGAGGTCCCTCCATGAGTACGCTTGGTTCTTCAGTGATCAGAAACCAGTTCTCACGTTCAAAGGGTAAGTCATGGAAGAAGAGGTTTAGAGAAGGGTGATAGGTGACAAGTAAGGTACATGATTTGGAGGAGGCAGTTGAGTAGAAATGTATTTAAGGGTAGAGGAGGTGCACTTGAGTTGGGAAAGTGGGGTGTATGCTCTGTCTTTGGCGATGTGGAGAGCCACTCCGCCACCTTTTTTGGGTAGGTAATGTGTGTAAACTCTAAGAATACAAAGTCTTGTAGACATTTAAATCCCTGACCCTAAACCCATATCTCCCAAGCCAATTAGAGAAACACTACAAAAGTTTTTTTTTTATCGGGCATTCAAAGAGAAAGGGAGCAGGAGGGAAGGTGATAGTGGGATGAATTGGAGCTAGAGGAGCAAAGTGATTTGGAAAGGAGGGGCCTGAGGCAGCTTCCAGGGCCACAGTCAGCTCAGGTACCAGAGCCTGCTTTGGTGCTAGAGGCAGCTGAGGAGCCAGGGCCACTTGACAAGCCAGAGCTAGCTGAGAGTCCTATTATTAGTGAGAAGAACAGATAGAGTGAGAAGGGAGGATAGCTCATAGGCAAGGCGACATGGAGCAACACAGGCTTTATCCCTGTTGGGGAGGAGCTAGGGCCTTCCTGCACCCCTCAAGCGCTTTACAATTAGGCAAGACTTCTCTAAGCACTATAACACTGAGAAAGCATTTTTTCATGCAAAAATAACCACACACAGGCGTAGTCAGCCACTAAATGAAAATAGTTTGTATTTAAATATAAGGTGAAAATAACTATTTAGCTGAATACAAACTGTTAAATTGTAGTTAGTTTTTCCCACAACACGGTAAAGAGTTCTGTGCCAAAAGGAATGCAGCCTGTGCTAAAAATAGACTACAGGCATTGCGTCACCGAGGCTAGCTCTGTCATAGCACACAAAGTAACTCAGCAGCTGTTTTCTGTCCTCAAAATCCCATGTATACTTAGAATAGGAGCGTACATCCTTAATGCACGACATACAACATTAGGGAAAAACAAGGTTTTTAAGCAGAATTACTGAACCAGATTAAATATGAGGATATTGAATGACATGTGGGGATTATGGCAGGAAAGTGTGTTTACATATAAATGTTTATAATATAGAAAATGATGCTAAACAGGAGCTGCAATGTATTCTTGCCCATGCAGCAGTATGCTAAGTAGGTTTGTCCTAAATGGGAACTCGGTCATGCAAGAAGGAAGACTGCAGCATCCCTCGTAAGGAAGAAAGACAGTTTTGGATTAGCTATGCCAGTATCCAGTAACCAAGCTGAACAGTATATAAAGGTGCCTGCTTGCCATCAGTCAGGAGGAGCCGGCCACGGAAGAAGGACAGAATGCTGGTCGTGGGAGTGGGGGTGGGGAGGCAGAGTCCTTTGCCCCATCCACATTTTTGTACAGATTAAATTGTTATCCATGCAAGATGACTCTTGGCCTTAATTCCCTAGAGGGGTGAATTATTAATCTGGTGTGAGCGTGATTAGGGGTACCCATTTTTAAGGGGTACCCCTGTAAGTATGGGCTACCTTTCATCCCGGGTTCGCACCTAGAAACCTCTGGGTATTAGGCGTGCTATAAATAAGCTAGCATATCGTAATCAAAGGCATCATATCCCTTAAAGAATAGAGAGATGTGATAAATCCCGGATGGGTGAGAAGGACACCATATCCATTACCGAGTGGGAATGTCACAATATCCCTTAAGTATCCCTTAAGGTGAACTGGGGTACTATAAACCTGGAACAATAGGAAGTGAGCCAGACACTCTTCTGGTGTGGATTACAAGTAGTAAACTGGGTTCTCTAGCCCTGTGAATTGATCCATTGGTCAAGAAGCAGCTGAACACTATACTCCTGTGACTCCATTTTCGTGACTGGGTGCTATATCCTTGAGACTGTGATGTTTATAGAGAACCTGGAGGATACCAGAGCAATATCCCCCTGAGAAGCACTTTATGGCTTTGCTAATCATATCACCCATGATTTAAGCCAATCCCTTGGATGGAATCACTGTCTGTTTGTAGATAAACCAATAGTTCCTTTAGGCGTTATCCAAACCACTTCCTGTTTGTAAAGCAAGTCTACCGAGGACCTGGTGGAGAATTGTATAGCAATTAGAGGAAAAACACTGGCACTTTATTATTTGATGCATCCTGACACTGTTGATTTAGGCTAGTTCCATCAAAGGAAACCATTTTTATTCTAGATAAACCAATATTCCCTATAGGTGTTAGTCCCATCCACTAACTATTTATAAATAAAGTCCACAAAACATAATTCTGATTCATGTGTTTTGTAGGACCTTCCACAATACTAAGCATGAGGCACTGGTAAAGAAGAAGTTCAAATATATGTACATTGCTGTGTCCTCTGGTGCAGAGTCGCTATATACGCCAGGTTCCTAACCATGACATTCTGTTGATCTGAATCCACAAAATAAGGAGGAGGAGGTTGGGCTTTGCATTCCTGTCTCAAAATAGTTTGAAATCAACAAGGGGCTGGATGCCGAGGCCTTCTGTTAATTCAAATTTACAGCACAACCTTACTTGGACCCAAATGTTATAAGCCATTCTCACTGTTGTGGCAGAAGCCCCCACAGTCCCCACAGGGTAGTGGGTGGCCTAGGGCATGTAGGAGCCCCCCATGGTGGCCAGTGGCACAGCAGAAGCTGCAGGTCCCCTGTACATCACCAGGTATTTTGGCATTTGTGGTGTTGGTTTTCACCTGTTTCTGAGGATATTTGGGCATGCTTCCATGAAAGAGGCAGCAAGCCCTGATTTCCTTTGAAAGGAACCCAAAAGAAGTGGGAACCCATAACAGAGGCAAGAGGCTTCCCATTGAGAAGCCCACCTGAGAGGTTCACCAAAGCAGCAATCAAGATTAAGTAAAACAAAAACAGTGGGCCTCATTACAGGTCGGGCGGTCCGGAATTAACAGTGGCGGTAAACCCACCGCCACTGTTAATTCCGGACTGCCCGATCCCGAGTCCTGCAGGCGGGAGGTGATCTTCCCGTCAGGTCTGACCTGGCGGGTTGAACACCTCCCGCCTGCAGGCGGACGTGGAAACACCAGTACCATCACGAGATGGCGCCGGTGTTTCCACTTCCCCATTCCGCCTCCGGGATTCCCAGGACACCAGGGTCGTAATGCCCTGGTATTTCCGGGAGTCACAGAGGCGGAATGGTAATACGAGTCCAGCATTAACCAGGCGGTTTTACCACCTGGTTACCGCCGGACTCGTAATGAGGCCCAGTGTATGCATGTGTGCAGGTTTTAAAGTGTTGCATTGTTTGTAGGTGTGTGTGCGTGTGCATGTGTGACCATTTTGAAAGTGTGTGCACACAGGTATGTTTGTTGGAGTGAATCTGTGCCTGTGAGCATATGTGCACTGCATGTATGTGTTTGGCAGTGAGGGTTGCATCATATTTAGTGCAGCCATGTTTTATATGTGCAAGGTGACATCATCAAAGGGGTTTATTGGGGTTTCTTTTGGCCTAAGCTTCATGGAATTGACTTATTGTGACCATACTAACACAGAGTGTAGACATAGTTTCATGAATGTGATTTACAGTGACCATTCTGGCATAGATTATGGCTGCAGCTTCGTTAAAGTGATCTACAGTCTAAGGCCCTCTGAGCCAAAGGCCCCTTCCTGTCTGCCCCTCAACTCACTATCCAACAGGGCAGGAGCCCTGCAACAGCAGAACCCCTTCTCTCCTCGTGCCGGCGTCGCACTATGCTGCAGGAGCAGCTGGATCTCCAATCACTTCAGCTGGATGAGACCCACTCCACGTGCTACTGAGCCCTGCTCCTGTGTTTCTGAGCTAACATCCAGTGTCCTGGACCAGCCACGAGGTGCATTGAGGCACCGTGGCCAAGCAATCTGCACCCCATTCCATGATTGCACACCTTCGCTTGCCTCTCCTACCTGATCTACACGGCATCCACCTCGCCGCAAGACGGCCGCCATCCCTGACGCTTTCGCGGCGTCGCCTGTGGTTGCCTAGCAACCATAACAACAAGAGTATTTGATACAGCGCGGCAAACCGGAGGCAGAAGCCGGCCCATCACGCCTAAGGCCCTCGAAGCCAAAGGCCCCTTCCTGTGTCTGCCCCTGTCCGCACCTGCGCTACGGCACGGACGCTGCTCCGCAGCTATCTTCTAACCACGCTTTACCATAGAAGCTATCCAGTTCTCAGGCTATCAAGGGCTCCACCTCATCAGAATCCCGGTAAGACTTTTGACGCATATATCCTGCTGATCCTTAGGTAGCCCTGCACGCCTCCAATCACCATGTATCCGTGCCCAAAACATATTGGTACTACTCACTCTTGGATCTCACCTGCACAAATGACACTTTTACACACCAACTGTAGAAGCTTCATTCCCAACGTGCTACAACTCATCTACATTTCCCCTTGGACACATGCTTACCCTTACGGCACTTGCAAATTCACTATCCTGTGCATTCTTATATTCCTATTAACTACTTCGTAGCAATACCTGCACGTTAAAAACACATCTGCCCCTCTCTGAGTGCTTGATACTGGAGTTGACTATGGTGATTAATTGTCGGAGCCGCCCCCGGCACCTATTGCTTATTTCCCTGCACCTGTACTTGTCGGCCATACGTGAACATTTAGTAACCTGCACATGTACTTGTCGCCCATTTTTAGAGTAATGTCTTTGGAATAACCTGTTCGCTAATTTGCACATTTATCTGTCGCTCATTTTCAGTCATGCCTTTGAATTAACTTGCTTGCCAACATTGCACATGTACCTTTAGGCCATTTTTGAGTAAGGTCCTTGGAATAACCTGTTCGCTAATCTGCACATGTACCTACCTGTCGCCCAGATACTAATACTAGTAACGATATCTGCACATCACTCTCGGAACTGTGCCTGTGCACTACCATTGTGAATTGTCACTTACCTGCCATATTATTGACCTCATCACTGTCCAAAACCTTGATTTCATCGCCATTACTGAAACGTGGTTAGATGCAGCATCTGGTCCACTTCTCGCACTCGCCATCCCTAATGGCTACTCCATCTACAGAAATGACCGTCAGTCCAACTCCAAAGGAGGGAGAGTCGCATTTATACATAGAGATAATATCACTATGAGAACTATTCCCAACACCCAATTTAGCTCGGCCGAATCTCTATCTGTGAAACTAACCCTCTCACCCAACAACACAGCAACATTACACCTCATCTACTGACCACCAGCTTCACTCGGCTCATTTATAGACGATAGTACTTCCATCCTGACTGACAACACTAAGCCTAACTCTCAGGTGTTACTACTAGGTGACCTTAACCTTGGCCTATCCGACCCTAAGGATCACATGGCCATTGAGGTTGCCACGACCATCGACAACCTAGGCTTCCAGGAATGTATTCTTGAACCCACACATAACAAGGGCAGAACGCTTGACTGGATTACAGATCTCAATTGCAATATATCGATAAGCTCCAACTCTGTTTGTGCTTGGTCCAACCACCACATCATAATCTTTCAATTACCAGCCACCAACCCTCATCCCAAACCTACTATAGCCCCTGCCATTCGCACCAGGAACAAAAAGGACATCACAAGGGACAAATTACTCCCTCTCATCCTTCCCATTCTAAACAACTGCGCTTCTCAGCATAATGACCCTACCGTCTTAGTAGACACCTTTAATGAAACACTGCTCAAAGCCATTGATACTATAGCACCGTTAAAATTACGTAAATCCAAACAACAAGCCCATCTGAACTCCTGGTTCACCCCGCAACTTAGAGTTCCGGGTAAAGAAAAACGCAAGTCTGAAGCTCTTTGGAAAAGTCTTCCTTGTGAGGCCAACAAAGACCTCCTTCTCATCACCTCCCTCAATTACGGGGAAGCTATCATACAAGCCAAAAAAGAGACCTACAACCAGCATATCTCACAAGCTGAATC
Source organism: Ambystoma mexicanum (assembly GCF_040938575.1). NCBI lineage: Eukaryota > Metazoa > Chordata > Amphibia > Caudata > Ambystomatidae > Ambystoma > Ambystoma mexicanum. Next base: position 1,358,181,621 of record NC_090930.1, on the reverse strand, counting down.
CAACATGCAGGAACTATTTAAAATTCTCAAAGAATTAGAATCCCCTTCACCTGTCCTCGACACCTGCAGTAAAGACAGTACGTGGTGCAATAACATCCAAAATGCACTCCTCACCAAAATAACCACCTTGCAATCTAAAATCAATGCCAAACAAAACACCCTTATCTCTTCACCCCTAACTATACCCACGACGACCAAAACAGCCACTTCCTTTTCCCATTCTCCATTCAGCTTTGTGCCGCTCACCATCCCGGAGGTTGAAAAAATCATTTGCAATTTAAAACCCTCCAATTGCGAATCGGCACAGGACCTTGCCCCCTTTCATACTACCTTTATCAACTCCTCGTTTCAATCGGGAACGGTCCCTAATAATCTGAAGGACGCCTGGGTCATCCCTCTCCTAAAAAAAATGACCCTAGATCCTGAGGTACCAACTAACTACAGGCCCATCACTACGGTCCAGTTTCTTCTAAAAATACTATACAGAGCGGCATACCTACAGATACAGAATTAGCTGGAAACAAACAATCTTCTCGGTACCAGACAATCAGGTTTTAGACCTAAGCACAGGACAGAAACAGCCCTCCTAGACCTCAAAACGCAAATTGAGGACTTAAAAGACAACAGCAAACTGGACCTCCTACTCCTACTGGACCTATCCGCAGCTTTCGATCTGGTCAATCACCAAATCCTTTGTCATCATCTGAAAACTGCGGCCCACCTCTCTGACAATGCCACTAATTGAATTAGGTCATTCTTAGACAATAGACAAATGAGAGTATTCTCACCTTCTTCCTCAGCTGACCCCACGTCAGTCCCTTGCGGAGTCCCTCAAGGGTTCTGTGTATCCTCCACACTCTACAATGTATTCACCAAACCTTTGTTTGACATGCTTGACTATCTGGGCGTTAACTACACTAATTATGCGGACGACACCCAGATACTCATTCCCATCACTGGTGACTACATTGCAGACTCTAAAGCTCTGAACGACATCTACCAAGTCATCCAAGCTTGGATGGCACAAAATTGGCTTTGTTTCAACGACGACAAGACAGAGCTCCTCATCTTGGGTACACAACAGAGACTCACAAGCTGAGCCCATTGTTCAGCTCCTTCAATATTGATGGTAATTCCATCAAGGTATCCAAAGATACCAAAACACTAGGAATCTACCTAGACTCCACACTCTCCCTACTTAGACAAACTAACGCAGTTGTCGCTGCCTCAGCTTACACTTGCAAGTTGATCACAGCCTGCTGCCCATTCGTATCTACTCAGAATTGCATCACCCTCGCCAGGACACTGGTTATGTCCAAACTGGACTATTGCAACGCACTGTACCAAGGAACCAACCAACGCAACCTTAACAAACTCCAGATCACCCAAAGCAACGCTATCAGAGCGGCCCTCAACATTCCCAGATCAGCACATATTTCTGAAACTAGGAAGAACCTTCGCTGGCTCTCAGTCGCCCAAAGGATCTCATTGAAATCGTTGGCCTTCACCTACAAATGCATAAAAAACCAGGCCCCCATCTACCTTGCCTCACGATTCACCCAATACATTCCGTCTCGGCCACTCGGATCTATCCAAATGCAATGGCTCACTATCCCTAAATACAAGCTTCAAACAGCCGGAGGTGTCAGCTTCCCCGTCCAGGCTGCCAAACTCTGGAACACTATACCACCTACCATGAGAAACCTTCCATCACTGAACCTATTTAAACAAAAGGCTAAGCATTGGCTAGTCACCACGCATAACCAATTGTCCTCTTGAACAATCGAATCACCACGACTTTATGTATGCTTGACTAAATCTGCACTGATCTTGTACTCTACTGCTCTTGCGTATGCATATGTCTGACTGTATCATTAACTGTAACTCCTTCTTGTAACTATGTTTGAAGATATGCGCCTGGTTGCCCCCGGGCCTGGCTGCGCTATACAAATAAAATAAATACAAAATACAAATACAGTAGCCATACTGACATGGATTGTGGATACACTATCAAAGTGATTTACATCGAGATTGTTGTCATATTATCTGTGCGGTACTGCTTACGTATATCATTGGCACAGCTGCATGAACGTGATTTACATTGCTGATGCTGTCATATGTTCTGGAAGTAGGCATCATGAACATTTTATAAAATGATCCTCTGTACTGTTAATAACATGACATATACTGGATTTATTCATGTATCTTCATAGAACACCAGTTGTAAACTGAATGGCTTTTTACCCTGTTTTCCAAATTGTCTCTAAAATGCCCCATTTCAACACATTATTTTATGAATGTTCTCAGAGGGAGAGCCCCCTGCACTCCTCAATCACTCTTGCAACACTTGGTCATATGCACCAATTTGTGGGAAATGTTAATACCCCTCCAGTAAAAATATGCACCTACCGCCACCTTCCTTGAATTCTTTACAATGCTAGTGCCCCATCAGGTGCTGCCCTCCTCCCCAGCGCCAAAAGCTGCCACCGACACTGGCAAGCACCTAATCACTTCACTGGCATCGAAAAGTGGTATCTACTGTAATTGAGTGCCAGTCGCCGCCTCTACCCTGTTTCTTCACTAGGTGAAATATGTAATATTTGATTAAAAAACATACCACTTTTACCAGCAGTAGCATGATTATTATCCACTGTGGATTTGTGTGATGGCCAGTACAGGCCGGGAGTCGGTGATGCGGCTGGCACTTCTTTGAGGAGCTTGTGGGGTGGGGGGCCTCAGCCGGGTTTGTAGGGGAGGCCCACGTTTTGCGTTATGCCACTGGTCAATCTAGGGAAATATTTAATGGGATGCCATGAAAACGCACGGGCAAATGGACCGTTTGCAGGATATTTGCACAGCCACCAATATCTGGCAATCCACTGGAGTCTTGAAAAGCCTGAAAGAAAGGAGAGCCCCCTCACCATAACTTGTGGTTGAGTGGGGATTATCAATTAACTCTCACTTATGTTGAAAGGCTCACTCCTTGTCATGCAAGCAGTGTCTCCCACTTTCTCCCCCAAACAGTGTCCAAGAGCGCTTCAGAGATTGGACTGCACACTGTCATGTGACCACAGCCTCCTCTCATCAGTGATCAGCGCAGGGTGCCTCACTTTGGTGCCACATAAAGAGCACTGAGGAAACTCTAGTGTTTGCTTGCTTGTTCACCAGTGGCAGCTGGAAGGACGAGGGCTGGACTGCAATCTCTACCTAACCATGGTCTTAATTGACATCGATCTGCCCGCAGCCAATACACGCTGCCCACAGTAGATCAAATGTGCACACCAAAGGGTAAATATAGTGCCACACTACCCCATACATCCTGCCAGTAAATGTGCTTAATTAAACATTTAAAACGCACACCATAGTAAGGCAAACCAGAACAATGTCCCAATCCTTTTTCTATGACATCCAGCAGATGTGGAGGTGAAAAGACAATGCATGCCTGGTAGAACGAATCGGGTCAGACATCGATTGGGGCAGGAGGAGGATTCCAGGTTGGAAATCAGGCCTTGTTAGAGGGAGAGTCAGGCCTGCTCAGTTTAGGGTGATTGAGAATAGTTGAGGCAACAGCATTGTGCAAGGGTCCAGGCTAAACTGCTGGGCAGTGAAGGATCCTGGAGATGAGTAGGATTAGGACAGAGGGAAAGTGATCTTGAAAGTAGTGCCTAAGGTGCTGATAGTCCTATTAAGTCATAGAAGAGCTTTGGAATGTCTTTGACTCAAACATAAACCTCAAGAAATGGGATCAAATGGTCGAATCTGGAGTTGCAGTTCGGTAACTGCTGTTGGTGTAGATGTATGAAGAGAGACTCCTGGAGGAAAATATCTGGATAATAATCGGCAACACTAGTGTACAAGTGAATTGTTCTCTCCAGTATGTCCCACAACCTGTCACACTTCCAAGTACCATGCGCTTGATCGGGTCGGCCCTTTAGGCCATAAAAACCTCAAATTGAGGAATTGTTTGTGCCCTAGTGATAGTTTGTGGTGCTGTGGTCTTCCACCTTTGTTTTTTTTTCACTGCCCAATTGGGTTTTGGTACACACACTTGGCCTAAGTCTACTCAAAGAATGTGGGGTTAGCGGAAAACTGTTGCTACTGTGTAACATAATTGTGACCTATTAGGTAACAAGGAAGTTTTATTGTACGACATCTCGACTTTGAAATTAATATCTTTGTTGTCATCTAAAATAAAAAACTTGTTTTTCCGGTAGCTGTCCTTTATGAGCTCCATTTAATAATTTGGCATTCTTGGAAAGAGCTGAGTTATATACTATGCAATGTAATGTTTCAGTGCGCAAAGTCCCATCTGGAAAACTCTGAAGTATTGTTTGCAGAAATGTGAAGCCGTACAATCAAAAATTCATGGTGTGATTCTCCCACTGGTGTATTTCATTGCTGAACCTATTACATAATAATAAATAGTAGAAACAGAGAATAAGACAGGTTTAATGGATTGCCAAAAATGTATAATTTCCCACAAACGCTGCACACCAATTGAATGCACAATCCTTTCCAATGATCCCGAAAGTAAGACCTGAGGAAACGTCTTGTTGAAATAGGGCTGGGTTCACTACTAGACAAACCCTTGAGTACGCTGGCAATATTTGTCTTGAGTAGTTCCACTGCTGATAAATCAAGACACAAGGCCAGAGAGCATCCAACGTGTATCCAAAGCGAGGCCATGCCCACCCCCTACCCGCCCCACCCTCTGGAATATGTATGTTTATTGGGCTTTCATTTGTGATCTGTCTTTTTAATGGCCTCTGATTTTGCTAATCCACCTTCAGCTCGACAACCTACACAGTCTGTCTTTCAGGATACATATATATGTGATTATGCACGTGTTGCAGGCTGCCTTTTGCTGGCGCCCTCATGCTGTCACCCCCCTCTTGCCATATCCGGCTATGTTCTTATAACCTTGTTGCCTTTTTACGCAAGAGCGATTAATACCTTTTCAGTGGACGTTTGGCGTTTCAGCTCCCTGCAGGCTGGCTTTGCCCTGATCATCTGCAGCTATTTAAATACCTCGCTGCTTTCTATTGATTTAAAGGATAGTTCCGGGACTTTTTTTTTATTGTCCCTACGGGTCGGCCATGTGTTTGTAAGCATAAATCGGTAGATCGTAGGAAACTTTCCTATGGACCTTACCCGACTTTTCGCCCATTATCGCACTCGAAATCAGCCTCCATTTTGTGATAATCCTATCATTCCGCCGCATCGACCTGGCTCACCTGCCTTTGCGGCACTAAATCAAATCCCCCGCCCCTGAGCCTGACATCAGCAGACGTGTACTGCCCATTTCAAGCACGTCTCGTGTCAACAATCGCTGCGCCTCAGCTATTGACGTGTTGCCATGGAAATGGCAGGACGCCTCTTTCCCCAATAAGTATAAAAAGACCGTTTCACAACATACAGCAGCAGATTTTCGATTCCATTCCTCTCTCTGTGTTACTTTGAGTATTCTGTGACTCGTTTCAGTGCTCTGGTCAGCTACCTTCGCCGCTTGTAGCCCGTGTGAACACCTGTACCATCTCTGTAAATTATTTTACTATCTTTACCGCACAATGGCCACAATAATGCCGTATATGTACGAGCCCGAGTACACCGAGGAGGAACTACTGGAAAGGCAAGCACGCGAAAACGATGGGGATTCGGACGGCAGTTGGGAGGACCAGTCAACGGATGAAGAGCCTGGAACATGTCGCATGGACGGCGTCTCCACCTGGTGCACGTGCAATCGGTGCGAGCTAATGCCAACTGAGGAGGAGAACTGCTGCTGCCGTGAAAATTCCGGGTGCTTGGCCTACATTTCGGAAAGCGAGCAAAGTCTGCAGGAAGGCGAGCAAAGTCCGCAATGCATCACCGAGCTGCCAGAGTTCAGGGAAGCCTGCCTCTCACGGACAGTGTTGAGGATGATGATGGTGCTTATGCACGAACTTCGTGGCACTGTTCGTCCGCGTAATCCGAGTAACGAGTAAGTATACTCTGTTTGTGATGTCAGTGATGCCACCACTATTTCATGGTCGTCTCCCACATATAAAATTACATTTACATATCATTCGAACGCATGTAAATTGGTTCCATATAGTGCATTTTCTAGATATAATTTTTTTCTAAGAAAAATGACATGTGTTACCTGAATCGACATTGATAAGAAAGTTTGGTCAGTTTAATACAGTTTGCATCTTTTTTTTTCACAGGTGGTACAGGCTGGTGGCCTATCGTTGCTTCACTTGGTGGCTTCACGGGAGGCTCGGACACCGCGTTCGGAGAGTAATACCTGCCTGTGCGGTACTTGCCATTAGACAACATTTCCCCAGTGACAGTGGACAATACCGCGGATTTTCCCTCGATGTGCTGCAACCTCAACTTTACAATGTGTAATGTTTATTATTTATGTTTAACTAAAATCTAAAATAAAGCCCAACATATATTTTAGCAATGGTTGTTTTGATTTTTTAAATGAATCTAGTGTGTCTCCGTTGAATAGCCTTCCAGTGCCTTGTCTTGTCACACCACATGTCTCCGGCCAGCATCCTCCCTCACGCTGGCCGCACACCTTCAATCCACATAACCGTTGAACCCATATATGCAGCAGTCATACATATATTATTTTGTGGGTTGGCATCAAGCGTTGGCAATAAAAAGCTGTTGGATTTTATTGATACAAAACATGGTTATAGGTAAATAATAAATATGGTTGATCATAATAAATCCTCTTTTTGGGCACCGGGTACAGAGATGACCCCCATATATTCTCCTGGGAGGGTGAGGTATTTATAAACTCACCCCCCTGCCTTCCATGTAGTAGATCCTGCAGCCATCCTCTTACATTCAGTTAGATGGCCTCTCCTTGGTGAGGCCCTGCGGCAAACGGGTCTTGTCTGCACGACCACCGCCCCGATCCACCCCCCCGCCCTATCAAAGGCAGTTCGCACCGGGGTACTTGTGCTGGCAAGTGGAGCTGTCAGGGAGCGATAAAGGCCAAGAGGTGCCAAAGACCATGTACACTTCAAAGTGGTCTATAGAGCATGGGTTGTTGTTCCCATGTCTACCTCCAGACCCCGTGTCTCCTGCCAAGCATCCCCCCTCACGCTGGACGGCCCCCTGCAATCCACATAAGTGTGTCTCCATTCACGAGTCTTCCTGTGTCTTGTCTGCACGACCACCGCCCCGATCCACCCCCCGCCCTATCAAAGGCAGTTCGCACCGGGGTACTTGCGCTGCTGGCAAGTGGAGCTGTCAGGGAGCGATAAAGGCCAAGAGGTGCCAAAGACCATGTACACTTCAAAGTGGTCTATAGAGCATGGGTTTGTTGTTCCCATGTCTACCTCCAGACCCTGTGTCTCCTGCCAAGCATCCCCCCTCACGCTGGACGGCCCCCTGCAATCCACATAAGTGTGTCTCCATTCACGAGTCTTCCTGTGTCTTGTCTGCACGACCACCGCCCCGATCCACCCCCCGCCCTATCAAAGGCAGTTCGCACCGGGGTACTTGCGCTGCTGGCAAGTGGAGCTGTCAGGGAGCGATAAAGGCCAAGAGGTGCCAAAGACCATGTACACTTCAAAGTGGTCTATAGAGCATGGGTTTGTTGTTCCCATGTCTACCTCCAGACCCTGTGTCTCCTGCCAAGCATCCCCCCTCACGCTGGACGGCCCCCTGCAGACCGCATAATGCCACGACATATACACGTCATTCATTCACAAACACACCCCTGTTTCGAATTCTTTATAACCCACTTCATATTTCTAATGAGAACTTCTTTGCGCTTTGCTAGTCAACCCGTGAAGGTGCTGGTTATCTGCTCTTCGTCTCTGTGAACTTCCGTGACCACTTTGAGCAAACTCGTCAGTTTGCAACCTGTGAACTGCTCCCTGTTCTACGACAAGAAACTACTCTGATCCCTGCATCTAACTGTTTGTTCGTCAAGGTAAGTCCATGTACCATAATCATTTTGCGTCCAATTTTTTAATTTATATCTATTTGCTAGTAGTCATCAAATTGCATCCATGTTTTCTTTTCGTTCACGACAGTACATGCAAGGAACTAGTCACATGTTCTGAGTTTAGTCAAATTACTTTTTCTATTTTTTGAAAGTTATTGAAATACTTATCCGCATGTGAATAACGTGTATAGTTCCAAGAACCAAAACGGACCTTGCATTGAACCTTTTATGTGTCATTTAATGTTTTAACACATTGGTATTCATAGAGAATTGTTGATCTTTACTTTTCAGAACTTTCCATAATGCCTGCCTGTTCCATTGGCGGTTGCCCTTCGAAGACCCATAACAAATCTGAAGATACTATAATGCATGTTTTCCCTAAGACAATAGATCAGATAAGAGAATGGGTCCGATATTGCGGATATCCAGCCTCTGAGCTAGAAAGTAGAGTCCTTGAAGTCTTTGCGGACAAGAGGGGTGATCGATACCGCATCTGCAGCAGGCACTTTAGCCCAGACATGTACTCCACATCATTGCTAATAAAGAAGAAAACACCGCGAGCGAGGCGAAAATTGCTCTCAACCGCTATTCCCACTCTATTCGTCCACATCCCTCCACTGGTGAGTCAAGTTTACGTATTTGTCTTTCGGCCTTGCGGTAGTGTGTAGCATTAGCTAACAATAATTTCCCCATTTATGTATCCACTCAATATGAAGGCGGAAGATTCTCCATCCGTGTCGTTATTGCAGTCATCAGCCACTTCAAGCGCCTATCGGGTAATCTTACTTAGCTATTCTGACACTGACTTGTTTTAGGCATGTAAATCAATAGTTTTAATTGATCGTGTAATCATTTTACCTAATGGTACACCACAGTACTCGTCCTCTAGTCTTTGTTTTCAGTTATAATTATTGTTATCCAAAATAATGCAAGTACTGTCTTTCAGGGAGATGCTGAGGAGTCCAACGCATTGACGACAACCGTAGATGTCACTCAGATGCTCGAGGTACGTTTCCGGACAGTTCCATCGATGGAGATCATCAGATCTTGCATTCTTGTAGCGTGATTGTTACACACAATGTTTCTTTCGTTTTTAGCCATTGGTATGTCCTTCTGTCGTCGCCCTCCTATGTGTCTTCTTTTTTCAATATTGTGTTCATTACTAATGAAAGTCCTATGTTTCAGGGAGTCGATGGAGCATTAGTCCAAGAAGAAGGGGGAGCATGCAGTTACGGGTCGGCGCAACAGCTTGCAGAAGTGTGCACCGCAGTTACAGCGTCCCTTGATGTTCTTATGCATTTCGAGGTATGGATACTGACAGATCAATCATGCGAGATCAAATGACGTGATTACATCCGCTATACTTCCTTCTTTATTAACGCAAGTACTATGTTTCAGGGATCTGGGTGGTGACACTTCCAACGATGGAGCAAATCGAATCATATTTAGATATCCATTATTTATTTTAGACAACTGATCATTTGTGCAGGTCTATTTAGATGAGCCGTTGACGCCTGCAGAAAGTTTATGTTCTTTTAAACAAAATAGAAAACCATACTAATGCAATTACTGTGTTTCAGGGAGTTGCTGAAGCGTCATCTTCAATAATATCATCAATGGAAGTCTATGCGGAGCCCGAGGTATGGATCTTGACAGTTCAATCTAACTAGATCAACAATGCGTGAACTATTGTCGTTTGAATGTTCTACACAATGCGTTCATTCGTGTTTTGCTATTGAGATGTACGTATGGGTATTGGTCCCCAAGTACATTTTGTGTTTTCAATATTATTATACATACTAATGAAAGTTCTATGTTTCAGGGAGTCGATGGAGCCTCAGTGAGTGATGGATGTGCTTATCATGAAAATATAGTCGTTGCAGCGCGAGAGGAAGTGGAGACATGCACACACGAGTCGGAGCAACAGCGTCCAGATGTTGAATTTCTAGGCAAGAAAGTTTCAAAGAAAAGAAAGCAAAAGAAGGTTAGTGTCCTGTTCACTATATTATGTTGTCTTTCACTGTCAATAGTTCAATACTGTAAGTTGTGTTTAAACTGAACATCCCTTTTCTAATCTGTCCTCTAGTTGCGAGTGGGTGTAAGAACTAGATCTACACAGACAGTGAAGCGAACGAGAGATGTTGCTTGTCAAACCTTTTGGCAGGGACCTGAGACTGGAGATGCATCGTGCCAATGGGAAGAATATGAAGTGATTGACAACGGAGCTATACCACCACCAGCCATTGATAGTGAATGTCCTCCTGGTAGTTTGGATGCAGTCGGAGATCAATTCACAGAATCCACACCCGCAAAAAATAAGAGCGCGCGAAAGTTGAAGACATTGTTTTTTTCTCCCATCTCCGGACAAGGAACAGATGTTGCAATGGAAGAGAATGAAGTGGACGACAATGAAACACCATCAATATCACTCAGCATAGCGGAAGACGATATCAGAGATTGTACCTTTCATGCGAGTGACATGTCCTCAACGTTACAGGCCGAACCAGCTGGGATGCAGAGTGACAGTATAAGGAAAGAGGCCAAATTCATTGTATTCGATAGCTGTTTGATGGATATTATTATGATGATGAAATGTGGGCATTGGGTTGGTGGGGAAGTATGTGGGGAGCCATTGATTAATGTGACTCGTGCAATTCGAGGCACTAACCTTAAAATACATGCCACCTGTACACAATATCATCCGTTCGCATGGTCTGCACAACCCATGCTGGGGCAACTGCCAGCAGGCAATCTACTTTGTGCAGCGGCCGCACTTTTTAGTGGTTCAAGTTTTAAAAAGTTACAGTATTTCTTTCAGTTTGTGGGAATCCATTTCATTGCGAAAAGTCAGTTCTACAAATACCAAACCGATTATCTATTTCCAGCCATCAGCGAAGCTTGGAGAATGGAAAAAATGTCAATGGAAAGTACATTCGCGGGCAAACGCTTCAGGCTAGCCGGTGATGGACAGTGCGACAGCCCAGGATTTTCAGCCAAGTACTGCACCTACCACTTTCAGGACATGGAAAGTAAGAAAATTGTGAGTTCGGTGGTCGTGCAGGTGTCACAAAGTACATCCTCAGTGGCCATGGAGAAAGTTGGCTTTGTAGCATCATTGCAAGAACTACAATCGCGGGGAATGGTGATCGACCTGATAGCCACGGACAGACACGTTTCAATTGCCAAGACAATGAGAGAAGAGTACAAAAATATAAATCACCAATTTGACGTATGGCATCTTGCAAAAACAATCAATAAAAAATTGTCGGCTGCAGGAAAAAAAAAAGATATGCAAGGTATTTCACAGTGGTCCAAGTCAATCAGCAACCATCTTTGGTGGAGCTCAAAAACATGTGAAGGGTCGTTGGAAATTCTACTGGAAAAATGGCGGTCAGTAATGTTGCACTGTAGCAACGTACATCGATGGTCGACAAATGAGCATTTCCACAAATGTGAACATGGCCATTTGTCCACAGAGGAGGCACGGAAGAAGAAGTGGTTGATTCCTTCATCACCCACTCACAAGGCCATTGAAAAGATTGTATTTGATAAAACTATAACAAGAGATTTGAGGGGACTCACGGAATTCTGCCACACAGGAGATTTGGAGGTGTTCCACAATATGTGCCTAAAGTACAGGCCCAAAAGATTGCATTTTGGCATGGAAGGCATGATAAATCGGACTCTTCTAGCGGTCTTGGCACATAACCATAATGTTGGCCGTCAACAAAGTAGGACGACCGGAACTTTAGGGACGCTTCGCTACAATAAGGCCTTCACTAAAAGAAGTAAACAATGGGTGATCAAACCAGTGTTTGAGGATATGCAATATGAGTTTATTGAGAGACTTATCGTAGATGTCCTCGATAGGCACATACATGGAGTGGTGAACGAACCTATGCAGGGGACAACTGCATTGCCACCCAACATTGCCTCTGTTCCATGTCCACCTAAAGCAGAGCTCATTGAGAAATACACATCACGGTTTAAATGATTGTAATTTGATTGTCTGTTCTCTCGAGTCTCCTCATGTTGCAGGCCCATTGCAATTAAACCAAACAGTAATATAAATCATTTTTACAAAAATTATAGAATGTTTCCGTATTACAAACACATGGCCGACCCATAGAGACAATAAAAAAAAAGGCACGCAGACAAGATGCCCTTACACTAACTGGAGCTAACTAGAAATGTGTGCTCGCTCAAAGTGAAGGTCAGCTGCTTTGATGTTTTGCTCGGGTGGCGGAACGGCCCACGACCCAGTATAAGGTTCTATTGTGATTTGACCTTGACAGGCCGGGACCATCCTGAAAGACTAAGAAAAGATAATGAATAAAATTTCAGAAACGAAACGATGAGCCACGTTCATTAGAAGAAGTAACGTCGGCAAAGAAGGAGTGGTGTTTCGGGTCTGCCCTACACAGAGACACAATGGAAAATGCAAATATAATGTAAGTAACTTTTGATGAGTTTATACCGCAATTTCATTACTATACAGTGGCTTTAAAGACGGGTTCAGTTGTACTTGTTCGTTCTATGTGGCATATTGTTTTCTACCGCGCACTATCTTGAGGAGAAACATCTGCTTTTACTGAAGCACCTCAAAACCTTCCTCTTTGCTTCTGCTTTCTCTCTCCCTCTCCCCTGCTACAACTGGTCCACTGTCTGCGACCTCGGTCCTGGGCCCTTCCACTCTCCACCTGCACTGCCTCCCTGTCAACCCCTGCACTGGGGGACTGTCTCAGTATCCTACAGCCCCCCCTTCCCAGCACTTGTTCTGCACTTACCTTGCACTTGCCACCAGCTGGCCCTATTTATTTATTATTTTATGCTACTTACCTTGTACTCCACTCCCCCCCCTCCCTGCCTCGCCACGCCTTTAAACACTTGTGTACACCCAGTAGCGCTGTCCTCGCTATGATTTTAATAAGGATCTGATGGTGAGACTAATTTCATTTTTTATGTTTTTAGGTACATCATTCACTACTGTCTGTGTCACGAGTACCGGACACCGGCGGACGGCTTCTACAGCCGCCAGTTGCTTCTCCGCGTGAACAACGTTACCACCCTGACCATTTTATGGGACGATCGCCAAGTACAAGTATGCCCTTACGCGGTACTAACGGTTAGATGCAACATACCTACCGTTGTGGTGGCCTAGTGCCTCGTTGTTGGAACAGCCATGCGATTATCAGTGCGACCGAAGAGCTTATTTTTATCGTAAACCAACACCCTGTGTACTGCACACGAACATCGCTTCCCTCAAGACGAACTAATTTGGATCGAGAGCAAAGAAAAATGCAAATCGCTGAATATTCTCTAAACATTTGATGTCCAATAAACGTACTTTGCCAAATGGACAATCTTGCCGTTTGCTTTTAAACCACGGTTTCACATTCCGAATTGTGGCGCTGTATTGTGAGATGTTCTAAGACCCTGTGTACAGCAAAGGACCATCGCGTTCCTCAATACGAACTTTTTGGAACATGAGCAAATAAAAATGCAAATCGCTGAATATTCTCTAAACATTTGATGTCAAATAAATGTACTTTACCACATTTACAATCTTGCGGTTTGATTTCAAAGTACAGTTTCATATTCCGAATTGTGGTGCGCTGTATTGTGAGCTGATCTGTGTTGATTTCCGGGGTCTGTGTGGAGTCGCGTAGAAGACGCCTGTGCGCGTTTGCCTACGCAGCTCAGTCACGTCACGGATAGAGGCGGGGAATATGAATGTTTTGATAAAGTCTGTTTCAGGGGCGGGGGATTTGATTTAGTGCCGCAAAGGCAGGTGAGCCAGGTCGATGCGGCGGAATGATAGGATTATCACAAAATGGAGGCTGATTTCGAGTGCGATAATGGGCGAAAAGTCGGGTAAGGTCCATAGGAAAGTTTCCTACGATCTACCGATTTATGCTTACAAACACATGGCCGACCCGTAGGGACAATAAAAAAAAAGTCCCGGAACTATCCTTTAATTATAATTTGAGCACCCCACGGGTGCCTCGGACTGTATTTTCCAGTTGTTAGGCAAGGCCCCTGCCAAACACCATGTTGCAATGGGCCCCAGCAGCCCTGACACATCTTCCGCTGGCCCTAATCCTAGAAATGCAAATCGTTACAGGTGTGTATGTAGTGCAAGAGGTTTCTTTCCTTCAATCATTTTAACAATGAATGATTCTTTTTCGAACGGTGGGTATTTCTAAACTTGCCCTAGATGTAGTAATTTACCGCTAAATGATGGCTAGGTTTTACAAATGAAGGGTGGAAAATAGGTGAGAATCAAAGCGGTCCATTAGCCCCTACTCTGCGACATTTATCAGAGCTGCATGTAGCTTTGAACAGAGACTGGAGCACACGGATCTCACCTTCAGGAACATGGAAACCCATCCAATCACCCTGTCAGATATTTCCCGCCCTGGACCGAAACAGGCAGCGCCTGCTGGCATTGGCTTGCTGGCTGAATGCAGCCCGGCAGCTTTGCTTCTGCCTACGGACTGGTTATATTATAACGACCGGTCCTCATCACCCAAGGGCAGCCCACATCGACCAGTCCTCATCACCCAAGGGCAGTCCACAGTGACCAGTCCTCATCACCCAAGGGCAGTCCACAGCGACCAGTCCTCATCACCCAAGGGCAGTCCACAGCGACCAGTCCTCATCACCCAAGGGCAGCCCACATCGACCAGTCCTCATCATCCAAGGGCAGTCCACAGCGACCAGTCCTCATCACCCAAGGGCAGTCCACAGCGACCAGTCCTCATCACCCAAGGGCAGCCCACATCGACCAGTCCTCATCACCCAAGGGCAGCCCACATCGACCAGTCCTCATCACCCAAGGGCAGCCCACATCGACCAGTCCTCATCACTCAAGGGCAGTCCACAGCGACCAGTCCTCATCACCCAAGGGAGGCCCACATCGACCAGTCCTCATCACCCAAGGGCAGTCCACAGCGACCAGTCCTCATCACCCAAGGGCAGCCCACATCGACCAGTCCTCATCACCCAAGGGCAGTCCACAGCGACCAGTCCTCATCACCCAAGGGCAGTCCACATCGACCAGTCCTCATCACCCTAGGGCAGCCCACATCGACCAGTCCTCATCACCCAAGGGCAGCCCACATCGACCAGTCCTCATCACCCAAGGGCAGCCCACATCGACCAGTCCTCATCACCCAAGGGCAGTCCACAGCGACCAGTCCTCATCACCCAAGGGCAGTCCACATCTCGAGAGATGGAAATAATGTCACCCTTGAAACTCTGTTACACGTATATAGCAACTCAGTCCATGGTCGCTCTGATGAGCATTGAAAAGTGGAAACCCACAACATGATTGAATAAAACGCGTAAATTCGCCATAATGCCAGTCAACTGATTCACTTCCGCGTCAAAGCTGCAAATGCATCAGGTATATTCGCGGAATGCACAGTGGTCTTATTTCAATTGCTTTGTTCAGGCGTCAAGTCCAATCTTACAAATGATTATTTATTAAGTTACTTGCAAAATTAATCATAATTTATTCCTTTGTGGTTTTTTTTTTGTTGGTTGACTTCACATAAAACGCTTGCGCATTAGTGCAGCAGCTCCCGTAATTTTCCCGGTACATTAATTCTGCTTCTGTGGACGACACTGTGCAACCGTGCATTCATCACTCGAGTGTTAAATTACATTAATCTCGAAATTGAACTCGGATTCATAGGTTATGAATTGTTTGCACCTGTGTGATAATGGATCACAGTAACTCATTACCCATATTGTCCTTGCAACGCCATTGCTTCTCGCGCTCAGTACAGCATTACAGTCTGCTTATAATACCAAATATTACATCAGTCATTAATAACAATAATAATTTGCATATGGAAAGTATATTGTATGGAAACACGCTCCATGTGAGCTGCACAGGATGCAGCTCTTAAGATTCCACCTCCGAGGTGCAGTTCTACTTATTAGAACTTGGGCACCTCCCAATGATGGACCCTTTTGGGAGCAGGGCTGATCCCTGATTTTCTTCTGCTCAATGCCACAATACTCGAGTACTACCCCTCAAACAGTCAAAGGTGGCATAGAAGCTATGGATGCCTAACCGTGGACCCAGCCCAACTCCTATGCCAGCCTCCTTCCTTCCTAACTTCCTTACGTCCCATCTTTTTCATTTGTCCCTCCCTCCCTCCCTCCCTCCCTCCCTCCCTCCCTCCCTCCCTCCCTCCCTCCCTCCCTCCCTCCCTCCCTTCCTTCCTTCCTTCCTTCCTTCCTTCCTTCCTTCCTTCCTTCCTTCCTTCCTTCCTTCCTTCCTTCCTTCCTTCCTTCCTTCCTTCCTTCCTTCCTTCCTTCCTTCCTTCCTTCCTTCCTTCCTTCCTTCCTTCCTCGCATCCACTCTTTTTTCAACCCTTTTTCTATCCAGTCTTCCTTCGAATCTCGCTTTACTGTTTCTTCCCTTTCATCTCCCTTTTGCTTCTTTGCGGATTCCTTTTGATCTGTCTTGCCTTTGTTCTTCATTTTCCACACCTAACCTTTGTCGTCCATCCATCTTCACGATTTCTCTTTCTTTCTCTCTCTCTTTTTTCTTTCACGCTCTTTTCATTCTCGTTTTCTCTTTCCTTTTTCATCTCGCTGTTTTCGCTCTTTCTTTTTCTCGAGCTCCCTCCTAAACTGTAGCTGGCCAGTCGACATAACTCCAGGCCTCTGATGCTGCGGTCGCAGTTCAATGTGGCAATAAGCCCCAAGACAGCGGGCCAATACCGCCCCAGGTAATGCCCCCGGGGCCTGTAGTTACAGGCCCGAGCGCAGCCGTGGGCGGTATTGCTGTCTCGGGGCTTATAGCCATTAGTACCCCGGCCCGTTAGACTGGGGTACTAATAGCATTCTTTTCTGCTCCAAAATGCGGCCACAATTCGAAAAAAAATAAAAATAAAATCCCAAAATACCCGCCAGGAAAGGTAAAACGTAGTCTGTATTCCCTTTCCATGGCAGCCATCGGGAGCAGACGCAGGCACGTATGTGCGTCCGCGGGATTACACTGAGGTATGGCTCGGAAATTAGCCAATCACCTTTCAGTGTAATCCCATGGAACGCAGTACTAACGAGCCATAACCATCACTTTACATTTATCAGAAACCTCTGTTATTGTCTTACATTTGTTTCATTGAGAAATCCGGCTACATTAAGAAAACGTCCGCGTGTGGCTTCCTTTTTCCTGACGTCACTTGCATGGGAGCTCAGATGGGGTCAACCTGTGAGTTGTATTCAAAACGTGTCTCTAAAGGACAGAGAATCTTTGCACTTTGTGTATCCAGCTGATGGGAAAGGATCTCTGAAATGCCTGGTATAGAAGTACCAGTGAAAGGCATCAGAACTGCCAGCTACCACTGGTCACACTTGGGCTAAGTAGTAAACAATCTCTTGTGCCAAAAGAAAGTTGATTTGAAGCTCGATTGTCAGCCTGTGCTTCAAAGAGTGGTCAAAATATGTTCCTGTGACACCACAGCAATCGTGGGTCATGCGATCCAGTGTCTTGCAGCTGATGTGGCTTCTGCATGAAGCAAACGCCGCCATTATGTTACAGCCCAGTACATGTTTTTGAGAATTTGAGTTGTAGCTTGCATCTTGTGACGGAGCCTTCAGACGCTGCCACAGTAACGTCAAGGTTCATGCATCACAATCAATTGAAACACACCATCATTGTAAGATGGTCAATCTTTCCACTCCTGGCCGATAAGGACATTCTCTACTGCTGGATGTGTGAAGTCTTGGAGGTACTAGAGCTTTTGAGTCAAGGCCAGTATGTAGAGATATAGCTGCTATCTTGGTATTCCTTTGGTCTCATTATAATACTCTTCCTTTCTATGAGCATTTTAGAGATGGCACCTTATAGATTGAGTCCAAAGGATGCAAGCTGTGGCCTGGCAAGTTTGCCAATGTTATCTTTAGTTATTGAGCAAATTTTAAACCTGCCCGAGCTCAAGAGTGTGGCTACTTTCCTAAGTTATTCCCGCAAACACATTCTGGGTTGTTTGCAGTCTCTGATAGTCGCCTAGTTAAAGGTCCACACCCATATTACATAGCCAATGTGTCTAGTGGGGATGTCAACATTGCAATCATGTATGTTACTGTAAGGTACGCTTCTACTACTTGGTAGTCAGGCAGAACTCGATCGACTACAGACCGCTGAATGGGGCTGAACAGCAGTATCTGCTGCTGGGAATCCCCATAGGATGTACCCTGTTCAGCACTGTCATGCCGTGCAGGGTGCATTTGCATGCTGGCATGTGCATGCAAGTGCAGCCCGACCCATCCCAAGTGACACAATTGGGATTATAGTACAGCTAGCGTGCGAGCAGACACCTCACAGATTAAAACCTGGGTCAAGCAAGTCTTGCGTTGGTGGTGCCTCAGAAAGGCTTCCCCCAAGACTTCCCTGCATCAGCCTGGTTGTGCGAGAATCCCATAGGTGACTACCCAACACAGTGGAGGAGGGCAAAGTGAGACCCCCTACATGAGCAAGAAGTCAATATACCAATGTCATTTACACATTCTGCTCTGCTAGAGCAAGGACCGAAAATGACGTGGCTGGGTTGAAAGTGGTTGGCTTGTGCCATTTTCTCACTTTGCCTGCAGGAAAATTATAGCTTTTTTGAAATCCTTCTCTCATAATGATTTACAATGGAGATTTCTGATTTCTGGCGTGAATATTTAACTTGTGCTCTGTGAGACATTGTTTGATTTTTCTGGTCGTGGGACCACATAGAATTTGCCACATGGGCAGATCAGGCCATAGATTGCATTCTTTGAGTCACATGTAGCATAATCTCTGAATGTGATCTTACGTCCATTGCATGGACGCCTTATGCGGTCACCTTTGATTGTGTTATTGTAGGTACTGCAGTGTAAACTTGGGTAGGTGCCAAATCCCAGGGGTTTGGGTGCTACAGTCACCTAACCTACTGCTTGGAAGCCCCTTCCTAAAAAAAAAGCATGTGCCAGCAAACCTTTGAGACCCATTCCTGGATTGACCTGAACGGGTTTGGCACCACATTTATCACACAAACACACTATCCCAACTTCCACACTGAAAAGACTAACTTTGCCACTCTCGTCCACAGCTCCCCCTGCATCAACTATTTTGGCGATATTGACCCAGGTAGTTCAAAACAGGATCCTAACTCCACTCATCTGTGCCCTCACATAACACATCACCTCCTCCACACACATAGCTGCAAACGGTATCAGGTAATATTGTCCCCTTATATGATGTCACCATACATATAGTCGCCGGGAAACAGAATAGGCGACATTATATAAGGGGACAAAATATGGGGTAAATGGGAGTGGGAGTTGCAGGGTGTCCCCCGCTCCCTTTAAAAAAATGTGGGGGTTGCAGGGGTGTCCCCCGCAGGTTCCATGTGTAAATGTTGCTGCAAAAAAAACGTGCCATTCTGGTATGGGGACATTTACACATGGAACCCTGGAAACGCCCTTGATCTTCTGATTTTATGAAAAAATGACATCTATGTCCAAAATTGAATCTGGATTTTGTGGTCTGAACAGTGAACAATTCTCTTCACTCTCACTATGTCACACAATATCCTCCACCTGCCACACATTCCCCTTCCCCTAGCTAGTCAAATCAAACCCATTACAGACACAGTCCTAGCAACACTCATAGCTTCCCTCTCTGCCCCTCACATACACCCCTTTACCCCTTTAAACTCCTCAACAATTACGAAACCACTGTCCTGCAGGGACACAACACAATAGCCCCCTAAAAAACAGAAGCCTCACAACTGTCGTGTCCTGGCACTCGCAGGTTTAACCCTGCTCAGTCACTGCTAACACGGCCCATATCACGTACTGTGTGCCAATGGGACTTTGCGTGTGGTGCAAGTGCAGAGGAAGGGGAGAGCGCAGTGCAGTTCACTTGCTGTATGTGAATAAAACAGCTCACATTCTCGCCAGCATCATTAGAAGCTGCGTTTCGCTCTGCACCACCATGGAATGACAACGAGGATGGGATGCTGTTAGATCGCAGTGCAAATAAAACAAAATAAAAAAATAGACTAAAAGTTCACAGAGTATCTGCAACCAGCTATGCCAGTACACCTGGATGTCATAAAGGCAGTGACAATTTCAACCAACAGAGGAAACAGCTTAAGTGCTACTTTCTCACAAATTGTGCTGTAGATGTTTTAACTTGGTCGATATCTGGGGAATTTCCCACCCACCCCAAACCAGGTACACACAATTCCTCTTTATTTAATAAAGTTCTTTTTATGAATCTGGTCCCAATTTGATAGAATTGATTCCTTGCAGCTTTCTGGCCCTTTCGCAACAAGAAAAGACAGTGTTGCACAGAAGGTCTATTTATTAACCCAATATAAATAATTTAATCACATTACAGATACATTGTTTCTTCATAGAAAGCAAATGATGAGAAATGATCAACACATCAGACACCTCAGTTTTCAATGCCACAGTTATGGAAATAGAAACTTTTGTAACAATCACTAAGTCACTCTGAGCAGGCAGGCACCATGGTTTGGATGCATGAGAGTCTAGGAGGCAACTTTAATTTGTGAAAACAACAACATAGTTAAAATATCCCTGCCTAGCCACTTCTCACTACTTCCCCTTTATTCAAAATACCACCCCCTTACTCGATAGACAGGCCAGAGTTTCAATTCAATGTTAACAAACTATTGGACCTTGGGGCTTGTGATGTGTGTTGGCACAATTCCGTTCAGGGATGTTTCTAATTAATTACTGTGTAAAATGTTCCTTTCTCCCTTTCAGTGGGCACCTTGAACAGCGGAAAGAAATGGACAGCAAATAATCACCCTCTCCCTGTTATCTTGAGTAATCCTGCCTTAGTATCAATATTCTGCTTGATGATATACCCAGGAATTACTTAAATTATCTTCTTTTTGTAGGTATACACAAAGTAACCTGACCTTTTCACCCCTTGGTAATAGTTCTTCTGTGCTAGATGTCCTCACCACAGAAAAGGGTCAGCTGGATCTCACTGTATACACACACCATGGGACCCGATCTATAAATTATATATTTTTCCAGAAGCATGTATACTTCTTAAATGTTCTCTAACTTCTCGGGATGCACAATCAATTTATATATTCCCACCCCTCAGTACTTACAAAGAACAGGGCCAGGATTTAATCGAATTCTCTTTTTAGGATCTCTCCCCTCAGATTACTTCCCTTTTAGATAATGTTAACATCAGGATTTCTTTTGGCTGAATCACACACTGGCGGGCACCCTTTTAAGAACTGATTCAATTCTCCGCCTCTAGGAACAAGTGGGCATCAGACAGCAAAATGGGATCAGCTTTCCTCCATCGCATGTCTGCTGTCACTTGCACTAAAGATGGCCTGGGGCTTTAACTCCTGCAAGGCCTCACTTACAGTGTCTTGCTGATAATTGCATCGATGGGTCAAAAAGAAGAGCAATCTATTCCTTCTCCTTTCTGTTGTTATCACTTCTTCTTTCCCTCCACCAGTCAGTGAGCAAGTGAGTCTGTCAGTCAATGTGTCTGTCTGTGTTTGACCTTTTTATAGACCATAAAACCCCACCTTTTTGAGGTGCGTTTACTTTCTCCAATCTAATTGGCCAATGTATGTTATTGGACAGTGTTCCAAAAGTGAGTTCACAGTAGACATACCCTTCTGCAGTCATTGGGCATATTAATGAAGAGGGCAGTCTAATGGGAGTAACTTGTAAACGTAGTTTACCTCCCATTTAATGTGATGTCATCTCAGGGATTTCTTGCATTAAATATTGACACGTTCTAAATTTGTAATTTTCAACAATATGACTACTTTATTAATAGGCTCATCATCTCTCCCTCTAGCATGAATCAATTGGTGCAAGTTGTATCATTATAGCACAAATAGTATCTGAGTTATAGATGTTTCCCTTCGATCACTTCTACATTCATATTCAAATTATTTTTCCATCTCAACATAATGGGCTCATCCCTGCGGATGCTAAATTATATCACACACTAGCATGCACCCTTTTTTGCGACTTAATGTAAATTCACCTAATGTTCATATTGGAACTACATTACGTTTTGGTCCATATAATAGCGAATTTTCAGCTGAACGTTCCACACCTACATGAGTTCTCTAATAGATTTGGTTCCAGAGATACAGGCGATACAAATATGAACAATGAAATGTACATTTAAAAGGCTTTTTCCTTCATTCAAAAATATGGCTTTGGGCCTCATTATGACCCTGGCGTTAACCATGGCGCTACTAGCGCCATGGTTGACGCCGGTATTTTACCAACTCCGCCATGGTGAATGGCGGAATTACCGCCCCATTCCAAGGTTGGCGGGGCGGTAATTCTCCATTCACCATTGGCCCTTCCCCATTCTAATTTTTGCCCCAATAGGGCTCAATGGGAATGGGGAAGGCGGTAATTACGGTACCGCAAATTGCGGTACCGTAATTACCTCGAAAGTCCCTTTGCGGGTTCCTTCCTTAACGGCTGGTAAATCTAAATAGATGCCAATGCAAACCTTTGGAGCATGTGGTCTAAGTCCCAAATGGCCACTAGCCTCACATCCCGGGACTACGAAGCCTCATAGGAAATGACTGGGGCACAAAAACCCCTGACTATTCCAGATAATCTGGGAGTCTGTATGTGGCCCAGGCGCTATGCATAAAGGCCAGTTCCCTGACCATCAGAGTGAAAGGAAGCAAGAGTGAAGTACTAAAGAGGAGAGGCTGCTGAGGTAAGAGTAAGCAACTGGGAGAATAGAGAAACCCGAGACAGCAGAAATGCTTGGGAACACTGAGAGGCTAGGAGAGAGTTTAAGGCTTGAGGCCTCTGAAGAGACTCTTATGCTTGATGGTGGGAAGGACACTTTGTGGGTCATTTTCATTACGCACGTTAATTGCAAAGAAAGCACAGTCTCCCATTTGCACTTTGGTGCAAAAGGGTCCTTGCAATCTTCTGCATTTCCACAACATTGTTGAGAAGTGAGGGATAAAGCATAGGCAAAATCACCTTTACGCTTCAGGTTTCCACCATGTTGCTGGTAACTGCCTCCCACAGATGACAATTGGAGGTACTAAGTGATAGTTCCAGGCAGATTCCATAACAATTCATGAGATCACTGCCTTTATAAAAATACATGGTGGTGGTAAGGCAGTCACATTTGTATGGCAGAGTAGGAAAGGGGCCCCAACTCAAATTCACCTAACCGGGACTGATCCCTAGAAATCACGGTAAACCCATTTACCTCAATTTCTATTATCTGCCTCAGAACGTAAATGACCCCCTGTATCCCATACATTTTGGGAAGAGCACTATATCCCTCTACTTAAAATAAGAACCGCATATACCCCTTATTGAGAGTGGAAAGGGCATTCTATACCCTGCTGATAGTGCAGGTCCAGGCACTTAATACCTTACAGAAAGTTGGAGGATGCATCCTTGGAGCAGTAGGAAGTGGCTAGGCACTACTACACAGCACCTCTGGATTGGTTTACAAATAGTGCCTGGGCCCTACATCCCTGTGAAGGTGAAATGAGTGAAAAAGGCTCTGGATGTGATAACCCTCTGACTGTGATTGTACGAAAGAAGCAAGATGGCTGTTCCATCACAATGTCCTTGTGCTTTGTTTGTGAACCTAGATGGGCACAATATTGCAAAGATGTGTTCAGGTGGCTGTATCCTTAAGACTGTGTAGTAAATTAGAGATCCTGTGTTGAATCTCTAACGCTATTAGTTTAGAAACCTAACAGCATAGATTTTAACCCCTCTTAATACAACCTTTTTAGAATGTTCTGAGCCAAGAACCTCCAATTTATTTGTAGATAAATCCATTGTCATCATCCGTGTTTATGCTGACACCACCCTCACAAAGCTAAAATAATGTTGTCATGTTTTCTGCTGGATCCTCCACAGATCTTTCCTCCAAATAGTTTTCCATGGACCATTTTGCACATCATCTGCCCCATTTGATCTGCAAGACTCCTCATTGTTTCTCAAGCATCCTCTCCACTGCCTCCACACACAGAGGTGGTATTATTTCTGTCTGTGAGCTACTTCACACACCACCATCTTTTCCAGAACATACAACACCAACCTCTTGTCCTCCCTTAATGCTCACAACTCACTGCTGCCTCTACAATCACCTGGACTCACACCCTGCTATTGAAGGGGATCTTCGGGTCTAGCCACAGCCCACTTCCAAATACAGCACTCACCACAACTTCCCATAACTCTGCCAGCAGCTACTGGGCAACCACTATCCTTATACTGAAATCAGCTGCAGCCTCTGGCATGGGCCCGGGCTGATTGGAGAAGAAAAGGGTGCAAAGATGTCACAACCTTTTTGTCAGACAAATCAACTCACATAAAATCATCATTCTAACCCATTATCTTGCTACTAAAACCTGGACATCAGCCAGACCCCACACAGAAAACGGTAGTGTTTCCCTATACAAGAGCAATGTGCATGACTTTGCGTTACTGTGAAAGTGTCCTTTCCTTTTTATTGCCTTTCACAGTTGGTTTTATTTAATTATTTGTCATCCTGATTTGGCGTATTGTATGTTGAGGCCCCTACCAGAGTGGATAATAATGTTTACGCTAAAACACATTTTACTGGATGTGATTTGATTGAAGACGCAGAGTAATTGCTTCCCGTTGAACTCTAAGGCGTACTCTTCAGATCCTGGACATATTGACGCAGACATCCAACCACTCCTTCAGTGTTTCATGTGCGCCATATCTCCAAACGCTTCTTTGCCTCTCTGAGCTACCCTGAATGGATTTCCTATACCTTCAACTGTGATAGCCAGACTAAGGTACTTGTAATGAGATCTTAGGGTGACAAAGGGACATTGATGCTCTTAAGGAAGAAGGGCAGAAAAAATGAAGTGCTAAAGATTCCTAAGTGATTTTGTTCAATAACTGTGTGACTAGTCCTTCATCTCTTTCGTATGCAATACTGAATGCTGAGATTTATAGTGGATGGCATTCCATGGACTAGAGCTTCAAGCCACAGCTGGACCATGTGAAACAGAAGGGGACCTCTCTCGAAGCACTGGTCTGCATTGCAAGGTTTTCTAGCAAGGGGAGAATTTCAGAAGTCTCCTATGGGACATGCCACTTGAAAGCTCTTAGATGGAAGCCCATACCAATATGTCATGGGTTTTTGGTTGACCGTGAAGGTTTGGTTGCCTCAGTGAGATCTATAAGTGATTGTATTCAAAGCAGGATTACTGTGTGACCACTGTCATCAGTGATATGATTGGTGATGTGTGCAATCTTTCTTAAACTGAATTTTTCTAAGATTGGAAGCTAATAAAGGCAATTCTAACTTACGGTCACATTGTCAAAGCATTTGAACTCAACCACCATACATTCTTGATTCTGAGTGCGGCAGTAGCTGCAAAAAATATATGGCTCATTCATGTAATAATGTCAACCATGGTAGTTCATGCCATCTTCCTACTATGAAAATCTGACCATATCTCTGAGGCTCGAAAAGACTTCCGCTGGTTGACCATAGACCATCTCATCCAGTTTCAAGTACTGTGTCCGATCTGCCGGTCAAGTGGCACAGCGAGTAGAGCGCTCGCTTTGACATTCGTGCAGAGCTTGCTAACGCAGGTTCGAATCCCGGCGGGGCCAAACTCAGCCTTTCATCCTTTCCGAGGTCGATAAATGAGCACCACACACCGTGGGTAATAACAAGCAGCGCTCAGATACCTGAGGGTTCGTAGCGCTATATAAATGCCAAATTAAGTGTTAAATGGTGCTGCCTGTCGGTACTGGGGCATTATTGTGAACGCTATCTCACTGCCCGCACATTGCGGTTAAGAAGCTGTATTAAAGGTCTGAGTTTAAACTATTGTTTATTAGCACTACTATTAAAGCAGTCCTCCAGTGTCTCAGGCTTAGCACAGATTTACCCTTTGAACAGGCCCCAGGCTTGCAGCCAAGCAGTGTTACATGACTATGTGGGATGCTTTAACCCACTTTTTGCTCTGCTATGCGGCATCACTGTGCTATGATGGTGCCAGAAATCACACAATGGCCGCAAAACACTTGTGCGCGCCAAAACCTCTGGAAATCGCGCTTTGCAAAGCCCAAAAAGATGGCTGCCCAATCTGCCACACGTGTTGTCATTGGTGGAACAAAGATCTCACTCCTGAAAAATGTCACTAGGCTACACAACATATGAAAATGGAGTACAGAAGGAAAAAGCAGTGCTTTGCTAACTGAAACCCCAAAACCTTGCTTTAAATCCTTTTTTCTTTGTTGCTGAAACTGCAGAATGTCGGTACAAAACACCCTCAAACATCCACAATTATTGCTGGGTGCTACAATTCACTTAGTTTAAAAAAATCATTGTGAACTTGCAAGGTCCTGAAAAGCTGAAAGCATAAAGGGATTTCCACAGCAAACGTGGTTTGTCTATGGATGTCAAAATTTCTGTGCAGCAGAGGTCTGAAGGGATGACAGCTGGCAGGAAGCCTGCCTGATTAAACTTTAAACATGTATATAAACTGAAATCAAATGTTTGCAATCTAAGAGGCCTGTTACTGAGAGTAACCTATGTTGTAATTGTTTAATACCATGGTTTAAAATCTAGAATGAGAATTCTAGCTGCTATTTTGAAATCACAAGTTTGTTTTAAGCTAAGGAAAAATGCAACAGAATTAACATTTAAATTCAAACCTGGCTAAAACCAACCAAACTGGAATAACAGGTTTCCTCACAGAGGCCTTTCCCTCTCCAGCAGGAAATCACACCTAAGCAGTAATTATAAGGTTTGGAAAGAACCTGGGCTACAGAGGCATGAGGAACAATGAACAGCTGCTCCTAAGGAAATGCGGAGTGCGAAGACAGTCATAAATGGCCTCTGCCAGGAGAAAACAAAGGGGGATGGCTCCTGGGTCCCAGGGAGAGTCCAAAGGGGTGGAGCTAAACAACCATTTGTTGCTTAACAAGGACAAAGGACACATTTTAAAAAGACTGATAACTTATTATGTAAAATTGTGCAAAATATAGAAATAACAGCATTGTTAATGTAATTTTTGGCTGCACGTTTCAAAAGGTGCCAGAACTCTGTGACATGTTCTGGAAAGAAACGGCAGAAAATGTGATTTTACACTAAATGTATTGCTGCTAGAAGTATGAAACTTTATACACTTATACCCATGGTAAACGCACACACTTGTAGAAATGTGCTCATAAATTGGACATTGTGTTCCTGATGAAAAGGGCAACATTCTGTGAAAAGCAGAGCCAAGATCCCACTACTACTGGGTTTGGAGGGATAGTTGCTATATAAAATATGTAATCTGGATATGTGATTCTTATAGAGGTGTTAGGAAAGATTTCTTAATTGTGGGTAATTTTCCTTTCATGTGGCAACCCCTAAACTTTTTGCTGTTGTTTTCACCATGATCTAGACTTTGCCAGAGAAGTGCAGCCTTCTGCCGCACTCCTCTGGGCTTTCGCTCCATTCTTACGGGGAAACTGACATGCCCTTAAAACAGTCAGTACCGGGAAACGCTGTTTTCCGTAGTTTCTTTATCATGTTGCAGCTTTCGTGCAACATGACACAAGAGGGCACTGTGAGCTAAGTTACTGCTCTCTTGGGTCTCTAGTCTTCTACAGGCCCTAGATACTCTGTTTGGATTGTAAATGATCGGTGCAAGTGAATCACGGACGGGAATGGTGGCAGCGATCGTTTCTTGTGTTTTTGAGCTCCTTTTGGCGTTTTAAGTGCGTTTCTCGCGCTTAGCCCAAAATGGTGGCCTGGCTCTCAAAATGGCCAGATCACGAGGCTCCTTTGTCCTGTCCGCTGACCGTCTTGCCCCCTTCACCTTCCCCAGGTCAAGCCGACCCGGGGCCTTCCTTATTTGGGCCTGTACTTTCCCGCAAAACACAGATGCTTTCGCGGGCTTCTACAGGCCTTGTGTGTGCCTCCAGGATGTGGGCTGGGATGTCTGGTCGCAATACACATCCTGGGTGCCAGAGAGTCTAGTGTGGTGTGAATGCCTGGGACCACCGTGGTCCGTGATAGGTCCACGTATGGTGTGAGTGTTTGATGAGCGGATCTCCCATTGGGTCCCCTCCGTTTTGGCGCGAAGGGAACCGTGGATAAGAGGGGGCTGGAAACGCCACTACCATGTCGATCTCCTGAGTTCTCACGAACAAGGGAATACAGGAGCCAAGTATCCTGCAACCACAAGGCTGAACCGAGGAATCGCTGGTGACCCGCTGAAGGACTGCTCCTCTGCACTGCTGTCGTTTTGTGAAACCCTTTCTACCTCTGATCGAACCAGAAGGCCTGTACTGGTACTTCGACCCTGGGAATAGCGGGTACAGCTATTCTCGGCATCTTCACCATCTCCTGCACGTAAGCCTTTGGAAGTGTCTTTGGGCCATCCAGCAGACTGACCAGCCTACCCAGGAGTCTTGCTCTGTAACCGCCGCCAGGTTGTGTTGTATTTCGAGTCCTTGTCACTCTCACACGATTCGTACACTTGGCATTCCCAGGTCTGAAGTGAGTAGTGTACATTTGGCTGAGATACACACGGCCGCTCCGTTGCCCTGCTGTGGTAACAAACTGTGTGGGTTCACTTCGTTTGGGACACTTTTAACTCAACTCTGCTGCTGCAGAATCTACACGACAACGAGACGTCCTCTGCTCCCCTGAACCTGCCAGCACTGAAACTGACGCAGATAAGCCTGGGTCTGCTTGCATCGGGGACCGGTGAGTAGCATAGCTAGGAACTGGTCACCCTCCTGCAGGAGCCCATAGCTTTTCCCCGCTGTGTCAAACAGCACGCCTTTCCATACTCGCGCTCTGCTTCTGCCCACAGTGGAGGCTGCGCTTGAGTAGCGGAACTCTGTTCTTCTTCATTTGTGCACCAAAATGAACTGCCTGATTCCCTCAAAGAGACTCCCCTTTTTGCCCGTTGGCACCAGCGTGTGCAGGTACTTTTGAGCACAAGGCTCCACTCTTCGTAGGGCGTGGACTTCCTTTTAGTAAGGTGCCTCTGAAGGCGGACTGGGTCTAATCATTATTTTGCACTGCCTGTTTTCCTCCCCTTCTAGGTGGACTACACATTTCGTGCATCTAACGCTTTAGACTCGTTTGTATTTGTATGTATATTGTATTGGTTTGGTATGTGTTGGTTTACTAGAGTTTTATCGTGATTTCTCGCTACGGTCATTGTTGCAAAGGCCTTGGAATAAATGTGTATATATTTTTAATATAACACCTGTTTGGAGTAATTTGTAAGTGTCCTTGCTTTGTCTGCTCATTGCGGGCTTTCAGTCACCCTCACCCCTCTTGAGACCTAGTCTTGACCGCCGCGATCGCTACCCTGATTGGTCTGGCTTGTCCAGAGTTTACCCTGTTCCAAGTAATTAGGTTGGCCTTCTGAACCTCTGCGCCTCCAGGACAGAGTTCAGAAATCCGTCTCAACATGAGGTTGCACATGTGTAAATATATATGGTGCCAGAAGTAGATTTTGTGTTCAAGGGGTTAGGAGTGTCTCCTCCGCCCCATAAAATCACACCATAAAGGTGTCACTCTGTTTCTCTCCTCCTATCAAGGCAGAGAGGAGACTCTGACACAATCGGCTGTCAAAGGGGTGAGCTTAGGATAAACCAGCACACACACCCTTTATCATAGGATAAATAGAGACAGCTCACCACTCAAAAGGACAGACAGATTCACCCACTATCCCGACTCTGGCAGAGCACCCTGTTGCAGAACTCTCCATTTTCCTTGCTCCAGACTCCAGAAACTTGGCAAAGCGGAAACCCATTGCATAGCTGAACCATTTTCAGCTAGGCCTCAAATTCCAGAACCAGAACCCCACAGACCTAAGCGGAGCCTCAAAATACAGCTGGGCTGCTCTGTACTGCTATAATTATCATCAGAACCAAGAAGGGCAGATCCAATCCAGTTCTGTGCCGTGCTGTGACCAGACCCATTGCAGATCCCGTCCAGTCCCGTACCGTGCTGTGACCAGAGCGCCTTGCTGATTGCAGATCCCATCCGATATGCCCAGCTGTCTGTTCTAGAACCAGATCCATTCCCTGACCAGAATCTTGACGGACCAGAATCCTGATGGTTCCGTTTAAAAACATATCTAGTGAGTATCTATAGAGAGAACTGTGTCACTAGCATATGTGCCTTGTCTAGTTAATCCCTATCTTAAACCCATCCTATCTCATACTCAGAACTGATATTGTTAGGAGTATTTTTGAATTGTCTGAACTCTCTATCCTATCTCTCTTATCTTCCTCCTGTACTAGTATTGCTAAAACTATCTTTGCGCTGATCTTTTCTCATCTGAAGAAGGCGAGTCCCGGGCAGGCAGTCATTCTGATCAAATGGCTGTGTTCTTGTGGGGCTTTGTTTTGTTCATAGTCATCCTCTAGTGTTAGAAATCCCATTTGTCATTTTAAAAGCACATTCCCGTTTTCCATTCTTGCGCCTATCTCAAAAAAAGCGACCTCCACTAAAACGTCCATAACTTCCTCAGTTTTTGTGCTAAAATTTAATCTTCTGCTTGTAGCTAGCATATATAGCTTTAAATCGCCTATAAAACGGCATCCCAAATCCATACGGTTCTCCCGTTATCGCGGTTATCGCGCAGTGAAATGTTTGCCACGAATTCCGTTTTCGGGAAATTCTGACACATGTAAAACAGCTTTTGATTGCTCCCGACTTGAATTTTAGGATTTCAAATTGTTTCTTGGTATTGAATCATTGCTTGTGTTTGTGTGCAACCATCCAAAGCGGCTCCCATAAGAATGGATAGCAATTTCAGCAATTTTGACCATATTAGTGTTTTTGCACAATCCATTCTCAAGATAAATTTAAAAGCCATTCAGACAGCTTGACAGTCAATTCTGTTGCTCTTGTGTTTGCTGGGGGAAAGTGGGATTGTCATTTTGTTTGAATTCTGCTATTCCTGAATACCTGCTCTCTCCTCCTATCTCTTTACATTGCCATTGCCCATTGGAGGGTTGAGGGGTGTGCAGGGGGAACCTTTAACCACAGTGCTATCTGATCTGCACACGCACACAAAAGTATTATTTCTGTGCTGAATTGTTTTGCTCATTATTACTCCTTGTGTATTAAAGAGATTAAAGAGATTATTCACTGTTACATCACCCCATTGGTGATTATTGTGTAACCATAAAAACATAGTGTGATTAAATTGTAAATACATAAATAAATATTTTAACTTTGCAAACCAGCCTGATTCCTGGTTCAGTTTGACCGGGGGGAGGGGGTCCAGGAGAGGGGTGTGATATGAGTGGTATATCATTCAGAATAAAGAACTTTTAGACAAAAATAAATAAGGATTTCAGTTGTGCATTACATGCTAGGCATTGACTTGGGTGTGTGCTGGATTGAAATCACTTGCAGCTAGGCGTAGGATCCTGGGCAACTAAGCTCAGCCAGCTTGATCCCTAGCAATCCAATACTTGAAAGTACTTTAAAAACACAAAAACACATACTTACTGCAACACATGCCAGCTGTACTACACCAGAAAAGATCTGTGTATTTATATGTATTTGTGCTGCAACTATTGCAAAGAAGATAGACCACTCAGTCCCGTTCGAGCTTCATGATGTCACTTGCGTTCAGTGAATCCAACTCCATCAGGCGATATGGTGTTGGATCATGGTGTCTGGCGGCGTACTGCGCCTGGTACGCGCGATAACATGAGAACTTCTTACATGACCCGTAGCATTTGAGATCAAATGGCAATCAATTCCACCAGCAGGCTACGCGCAGACGAGCCACAGGCAGTAGAGGAGGTCTCTTTATTTACAGTGCTGGCTTTTCATCTTGTAAAGACCTGTAATCTGCCCATCTGTGTGTGGGCTTTTCATGCTGGTGTTCTCATGGATCCTGCCCTTATTCTGACTGCTGTCAATGATATTGATGCCCTGCTAATTTCCCACATCATAAAATACAAACAAATGAGGATGTGGAATTGAAACTGCAATTTAAAGAAATTAAGGGAGGGAGGATAGCTTGGCAACGTGCACGCCTTAAAAACAAGACGACACGAAGCAACACAGGTTCGATCCCCGGTTCCGCGCTTAGAAACCTGTGGGTATAAGCACGTTATAAATACGCAACTAAGAGACATATTCCTGAAACAGCGCCTCAATGCCCCCGGGCTGTATGACCGCTTTAAAAATATAAATAAAATAAATAATCCTTTTTTCATATAGTTCTTGGTGCCCTGTAGCGCCTCTCTGCGTGAGCTTTCAAGTGCACCCTCAACATTCTGTCCTTCTAAGTCTATCCAGACTGTAGTGCCTTGTCACTGTATCCCCTTATTATAAGGTGCTCCGTTGCTTCATATCAAACCCATCACTTATTGCATACATAATACACGCGCTGCTAGCCTTTTGCCAGTGCAACTAGCCTGCACATGAATGGTACTCGGTAAATAGACCTAATAAAACTGAAGGGCTGGTCAGTGGCGGCATGATATGAGTCTGTGACCTGCACGTGGCGCAGTGATCTCTGGAAAAGCTCATGACTGCTTACTGGTAATGGTTTGATGTTTGGGGGTTTATAAAAGATAGCCCACTCTGTAAGGAGGTTGCCTCATAAAAAGCGCGCATTGTATAGTGTGTGTTCTTCTAAAAGCATTTGCTGTGAACCGGCGAACTTTAAATACAGTTGAATGCCTTGTATAGCTAGACCACGCCCGATATATGTTAACACCACTCGCGCATTAATAATCCAAGACTATTGGACTTCAATGAACGGAACATACACCCCTGAAAGGTACGAGGAAATAAAGAGGTGTGGCTTCTGCTGTCTGCTTAGGCAGGGGTGCAGTTCTGAGCATGGCTAATCATTTATGGATGTGCCGCATCAGAACGCTATTTATTGTTCATTTCAGAACAAAATATTGGCAACACTTGAATCTTATTTTGACTCCCATGCGATATCGCAAGAATCAATGCTGCTTAATTTCACAGAAATTAAATTGCATTCATTTGTCTCTGAGACGGAAAAAGACTGTTCTTTTTTTTTGAGTTTTTCAAGTGTAAGATGGAACAATGTTATCTCCACTTTTTGTTATCAATATGCAGTGCTTCATTTCAGGGTTTACTGAAGCCATTATTTCAAAGTGCGCTCACATTTTCATATCAGGCAACCAGGCCTACGGATAAGGGGTCTATCAGCCATTTTTCTTACCTGCAAACAGGCAAATACTCCCAAAAAATAAAAATCGGGAGTAAAAATACTCTGAACATAAGAAACAATCGCGTAGAACCTGCTTTCTGCCAGACAGCTCCCTGGCTATGTTTGGACCAGTAGTGTGCGTTTTACCAGAGGATGAAACTACGATTATAATGTCGGATCTGACGAATTAAACATGTATCTTTTAATGTGCATGAAAAACTAGGTGCAAAGAAATATTACAAAATCATTTTCCGTTAAAACATATTTTTCCAAACTTCTACAATACTCCTATTGGAATTGGACTTATATTTTTGGACCCTAAAAAATCATGTTCCTCCCAGTTTAAAACAATTGGGCATAAAACAACCCAACTATCAAATCTTATCTGGAGCACTGCAGACAGGAGAGGCCCTGGCAGAAGGACTGATTGCTGCTTAGGATCACACAACTTAAGCCAGAGGGAGCAGTTTAATTAGAACTCTGGCTCCTAGCGCTAGAGTCACAAAATGAGCCCCAGAGCACACCAGCCTCCTAAAACAGAGAGCAAGATAGTTCAGTGAGTTAGGGGCTTGCTACAGTGAACTGTTTAATCTACAGCAAGAGGTGCAGCTCAGCCCATCATCATTCTGAGGTCGAAAAATGTAATTTCATTGAGCTGGCGTATAATGCCACCTTCAAATATTAACATTCTTGGAAGGGAGATTAAGCCACTGTGGCACTTTTTGTAAACATCTGATATTGCTTTGAAATTAAGTGTTTATATACCATATTCAAAAGTGTGGTGTGGTCGATGCCTGTGTGTCCAATACTTGCGTTGGTTTTCATGGCAACACATCTGCTCGCACTAATGCTGGTGGAATATCGCCTGCATTTTGTTGCCCTCCAATCAACCAGTTTGATGAACATATTGCAGACTCCTGTTGCATCTGCCAATTCAGAACCCCTAAAACCTGTCCAGTTCCCAGCTCGCCCCTGTACCAAGGTACACAGACAAAGAATGCAACATCTATGTTTTGATTCTGCAAACTAGATTGAAATTGTATAGGTTGCAATGCATGATTGACATTGGTCTCTGTGGTAGCCAGATTCAAGAAAAAAAAAAGAATTTACATAGGAACTTTGTGTCGATAATTAGCATTAACAATTAATGCCTTGGCAGGATTTAGAAAACTCCAATCAAAATGACATTTTTAGTTGACTCGTCATTCACTAGTGCTGTGCCGCCCAGCTCACAATTTATTTTAGCCTTACTATCAAATATCTCTCCTTGCGACTGCAAGTAAAGCTTGAATACAAGGACTGACTAAATTGATCCGTGCGACATCTCATATGTTACAGTGATGGTCTGACCTGGAACCCTTCATCCTGATCTATTGAGGATATACCTCCATGAAAGAAGAATGCCAGTCAGTGAGATATGATAATGAATGCATTATAAAGAATCATATTAAAAAAAACACTGACTGATATAACAAGACCATTAAACAGCACCTTCATCATCCAGTTCATGGTAAGAATAATCAGTAACCTATCCGTGTCCATTTGGGTACTATAGACTAAGCAAACACCTAATTTCGCCTTATCCCAGAGATTACGTGCAGTGAAAGACTGACTTCATGGCCCGAGTGAAGTGAGGGCCATTAAGGAGAGCTGAGGATCAACTAATCCTTGGCATTGCCCTATCCCGAAAGGTTCTAATGCTTTTCTTACCCGGCACGGTTCTGTGTTATCCCCTCCACCCCCACCAAACGTGCAGTGTCCAGAGGACGCAAAGCCTTAAAGATGCTTTGAAAAGTTTCACATTGTATGCACTGCCCAAATACCTAAAAGGCGACATGTGCGGACAAGGGGCAGGGCCAGGGCTTTGGTGATGATAGGCAGAGATGGTTGCGAGGGCCTCCATCTCTGCAACATGATCAAGGAGCCGGTAATGCCAAAGATGCTGCATGCAGTAACAGGCAGAAGAACAGGCAGGACGGAACCACTGGGGCCTTGCTGAGATGCTGGGGTTTGCAAGGCAGTCAAGAATCTGAGAGGTCAGCCTCAGGTATACAGAAGTTTAAGGCAGCAATCCAGTTGATAAGGCCTGGCATTCTGACATCCTAATAGGCTTGTACGCTTCAGGGTGTTCTAAAAATGATGCTAATTTGTATTTCTTGCTTTGTCATTCTTTATTTATCATTCCTATTTGCTTTTTGTGGCCACATGCTTCTCCCAGTAGTAGTAGTAGTAGTAGTAGTAGTAGTAGTAGTAGTAGTATGAGGCACATTTTTGCATCTACTTTCGGCCTCAGATGTCAAATATATGTCTTTGCATGTGACTCAGAGGCAATAAACAATCATGACAGGCATGGCTTGAGTACAATATTCTCGTAGAACAATTTGGGTCATACAGATTCAAAGTAATGTTTATTAAGACAATGGCCCATGAAGTGGAGAGAGACCTTGAGGGGAAGTCCAGATTTAGTCTTGGCAGGAAGCAATAGGGTGAGGGTTGAATTTTCATTTAGTGATTTTAGAAGGCGGAGAGAGGCTGGCAGAGAAAACAGAAAGTGGTCTAAGAGTGATGGATCTACAGATAGGGGGGGTGAGTGAGGAGAGAGAGATGAAATATCATTGTTTGCCATGCTGTGGGTGAGCAGGTTGTGGTGAATGACCAGAGAATGGTCAGAGTGAGCTGAGTCCTCCTGGCACCACCATCTTTATTGCATAGGCTACATGAGAGTCTAAAGGCAGCAGAGTCAGCGGCCATGGTTGCAAGAGTGCCAGTGTAATGTTAGAGGTCCATGTGTAAGGGACAGCCATCATGAAGGAATTGAGGCAGTGGTAGTAAGCGTGGTAATAAGAAAGAAGGCATTGTTACTGAGTAATTGGGAATTCCAGAGTCCCAGATTAAGTGAGTGGTGGTGGAGGGAAGAGGGTGTGCTCCTGAGGCCCTGCAGTCCAGGGTGAGAAGGCTAGTAAAAGGCTGGATTATGTAAATTAGCTCCCATTAATTCCCAGCCTCTGCCTAAGAGGACTCCTGCCTCACACACCAATATAACCATTGCCTTGATCTTTTTTGTGTCATTCCATTTGCATTACCGTCATATCAGCCTTCCATGCTGTCTCCTGGCGTGTCATGTCCAATAGCCACTCCATGATCAGTGGTGGATTGGCCTATTGGGTACTCTGGTAATTTCACGGTAGGCAACTGCACCCTGGGCCTCTTTTGTGTATTTTTTCTCATGGGAATTGGGTTGGCTTTGTAGTCGGAGTGTGATATGGGGTCACTTTGGAAACCAAAAGAGACCATGGAAATGATACCCAGTCAACTCCTCTCCATGTTGCATGGGCATGCAAAGTACCCGACTGTCACAATCCACATATGAGGATGATCCAGTTGACAAGTACGCATGTGGATGAAGTGTGTAGTATGCAGTGCATTGCTGGTGAGGTGCAGGGGTCGGAGGCCAGAATGTCATCCTCATGTGTAATGTTGCTGATGTGTTCCTATTAATATGGTGAGGGGTGTGTAACCTTATATTTGTATTTATATTTGTGTATCCTGTGATTGGCTACTTTGCTTTCTGGTATTCCTGGAGAGCATCTTCATGATTGGATGGAGGACATGTTGAGGGTATCAGAGACATGCATGTGGAGGGTGCGTGTTGGCAGCTGTTGATTTGCCCCACTGCAGGAGCACTTTTTATTCCCCATGAAATTAATATGGTGGTGGTTTGTGCACTTCATGTGATGGATGTCGATGGGGTGCACTGTACTTTTCATGCTGTGGGGCGCACACAGTTTGGCAGTCCAAAAGGTGTATTCTCAAGGTGTTTTTATGGGCAAGCTGCATTAGCCGGGTTGCATCATTGAAGGTCATTAGGAGTGTGGCTTTACTGGGTGTGTTCCACAGGGATTGGTATTCATGTGAAGTAGGTGTGCACTACTTAGTTGTGTGTGCCCTGTCCTTGTGCTCATTGGCCTGCTAAGGGAATGGGTTGTGCCTTTGGATGAGGGTGGAAGCCCTTCTGCACCTCTACTGCTATGCCATGACATTTGACAATATTATGCAGGACCCAGCATACCACCATAATTTAGCAAACTACAGGGGTTTCATATAGCAAAACCCTACCTGAGTAGTCCAGGGACTGGAAGTGTGACTTTAGCACTCCAAATGTGCGCTCCACTATGCCGCTAGTGGCTATGTGTGCTGTGTTGGAGTCCGCCTCACCTGGGGTGGCTGGATTACTGATGGGTGTCAACAGGAATGTTGGCAGCGGGTAGGCGTTGTCCCGGCAAAGAAGTAAATGCTTGTTATTGGCGTGATAGTTGATATTCACCCACCAGCGCAGTGTTTCAAACCATTCCCGATCCAAGGGCTTTGTATATGGGGGAAGGAGGAAAGATGTAGCTATCATGCGTGCATCCCAGGTAATTGGCATTGGCAGGCATGATGTACTCCATGGCACCACAGATCACTTGTACATTGATGGAATGACAATGTGTTCTGTTCCGGTATATGTGCTTGGTGTCTCAGGGTGGTTACAACTCTACATGGGGGCAGTTGATGGCTCCCATACCATGGGGAAAGTGTATAGAATTCCTGGTGCACTCTCTGCCTTGTCTGCAGTGTGCGTGGCATGTGAATGTGCCTAGGCACATAGGCACACATGCTAGGATGCATTGCAAGATCTGTTGGAGGCACCTTGACTGTGTTGGCTGTGATATTCCACCCACAATGGCTGTGGTGTGCTGGAATGTTCCAGTGACCAGAGGGGGCACAGCCTGTGAGCACATGGTGGGTTATACCAGGTCATTTTCCCAACCCTGACCAGGTCTAGGGTGACATGGGGAGAGCAGCAGCATCTTCCATACACCACCTCTTCTGGCATCCCAAATAATGTGGTTTGTGGATGGAATATTCTGGGCCTCCTCGTCCTCCTTTCATGTAACAGCATCAATGTAGGATCCGGCATTGTGGCAATGTCTGTTCATTGGGGTTGTATTGTGCTTTTGTATTTGTATTTACTATATATTTTATATACGTGAGCTTTCATTTCGCTTTGCGACGTGTAACGCGTGGCGTTAAGATCATGAGATGTGCGTTCTCTCTGTGAAGAGGGTTTCTTTCCATAGTGCCTAATGGGGCGTGCTTGTCGTTTGTATGGTGCCTCCCTCCCCACGTGCTTGTTCTTCCTCATTTTCTACCTTGAATGGGGATTTAGCATGCCCTGCTCCCTCTTTAGTTCTTTGCACTGGCCTTTCCAAACCGTTGCACTCTGTGCCGTGCAAAGCACTCCTGCATAGCGCAAAGTGAGAAGTGCCAGCGCAAAGTCCAGTCTGTGAATCCGAAATTGTTGTTTTGCGTGGCGCAAAGTGTTCTTTTATGGCACAAAGCCACTTTGCGCAGCGCAAAACATTTTGTAAAACAGGCCCCATGTCTTCTTAGAACGTCTGTCTGGGGACGGATGTCAGAATCTCATGCCATGATGGCAAACAGGAATGAGTAACTCACGAATCTGCATTGAAAAAACGGTGTACTAGAATACACCAGCCAATATCCAATACTGCGATGGACAAATAGTCAAAGAACACGTTCTAGCAAAGGGAAGATAACTTGTTTTGAAAACCTCTGTACTGTCATATACCTTCATATTGTGGTTCATTATAGCTTTGAGCGTTCATTCAACAATACAGTGCATTGCTGGATGATCAGGCCTCGAAAATGTTTTAGTTCCCTGGCTAACATTTGCGAGCTGTTTCACGGGGGAGGAGGCGGTTTCAGCCTGACAGCATGCCTTCTGAAGTGATGAAGTAATTCCCACATATCTTGGGGAAGAGTAGGCTGCAATTTTGCTGTTGGCATGCTCACTTTTAAACTGTTTTCCCAATAAACCATTGTCAGACCTCTGCCTGCTGCGAAAAGTGGCGCTTTGGGCAACAGCTGCCTACCAGCTCAAGCAGTGAATGAGAAATGGGATGGGCGGAAGAAAAGAGAGGGGGCTGGGTGTCTCTCTCTGATAGCCAGCATTTATCTGCCAAAGCTGAACATTCTCTAGTCTGGAGCCAGTAGGCATAGTAGGGCAAGTGACGGTCATCCTGTTAAAATACACTGAAGCAGTCGATGTGAGGCTGGAAAGCAGACACGATTGTCTAAACTTCTTTAACGCTGAGGGCCTGATTTACAAAAGCCTTTTACAATTGCGCAATCCCGTTGAAAAAATCCTTTGTATGTAAGGCCCCGAATATGATTGAATGTGATTGTAGCTCATTTTTGTTTGCTTTTGAGTACTGTGGGTTTCTACGCTGAACATTAATTTCAATGGATGAAACTCAATTCAGCTGTATGAAATTACATTCCTATTTGGAGAAATCCCTTCTATCATCTAGGTCCCCTAGATTCTCATGTTTTGTCACATTACAGAACACATCCTTATTCTGGATCAGAAGACATCAGAACATTACATTTTGTATGGTCACTAGTAACATGCCATATAGGGCAATAGTGGCAGCAAACCATAGTTTAGCCCTGGCTATGGCATAAGAAAATTAACCAATGCCTACTGTGCACACAACCAGCGTAAACCCCCTTCTCATGCAGCGAAAGGGAGGTCCCTTCCCAAGCAGTGCATTCCTTTTTTGTAATTTTCCAAAGTAGAAAGGCAGAGGCTGCATGTGCAGTGTTGGCAGGGAGATAAGACATCAGGTGCCAGGCCTGTAAATATCCGCTATGGACCATCTTCCCCATACAATAATCCACAAGAAAGAAGTGTATATTATGCACTAATGCTTGATCCTCACAGGACCAAAGGATCCAGGAAGACTAGTGAACTCCTGTTGGAAAAAATAATGTCCAGTAGCTGGAACGTAGCATAGCCATTCTTTTGGAACACCCGTCATGGACAATAACTTTTGGATGCTTTGGTGTAAACATAGGATTCTACATTGTGTTGATAGGCTTTTTGAAATAAAAATGTGAATGCAGCGACACTCACAGGAAAGCACATGTATCTTATAGATGGGTACTTTCAAAATGCACTGTGACTCCTGTTGAATGCATAGCATAGCTACTTCCGTTGCACTGTGAGACCTGTTAATTCCTTAGCATAGTAGCTTTTTACTTCAGATCTGAACCATCCTTAGCATAGTAATGTCAATTTTCTCACCATCTGTTTAACACTACATACCCTCATCAGTTATTCTCGTTTCACCTGTTGAATCCATAGCATAGCTACAACATCTGCACTGCACTACATGCATAGTATAACTCATTCATTTGACTTGTGATCAGAGTTGTATCATTGAAACGCTAGATCTATTTTAGTTTGATCTGTACAGGCACATCATCTTCTCTCTTTTACCTTCTGAATCCACACCTACTCTGCACCAATTGCACTCTGCTACCAGTTCAGTTCAACATATATAGAACATTCATAGCATAGCTACTAATTGCATTATGATACCAAAGAAATTCAAAGCAAAATTACATCAACCCTTGAGGCTCCTGTGACATGCATAGCATAGCTAGATCAGGTAATCTTCAATAACAGTTGAACCCTGAGTAAGGTTGGATCAATCGCATTGGGAATTCCAGCTGAATCCGCAGGATAGCTAAATCCTTTGGCACTGTGATACCATCTGATCCCATGTCGTTGATAGACCAGGCTCATCAAGTTGCCAATCCAGCCCAAAGCACTCCAAGGTCAAGGGCAGCACAACACCAGTTCAATTCATAAAACTGCTTCAGACTTTCTGTTACCAGCTGAAGCTCTAGGTGCATCACCTTTCTCAAATCTTCGCGTCTGGCACAGGAGCTAAACCGTATCACAGCTAAAGCACCTCAACATTAATCAACAAAGTATTACCCACCCCCAAACAATCCCTGCCACATTCTTCCCCCTCTTACAACCACACTCTCAAGCCCACAGTCAATATAATAAATGAAAAGAACATGTCCTGAAGCCGCAATGACAGGAGAATCAAGAAGGAGGAATGGTAAAGGAAAGTAATGGAAGATTGATTGATTGTTTATTTGTATAGCGCCTATACAAAATGTGTTTCAAAGCACTTCAAGGAGGGAGGGAACATGGTAATACAGTTACATTCTTACAAGTCCTTGAAACAATTCAGAATGTGAAAAATAACAATCTTAATCTGTCTAGAGACATTTCAGATAGTACCGGTGCAAGGAACAAAAGAAGAAGGCGGGGGGGAGGGAAAAAGAGACACAAGCGACTAACTTACTAGGTCTGACGACGATTCAGAATAGTGCTGGAGGGGTAAGTGGGGGGGAGAAGACAAGGAGGGAAGGGGAAAGAGACAAACAATCTGCTATCCTGGAGGTCACAAGACGAGATACAGTAAGTTGTAATGGACAATAAGAGGAGGAGAGGGAAGGTAGATGAGAATGACAGGCGGCTACAATTACTGTGCCTGATGGCAATCTAGGTAGTGCCAGAATTTAACAAGAGGAGGGGAGGGGAGGGGTGGGAGGAGGAGAGGGCAGGTGAACGAGAAAGTCAGGCAGCTACAATTACTGTGCCTGATGGCAATTGAGGTAGTGCTGGAATTTAACAAAAGGAGGGGAGGGGAGTAGATGGGTGGGGTGGGGAGGAGGTATAAGGGGAGAAGGAGGAGGAGAAGGAAAAACAAGCGACCAACATACTAGGCCAGATAACCTTTCAGAGTAGTGCTGAAA
Organism: Ambystoma mexicanum; assembly: GCF_040938575.1. Lineage (NCBI taxonomy): Eukaryota > Metazoa > Chordata > Amphibia > Caudata > Ambystomatidae > Ambystoma > Ambystoma mexicanum. The sequence continues at coordinate 1,358,139,765 of NC_090930.1, read as the reverse complement.
GGGAGGTGAAAGAGAGGAACAAAAGGAGGGGGGGGGGGGACACGGAAAGGCAATTATCATACTGATCGGGAGTCAAGTATGAAATAGCAAAGTGCTTGGAAACGCAGAGGGGGAGAAAGGGGAGTAACAACACCACATCTAGGGAGACCCAAGAGGGGGGTGGGAGCGCACACAACCAACGAAAAGGGGGGGGGTTGAGGGTGGTCAAAACATAAGGCCATTCATAGGGGGTGGGTAGGGTCATACATACCATCACGTGGGGCAGGGGGTGGGTGAGGGGCACACAAACCATCACATGGGGAAAGGTGGTGGATGGGGGGCACAAACACCATCACATGGGGCAAGGCTGAGGGAGGGGGCACACACACCATCACTGGGGGCAAGGGTGAGGGAGGTAGCACACACGCCATCATGGGAGGGCAAGGGGGCACACCCATCACATGGGGCAGAGGGGTGGGTGAGGGGCACACAAACCATCACATGGGGAAAGGTGGTGGGGGTAGGGCACACATGTAGTCATGGGGGTGGGCGGGGGCGCACATGCCATCACGGGGGCAAGGGGGTTTGAGGGGTTTACACACACCATCACATAGGGCAGGGTGGTCAGTGAGGGTCACACAAACCGTCACATGTGAAAAGGCGGTGGGTGGGGGGCACAAACACCATCACAGGGGTAAGGGGGAGGAAGGGGGGGAAACACCTTCTGAGGGTAAAGGGGCAGGGGCACAAACACCATCATGGGAGACAAGGGTGAGGGAGGGGACACACACACCACACAGGGTGCTAGGATGGGGAGGCACACACACGCCATCACGGGGGCACAGGGGTTGGAGGAGGCACACGCCATCACAGGGGGCAAGGGTGAGGGAAGGGGCACACACACCATCATGGGGGACAAATGGGTGGGAGGGGCACACACGGCATCATGGAGGGGCAAGAGGTTGGGGGGGCAGCATGGCCTTAGATTGTGTGGCCAGCTCCCGCCTCCCAGTTGCACCCATAGGCTTAAGGCGCCAAGGCAACCAATGGGAGAGGGGGGCGGAAGATGGCCCAGAAACAGGAAACATTTCTTTTCTTTTTTTTTTTTAGCAAAATGAAGAACTGCCATCTTGGAAGGCCTTAAGGCATGGTGGCAGCAGGCAGGGCAAAAACATTTGAATGTGAAAGCCAAGTAGGTAAAGTGCAGAGCACAACATGCTGGACACACCAGCCAAAAGAACACAGGCACGATTGGATCGTGCAATTCCCAACCAAAATGAACGTGGCTCACCACAGCACTCAAAAAGTCACAAAATGTCTCAGTTCCTTACCCCAAGCAGTGCGCAGCAAGGTGGAAGTCCGGCACGAATGGAGGGTGGTGGTGAGCAGAGCAAAGGGGCTCCATCACAAAGAGAAGAGAGGGACGAATAGAGATGCGTGAGGGGGAGTTATTAACATCTTCAAAACAGTCTACATGAAGTACTATTGTAGTATTATGGATGGAGTTAAATACCCGTTGGTGTATTATAACTGTTTATTGTGCTATACTTTAGTGACTAAAGTTGGGTTGAAGGAATATTAAGTAGGAATTTGTTAGACTTGCTGGTAACCTATGTTTTGGAGTAACGGAAGGGTCATGACATTCAAACCAACCACTTTTGTTTTGATATATGCATTATAATGGCCTGAGGTGGTTGTGGCACCAGTGTGGTAGATTATGCCCACTGTTGTGAAGGTTTTATTTCCAAGAGATACTTGGCCATGTGTGAAGCTAGTAAGCTTACAGTTGTTTTTGGTACCATCTGCATTGTACCTTAGAAGCATTAGTATCACATTTTGGCCATTTGAGTTTATTTGTATGCTGGAACGATTGTCTGAATTACAAAAAGCGAATATGCTGTGATTTGCATTCTGCAGAAGCTGATGAAATAGAATGGATTCACAATTTGCTATGGATACATATACAAATACAAATCGTTCATTAGGGATGCGCTCTTGTGTAACATGGTTTCAGAGAGTGCATGTATGTTTCCACGTGCATGAAATCTGGAAGATTTCGTTTATAGGGTGGTTTTGGTTTTTAATACTTGTAATAAGTACATTAGGAATTCTTGTGGATCTTCCTGTGTATTTATGGTGAATTCCTCCATTCCTGTATAGTAGTGCAATTCTTGCCTTATACCTGAGACACTGTAAGTGCTGTCAGGATTATTTGTGGCATTTTTATGAAGGACAAGCATTTGCAAACAGAACTGGTCCAAGCTGTTTAAGTAAATGCTTTGAACAGTTGGTGACAATTGGATGAGAAGACTGATTGCTACAATTGCATAGCAATTCACTCAAGTTGTGTTGCTGAATTTAAATGGAGCAGAGAGTTGTGCCTCTGTATCCTTTGATGGGCCTGCAGTTGTTTTTTGAGAAGAGACATTTGGACTAGACAATTTTTTTGTTGTATTACTTGATGGTGCATCTGTTGTTCTTTGTTTCTTTAGCAATATTGCTGGGAGATCTGCTATAAATTCTGTTTGCATTATTTTTCTTTTGAAAGGTTTATAATTTTTGATATACAGGGTACATATCTAGATCGGGATGTACAATGCATGCAGCCTGTTGTATTCTAGGATGCAAGGAATGAATGCGTTGACATTGTTTGCATGGAAGTTAACTGGGAATGGACCATTGAGTATATGCAGATGTAAAAGTGCTACATAACTCATACCTTCTTTATAGACTGTGCTTCCAATGTCAATCAATGCGTAATCTAGGGTAAGACCTTGCGATTTGAGAATAGTGACAGCATATGCAAGAGTTAGAGAGAATTGTTCTCTGCGTACGTACATGTCTTTGAAAAGAAGGAAACGTGCTATTGTGGGGCCTATTTATGTTAAATTCTGCAAGTTTATCAAAGTGCATGTTGACAAACTGAATTTTGTCATCATGTGGATATGGTTGGAAGCCAACAACTGTTCCAATTGCTGCAATGACTTATTCTTGTTCTATGTCAAGGTTAGGTTTTAGAATTACTCTGCAGTTTAGAGAGTGTTAATACTTTTTCTAAACCAGCTCTGTTGGAGATACATTTTTCTAAGCTATTGGTATTGCTTTTTGACACATAGGGAGTGTCATGCAGTGCACTTTTAGTTTGTCTGTTGATTTGATATACAGTGTGGGTTGCACATTGCATCATTTAGTTGACTACAGCTTGCAAGGATTGGCATTAAGGACATGCATTTTATATTTTGTTGTGTTAATTGTTCCATGACATCAGGAGCAGATGTGTTTGTATGGTTTTAAATTATTTGTTATGCTGCTTTTATTTGCCTTGACTGCAGCTTCAAAGCCATTGTCACCTCATAATTCTTTAAAAAGTTGTACTTGGGTCATCTAATAAAGTTTTCTATACTGCAGAGATTTAAATGATAACTTTATATGATTAATTAGGCTTGGTTTGTTAAGTTTTACTAGGCCCCGTTCACGATTTGAGACTGAATATTTGTTGTTGTAAACCTTTATTTGGCATGAGTCTTTTAGGTACATCAATCATGATACAGATAAATACACTTATCAGAATTCATAAAACCCCTATACAAATGATTGAATACATGATTGAATATTTGCCAGTTGTTTCATCTGGTGTGACATTGTTTTGTAGTTTTGGGCTATGTTGTACAGGCATATTCTTTCAAAAGCAGTACTTCTGTTTGGGTACTATGTGTCAATTAAATTGTTTTTTAAAATGTCCTGGCTGTTGGGATCATTTGTGGCTATTGTTTCTATCTCTTGGTAGGATTTAGTACTCTTTTTCGGGATGATGCTGGACCATGGTTTAACCAGACAATGTGTTCAGATTTGCCATTTAAGGTTGTACATGATTAAATGGTCTGGAGCTTCATAGCACCCCATTCTCTATGGGAGAGCATTTTTATATCAAAGCTGCACAATTTCTGGGACAGTGTTTTACCAGATGATGTAATCCCAGAGGTCTTTTAGCTCTGTTTTCTCAGCTTTGGTGAGATGGGATGTGACATTTCTTGCAACTGCAATGGAATTGTCTGCAATATATTGTATGTCTATATTTGCATTCCACAAGAGGGCAATGATTGCATTGTAATCATTGATGTACTTGGATGCTTCATCCCTTTTATGTTGTATGTGTTTTTACGGGATTAGCCTTTTACACTGTGTCTAACAGAAGACATAAAGCTATTTACTTTTCCTTTTGCGCAAACTGGTTTAGGGGAGCCAAAGCTGTCATGGCCAAATCGGAGAGCATCTTTTATCCATAAAAGCATGTGGATGTGTGGTGCTCCTCTGGATTGATATTCTTTTCTCCGAAGTGTTCCACTTCCCTGAGTGGAGGAGTAGTTTGATTGCAGATGAGGTGAAGCATGGCAATGAAGCAATGGTTAAAGTGCCTTGATACATTGACAGGGTCAATAGAACAGAGTTCTCCTGGTGTTTCTATAACTATTCCCTCTTATTTTGGTTTGCAGTGTGTAAGAATTCGTAAAAGTCATCCCATGCATATTCTGTATGACTTAAAGTCCTTAGCATACAACGTACATCAATGTGACGTCAGAACCAGTATTAATTTTTACCATGCAGGGTTGCCAAGATGTGTGCAACTCCATAACATGGAGTTGCTAGTTCACTTTCTGACAGGAGGTGAAAAAAATATTCTACATTTTGTCTGAATCTGGGGTTTTCAGAATACATTCATAAAGAGCGATGTTCTGATGCAGTAATTTGTGTGGATCTTTATCATATCTTTGTACTTTTTCTTTAGAAAAGAGGAGAGTAAAAGAACACGCTTCTACACTTTTATCCCATATTCTGATTGTGAATCCTTTGGCTTGACACACTTGATATGTTCCTAATGCATTTTCTATGGTGTCTTTGGCGTGTAGTGGGTGCATTTTATACTGTTCTAAAATGTTGGCTGCAGTAGCAGGATCTACAAGTTCAAATTGGCCAGTTGATGTTGAACCTTGAATTATTTGGGTGGTTTCTCTTAGGTTTTCCTCTATGTTTATATCTTTGTAGTATTCATTGTTTTCTTTGAGCTATTGTAGGGCTTGTCTAACTTGTTTAAGTTGACTAGTTGTTGCCAATTTTGTTTGTCTTTTGTTAGTACACCATTAACTAGTACACTCAAAGATTTATCTATTGGCCGTTGTACTCCTAGAGTTTCTACATTTAAGTTGACTAGTTGTTGCCAATTTTGTTTCTTTTGTTAGTACACCATTAACTAGTACACTCAAAGATTGATCTATTGGCCGTTGTACTCATAGAGTTTCTACATTTTCTTTAAGATCTAATGGTAAATATACTACTTTGCCACAAATGCCTTTCAGTAACTCAGATGGAGGCAATTGGGCTGTTTTCAGTCGAAGGGGTATTATAGCTTGAAATGGGTGTAGTGTTATATTATAACGCTCTCATATATTGTTGGTGACCTTTGGAAGTGGGAACATGTTATTAATGATGGCACGTGATGACATTTAGTTATTGTCAAGCTTTGTATTGCATTACTTGCAAACTATTTAGGGGTCAGTTATTTTGTATTTATTTTCTGTTGTTTGATATAAAGCTAATTGGAACCATTGGAATTCCTCACTGATCTCTATTTTGTAGGTCATAACTACTATTTTTGTGCTCTTTTTATTCTTTTTATAAAAATGTTCCGCGATAAGGCACATACTTGGTCTGGTATTTCAGCAGATGTGTTTTGAAATGTAGCTATTTCTTTTTTGTATGTGTTTGTTAGGAGGTTGGTGTTTGTGAAGTTTTCACTAATGTTTTCTGAATACTGAATTTTCGAAGTCAACTTCAGTTCCAAAATATTTACTTTGGAGGTGCTCTGTTTCTCGATGGAGTTCTTTGGCTGTTACATGTAAAAGAATGTTATTTACATATTCTAGAGCAGGACTTTTTCAATAGTACAGTCTATGGACAAGATTTCCTGTAGTGGAATGGTGTATTGCGAACATTTTGATGTGATGAAAGGAGCTTTTGCAAGCAGTTCCTGAAATGCAGGTTAATGAATGTCCTTGCAGTTCAGTGTGGTTGCTCACTGGGCAGGAGTCCATGGTTTGTAAAGTTTTCATTATACTTTTGTCTTTTAGTTTCACATAGTGATTGAGCAATTGTCGTAAAGATTTGAATGATTGCTGGTGTACATTACATATTAAGCTGCATGTCCATTTGTACACTGGATGCTTTGTTTGGGCAAAATGAACATTTGATTGAAAGTTTGTTAGGGAAGTTTTATCTATAAGGGTTTCTTTAGCCAAAATGTTGTTTCCTAACTTTTCATATCCTCGGCCACTACTGTCTATGGCAATAGTTTTTTTTTTGTTCGTGTTTATAAGATTCTTCATTGAAATATGGTTATGTGCTGCTTGTATGAATCCATTCACCTTCACAAAGGTTTGAAATGGTATCTGTAGTAACATTGTGCATGTTTAGAAGTACTTTTTGTAATTTATTAATTAACTTAGTTAGTGGTCTCATTGTGTTTAAAATTGATATAAACAACTTTCTCTTTAGTAGAAATGCACTGTCAATTAGAGTTTTGAGGATTAGTCTTCTGCAGTAGCTTTTAAGGGTAGATTGTGGCTTTTTAGCTGTCTTCATAAGTCTGTGAAGAATTCTACGGTGGAACATTTTTTGGAAAATGAATTTTTTGGAATGCTTTACTGTGACTACGTCAACATTGGTAGATATAGTGTTCAGTTCATTAGTAGGTCTGCTTTAGTTTTTGCAAGAGGGACCTTACTTTTGTAGTGGTGGCTGGTTTAGGTTTGTTGAGTGAGGTTACTAGTGGTTTTGTTTTAATGATTTCTATATGTTGTTTTAGAGGTGGCTCACTGTATGGCTTGCTTTTATTTTTACCTGCTCTATTTTGTTTTTGTTTTCTACAGAGTTGGTTTTTAGTAGACCTTCTGTTCCGTCTGTTGTGAAAAAACAAACATGTGGGTTTGAAAGTTGTGGAATGTAAATGCATGTATTATGCATGGGTGTCTGGGTGTAGAGATTAATAGAGTGATGTGTGATTGTGTAGTGGGATGATAGGTGCGGTTGGGAAGGTTGAAAGAGTAAGAGTCTGTACAGGTTTAATGGGCTTGGGTTAGTGAGTAAGGGAGGGGTGGTGTGATTGAATAAGTAGGGACATTATGGTGTTTTTTTTTAAGAAATGGTTGTTATAATGGTGGGATTTAGTGCATTGGTATTAGGGTTGTGTGGGTTTAATGGAAAATGGCGAGGAAGTGTGTATGTGTGCTAATGTGTGATTGTGATTTGGAGTGCAATGAGTGTGAAACTTGTTGGGTTGATATCAGGACCTCATGTAAATAGGGGTATGGAATAGTAAGAATGTAAAATTGTGGTATAGAAGTTGATGAGAGATGGATGTATTGTTAGCCAGTAAGGAATGGGTGGTGTATTGAATAAATAGCAATGCTTAGATGGGAATAGAAAGAGTGTGAATGTTGTAAGAGTGAAATACAATGTTGTTGACTCGAAAAGAATACTTTAGGCTAATATATAGTGAAAGTACATTGTTATAATTAGAAAGATATACATGCTATATTAATGTGCTTACTTTGTGGGATGTGAAGTGTTTTTCTTCAGTAGCTGTCTTCGACAATGTTCTTTTTTCCTGGAATTGCAAGAGAAAGTTAGTGGGTATATATGGTAATGGTGATGTATTTTTAGTAAGAGAGGTTATTTATGAAGGTAGGCGGAGTTGTTGGAAAAAAGAGTTAATAAAGTTGTGTAGTGGGTGGTGTAGTGAAGTATGTTAACTATGTTGTTAGAACAATTGGAGTATGAGCAGTGCTGTTAGGGACATTACAAGGAACAGGGAAAAAATGTGTGCATAAAAAAGATGCCTATCTCGGTTATTTTTGTGCTGGTGATTTTAAAAAGAGTTGCTGTGTTTGTGGTGCAATGTATTTGTAATGTGTTGCAGTGTTTTTTAAAGAATAGCGGTAATGCAATGACAGATTTTTGTTGCAGTAGTGCAGTGTTTGGTGTCTTATAGTAGTGGTTGGGAAAGAATAGTACTTTATATATAAGGTGAAGTGTTGTATATAATACTTTGGCAGTATACACATGTGTGAGCAGGTGGAGAATGGTGGCACTATAAGGGATGAGAGAGGTTGGAATATGTGACATTTATATGTAATGGAAAACGCTGAGTGTTTAAAAATATTTAATTTAGGAGAATTTTCATGAAAGTAAAACAAATGCATATGTGCATTTACAGCAGCACTGTAACCTTTCTCTAAAAGAAAGGAAAATCAGAAAAGGTTTGTAGAGCATTTCTAATTGGCACTTGGTTTGTGGAAGTTTAATATGTTGGCAGTCATTGCATACTTATTAAAAATATGAATTACAATTAGGGAGGAAGGATAGCTCAGGGGCAACACATTTGTCTTGGAAGCAAAACAACGCAGCGCAACACAGGTTCAAATCACGATCCCATGCTTATAAACTGCTCATTGGTATTAAACACGTTATAAAAGAACGATTGTAATTAATTAATACTTGCCAACGTGATCCATTCCAATCTGTAGGTGCTTATCAAGTCTTGGTTTCTTTCTTTGCATTCTGGGACTTGTAGTTACACTTTTCTCATTATAAAACTTGGACTACAAGCCCCAGAATGCAGAGAAAAACTAGAACTGGATTTGTGATCTCATCTTTGATGTCTTGGGTGTTAGTCTTAGCCATGCTCAGTGGTGGCGCTAGATATGGTTGCTTAGCTTACCATAGCTGGTGAATTTGGTGTTTTTTTTCGGTTTTAGGTGTCACCCCTTTAACAATGTTTTTTCACTGAATTTCATAGGTTTTTATTAGTGCAACTTAACCATAATATCCCTTTAACAAAGTTTTTTGTTCTGAAAAAAAATAAAAAATATATATATATATATACATATATATATCTACATCTACGCTACTGCACAGATAGTAAGATAGAAATGAGTCCAACTGTTCAAGGGGTATACATTTAAGGAATCTTTCGTTAAAGTGTATTTCATGATGAAGAGTGTTGAAGCAAAGCTGCAATAACCAAAGAGCTCCATAACGCAGATCCTCTAAGGTGAATTACCAGGAATTCAGTGCTTCTAAGAAGATGGAAATCATTCTGCACAAGATCCAGGGTACTGTAACCCTCAATGTATGTCTGTGGCCTCCTCCTACAATTTGTTGTAAGAATGTTTCTGGATAGAGTGGGCAGGGCAAAGTGGATGCAGCTCTGAAGTATGACATTTCATTAGGGTTAGTTTTTGAAAATGAATGTCATGCATGTTTTTTTAATGTGCATAGGTACCATGCGAGTAGTTAAGGAGCATTTACAGATTTTCTGTAAGTCCTAATACTGTGGTATAAGTTGTCAAACGTACAAATTGTTTTGTGGGTGAACTATCATAGGGGGCCTCAGTATTAAGCTCCCATTAATAACAATGGCAGATCTGCCATCACTGAACTATTTTAGTGAACTATTTACAGCAATTTGTATCGTTCAAGATATACAGCAAGCAATATTTGGGAAATGTTTTTTTTTTGAGGGAGTGATATTTGAGAAGACATTTGATCAAATGCTGCTGTTCGTAATCAAATCACATCCCTGCAAAATCGTTCTAGAAAGATGTCTGAAAATGAAATAGCTTATAGAGAGGGCTGAATGGTTGTTCTGACAAGATATTCTGGGTAACTCATACATTGCAATGTGTAAAGATACTTAACATATAGTATGTCACGCAGTGGTCTGCAGAAGCCACTTCGGTATCAGTAGACATTCAGTATACAACTGAGAGAGATACATCTTGTAGATTCCTTGAATCAGTAGCTCGGTGTGATACAAAAAAGTTAAAACAAAGTAATACAATTAAATAGAAAAATTGGAGAGGAAATCGGATATATTCCGAGGAGAGAAAAGGGAACTTGTATACCATTTGTGGGAAGGGGAAAGGATTTGCGTTTCTACCTATAGGGTGCCCACCCATTAGGATGAAGGAGGAATGATATGGGCTGAGCACACACAGCAAAATAAGTGCAAGTACAGACACTTGTGACTGGTCACAAGCATAACTCGTGTACATGAAAAATGTATTTATTTATTTAAATATATGTTAAACATCACACACTGGTAGGCCTCAGAGCTCTGGACACAACACAAAAAAATATACAAACACAGCGTATCACCCCAAGAAGGCTTAATCTATCCCTTTTAATAATCAGATATGTTTTAAGACCCTTTCTGAATTTCGAGATAGATGGACAGGCATGCAAGACAAAAGGTCCTTCATTCCATGACTTTGGAGCCCAAACATCAAAGCTTGTGGCTCCGTACTTTGTCAATTTAAAATTGGTTTGGCTGAGCGTAAGACTCTTATGCGGGTTTTGTTGTGTATCCGGTTCTTCATTTAGTCAGTGTTAAAACTTTGTGTTTTATGCTGTGTTGCACCAATAGCCAATGAACCAATGAAGGTCTCTTTGCCGGGTGGTGATTTGTTCCTCTTTCTTGAGGCCATGAATATCTCTAATCGCACCATTTACTAGGGTATGTAAATTCTTAATATTACTTTTTGCAGTGCCAGCCAACAGGCTGCTGCAATAGTCCAACCGGGAGTTAATCGGAGTGCTAGCAGTATCGCTCTGTTTTCTATGAAAATATATGGACTAATTTGATGCAGAAGCCTGTTTATATAGGTACATGATGACCTAACAGAATCCACATGTTTAGAAAAGAACATCTGGGCATCAAAATAGACTCCCAGGTTCTTCATGCGGGTGCCACTTGAATATCGCAGGCAGCAATATTAAAATTTGAATAACCCAAGTGAATTTTTTTTTAAATCTGGGCGCAAAGCCTACAGTAAGCTCTCAGTCTTGCCCTCATCTAGCCTGAGTGAATTATTAGCCAATCGTCACTGCACCATGCCATACATTTTATTGATTTCCCTGAATCATAGTCATAGTCTCCTGTAAATTTAAAAAGAATTTGGGAATCATCGGCATAATTAGTATATACTGCACCAATGTCATCCAACAGATCAAAGAAAAGTCTCATATGAATGTTAAAAAGGGTGGGACTGAGATATGAGCACTGGGGGACCCCACACTCCACTGAGACATGGTATGTTTTCGCAGCAGCCATAGCCACTCTCGTAGTCCTTGGACCCAAAAAGGATTTGAGCCAATTAGCTGAGTTCTATGAACATTTGGGCACATCAACCTATCTCGTAGCCAGAAGCAAGTGATCAATAAGATAAAATGCTGCTGATAAATCGAAAAGCATAAGAAGCGCCTTCTGACCATCATCTATAATCTTGGTAATGTTATCTTTTAAGTCCAAGAGTGCTGACTCAGGCCTGTGCTGTGAATGAATCCCTGAAATTGTAAGTTTGACACTCTATCCAAAATTTTCAGGAGAAATGGCATATTTGTAATCGGTCTATAATTACTTGACACCTCCAGATCCAGGTGTTCTTTTTTTTGCAGTGGTAATATCAAAGCTTCTTTAATGGATTCAGGAACAAAGGACTCCTGGAAGGATGCATTAATCAACTAAGTAATGTGAGGAAGCAGGACATCAAGTCCATTTTTCATGCTTTGAGCAGGGCAAACATCACCCACACATGAGGTGGGGTTAAGGTTAGAAATTATATTTCGTATTTCCTTTTCTGAAACCTGATGGATTAAAAACAAGGGTCTGTCAGCATGAGTCTGCATATTTACATCAGACTCCGGCAACTCCTGTATGGGCACTTTATCTAGGGTCATATGGGATTCAAGAGCCTGCTTGTGTTTCATAATTTTACTCATAAGCTCATCTTGGCATTTTTGATACGGGGCATTAGTGATGATATGGGAACCTTTTGACACTGGGCCTCATTACACGGTATGAGGTAACCATGATGCTATTAGCGCCATGCTTGCCGCCGGTATTTTACTGTGTCTGCCTTGGTGGCTGGCGGAATTACCGCCCTACCCCAAAGTGAGCGGGGGCTGTAATTCCCCATTCACCAAGGCACTTCCCCATTCCCATTTTTGCCCCCACAGGGCTCAATGGGAATGGGGAAGGGGCTAATTATGGTACCGCAAATTGCGGTACCGTAATTAGCACCAAGGTCCCTTTGCGGGCCCGTTCCTTAATGGCTGGTAAAACCAGCCTTTGAGGTCGGGTCCCGCAAAGGGACCTCGTAGTAAGGCGGTAAGGGTTTACCGGTACCAGTGACCTTACCGGTACCGGTAAACCCTTACCGCATTCCGTGTAATGAGGCCCACTGTCTTGCCTTCAAATTCCTTCAAAATGGCAAAAAGCTCTCTAGGTCGTAATTTGGCATCAAAAATTCTCTGGTTGGAAATAAGCAGTTTTTCTGTACCAATGACCTGCTTATATTTCTTTACAGCCATTCTGTAGATTCAGATTGACTCATCGCCCAGCTTCTTGCACCAGGCTCTTTCTGCCTTTCTCTTAGCATTCCTAAGCTCAATAATACTTTCTTTATACCAAGCGTTTTTAATGGTTTCGGATTTTAAGACTTTAGATAGGCACAAGAGCACCATCGCCCCGTCTAAAGCCTGGAGGATACATTCTGCAATAGTGCTGACATCTGAACTCTGTGTTTTTTTCGACAGAGTGGGTGCAACCAAGGGGGCGATCTTTAATGATGTCAAATTTCTCACATTTTGAACACTATGCTGCATTCTTGGGTTAGAGTCAACCTGGGCAAGAGCTCCAGGCAACATTACATCAAATGTGAGCGAGAAATGGTCTGACCAACGACACAGCTCAGTAATTGGGGGAAGAATATCCAGATTATATGATAAAACCCAGACTGAGCAATTATCACCGATGTCCGTGGCTATGTTGCTAAGTTGTCAGAATCAGTCAGTTTCCAAAGCCTACGCCACTGATACTGCAAATGGGTCTAATTTATTATGGAGCCATAGATTAAAATCACCCAGCAGCAAGAAATAACTACTAGGTTTCAGATATTCACCAATAGCTGCAACAATTGTTGTTCAAAGCATAGTGTGGATATGTCTGAATATATAAAACGCAAATACTGATCGACTTAGTCGGATTCACACTCAGTTGAACAAATAAGACTTCACAGTTTTCAATAACTAGGCTATTGCATATTTGTATCTTCAAGGAGTTTCAGTAAATAATAGCCACTCCACCCCCTCTGTTCACAACACAATCAGTTCTCATGAGGTTATACCCTGAAGTAGTGGCTAAAAAAATCTGTGTCTCTGTGAAAGCCAAGATAGTCAAGTTAGATTCCATGGTGAAATCTGAGATCTCCACTGCATGCGCCACCACTGAGCGTGTGTTCAATAAAGAGATTTTTAGAGGGTGTGTCTGACTACCAGCATAGCAGTCACCACAGTCATTTCCCCAGCATCCTGGGCATCAATAGAGCACTTGACACCCTGAGTTACTTTGGAAAGTACGATAAAAGGCGCGGCTAGAGAGGCTAACGCAATGCTATCAGTATTCGTATCCGCTACAACATTCCCCTCTACAACCTGATTAAGTGATACAAAGTGTACAAAGGAATCGACTGCTAAAGGCTGACTCTTTAAAATATGATTAGTCGTGGGCGGAACCACCTAGTAGGCAGCTCAGCCGTACTAAAGAGTGCACTATCTTTAAAGTAGAATTCAGTAGTGTTCAACTTCTTGAGCACTGACGGACTACAACGAAAATCCATGTTTAAATATTTGGCAAGAATGAAATCTGCCTTTGATTGAGGAGGCATGTCACAGCAAAGCATGGTATACCAAATCGACCAAATCCCACCACTCTCACGCCATCAAGGGTATTCCAAGCAGGGTACAATACCCTGGGCAGCATAATAACAAAGAAGGGGGAATGTACCTGTCTTTACCATGTAGCATCACACCTAGGCGCAACCAGCGAAACCAGTATATGCCTGTCTAAGACGCTAGGCTTATTTGGCTGCTTTCTAGAGCAGTGACTTTTGGGTGCTATAGTTCATGGCAACAGAATTGAAGGAACGTTATGCAGTAAAATAACAGGGTACAATGTACAGCTGCTGGCTACTTTCAGCTGTCTGATATAGATCAAAGGACTGGCAAGATACTTCACATTTTACACACGCAACGAGATAAAAGCAGTATAAATGGGGATAAAAGCAATTTAAGAACAGTTAAAATACTAAAATAAGATACTGCGGCTAAAACTAACACACATACACACTGAGGAAAGCAGTAAGCACCTATCTAAATGCAGCCATTTCCCCAAAAATAAAGTGTGATTTCTCGCCATAACTGAGGTGCATACGGGTGTGTGGCTTGCTCTGCATGTGCTAATGTGGTGCACGCACAGATGACAAATATTGTCATACAAGGAGATGTAAAAATGAGAGGACAGGGTCAAACATAAAAGCGGTGCAAAGTGGTCATGAGGGCACCAAAGCAAACACGAAGGGACATGTGAGAGCACGGGACATACACAAAAGGTTCAGACGCTTTGACTGCTTACTTCGTGGTTCAAAGTTGCGAGTTCATTTGAAGAGCAAGGTTTTCAAATGGGCACAGAACATTTAAAAATAAAGTTCCAGATTGAGCGAGCTTGGGAGTGAATTCCATACTTGTGCTGTCCTTGTGGGGAAAGCACTACCAAGTGCACCAGCCTTTTTAAATCTGAGGGACCCAACCTTTGCTGTGTTAACCGACCTAAGAGTGCAGTAGGGTTGTAGATAAAAGTGTGGGACTTCAGGTACCCTGTAGCCCTTCCGTACAAGCACTTGTGCACCAGGGTGGCTGTTTTGAAGTGAATGCGGGCAGGTATGGAAAGCCAGTGTAGGTATTCACTCCCCGATTAAATATGTTCCCGTCTAGGGATGCTCTTGAAGATCTGAACTGCATCGTTTTGGAGCATCTGCAGGTGGTGTATGCATTTCTTCTTGGCCCCGATAAAAAGGGAGTTACAGTAGTCGAGTCATGATAGTATGATGGCTCGACCAATAGAGGCACAATTGTGATAGGTTCTTAAGGAACATCTAAGCATACGAACCATACTAGTCTTAAGAGAGTGAAGAAAAGTGATAGGTTTCTTAACATCAGGTTGGACAATTTAGCACTCCCCTTAATCAGGTCACTGTGAACGTCATTAAATGCACGATGTCCCATTGGTTACACAAACTGTAGAACCCTTAATCACACGGCCCCTACCATTGGTTGGCGCTCCAACCTCTGTCAGTACTTTTCCACCTATGTTAGCAGCACGCATGCTGGGCTTCCAGGTGCTGGTGAGCTAGTCTTAACCATAGCTTCCCACCAATTAGCATATTCATCTAACATCACCTCAGTGGTCTGCTGTCAATTAAGGCTTTGAACTTGTCCTTTGGAGTGTTCTTTTGTTCTTGAGAATTCAGGGGAGTGAAGGCACGCCGTGCCCTCATGCGTAGGTGTGGTCGTCATGTTCATCCAACTTAATCCTTCCACGTGACTGAAGACCACAAAATCGAGTTCCAGTGTATTTAAAATACTATTTTCTAATAGACCTCTGACGTCTTCCTTGTTTTTGTCCATGTCTTCTGAACGGGAGTTTTGTTCTTTCACACGATTTGTATCCAATGTCTGCTCACCCCATCCTGATAAAACCTTGGCTTCTTGGGGCTCGTCCAGCCTTGTCTCTCTGAAATCTGCTTCTGTAATTCAATTGCTTTTTCAACTGTGACACACTGGAAAAGAGACATTCCTTTTTAAACCCAGTTCTGCTATAACATGTAGTGGAAACATACATTCTTTACTTCAATATATGCATATGTTGGAGTATGCCGCAATCTATTCACTATAAAGCTAGTCTCAAGAATACTTTGTCTGCTTGTGTTTCTTTGCATCTGTATACGTGTAAAATAACTTGATATCTTCATCATTTCTGTAGCATAAGTTTCTTCATCTTGATCCCAAGATGTCACTTATCTTTGAAACTTTCTTGATGTCTTATAGAATATATTCACTTCCCTTGTCTCTGCATCTCTTCCATCTATATCAATCTGGCTTCATGTGACGTCACCATTCTTCCCTTTCATTCATTGGTCCTGCTTCTTTTGGGATTTCATTCAAATGGCCATCATACTGTCTCGTATGCAGGTATGGTTTTCTCAATGTGAACCTTGCTTCCAGGATTCTCTTTGGTATCAGTATTTTCACTGGTACCGCATGTGTCTCACACTCTGGTTCCCAACATATGGGCAATATGGGCAAAGTGGTTCAGGTGGGGGTACCTGGCTCCTTCTCTACATGCCTGAAATGAATGTTAAGATGAGTCTATTCAGTGAATGTGCCAGAAGGTCCACAACCCTGTGAAAAGTAAGGATGTTCAGGGGCCCTAAAACAATAAACCCTGCAGACCTGCAAGTGGCTTTTAATGGTCCCAGCACTTGAGCAGGGATGTCATTTCACCAAAATGCTTGGAGTAGCGGAAGTGACATCATATGACTGTTGACCTCTGATGACATCACAGGAAGTGATGTCATTTGACCCCACATCACAAGACCTTTAATCCCTTGACAAAACAGGAAGGGGCATCACATAGTATTGTTCCTCAGTGCACTAAGAAAAATATGGTTTAGATATCCGTGCAATATGATATACATTTTACACAAGAATGTATGTGTAGCATTAATATCAGTGTGTATAGGCCCATATTACCGAATTACTGTGAATGTAAGCAGACGTCCAAGGCCAAATGATGCCATGCAATGGAAAGAAAATACATGTGGCTGTTGCATGAAATGAAAGAAGGTGTGTCAACAAATTCAACCCTTAGAAGCTGAGCCAGAACCAAGCAAATCTACAGTCATCCCCTGTCAGGACATGCATTAAAAGAAAAAAGATTGTAGCAGGTGAAGGCAAGCGTCCCCAGCCAGCACGATCCTCCCCACAATGAGAGACAATGAAGGACTCTCCCAAATCGGGAATAAGGCCAAGACAGAGTGCGGGTGAGCTTAAATGGGAGTTTATCAATGAGAATATGGCATGCAAAGAACTCTGCAAACTCCGAGAGCGCTCTGTCTGACAATAGCAAAGACAGGCGTATATATTTACAAAAAACGTCATAAGAACCTACACACTATAGGGGGCACAAGTTCAATGGGATTTGGTGGCGACGACTAACTATAGGTGCTGCTGTGATGTGGTTGGCCGTGGCTGGAGAACGTCACTGGTCAGCCTCGTGGGTTGGGCTGGGCCTGGCAGGTTGGCAGAGTTCATCCGGGCGGTGTTGTTGTGCCATCGCGGCCAGTGTCAGAGATTAATGTCTTTTCCTGACTTATTTGCCCTAGGCCATGCACACCGCAGTCATTCAGTCATTTCAATATTATCTTCTTTAGTAAATCTTCCAATAGGTTATTCTACAGGTTAATGCAACACAGGAGGAATGTACCTTGTGAGGGGTCTGGCGGTAATACGTCAGGACATGGTTACCAGAGTCCTGTTGACCGGGGCCATAGGTCGACGGGCTAAGCTTCAGGGCCTGGGACGGGCGGTACAGGTCTTTCTTTCTTGTTAGAAGTTGTTATGGATGTGCCGCTGTGTGTTGTCAAAGTGGTGGGTGTCCTGATTGCACAGGGCCATAGGTCTAAGATGATCCGTTGGGTTATGGGGTTTACGAGGGGGCGCCTTTGGAAGTGGGTGTTCAGGCAGAGGTTTACTGCTGTGCTGTAAATAATGCAGGTGGCGGGCCGTGGCTTTGGGTGCTGCAGAGGGGGCTACAAATCTTTGGAGCGGCTCCAGTCTGGTTGGGGGAGGCGGAGTAGCGCAGCGCGGGCCTCTGCTCTCATGTCTTGGCAGCCTTCGCAGGGTGGGAGGGGGAATGGCCTTGCATGCATTTCACAAAGGTATCTCCCTCGTGTGTCGCCGATTTTAGGTAAAAACATCACAAATATTTGAACACTCTATAATACATATTCAAATCTTTTTGAAACATGCATTTAAACTTTGCTGGATGTGTCTCGATTATACACAGTCTGAGCACCTTATTCATACACTATGTTTTAACAACTACAGTATTTAGTTATATGCATATACATTTGCAGTAAGTGAGGTAGTATTGGGGTTGGTGGAGTACATAGAAAGTAACTCGCCACTGTACGTGGCGGAGGTGGCACGTGAGGGGCTTAGACATACACGTATGACGAGTGCATTCTCGCACACTCTTCACATGTGCCCGCGGTATGGTTCCATTCGTTTTCTTGTGTACCCTAGCAGCATCAGTTCAGTTGTGGCGCGGGACCGCGGGGCGTGGGGCTTTCGATGATACTTATGAAGAATAATCCCCCGGAAATGCTTTTATCATTTGCACACCACTGCAGGGGTGCGGGTTCTTCACGGCTGGTGTCATGTACGATAATTACACAATTTCACAGGTTTCTTTAGTAAGAGTGGTTGTATGGAGAGTATACATGTGTTAAAAGTGGTTTCGTACATTCATATTTGGGTACCTGTCTGCTTTCAGCAGATGACCATTCTACAGATCTTCCCATCGCCCAGGCCTTGCTGACCGGGTCATTGTGGGAGCAGTGATACACTGCGGAAGGTGAACTGTTACAATGTTAATGTATTACGCTAGATCATGCCCGTCTTGTTCGTGGGAACGGGCTTGCAGCGGATCTACCATGGTGCGGCGGAGACAAGGAGGACTGAAACTTTCTGAAGGTGGGGGCCGCGCTACAGTGCGCTGAGCTCACACCATTTTTAGTAGACAAAATGGTTTCTGAGGCCTAGCTAAATTTAATACGTGCGGGCAATGTCTTCAGCAGGTGAGCCATCCACCACCTGGGCCCTGGTGGTAAGGAGGGAACGCCCGATGAGCCATGGCCCTCACCTGGGGTGGAGATGCAGGCCAGGGGGGTCCTTTGGACCACCCCTCCCATACATTTCCCCCCTTTCGTTACTTAAGTATTGAATACTTTAAGTCCTCCAACCTCCTACATTCTTCTTCGTCCATCACTGCCTCATCCCATGCAGGTGTGCCTTTTATGGGCATCCATGCTCTGCACACCCCTTGTAAGCTTTCCCCTCTTCTGGCATACACATCTGGGGTGCAAGTCAGGTAGATACATCCGCCATCTCCCGCCAAATCCACCCACACCTCCTGGTACCATTCTAATACACGGGGCTCTCTAATGGTGGTGTGCCACGCTTTATCTATGATATCTTTTTCGTGATAGATAGGCACTAGCTGATATCTTGGTGTGTCATCTGCTCCTGTTTGCACCTGCACTTCCTGCATGTTTTGTATTGTCCCACGAGTGTTGCCCATTGTCACCATCATCATTGCACCATTAGGTACTGCGTTAGCACAACAGCGAAGGCCCACCTGGCACAGGCAAAAAATTAAAAGGAGGAACACCACAGCTGGCATCAAAAATTTCACAGTTGTTCCAAGCCATGAGGGGACCCAGGAGAAGAAGTTATCGAACCATGTACTGTCTTCTGCTCCACCTTCCATTTTCATTTTTTCTCCTAGGTTGTGGACTGCCTCGATCCCATGGGACAGGGAGCCATTTTCTGCGTCGTCAGAAGGTACGAAAGTGCAGCAGGCACTTCCTATTTTTCGGCAAACACCTCCATCCATTGCCGTCAACAGGTCCAGGACATACCTGTTTTGCATAGTCATCAGTCGTAAAGCCCTTAGTTCCACTTTGATTACATTAAACCCTTCTTCAGTGTCGTTCGCCAGCTGAATCAGTTCCCAGCGTGTTATCTGGAGCCATTTTGCATTTGCTCTTGCTTGGACACTTGAGACCAGCGAGGCAAAGAATGTTTCTGCTGAGCTGAATAATCGATATTTATCTGGGTTCTGGGCCAATAGTTCTGATGATTCCTTTGATATGTAGTTTGATGCACGTCTGTTACGGGTAAGCACTTCTCCCTTGCTTCCGGAAGATAGGACGTACATTTGCGACTCCGCAGTTGGCTGGGCTGCACTCTGTTGCGGGCGTTCCTGTGTCTTTTTACTCCCGTCCATGTGCTCTCCGGTATTACCATTAGGGCTGAGTGTAGAGTGGCCATTGAGCAGCTGCCACTCCATGACGGGGGGAGGTGTAGGTATGCCTGGTTGCCGCATACCCAGTACGTGTCCATAAGGGCCGCTGTCCCTTTTCTCAGATCTGGGATGGTGAGGGTCTTGTTACAGCTCTTGTTTGTTCCCATGGAGGTCTTCCCCTCTCCTTTAAAACATAGTTCATAGTCTATTTCACTCTGTAATTTGAAGGGTTTTTCAATGGCGGTTACCCAAGTTAGTTTTGAAATGTGTTCTTTCCATACTGGTGTGCATGTTTCTTCTATCCACTGCAATTTCTCTGGTGCCACACCTCTCAGTGCTTCCGCCTTGCACATTACTTTTTCATCCTTCCACTTGTCATCAGAAAAAAGTGTCCCTTGTATTGCAAAAAACGGTTCTTTCAAACATATCACCCCTGCCGTCTTTGGATAGCACGTTTTCTCGTTCTGCAGCATTTGAAAAGTAACTTCGTGTGCCTGGAAGGTGTTCTTAATCCTGCATAACGTGAGATGAAGGAGACATTGGGCATCTATAATTGGCAATTCTTTGGGTAGCAATACTTTGGGTGTACCTGAAGCGTGAGGAATGAGGGAGCAGACATAGCAGCTCTCATTTGTTGTTTGTTTAGCTGTGGCACTCATATCCGCATACCATTTATTTGTTTGGTGGGGGTGCCGTGGGTCTTCCATCTTATCTAAACCTAGCCCATAGTACTCATCATACTTTCTCCTCCCTGCGTCCCTCCTCCGTCTTTTGTTCTTGTTCCTCATGTACTTCCCAACTCCTTGGGCGAGGGATAGAATAGACCCCCTTTCCCATTCCCACCCCCTGTGGCCCATGCATCATATAATATTTCGTGTATTGCTAGCAGCTTTTCTTTTTCGTCCCTGACGTTATCTTGCAGGTCATTTTTTAGGGTAGGGGCAGGTTGGCTGGTGGGGGTGTTATACAACCATGATATGGCAGACGGGCTTCGGTCATTTAAACTGCGAGCATTATACCTATACATCACTGGTGGAGATACTGTGTTGTTTTGCGTTCCACCCTGTGGCTCTTTCTTTTCTGATATGACAACATTGGATGGTGTGGTGCGATATCCCCATACAAGTTTAGCTCTGTCCCATACCAGAAAATCAGCTTCCCTTACAGTGACACTTGCAGTTACATTGGTCCGAGTGGTGCTGTTAATCCCAGTACTGTTAATCCCAGTGCTGTTAATCCCTCCCCCCTCGTTCATCTCGATAGAGATGAACGCTATAAACCAATATGTAATCAGACCAAACATTAGCATAAAAAACATCGTAATGCATACAGATAATCCGCACTCATACGAATAGCTACATCTCTCATTTAATAATTCTCTCATTCTACTAATTCTATCCGTTGCAGGCTGCCTGTTAGATGCCATGGTAGTTCCTGTTTGAGATATAAAAGTGCATTAAGTGCATGCATGTAAACGTTCTGTTGGCACCATGAGTGCCAATATATATATTGACGGGGAATGGGAGCGGGTAGGGTTGCGGGGAAGGGTATTCACAGACAAGGGTGTAAACATGTCATAATTCAATCACCTCATTAAGTACATATACGTCCAAACAAACAAAAAAATTTATTTTTTTTCTTCCCCAGTGGTGTATAAGAAGAGAATGCGGCAATACTTCATCAGTCACTTTCTCATTCACGTGCATAGCTGACGCACAAACACAAGCTAACATTCAGACATTCTGTTCAGCTCAATCGGTTGCTGTTGTCGGTGCCTCCTCATCTGCCTCCTCTTGCACATTATTATAAGCTCTTCGCACATCTGTCAAGTGTATCCAGTACCTCAAGCCCTTCACTTTTACAGCTGTGGGCGTGCAGAGCACTACCTCGTATGGGCCGTGGAACCGTGGTGCATTCCATCGACGCACAAAGCTCCTGACATAAATTAGTTCGCCCGGCATTAGCTGTAGCTGCTGCTCAGGCTCTGTGACAGATCCTGTTATGTTTCCCCCCTCTCTAGTGAAGGGTGGGGAGAGCTGCTTTGATATTACGCGCGCTGCCCTTGTTAATTTTTTTCAAATAGTCCGTGAATTCTTCTCCCAATATCGCGGCGCTCCTGTGTGCATCTGAGTGTTCGCGTAGTGGGGAGTGTGCTGTGTGCATTCGTTTCCCAGTCACGATTTCGTGCAGGGACAAATGGTGATCTTTGCTTGGCTGATTTCTCAGTTCAAATAGCGCAAGGGGCAGACAGTATATCCAATTTTTCTTCAATGAAAAGCATAGTTTCGATAACCAGCCCTTTAACAGTCCGTTCATCTTTTCCACTACGCCATTGCTTTGAGGGTGATAAATCGAACACAATTTATGTTTTATTCCCAATAATGTAGTGACTTCCTTGAAAAGTTCATTCACAAAATGAGTGCCGTTGTCTGAGCGAATCACGTCACAAATTCCCCAGCGCGGGAACACCTCCCTTACTAGGAACTTGGCGGCGCTTTTAGCATCAGGTCGCGCACACGGTCCAGCTTCCACCCACCTTGAGAATGGGCACACAACCACGATCATGTACCGTGCGCCGTTACACCTTTCCCCCATGTCTGCGTAATCAATGTGCAGTTCTCTGAATGGGCCAGTGGGTTTAGGAATTGTTCCTCGGAGTGTGCGTAGTGTCATTCCTGAATTGTAGATCTGACATGTTGTGCATTCCATTGCTAATCGAGATACGTGCTCCTGGAGACAGGGCACGAACCATTCTTCCTGTATTTCTGCTGCAATGTGCTGTTTGGTATTATGTGCGGGGAAGTGTAGTTGTTGAAACACAATTTCTAGTAACTGGATGGGCATCACCACTTTCCCTGAGGTATTTTGCCGCCATAGCAAGTCTGTTCCCGACCTGCTGCACCCTCGTTTAGTCCACATCGATTTTTCGTCTGCGCTAGCTCCTTCCTGCAATTCTAGTATTTGTGATATGGGCATCATGTTGTACCCTTCTGGGGGCTCTTCGGTTGTCTTATGCCACAGCATGTATTCACCTGCGTCATATTTCTGAAAATAGGAAGCCTCTATGGCGGCGGTGTCCGCTGCCGCGTTCCCCAAAGACACAACGTCTGTGTTGGATGTATGTGCTTGGCACTTTACTATTGCTACTGCAGTAGGGTTTTGTAGGGCCTCAATTAACTCTTTCAACAACTCTGCATGCTGTACTGGTGTTCCGTCTGCCCGTCGAAACCCCCTACGCCCCCATCTTGCTAGTCCTCCATGTACTGTCGTTGTCATGTAAGCTGAGTCTGTATATATTGTCACTGCGCAACCTTTTGCTGCATGTAGCGCTTCTATGAGCGCAATTAGTTCTGCTGCTTGTGCGGAGTAGTGTGATGGGAGGCGGTACTGCACTAGTGTTTCATACTCACCGTCTTCAAACCTCACTACTGCCATGCCGACATGTTTTTCTCCCGTGTCCACGTCAATAGATGCAGACCCATCCACGAAGTACACTTCCCCCTCGCTCAGGGAATTCTCACACACCACTGTGTCCTCCCCTCTTTCTCCTGTGTAGGTCGCGCAATCGTGGTCCTGCATGTCCTCTAGTGTGCATGCTTCTGTAATGAATGTGGCGGGGTTCACTGTCTTGCATCTTACCACATGGATGTTGGCGCTAGACAATATAATCTCGTAGGCTGTCGCCCGCTGTGTTGTCAGTGTGCTTTTTGACCTCTCAAGTATTGCAAATAATGAATGTTCCACAAACAATGTCACAGGGCAACCCATTACTATTGTGGCACTTTTCTCAATCGCGAACGCGGCTGCAGCGAGTGATTGCTCGCACGCGAAATGACCTTGCATCACGGCATCGAAAGTACCACTATAGTAAGCCAATGGCTTGTGACCTAGGGATGTCTTTTGTGTCAGTACAGCTGTCATGAGTGTTCCCTTGCAGTGTGAGAATAGGTAAAATTCGCGTCCATAATCAGGGTTTGCTAGCACTGGAGCGCTTGAAATTAGCTCTTTTAATGATTGAAATGATATACTCATTTCTTCTGACCATTCTATTTTTTTGTTCTCCTGTTGTGCTTCCTTGAGTGCTTGTAGGAGGGGTCTCGTGTATGCTGCATAGTCTAATATCCATGCGCGGCAATAATTGCACATCCCCAAGAATTTCTGCATGTCTTTCACTTTTGCGGGTTCTTCTACTGATCTTATTGCTTCTACCCTGTCGGGAATTATTCTTTTTCCATCTTTTGATATGAGCTGTCCCAGGTATAAGACCTCAGTCAGGCAGTACTGTAGCTTCTCCCTGTCTACCTTATACCCCTTGTTGGCCAGTAACGTCAGGAGCGTTGTTGAATCTTTTCTACATGTTGCTTCGTCTGGTGCACATACTAATAAATCATCTACATACTGAATAATCGTACTCTCAACTGATAGGTTTCCCAAGTCTTCATGCAATATGCGGTTGAATATGCTCGGGCTCTCACAGTATCCCTGTGGTAGTCTGCAGTGTTCATATCTCTTGCCCCCCAGTGTGAATGCTGTAAGGTATCTACTCTCTTCAGCCAGGGGTATTGAGAAAAACGCGTTTTTCAGGTCTACTACTGTGAAATGTGATGCCACTTTCGGGATGCTGCATAGTATTGATGCAGGGTTCGGGACTAGAGGGAACTCCTTCTGAATCACGTCATTTAGGGGGCGTAAGTCCTGTATCATCCTCCAAGACCCTCCTTTCGCCTTTTTGATTGGATAGATACATGTGTTACATGGGGAGTTTGAAGGCACTATTATCCCTTGTGCTAGTAATGCATTGATTGTCTCTTTTATCCCTTCTTCAGCTTCGCGGGACAATGGATACTGTTTAACTCGTGGTAAAATTGCTCCTTACTTTAGTTTTATTACCACAGGTTGGACTCCGTGCAACAGCCCGACATCATGGGGGCCTGCTGTCCACAAATTATTTGGTACGAGCCTCATGTCGTCGTCAAAAAACGACGGTGGTGCTCCCACCACTGCCATCAATTGGACGGGTGTTTCCCTGGCTTGGATCAAAATGTCACAGGGCATCGCTATTTCCATTACTATCTCACCATCCCCTTCTGTGTCTGAAAAGAGATCCTCATCTGTTATCTCTCGTAGGGCGATGTTGGCATTTGTACACAGCACTGCACGCCACTCGCATCCCTCCCTATCCACTCCAATTGCAGCGATCCTTTTCGCTGACACCTGTACAGCATGCAAGTCTAATGATACCACTGATCCTGGTTCTGTGTCGGGACACACTATGGGGCGGAAGAGGAACTCCGCTGGGATCCTCCAGTCCATTCTTCTTAGTTCTGGAATTATGTGGGCCAAAGTTTTTAGCCCTTCAATAAACATTTCCTCATTTTCCGGCAGCCCTCGTACCTCCTGTGTGGTTGTGTAAGCTTGCACTACCAACATCGCACACAAGGGGCATATCCCGGGTGTAGAACTCACTATTCCTCTCTCGGTAAATGATATGGTCATGTTAAGTTTACTCAGGAGATCCCTCCCTAATAGATTTATTGGTGAGTGTTCATAATACAGTAAGGGTGCCTTTTCAGTTTTACCCCCCACTGTTACATCCAATGCTTCTGTGTAAGGAACTTCAATTACAGCCCCAGAGAACCCCTGCGTCTCTAACTTCCGGTTAGATAACGGGAACCGGCCCTCTCTGATACATGATTTTTCCGCTCCCGAATCAACCATGAATATGAACTGCTTGTCTCCTATCTGCGCCCCTACCAATGGTTCCTCTGCTGCATTGTAGGTTGTAGACAGAACTGGACACGCAAGTGTTCTCTGTGGGCTGTCCTATGTGGGGTGTCTCATTGCTCCCCCCCTGGTTAAAGACACTTCCTGAAACCACTGACATGCCATTGTAAGGTGCTGGTACGGGGGCCCCGTTTGCTGTTGTCGCGAAGGGGTTGCCTGGCGCATACTGCATATTGTCATTGTTTTGGGGGTGGTTCTGTGTTCTATACTGGTGCCCCTGTTGCTGCTCAGCATCACCTCGGCCTGGGTTTCTCAGCTGTTGTTGTCCCATTGGAAGACCATATGGGCTCCCCGGGTGAGGTTGGCCATACTGTTCTACCTCTTGGAACCCACTGTTGGGTCTAGCTCTGCACTCCCTAGAGTAATGCCCCCACCGTCCGCCGTTCCAGCAACTCCCTTGTGCGCCTCTAGGGCCCTGCCATCCATTTCCTCCCATTCCCCCATACCCTTGTCCACCTCCTCTTCGGCCCCTGTACCCACCTCGTCCCCCTCGAGGGGTCCACTCTTGCCACTGCGGACCTCCTCCTTGCTCCTGTTCACTCCACTGCCGCTGTCCTGCTCCAACCCAATTAGTTGCCACCCTTCCTTGTATTGCTATCAGCCCCTCCTCCTCGTCGTCTCCCTCCCTGCTGTGTGGGAGCGCGGCTACTGCTGCTGCAACCTTCACCAACTTTGTCTGTACTAACTTTGCCTCGTCTGCCAATCTTTTCTGTGCCACCTCCTTCTCCCTCTCTTTTATTCGCTTACAATGGTGTACTATTATGCTCTGAATCTCAGGCCATCCCTTTGCTTCAATACCTGCTATTTTGTCGAGCGCCTTTTGCACTTCTTTGGGGAGCCCTCTTTTTATAATGAAGTAAAATAAAGATGTCGATTGATACCAGGGCGTGCCCGTTTCTGCTCTCCACATATCTTGGACCCGGAAAATGTAATCCATAGCCTCCTCCCCGTCATTCATTGTACACTGCATTACTGACTGTAAGTCTGGCGTATCTGGAAACGTTTCTCGCAAGGCATCCCACACCCTTGCACGCACTGTGTTAAAGGAGGCCCCATCATGGCGGTCGCAGTCTAATGTTACTCCCGGGAAACCGGCCTTGACCCATACTCTCTCAGCCTGATCCCCCACTGCTGATACAAGCAAGCTCTTCACATCTCCTATTGCTAGGGGCACCCCAGCAGTGTGTTTCTCAAAGGCGTATATCCACTTACTTGCCCCTCCGGATAACGGGGGCAATAGCTTTAATAAATTGGCTTTATCCATCTGTGCCCATGGGATATAGTTAGGCCTCCCTCCTCCCCTGTGTATCAGCGGGAGCTGTAGTCTTCCTTTTGCCGTTGCATCCGGACCCGCTTTGGCTGCTGAGGTCCCCAGTGGTGCCATTTTCCCCACTCTGTTCCTTAATCGCCCCGTCCACTCATCATCCAGGGTTCTCATTGAACATGTACCATCCCCCCCTTCGCTTCCCCCTCCCATTGCCATGCTCAACCTGTCGCTTTCTTCTAACTCGTCCCCTATGTCACATATTAATTCCTCTCTATCCCCCATTGGCCTTTCTTCATTGTCGATATCTCCCTCTCGTGTCCCTATTTCGATTATTCGTGTCGGTTCTTCTTTAATTCTGAACAGTATCTCACCTTTTTTCCACCCCTCTTCAGGTTTTCTATTCTCACCTGGCGCTCTAGACATGCGCCCTGATCGAGCCGCACTAAGTGCTGTTTGCTCGCACATGTCTTTTATCCTCGAGAGCTCATCTTTTGCTATTGAGAGTCTTGATTGTAAATCATCTGTGAGTTTCTCTATATCCACTCTCTGTGTACTTACCTGGGCTCGCTCCCTTGTACTTTCATATGGCGGGGGTGCCGTGGGCCGGCGGGGTGTAGTAGTTGTCGGGGGAGGCACATATGTGGGGTCACTGTATCCTTCTGCGGGCACAGGTTGTTTAATATCGGGTACAAACTTATTACCTCTACTGGTGGCGCTACACTTGACAATTCTTTACCATCTTTCTGTATCATTAGTGGGTTGTCTGTGGTGGACGGGAGATCAGGATTTAATGCTGGTGTTTTAGGCGGTTGTTCTCTTCAATAACCTCCAGAGATCTAATACTTCTCTCCAATTTTGCAACTGCTTCCCCTTGTACTTCAAACAAATGCACGTGGCCACCATATCCAGAACACTTTTATCAAATGACCCTCCCTCGGGCCATATCTGGGGTAACCCCTCTCCCTTCAACTCGGTTATCCATTGGTTGTGATATTTCTTAATCCGCTCCGCGTACCCTGGTAGATTCTTAGAAATATGTGATAAGGGTGTTTCGGCCCCCATCCCTTTGCCCTCCTAGTACTTGTGTGTGTCTGCAACTACAATGTAGGTGTATTATCAATATTATTTTTCGTTTTCTGCTTCACAATCAATAACGGGCTCCTTTGTGCTCTCCCCCTTGTCTGCGCAATACAAAACTGGCTGTACACAGGTTCTATTCTATTCTCTTTGGGGGGCACATACAAGAGCAAACCATCATTTATTTTGACAATATCAACCCGGAAATCAAAAAGGTACCCACTCACTTCACCGTGTCATTTTTGTCTTCAAAAGTTCTATCCGGTCACACTTACCATGACCATTTAACTACTATACATTCATAGCTGTTTTACACATTCACAACATCAACTTGTCGTCTGACACATGCGAGGTGCACACACCTCTTGGTAACACTCTATTCACAATTCACGCCGTCCTCCCTTTCCTCCCTAGCCGGCTGTCCCTGTCCGTCTTACTTGGATCTATGGATGCGCATATATATATATATAGGTCTGCTCTTCCCTTTTCTAGTAGGACTCTTACTTTCTCCTTAAGTTTGTGTTAATCTCACTTTTTATTTTCCCCCTAACCCTAAAGAAAAAGAAAAGAAAGAAGTAATAGCGGTCACTAATATATTCTCAGTGCCCCCTTTTGCTGGACACTTTTATCTTATATTCCACTTCTTCATATATTCCCAGTACTAGTCAAGATAGCACTATGCGGCGCCGCCTTCCACCCCCTTTCGGAGCTAGGTTCCCGTCACTTTTATCTCTTATTCATCTCTTAATCCTAATGGCCATATGCAAAGAAAAAGCAAGGAAAATTTTAAGATAATCCTTAGTAGATCTGCGTACCCCCTCTTCGTTCCCTGTCCTACACTTCTTCCCCCACTCCCTTTACAATCGCTCGCACTCAGTACTCACGTGCCCGTCTTGAACCGATAGTCTCCGAAACTGGGTCCGTCCAGGCAGTGTCGCCGTCAGCTCAACAGTCAGCCCCGGCTCCGGCGAGCGGTACTCAAAGGGGATTTTTCAACCGGGATCCCGTACCCTCTCTCTTTTGAGTGCGCACTTCTTAGTGTACCGGTCGCCGTTGGCGGGCAGCCTCCCGGAGCCGGCTCACCGTGCGTATCCCTTTTGACCGGAGATTCTCGTGCCAAAAGGGGACGGTAATGTGAGGTCTGGAAATAATAATAATAATAATAATCACGCTTTCGGGGTCACCACTGAAGGCAAGCGTCCCCAGCCAGCACGATCCTCCCCACAATGAGAGACAATGAAGGACTCTCCCAAATCGGGAATAAGGCCAAGACAGAGTGCGGGTGAGCTTAAATGGGAGTTTATCAATGAGAATATGGCATGCAAAGAACTCTGCAAACTCCGAGAGCGCTCTGTCTGACAATAGCAAAGACAGGCGTATATATTTACAAAAAACGTCATAAGAACCTACACACTATAGGGGGCACAAGTTCAATGGGATTGGGTGGCGACGACTAACTATAGGTGCTGCTGTGATGTGGTTGGCCGTGGCTGGAGAACGTCACTGGTCAGCCTCGTGGGTTGGGCTGGGCCTGGCAGGTTGGCAGAGTTCATCCGGGCGGTGTTGTTGTGCCATCGCGGCCAGTGTCAGAGATGAATGTCTTTTCCTGACTTATTTGCCCTAGGCCATGCACACCGCAGTCATTCAGTCATTTCAATATTATCTTCTTTAGTAAATCTTCCAATAGGTTATTCTACAGGTTAATGCAACACAGGAGGAATGTACCTTGTGAGGGGTCTGGCGGTAATACGTCAGGACATGGTTACCAGAGTCCTGTTGACCGGGGCCATAGGTCGAGGTGCTAAGCTTCAGGGCCTGGGACGGGCGGTACAGGTCTTTCTGTCTTGTTAGAAGTTGTTATGGATGTGCCGCTGTGTGTTGTCAAAGTGTTGGGTGTCTTGGTTGCACAGGGCCATAGGTCTAAGATGATCCGGTGGGTTATGGGGTTTACGAGGGGGCGCCTTTGGAAGTGGGTGTTCAGGCAGAGGTTTACTGCTGTGCTGTAAATAATGCAGGTGGCGGGCCGTGGCCTTGGGTGCTGCAGAGGGGGCTACAAATCTTTGAAGCGGCTCCAGTCTGGTTGGGGGAGGCGGAGTAGCGCAGCGCGGGCCTCTGCTCTCATGTCTTGGCAGCCTTCGCAGGGTGGGAGGGGGAATGGCCTTGCATGCATTTCACAAAGGTATCTCCCTCGTGTGTCGCCGATTTTAGGTAAAAACATCACAAACATTTGAACACTCTATAATACTTATTCAAATCATTTTGAAACATGCATTTAAACTTTGCTGGATGTGTCTCGATTATACCCAGTCTGAGCACCTTATTCATAAACTATGTTTTAACAACTACAGTATTTAGTTATATGCATATACATTTGCAGTAAGTGAGGTAGTATTGGGGTTGGTGGAGTACATAGAAAGTAACTCGCCACTGTACGTAGCGGAGGTGGCACGTGAGGGGCTTAGACATACACGTGTGACGAGTGCATTCTCGCACACTCTTCACATGTGCCCGCGGTATGGTTCCATTTGTTTTCTTGTGTACCCTAGCAGCATCAGTTCAGTTGTGGCGTGGGACCGCGGGGCGTGGGGCTTTCGATGATACTTATGAAGAATAATCCCCCGGAAATGCTTTTATCATTTGCACACCAATGCAGGGGTGCGGGTTCTTCACGGCTGGTGTCATGTACGATAATTACACAATTTCACAGGTTTCTTTAGTAAGAGTGGTTGTATGGAGAGGATACATGTGTTAAAAGTGGTTTTGTACATTCATATTTGGGTACCTGTCTGCTTTCAGCAGATGACCATTCTACAGATCTTCCCATCGCCCAGGCCGTGCTGACCGGGTCATTGTGGGAGCAGTGATACACTGCGGAAGGTGAACTGTTACAATGTTAATGTATTACGCGAGATCATGCCCGTCTTGTTCGTGGGAACGGGCTTGCAGCGGATCCACCATGGTGCTGCGGAGACAAGGAGGACTGAAACTTTCTGAAGGTGGGGGCCGCGCTACAGTGCGCTGAGCTCACACCATTTTTAGTAGACAAAATGGTTTCTGAGGCCTAGCTAAATTTAATACGTGCGGGCAATGTCTTCAGCAGGTGAGCCATCCACCACCTGGGCCCTGGTGGTAAGGAGGGGACGCCCGATGAGCCATGGCCCTCACCTGGGGTGGAGATGCAGGCCAGGGGGGGGTCCTTTGGACCAACCCTCCCCTACACAGGTTATATATATTTACAGCTATTGGAGGTTTTCTTAAGCATTTTAATTTGTTAGACAGTTCTCACATGTTGAGTGTAGTAAGGAATACAGAGAGAGACCCTCATTTGTTTCCTCCCCTTAGGCTCCAGGCCACATGGAGACTGAGCCAACATAATGAGCCAAGGCCTGCCACAAACCCACATTCCAGACTAGCAGTTGTGTGTCTCTTTGGTGGATGCACAGATATGTGCCATGTCCCCATATAATAACACGCTCACGTTGGCTTTAATGCCAATAATGATATTATAAGAAAACATGGCCAAGCTGGCTCTGCCAGTATGCCAATAGCCCCACAAAACATACTCTTATTGGCTTTTCCATTAAAAATGCAATGCCATAATAAGAAAGCATGTCCAAACTGGCTCCATTGAGGCCAGTCTAGACAGGCAAGAACACTTATCATGCTTGCTTTATCATAGTTACCCATTAGAAAATGTCATTTCTGCTGATTACCGATTGAAAGCCTATTTAGATAGCTCAGTGAGTGTATGCACAAACAGCATTGATAGCTGGGGCTCTTTGATTTCAGTCCCAGTAAACACTAGAGATTTCAGTGTAGTTTATACATGATGGCTTTAAATTTCAATCCTATCATTATTTTGAGGTTGATTCAATGAGTGTCACTGAGTTTCTTAACAACTTGTATTAAACATTTTGCAATGTAAAAACATTCGGAGAATTAGCAAGGAGTGTCAAGATAGACAAAAGTTAAACCTTTCATTGCGCTTTGAACACCAAGAGACGAGGGTGACTATGATTGGCGCTTTGTAGGTGATCTCACTCACTGATAACATTATGAGGTGGTGAGTACATGATGTTGAAGAGTCTGGGTGGAGCGTGCCAGATCCTAAAATGCTAAAAGATCACGCAATAATTAAACTTCAGCTCAATTAACTATGACACTATTCAAAGGAGTATTATAAATGCGTTGCATTATAAATAACTCACTCACCGGGCCACCGTCATTCTCTCTCCCTTCTCACAGAATGTAAAATGCTCTTGATTTGATTTTCACCGCAAAAAATAAACATGCAAATGGTGGCTATTTAGGTACATTGTTTGTAAACGGGGCTTGTACGGATCCATTTGGACATTTGGAAAAACGAGGCTGCTTTGCATTCATTGGCAAAGGCGCGCGTGCACCACGGGACAGATGTCTGTGTTCGGGCCCTGTCCCTCCCTACTCAGCTCCCAGAAATAGTGTTGCGCTTAATAAACGTGATTGGCGAATCATGAACTTTTGGATTGAATCACCTGCCAAAACCATTTATGAATGCTTTCTGGGCAATGGCTTCCATTATTTTTTTATCACTTTGGCCCTGCATTCATGAAGGAAAGTGAATACAAAGAGGAGCAGCATTAAATGAAAACCGAACTGAATGTTCTGCTCAGAGCTACCACGGAACCACTAGAGACCTCCACAGTGAGGATCAAGGCTGATTGGTGATGGCAGCGATCACTGTTTCACACCTATTATTAAGATGTGCACATGACAATGTCACCTAATACCACACTTTTCCATTCCTCGATTTTCCTTCCTCATATCAATGCGATCCTCTACTGAATACTGAAGTCTAGTGTGTTCAGTTGAGGTTGGCTAAGACTACATCTCGTAGAATGCATAATTCTATAGCATATATGACCCTCCTACTAGAGTTTACACGGTTGAGATACATCAGTCTATAGATTTAATAATAACTGAATGGCTCATACAAGAGGGTATCGATGTGATTATTCTTGGTGGCGATTTTAATGTACAATGTGGGGTTGCTACTATGAAAGCAATCTTTGACAACATAGCAGCATCCGATGTGATGGATAAACCACAGAGGAATGACGGGAGGATGGCATGGTCAAGCATTTTGATGGTCTGGGATGTGTGGCCGCTGAAGGGGAGAACTATAAGTGATACCCCTGAGAAATGCACATGGAATAGAGGCAGTAAACCTGCGACGTTGCATTATATCTGTGGAAACATGCCAGCACTTGAACAAATGTGTGATTTTGAAGTGATACATATGCCATATAGTGACCACTCCCTCATCCATACCACATTGAGCATACTTAACCAAGGATCGAATGAGAGGGGTCCCACAAGCATGGCGGTAATAAATAGTGGGACTAAAGTTAAATGGAATGTTCCAAAATGAAGACAATGACAACAAGAATCTGTCAATTAATTGAAAATCTGGACCTTGTAATTGAAGATAGGAA